>NC_081434.1:39442805-40877805 GCF_949786415.1 Peromyscus eremicus | reverse complement strand
AGCCTGGCTGAATCGGTGAGCGCCAGGCCAATAGAGACTCTGTCACAAAAAAATGGTGTCTAAGGAATGATACTGAAGGTTGACCTGTGGAACACACACACACACACACACACACACACACACACACACACACACACGCAAGTCACAGAGTTTTGTTCAGGCTCACCTCAAGCTCAGGGCAATCCTCCTGCTTCAGTGAGGGCGGGGGGGGGGGGGCCCGGAGGGGAATTATGAGCTTGCTGCACACCAGGCTTACCCCCTCTTTTGTTTCACTGATACCTGCTCTGTGTGGCTGAGATTGGCTCCTAAAAGCAGCTTTCAAGTGGGGTTTCTCCGTGGAAAAACACAGGGAGGCGATCTGGGCAGCAAAGCTAAAAGATGGATTCTGGAATTTGGGTAGCATTTGAGTGTGTACCTCAAGATTCGGATGAGGTGGTACTGAAGTCATGGGAGGGAGTCGGGAGTAGTCAAGCCTGGCTCCCTAGCCCCTCTCCTGCCGGATCCCTCTGCAAGTTCTGTTCTCTTCCCATTTCTGTTGTGACGTACCAGAGGGTCTCTTTTTTGCTAGGACATCTGCATAATTCTATTACTTGAACCATGAACCAAATAAACATGCTCACCAAGTACCCACCTCAAGCATTTTGTTACAGCAACGAAAAACACATCAAAACCGTGCCCAACTGTGATGGCCAACCTTGACTGTTGTGGTGGTTTGAAAGAAAATGGCCCCCAAAGGGAGTGGCACTATTAGGAGGTGTGGCTTTTTTTGATAGGTATGGCCCTGTTGGAGGAAGTGTGTCACTGTGGAGCTGGGCTTTGAGGTCTCATACATGCTCAAGCCACGCCCAGTGTTTCAGTTTACTTCCCGTTGCCTGTTTATGAAGGTTTAGGACTCTTAGCTCCAGCAACATGTCTGCCCACATGCTCCCATGTCCCACCATGTTGATAATGGACTGAACCTCTGAAACTGTAAACCACCCCATTAAATGTTTTCCTTTGTAAAAGTTGCTGTGGTCATGGTGTCTCTTCACAGTAATGGAAATCCTAACTAAAACAATTGTCAACTCAGTGGGAGTCTAGAATCACCATGGGAACAACCCTCTAGGCATGCCTGTGAGGGATGCTTTACGATTGAGATAAGACCACTCCAAAAGTGAGTGGCATCATGCCCTGGGCTGGGATTCTGAACTGAATAAAAAGGAGAATGGGAGCTAAGTGCCAGCATTCATCTTCCCATGCCTACTGATGATGGATGCAATGTGATCAACTGCCACACCCTTCCCCACGAGGACGACTGTATCCCTCACACCATGAGCCAAAACAGGCTCTTCTCTCCTTAAGTGGCTTCTGTCGCATCAACAAGGAAAGTAATTAAGACCGTCCGTGCAGCCAAAGGAGGTGATGTGGGGAAAGAAATTGAGTGGAGTCTGCAGAGTGGCTCTGTGGTTTCCCAGCTGTAGGAATGGGCAGCTGCCGGGGCTGGACTGATGGCTCAGCTGTTAAGAGCACTGGCCATTCTTCCAAAGGACCAGGGTTCAATTCCCAGCACCTACATGGCAGTTCACAACTGTCTGTAAACTCCAGTTCCAGGGGGATCTGGCATCCTCATGCAGGCAAAACCCCAAGGAACATTAAAAAAAAAAAAATAGAAAGGAAGGAAGGATGTTACTCAGGGAGAGACACAGTCCAGTACCAGGGCATAGGGTGTGAGGACACATCAGACTACCTTTGCACACTGGCTCTGCCACCACCCACGGGGTCTTCACTGTCCTTGTTTTTGACACAGTGGCAGGGCCACACTAGCCAGTGGGCCTTCCAACAAGCACAGAGACTTCTAGAGAAAAGCAGAATGAAGTAAAGCCTCGTCCATCCAGTTAACACAAACGACCTGGTCACCGGAGGTGAGGGGCCTTCACCACAGCTGAGTCTCATGTCCACACTCATACACATGAGCAGGGCACCCACAGGCTAGAGGGCATAGCCCACCCCACCCCACCCCACAGTCTCATCAATGAGCCACAGATAGACCATACACAGAAAGTAGCTTTTTTTTTTTTTTCTTCAATTTAATTGAAGTTACTTAGAAAAATAATCAGGCTTGAATGGCTTTTCCTGGAGGAAGGTTCGGGAACATTTCACGCGTCTGTTGGCAACATGGAATTCAGCTTCTTTAACAGTATAGTAGGATACAGGGAGAGAATTCTACAACAGGCCCTTGACTGCATACAAATATGTAAAAAACACACACTCCACAAAGATGTTAAGTTCTATGCCCATATGCCTTACTGAGCATGCTCAGAAGAGAATACGGATACCGCCCTTTGTACCTGATGAGAGCAGACCAAAATTTGCCTGCTGCTGTCCAAGGGTCCAGCTGGTTCTAGAAGGTCCTGTGGCCTATTCAGAGGGTCTGTTTAGCTGTGGTGGGGGAAAAGCCGGGGGATGCTGGTGGGCAGAACCTGGGGGAGTGACAGAGTCAGACCTGCTGACGAAGAGGTGGGCCAGGATGGGAGTTGGGTGCCAGGAGCGCACAGGCTGGGGCGATTTGTGTATGGGTGTGTGTGCATATCTACTGTGCAGTGTATGTGTGCATATCTACTGTGCATGTATGTATGTGCACACCCATGTGTGCATGTGTGTGTGTGTACAGAGGAGGCCTGGGCAGAGGAAGCAAGTAAGCAAAGTCCTTGTGGTTTTGTCAGTTGAAGCAGGATAGTAATGCAATTGTTATCATATGAGCTAAGTGTCCTCGGGCCTTGCGCAATGCCCAGGAGCTCTCTCTGAGCCTGGACTAGACTTCTGTGCTCCGGAGGGCTGGCCAGAGTGACGTTTCTGGTTCCCACAGTTCTTCTGGCTGAACAAGCAGGAAGAAAGGCTTGCCCTTGGGACCAGGTGGCCCCTGAGACCCGGACAATGGGCTGCCCTGCTTCCCAGACCAGCTGAGAAGGGTACCGAGGCAGGGGAGGCTGTAGAGGCTGTAGGCAGGGACCCCTGTGGCTGATGGTCTAGACATGTCCAACAAAGGGGTAGGCTAAGCAGGCACATCCTTGTCATTCTACTTGACTGTCCCTGGTCCTAAAAACACACCTGCACCTTAGAACAGTGGCTCAGAGCCGGGACACCGGCAGCTCCTCTTCCTAGCTAAGCATGAGAGGCATGCAAGAGAGTCTTTTCAACATTTTTTCCTGTAGAGAACACTTGGGTTTCCAAGCACACTTCACCAATGGATGTCTTTAGCCAGGGACACAGAATACTTTCTACATCCTACGGAACAGTCGAACCAATACATGTTTTTAAATTGTCACTGGAAAACAAAATGTGAACACCAAACAGGAGAGAGAGCCCCTCATCCCAGAGGCACGGTGATGTTCCATGGTCCCCTGAAGGACAATCGTTCTCACTTTAGAGAGAGGAACGGAGGAACTGCCATCTGCACACAGCACTGTACCACAGACAAAAGACAAACAAAAACGCACAACGTGAAAATCAACACGAATTTCTGTTTCAAACCCCCGAAGCACATGGTTCCAAACTGTGGGTGGAAGTGAGAAGTGTTTGTCATGAGGCCATCGTCCCCACTGAGTGGCCTTTCAGGCCAGGAAGTGGGGGCTATTTCTGTGTCCTTATGCCACTTTCACCCTCCACAGCACCCAAGACCTCCCTCCCCTGTGTGTGGAGGGACGGGATGGCTGTCTGGGGTAGCATCCAGATGGAGGCATCCCACTTAGGTAAAGCGTAATTTATTTCAAAGTTCCCAGACAGATGCTGTGGTGCTGTTTCAGCTGGCTTGTTTGTGGAGGGATCTGGGAGGCAGCTGTCAATCTTTGCAGACCTCAGACAGGCTAGATCACCCTCACCAAAGGCTACTGTGTGAAATACCAGCTAAGACATATCTGCCATACAGGGCACCCAGGTCATGCAGCCCAGAGATGCTGCATTCTCCCGGATTCACAAGGCAGACCATGTATTCAAGGCCCTGAAAAGTCCTGCAGAGAGGAACCTGACTTAATTTTGTTTCCTAAGGATATGTGACTACAAACCCCTCCAAACTGATGTCCTACAGAGCCTGGGCTCTGTGGAACATGCATCAGCAACACTACACAGACTGTTGTATCAGCAGAAGGCCAGTTTCTGAGGAGAGGGGTCCCCTCTCTACTCCAGGGACAGCCAAAGTCTGTCACTGTTCTTGGTCAAACACATGACATAAACCTATCTATCAGCGGTGAGGGGGAGAAACTGGGGAAGGTACCTGCGTTTTATAAATAGCTGCAGTCAGCTGCTTGGGCTCACATTTCCCTCACATTAAATAAAATAATTTCCTCAGTGAGACAGAGCAGCAGCTACTGTTGCTCCCAGGCTCGCTGTGAGCCTAACAATACCATTTTAATAGTTTCTGTGAATAAATTACTCATTTTTTTTTGTTTTTCAGAATATTCTCACCCCTTCCCTCCACACTGCATCAAAACAAAAACCGAACAAACAAAACCAACTAAAACACAAAAAGCAAAATTTACACCCCACACCCTCCCCTATCATTAGAACTATTATATACAGCATCTGCTACCCACCCGGACACTGGCTGTAACAGGAGTGTGGCTCAAATGTCAACTGAGAGGCCTCAGAAATGACTGGAAATAAGGACTAGGTCTGGGTGTTGGTCAGCAAGGAACCAGAAACACCAAGTTTCCAGCATTCTGGGGGAGAGGGAGCATGGGTTAAGATCCTGGGTGGCTGTCCTGGATGCTCTGTCAATGCAGGACCTGGGAGGGTGTGCACGTGCCTTTGGGTACCAACAGTCCACCTTTAACCTTCAGGCCGGATCTCTGCATATCTCCAGACATATGCAGTGCACTTAAAGTGGCCGGAAGGAGAAGACCTGGACTGGCGATCACAGCAGGAGGCATTTGAGAAATGTTCCCCTTCCCTTACCCGAGGCAGACATCAATAATCAATCACAGCACTCCTCCATTTGTGCCTGGAGAATACTGAGGCTTACAGGTGTCTAACTGCAGTAGGCGTACATGATCAAAAAGGTTTCTACTGTTTCTTGCAATGAACTTAGGTCGCTCAGCTAGTTAAGTGAACTGATCCAAATGTGGAGTCTTCAAATTTGAGCTGTAGGAAAATGCAAATTTGCTGGGGTCATGGACTCTCTGGGCCATTTGAGAATAGTCAGCCCTCTGCGTGAGGACCACAAGGATGGGGGCTGGTTCACTGCTGAGCTGTATGCCTTGTGTTCACATAAAGCTTGTTGAGGGCCAAGGCTACTGGGTTCACTCAATATTCTACCTGCAGTCAAGCCTGGAAAACAGTAGATGCTCAATAAATATTTATCAAATATAAAGCGACAGTCGTTCTGCCTTCACTAGACCCGGCTCGTGCCGGTTATAAATTTCCACAAAAAGCCTATTCTTATAGACTGCTAATTTTGGTGGACAGAAAAATCCACTCTCTCCTTGGGTTAAAAAATTTGCATTTCTTTACTGCAAGGGACTTTGGGGTTGCTAGCAATCAGTGTGAACCATTCCCACCCCTGTTTCTTAGTGCAAGGACGATTTACTTATTTCTAGCAGGGTCTCTTGAATGGTGGCAGCCACACATCCCAGCAGCTGTCACCACGCGATTCTGTGAGAGGTTACTGGGGACAGTCACAGACCCTAAACAATCCATAGCCAGCAAAGCACAGACCGTTGTTTCTTCTAGAAAGACAGGAGCAGTCTGCTGCCAAAAAAAGAAACCTATACAGAGACTACGTTTAAATAACTATAAATAAGAATCATTAGACTTTACGGAATGCACAGTTTGTGGAATTCACCAGAACACAAAGACACCTTGGAGACGGGGTTGCAGTTTCCGCTTCTAAAAAACAGGGACGATCCACCCCGCTCCCCTGTGAAGACAGCTGTCCTTTCCCATGGAGGATTTAAATAATTCTGACCATGCCGCTCGCAGCATCCCCCACAAAGACATATTAACTTACAAAATAACCCAGTATCCATAGAATTCTTTTGACAAATAAAAATCTTAAATTAAAAAGCAGGATTCTCTCCCTCTCCCCAACCACCCCCTCACCCCTTTATTCCAACTTCAGGTAGTTTGGCACTGAGTAATTGAACATTAAAAAGTCCAGTTTATAGACTTCGTACAGCTGTGTCTGGTGCTCGGCGCTGATGTTCTGGAAGAACTCCGTGGTCATCTCGTCCGTAGTTCTGGTGGACTTTGCATAGGTTGGGAACTTCAGGTAGCCGCTCACTCCAGCCAGCTGCAGCACGTAATTGGAGTCCTCCTCCAGCGTCTCATATTTGCCCACGAGGTCGTAGTGGATGTGGCAAGGGTGGCAGAGGGAGTAGACGGTCTGCCAGTGCTCATTGAAGGGCTCCTCCCGCTGCGTGTGGGGGTCGATGAGGTAGGCCACGAACTCCTCGAACTTCACATCGTCCCCCTTGCGCAGGGCCTCCTGCGTGGCGTTCTTCCGCTGGCGACGGATGATCTTGGTGCCGTAGCGCTTGTGGAAGGAGGTGTTGTACTTCTGCGTGAACTTATTGCGGTAGGCTGACACCAACCTCTCGAAGGGCTCCCGCACGAACAGGAACTTCATGTAGCTTTTCAAGCGGTGGTTGATCTCTGGGATGCTGTACTGGTTGAGGGTCTTCAGATTGGCCGACACGTGGGCCTCGTTGGCCGGGATCTCCATGGGATCGCTGTACTTGCCCCGGCCGCTCAGGACCATCATGAGCCTCTTCCAGTTGGTACACGCCACCTTGGGCACGTAGCAGTAGATCAGTTCGTGGTCCTCATCCACCACCAGGTGCTTCAGGTCATTGGGGGTCAGCACCCTGCGCTTTCGGCTCATGGCACTGTTGGCCCGGCAGGTGTCTGTCACTTGGTCCCGTCTCATCTGGTGCAGGATGGCAGTGTTGGACAGCTCCAGCTGCAGAGGAAACAGAAGAGGAAGGAGAAATCAGTGCCTGCCTAGAACACTCCTATGTGGACGCTGCTGATCCATTTGTTCAAACAGTTATCTAGATAGACCCTGCGAGGCAGACAGGGTGAGGTGAGACTTAGCCTAACTGCTCAGCGTGGGAGGCTCCGCAGAGGTCAGAGGGGAATGCCTCAGAAGATGTCTGTGTTCTCTGAGAGCAAAAGCCCCTCCCCAAAGTAGATGTGTTAGTTAGTTTTAACTGTCAGCTTGACACAACCTGGGATCACCTGGTGAGAGAGTCTACATGAGGAATTATCTAGTTTAGAAGGGCCTGTGTTCTTGTTTGTCTCTATTGTTAACTGATAGAGGGAAACCCAGCCCATTGTGGGCATCACTATACCCTAGGCTGTGCTCGGTACTATCTAAGAGTGAAAAACACTACCAAATGAGCAGGATGTATTTGCTCTTGCTCTTGACTGAGTGTGACTGCCTTCATCACCCCTGCACCCCCACACCCCCATCCCCGGTGATGGGCTACAGTCTAGAACTGTAAGCCAAATACATCTCCTTCTCCCATCAAGTCGCCTTTGGTCAGGATATTTTGTCATAGCAACAGAAATGGAGCTAGAATGGCCGACCATTCCCAGTCAGAACCAGTTCTCTCAGGCCACCCAGACAGGAAAACCTACTCTGCTCTGGTCTGCTACCATGTTGGTTCCCAGCACCCTGAGGGTCAGAGATCACGTGGAGTGGTGACACCCTACTAGTTAGCTTGGTGCACTCTGCCACTTGCCTAGCTGCCTTATGCAACATGGCTCCTTTTTTTTTTTTTTTTTTTTTTTTTTTTTTTTTTTTAATATAAAAGGAAACTGTTGTCATTTTGACTTGAGGTTCTGGGGCTATGTAACAGCCGCTCTGGGGGGCGGGTCCTGTCTTCCTCTCACCCCAAGAACAACCTCCCCGTTCGGACACTTGTCTTTTGACATCCACAGTCCACTACCAACCTGCCTTTCCAGCTTCACGCCTACACCTCACCCATTTTGAACGGAGGAATACTCCCGAGAAACCAACTGTGCTGTGGCTGGGCCCTGTTGGACTCTCCACTCACTATCTCTGTTGACATAGACACACCACAAAAGAGCACATTCCATCCCTGAATACCCTTGACTCTGGGTGTCCTTCCTAGCACAAACCGAGTCTATGTCATACTTCCCCTGTGGCCAAGGTCACTACTGACTGTCCTAGGTCACTGGCTCTTTAGGCCAGATTATCAGTGGCTTCAAGACCTGAGAATGCACGAGGATCAGGAGAACGTCTAAGTCACTGGATATGCAAGTCAGTGGAGCCCAGGGCTCAGGTGGGACCTCCGAAGCCAGCCCCGAACCTCCAGCACTGAGCCATAATTTGCATGATTCATCCCAAAATGTGCACAGGCCCAAAGGACCCTGATTTCAGTGAGTCTTGCCTGCCTTGTCTGTAGAAAGAAGGCACTTAAAACAGCCAAGTGTAGGGTCTTGGCCACCTTCAAGGTTGAGCACAGTTCCTGTTCAGTCTAAGGGCTCAATCCTGCAGACTCAGACTCCAGTGACCTCACTTGATGGGTATATACTTTCTTTTTCTGCTTATTTCTAACTAGCTCAAGGTGATAAAATGGGATGTCATGGTATCCCTGAGGCTGTCAATGAGTACCAGCACCCTGATGTCCCATGGTGGGAACAACGAGATCTAGGGTGGGGCATGTTACCCAGAAATGCTTAATGGTTTCAAAAGATCACCAACGTCACTGGAGAGACGGCTCAGCAGTTACGAGCACTGTCACCCAAGTTCAATTCCCAGGGCCTGCATGGTGACTCACAACTACCTGTAACTCCAGTTCCAGGGCATCCAACACATTTGGTGGGCCCCACGCATGCGCAGAGTACACAGACATACTTGGCAGATAAAACACCCACACACATTAAATATCTCCAATCACCAAGACAAAAACACAAAAGGGATGAAATTCTTACACAGAGCTCTAGGCTCCAGGAATTCCATCTGGCCTCTTTGAAGCCTGCCTTAAGAGACCTGGATTTGGGGGAGTTTTCAACAGGTTGGAGGACAAGACGAGTTCTTTGCTTGAATGCCCAGACGGAAATGGAGAGACCTCGCAGAGTAGCCTGAATGTCCACTCAGGACAACAAGGAGTTCTGACTTGCAACTTAAAAACCCATTACTGGCCGGGCAGTGGTGGCGCACGCCTTTAATCCCAGCACTCGGGAGGCACAGCCAGGCGGATCTCTGGGAGTTCGAGGCCAGCCTGGGCTACCAAGTGAGTCCCAGAAAAGGCGCAAAGCTACACAGAGAAACCCTGTCTCAAAAAATCAAAAAAACAAAACAAAACAAAACAAAAAAACAAAAAAACAAAAAAAACCATTACTGTCACATCCCCCAACGGGATGGCATTCTTGCCTCCAACCAGAGCTCAAGGAGCTGTAGCAATGGCCATAACTTACAAACAACACGTTCTGTGCACATTCCATGCAGAATTCAGGAGCTGTCTGAGGGGCTTACATACCCGAGGGACAGCTCTGTGGGGACATCAGGAGACAAAGGGCTGAAGAAGGCACAGGAGTGGCCAACAGTTTGCTCCTTCTCGGGGGAAGGAGACCCGCTGCTTGCCAGCCAAGCTGCGTCAGTTCTACGAGGCAGGGGTTTGCTGGCGGCTCTGTCGGTGAGCAGCGCTGGGAGATGAATCTCTTCCTCCCCCACTTCCATCTCTCCCTTCTTCCTTTTTTCCCCTCTCAAATGGGTTTGAGGAGATCACAGCAGAGGATCTGTGTGCAACTTTGAGGATCTTATTTGGTTGTGAGCTTCTGAGCAATAGGGGCACAGGGGGAAACGAGACAGAATTTCCTTGCTCTTGTTATCAAAGAGAAAAGCATTTCGATTGTTTCGGGGCAGAAACTGTGCCAGATCTAAGGGATTCGGGAAATCCAGGCAGGAAGGGAGGTTCTTGGATTCAGTGTGCTCAGGATGGGGTCTTCAAAGGGCTCGGTCTTCAGCTGACTAAATGTCAATGCTGGGTTGCCTACAGAATGAAGAGATGTGCACGGTCTCCTATTCAAGGAAGGAGCCCATTGAGACTTACAGAGATCGCAGAACCGGTGAAAAGAACATCTGCCCTGTGGAGCAGCCCTCACCCCCAGCCCGGGCACTCTTTCCTGGGCTGGCTCCCCTCAGCACCAGTGACAGCTCATGCCAGTGCTTCTCAAATGTGGGCACGTGCGGAGGTCACATTGTTCCAGCTACTCTCTGGCTTCCGGCCAGGGCTGGAGACGTTGGCAGGGTGGAAGGTCTTCCAATGTTCCTCTGCTGAGATTGTGCAAGATGCCACGCAGTGAGGCTTAACCCCAGCAGTGCATTCCCTGACAGTAATGGAGACTGGATTCCAAGATCAAGTCCTCCAGGGTGGTGTCCCCGTGAGGCTTCATTCCTTGGCCCATGAGGGCCTCTCCTGCTGCCTCTTCACATTGTCTTTTCCCTGGACAGGCACCCCTGAACCAGCATACCATCCAAGCAGCTTTAGTTTTCCTTAACGGCATCTTTAAAACCCTGTCTCCAATTCCAGTCATATCCTAGGGTCCTCCAGGCTAAAGGAAGGGCCTAACATGAACTGGAGTGGGAAAGATAATTCAACCAAATACCAAGTATGGCTGCTGTGCTGGACCACACTTTGAGAGCTGCAGATCCATGCTATGTGGAAATGGTAGAATTCTAACATCTTGGATCAATTCACAGCCATCCTTAATGACAGAACACAGAACACAGCTCACTATCAGATGCCCAGAGACTCCACCCTCGCCTTGCCACCAACTCCTTTCATCTCCCTGTGATGTCCCCAAAGTATAGGCCGAGGAGGGCGGGGCCTAGGACGTCCTGAACACAGCTCCTGGCTCTGGGTTGCATCCGGCATGCTTGATTTGTTGTCTATTTTTAATCTGGACGTTTTGAAAGGCGACTGTAATTAGTGTGAGGACCAAGCTTAGGGGGTGTTTTAAGAAGTCTTTAAAGTTTTACTGTGTTTTATCTTAAAAGGGAAAGCCAGGCTGCCCTGAAAGGTCTGCAGTCTCCTGGGATGCAAGACCCACACCGAAGCAAGCAGCACCCCCTCGCTGCCTGTGGTTGGGGAGACCCAGGGAAATGGAAGGCCAGATACAGAGGTAAATCCAGAAGCTTCCAATGACTCTCCACCTGCTGCAACTGTTGGCTTGGGTCCAGGCTCGGTTTCCCAATTAAAAAAATCTGAAGGCAAGGCTGTGAGGATGGTTCCGTTGGTGACATGATCGCCTGTGAGTAGGAGGACCTGAGCTCATTCCCTGTCTTGAGTTGCAGGGATGGAAAGAGCACCGGACGGATGGATTTGCTGAAGAAACCACAGCCCCAGCCAACACAAGGTGTACTGACTACATGCGAGTCACCACTGAGCCTCACACTCTCTGAAGCAAGCACTGTCAGTATTCCTGACTTACAGATACAGAAACTGAGTCACGGGGAGAAGTAGCTTGCTCAAGGTCATGGAACTTGGAACTGGGGCTGGAGTTCGAGTGCTGGAAGACAGCGCCGAGACACTGACGTGTGTGGTTCCCGGGGTCTGAAGACGCACCTGGGAGTTACCATCTCCAGGGTAGCCACTTGGGGACTCAACTCTGGTGTGTGGGGGAGCTGCTAACAGCCCTGTTAGGCTGGGTTCTACTGCTATTCCAGGGTCCTGGTACTGCCGGGGTAGGAACCACAGCTTTGGAGGGCCCAGAGTCAGCAGCTAGGACCTGAGTGTGAGCCTTGTCAAGTTTCACTGGATCTGCTGGGGCTGTTGGTGCCTGTGAGTAACCAGCTGGTGTCCTCCCGGGCATCTGACAGTAAGGCACGAAAGAAGGTGCTCTCTGGGAGCCCCTGCTGCACCTGGGCTAGCTGCCTAGCTTACGGACCCTGGGACAAAGAAAAGCTGGGTGGGCATCCTGAGACGCTCACTCCATCGGTTTGCTAAGAGGAAGTTCTGAGGCCCAGCCCTTGCCCGGCTGAAGCACTCACCTCCTTGCATGCTTGCCACAGTTCACTCATTCTGTCCTCAATCCCCCTAGAATGCTAACTCCCGGGGTGCGGGTGTCTCCCCCTCTGTTTTGTCCTTTGCTGTATTACAAACCCCTGGCATATAGTAGAGCGTCAAAGGTTTGTTGAATGAATGTGTGAACGCACTCATGCGCTTCAGTCAGCGCACAGACGCATGAATGAATAAGTACATATATTCATGAATGAATGTCATACATGCCCGAATGAATGAATGAATGATGCAGGTATGAGTGAGTAAAATGGGATGCAGAGATTGGATAGGTTCTTGGAGACGGCATCTCCCTGGTGCCTACATCTGCTGTTCTAGCTCATCTTCCCGCAGAGGCTTTGGGCCAGAGGCTGAAGGTGCGCAAATGCACAAAAGTGTTGGCAGATGGGCTGCGGATCTTGGGAGAAATCGGCTCTGACGGCAACAGCTCTGATGAGGGAAGAGCCCTGTGCCGTCTACCTGCTGAGTGAGGCCAGGAAACAGGAGCAGCAGTCATGCCCTGCCGGAGGGCTTTGCACAGGGCACGTGCGTGTGTGCGTGTGTGTGTGTGCGTGTGTGTGTGTGTGTGTGTGTGTGTGTGTGCGTGTGTGCGCGCGCGCGCGCGCGCGCGTGCGTTGGGGCTTCTTTCCAGGAAGCCAGGTGCAGCTGCAGGGGCCTTATTTACATCTCAGACCCGCTGTTTGGGCTTCCGGCGTCTTGGGACTGATGAAGAGGGGTTCAGGCCTAGGAATGGGGCCACTGCCAAGCTGGATTGGTGTCCCATGAATGGTAGCCCAGAAAAGGGACAATGGTGAGCAAGGGACAGGGCTCTGACACTGAGTAGGAGGCTGGGCCCTGAGAAATCTGAAGTCAGAAGGGCAGGCCAGCACTGCACCTGCTAGCTGACACACTCTGGGGACCTCAGAAGTCGCTGCTGGCAGGAGGAAGGGCACAAGCTGGAGGCTGGCAGCTCCCCCCAAGGACTGGGCTGCCCGTGATATTTTGGGGAGGTAGGTAGGTAGGGGTGGCTTGGCCCTGCAGGTTCTCCTGGCCCCTGACTAGACACTTGGCTGTGTGGTTTCGATCCTGCCTGTCTCCAGAGACTTGAGCAACATGTTCTCCCGGACACTTTTGTCTGAGCGTCTTGGCTCCCCCAGGCCTTGGTTCTCCACTCTGCAGCGTGGGGGACAGTAACTGTGCAGTTCTCGGGGCTGTTTTGAGGATTGAGGGCTCAGAGGAAAGCGCACAGCACCATGTATGAGTCTTAGGGAACACCACAGAAGTAGAAACTCTCTGTTTCAAATCATTGTGGAGCACTGTCTAGGAAGGGGTGGGCAGCAGCCAGATGACTGGAAAGCCTTTATTGAACTTGAATGTTCAGCGCACGCGAGAATCCCTGTCACCTGGTGACTATTGCCTCTTGATTCCACCTCAGGAACCTGATGGTAGTAGAGTCAGTGTGGTGGCCCAGACACCTGCTCCTGACCACTACCCTGGGGTATTTCCATCATATCAACTCTGGCGGCTTTGTTTCACCTGGAGAACTGTGAATTGAGCATCTTTCTCCAGGAGTGGGCGCTGCAGTGAACGCCAAACACATCTGTCATCCATACACAACTTCTGGCTCAAGGCGATCTGGTATCTCACTGACAGAGAAGACGGACGGATGTAATCGGCAGCACCCTGGAAGCTGCTCATCAGAAGAGCAAATGTCCAGCCATATAGAGATTAGCTATCAACATGGATTGACACACTGTAAAGCAGGAGCAGATTTCAGAGTGTCAGAACCGTGTGCGTGCATGTGTGTGTGTGTGTGTGTGTGTGTGTGTGTGTGTGTACTTGCTGAGGTTAACCTTGGCTATCATTCCTTAGATGCTACCCACCTCCCCCCACCTTTTAAAGACAGAGTTTCCTAATGGCCTGGACTCTCTAGGCTTGCTGGGTAATGAGCCCGGAGACACCCCAATGCTGGGATTATAAGCAGATGCCACCATGCCCAAGTTTTTACATGGGTCCTAGGGATTGAACCCATTTTCATGCTTGTGTGGCAAGCGCTTTACTGCCTGACCTATCTCTGAAGCTCCTTGACCTTTCTCTTAATAGAGGAGCAGATTTCAACACCCCATCTCCCTCACTTCTGAAAGTTTGCATGCACCATTCCTGGTGAGGAGGAGGCTGGGACTGAACCAGCCCTGTGGATATTCCTCCCTCTCCCACAGGTCACCCACAAACCTGGGCCCTGGGGAGCCACTCCCAGCAGCAGCCTCCGCTGTCTCTAGCAGTCCTGTCTTCAACAGTTACATCCCCATGAACAGACACAGTCAGTACCTTTCCTGTCTCCAGGGCTGCTGGGACTGGTCCACGTGCATCTTTGTGTCCCAAGAACACTGGTGCCTGATACTGGCAGGATTCACAAATTAGCTTTGTGTCAACACATTAACATCTCTCTAGTGCTAAGACATTCTGTCACATCTCCTGGAAGATGGCCTTTTTGTGGTCCTCACGGCAGTGCACCAGGAAGGCCACAGGGAGGCGCTATTGGGATCAGCAGCTCTGCATTCACCAGCTGAGGAATGTAAGCGCCTGAGTGTTTAGGTCACAACTGAGGACACACAGCTGTGCCCAAACGCCACACAGATGATGGGAGCTCTGAAATGAGTAAGACACCCAAACTTGGGACAACAGAGGTGTCAAGACCACGCATATAATGTGCAGATTTTTGAGCTATTGCATATGTGGGGGTGGGGTGGGGTGGGAGATGGGCTCATAACCTAGGGCTGGGACATTCCTTTGCTACCATCTATTCCCAACCGCAGGTTTTTTCAGACTCTGGGTAGAACTGAGGCACAGCCCTGGATGCTTGGCCATCCATTCCTAGGATGCAGCAGGGAGAAGAATCTTTTCACTCTATCCAACCAGCAGCCTCCCTGGCGGTACAGGGATAGGTCCCAGACCTGAGCATGGGATGAGCCAGTCAGGGGCTTGCTGCCATGTCCGTGGTTCTAGCCCACCTCTGTGCACTGAGGGAAAGACCCTCTACTTCCTCTACGTAAGTGGAAGCCCCTCCCTTGTATGAGTTCATTTGTGTGCAGGTGCACAGGCGTGGAAACCAGAGGTCAACTCTGGTCATTCTCCAGGTGCTGTCCCCCCCCCCTTTTTTGAGACAGGGTCTCTCACTGGTCAGAACTCTCTAGGCCGGCTGGCTAGCAAGCCTCAGGGAACTGCCTGTCTGTCTTCCCAAGGCTGAAGCTATAAGCGAGCACCATCATCACCACGCCCAGCGTTTTTATTCGGGTTCTCGGGGCTGAACTCAGGTCCTCAAGCACTGACTGACTGAGCCATCCCCCAGTTGTCAGGAGACATTTCTGTGAAACCTGTGGAATAGGGATGGCTGCAAGTTCTGAGCAGGTGCCCTACTTTCTTAACCACAACAGGGAACGTGGGCTAGGCACTCCTGGGCTGGCCTGATTTGGGAACTCATCAAAATGAGTGAAGAACAGGCAGATTTCCTTTCAAAGGACAGTGCCTCTGCTTAGGCTAACAGAAGAGACTAAAGGAATCCATTTCTGGATATAATATTTAATAGGAAATGTGTGCCTCCCATGAAAAACACTGAGCAAACCCTGAGGGAATTTGCTTTGCCGGGCAATGGCTGTCCAGCTGGGGTGACGCTGGGTTTGCAGGACAGAATGTGAACTCTGACAACAGCTACGTAACTTGGGTCAGTCCTTTCCACCTCCTAGACTCAGTTTCCTTGCCAATAAAGTGGGTGTTAATATCACCACACACCTGATGTGTTTAAAATTCTTTTTAAATTCATTTGGGCTGAGTGTGGTTACACACACTTAGGAGGCAGAGGCAGGTGGATCTCTGCTGCCAGCTCGCGCTACACAGTGGAAACTCTTATCTCCAAAGGAGGGGGAAAAATCTTATTTTGTATATTGTTGGGTTTTGGTGTGTGTGTTTGTACACTGTGTGTGTGTGGTGTGTCTGTGTGTGTGTGTGTGTGTGTGCACGTGGAGGTCAGAGGACATCACTTGGGGGTCCGTTCTCTTTTCCCTCTATGTGATTTAGGGATCAAACTCAGGCTTTCTGTTTTGTGTAGCAAGCACATTTACTTGCTGAGCGCAGTTCCAGATGAGACACATTTCAGGGAGAGAGTACCCGTGGCAGGGGGCAGGCTGAGGGAACAGGGAGACTGCAGTGTGCTAGGAGGAGGAGAGACCTAGCACCTGCTGGCCGCCAGACCAGACACCCTCCTTGGGCCTCTGTGTGCTCATCTGTAAAATGGGCTGTTGAATCAGACGCCAGCAGGGAGTTCTGCATGCCTGTGTGTGAGTGTTCCCACCTGGCAGGGAAGATGTGAAGGGTGTCTCCCCCTTCACAGCTTGAGTGCTCGGGTGACGGTGCTGCTTCAGCTTAGGAAGAAAGCCACTGATTTCCCCACATAGGAGTGTTCAATAAAGTCCTGGAAAGATCAGAAATAGGCTGGCCAGAGAGGCCAACTAAGGGAGTTGGGGACAGAGGGCAGACTTGGGCAGGATCCTGGCTGATTCAATCTGTGGTACACCTACCTATGGGGCGCGTGTGTGTGTTCCCAGGGCCTCAGGAGTAGATCGACCCATCTAGGCTGGACCAGTCCAGGGGCGGGGAGGCCCCGTGGAGAGGAAGCTTCTCAGACATAATTACACTGGTCATGGCGGGTGGGGGAGCTGGGAGCCTTTTTTTGTACTCTAAGTGGCATTCTCTGTGTATTCTCTGTGTCAAAGCAATGAAGGGAGAGACTCAGGAAAGCATCCGGGCCAGGGCCTGGGGACGGGTCCTGTGGGGACGGCTGTCACAAATGATCTAACTGCTGCCCCCAGCTCTGGGGAATCAGGGCACCTGGGGACAGCCCTGCAGCCTCCCAGGGGAGAAGCCAGTGTCTGTCTGCTCCCCCGGGGCTCAGCTTTTACTTCCCCTGCCTAGTAGACATTATAGGCCAGGCTTCTGTCTCTAAGCCTGTGTGTGTGTGTGTGTGTGTGTGTGTGTGTGTGTGTGTGTTTTCCCTAAAGTACCATCTACCTTTTTTTTTTTTTTTTTTTTTTTGAGACTAGGTCTCTCTCTCCCGGTGTGCAACTGGCTAATTAGGTTCTGCTGACTAAGCTGGTGGCCCCAGGGATCTGCCTGCCTCGACTTCCCCAGTGTTGGAATTACATGCATGCCTGGCTTTTCACCTGGATTCTGAATATCAAAGCTCAGGACAGCATATTTTCACGGCAAGTACCTCACTATCTCTACATCTCTTTTCTAATTGAAACAAACAAACAATCCCCATAGTCTGTCAAGAAGAGGCCAGAATACCCCCACTCTGTGTCCATTCTGCTGCACTGGGAAGGCAGCCAGTGGGAGGTCTGGAGAGAAAAGGAAGGATCTAGAATATTCTGGACCACATGATCATTCATAAACATGTCTATGGCTCCAAAGTGTTTGGGCAAAAGAGGACTATACATTCACCTGTGGGCATCTGTGCCAGGTGTCCGGTCAAGTACCAGCCATTGCCCACCTTGAGGTGTTGTTAGTTTACAGACCAACAAAGTGAAGTTCAGGGTCTAGCATGGTTGTTAGATCCCCAGGCTCACAGCATCAGAGTGGCAATGCTCAGATTTACCCCTGCTATCCTGTGCTGGGGTACCTGTCTTCTGCTAGAAGCAGGCTTCAAGACTTTGACTTCTATCTGATCCATCCAAGAGAACAGGCTGCTGCTGTGGAGCTTTTCCTCTGAATTGAAACATTCCCTCCAGTTGTAAAGCCAGGAAAGGAAGCTTGCAGGACTTAGGAAGTAAAGAAAACTCACAAGTTTCAGGAAGTCCCTAAAACAGAGCAGACTTACAAGGCAAGGGTGATATGAGGCATAACGATTGCTGGGGAGAGGGGACTCTCTGGTGAAGCCGCCTGCAAGTTGTGCATAGAGCTCTAGGGATGCAGCTCAGGTAGACTTTTTGGTGATACGGCTGCCTCTGAGTTGTTTACACTCCTGTACATAACCTCGCATCCATACTTACATAACTAACTCCGATAAACACACCTATTCACTCAGCCAGATTGGGTGTGGAGTTGTTTCTTCGGCCCTACCTGCAGCTTGCATCTGCACAGGAAAAGTCACACAGCCCAATTTAATGAAACTTCGCAGGAGATACTGAATTCACATCCTTTCCTGAAGTCAGTATAGTTAGAACCTGCTCAGAAGGATACATACTGGAGTCAAAGGGATGCATACTGGAGTCAAAGGGATGTCCAGTTTTTTTCTCTAAGCTGCTTGCAGTTCCACAGTATGTGGCTCTGCCTTCTAGTCTTCCAAAGGCATAGTTGCTCCCATCAAGACACACCATGAGGACCTTCAGGCAGCAGAGGGATGTGTTTCCCTCTGGCTGCCACAGGCCAGGGCTTTAGGGTGTATGTATACAGTTCCTAGCACAAGTACGGGTCAGAGTAAGGCCCTCGTCTTTCAGAGACACCCGAGTGGGGTCCTGAACTGCCTCTCAGAGGGCTGCTCCACAAGTCCCTTATTCACAGGCAAACCACATACTTGTCCTCTTGGGCTCCCCAGATGCATTCAGTAAAAGACACATGCAGCTTCTTAAGAACTGGGCTGCAGTCCAGTCGGCCTGGGGCACTCTCCAAACTGGGCCAGAACCCAGAAGGGCAAGACATTGTTTCTGGACTTTAGAGTCTTCTAACCAGAGACATCTGGAAATCCATGTGTGATGGCTATTACTGGTCGTCAACCTGGCTATATCTGGAATGAACTAAAACCCACGTGCCTGGGGTACACCTGTGAAGGGTTTTTCTCTTAATTAAATCATTGAGGTGGAAAGATATAACTTTAATCTGGATCTTTGAGGTGGAAGATCCACCTTTAATCTGGGCCACACCTTCTGCTGGCAGCTTACATAATGGACACAGAAGGAGGCTTGCTCTCTTTGCCTGCTTGCCCTCACTCTCAATAACAAGACCATTCATTCCTTCACTGCCATTGGAGGCTACTTCTTCAGAATTCTGGTGTATACTGAAGATCAGCTGAGACATCCAGCCTCATGGACTGAACAACTACTGGAGTCTTGGACCTTCCATTGGCAGACAGCCATTGTTGGATTAGCTGGACCACAGCCTATAAGCCACTCTAACAAATCCCTTATATATATATTTAGTCTCTAAATTTTGCTCCTCTAGAGAACCCTGACTAATACACTATGGGACTGAACTGGATGCCTCTGAGTGAGTCTGCAGCTCATCTAGGCCAGGCCTTGTTTATGTAACCTTTTGAGTCATTCGCCTGTTTCCAGCCTCCTCCCCATCACAGTGGTCTCCCGTCCCTCCTTCCCTCACTCCCTCTCTCTGACTGAACTTGCTACACTTGTGTCAATTTCATGACCACTGAACCTCCCATTCCTTCTCTACGGAATGTTCTTTCTCCATACCTTGTAGGGTACAAGGAGGACCACTTTGTGGGGAGTACTAGGAAGGTAGGATTCACAAGTCAGGGGTGTAGTATATTCTCACCTTCCTCTTAGTGATTCAGCCTAGAACCCTCCACAGGGACCCCAAACTCCAACTGATTAAAAGCAAGGTGTCCCTGGCACATCTATGTCCCATTGGGATGACACTGCTGTCCATACAGGTGGCTCTCCAGAGCCAGAGTGCGCCCTCTGTGGCCTTCTCCTCACCGTGACAACCCCAATACAGACACATCACCTCTAGATGTGACAGCCACCGACAGACCAGACTGTCACTCTGATCACAGTGTGGACTCCAACCCTCCTTACTTTACGTCCTCCATGCATCTCCACTGTCCTCCATGGGAAGTGCAGACACCTGGGCCTGGTGGCAGCTCTGGCACGGTCTGACTCTGCCTGCCCCTTGCAGCTCTGTCTTAGAACCCCATGGCGACCAGATGTGGGTGTTTTCTCGCACCTAAGGGACTTGCATGGGGTGGAGTCCTCTGCCTCGGAGTGTCCCTCTTGAATGCCACCCTCTCAATGCTTCCTGTTTCAAGACCTTGCCTTCTACCACACTTCCTCCAAAACAGTGCCTCTGATGGCCCCACCCCCAGGGTCACGTCAGTCAGCTAGCTGCCTCTTCCTTCCCTGTCTGCCAGGGATCTGGGCTTCCTCTCTCCCTGCCATCATTAGCATCAACATGCAGCGATCAGCCCCAAGGAGAGCTGGTGCTGGTGGAGTGCTGTGTGCTTGGTGACGCCCTTCACCAGCAGTTTCCCATCTCTTCCCCTCTATCCAGCTTAGATGGTCAGAGCTCCACGTGTGCTGCAGCCGTGTGCTGCTCACTTCCAGGACTGCACTATGGACTACGCTGAATGTGGGAATCCAGGGGTATGACTTGGGGAGAGGCAGATTTTCATGTCCTGCTTTCCGGATCCAACCCACCCTCTGCCTGGGAATCTGCACTCCCAAACACTTTCTCCATGAATCACATTCTCATGCAGGAACACACCTGTGGAGTGACTGACAGCAACTCCGTGTGAATGATGTACATGTGATGTATGTGTACGTACATGGTGTGTGTATATGATGTGTGTGTGTATGTATGTGGTGTGTGTGTGTGTGTGTGTGTGTGTGTGTGTGTGTGTGTGTGTGTGGTATGTGCATGGTCCCTTGCCAATGGCCAGGACCTGAATGGAACATCACAGCCACACACTAGCTGGCCCAAACAGGACCCCGCAAATCCTCAGATGAGGGACAGGAGGCCCAGGAGAGGCTTGCTCTTGCTGACAGGGAACATGAGCGGAAGTAAAGGTAGATTCCCCTTCCTATTCTGGAGTGGGTCTGTCTTGGCAAATTTCAGATTTTTTTTCCTTTTCCCTGTTTCTTCTTTTTCTTGCCTACTATAACTATTAAAATGAGTCTAGAAACTAAAGATCACCGGAGGCAAACTCCGGAGGCGCGTGTGTGTGGTATGTGCATGTATACATGATTGTGTGTGCACATGCACATGTGTAGACACGCATGTGAGAAGCAAGAGGTTGACCTCAGTATCTTTCTTACTTGCTCTCTACTTTATTTATTTATTTATTTTTTTGAGACAGGGTTTCTCTGTGTAGCTTTGCGCCTTTCCTGGAACTCACTTGGTAGCCCAGGCTGGCCTCAAACTCACAGAGATCCGCCTGGTTCTGCCTCCCAAGTGCTGGGATTAAAGGCGTGCGCCACCGACGCCTGGCTTCTACTTTATTTTTCAAGACAAAGTCTCCCACTGATTCTGTCTGGCTAGTGAGCCACAGGGATTCTCTTGTTTCCACATCCCCAGCAATAGGATTACAGACAGGTGTTACCACCCCTGGCTTTTCACATGGATGCAGGGCATCCAAACTCAGTCTTCATGCTCACATGCCAAGCACTTTACCAACTGAGCCATCCTCCCCCAGCCCTCGTAGGCCGCCCCGCCCCCCACATTCAACAGCAAAGCAGGAACAAAGAGATGTACAACCTCAGCGGATCCCCGAGGCTGAAGCAAGGTGTTGGTGGCTGCTCACCCGCACACCCACTGCCTCCTCTCTCTCCCCTGTCCCTCCAGCCTGTGAGTTGGTGGGGTCTGGGAGGGTGGGCAGGACAAGCCTTCTCAGGGAAGCGGGGCCTTGTGACCACCAAGGTACTGGTCAGGACTTCCAAGTCCTTGCTATCTCTTGAGGCGGAACTGAGTCAAGAGGTCACTTGAGCCATGAAAAGCAGAAGGCGCACTTCTCGCAGGGCCCTGCAGACCGCAAAGCACTGTGGGGCACTGTCTTTAAATCAAAGCTCAGGTGGAGGTTAAGCACTCTCCAGCTCTGTGCTTCCGAAAAAGCACAAACAGCGGGTACAGAACGGTCCCAGTGCTGAAGGGGGCCTGACCACTCTAGGAGCCTCTGAACTGAGGGCAGTGAGGCAGAGCTGACGCGCTTCTTCCTGTTTGTCTAGAACCCACTGCAGAAGCTAGCCTGGCGGTCCGCTTCACCATGCACACAGCTTTGGGGAGGTTTCCCGGCCAGCCTGGAGAGACTTGCAAATCAGTTTCTGTGGAAGCACCTGAATAGATACTGACTATACTCTAATTACTGCTTCAGGAGCCATTTACTCAATTAAGGCTGCACCCAGAGAGGGAGAAGATGTGACGGACAGTGATGATGTAGTCATCACAGCATCATCACCATCATCATCACCATCATCCCCATAATCATCACCACCATCATCACCATCATCCCCATAATCATCATCATCATCACCATCATCCCCATAATCATCATCACCATCATCTCCATAATCATCATCACCATCATCATTACCATTATCACCGTCATCATCATCACCATCATCACTATCACCAATCATTACCACCATTATCATCATCATCACCATCATTATCACCACCATCATCCCCATAATCATCATCACCATCATCTCCATAATCATCATCACCATCATCATTACCATTATCACCGTCATCATCATCACCATCATCACTATCACCAATCATTACCACCATTATCATCATCATCACCATCATTATCACCACCATCATCCCCATAATCATCATCATCACCACCATCATTGCCATCATCACCATCATCCCCATAATCATCCCCATAATCATCCCCATAATCATCATCACCATCACCACCATCATCACCATCACCACCATCATCGCCATCATCACCATCATCACCATCACCACCATCATCACCATCACCACCATCTTCACCATCATCACCATCACCACCATCATCACCATCACCACCATCATCACCATCATCAACCATCATCGCCATCATCGCCATCATCACCATCATCGCCATCATCACCATCATCGCCATCATCACCATCATCATCGCCATTATCACCATCATCATCTTACTCCTATTATATTTAAGGTTTTTTTTTGTATGTGTGTGGTGGGGGAGAACACATCTTTGTGGGTGCATGTGAAGGTCAGGGGTTGACATTGGGAGCCTTCCTCTGCCATTCTCCACCTAAATTTCTTTTGAAGCAGGGTTTCTCACTGAACCAAGATCTCACCGACTCAGGAAGTGTGCCTGGCCAAGGAGCCCCAGAGATCCTCCTGTCTCTGCCTCCCTGAGCTAGGGTTACCAATGTAGACAACCATGCCTGGCTTTATTCAAAGGTGCTTTAAGATCCAAACGAAGTTTTCGTTCTTTACCCACAGAACCACTGCCCCAGGCCCTATCAGCAGCATCACCGTTGTCTAGTTTTGAAAACCCATGCCTTGTGTAGAAGCTATCATCTCTTTCTGTCCCCCTCTCCAGCCCACTATCTCTGTGAGTTCGAGGTGTGTGCCTGGGGCTCCCTGGACTAGGGTCACAGTAGATGCCATTGATTGAATGGCTGACAGGCTGGAGAACGGGTTGTCTTTAAGAGTAGATTCCTATGTAAATGCAACACTAAAAGGACTCATTACTCATTAAACAAACACTGAGAGGTGTTTGGTGTGAAGAGTGGTAGGTGTGTGGTCCCTAATCACCCCCACCCCACTACTGTCTAAGACAACACAGCAAAAGTGAGGTGGCCCTTACTCTCTGAGTGCAGCTCACCGAGGCCCTCACCATTACTCCCTATGGTCCTCTGCTCCCTGGCAGGGCTCGGAAAGGGGATTTCTTCTTGGATTTGTATAACTCCAGCCGGCTGGGCAGATGAACAGCTTCTACAGCTTGCCGGTCTGCTCTCAACTAGGATACACATCTAATGTTTCCCTAAAGGGTAGTTGGGGTGATCGAAGAGCTCTGAAGGGCTTGCGGGTCTCAAATGTAGGACCTCAAGGTGTACGATACAAAACTTGAGCAACCCAGACCCTTCACATGTCCAGGGATTGGCAAAGGACAGGCACCATTAATTCTAGGAGGTTCTGATAGTGTCATTTGTTATTGTTATGACTACACTATCAAGAGGGTAGCCAATGAAAGGCTATTTCCTTTCAGATCCTAGAGACCCATCTGCTCATCATTGCACTGGGGACCTCAGGAGGACGAGACAAAACCATCAAGTGAGCAGAACTGCCCTTCCCAATGACAACCACGTGACATGTCCTGGGCTTGTCCCTAAACACCTCCCCTATCCCCTCTGCTAAGACTTATCTGTCTCATAACCTGATCTTCCATGGACCTTAATTCTGCTCAGCAGTTCAGACATACCAAACCTTGGCCAATGGACTCAGCAGGGGACACATTTGAATCACACACACCACATCCATATCCAGGTATGACACTGGTGTCCCTAACATCCTGGAGGACTGAAGCTCCCAGACTAAGTCCAGATCACACAGCCATTGGTGTCCCTCAGCCTTGGCACCCTGCAGCCAGTCTATGCCACCAGCATGCCAGGCCAGTCCCTTACAGACATCCCCATTCTGGAGCAGGCTTGATGTAGTCCATTCTTTCAGCGGAATGGAGAGCAAGAAGCACACACCGTTTGATGTCTTCCAACTGCAATGGCCACCCCCACGGGATTCTCCTGCTTGGTTTGTGGAAAGGGTCTATTTTTAGTCTGAGAACCAGGTACCAATTTCAGACAGCTGCTTTACACCACAGCCTTTTAATTACAGGCCCTTAGCTCTCTGTTTCCACTCAGCTGCCTTGGTTTGCTCTGAACACGCTGAGGGGCTACATGTAGGGGGGCAGGTGGAGCGTATGATCCGGTCTTACCCAAAACCCAATTCCTAAGTGAAATGTCAGCAAATGAAAAGGACAAAAACTCCCTTTGAACTCTTGAGGCTGGACCCAGAGCCAGGGGTGGAAGCGCCTTTGATGGTGGCTTTTGTGCCACTTAGAGGCCCTGAGAAGGGAGCAGCTGCCCTCTGATGCTCAGGAAGCCTCCGATGATGCATCTGCTGCGGGTCCTGCTTTCTGCTGACAGGGGTCTGGCTCTGAAGGCCATCACCACAGGCGCCGTATCTGCCAATCCGACTTCACAGCCTTTGGGGTTGGGCAGGGAAGGACAATGCCAAACGACACAAGAGCTCACCCGTTGTCCAACTAGACTTTGATCGTTCAGGTGACGCCTGCCAAGACGGTGGACATCAAGATGTTCTGTAGGACACTCCTACTGCGTTTGTCAACTTACTTAGCCCAGGCTGGCCTTGAACTTGCCATATAGTTAGGGAAACTCCTGATCCCACACCTCGAGTATGTGGTGCTGAGGGCTGAATTCAGGCCTCTGTGAAAGTCAGGCAAGCACTCTGCCAACTGAACCACACCCCTGGCTCTGGTTACTTTGAAGTACACAGTTTGATGGCATTAAGCTGTTATGCAGCCTCCATTATCTCCAGAAACCGCTCATTTTTCCATCTGGAATTCTATACATTAAATAATCCCCCGGCCCCGAGACTCTTATCTACCAAGCAACTCCACAGCCTGTTCCTCAGGCCTGCACCCCCCATGTCACAACTCTGTCCTGAAGGCACAGGCACAGTGAAAGTGGGCAGTGGTTGCCCTGTGGCGGCTGGCACACCTCTGTTAGCCTATGTCCTCAAGGTTTAACCATGTAGCTCACGTCATAATTTCATTCTTTAAGGCTTTAAGTTCACTTTATGTTTTCCTCTGAGACCAAGAAATGCCCTAGAATAGACACTGACTCTGTTTCCTGGGCTCTAATGGGAAAGCAGGACGCAGCCCATTGCCAGGGAGGGCTCTCTCGAGTCACAATAACAAGTGCCCTCAGGATGGGATAGCCCTTTACACCAGAGTCTAATTTAGGCACCCTTCAGGCTAACCCACTCCTCGCTGCCTCCTGGAGGTCTGTCCATCTTTATAAATAAGCCGAGGTAGATATGGGGCACTCCGAGGAGGCTTTATTATTGCTTTAAGAATAATGCTAAACAGGAAGTGATTTTTTTGGGATGGGTATCAGGAAAATGAAGACCAAATTCTCAATCGACCGTGGGTCACAGATGAATAAGACTTAAGCATTAGTGAGTGAGTGGTGTGCACAGAATCTGCAAGCAGATCCAGGGGTCCCACAGTGTAGGGGGAGGATCTTGTCACACGTACACCCCAGTCCTAGGCATGTAGCAGGTTCTCACAAGAAATAGTAGTTTAGGAATGGGTGGGCATGGAGGTGCTCAGAAGACAGAAGTCTTGAGTGAGTGTGTCAGGATGTCTGTGAGCGGGATTTGTGGGGGACGGGATTTATCTAGTTCAAAACAAAGACAGGACTTGGGGACATAGGTCAATGACAGAGTACTTGCTTAGCAAGTGTGACTTCAGTCCTGGGTTCGATCCCCAGCATTGAAAAAAAAAAAGTATGGTTTTGCAGAAAGCTCAACGTTTAGCTGAGATAGCATTTCTTTGGATTTTTAAAGTAAAACCTGCCTCTAATGCAGCTGTGGACCAGCTCTCTTGGGAACCAAAGGCCCCATCAGGCGGCAGACACAGAGGTCCCATGCAAAAGGGCAAGGTGCGAATTCTGGGATTTTACAAAAGGAAATCATCAAGGCTGGAAGGTGTAAGGGGAGCCAGGGAGAGGACTACAGGCGTTGGCTTGCCATGGCTGCCCTATGTGTGAGGCAGGCTGTGGTCCTCAAGGTCACACTGAAGGTCAGTGTCCCCGGGAAGCTAAAGGAACCATTCTGAGGTAGCTGTGTGTGTGTGGAGTGTCAGGAGCCAAGTAGCCTAACTGATTCTCATGGGAAAAAGCAGTGTACCCAATCTTCCGTTAACAGTTTCAATAGCAACCATTTTTCAACAAGACCACAGTATGTACCTTTTGATCTACTCCCTGAAACATAATGGTTTGCTGTATGGTCAGTTGATCAGGCCCTGGAACAAAGAGACCTTTTCCTGAACCCTACCTTACCCTAACTTCCTCCTAGTAACTTTCCATACCCCTATCTACTTCTCCTAGCTCCTAGCATATATAAACCTGATTCCCCTTGCAATAAACGAGACCTTGACGCAACTCAGACTGACTTTGTCTTCCTTTACGCGCCTGGTCTCCTTTCTCTCTCACCCCCATTGATCTTTCAGGAGGTGCCTCCTCGGGTCTCATCAAATAACGTGGCCCGCGGGACGGGTCAAGTGGCGCCCGAACGTGGGGCTCGAGGCACGGTGACCTACCGGACGACGGATAACAAAAGGGGCCCCGGAGAGAATTAGGGTAGAGACGCCCGGACCGCATCACTCGTGCAACGCGGGAGAGTCTTGAGGTAAGTGTCGTCCAATCGATCAATGGGAAAAAATTTATCTAAAGAGGCATTTTTTAAAGGAGATGAAAGGGAATCTTCGGGAGAGAGGATTAAGAGTTTAAAAAAAAGGATTTAGTAAAGTTCTTTCAATATGTGGAGGAGAAATGTCCCTGGTTAGTGATTAATGGACCAGGAATTCACCCTTTGACTTGGAACAGGGTTGGAAAAGATATTAACAAATTAATCAGAGACGGGGAAAATGTCCCCGATGCCTTTTTTAGTTTTTATGGTGTGATTAGAGATTTTCTAAAGGAAGCAGAGGGAGATGGGCGTGTTTCACATTTACTAGCCCTTGCAGAGGATTTTCTCTCAAACTCTCCCTGCCTGACACCCAAGTGTCCAGAGGTTTATTACATCTACCGGTAAGAGCGCTCTCTGTCTTGCTGTGTCTCTCTGTCTTGTTACTTTTGTTTTGTACTTTGCAGGCTCAATTTGTACTTTTCAGGCTCTCACTGGGACAGACGTGTCCAGACAGTGAACCTGGCGGTGAAGGGAGACGTCCCAGAGCCCTAAAGCCACCTCAGAGGTGACGATCTGGTTTAGGAGCATCTTTGGGTATCTTCCCCCACGGTGGGAGGAAGTGCCACTTTGTATTTTGTCCCGGGAATTTGTCAGAGCCATTTTGTGGGTTTTTTGTATGTTTTGTTGTGATCATTGTTACTTTACTCTCTTCTTCTCTTCCAAGAAAAAAGGTGCATGTCTGACTGACAGGGATGTGGAAGCCCCTGATGTCTGTTTAATTAAGGACAGAGATCCTCCAGTCTGGATTGTTTTTGGTGTGATTGAGCCTGGAGGGTCAAAACCTTCCCCCCCCCCCCCAGAGCACATCAGGCTGTCACTGTTCTTGGAGCTTTGTTGGTTGTTTCGTTGGGACAAAGTTTTTTCGTGTGCCCTTGGTCTTGTGTGTAATGTGTTAATTGTTCTCATTGTTGACTTGACTGTGACGGACGCTATGGGACAGTTCCCTTCTTCTCCACTAGACCTTTGCCTAGCTCACTGAAAGGATGTGTGAGCCACAATAAAGGGAACTGGGTCCCCCACTCCCACTCCCCGACTGAACTGAGATAAACAGGTATCCCCTGCCAGGTGGGGCTTGCATACTGCAAGAGGGGCTTGCTGGCTGTGAATGAGGCCGTCGTCTCAGTGCTGATGTTCCGGTTCTTGGATTGTCTGTGTAAATGTTATTTGTTTCTGTCTACTAACCTCCCTTATTTTCCTAGAGGAAGAGGAGGAGAGAGAGGCATAGCAAAGGCCACCTCTGTCCCTCCCTAGCTCTCTTGCTATCAGGACTGCAGCCAGCTGGCTGCTCTCACGAGGGTGGGGGTGCGTGCTCTCGGTACAGGCGGGCAAAGACGGGAACTTTGGACAGGACAATGGGGACTGCCTGCAACTGACAAAAACTGTGTGTACACTGAACAGAGAATCTGACTTTAGTCAGAAGAGTTAACAAAAACTTTTTTTCAGGAACACTGGCAGCCAAGGACACGCTCTATGCCCACTGCTCCCCCTCCCTTCCTTTACTGTGATAACTTCAAGGTTTCTTCTGCCGGCCAGCAGCTTCTCTTGTTAACCCTTCTCTGTCCTGGTATTGCTTAAAAAGAAATGTTAAATTTACCAGTTCAAGACACTGGGAAAATTATGCTTTTGTTTCCACAGGAAAAATAAAAATTTACATGGGTTTTGGTCATTTGAGTTCAATGGGTTACAAATACTTGCCATCATTTAAGAGACTTGGTTTCAAATTATTGTTGGTTAAGATAAAAAAATGTTTAAAAAAATATATAAAATACAAGTTATTAGAATACGTAAAAACAAGGTATAAAGGTCTGAGGATAAAAAGGCTTATATAATGATTTAAAAAAAATGACTTAAGATATATAAAAATAATGAAATATGTTTCAGATTTCTTTGTCTTGCTATTCTGCTGTTACATTGAGACTCCAAAGGGTCATAGTTGTAAAAATGTCTGTCTACTCTACAGGTATGAATGAAAAATGTGGCCACATGTATGTTTGGTTTTGAATGTCTGAGTTTGCATGTCCTTTGTGTTAAGAAATACAAGTTAATACTGGTCATCTGGCTATTCAGATACTAGTTTAAAACATAAACTGTTCTATTTAAATAAAAAAACTGAGAGGTATATTTGACTAATATATTTATAGGAGAACAAATTGGCCTGGTTATTGTTACCAAATTTAGAGATATTTTTAAGATTGGGCCTAGATTTGTTTGGCTCAGATACATTTAATAGATAATGGTCCTCAAACCTGTCAAAGATCTGGTAAATATGGCATTTACATTATTTGATAAAAAGCTTACTATAGCAAACAGAGACTCCAAGCTCCCCAGCTCCTAGCAATGACTCCCAAGGAATGGCCAATTCCCCTATGCTATGTCAAAAGTATGTAGCTCAGTCTATCGATCCAGTGAGGGTCTAATACCCCGAAGTTTATATTATACATTATATGGATGATTTGTTAATAGCAGGGAAATCTGTAGAAAAAACACAAAATGTAGCTCAAAAGATAATTATCACACTTCAGGACCGAGGATTTCATATAGCTCCAGAGAAGATACAAACCCAATACCCCTTCCTGTTTTTAGGGTTCGAGTTACACCCGGACCTCCTCTATACACAAAAAAACCCAGATTAGAAAAGATACACTTCGTTGTCTCAATGATTTTCAAAAGCTTTTAGGGGATATCAATTGGCTGCGACCCTATTTAAAAATAACCAAGGGAGAGTTACGCCCCCTTGAGGATATCCTCAGAGGAGACTCCGACCCTCAATCCCCTAGATACCTTACAGTGGAGGCAGAGAGGGTATTACAAAAGGTTAAAACGACCATCACTCAACAACACATGGGATATTTTGACCCAACTCTCCCATTGTATTTGATCATTTTTTCTACAGATTTTGCCCCTACAGGCCTGCTTTGGCAAGAGTCCGTACCTTTACTGTGGGTACATCTTCCTGTTACTAAAAGAAAAATCCTTCCTACTTATCCTTCCCTGGTTTGCCAATTGATAATGTTAGGAATAAAAGCCTCCACTCGATACTTTGGGCACGACCCTGATATTATTGTTATGCCATATGATAAAGAGCAACTTGAATGGTTATGCACCCGTAGTCCTGACTGGGCCATTCTTGTCTGCACCTATGAGGGGAAACTTGACACACAGATGCCCAGTAACAAACTCCTACAATTCTTCTCCCTTACTTCTTTTGTTTTTCTTAAAAATACCCGAATGGAGCCCATCCCGGACTCCCCTGTGCTTTTCATAGATGGGTCAAGCAATGGTAAAGCTGCGTATGTCCTCAATGGCCAAAAGAATGTTATGAGAACCTCTTTCAAGTCAGCTCAGCTGGTGGAGCTATATGCTGCCCTTGCTGTCTTTAAAAATTTTGAAGGTTGTTCCTTTAATTTGTATTCAGACAGTAGATATGTGGTAAGGGCTTTACAGGCTTTAGAAATGGTCCCAATAATCCAACCCATTACTCCCACCTTCCAAATGTTTTCTGAATTACAAAAATTAATCCAACAAAGATCACTACCCTTTTATGTTGGCCATATTCGTGCCCACACAGGCCTACCTGGACCCCTAGCTCAGGGAAATGAACTTGCCGATTCTGCTACACGTTCTATCTTGATTTCTCATTTGGAACATGATCAGGTAGCAGCTGCTCGTGAGGCGCACCGCCTTCATCACCTCAATGCTCAAACTTTGAGACTAAGGTTCTCAATTACTAGAGAACAGGCTAGGGAAATTGTAAAAAGTTGCAAAAATTGCCTGATGCTCTTACCTGAACCTCATTATGGAGTAAACCCCAGAGGGCTTATACCTGGACAACTATGGCAGATGGATGTCACCCATGTTCCTTCTTTTGGCAAATTAAAGTTTATACATGTTACTGTAGATACCTTCAGTGGATTTATTTGTGCCTCTGCTCATAGTGGAGAAGCCACCAAAGATGTTATCAATCATATGTTACATGTCTTCACAGTGCTAGGTCAGCCGAAATGTATAAAAACTGATAATGGTCCAGGATATACTAGTAGCAAATTTAGACAATTTTGTTTACAATTAGGAATTAAACACATCACTGGAATATCCTATAACCCTCAAGGCCAAGGTATCGTGGAGAGAGCTCACCAAACTTTAAAAAATACTCTTAATAAACTTAGCTCACAAGAGACACTATTTCCCCTTAAGGGAAACCACAAAGCTCTGCCTTCTCACACCCTATTCGTATTAAATTTTCTGACATTGGACGCTTTTGGAAAATCTGCGGCTGAGCGACACTGGCACCCAGAAACCAAACAAGGATATGCGCAGGCCCTTTGGAAAGATCCAATAACTGGAATATGGAATGGTCCTGATCCAGTTGTAATCTGGGGAAAGGGGTCTGCATGCATTTATGACTCCAAGAAAAATGGGGCTCGTTGGCTACCAGAAAGACTGATTAAGCCTTACTCTGCACAGATTGCCTCCCTAGACTAAGGAAAAAATAACTGTTATGTCCAGGACACAACCCTGAGACAAAATTCTCTCTTTTTCTTTCAGAAATGCCTCCGGCTTGGAAAATAAAGGGAGCCACGGACATCTCAATAGCAGGACCTGTTCATCGCGAGCCTTGGAAAACCAACCCCTGCTTCATCGTTTGCTTACTACTCTTCCCCCTTCCCCTCTCCTGCATCTCCAAGGAAAGCCCCCATGCTATTAAAAAGCTTACCTGGCGAATTTTCACAGTAACAGGGGAGGAGGTCTGGAAGGTTACTGCAAACCATGCTCCCTATTCCTGGTGGCCATCACTCACTCCTGACTTCTGTCAGCTGGCTGCAGGATTGGATTCTTGGGATATACCTACTATTGGCCAACACCAGTTAAATGGTACAGGGGTTCAAACGATTCCAAACTGCAATCAATTTCCTCATAGTCCTAAAACCACTTGGACAAGCCCTTGTGGGACATTCCATGATAATGACCCTGCCGTGATGACTGCCCCAGGCTGTGTTAGTCCTACAGCTCGTTGTAGGTTAGCACAATCTGACTTTTATGTCTGCCCTAAGGATGGTAGAAGCCGAGCCACGGCTGCTAGATGTGGAGGATTCAAGACCTTCTTTTGTGCTCGATGGGGTTGTGAAACTACAGGGGCAGCTTACTGGAAACCAACTTCATCTTGGGACCTTATTTCAGTTACAAGGGGATATAGTAAGCCTAGCACGAATAGACATTTTTGCTTTAGCCCCTATACTGGGACAGCCTATAATCCAGGGCTATCATTACCTTTAAACATAACCTTCACCCCTCAGGGTAGGGCGAATCGAGAATGGCCCTCAGGAAAAACATGGGGACTCCGCTGGTATCTTGATGGTACAGATAAAGGAGTCATTTTCAAGATCTTGCTAACAATAGAAGACCTGTACCCAAAGTCGGTAGGACCCAATGTAGTTCTCTCTGACCAAAAAGTTCCCTCCAATCATGAAAAGATGCCATCACCTCCTTCCCCCTCACCTCATCCTCATCCCTTTCCCTACCATACAGGCACCGTGACTACCATCGTAGGTTCCAGTAATGGCACTCTCCTTACTCCTTTTGGAGGAACAGGAGATAGATTGTTTAATTTGGTCCAGGGAGCTTATCTGGCCCTAAATGCCACAAATCCAAGCAGAACCTTGGGTTGCTGGCTCTGCCTTACCTCCAGTCCCCCTTATTATGAAGGAATTGCCTTTCAGTCTACTGCCAATAACCTTACTTCCCCGAGCAATAGGTGTCAGATTAAGCCACATAAACTAACACTCCCTGAAGTCTCAGGACAAGGTTCTTGTCTGGGCAAGATTCCATCAACCCATCGTCACCTCTGCAAACAAACTCTGACACCCTATAAGGGAAGCTATTATCTTGAAGCACCCAACGGGTCCTACTGGGCCTGTAACACAGGATTGACCCCTTGCATATCTGCTCAGATATTTGATGATTCCCATGAATTTTGTGTGATGGTCCAGTTATGGCCTCGTGTCACTTATCATCAAGAAAGCTCAGTGATGGAATTCTTTGAGCAGAGAGGCAGATACACTCGAGAACCTGTGTCGATGACTATTGCCCTATTGTTAGGTATTGGAGGCATTGCTGCAGGAGTTGGTACAGGAACTGCTGCCCTCGTGCAGAGCAACCACCTTATGCAGTTACAAATGGCTATGACTACTGACCTAGAGGCCATAGAAAGATCCATTTCTGCCCTAGAGAAGTCTTTAACCTCGCTCTCTGAGGTTATGTTACAAAACAAAAGAGGTCTGGATTTACTATTTTTAAAGGAGGGGGGGTTATGTGCAGCCTTGAAGGAAGAATGCTGCTTTTATGCTGATCACACTGGGGTAGTTAGAAAATCAATAGAGAAACTAAGAAAAAGATTAACACACACAAAAAAAAACGTGATTTTGAAAATCAAAACAATTGGTTTGAGGGTTGGCTAAAGGGGTCCCCTTGGCTTTCTACTCTGATCCCCACCCTCCTGGCCCCCTTGATCATTTTCCTTCTCCTCCTCACCTTTGGTCCTTGGGCTTTTCAACGACTAACACAATTCATCAAAAATCAGATCGATTCGGCCCTAGCAAAAACTGTTTCAGTACATTACCATCGGACAGAAACTCGAGAGGAAACTATTGAAACAGGTGAAAGGCTCAGGTTCAGTGGCCTACGAACCTAAAAACCCCTATAACTAAAAGCTAGAGGGTACTCAATGACGGGAATAGTATGGGGCCTGTGCTGGGAGCACAACGTACAGAGGTCGCCAGAGACCGGCTCAACATGGCACGTTGCCAGACAGGACTGCACCCCATATAGCCTAAGACAGGGGCCCTCTCGATTTATGACCAAAGCCTGCTTTGGCCATTTTATAGAAAGAAGGGGGAATTGTCAGGAGCCAAGTAGCCTAACTGATTCTCATGGGAAAAAGCAGTGTACCCAATCTTCCGTTAACAGTTTCAATAGCAACCATTTTTCAACAAGACCACAGTATGTACCTTTTGATCTACTCCCTGAAACATAATGGTTTGCTGTATGGTCCGTTGATCAGGCCCTGGAACAAAGAGACCTTTTCCTGAACCCTACCTTACCCTAACTTCCTCCTAGTAACTTTCCATACCCCTATCTACTTCTCCTAGCTCCTAGCATATATAAACCTGATTCCCCTTGCAATAAACGAGACCTTGACGCAACTCAGACTGACTTTGTCTTCCTTTACGCGCCTGGTCTCCTTTCTCTCTCACCCCCATTGATCTTTCAGGAGGTGCCTCCTCGGGTCTCATCAAATAACGTGGCCCGCGGGACGGGTCAGTGGAGGGGGCAAGGTTCATGGACAGCGACAGGCAAAGAGCCAGGCCCACCCTTCAAGCTTGAAGTCCGAAGGGGTTGGGACAAGGAGGACCTGGCTTCCATCCTAGCCCTACCAATGTGCCCTAGGCTAGCCTCTCACACTCTTCTAGGCTTTACCAGGACAGGGTGGGTTGCTGTCCTCCGCAGACAAACGCTCGGAAAGAAGACACACAGGTGTGTGGAATTAAGCAGCAGAGAGGCCAAAGACAGAAACACCAGGTGAAGGGGTGTGTGGTGACCTGGGCTCCCCAGCTTGTCTGAGCCACTCTCCTAGCTCTGTGGACCCCTAGCACTCTAAAGTTCCCAAACCCCGACTGGTGAAGAGGCAGCAGGAATCAGTTCCCTCATACTATCATTTTGAAAAGCACTCACAGTAGTTAACCTACACCCACTTGTATGTGTGAAGTTGAGTTTTTTCCTTTTAAAAAACATTTTAATTAGTGTGCGTGCGTGCGTGCGTGCGTGCGTGCGTGTGTGTGTGTGTGTGTGTGTACACATACGTGGAGTCAAAGGACAACTCTCAGAATCTATTCTTTCTTCCGCCACGTGGCAGCAAGCACCTTTACCTACTGAGCCCTCTCAGAAGCCCAGTGTGTGTGTGCATGTGTGTGTGTGTGCATGTGTGTGTGTGCATGTATGTGTGTGCATGTGTGTGCATGTATGTGTGTGCATGTGTGTGTGTGCATGTATGTGTGTGCATGTGTGTGTGCATGTATGTGTGTGCATGTGTGTGTGTGTGTGCATGTGTGTGTGTGCATGCAATTTCTTCTCGAGGGTCCTCTCTGATATTTCCCTTGTTCTGCTGAATAGCAAATCAGGAGAGGAGCTGGTGGCTCCTCTCCCGCACAGTTGGGCGCTCACAGTTGCTACACCTTGGCTGACCTTCCTTTGGCACTGCTGGTGACCGGAGACGACTCAGCTCCGTGGGTCTAGCTGGGTACTGGGAGGGCCCGGCAGACCTGCCTAGCCAGGGAACGCATGGATCCCATCCTCTTTGGTGGGCAGTGGGTACGATGTGCCTGCAGAAGGGCCTACAGCTGGGTCTAGCCAGGGCTGTTGCCCTGTTTCAGGAAATATATTCACTTTCGGTTCCATGTTCTGAGAGCCTCACTGTGCTCAGGAGAAAGTGTCGCCTGGCCGTCTCCAGATGCTCTGGCCATGTTTACGGTACAGATAAGTCCACTTGGACAATTTACAGGAAGGGACACCAGCCTTAGACCCAAGGTGTGCAGGAGACCGAAGGCAGGAAAAGCCTGCTGGGAAGGATTTCTGGGTCCTATGTGTAATATGTCTCCCCATCAGGAGACACAAGCAGAAAGCTGTGCCCTGGGCTGTCCTGAGCTGCGGGGTAGGAAGGGAATCGGTCCCCGAGCTCCTGGTGCAGCCCTGTCACCTCCCCGAGGTGTGTGTGGGGGTCAGGGTGGCCAGTCCTCTGCTCACCTGTGACTGTGCCGTCTTAAAGAACATGCACAGTAATGAGACACCCTAGCTAGGGAGGCATATAAATCAGTTTATAAAACCCAGAAAGTGCAGCTAGGTGGCCAATAACTTGGCCTGAAGTAGCTACTGGTTAGAGCAGCACTTTGGGAACCAGAGAGGGCTATGAACAAGTGTTGGAGCAGAGTCTGCAGGCTGGCCCCATCTCAACACTGAAACAGTTGTGAGTACTTGCCTGTGGAGGGGTAGGGGGGACTAGAACCAGCCAATCTCCATCAATTCTCCATTACTAACAGACAGCATGGCTGTGATGTACAGACAGGGAGCCTGGAGGTCTCTTGGAGGCTGGCTACACTGTTATCCCTGGTTTCATTGTCCTAATCTCAGCCATGAGGACTAATAAGAAACTCTGGCCCCGCCTGGCTATGTACCACAAGCAGCTTGAAGGCACAGAGGCAGAGGGCCCGGGAGGGCAGCGAGGCTGGAGTCCAGGTCCCTGGGCCCAAGTCCCCATTCTGTTGCTGACAGGCTGTGGGAGCTCAGGCAAGTCACTAAACCTTTCTGTGCCACCATTTTATCATCTGTTAAGTAGGAGTGGCAACAGAATATGTCAAGCGGCCACCACGGGAAGGGAGCAGGCACCCCAGGTCTTGTAAAGGGCATTTCACGCAAGACAGGGCTCTATGTGGTAGAAGGCTGCCAGGGTAATGCTGGGCTGGGGGTATGTGTGCAGTGAACAAGCCATGGCTGCATCTGAGCTGTTCCTCTCTTGAGGCCTCATTTCCCGGCCCCTGCTCCCTTGAAGGTTCCTGGAGGACAGCTGGGAACAGCCCCAGGCAAGGAAGCCAAGTCACTTCCCCCAAAACGATTTGTGGCATCGAGCTAGGCAAACACCCCAACCCCAGACACCGGATACATAGCGTTCCTTGGCTAGGGGCGAGAGAGGGAGCAGGTGGAGGAATTGTCGCTAACCACATGATCCTAAAGTACAGGGTGGCTCTGGATTAGCGGGTGATGTCACTTGATCACAGAATCTTTCCTGCAGAGGGGGAGTTGGGGACACAGGGCCAAGCAGGGGGAAGACTCCAGCTGGCTGCCATCACCTCCAAGGACAGGAAAACCGTAAGCCAAGGGACACAGGTGGTCGTGGATGCTCCAGGCCTGTGGTTGCAGCCGTGTGGGACCCACGTCAGACTCCCGAGTTCCAGAGCCACAGGACACACTTGTGCCGTGACACACGACAAGTCTGTGGCGATGCGTTGCAGCGACGGCGGGAACTGCAAGAGCCCAAGAGATTTCCTTCACTTTCTCAAGGAACTTCTGAGAGGCTCCCTCTGCCCTGGCGTGGCTGGAGCACGACCACACTCCCATCTTCGGCAGATACTTTCTAGAACGGTCTTTACATCAGTTCCACATTACTTTACGTCAGTTCTTAGAGCCAAACAGAGATGCGATCGGAACAGCAGTTTGGGGAGGGTGACAACGCATGCCTCTAGTCTTCCCAAGGTAACGTGCATACTCACACACACACACACACACACACACACACACACACACACATGAGGAAGGGGCCGTGGGCTCTCCCCCACTTTGCAGATGAGGAGACTGAGGCATACAGTGACTGGGCAATGGGCCAAGGTCCCACAGCTGGGTGGGGGCGAACTGTGATTATTGCATCTGATGCTTTGGGGTAAGGAAGGCGTGGCCACAGCCTTCATCTTTTCTCGGTGGCTGAAGCGTGCCAAGTCCCATTTAAGGCAGGCCCCTGTGGCAGTGGCTGTGGAGCCTGATAGGGGCAGGAGTGGATGTAATTGCAGTCCTCCTGCCCTCGGGGCCCCCTGGAAAGTAACCACCTCTGCCGGGGCTGAGCAGAGTCCTCCAACAGACACCAAGCCTCTGCTGACTGTGCCGTCTTGCTCGGGAGCACAAGGCTAACATCTGGAGTCTGCTTACCTTCCCCACATTGCGGAGTTTGTGGGGAAACTTACAGGGCTATGTCCTCTCAAGAGGAGCAGGACCAGTGACCCCCCCCAAACCCGCACACCCCTGAGCAGTGCTCCCCATGGATGGCAGCAAGTTGATCAGGCTTCCTGAGAGAGGAAAGGAGGGTGGTACACTGGATTTGGGGAGGGGTGGCTGTATGTGGAGGCCCTGATGTGGAGCAGGTAGCAGCAACCAGCTTCTTCAGCAGCCACTGGCCCAGGTCTGCCATCCCTCTCTGTACCTCACTAGCTGGGCGATTTTAAGTCCCTGCAACTTCCAACTCCCTGGAGCCATTAGGGCACAAGCGACCTCTGAGAGTGGCCAAAAAAAGGGGGGGTCAGGCAGCACACCCACACTCCCTGGCCTCTCCTGCTGTTTCTCTCGGGTTCTCAGGCCATCTATGGAGCTAGTGTGGACCGGACATGGACGAGGAACTGGTCAGTACTCCCTGCCGTGAGAGACAGGACCGTCCTTGTGGGACAGATAGGAGAGAGGCTCAGCGGGAGAGCGGTTCTTCCCCAAGGCTGGAAGGCCTATAGCGCGAAGCCTGGTCAGCACAACCCTGCTCCTAAGATACTATCGGTGCCGGGCTGACTTCTGCTCAGGAGGGCACCACACCACACCACACAAACACACACACATGCTTCCTGTCACCCTACATCAGACCCCAAACACAGCAGAGGTGGCTGGGTCACATCTGGAACCCTAACCCTAGGATAGGGGACAGGCACATTCTTCTGTACCCGGGCGAGTTGAACAGGTGTGATTTTACCCTGTACTACCTGGGGGGTCCTCCATTGTTCCCTCCTAGGATGTTCTGGTAGGGACACGTGTTTGTGGCCATGCACATGTGGGTTACAACCCAGTGTTGTTCATGTTACATTCATGTGTCCATGAATGTAAGTTTGTGAGTGTGTATTCATGTGTACCTGGGTCTACATGCCAATGTCTGTATGTGCACGTGTTTGAATACACAAGCATGTATTTATGAGTGTCACTAGTGTTTGTGTGCATGTGTGGGTGTACAGTATATATGTATTTGTGTGTGCACATACCACGTGAGTGTGTAAAAGTTACTCATTGGTGAGACACAGGAAACTGGGTGCCCTCTACAGTGGAGAGTTGTTCATTTTTCTCAGTTAATAGAAAACAATGCAATCTCTTCTCTAAGCTCTACCTCTGCTCTCCAGAACATAAACTTTATGGTGGTGGTTCTCAACCTGTGGGGCGTGACCCCTTTGAGGTCGAATGTACCTTTCACAGGAGTCACCTGAGACCCTCAGAAAACACAGACATTTACATTATGATTTATAAAGGTAGCAAAACTACAGTTATGAAACAGCAATGAAATAATTTATGTTTGGCATTTACCATAACATGAGGAGCTGTACTAAAGGGCTATAGCATCAGGAAGGCTGAGAACCATTGCTTCCTGGCTTTTGGTCTCCGGAATAAGAATGTCTCCTTTGAAGGTGGGGGCTTAGGAAACTTAGATTTCACTAACTGACTAGTCCACAGTGAAAAATGAATTGCACCACACTACAAATAATTCCTGAGCCCAGGTCATGTGCTCCGGTTTTCAGTGTGGGAGTTGAACCCAGGGCCTCACACACGCAAGATCCCCAGCCACTCTGACATTTGAAAAGTTCACGTCTATTTTACTTTCAAATGTTGGTTACAAATCATTTATCCAGTGTCACGGTCTGAAAGCAGGTGGAGTGACCCCATCCATGCTCCACACACAGCGGCCTTTCCCTCCATGCATCTAACAGGCAGCTGTGGCTGTCCCTTTCCCAGGGTGGGGCGCCTGCTCCGTGACACGGTTAGCTTGAGGTCCTGTCGTTGAGGACTTCTCCATTTTGACTACGTCCTTAGGCACTGAGGCTGTGACTTCTGGTCTAACAGGAATTCCTTCCTCCTTCTTCATGATTCCACAGTCATTCTCCCCGCACATCTCAGCAACCTCAGCAAACGAGCTTCCCATGTCCTTATTAAGTTGAGACCTTTCAACGTCTCACTCCAAGAAGTACTTTCCAGGCTCCTGCTCTATTCTGAACTGACAGGACCACACCCTGTGCACTTCGGGGCTGACCTTAAGATGAGTTACCCAATACGAGCTCCATGATGTTACGGCAGCAATCTGATAACCGAGGTCACGGTGCGCGACCAACCGTCAAGTGGTGTATCCATCATGGATACCCAGCACAAAGGGATGATTCATATCTCAGGAAAGACGGGGGTAGCGGTGCAAGATTTCATCACAGGTCTCACTCAGAGCAGCCCAGAATGTAAGGCTTAGGACGTACTGCTGCACCTTTCTACTTAATATTTTTGGAACGCGCTTGAGTGTGGGTAACTCACACTGCCCAAAGTGCAGTGGGCAGAGGGGACGATAAGCAGAGGACAATGGGATTTTGTGTCCTCCTGCTTCTCCAGGTTCTCGGGAGAGAGGTTACTAAAATGAGACACGTTCTGAAGCACCCTGGAGAATTTCACGGGGACAAAGGCCAGGAGGGGAATTCAGTGGGCTGGTCAGGGGCAGAGACACTTGATAAGGAGGCAGTAGAGTGAGACACGGAGGCACGTGCCCCCGGGGCAGGGTGGGGGTGGGGGCACATGACACAGGACTGGCCAGCAATGCTCTCCTCAAAGCCCCCTTCTCTCCCCTTTCATCAACATCTCTCAGCTCTCCGCGTTCACATTTGGCACCGCTGCCATGGAGAACATTCTCCCTCCATCCCCCACCCCCGAACACTAGGAAATACATCTGGTCTGATTAATTCTGTTATTAAGGCCAACTCCCCGAAGACATGGCCCATCCTGTGGAGGGTGAGTGGGGCTGTCAATCATCAGAAACCAAAGCGCAGTGGCTGGGTCCACGAGGCTGAGAATGGCATACTGGACAGCCGTGTCCAAAGATGGCCCAGCCTCACGGTGGTATACACTGCACACTTCCTGGTGTCTCTTCCCCTGCCGTCAGACCCTGCTCCCACGTGGTTGGCGACTCAATGGACCCTCCCTTCTAGACCACGTTACCTAAACAAACTTACTGCCTATTTACCTGTTTATTATCGGACGAAGGTCTAGGGTATTGCTCTCTTTCCTGCCTAACACAGAGATGGTGCTCAATAAATATTGCATGGGCCAGTGAGTGACAGCTCACTGAGTACCCAGCATGCACTGAGCACATTACATGATTATTAATCCCTAGTCCTCCCAAGGTGGTTATGTCCATTTAAAGATGTGAAACCAGAGGCTCAGAGGGGTGAGTTAACGATGCATCTGGAGCTGGAGACTGGCATTCAGTGACTCCAAACCACCCTGACTAGGAAGCTTCCACTCCAAACCGAGACATGACATAAGGCAGACAGCCCATGCTGGGCTCTTCCAAAACCGACCTGGTGTACCCCTCTGTTGTACCCGAAGAAGGGCAAAGGGGTGTCAGTCAGCAGACAGCTGGCATGCCAGCCTCTTTGAAGGAATGATTTGGGCTGAGCTATTTTTCAGAGGAGATTTCCAAGTTTGCTCTTTCTTAACATCCTGAGGCACGTGGAACATAACAGAGAGGGGTGTGTGCCCTTACACACCCTCAGAGACAGAATCTCCCTTGCTGCTCCTGAAGGAGAGAGGCCTGGGGCCATAGAGGGCCAGTGGTGCAGGATGGGACACCTTCCACGTCCCTCCTGTCTTAGGGGACAGATGCCTGGAGTCAAGTCATCCGGCATTTCAGGCCTTTTCAGGCTGGGGTTCTGGGACCCCAACAGGGTGACTCTGCCTGATGATAGAGACTGTTTTGAATTATGAATTAATCAAAACAGTGGATTCATGTGGGCTGTCTGGAAAGAGACCAAGAGATGTGGGTCACAGGCTTCATCCTCAGAGGCTTATGACTCAAGTCTCCAGGGGGGGAGAGAGAGAGAGAGAGAGAGAGAGAGAGAGAGAGAGAGAGAGAGAGAGAGAGAGAGAGAGAGAGAGAGAGAGAGAAAGAGAGAGAGATAGAGAGAGAGAGAGAGAGAGAGAGAGAGAGAGAGAGAGAGAGAGAGAGAGAGAGAGAGATCACTAGAACGCGTTGGACCTGAGTGCCCGAGGTGTGGGCAGGACGGCTTCTCCTCCTCCAGGGACGCTGTCCCCACCCCAGCCCACCTCCCTCACATTCCTTTCCAGGCTGCAGAGCTCTTAGGTTCATCACACCAAGTCAGCCAGCCCCGTCTTCCGGCTTCATCTCCTCGCCTCAGTTCCATACACATTCAAGTTCCCGCCTGGAGCCAGGCACTGGGCCAGAGTCCCATTGAGCAAACACGCTCTGCTCGGAATTGGCCCCCAAGGGACCCCTGTAAGTACACACAGCGGCTCACAGCTACAGAGGGGCACTGCCCTGAACACTCTTCTCACATGCCACTCCCTGGATTCTCACAGCCAGGCCTTGTTGAGAAGGGACGTGAACCATGAACAGAGGCCTGAAAGGCTGAGGCAAGTCAGGGTGTGCTGGCGTTTGTGTAGAGCACACAGTGAGCCTGGAATAGAGGCGAATGCCAGGGCTCACTTTGAGCTGGGTGGGACCCCTAGAAGGCACGAGTTAGGGAGAGACATGATCCAACTTCAGTGAGGGGTTTAGGTGAGAGAAAGATTAATTCTGGTGAATCCAGTCCAGACAGCATGTCAGAGAGACTGCGGCAGAGGTAGGGAAAAGCCATGATCAAGGCCAGGCTAGAGCCTCTGTGTATGGCTGAGGGTATGGCCTGCAAGGCAGGGTTCAAAGATGTCTCTAAGGGGCTCTGCTGGGACAGCCGGAGAGACCGGTTGTGTTTGGGAGGGTGGGAGATTGAGTGGGGCTGCTCTCAGGTTAAGACAAGTCACATGTTCTGGTAAGGAATGAGACAGGCAGGCGAGGCTGGAGGCCAGGAAACCGCGTGGGGCTGCACACATTCGGTGGACAGTGGTAGGATTCATTCACCCAGCACATGCAGTGGGCCTGTGTGTTCTGCACCCACGGCCTCAACCATTGCTGGATCGAAACACATCTGTCCCGAACACAGTGGGACTTTTTTCTTAGTCCTTAGTCCCTAAGCAGCCCACAAAAACAACCGTTTGAGGAAGATTTACATCACACTCTTACTGGTAATTTAGAGACTCTCAAATATATGGGATGATGTGTTCTATGCAAACACAACTAAATTTCATACTGGATGAGTGCTTCTGCAGATTTTAGTATCTGAGGGGGTCTCAGCAGCCCTCTACCCCCATCAATATCAAAGGAACAACAGCATTCTGAGTCTGGCTATCTGTATTTCAAGTGCAGAAGACACAGAATGAAACAAAGTTTTGGCCCCGGTGAGTACGCAGGGACCATGGCCTAGGGAGGGCCAGACTTAGATAAGGAAGGGGCCAGGAGAGGAAAGGCTGAGGTCTGCTGTCCTCCCTATCATCCGTAAGGGGTGGAGGGAGCCAGGAGGTCAGCAGGAACAATCATCCTGTTGTCCCTCCGGCTACTACATTCCTGGAAGGCAGTGTACCCTGAAACTGTGGGTACGAGAGGAGGCCTCGGACTCAGCGCGAGGAAGACGCAGGTTCCCATCAGATCTGAATTGTGTCCAATTGCCTGGGATCCATTATCGATTCTTGTGACCTGTTGTCTGCCCTTGGAGGAACATTGAAATTGTACTGTCAGGGCGAGCCTCACTAAGATGAACAGCAGGAGACGAGCTAATGTTTCCAACATGCTCTAAGACATTGTGCAGGGTAGGGAGGAACTGGGCAAGGGGCCCAGGGAACAGGCGAGAGACATCTGCCCCAGTGCCTGGGAACCCTTCAATCACTAGGGCAAAGAGCTGTCTGCTCCCTGGAGCTTCCCAGGGAGAGGAAGGATCCCCTGAGCCAGGCCTCCAGCGACCCAAACATCTGCATCTTCCTATTGAAGTCTGGAGCTGGGCCTAGGACAAACCTATACTCCAGTTTCCACACCTACAGATTAGGGCTATTGTGTGCTCTCCTGGCATGGTTTAGAAGATTAAGTAGAACAGCACAGCTCACGCCTTTACTTATTAAGCTTCTAGAATGTGCTGGCCTCAACTCAAGTGTGTGATAAGAAGCTGCAATAGTGAATTCAACCCGATCATCAGGGGCTGTCCATACAGACACCCTCTCCAACACTAGTCTTCGAAAATGGGCTCCTGCATTTTCTGGGACCACAGGTCAAATGAATAAAAGATAGGTTTCTAGGGCCAGACACTGTGGCACACACCTTTAATAACAGCAGAGGCCGGCAGATCTGAGTCCGAGGCCAGTCTGGTCTACACAGTGAGTTCCAGGCCATCCAGGCCTACATAGTAAAACCGTGTTTTTGTTTTTGTTGTTTTTAAAACTGGGCTTCTAGAATCCACAGTGACTTTGGTGGCCATGTGGCCAGGTGTTTGGAATGTACACATGGCCCTTTGAGGTGTGCCATCCAGAGCCACTGGCCCTATGAACAAGAACTTCTGAGTCCCACTCTGACTTGAAATAAAGGTGAACTGGGTTTGGAAAATATTGGAAACCTATGACTGGAGGGGGCGGATCTGCCGCGGGCACCTTGTCTTCTGTCAAGCATCCTGTTCTGAGTATGTGGCTCCACAGCCCTGTCCAATCCCACGGGAACCAAACATACCCATGGTGCAGGTCACGGCACCCACATGCCGAGGCTGGGCCTGGAGGAACCTCACTGGCTGCTTAGCGACACCTATTCCTGGACAGTCCGGTGTTAGCCTCTCCTGGACTCGTGTGTGAGAGAGAGCTCTCTATTCCTACAGGGCCTGCCATTGCCCCAGCTTCCCCAGCCTTTGAAGAATGGGGACCCTCCTCCCCACCCCAGTGTTTCCACTGGGTGTACCTCATTCTGGGCTTTTGGGAAGCAGGGGCGTTTGGATTTTAACCTCCATGCTTATTTTTTTTATTTTTATTTTTTTGGTTTTTTGAGACAGGTTTTTCTGTGTAGCTTTGGCACCTTTCCTGAAACTCACTCTGTAGCCCAGGCTGGCCTCGAACTCATAGAGATTCACCTGCCTCTGCCTCCTGCGTGCTGGGATTAAAGGCATGCACCACCAACTGCCCGGCTTAACCTCCATGCTTATATTTTAACCAAGTCTTCAGTGCTGATGGAGCAAGACATGTGTTACTACAGGAATAGTTTTTTGGGTACAGCCAAGGACTGACTCTATCCCTTTCGTAGAAAGAACTGTGTTAGAGAGAGCAAGGGCCTTCCAAGCAGGAAGATGTGGGTTTCCATTCAGCTTTATCATTTACTAGCAGGTTAGACTTGGATCAGTTACTGGGGATTTCTGAGCTTCAGTTTCTTCACTGGTGTCAAATGGAGTGGTCAGGAGAAGGAACGAGATCCTGGGGCCTGATCACGGCATACTGTTCATCCAGATTCGTGACTTCCTTTTCAAACCTCACAGCTCTTGCCATCTTGAACCCTTTACTGTGTTATTTTCCATAAAAGCTGCAGTAAGACGCGGAAAGCATCCCTCCTTCAGGCACTGGATCAACCTGGTTGGGGGCGGGGCAATCGACGCAGTAATAACACCCCAGGAGGTGCCAGGCACTGCAGTCTGCTTCGCACGCACAGCACACCTTATTCTCATGCAGCCTTCTCCATCACCCTGTGAGTTAATCACTAGTACACTCAGGATAGTCCTCGTTCATGCAAAATCCTGGCACGGAAGTGTTTCCCTCTCAGATTCTGGAATAGCTGCACATATAAAATGATAAACCTTGGAGATGGGACTCAAGTCTAACATGGAATTCACTTGTTTGACATATACCTTAAACACAAACGTGGGCTGAAGGGAATTTTAGACACTATCTTTTAACAATTTCATTTTAACGTGGGATTCTGATGCATTCATTTGGGGTTTCGGGGTGCTCCACTTGTATCCTTCCCATTTAGCAGACGAGAGTATTGAGGTTAGGAGATACCTAACAGTGGATGTAGGCATTCAAGTCAGGAATTGCCTTTTGACTACCATTCTGCCCAGTAAACACAGTCATTTTCACAGTAATTAAGCAAATACTTTATAGATAAGTGTCTTGTAAACAAAAGCAAGAGGTGGGTGTCTGTGTTCTTGGGAGTCTCAAGGTGGGTTTCTGTGATTTTCTTTCTGGCAGTTCTTATTCAATCTATTATTATTATTATTATTATTATTATTATTATTATTATTGTGTGTGTGTGTGTGTGTGTGTGTGTGTATGTGTGTGTGTAGAGGTGTGTAGAGGTCAGAGGACAACCTTAGACGAAGTTCTTTCTCAGGCTCTGTCGACCTCATGTTTTTTGAGGCAGGGTCTCTCACTCTCGGAGAGTTTGCCTGGAGAGGTTGGGCTCTCTGGCCAACAAGCCCTAGAGATCTACCTCCTGGAGTCCTGAAGTATAAGCACACCCCCCCACCGCTGGCTCTCTTCCATGTAGGTTCTGGGGATCAAACTTGTAGCCTTCATTTGTGTGGTGAGAGCCTTCCTTGCTGAACCATCTCCTCAACCCTCTATCATTAATTTTAAACAAATGTTTCCTGTTGCACCCCCCCCAATATATTATTATCTTACTGCACCTGCAGTATTAGAATTTAGCTGGAAGAGTGAACACTGACTTCTACTCTATCTTAAAAAAACAATAGATGGATAAACCCAGCATTTTACATCCAAATCTGTTTAATCTGGCATTTCTAGGGTTGAGTCACAAATTACAGGCAAAAAGTTGTGTAGTTCTATGGGGACATCTGTAAGCGAGATGGGAGGTCACAGCTTGCGATGGCACACAGGGCTATTCCTAGATGAGAGAGCCCACAAGGAGATCTGGGAAGGACCGCCACAGAAGGTGAAATTACAGAGGACTCCTGGGGTCATCTGAGCTCATCGCTCTGTAAGCTGGGGCAGTATCGTTTCCTCATTCCACTGAGTGAGACTTCGGGGTCATTGCTACCGTGAGGGGAAGACTGAGGTGCTCAGCCCCGCCCACCGAGTTCCAAATGGAAGCAAATGAAATGGTTCCTGTTGCCCTGCTTATGTCACAGAAGGAAACTGAGGCCCAAGGAAGTGAAACAGTTTGTGAAAGTCCCAAACTGGGAGCCACAAGTTCTTAATCATCCATTACCCCAAATTCCCCTGATGTCAAGTGTTCTCAGGGATTCCATGGCTGAGAGAACACAGAGACAGACTGCAAGCCACACACACTGGAAGCTGTTGTAACAGCCACAGTTAAAAAGTAAAACAAGCCGGGCGGTGGTGGCGCACGCCTTTAATCCCAGCACTCGGGAGGCAGAGCCAGGCGGATCTCTGTGAGTTCGAGGCCAGCCTGGGCTACCAAGTGAGTCCCAGGAAAGGCGCAAAGCTACACAGAGAAACCTTGTCTCGAAAAACCAAAAAAAAAAAAAAAAAAGTAAAACAAAACAAGCATTGATATGAATCACTTGTTAACTCAATGTAAAATTCAGCAAACATTGATGAAGGACCTATTTTACCTCTTTGGGTATGGTATTTTGAGATCAGTGTGTATTTTAATACCAACAGCATAGCTCAACCTAGATTGGCTACATTTAGAGTCCCATGTGACTGGGAGGCCATTTTGGGCAGCACCAATCCAGATGGACAGTCCTTCACCTTATGATGTATGAGAACCACATAGGCAGTCTGTTCAAAATACAGATTTGAGGCTGGGCGGTGTTGGCACATTCCTTTAATCCCAGCATTCGGATCTCTGTGAGTTCGAGGCCAGCCTGGACTACAGAGGGAGGTCCAGGAAAGATGCAAAACTACACAGAGAAACCCTGTCTGGAAAAACCAAAAAAAAAAAAAAAAAAAAAAAACAAACCAGATTTGCAGGCCTTGCCCAGAGTCTACTACTCACTGGCTCGAGGTAAGGCTTGGAGTCTTGCTCTCTAACCAGCATTTTAGGGGCTTCTGAGGCAGCCATCTTGGATCTAGCAAGCTCAGAAAATGCAGCCTAGTTACTCATTGTGTTTAACAGAGATTAGTGGCTAGGCAGGACACATCCGCAATTCACACCCGGCAGGAAAAGCCAGCTCTTTGTTAGTGAAGTCTGAGTTAAAAACAGTATTTGATCAGTTTGGATGAATTACTTTCAGGTATAAAGAGTAAACACAGATGTCTTTCTGAACAGACAGGTCTTCCTTCAGAGAATAGGTAAGACTTCCTGATTAAATGCAAGGAATATTCATCTACACACACAGAGTTCAACTCTCAACAGTCCGGTTTATTCTCTTAAAATGAAACTAACTCTCAATCATGCCTGCAATACCCATTAACACTCAACAGAGTCGGTGGGAACTCTGCCTTTGCTGAACGGGCTAAGTGAGGAGACACTCTGAAAGGAGCTTTAATTAAACACCCTCTGTATGCCAGACACAGCCCTGGGCAGCATCTAAGCTACAGAGATGAGAACTGGGGAAGAATGCGCTTCACTGGTAAGGAAGAGAAGGGGCAGATGAGGCCAGACTCTCCCAGAGCCCGGAGGCTAACAGATATTCCATCCATAGACAACTCCCACCAAGTCTCACCCGCTATCTGGGCATCCCTTAGCCTGGTCAAGGAGTCACACGAAACAAACCACCACAATCGGTCCATCGTGGAGGCACAGGGAGACGGGCGTTCTTACCCACCATTGTGTCTGTCCTGACACACACTGGTGTGCGGACCTCAGACGCAGCGGAAGCAGCGTTCACTTTAACAGGACTCACACTAGATTTGGAACCACACAGAGATTAGCTTGGCCCCTGTGCAAGGATGACGTGTAAATTCGTGAAGTGGTCCATATTTGAAAAAAACCAAAAACCAAAAATGACCTGAAGCAAATATAGAAAAAAAAAGTTTTATTTGCTAATTCAGGATGGTAGAAGTGTTTACTAGGCCATTTCTCAAATCTACGAAAAATGTCCAGATATTTTTTATTTGGAGGTTAAAAAAAAAGATTAGATGGGGCAGGTGAGAACCTAATGGAAGTCTTGGGAAGCATTGCCCAAGCCCACCGCTCTACCTCTGCCCAAAAGAGGAGCATGTAGATAGTTCCACAATACCCCAGAGGCTCCCCTGGCCTCTGGTGTGGTACAGCATCACTCATGAGGACCACTCAAATTCTCTTTACTTGTCAGCTCTGAATCCCCACCAAAGCTGGGGAGGGCGTGTCCCACTTAAACCTAAGTTTCTCTTTAGATCCACCTCCAAGGATGACACTCATCTGGTTGGCTTCTACAGGATTACCAGGTGCATAACTTCGCGCAACAGCATCCTGCCAGGTTTACCGCCATACCAGGCCACAGCAGACACACTCGGGAAGCTGTGATAGGCGATCTGGGGTGGCTCTTGGTAACGCGGTACTTCCCCCCATGTCTGGCAAAGAGCTCTGAGGTCACCGAGGAAAAGCTACGAGTGATGGATGGGACTGTGTGAAAGAGAGGCAACGTCTTCTCAGCACCAGGTCTGAAGTCACATGACATCAGCCTGGAAGAGTATCCTAGTCACTCATGTGTTTCTGGGGCTGTGCACAGGGTAAGCATGTAGTGAATGCTTATTCAGTAACTAAACCATGAGGATGGGCTCGCTCTCTCTCTCTCTCTCTCTCTCTCTCTCTCTCTCTCTCTCTCGACTCTCTCTCGTCTCGCTCTCTCAAGTTGTTCTCACGATAACCTTCAGACACATGTAAAATGAGAACCTGTGTGTGTAGGCGTTTTGTCTCTCACTGGGACACTGGCTGAGGATTTTGAACTGGAACCAAATTTCACACAACTTCTTAGAACTGCTCTGCCCTGGGATGTCCACCACATAAGGTCTTAAGAGGCACTTAATGTGAAGCCTGCTGCACAGCGAACAGCTAGCACATGTACATTTGCAAAATGGCAATTTTTATCACTGAGTCCCACGGCAAACCAGCTGGACAGGCAGCAGCAAGCCCATTTCACAGAACAGAAGGCTGAGGTTACCAGAAAATTGCTGGTAACGTGTACAAGGCCCACGCCTGGGACTGGGGGATGGTACCAGGCCCTGAAGGCTGTAAATCTAGCATCAAAGGATTCCTAGTCCACCAACTGCTGCCTATTCCTAGGTGCTGACTCAAGGCTACCTTCCAGCTCCTTCTCCAGCTGTTGGTTCTCACCCAGTGGGGGGTCTGATGATATGCTACCTGGAAGTTACTGACTTCTATGGCTCAGGCCTGGAAAGTCAGACTTTCTAAGCCCAGGACTTAGCTCTGGTTAAGCACAGAGCGAGGGTGGAATGTTCTGGGGCAAAGCAAAGACTGGAAATTCCAAGGGGGCTCCAAGAGCTCCCCACTGAGAAGCGCTCCATAAACAGCTGGGCCTGGAACTGCTGGAACTCACTCTCTTCAGCCTGGAACGTTCTCACGAAGCTCGCCCTGTCACCCTCACATGTCACGGTACTGACCTGTCAGTCTAGCCCCACGGTATCTGTTAACTGATTGGCTCACTCCGTGGGCATGGTCTCATGTAGGATCCTGCTAGGCCATCGAGCTGAGGCTTTGTCACCTAACTCCCTCCCTCCGCGACATCAGTGTCACACAGGGAGGGGGTACGAGGGTCTGACAGATGTGGGGAGGGCGTGAGGAGGCAGCAGCCAGCAAACAGGTTCTTGCTGGTCTGTAGAACGGTCCCCAAAGCAGGCAGGAAGTGGAGAGCTCTGCCAGGCCCCACAGCCGGTCAGTGGCTGAGGTGGTTTCTGCTGGCATTCTGAGTGACATATAACCACGACGCTGAAATGCCTTCCCCCACTGTTGGTACAATCCAAAGTTCCTGGTGGGACTTTCTGATGGGTAGACACTCCAGTGAGAGGTCACATCTGTCACAATCCATACCATAGGCCAAATACTACTAGTTGCCTATTTAATATTATTTTATTATTATTGCAGAGTGTGTGCACGTGTGTGTATGCATGTGTGCAGGTGTGCTTATGTGTGGGCTATTTGTGCATGTGTGCACACTCGCATGGAAAGGCCAAAGAACCACCCCAGTGTCATTCTGTAGACACTGCCCACTTTGGTGTTTGTTCGTTTTGAGACAGGGCCTGTCAATGGCCTGGAACTTGCTTAGAGACGGGCCTCATCTGTGGGTTCTGGGGATCAAACTCAGGTCCTTGCACAGTAAATGCTTTACTGTCTGAGATATCTGCCTAGTCAGATTCGGTTTTTAATGGTCCTAGAGATAAGAAGAGTTTTCAGATGCCTAAGTGGTTATGTTTTCATTCCATAGTATGACTGTGCGTTTGCATGGGAGCGTGCACGGGCCACGGGATTTGCACAGGGGTCAGAGGACAACTTTCGGGAGCTGGTTCAAGACCAGCCTGGACTGTCTCAAAACAAACACAAGAAAGAACAGCAAAAGCCCTCGCCCGTTTTTCGCACAGACGTGTGACATAACTCATTTAACTAAGGCCCTATTGTTGTTTTACTATGCAGTTTTTAGACAGTGTCTTATTAGAAATCGCACAGCCCCTGGCTGAACGCCCAAGGGTTTTCAAGGCTTTCTTTCTGTATGAATACGAAGGTTGTTTTGAGAATATCTGTAAGATCTCTGTGTGTGTACCTGCGTGCGTACACTGGGGTATGTGGTCCTGAGGCTGCATCTCCTTTATCCTGTACTGGCTTAGGGGCAGCGGTGAGTTACTTTACTTCCCCCGGCTTTGGTGTTTCTGTCAATCACATGGCTAGAACAGGGGCTGCTGTGGAGGGCTGTGAGGACTAAATCCATCAATACACTTGCAAACATTCGCGGCCACAGACTCCCTTGCTGAAGTCTGTCAGCACCTAGTGTGGAACAGCAAGCTATTCCTTCAGAGCCCATCAGCATGGCCGGTCTTCAGAACGCTAGCCAACGGGAGAACAGGGCCACAGGGTCTCGGCAAGCTCCCTCTGCCAAACAGACTGGGGTGCCGGAAGTACACAGAGGGATCCCAACTCACAAGCGCACAAATAATTGAGAGTCTCTGTTTTCGTGGTTTGAGAATTATAAGGGGCCCCCGACACCACGCACGGAGGTGATAAGCAAAAACATGACCACACTGTTGCCCAATTCAAGCATAAACACTCACACGTCCACCAGGGGCAGGAAGTGCAGGGCGGCAGCCCCACCCTCCAATGTGAAGCATTCGTGGAAGGGAGCTCGTGGCCTATGCATGGAAGAATGCCCCAGGGCTGCTGCTCAGGAAATACTGTTGGTACTGCTAACATCTGAAGAAAACACGAAAGGAAATAGGTCTTTGGAACTCTCTGGAAAATGGCCATTGTGAACAGAAAGGGATCTATAACTGTACTGATCTTGAGTCCCACCTCATCTTGTCACGGTCATGTCTAAAGGTCGTCTGGGATCCTAGACGGTTTATTTAGTGCCTCTAATGTGCAAGCCACTTTCAAGAGGACAGCCAACGATTGTAGTGGCTTGATCGCCCGGGAGATAACAAGACAGACAGCACCCCATGTTCACGACAAGGCTCTGAAACTCAAGTTGGTGTCAGGCATGCGCCCTGCTGGTCCTTGAGTCCTAGGCCTCATCACAACTACCCTTAGTCCCTCGGAACCAGAGGCTGCTGCACTGGCTGTACGTTTGAGGCAGCTAGACAGGAGAAGGGTGCCTTGGAAGTAAGGACCCACCCACTTTTCATACCAGTCTTTGCAGAGAGAGTAAGAAACAAGACTCAACTTGCAAAACATCTAAACAAAATGACAACACTCTAGTGTCTGACTCTTTTTTTTTTTTTTTTTTTTTTTGGCGTGGTGGATAAGTGCATAAAATACATTCCATACTGAAAGTGTAAAATGTAAGGTGATTCCCCAAAGATTTCATCCCAAATGCCTATTCTAACTGTAGAGAAGTTCATGGAGTTGGAATTTGAGTCTAATTTTGGTGTGTGATTAATTTTTTAACAGGTTTTTTAAAAGAATAGTTCATAAAATTAAAGACAAACAAAAAACCCCAACAAAATAACACCAATAAAACCCCAAAAACTCCACTGAGAAGAGTCTTTCTTTTGAAACCACGGGATTCACGGTTGCAAGCCCTGACCGGAAGTCTTAAAGAGTCCGACAGGAAGTGACACATCCTGACTGAGCTTGTGTGGGCCCAGGCCCAGAACCTAGTCTCCCTCTCTTTATCACAGCCATCATGAACCACCTACTCGGTCCTTGGCGCCTTCTGTACCCAAGGGAGTAGATAACTGTCTCCCACAATACAACTGTCCCATAGCCCGGCCTCTGGACCACGGCCAGGGAGATCTGACTTTTAGAAAAAGTCATGTCACTCCTGTGAATCATCGTGTGGAAATGCCGGCTCCTATTAGAACACTGGTAAGTTCCTGCTTGAGAAGTTCCCAAATGTCACAAGAGGAATTTCGGAAATACCCTCCCCCGTCTCAGTGAGTGTCCGAGCAGAGGGCACAGGACCAGCCCCAGCAGGGCCAGGGCTTCTGATTCTGACTCAGCTCACTCCATAGGGAAGTCCGACACAACCTGGCTCTGCCACCACAGCCCTACCCGATAGCCTCCCGAGGTGCCACGCCATCCTCACAGTGGGCTTGAGAGCAGTGCACACCCACAAGATGGGGACGAAGCTGCACTAGGCTGAGAGCCACACTGAGCCACACAGCTAATGAGTCTTTAAATCCCTGGTTACCAACGCTAACACTAGGCCTAATGATTAATGTTTTAAAAAGTATAGAAAGGTGTGTGAAATTTATCATCAGGTAATAAATCATGGCTTATTTTTTTTTCTCAATAAAAAGCAGCTAAGTAACACAAGGCAAGCATATGTATTAAAAGTCATAAAATGAGTCTGAGTTTCTTATACCAAACAACCTAATTTGCTTATACATAAATATCAAGGGACAGAAAAGCAGGCTTTCAAGACAAATTGAATGAAAAAGTGTGTAGTCACATCACACCCCGGCCCTTGCAGGAGGCTATATATTAAGATTTTTTTAGGCCTTACACCTCATGTTTCTGGAGCAATAAGACAAATGAGGTTTTGCACATTTATTTCAGCATAAATTAACACTAACCATCTGGATGGATAAGATAACCAAATAGCCATAAAATCTTGGCATCCTCCACTGGAAGAAAACTTGTTTGGGAGCCGAGAAGGGGGAAAATCCACACAAGGTTTGCTGGAGGAATCACAACACGATCACGGGGCTCAGGAGGATTTCCACTCCATCTCAGACTTTGAACACAATACACTGGCGTCAAGGCAAGCTCTCGGGGGAAGAGGTGATGGAGATAACATGTCTTTAGGACTGTGCAGCTCTTCACTGACTGAAAGTGTCTGGGGTTTAATCTGGGCATCCCCATGGCTTCCAGATTGAGGGAGGCTCGGTGTTTATCATTTCCATTCCAAAATGGCAGATCTGGGGTCAGAGGGAGTGAGCAGTGCTGCCATTCAAGGTCAATACTCTTTTCACTACCCCATCTGGATACCCACTCCAGAATCTACCCATCCACTGGTCCACACACCCATCCGCATCCATCCATCCATCCATCCATCCATCCATCCATCCATCCACCCATCCAAGTATCTACCCATCTATCCACCTATTCACACATCCATCCATCCACACACCCACCCACATACCTACTCACCTAACCATCTATCTATTGATCCACCAACCTGTCATCCAAATCCACTCCTCTACTCATTCACCCACCCATATTTCATACCAATTCTTTTTTTTTTCTTGGTTTTTTTTGAGACAGAGTTTCTCTGTGTAGCTTTGCACCTTTCCTGGAACTCACTCTGTAGCCCAGGCGGGCCTCGAACTGTGAGAGATCCTCTGCATCCTGAGTGCTGGGATTAAAGGTGTGTGCCACCACCGCCTGGCTCATACCAATTCTTATTTGTTCTATACTCCTTCCTGAAAGAAAAATGGAAAGGCTAATTCTTAGGCACTGGCACAGTTGCCCAGGAGGAGTCCCTTCCTCACTGACGATACACCAGCCTGGGGCCTGGGTCAGCTTTATCTCTTCACTCTTTCCATGTTTCCTCTGCCGGCTTTCCCTCTCCAGCATGTGGTGCTAAGCATTATGGGGTCACTCTATCACTTCTCTGCCCTTTTCTGCAGGCTTGGTAGAATTCCAGGCCCTGCAGCTTGGTTTACTTGGTGGAACTGAATCCAGGGCTGACTTTCCCCATACACGTGACATGACGGCATCCCTTCAACTCACACTCATTGATTCACTAGTATCTTCCTTCATTCAGCCAACAAATAGCTATTAGGTGTCTATTAACTAAACAGCACCGGGCCGAAGGGATGAAACAACAAACAAAACGCAAACGTTTAATAAAACTATAGTTTTTAGAAATTTGCCCTAGGAGATGGTCGTCTGGTGCTGGCAAAGTGGGGATGGGCCCCAGAAAGTTGCAAGGGCTCAGGTGGGCAGCTGGCTGGGAAGAGCATAATTACCACTTCCTGAGAAATATTCATTGTCGGGTGCTGTTCTGAATGACTGTGTCTGAGTCCGCTACACCACTCCCTGCCGTTACAGGAAAATTGCGCAGTGTAGCCGCAGCTGGATTTCAACCTTCTGAGGTTCAACGCCCTAACAAAGCCACAGGGCCACGTCCAGATATGATTCAAAGTGGAGACAGAGTCATCCCAGCGCAACTCACTTCCCACTCTTGCCACAATGATCAAGGACTTCCACATGTGGACACTCCCAGCCATGCTAAAGCTTAGGCTTCGGTTGTCTAGGTGCTGGCTCATCCTTCAGTGAGCAGAAGGTTTGCGGCTGAGGCGTCAGCCCAGCTGTCTTCTCCCTCTCACAGCTGACATCTATCTTTCCTTCTGTGCGCCCCCTCCCCTCTCCTTCAACCTTCCCCATGCTCTCCTTTCCTGCCAGAGGCCAGTCACCTTTTAAAGAGTACTGACTGGTTTCTGACCTTGAACACAAAATGAAGATGTCCATTCTGTCCTTGTGAGGTAACCCAGAGATGGACCACAAAGCTTGTGAGGCATTCTCCCAGCAGAGTGAGGAACAGGTTGTAGCAATGACTGGTTGCTATGGTTACACAAGCTGGCTAGGCAGTGCCAGCAGCAACATTCAAATCCAGACCCCCGAATTTGCGCGGCTCCCTGTTGGAGGAGGCCGCTGCTGGATGAAACATATTAATAGATGGTGTGGGGCAGCTCAAACTCCCAAAGGAGGTGGCTTCCCATGATCAACAGATGCCATGATGGGTAAATCCCCGGACCATAGAGGGAACACCACCCCTGTCTCTAGTCTGTCTGTCTCTCAGTGCCAGGGTAGCAAAAACAAAGAATGTACCCCATGGAGATGGACCGTGCATGAAAACCAGGTCCAGATAATATTGGCGGGACCCACACTGGAGCAATCCCGAGTCATCTGTACAGCGGTCCATTTCTATGTGTGGTCTGTCTCCAAGGGCAGAGCTGAAATACAGCCACAGGCTCCGCAGGTGCTTCTCAGATGGAGAGGCAGAGGCCCTCTCTAACGTGGGTGGGCTTTACCCCAGCAGCTGAAGAACTAAACAGATCAGAAGCGCTGAGCCTCCCATAAGCAAGAGACAACTCCTCTTGCCCAGCAGTGAGATTTCTCCTGCTTTCGGGACCTGAAACAAAAGCTCTTCTGAGTGGAAATGAGCCACAGTCCTGGGCTCACAGTGAGGGGATGCACAAGCCCCATGATCATTTGTCGCACTTTACTACGCTAAGTGACTTCCTACACACACCTTGTGTTTATGGAATGCCCCAAGGCAAGCCGGAGTCCTGAGGAGTCCCTTGAGGTTTCCAGCCCAGCTTGCATAATCCCTGAAGACGGCCACTGTGCCTGGGCCAGGTGCAGCATCTGGGATGGAGCCTCTGTGAGCTCCTAGCATGATGTTTGAGTGGATGCTAATGAGGTCCAGCAGCCAGCCCTTCTGAGCTGGACTAGGGGCCAACTCTCCTCAAATGGAGGACTTTGCTAACTTCAGGTTTCAATCTTTTCTTCTAATGTCCCATAAGGTAGGAATAGGTAGTTCGGAACAGGGCATCTTTTCAGATAACTGGTGCACTTTTGTATTAGTAATAGCTGTGATGGTGAATACTGTGACCTTGACAGGTTCTGGAATCACCTAGGAGACAAGCTTCTGGGCGTGTCTGTGAGAGTCATCCATTTAAAACATTTACAACATGATGGTATGGAGGAGGCACTGGGAGGCTGGGATGGAGCTGGGCCCAGGGCTACAGGAAGCGTGGCCATGAGTAAGGAAAGAGGGAGCCAGTCCTTGCATAAGGCCAGTTTGAGGGAACTGGCAGGAGCCACAGTGACTGAGGTGTGGGGTGGGAGGGAATGAAACCAGGACAAACTTTGGGGCTCCTCATGAACAAAGCATCACCTTGGCCCACGTTACCAATTTCCAACAGCCAACTTGGCAACTGAGTGGCCGGGGCTGCAGAGCCAGGCATGACCATGCACCATGTTGAAGTTCCTATTGAGCTTCCATGACTGCGCAAAGGGTGGGACTCCCCCTTGCCCCCCAATCCTGCTCTCAGCCCCACCCCTCACATTCCAGTGGTCTCTCCCATCTCAATCAGACTCCTGGGAAGATTTATCCCTAATTCCTCCTAGAAACATCACATAACTTGCAAAAAGCTGATCACACAGGGTGGCCATTGAGGCGATCGGGACCATAAATATCTCGGGCCTCTTTTAATATACACATTGTGACCAAAGAACGCCTTGATCCACAGTGTTCACAAGAAAATGCCACTTGCTGAGCCGATGCCTGCTGCCCATACCCTCCTGCTTCACACCCATCATCCGCTCAGCTCAATAACTCTTTTGTTCCCCATGGAGCCCAGTTCTGACTAGCTGGGACCAGGTTTGTTTTTTTCTGCATTCCATAGGCCATTCCTGGGGACCCCTTGACTGGTGAGCTGAAACTCTTGTTCCTTCTGACCACGCCAAGTCACTGGACTGTTTGTTGTTACAGAGGCATTAAAACCACTGCAGAGCCGTCACAGGGAGAACGGCTCCCATGTTTTGGAGCCAATTAGGATCACGCACTTTACACACTGGGTAATTTTCTGCTCTTAACAGCCAGGCAACTCCGTTCTTATTAAAACCATCATTTTTTTTCAGATTAGAAAGGACAGGAGGAAGTGAAGGACCATGAAAGAAAAAGAAAGGTAGATAGAGAAAGAAAAGGGCAGTTTGGCACTGGCTTACACGGTTGGAAGGGATGAGCACTAATCTGTCTCATTTCAAAGGCTGATGCTGTGAAGTACCCATGGAAAGGAGCCGACGGCCACAATCAAGGACAATGAGAAGGACCGTTGGGCAATGGTTCCCAAAGCCAGTCACATCCTGGTACCTAGAACCTATGGTTAGTACGGCCAAAAGGGATTTGCCATAACTAGCATGAAATGGGAAGGTGGTGTTGGGCTCCCCGGTGTGCCCAGGGCTGCCACAGTTCCCCTTACAGAAGGCAAGCAGATCGAACCATGTTCACCTGCTGGAGAGGGCCAGGAGCAGAGTCTCACTAGACCCTCCAGAAAGAGCTCAGATGTGCTGCAACCTTGACTTTGGCCCCAGAAGACCCACCTTGAGCTCTGAATCCCCAGAACAGTGTCCGAACTCATTGGCGTGGCAAAACCCAGTTCCATCGTTACTGTCACAGGAAACCCACAAATGTGGATGGGGTGGTCTCCTGCCTCAAGGCAAGAAGTGGCTCCAGGACGGAGATGATGGGCCAGGCTACGGCTGAGGAAGTTGTTTCTGCATTGTGCCATCTCTAGAGAAGCTGGGTACGGGTGCTCCCACCTCCCACAACACACACCCTGAGCAGGCCCCTCAGGCTTAGGGCTCGGGCTTGCACACACAAAACCGTGCCAGAGAGGTTTACAGGGACCCAGCAGTAACATAGCAAGTGCTTTGAGCTGGCTAGATAGCGCTCCACAGGCTCTGTGTACATTCGTAGTTCAGTCTCAGAATACCCCCCCCCCCCCCCCCCCCCCCGTGAGAAGTGTATTAGTGACTTTTCTGTCCGGGTGACAAAGGACCTCCAAGAAAGGAAGTGGGGCAGGGGAGGTCGAGTTTGGCTCCTGGTCTAAGGGGACATAGTCTACTGTGGTGGCAAAGCACAGCTGTGAGGCTCCTGCTGGGAGCGAGGGGTCAGGGAGCAGAGAGGTGGGGCTAGAACATGGCCCAGCTATAACTCTTAAAGCCCACCCTCCAGTGACCCACTTCAAGACGGCTCTACAATCTTGCACAACATCACCACCATCCTGGAGTCAAGTGTTCAAACATGAGCCTTGAGTGACATTTCACACAGAAACCCTAACTACTGGTGGGAACTCATTCTACAGGAAGGGAAACTGAGGCACACAGAATTGAGTTGCTCAAGGACACAGCTTAGGACCAAGAGTCCAGTTCCAGAGCTGGTAGCTTTTTGGCCTTTACATTAGCATGGAGTTGGCCCTTCACTCCTAATAGCTGCTGCTCTGGTTAGTCACTCACTCACTGACTCTCTCATTCATTCATTCACTCATTCATTCACTGACACTCACTCATTCACTACTTCTCTCCCCCTCTCACTTATTCTCTCTTACTCACTCACTTGCTCATTTATTCGTGTATTCACTCACTCATTGACTTAGTTTCATTGATTCATTCACTCATTCATTCACTCACTCATTCACTCATTCACTGACACTCATTCACTACTTCCCTCCCTCACTTATTCTCTCATACTCACTCACTTGCTCATTTATTCATGTATTCACTCACTCACTGTCTCAGCATTCACTGATTCACTCATTCATTGATTTACTCACTTATTAATTCACTCATTGATTCAGCGTGCATTGATTCATTGAACTCAATGACTCATTCACTAGCTCATCTATGTATTCATTCACTGAAGTCGCATTTAGTTTCTTGGGTACTGAGGATAAAGACACTAAAAAGCATCCCACTCACATCAAACAGCTAAACCATGCCTGCACAAGGCCAGACCACCTCACCCAGAGGGAGACGGGCAAAAGGTGGCCGTGCCAGGGATGGGCCCCTGAGTATCCACAACTCCTACTAAGACAGAAGTGTGAGAGAAGCTGCAGCCATGTTTGTCTAGAAGTTTCTTCATTAGCTCTATTTCCACGGGGGACTGTCCCGTTTCACAGACAATGGATGTTCACTTTCATGTGTTTCTGGTTCAATTGTATACAAGTACTTCTTTGTACAGTTCTCATTTTTCCAGACTATTTTAAACACATCACTGACTGGAGTGGTCGGTATGAAAACAGTTGTTATGTAAAAATATGTGTATTAATCGGAGCTACAAGTGCAATAAAAATATGTTTTAAGAGTTCTTCAGCACCTTTCTTCAGAACATGGCCAAGTATTTTGTATTTTACTTCTCAGGTTAATGTGTACTGAGGCCTGTCCTCACGCCTGGTATGGACAGTGTGCTAAACCTCAGAAAACTAGGGTGCAGAGGGCTAATGTGGCTTGCTCAAGCCACACAGCATCCTTGTACCATGCCCAGATACGGTGTCCCAGAGCTGAGTTATGGGCTGCAAAGCCCGGGAGAGAAACATTTGCTGTTGTCTCTACTCAGGGTCCAAAGAAAACACTCGAAACTGCTAGGTGGACTGAAGGAGGCGCCTTCGTTGACTGGAAAAGTCACTTCATGTTTAGTTACTTCTGTGTTTCTAGAACTCTGGTCACTGGAGGCTGTGACAGATGTATAAAGAGGGGCAGACCCGGGAGGTGCCTCACAGCACAGCAGACTGGCTTTGCATCTCTGCCACACTCCCGCACTATTATACTGTGGGAGGTTGAGGCCAGGCAGGTGGCCAGTGCTCTGAAGCACCTGCTAGCATCATCAATGGGCATGAGTCACAGAGGGAGGGGGGTTTCCTTTCACGTCCCCATACGCTGGTGTATCCTGGCAGACTCTGCCAGGAAGCGGGACCAATGGCCTCTTTATTCTCCCTGCCTGGAGTTCCCACTCCTTCCTGCCCCGTTTGGCACAGATACCTGCAACGTGTCTGCAGGACAGCGAGACCCTGCGCAGGCCCCTGAGAGTCATTCTTGCCAGCAGCCACTCTGTCCCCAGTGCCCTGCCGTCCCTGTGTCTTCTGTGTGGACACGCCTCTGTGGCTGACACTGTCCGGCATTTTCCTTCTGGAGATGTGAACTCAGGCTACCTTAATTATATTTATCAAGCAACTGAAGCCAAAGCAGAAATCCCAGGGTTCCCTCCCCGTGGCCTATCACAACAGCATTTCCCGACACCAGGACACTGTGACTGAACACTCAGGAACAGGTTGGTGGTCACTGTGTCAAGGCCTCTAATCAATTGTTGGCTCTTAACCTCCAGCCACCCTGCCCTGTCATAGCAAAGAAACGCTGTCATCACCAAGTTGGCTCGCATCAATGTTCCCCGGCCACATGATTACCAAGGGATGCAAGGGACATCAGAATCCCACAGCTACATGCCTACCGAGGGACATGGGTATAATGGCTATTCTTGGTTGTCAACCTGACTATACCTGGAATTAACTAAAACTCAAGCTACTCGGTACACCTGTGAGGTACTTTTCTTGGTTGGATCATCTGAGGAGGAAAGACACACCTTAGATACAGATCTTTTGAGGCAGTCTCCTGGAATGAACAACTATTGGATTCTTGGACTTTTCCTCAGGAGACAGCTGTTGTTGGAATAGTGAGACCACAGCCTGTAAGCCAATCCTATAAATATGAACATGTACACACACACACACATTCTTCTTATTAGAGCCCTGACTAATACACATAGGTTTCCATCTGGCTGCTGCATGGCCCTTCTCACTTCATGTAATATGACTAAAATGTCTGATCAATGTAAGTTGGAGGGACCTTTGTTCAAGGACAGAACAAGTGTCCCCACACAGGAAGGCACCCAGAGACAATATCTCACCTGCACCCCTGCTCTTTTGTTCCTCCTATGTCCCTAGGCTAGGATCATGGGAACACAGAGGAACCATGTCTATCAGGCAGATGTGGGGAGGTGTCAGGAGGAAGGGGTGCCAACAGCAGATGAGAAGGAGTCTCTGAGGGAAAGACAACTGGCCCCACCCTGTGTCCACGAGAAAAATGGGAATGACCGGGTCTCCATACACAGCCCCGGCTCATTCTCACATGTCCGTTATGGGTAGGGAAACCAGTTTGGCTTTTTGGGTAAGCCTCATATAGGGAACCAAAATCAGAAAACAATGTGTTCTGGGAGTGCGTGTGCTTATGAAAGAAGCTGGCTTAGAGAGAGAGAGAGAGAGAGAGAGAGAGAGAGAGAGAGAGAGAGAGAGAGAGAGAGAGAGAGATGGGAGTAGCTATGGAGAGGTGTGAGTGAAAAGTCCTCAGGCAGACATCGTTAGATCCAGAGGGACAGGAGGAAGTGTGCTGGTTTTGAGGGCTGGTGCTCCTGCAGCTTCTCTGGCATCCCAAGAAAGCTGTGGTGAGAGGATTCCCTCGGACCACTCTGTCCAGAGCACACATGGCCTGACACAGACTCTACACATAGAAGACATAGACTTGGTCTCCCCTCTTTTGAGGGGAGTAAGATGAGGTCAGTAAGCTATCCAGCAAACCAAGCCGTGATGCTCCTGTGCACGCTGGCACACTTCCACTGCTGGCCAGCTGTTGGCTCTGATCAGATTTTTTTTTTTTTTTTTTTTTTTTTTTTTTGGTTTTTTGAGACAGGGTTTCTCTGTGTAGCTTTGGTGGCTGGCCTGGAACCCACAGAGATCCGCCTGCCTCTGCCTCCCGAGTGCTGGGATTAAAGGCATGTGCCACCACCGCCCGGCTTCTGATCAGACTTTTATAAAACGTGCCCAGGATGGGGAAAGGAAACTCGATTTATCAAGAGCCCTTTCTGAACTAATATTTGGTGAATCCAGCATTTTCTATGTTCCAAATACTGGCTTTGAGGGAGCCACTGGTAACGCAACCTACAAGTCAACAGGACAGCTAAGTGCAGGGCAAGAGGATGAATGTGGCGGGGCTGGGACCAGATTCTAGGCAGTCTGCTCTCTGGAGCTGATTAGCTTTTACAGCACCAGAGACCCTGGGAACTGGGTCTAGGGTCACACAGCAAGTTGTCGGAGCCAGCTGGACCTGAGGTCACTCTGAAGTGACAGTCCAAGCTGGACGGGCATTTTGCTGTCGAGTGTCAGGAACCCTACGTTGGGCGCAGTCAGCTGGGCTGTGTGCATAGAGTGAATCTTGGACTGGGGGTGGGGGGTGCCTCATTCAAGATCCGGACAGTTGGGACGAAGAATGCACACACCAAGCTACTGTACTAGGCCTGCCCCGTGAATCCAGCCTGAGGCAGCGGAAGGACCTAGAAGCTTCCTTCTCAGAGACACGGTCTTCACCGGCAGTTTCTGAAAGCTGGAGGGGGCATAGATTCAGAACAAGCACAGCTCTCCAAATAGTGATAAATACCTCAAATTAGCCAGCCGAGTTTAAAAGCCTGCAGGCTGCTCTTTTTCCCAGAGCGGGAACAGGCTCCTGATTGTGGCCTGTTAGAAAGGAACATTCAGACGAGCGTGGAGTCGGCAGGCAGGGGAGGCACCGGGGCTGCCCCGGGACACTGGCCCAGCTGGCTGGCCTGGGGACACAGCGGGCGATTGTGGAGCATGTGCTTATAGAGGAGAGGCTGTGGCCAAGGAGAATCTGGGCCGGGGCCTTTCTCCTTTCCTGGGGCCATGCTCCTTTCGATAGAAATAGGGACAGGGAAATGTCAGGGCTGAAAGGGCTGCTCCAGGACATCTTGATTTTGAAACACGGCGACTCTAGAGGATGCTCTGTGTTCTGGCAGGAAAAAACAGTGGCACACCAGGGCTGTGGTCTCCGAGACACAACTTCCTCCAAAGCACAGTACTGGGGCTCTCCCTCTTCCCTACAAACCACGGAGGCTACCGCCATCAGGTGAACTGTTCACCCCAGGAGATAAGGAAGGACAGAGAGACAGGTGATGAGCCGGAAGCACCTTGGCGCCTCTTCCCTTCCACGTTAAACAAGTGATCTCTAGCTGCAGGGACGGGAAGCCTCTGGTGAGGAATGGCCTCACCCTTTCACCAATGTGGTCCCCTGTGGCCCATGGCCAGGTGCCCCAGGTCCTTCCCTGACTCAGCAGAGAGTCCAGGGCCACGTTTCAGCACTGTGTCATGGAAGTGCATTGAACTCTGAGGCCTTGGGGCAGCCACACACGTGCTCCGAGCACGGACACCAGACTGTGACACCATCTACTCCCTGTGGCTGCAGAGAGACCAGGGGACACGGGAAAAAGCTGTGGCTTTCTGGGTTACTGTGTCAGGGACTTACACGCCTTGAGTCCTCGCTTCCCTTCTCTGGCTTGGCCTTATCAGGAGCTAAGAAACTTCTTACCGAGTTACCGGGGGATACATGAGTCCAGATGTTGGCATTCTAACCCAGCTCCCCAGACTCCAGCTTCTGGGATGTGGCCTGTACTGGCTAAGCTGCTTCCTGAAGACTGTGGCTCCGGTAGGAGTCAATCACCACAGTTCTGGCTGGCCACACTAGTCACCTCTGGGGCTTTACAAAGCGTAGTTCTCTGAGCCCCAGTGCAGACCCTGAAGCTCTGACCCGTGGTGCCCACAGCACCAAGGCGTCTGGGTGACCCGCCTCATCACCCACATACCTCTGTGGACTGTCCATTATATTTCCAGCAAGCAGAATGAGTATTTTCATCTGTATGTAGGTACACATGAAAAAAATATCATTTTTTCCCCAAGAAAAACCTGTGGAAATCACATGGCCTCATCTTAATAAAATCTCACTTCTGCACAGCAGGATTCGAGGCAGGGGCCGAAGCCCCCTGTACTTTTTGTTTTGTTTTGTTTTGTTTTGTTTTGTTTTTCGAGACAGGGTTTCTCTGTGTAGCTTTGCGACTTTCCTGGAACTCACTTGGTAGCCCAGGCTGGCCTTGAACTCACAGAGATCCGCCTGGCTCTGCCTCCCGAGTGCTGGGATTAAAGGCATGCGCCACCACTGCCCGGCTAGCCCGCTGTACTTTATAGTAGCTGCTGGCTACCTGCACTACATTTTGGAAAACAAAATTCTTTTGTTTCTCTTTTAATTCATTAATTTATTTTTTGAGACAGGGTTTCTCTATGTAACAGTCCTAGCTGTGCTGGAACTCACTTTGTAGACCAGACTGGCTTCAAACTCACAGAGATCCACCTGCCTCTGCCTCCCAAGTGCTGGGATTAAAGGTGTGCGCCACCACATCCCGACTTGATTTTTTTTCCCCCTAAGACAGGGTTTCATATACCTCAGGCATGCAGGCCTTAGATTTACTATGTAGCTGAGGAACCCTGGCCTGAACTCTGACCTGCTTGCCCCACCCAACAGCTAGGACTATGTTCTTGTCTCCCTCAAACTTGGACTATTGGGGGTAAGTATGGAGAAAACAGCTCGTGTGCTTTTCAGCGAGGGTAATCTGTATTTCAGTGTCAGAGTGCTAATCCAGCAGAAGCTGTGGCCGGCAGCAACGTAAACAGGCATCCCGGTCCCTTTCCATGCATGTTGGTCTAACTGTGAAGGGGACCTCAAAAACGGGGACCTCAAAAACATGAGTATTTGTTCTGTCTTCAAAGAAAATTCCAGAAGAGGAAACAGCTCTACAGCCATTCATCAATCCAGATGCAGTTCACCTGGGCAGGGCGACCCCAGAATCTGCCCTTGCGATGTCTGCACCTCCCAACCTCTACACAGACGACAGAGACGCTCTCAGGCCCATGACACACTTCATTTAACGGTGGATGTTCTTTTCTGTTTATGTTTTTCCTCTCTCCTCTTAAAGTTCTATTTCCCCAAGCCCTGAGACAAGTATTTTTATGTCTGCCTTTTACAGACACAGAAAGAAGCCAGGGCCACACGGCTAATAGCCAGAGTGACAGAGAGTCAGACCTCTAGTTAGGCCTTTCAATCTGTACTGCATTTGGAAAACAAAATTCATTACTTTATTGAAAAGAAATATTTTTGAGACAGGGTCTTATTATCCCAGGTTAGCAGGGTTTGAATTCGCCATGTGGCCAGATTGCGGCTCCTTTCCATTCATGTCTGTCATTCCTGGACAGAATGGGTGAAAAGGAAGCTGAGAGAGTTCGTGGGATACGAATTCATTTCTGCTGCACGCCAGATGGAAGGTTCTAGGCGTCTGTGCAGAGCACAGGGGACGGCCTCACTTGCTGTTCTAATCAACCTTCCACATCTGCCTCGGGGGCGACGCTATTAAATGTGACTCTGGTATTTTAAAGGAAGCACTCACCTTTTCATAAATATCATACACGGGCCCACGTTGGTGACACCAGAATGTTTCCGTGAAACTGTTTTTTTGCAATTTCATATACTTTAGGGTGTCACTCAGGCCTGTTCGGTGGGTCTGTTTCCTCGTAAATCTGTGACAGCCTTGGGAAGTGAGAATGGCGCCAGAAAAAAAAAAAAAAGCTGCTGCTTCTTGCAAAAGGCGCAGCAAGCCCACAAGTGGAGGGGACAGGCCACGCCCACGTGCATGCTGCCCTGCCAAGCTTTGCTGCAGTGGCCTGAGGAACTTCCTCTGTCGTTCCGATGTACATTCTACCGGCAAAAAATATATCCTCACTTTCCACTTGAAGCTGTGGTCCTCTAGAACAAACCACGCGGGCAGGAACTACAGCCGAGGCTGAACAGAACAGCTTTGCTGTCTCTCCCTGACCTAAGCAGACTACCCGTAGAGTCACACCTTAAATAATACAGGTTGTCACCGTCACCATTGTGGTTGTGTTGAAAAATGACTTCCAGAAAAACGTCGGGCACTTTGCCCTCAGGACAAACGTTCAGTTCATCTCCTGGTCTCACTGTGTATCAGGCTACAGAGCAGGGATTTATAGACAAGAGGTAGCATCAAACTCCTACTCTTGAGGAAGGAAGGAGTGGTCTATTGAGTCAACAGCGGGCTAGATGCTGGGAGCCCTGGGGAGCCAGGGTTTACAGCACACATCACCATATCTTTAGCATAGACACAATGCCCAACCCAGCACAAATGTTCAACACCAGTGATGGGTGGGTTAAGTGGCTGGGCAGACAGATGGATGGTGGTTTGGTGGTACGCAGATAGGTAGATGAGTGGACAGATGGATGGGTACATGGATGAGTGGATGGATAGGTGAGTGGACGGCTGACTACATGACTGGCTCGGTGGGTGGGTGGATACAGTGAGTGGATAGATGGACCGACGGAGAGGCAGACTGGTGGATGGGTAAACGGGTGGAGGACTGATACAAGAGTAGGTAGATGGGTAGATGGACAGACGGTTGAAAAGATGGAAGTTAAGGAGGGAAAAAGAACAAAGCGGCTGCCAGCAATTCGTGACAAATGAGTTCTGAGCTGGTGAGGGGCCTCAGTGGATAAAGCTCTTGGCGTACAAGGCTGGGAGCCAGAGTTCAATCCTTGAAACATGGAAGAGAGAGGACCAACTCCCAAAGGTTGTCTTCAGATCTCCAAATGTGTGCCACGGTATGAATGCAACACTCCCCCCACCCCATCCGCCATTCGTAAAAAGGAACAGTTCCTTATCTGGGCTAAGGAAGAGGGGCAGGGTATCCATATTAGTTAGCAGCCTTGAGATGATGGTGAGAACAGCCCAGGCAGAGACGCTCACCGGCCGCCAGCTTCTCCACTTTGCTGGGGCAGATCCTGCTTATTAGGATTGGCTGCATGGCCCCTGGAGCACCTGCCCAGCAATGCAGAGTACCACAAAGAACACTGCAACAATGCTACCAAATATTTGAGTCCAACTCTTTAAATTACAAAATAGGTAACCAGGAAACCAAGAAACCAGCCTGGAGGGGGACTCATTAAAACTGTTCATTCTGGTGAGTCTTCTGGGCATTGCAAATTATCTGACATATGCATGTGTTTAGTATTTTATGTATCATAGCTACATTCTTAAAATCTGATTAGTACAGTGCTGGGGACAGGACTTGGGACTCTGCATCCCAGAGTTGTGCTCTGCTCTTCCCTGTGCTCCCAGCCCCTCTTTCTGAAGTTCTACTGCATTTTGTTTTGTTGGGTTGCAGTGCTGGGCTCAAACCCATGACCCTGTGCACACCAGACCAGTGCTCCATCGAGCCGCATGCCTAGTCTGCAAGCATCTCTTTCATTCTAGGAAAACATCTTCTTTTTTCCTCGTTTGAGAAAGTTCTGTTTCAGACTAGCACAAGCGGAGCCACTTCCCCAGGACTCACGTGAGTTCTGTGCCTGGGTACCTGATAAAGACTGTGCATTGAAAACACTTTGAGTGCCTACACGAAACACGCTGGGGCTTTTACTTCACAGGCTCATCTGTCTGTCGCCAAGGCACCAGGACTATACATTACACTGATGCTGTGTATTACAGGGGACCCAGACAGACAGCTGCACACAAATTAGCATTAGCCATTTACATGTGGCTTTGAACACCCTTGTTCTACATCCTTGGGAGGATGGGATCCTGGAACCCATCCCCTGCCCATATCAAGTGGCAACTGATAGAGCAAAAAGACCAGTTCAGAATCTCTCCGTTAAACCACAGACTCAATAGAGAGCTGTGAGTTGGGAGCAATGTCAGAGGGGTTCTGACCAAGATGAGGTGAGCATCAGTCTGTGGACTGATTGCAGATGCTGAGGCAGAGGGATGATGAGTTTGAGGCCAGCCTTGGCTACATATTGAGACAGTCTTAAAAACAGATACTTGGACAATCTCTTCCCCGCCACATGTACACACAGACCACAGTCTACTCTCACAGGCAAGAGCTTTGTTGCTGCCCAATCCAGGCCAGGTTGACCCCAAGCTTTGCTAGGCCCTTGCCAACGCCTTGGGCAGCCCCTGTGCGCTGAGCGAACACTGGGCATCTGTTTTCCCCGGCTGCAGAGAGGAACAGCCGAACAACTTAAATCACAGTAAATAAACCAGTGGCCCCTCGTGGGCTCCATGGCATAATCTTGACTCCATACAATGCCTCCAGTTTTGCTACTTCAGCTAAATCATTTCTCAGTCCCTTCTCGGGAGTCTGTAAATGTCGCCATCTGGGACTGTAAACATTAAAATAAGAAGCCGTAAAAAATATCAGTAAACCAATTAAAAGCTCAAGCAGCAGTAGGCCTTCCTTGCATTACTTCTGAAAAACAACAGCAGACCCCTCCCCTGAGCTAAGTCAGCATCCTGGATCGGCGGTTTCCAAAGATTTTCTTCTTACTTCTCACAAGAACTCATGAGCAGCCATCTGGAGCCCAGGCGAGCTGGAGATCATTCAGCACTCAGCCGTGGGGCAGAAAGGGTGAGAAATCCCTTTGTCTCTGATCCCAGAGAGCAAATGTCATCAATACTGACTGCAAGAGTAGAGTAATGACCTAGAAACTGGGCCATTCAGAAAAAAACAAAAAGCAAAACTGAATTTGAATCATAGCTGAGAACTGAAGAATATTTACTGAAATCAAACTTCAAAGGTACAGACTGTTATCCACAATAACACAGGGGAATCTGCCTCTGACGACGAGGTTTGGCCACACACAAAGCTCTTGCGCTGAGTTATTCGAGTTGCAAGTCACCCTATGAAGTAAGTATAATCGGGATCACTTCCAACTTTTAAGATAAGAAATCTGAGGCCCAGAGATGTTAACTGGTCTTCATGAGGACACACAGCACACGAGAGACATGGCCAACAAGTTGACCTCCGATCTTGGAACCAAGTTTCTTTCTCTGCTCTATGACCTACTTCAGGCATGATGCCAAGGCCAACAGACGAACACACGTGGAGATACCGTGTGTCCAGGTGCTCTGCTGGTGATGTGGATCCTGGCTTTAGCTAATCCAGCGATCATCTGAGTTTGTGTTTCTACGAAGACACTTCCTGCTTTCCTTCACCTCCACCCATATGGAGCTCACTGATTCATCCTAAATGGGAAGGAGACTCAGGATGTTTAATTAAAAGTAACATCTTCCTCTGCCAAGATTCCGTGTTCTAATCCTGACACAAATAGAAAGAACAGGTGGTTTCTGAGAAAGCCAGAAAGTACAAATACTAGTCACCTCCAACTCTGAGAAGACTGATCCACGGTCCCAGTGTTCCCGGGGTACCGTTCAACTGCAGTAAGAACCAACTTGCTGAAAGGCCTGGTGCCCATCTCCCACATCCTGGTGAGGGAACTCACGCTGGACCAGGCAGGGAGTGCAGGATGGAGGGACACAGCTCAGGAGAAGAAGAGGAGGGTCTGGTGCCCTGCTTCCTGGGCACAAGGAATCTGGCAGACAGAGCATCCTTCCAACCTGCACAGGGAAACTGAAGCCCAGAGTTGTCACAATTAGGGGAGGCTGTGCTGGGGTATGGGAACTGGGAATAACTGACTGACACTTGATATGTCCAGTTCTGGCGTTTTGGTCCATAGAAGAGTGAGCAGCGAGGCCCAGGCTTGAACAGAAGATAGTGGGGTGGGGTGCACTGTGGATGTGCACTCCTCGATGACGTCTCTTGAGTGCTGAGCCCTTCCAGCAGTGGAATGTCACAGAGGGGCAAGAACACCACATGGAGATGATTAGACCAGAGGTCCATCCCTGCCCCACACCTCTACAGCATCCCTGGACTGGAGTTCCTCACACGGTGTGTTCCACCAGCAGACTCAAACCTTGGGGAGGTCACAGTTACAGGTCGAGCTAGACTCTGCTTCCACGAGACCTCAAGTCAAAGAACATGTCAGACATGCATCCCCTGTCAGGAGTGAGAGTGGGCTTCTTTTCTGGCATGAAAACACGTGGGATGGATGGAACAGAGGGATAAAATAAGTCTTTTTTGTCTTCACCGGTGCTGTGTGTGGAGCCAAGCCCAACACGGACCTTGTGCTTACTGAACATGTCCTCCGGGCCTTTCTCTCCTACCCCATGGGCATCGCTCTTTCATTAGCTTCCTATGGCCTACGAAAGACCTTCCATGTCTTCTGTCCAAACCTGGTATCTCTAATACACTGGCAACAAAGAAACTTCTGGAGCTATGTTTTCTCCTGGGCAGAAGAGTCAGGCTATCTCTACCCCCTAAAGGAGGCAACAGGTTACCCCTCACCCCCAGTCAGTCACCTCCTCCAGTCACCACAGTGGGAGGCTGAATGCCACCAATACCCAGGGAGCTAGAGGACCAGGCTGATGACCCTTTAAGTCCTGGGGACTAGCAGCAGCTTGGTGCCCAGCAGACCTCCAGGGTCTAAGAGCAGACCAGTTGTTACCATCAGAAATGCACCACCAGCAATGTTCTGGCAGCTTCTACAGCAGTGGTTCTCAACCTGTGGGTAGCAACCCCTCGGGGGGAGGGTTCTAATGACCCTTTCACAGGGGTTGCCTAACCACTGGAAAACACAGATATTTACCTTACAATTCATAACAGTTGCGAAATCAGAGTTATGAAGTGGCAATTAAAATAATGTTATGGTTGGGGTCACCATACTATGAGGAACTGTATTAAAGAGCCACAGCATTAGGAAGACTGAGGACCACTGATCTGCAGGAACAATGCTGGGCCAAGGCTGGGACACAGCAGTGAGCAGGAAGTGCGGCCCCTCCAGCTCACTGTCCGTCATCCAGATCACACGGTCCCAGGGGAGCAGAACGTAACCATGCACGTGACTTTAAACATCTAATGGCCACGTTTGAAAACAGCAGAGTTCTTTAACAACAAAGTTTTCCCCAATACCTAGTCGATACAAAATGCTAATGAGGTCGTTATTTGCACCAACGTTTCCAGCCATGGTATGCATGTAGTCCTGACAACTCTTCCCCATGCAGAGTAGCTGGACTGCAGTACTCAGAGGGGCCTGGGCCCACCACACCGTGCCACAGATTGTGAGGGCAGGGGACGGGGACAGCAATGCTCCCAGAGGAAATGATGTCACGGCTGTAGTAACGTAGTGATCCGTTGCTATGCCCAGCCTCTCTTGTCCTCCTCGGTGAACAGTCCTAAAACACTGTCGTCCCCACTCAGGATGAGGAAAGCAAGGCTCCAAGAGGGTACATTGCTTCCTCAAAATCACACAGCTAGCTGACGATGGCCTACCGATGACATGGAACTCAGATCCTGGCCCTTTATGTACTGCATGTTCCCGGTTCTTGAACTCGAAGCCAGTCAGGACACTTCCTCAGCCCTTCTGATGTACCCTCTTTATAGTGGAGGTCAAAGGACAGTGTACCTGGAGGCCTCTGTGAGCTGTGAAAGAACTCGTGGTAGACAGTAAGACTACTAAGCAAAAGGAAGTGGTTTATAATGTATCCCAAGGCAACCAGCCCAACTGGGTTCAGATCCTGGCTCCACTGCTTCCTGGTGGTGCAACTCTCTCTGCCTCAGCTCCCTTGTATGTACGATGGGGCTAATAACAACCAGCCTCAGGTGCCACTATAAGACCTGCAGGAGCTAATAAGCTAAAATGCCTGGCGCTTGCTTGGCACCCATGAATAAGTAGGTCTACTGGGAACGGCTCTCACTCCAGGGTGTAAGCAGGACCCAGGTGCAGGGTGGGGCTCTGGAGTGTTCATTCATGTCTCAGTCCTGCTCCCCATCTCCTGATAGACACAGCCTGCGAGGTACAATCTCAGAATAAGACTATTTGGAGACAGAACCTTTCAAGACCTCACTAAAGTTCTGCTCTCAGGATGGCCCTAATTCTTTAAAACTGGCAAGAGAAATGTATGCCAAGATGGCTGAGAAGGAGGATGGTAACATGGACGTGGACCAACCAAGGAGGCAGGCTGGGAGCACTGCCTTCCCTCACTGCCCTCAGAGCAGACGGATGGACGGACTCTACCTGTGTCCTCAGCTTGAATATCCAGACTCAGAAAAGGGTCTGTTGTTCCGGCTCAGTCTGTGGCTCTTTGTTCCGTAGCCAGCAGACTCACCCCAGGCAGACACATCCCTGCGCATCTCCCCTGGGAGAGACTCGGGCAGGGACTCCACCAGTGCGCCTTCACAGTGCTTGTAAAACCTGCTCCAAGGCCAGAGCACGCCACCACCGGGCTGTCGCGGTGGAAAAGTACTAGGGAAGGTGGGCCGGTCCCCAAACACTGAGCACTCTGTTCCCCTGCTACCTTCAGAGAACCCCTGTGTGAACCTAAAGGGGAAGAAAGCCTGCCTTTATTCTAGACCAGCCTCTCTTGGACACCACGCTGTGGGCTGGGCCAACTCAGACAAGCAGTCACTCACTGAGCCAGGTCTGTCCCGCCACTCTGGAGCCCCAGGACCCACAGAGGCATTTGTGGCCACTGGAGACCTGGGGACCCCGGGGTGAAGGCAGCTGAGCTGCTGGTGACCCACCACTCAAGGACCTGTTTATTCAAACACAGGAGTACCTGGGAATTAAAAGAAAGAAAACTTCTTCCAAACTCTAGCCATTTGAGATAATGACTACTAATTTTCCAAGCTGTGCAATTCAACGTGTGTTACTCACGTGCTGTTCACAGAGCGAGCGTGGGAGGTGAACTGCCTGCCACAGATTCTGTGAGCTTTGGGGTTTTTTTTGTTTTGTTTTGTTTTGTTTTTTCTTATCTGTGGCAGAAGAAACAAGGGGATGTCACTCCCAGACCAACTCTCTGTTCCAGAAAACTGTTACCTAAGAGGCAGGTCCTGAAGACCCCACTCTCTCCTTCAGGTAGCTTTTTACTTTCTAATCAATCATGCCAGTCAGCCAGGAAAATCAGCTAAACACAACATGCCCCGTGCTGGCTGACTGTCCCCTTCAACCTCAGGCTGAAATGGAAAATTCTACAAAGAATGGAAAAGCTTCCAAGTGACACTGTTCTGAGTCGTGTGAACTGACCCAGGGCCATTCTGCCTAGGCTGCAGATCACCCCTCTGTCCCATCAGAGGTTTCCTCTACCCGAGGGCTAGTTACTCAGCATCTGCTAAGGCAGCTGGGTCAGCTGTTACCTATGCTCAAATGACCTGTTTGACTTACTAATGGCCCCAGAGTGCAATCCCAGTCAACTGTTCTGCCACACCACTGTTGTTGATGCTCAACTGTGCTGAATGTATGAGTTAAACTTCCTAAGAAACAGGACATACGCATAGAGTGTGTGGTGGCAGCTTCAGATCCGACCGGGAGTCTCAGACACACTGCCATGGATAAGGAGGACGGAAGATCACCGGCAACTCATGTGGCCACATGCTCTTGGCGACGGAGGACCCGAAACACTTATTTGTTTGTATTTCTCTCTTGAACGAGAGAGAGACCCGCACACAGAGAATTAAAGATGATTTGTACACCAGGGAAAGAACTCTGCCAGATTTATTGTTGATGGTGTTCATTGTATTTTGGCTTAGTTATTTAGTACAGGACCATGCTACATAGCCCAGGTTAAAATCAAACTCACGATCCTCCTGCCTCGGCCTCCTGAGTGATGCAATTATAGGTATACGCTGCCATACCCAACTATGGAAACCATTAAATAACTAGAAACAAAATGGAGAAAATGAGCTAGTCCTCACAGCCTGAAGCCCGGAGCCGACCTGGGCAACACTGCCAGACAATCTGTAGCTTTAAGTAACTCAGGTACCCTGTGCCACACTTTCTTCATCAGTTAAAAGTGATGTACTCACTCGTGGGTGGTGGTGGCGCACACCTTTAATGCCAGCACTCGGGAGGCAGAGGCAGGCGGATCTCTGTGAGTTCAAGGCCAGCCTGGTCTATCTACAGAGCGAGATCCAGGACGGACAGAGAAACTCAGTCTCAGAAAAACAAAAACAAACAAAACAGACCAACAAACAAAAACAAGTAAAAGTGATGTACTGGATGAAGCGATGTCTGAGGGTCTTTTCCAGCACGCTGTCATTTGACAGAACTGTATATGACGAAGCAGTGACCTGAGCTGGGCTGACTGTGCATTCCAGATACCTAGAAGGGTCAGGAATGAACACTGAACAGGAAAACTGGAAATAAGCAGCATCATGAAACAAGGCCTTGCCTTCTCCCCTCCACTGCCTCTGCCTCCAGCCTGGCAGTTGCTCTGGGGTCATGGTGATGGCTTATCGCTGTGTGTGGCTCTTTATCTCCCCTGCTGGAGCAATATCCGAATGCCCCAGGACAGGGCTGCCAGTGCCAATAGTATCTCAGAATACTCAGCAAAAGCCTGTGGGGAGGTGGCACCCCTTGAACCCCAGAGATGGCCTCAGGGGAGCTGACTGAGAAGACAGAGAATGGAGCCACAGAGCATTACTGGGGCCCCTAGACCCTGGAACTCTGGGTTAGGCCTGGATCAGAGGCATCACCTACAGTTCCTGGAGACAGATTGCGGAATCTCCATCCTAGGACGGACACACTTCAGTCCAGCATCCCTTCTGTTCCCCACCTGAGAAAAAACTGCTTTGATTGGGACTAGACACTGATTTTCCAGTCTTTCCAACAGGGGCTGAGGACACGCTCTGTCCAGTGAACTGTAAGCAGAAAGCCCATAGGGATTGCTCAGAGTCCAGCTTTCCAAACCAAGGTACCACCCTCTCCTCCTTTCTGCTCCCTGGAATTCAGGCATGGCGACTGGTAGCACAACACACAACTTAGACCCCTGGGGGAAAGCCCCCCCCCGCCAAAAAAAAAGCCCAGGAAAATAGACCAGAGCCCCCAGCACTGCCATTTTAAAGTGTAGCGTAAGCATGTATCCTTAATCCCACGCTTCCAACAAGAGCGGGAAAACCTGGGAATTTAGAGACGCTAGGGACAAGGGATGAAGGGCTCTCAATCTTATCAGGACGAGCCGTCCGTGGTTTCAGATGAGGGCATAGTGGCCCCATCACACCGCAGACGTGAGTGTGCAACCTGCAACTCACGGGCGACCCCATCACACCGCAGACGTGAGTGTGCAACCTGCAACTCACGGGCGACCCCATCACACCGCAGACGTGAGTGTGCAACCTGCAACTCACGGGCGACCCCATCACACCGCAGACGTGAGTGTGCAACCTGCAACTCACGGGCGGCCCCATCACACCGCAGACGTGAGTGTGCAACCTGCAACTCACGGGCGGCCCCATCACACCGCAGACGTGAGTGTGCAACCTGCAACTCACGGGCGGCCCCATCACACCGCAGACGTGAGTGTGCAACCTGCAACTCACGGGCGGCCCCATCACACCGCAGACGTGAGTGTGCAACCTGCAACTCACGGGCGACCCCATCACACCGCAGACGTGAGTATGCAACCTGCAACTCACGGGCGACCCCATCACACCACAGACGTGAGTGTGCAACCTGCAACTCACGGCCATGCACAGCCACCCATGTCCACAATACCCGAGAATGTGTCCAGTGTAAAATGAGAAACCTACCTTAAATGTTACGAGTTTTTCGTGCGTTTTATATTATTTTTCTATTACTCAGTTGTGCTCATGAATTTTGTAGATGATGCCAACATTGTATGGTCATGTCAAAGGGTTTGTTATCAGCATCCCAATGCACTCATTTGGTTCAAAATTATTGTATTTCCTATCTTTTTTTTTTAATGCTCCACTTCCTGTACCACTTTTTCTGTTAAACTGACTTTCTGGTATATTCTGTCTCAACAACAGAGCACAAATTAGCCTTTGCTACTAGTGAACTCTGGCCTGGGAAGCCTGCTCTGCTCACATGAGTCAAAAGAGGGACAGACCCTGATCTCCAGCCTCAGGGGGCTCTGAGACGGAGCCTGAGGGATGGGAAGGCACTGAAAACAGAGAGGCATCTGTCCCCAGGAACCCTGCCAAACGAGGCTGACCTCCATCTCTTCCATCCACCAGGAAACAACAAAAAGGAACACAAAGAATCAGAGAAGCAGAAAAGCCTGCCTAAGCTCTGGCACTAGGTCATGCAGATCTGCAGGGACAGGGAAACCTGCAGGAACTCTACCTGTCAGTCACCACCCAGACCCCTACGAAGCTCAGAGCTCCTCCGACCTTCCTGGCGGTCCAGCAAAGCCCCCTCTCACGCCCCTTCCCTGGTTCCTGGGTACAGACAAACTTCTTCCGTTGCTGATCGTGTCTCGGAATTCCAGGACGGGGTGACACAGACAAGCTCCGAGACCCACACTTAGATGGGAGAGGACAGAGGAAAGGGTAAGCAGGTTCCTGGGCGGCTGTCCTGGTTTGGCTCCTCCAGGACGCCTCCCTGTGACTGTGGCCTTCACTCTGGAAGATGAGCAGTGTGATTCTAGGGCTTAGAGGGGAGTTGTTAGTGGACCTGAACATGGATGGACTGGTGTGTGGCGTCATCTCTGACGTCATCTGACAGGAGGGCTGGAGGCTGGCTTCCTTCCGGAAGTGACCTCTTATGATGAGCTTCAGCTACACGTTAGTTTCCACTCCCTGCCTCTGGAGAAGGGACAGGCCAGAGGGCATCAGGCTGGGGCAGGGGTAGAGCAGGAGGTATCCACCCCCACCCTCACACAGGAGTGACAAAAAGTGTTAATGGACTGGCAGCTCCTTCTGTCCATGGCAGTCAGTTCTCAGGCACCCACTCAGGAACACCTCAGATCATCTCTCCTTTATGGTCCTCACACACCTCCCTGAATCCTTGGCCATTCCCTGCTCTGTCTAAGGGCACCCGTCTGTGGATTTCGCCACCATCCCACTGTAAAGAACACGGTAGCTTGTCACTCTAGCCCTCTACCTTCTCAGGACTCCACGGAAAAGCTGCTGGCTAAGTCTTTGGGTTCACCAGGTGCCAGCAAGACCCAGGTGATTCGGGACACTGGAGTTGTTCCTTTGCGACTCCAGCTAGGGCTAAGATACGGCAAAGTTGATGGAGTACTTGCCTAGCATGCATGAAGCCCTGGGTTTGATCCCTGGCACAAACCAGGCATGGCAGGATCTGTCTGTATCCCCAGCACTTGGGCAGGAGGATCAGAAGCTGAAGGTCATTCCAGCTACATAGCAAGACTGAGCCAGCCTGGGATACATTAGACTCTGCTCAGATATGTATATGGGGGGGGGGGGTATTCTAGTGAGTGCAGGCAGCCGGGAACCCCCAGCCAAGCCTCCAAAAGGCTCTGTTCTCCAAAGGCAAGGCCTTGTCCTCGAGAGCATCTCTGCGTATTAGCACTTGTGTTGGGCAGCTTTCTGCCTCTGTGAGAAACATCCAAAAGAAAATAAAGGAGGAAATATGTAACTTGGCTCCTGGTTTCACAGGTTCCATGGTTATTGGGCTCTGTTATTTCTGGACCAAACAGCGGCACAGCACCATGGTGGATGGGGTGTGCCAGAGCAAACCTGTTCACCTCACTACAGGCAGGAGAGAAAGCAAGGAGGGGGAGGAGGGGGCACACATCCTTCAAGGACACCTACCCTGCAGTCTACTTTATCCAATAGGATGCATCTCCTAACAGCTCGTGAAGCTGTGAACTCATAGATGGATTACTGCACTGATAATCAATGATAACTGATTTTCATATTCAACCACTTGCCTTCAACACAAGCCTTCTGTAAACATGCCATGAAGCAGAGGATGGCACTCAATGCCTGTGGAATGAATGCCACGAACCTGGAACCCCACACCTTTCCATCCGAAAACAGCAGAGGGCCACATGGGGTGCCCAACCACTGGGTCTTCCCTGGCCTAACACAGTGCCCATCTCATTCTGCAACAGGGATGCTAGCTACATGCCCAGAACTCACTCAGCCCATGTATGGGTCAGGGCTGGAATGCCACCCCAGCTGCCTGGGGAGCTGCATTTTTAAGGCTATTGTTGGGAATCTTTCTCTGTCCTGCCAGCCAGCTCGCAAATCATGACACAGAGACTTATTATTAATTATGCAGGCTTGGCCGATAGCTTAGGCTTGTTTCTAACTAGCTCTGTGTAGCTTTGTGCCTCTCCTGAAACTCACTTGGTAGCCCAGGCTGGCCTCGAACTCACAGAGATCCGCCTGGCTCTGCCTCCCAAGTGCTGGGATTAAAGGCGTGTGCCACCACTGCCCAGCTAAATCCATCTCTTTTAATCTATATTCTTTTATGTGGCTCAGTTACCTTCACTTTGTAACGCCCATGCTACTTGCTCCACATGGTGTCTCCCCCTTCCTCTTCCCAGAATCTTCTGTCCCTGGAAATCCTGCCTAGCTATTGGCTGTTCAGGTTTTTATTAAACCAATCCGAGTGACACTTCTTCACAGTGTACAAAAGATTATCCCACAACACCCTATAAATGCCAAGGGCACCTCAACACAAACAGTGTCTTTGAGGTTCCCCCAGGCTGACTACATGGCGGCTGCTTAGGAACTGAAGGCCAGAGCCAGACGCCTGGGTTCAAGTCCCGTGTCTGCTGCTACCTCTTGTGTTTGTTCCTTTGTTTTTCTGGGGATGGGCATGGAACCAGGGCCTTGCGCATGTTCTACCACTAAACTACACTCTTAACTCCCATTATGTGTATTCCACCACAGTTAAAATACAAAAGGGGGCTGGAAAAGTGGCTTGGTGGGTAAAGGCAACGCCTCCAAGTCCTATTTATGGCTTGAGTTCCTTCCCTGGGACTTTCATGGTAGAAGGAGAGAATGACTCCTCCAAGTTGTGTATGTATGTACACACAGACACAGACAGACACACACACACACACACACACACACACACACACACAGACACACAGATAAATATGAGAGAGGACAGAGAGAGAGCAAGAGAGTGAGTGAGAGAGAGAGAGAGAGAGAAATATATAAAATAAATTAGGGAACTGCATCCTTAAAATACTGATGCTCACTAGGCACAGGGCACACCGTTGACTAAAGTGGAAACGCAGACCGACTCCTTAGCTGGAGTGCCACCAACCTTCTCTAAGTACCCCGGTGTCACCTTCTCCAGCTGGCTTGCAGCTGGTGCCCTGGAGGCCAGGGTCTGACCGTTTCCTGCCACAGCCCAGTGAGTGAGCAGCGGCCCTGAGCTGTTTTCTCGACGACAGTGGCAGTGACTCTGTGCACTCAGAAAAAATACCGGCCATGACCCCGAGCTGCCTGCCTGGGAATATTCTAGCAAAGTCAAGCTCTTATTCTGGCTCCCCGCACTTAGCTGGCAACTTCCCGTAGTCTTGTGCCCAACTGTGACTGGACACACCTTTTCTTCATGTAATCTTATCAGTTGCCTAGCTGTCCCCGGTCCCCAGTTCTGCCCTGGGACAGTTTAGTTAACTGGCTGGTTTCGGGAGAGGGATGGGTGTTTATTTTGGGTTTTTGAGACTGGGTCCAGAAGCAGTAGTAAGAACAAGCAAAAAAAAAATTTTTTTATATAATAGAAGATAAAGTAAATAAGAAAGAACTATCAGTACCAAGCTGAAGCCATGGACTCTGGATTCACTTCCCCAGAACCTTGCAGCATGGCTTTGAGTCAGAGACATCTGCTCAGCTCTCTCCCAAGCATAAAGGAGTAGCCAGAGTCCAGGCAACAGGGCTGGCCCTCGGTGATGAAAGGCGCTGTGCAGTTGTCTCTGGTGTCCTGGGTTGGACCCAGTCTCCCACTGGTGCTCCCAGGCAATGTTCCACCTTCAGCGACAGTAACAGCATAGCGGAGTGGAGTTTGCCGCACGCGCCCATAAGCCTTCCCTGCAAGATGAGAAGGCCGGCCCAGCCCACTCCTGGCCCACAGGGAATTTGAGAAAAGAACCCACAGATCGTTTCCATGTGAGTGGGCGCCAAACTGCAAATGGGGTCTCGTGAATCCAGCATTCCATTTTTTAACGCAAATAAGCAATGATAACAAGGCTTCAGAATGACTCAGAAATGCATTCGACATTGGGGTGCTGGGTGGCTCCCAACTAGAGGACGAACCGAGCCCTCGACCACCAAGCGGACTGGAAAAAAAAATCCACATATAAAAGGTCAGACTAGCTATTAGAAAATTGGTCTAAAAATGAAGAACACTCATGAATAATAAATATCTCGGTGCTCAGATAGGTATCCCTGACCCAAAATACTTGGGATTTTATTCTTTGCTTTTCATCTGCTGGAAAAACTGTGTACACACGAGACAGCACAGAGGTTGGAACCCAAATCTGAACGCAGGATTCATTCCGTTTTACATCTACACTATACACACAGCCTGAAGCCACTTAATATTTTAAACTTAAGTTTATATGTGTGCTTTGCATACACACACACACACACACACACACACACACACACTTGCATGCAGTGCCCACGGAGGTCTGAAGAGGGTGTGGGATCCCCTGCAACTGGGATTGCTGACAGTTGTGAGCTGCCATGTGGGTGCTTCAAATGTAACCCGAGTCCTTTTGGCAAGAGCAACACAAGAGCTCTTAACCACAGAGCCAGCTCTCCAGCCTGGAGACTGTGACTTTGGACTGTGACGTCACATGAGGCCAAGTATGAAACTTGCCCCTTGTGACATCAGAAATGGTCAGATTTTTGGAGCACTTTGGGTTTCTGATTTTTCTGGTAAAGTGAGACAATTATTATTTGAGTTTCTGTGGTCACAGGGTACAGGATGCAAACATCAGGCATGGGACTCCTGTGCCCTACATCTTAACCACCCTAGAGCACCTAGGCTTTCTACAGCATTAAATAACACCTACTGTGTGCAGGTCTCCGGGTCAAAGCTCTTCTGTGGTTCTCATGTTTTAGAGTCAGACCCAATTCCAGTCCACATGAAATCACAGGGTACCTGGCCACCTCTTCTCTGGCCCATATTCTAGAAATATGTCACCATTCTCTTTCCTTCTGAGCCCCTTCCCTGGCCTGATTTTCCAAAGCTGAAGAGCAGTGTGTTTGAGTGACCCTCAGGACATGGACTTTAATAGAGAGCGACTTGGCCAACACTTGTCGTAGCACTGACGGGGTATTTTAGTCATGGCACCTAGATTGGGGAGGAGGGAGAGAATCCTCTACCCACATAAGAAAGCACCCCCTGACCCACCAAGCCTGGCTAGCTCAAACAGGTGCTCTTGACCCTGGGGTGGCACCAGTGGCATCCTCAGATCTGACCCTGGTCCTGAACCCCAGCCACGTGACCTCCCCGGTACATGCCACGCCCACTCCTTCATTTCGGGAAGAACCCAAATGACGTGACTGCAAACAAACCAAAGAAGTTCCTGTGCTGTTTTTATCCAGTGTCCAGCGCTGAAGACAGAGCATGTGACTTTCATTATTATGGACGATGAGCCCAGCGGCCTTTCTGTGGCAGCCCCTTGCTCTCCCTTGTCTCCCGACCCTGGCAGACATCTTCACTTTCTTCTAGAGACAGGCACTGGATGGAGCACCTCTCGGGGCCTGGGGCTTCCAGGACAGTGTTCAGGGGCAGCAGGTGCCTCCAAGGAAGACTGGCCATCGGCCTCAGGCTCTGCGCTGTCCTTCACCGGGATGGTAAGGTTTACACACAGACTCCTGTGGTCCCCGGGCCCTTACTGCGTGGGGTCTGGTCTCTGCTTCTTACAGTCTTGGAACTCTACCACAACACTCAGGGTTGGCCAGATGTCACACTTCAACTCTACAACAACTGTCCAGATGAACTGGTAGGTTAGAGGTCACCTCATCTTCCCTCTCTTTCTCTGCCCCCACTTTCTCCTTCTCCCACCTCTGTTCCACTGTGGAGGAAGCCACACGTTCACCATTCTAGCTTGGGTTCAGTTGTTTTGAGTTACCCAGACTGGAGTAGAAATCCCATTTCTGTTACTAATTTTTTTTTTTTTTTTTTTTTTGCGACCTCAGGCAGGAGGCTGAGCCCTACACGTTATAACATGTGCCTAACAGATTGACTATAAAAATTAGAAATACTACGTGCAAAATGCCCTGTAATGTAATACATTGCCCTCTACATAGAAAATACTTAACACATGACAGCTAATACTACTGTTGTAATGCCTGTTAATAATCACTCCCACCCCCATTGACGGCAAGGAGGACCAGCTACCCTGGAGGACATGGCCGCTGGTCGTCTACTGAGATTTTGAAAATGCTATAAGGCCGAATGTGTTAGGATCTTCTGTCCACTCTTCTGTCCCCCATTCTCTGTCCTTATCCACCTTGCCTTGTCCCCCAGGATCTGATGGCATGGCCGGACAAACCCAGCTCCACACTGGCTGACAAACTTTAGTCAACACAAGGAACTGGTAGGAAATGAAGGCAGAGCAGAGTTGAGGACAGATTGGGGTTGGAGCACACACACACACCCCTTTATGGTTCAGACAGCTCTGTCACCCTGTGCCTTCAGGCCTCAGGGTCCCCGTGGCTTATCTGTGATTCCTGTCTCAGGGTGCTCCTGTGGAATCTGAGTCTCCGCTCGCCTCTCCCAGGGGAACTTCCGTGAGTCTCTCAAGCTGAAGCTTGTGTCTGGCCAGCCTCTCCTAACTAGTAAGTCACACTGAGGACCCCCTGCCTCTGCCTCCCGAGTGCTGGGATTAAAGGCTGCACCACCACCCCGGCATGGCCCACATCTTAACCACCCTAGAGCGCCGAGGCTTTCTACAGTGTTAAATAACACCTATGTCTCTGTAAATATGTTAAGTGAAGGGTGCCATGGAGACCTCTTTGGGCACGGCCCCCAATAGGCATATGGCTCCTAGGCTGTGACATGGCAATCCTACAGTAGAGCCACAGGCCGACCCAGCAATTCTTAATCAGGGAGTGTGGTGGGCTCCTCACTACAGCGAAACAGTGGAAGCAACAGACGCCTACCCAGAGAGGACGGACTGAGACGCTTCCGTTGTGGAAGCTGGATGGTGTGGGGTTAATATCCCAGAGTGGCTGGGGTGGTTGCTCCTCACCTTGTGGTACACTCTCTTCCCACCCACGACAGGGCAGGCCCGTGTCACAGACAGAATCCTGCCCATATAACAGCATTTGTGACTCTGGAGGGTTGAAGGAGAGGCTCATGTTTGAATACCCGATCTCCAGTTGGTGGGACAGTTCGGCAAGGACTAGGAAGTGTGATCTTGTTGGAGGTTATGTGTCACTGGAGATGAGTGTCGAGGTTTCACAAGCCCACACCATTCCCACTTAGCTGCCTGTCCCTCATCTTTGTGGGCGAGATGTGAACTCTAACCGTCTGCAACAGTGAGCCCCGAACTGAATGCTTTCTTTTATAAACTGCATTGGTCAAAGAGTCTTATCACAAAAGAGATAATTAAGACAGAAACTGGAAACTGAGACAAGGCCTCAGAGAAGACCGGTCCTCCGATTCTCTCAAACTGCTCAATCTGGATAAAGCCAGTCACCATTTCAAGAGGACATTTGCGAGTCCAGTGGAAAGGCCCGGGAGAAGCGGGAGCATGACCACCATGTGAAGGTACAAGCTGAGAGGCGGGCTCACAAACACCAGTTCAACCACATGCCCGTGTCCCCACACACGGAGGCCGAGGTTAACGTCAGGGGTCCTCTGGTGGTCACTCCATCGCCTCACAGATCCAGCTAGACTGGAAGGCCTGCAGTCCCCACCTCTCTAGTGCTGGGGTACAGGCCCACACCACTACATCCAGTTTTTTACAGAGATGCTGGGGAGCCAAACTAAGGTCCTCAGACTTATGCAGCCATCACCTTAACCACTGAGCCATCCCCCCAGGTCCCAGCAGTGGGGTCTTACACAGCCAGGACCCTGTACATTCCAGGCAAACGCTCTACCACTGAGCTCTCTCTCCATCTCTTAGGCATGACTTGTTCTATTTATAGATAAGATCTAAACAGTAACAGCACACAGCAGATAAAACTCTTATTTTGGAACAATATTTATCAAAGTAAAAAATGTTCATACTCTATTAAGCACAGAGAAGTCCATATAAGATATGATCTAATCTTTTGAAAAATTTTGTACTTTTGTGTACTCAAAAAAGACCATTAGAAGATAAATCTAAATGTTTACAATAACTGCCTTGGAGTGGAGGAATTAAAGTGCTTCTCATTTTTTTTTTCAGTTTTTCTATATTTTTTTTTCCCCAAATGGTTACTTTACAGCCTGAAAAGACGTGTACTTGAAAACACAGCTTTCCAGTACATTCTTTAAGTGGGAATTTTAAGTTTTACTTTACACGAAGTGAAAACACTTGGCTCCAGTTTTCAAAAGGAGCCTGCTGGCTTCCACGAGGCCAACGTGAAAAGGGAGCGCGCCCTGTGAGCCTCCCTGGGCTCTCTCCAGCTTCTTCCCTGTCCCTGTCACCTCGCTTGGCTGCCACACAGCAGCAGTCAGTGCAGAGCCTCCTCCACAGAGACCCGGGAAGGGACCGGACCTGCAGGAGGCTTCACCTGTCACAGCCACGGCTCTTTATTCGGTTTTACTGAATAATACCTGTCACCTCCGCTCCCAGTGACAGAGAGGACACCTACCTCCGCATGTGCGAGGTAATCTGTCCATCCCTGACAACTGCCACTGCTATAAACACTTCTGCTCAGTCTGAAGGAGCACCACCCCGCTCCTGATGCTCACCCCAGGAACGCAGGTGAGCAGCCCTACTGCAAATGCCACCACTGCTCCCGCAGCGGCTGGTACCCACCAGGCACTCAGGAGGCAGGTAACTTAACAAGGAATGCTTGCTGCCCTCGCCAGGCCTTCTGGGAATTCAGGGTTGATTCTGACCCACGGGGGCCCGGTCCTCACGGAGCTTGGTGTCAGGAGTATAAAAAGTTGTTTAGTCAACACTGTGATAAAAGCGGCGGCCAAGGAGCCGTGATTTCAGGAGAGGTCTTCAGGAGGAGATGAGGATCCGATGAGGCATGAGGGTGGGGCCCTGGGATGGCACTGGTGGCTCCTGAGGAAGGTCTACTGTTGCTCTATCAAGCTGTAAGAAGCAGCCCTGGGTGGAGGTGGTGCACGCCTATAATCCCAGCACTTGGGAGGCAGAAGTAGGTGGATCTCTGAGTTCGAGGCCAGCCTGGTCTACAGAGGGAGTTCCAAGACAGCCAGGGCTACACAGAGAAACCCTGTCTCAAAAAAACAGAAACAAACCAAACCAAAACAGCCCCTGTCAGAGGCCAACAGAAGCCAGCGCCACGCTCCTGAATGTCACAGACTCTAGAATCACAAACCAAACGCACTCCTCTTCTTTCTGTGGTACCCAGTTTCACTCATTCCGTCAACCCCACAGGAAATGCTCTAACGCGGAGGAAACAGTAACTGAAAACATGACATTTAGGACAGGCAGCCGAGAGCAGCAAAGGTCACTTCGAGGGGTTGGGCAGAAAACACAGGTGGTAGGGGTAGAGTGGAGGGGGGCGTGAAAGAGGAGAGTGGAGTGGGACCAGGGTGACGGGGACAGAAAACGCAGTTCCTGCCCCTGCAGGGGAAGAGGAGAAGAAGCATCACCAGCTGCGTTCTCCAGGAAGCAGTTGGCTGCACTCCGACCGTGACAATCAGGGAAGGTCCCAGGGTGCCTTGGCTTGGGAAGAGCGATGGGAGGCACGTGCTGCTGCCACAAGCCAAGGCCCCTCCAAGAAGCCATCTGCTGGAGTGACCATGCTGGCCAGTGTGACCAGGGCCACTAGCAGGGCTGATGAGAGGAACTCGGAGGGAGGCCACATGCTGGATGCCTGGCCTGGGGTGCAAGTAGCATGTCCCTTCAGGATGGAGAGACCTGGGCTGGGTGACCTCACTTGCTTTGGGGGCTGTTTTTCTCCCCCCCATTCATTTGGGGTTTGTTTATCCTTTCATTTCCTAGTTTAATTTCCTTTTAATAAAGCTCTAATCTTATCTTGGCTTACCTCATGGGAAAAGGGATTAGTCAGCGTGGCCAGCAGGAGCAGAGAAGGAAGGGCTAGGGCCCTGGAGGCCTAGGCCTAGCAGGGTGCAGAAGCACCTGCAGAACCCAGGAGGACAGACAGCAAACTCAGAAGGGCCATGGTGTCATACCACCTGTGGTCACTTCTTCCCCAGCCCAGGCCACACTTCCAACACAAGTAACTTCTTCCCAAATAAAACCTGAGTACAATCACTTCTGACAACCTCAGTTTCCTCACTGGGATGACAGGAGTGCCCTGAGGATTTTTGCAAGTTCCTGCCTGGAGTGTGAAAATGGAAGATAATGTGAACACTATTGGCCATTTAAAACAAGAAAGCTTTGCTTTGGTGGGTGAGACCTGGGGCTCTTATGAGGACACGCCCCTACTCCAGCACCAGGGGACAGTCCTTGAAAACACTCCTGCAAACTTGGTCTCCACACTGTGTCCTAGACACTGGCCTCCACCTACTTCAGGGGATGGCTGAGTCGGGCTCCAGTCATTCACTGCAAGACAGGGTCACCTGCCACTCACTGCAAGACAGGGTCACCTGCCACTCACTGCAAGACAGGGTCACCTGCCATTTACTGCAAGACAGGGTCACCTGCAAGGACTCTGAGGCCAAGGCCAGGAGTGCCTGTTACTAATGGAAGGCTCACAGCCTCTCCCTGCTTCCTAGGGTGCTGTGAGGCCTTTAAAATTCGAAGCAGGATAGGTCCACTGAAAAGACAGCCTACAGGCTTGGCAAGATGCCCAGGAAGAGAGAGTCCAGCTGTGGAAGCCCAGGTGTGCCGTTGCAGATGTCGGTGAAACTGTGCTGCCGTTGAAGGAAGAATGTTGGCTATATGGCAGACATGGCAGGTTGGACGGAGACTCCGGCCTTGATGAAAAAATGGAGGCAAGGGGGAGCCACTTAAAGAATGACAAGAAGCCCTCAACAGGGAGGTTGGTGCATGTCGTAGGGAAGGAGATTCAAAGGCAATCTCGAAGGAAATACAGTGATTTTTTTTTTTTTTTTTTGACAAGGTCTCTAGTCCAGGCTGGCCGCAAATGCACTATGTAGCTGAGGCTGACCTGGAACTCCTGATCTTCTAGCCTCTACGCTCCCAAGTGCGGAGTTTATTCATGCTGGGAATAAACCAGGTTTATGCAGTGCTGGGGACTGAACGCAAGGCTTTGTGTATGCGAGGCAAACACGTTGCCAACTTTGTTATATCCCTAGCCCCCCAATGTAATTTTGTCCAGGTGCATTTAAAGTCTGTATCTGGAACTGTCTGGAAACATCAGTGGACAGATACTGAGGGGAGGCCCTCTGTCCGGGTGGTAGCTTCGGGATGCACTTCCCATCAGTGTCTAGACAGTCCCGGTACTCACTTCCAATCCTTCCACAACTCCACACAGAAACCCTCAAAACTAGCAGCTCTCATGGTCGCCAGGACAAGGAGAACCAAGGGGCTCCCCTCTTGCAAATGAACCCCCAAACTCCAATGGAAATAAGGCACTGTTTGCTTCCTCTGGGCATCAGAGAACTAAAAGCCACAAGGGGCACATGCAATAGTGAGAACCCCAACTTCCCAAAGCCCCTGAGCCGAGAGGCCAGGAAGCGCACTCCACACTGGTATCTTCAGGCTTCTCACTCCCCAGCTGACATTTCTAGAAAAGACATCCTCAGCTTGGCTGCCAGGAGCAAGGGCGTGCGCACAGCTTTCTGGCTCTGTGCCTGCCATCGGCGGTCAGGGTTTGTTCAGCTCAAAGCCGTCACTGTTTGTAGACTGCTGATATCTTCCCGGCTCTAGGAAGCGTAGGCACTGGGAACAAGTGTCAGCCAGTTCAAGGTGCTTCAGGGCTGGGACAGTAGATTGTTTCACCGGTCGGGCTGTGTAACTGACAGCAGGGTGACGCAGGATTGGCAATGGGACAAACGAGCCGCATGTGACCAGGCCAGAAGGTCACTGAGGTCACTTATCCCACCCACAAGCTTGCACAGACCTTGCGCAGCCCATGCTTCAGATTCCTCAACATGCTCCTTCTACCGTGAGAGCTGAGTGCCTCTGATGAGATCTCCCATCCCAGTGGCCTTTCAGCCCGGGCAGATGGAGAGCCTGAGCCGACTCCTGCTGCCCAAGTCATCACCACACTGCACACAGGTGGCTTTTTGAAACTTCAGCCTACAGTGACAATATCTTGTAGAGCAGGCCTCTGGGCCATAGATTTTACATATCTGCAGATGTAATCATTTGTAGATTGAAAGCATTTGGGCCAGAACTGTATCTGAACTCAAGATGGCTAGATTTCTTTGCCTGTGTTTATTCCCTGAACAATGCGGTGGGGGTTAACACGGCAGCCCCATTCACTAGGTGTCTTGACTCATCTGGACAAGGCTTCTGCACACACAGAACGCGCACTGTTTATACACTGTTTCATGCAAGGGACTTGAGAATCTGTGGACATCAGTGTCTGTGGGGGTCCTGTAGTCAGTCCTCACAGATACCCAGAGGTGAGAGTACACTGTACCTGCATGCTCACACGCGCACAACAGGCACACATGCACACACGTGAACACACACACACATGTGCATACAGGCAAAAGGCTTTAAGAAACAACACTTTTACCTTTGCATGTGTGATATCTCTGGTGTTTCTCTTGGGTGTGTATATGTGTTTGTGGGTGCATGTTCATGTGTGTATAGGTTCATGTGTGTGTGAGTGGGTGCAAGTGGAGGTCTGAGGACAACCTTGAGTGCTATTCCTCGGGCACTGTCCACCTTGCTTTTCTAGTCAGTCTCTCACTGGCCTGGAGTTCACCAATAGACTAGCCTGAATGGCCAGGGAGCTCCAGGATCCCCGTATCTCTGCCTCCCCAGATCACACACATACGCCATCACACCTGGCTTTTTAAAACTGTGGGTCCAATCTCTTCTACTCCTCGAGACCTCAGGGACCCCATCTGGGAAATGGGGTGATCATGACTAGGAGCTCTAACTCTGTGCCACTGCCTGGTAAATAATACACCCTCAGCAAGCATCAACTATACCAGCATTGTGAAACTGAACTGAAGCAGGCAGGCAGTTCATCTGCCAGGCATGGAAATCACCCAGTGGGGAACATGGTTAGGGCTGGTACTGAAGCTGATCTCGTCACCATCAGTTGCCCTCACAGAGATCACCAAGACACGTCCTCACAGGAGCTCCCCTTTCCCCCTCTTACATGAAACTGGAACTAAAATGGACCTTCGTGAGAGGGGAACGTGGGGAACCAGAAGATATGGCCGAGAGCAATACTTGCTAATGTGGCCATACGCACGTCCTACAGAGACAATCGTCGCACACCAGGGGCCTCCAGCCATCCACGCAGCCATTTTCAGGCTTGGTTTACACAGCTCCGTCACTTGTCCTCTCTGCCTGGGTGCAGATTCTCCCGTTCTCTGGATGCCACTAGGATGGACCTTCACGACTTGTAAAGCCGACGACGTCAACCACACACACTACATCCGGCTGGCCCTGTGCCGTCCTAGCCCTGCAGCCCGTCAGTGATTGCTGCCTTCCACCTGTAGCCTGTAAACCTCACCCCACCCCACCCGACCCCACCCCACCCCGCTAAGTCCTGTCCTCTCACCGTTCACTGGATGGAAGTGGCACAGACGAATACAGGCCACACGAGCAGCTCTGAGATGAGTGAGCCCCCTCCCTCTCTGGGGTGGGCGATGTTCCGTGTGGCACAAGAGCGTGGGGGGTCTCAGGAGGGTGGACACTGGGGTGAAGACAAACTGTGAGCCCCAAAAGTCATGGGACAGATTTGGCCCAGGGCTATCTGAGAACACGGCGTGTGTCGGGACAAGGAGGTCACGTGGGAAGAGGCGCTTGACCCCCTGGAAGCTGTAAAAAGAAAGCTACACAGAAGCGCAAGAGAGACGTGGGGACAACACTCAGCACAGGGCAGCCTGTGAGCCACCTGGGTCCCCAGAAGAGCTTCGAGCTCGCCTTAGAGTAGCTGGGTCCTGGAGAATTGCCGCCGGGCTGCACTACGTCCCTTCCTTCCTCCCTTCTCTCTGCTGTCAGCCATCCATCTGGTTTGGCCACTGCCCAGGGCAACTCACAGTGCTCAAGAAAGAGTCAACCACGTAGCGAACCCAGAACCTCCAACGCAGCGAACCCAGAACCTCCAACGCAGCGAACCCAGAACCTCCATCGCAGACATCGGTCACAGACAGCTCGCTCCCACTTACGTCTACTGAGTGCCTATGAGGCACCAGGGTTCCAAGGACTGTGTCATTGGAACAGACAAGTCTCCCGCAGGGACCACAGCCCAGTGTAGGAGGCGGCTTCTAACACCAGGACTGCTTCTGTATTCTGGAAAAACAGTGGGGGTGTGCTTGTACCCCCATAACAAAGAAAGAAGGGTGGTGCCCTCTGTGGGACCCACCCTACCACCAGTCTGGTTCAGCCTGCAGCTAAGGGAGTGAGGGACAGGAGCCAAACATCTGGGAAGAGGGATCAATAGGTTGTCTGAGCAAAAAAACGATGGGCTGGAATCTGGGCTCCTGCGGGGCGGGCGAAGCAGGGAACCAATCACATGGGGCAATTTGTGGAGGTTCCCCAGACCCCTCCCCCCCACCCCTAGCAGCTCCCCAGTTTCTGAAATGTCGCACTTTGAGTTCTCAAGGATTCCTAAAACCCCAGGTAAGTTGCTAGAAGGCCAGCCTTGTACTCCAGCATCTAGTACTTTCCCATCAACTCAGTGTTCCCTCCCACAGTTCCCACCCTGAGCTGTGTGTGAGCATCTCCTGTGAACAGCACAGGGCAGGAACGTGATCTTTTCATGTCCAAGTCTTTGGGGACAAACACATAATTAGCACATGAAAAAGCAGCCCGTGTCATCGCTACACCTTTGCTCAAGCTCAAGTTCCGCTCAATCACCTCATTCGCTCAGCCATGATTTGGTATAGGGACCCCAGCCTGGAGCCAGGCGACTCCCTCTCCCCATACTGAGTGCTGTGGGAACCCCAATATGTCTGCTAAAGAGCTACATCCTAGGGAGGCATCAGTGCTGTCTCTGTCTTAGAAGTCTTTTCTTCCCCTCAGTACCTCTGTGGATTCCTGACATCAGCTCACTGGAGCTGGGAGCAGGACTGGAGGATCTCACGTGCACGTGAGTGAATAAGAAAGAGCTGTCTGGAAAGTGGGGGAGCAGGATGGGCAGGCTTGTCGGTGTGCAGTCTGCACAGCAGCTCCTGGCCCTGCAACTAACTGGAAGGTCTTCTTGGTTTCCTGTTCTACAGTTCCCAACCATGTCTATCAAGGGGCTCCAAGCTTTCATTCAGTGCTGGGCCTAGAATATTATGTGGCAAGCCCTGAGAGGCTCTTGAGGAAGTGGAGGAACCCAAATGTATACAGCCCAGCTTCAGGGTGATCCCCAACGCCATTCTACAAAGAGCTCTGGACACAGTGTTATTCCTCTGAAGGAATTTGTCCTGGATCGGGAAACCAGGCTGAGGGCTACCCTGGGACAGGCCGTTCCTCAGCTCTGTCATTCCTGGATAGGTGTGCCGGCTGCAGTGGCGCCATTAGAGGCAAGGGACATAGACCTTGGGGAACGTGACCCAGCAAGTTTCAAAGGGATGCTAGGGAGTCTGGGCAGGGTGCCAGCGACTTCTCCTCCTGCTGTCAATAAATGACTTGAGTTGAATTATTAGACACCATAGATGGGCAGGAGAGAAGTGTGAATGACCTGGGGACCTGGCTGAGCAGTCAATGAAGAGAACTATACTGTCACCTCTCCCCTGCTGTGCCCACTCCGCTGGGGACCTACCTTGCTGAAGCTTCCTTGGTTTGTGAAGGGCACAGGACTCAGCCGCAGATTGAAACCTAGAGTTCTGTGGAGAGCTCCGCTCTCCGACTGTGTTAAAAGATGAGCAGTCCATGTCCCTGTGGGCCTCGGAGGAGACAAGCCACATGCTGGACTCCCCAGAACCCTCCCCAGGAGCAGGTGGCAAGTGAGATGCGAACATCCAGCTCACTCCAATATTATCACCAGACAATATTGTGGTTGTTGTTTTAAAGGACAGGGTCTCACATAACCTAGGCTAGCCTCAGACTCACTATGTAGCAGAGGATGGCGGGAATTTCTGATCCTCCTGCCTCCACCTCCCAAGTACTGGGACTCAGGGACATGTGCTACTGTCTGTTTTATACGGTGCTGGGGACTGAACCCAGGACTTCATATGTGCTAGAAAAGCATTCCACCAACGGAGCACTCCACTAATGGAGCACTCTATCAACTGAGCACTCCACCAATGGAACACTCTACAAACGGAGCACTCCACCAATGAAGCACTCCACAACTGAGCATTCCACCAATGGAGCACTCTACCAACTGAGCACTCCACTAACGAAGCCATATTTGCGGCCCCTCCCAATGCCCCTCTTGATGACAATTCCTGATAGAAGACTTCTAATCCATCCACCAAGACTAGTCATTCTCTGCTTTGAGGTGTTTTAATGGCCAGAACTAAACCAGGACACGTGCACCCACTTATCCACAGTGCTAGTGGGTAATCCCACACCACATTCCATTGGCTTTCTGCATTCCTGCCCTATACAATTGACACTGGCAGCTCTCTTCACAATATCCGGTGGCCAAACTCCCAATGTTCTGAGGCCTCTTCCTCCCCCACATCTTCAGATTTCACTTCCCAGTTGGTGGACCCACTTCCTGGATCCAGCACGGGAGCCACAGAATCTATCGCCTGCACAGAATTACTCACATTGATTCCGTACTCACCACCTGCCGGGAGCTGTTTTAAGTGTGTTTCACAAGTCAACTCACTTAATCCTCACAGCAAAACAGCAGGACACAGAGAGGTTAAACAACTCTCCCTAGGCCACACAGCTAGGGTGGCAGGCAGAACTCTAAGTATAGCCCTGGGGTTCCTTCCCTGTGCCTGTGATCCACAGTGTACTTGCCCTGGAGGCTGAGATATGAAGGGGTCTCACTGTGTGACCCAGTGAAAGGGTCCTGAAAACATAAGTGAAATCATTCCGTGATTAACTGGGCTAACCAGAAGCGTGTGTGTCCTGAGTGGGCCCAAGCTAATCAGGCAACAATCCTTGATGAGGCTTGGACTTCTCAGGGCTTGGGGTGAAAGAGTCCTGGGTCTGAAGCAGCATGTTGCTTTGAGCTCTATAACTAGAAAGAAATAACTCTACCAACAACCACAAGGGTCTGGAAGATTCCACACTTCATAGGAGGCTGTACCTGATGTGGCCTGGTCATCTAGACTGTGAGCAGAACATAGAGACCCTGAGACACCACACTAAGACTGCTGCTGCACTGCCCTGGCCTGGTGAACTTTCTGCTGCTGTAACAGAATGCCTGAGGCTGGGTGAATTATAAAAAGTAGAGGTTAGCTTGGTTCACAGTCTTGGAGATGGGAACCCTGAGCTCGGCCTGGCTTCTGGGCAGGCCCTTGCACTGTTTCAGTTGGTGGTAGAAAGTGGGACAAAAGCATGTGTAAGAGAAGCATGAAAAAGGAGGGGGGGCTTGTTTCCTAGCAACCGACATTCTTGGGGACTAACATGGTCCCCCAAGAGTGGGAACTCCCAGGGGAATGGTACTGATGTACTCAAAAAGGCTGTAGTCCCAATACAAGCAGCTCCCAATGCTGTGACACTGGGGACCCAGTTATCAACAGGACCCCTGGTGGGGACCAGCTACATTCTCACCATGGGGTTGCTCATGAAAACCAGGAAAATAAAAAAAATCTGTACTCTGTAAACAGGCAGGTTGTCGTTTGTTTCACAGCCACGGATACAAATGTGGCTCCCGAGGGTCTGGGCTGGGACACACCCGGGTGGCCTGACTGCAGAGGGCCCCGCAGACCCTATGCTTTGCTGGTCAGATCTTAAAGAAGAAAGGCCAAGGGGCTCAGTCACAAAACTTGGGGTTCCAGACCCACACCCCAAGCTGCCAGCCTGTCCACCCATTCTGCTCTGGTGGCTTTCATGTACCACATCAGGCACACGGGTGGGTGGTTTGACCTTAGCCTCCAGCTCGGAAGAGGGAATGAAACAGAGAGATGAAAGGAAATACTGGGCCTGAGACTGTGGGGATCCACTGAGGAGAGGCGAGGCTAGGGGCCTAATGGGCAAAGGCCCCGGGGGCTGGGAGGGGAATAGGGACCCAGGATGAGGCCGAAGAGCGAGGGAGAGGCCTGCTCGACTATGACGCTGCTGCTGGGAGAGCCGAGGAAGCGAAAGCCAAGGCTCTGTTACCCGGGACAGCAGAAACACGTTTCACGGAGCATCCGTGGCCCAGAGTCAAAATCCCTGCCTTCTGAGAAGGAAGCTGGAAGCGCCTCAAACTCAGCGCTCCTTGATGGCTCATGTTACGCCTGACAGCTGAGAATAGACATGTTTGCCCTTTTCTCTTCTGGATCATGGAAAACAGCCCTAGGTGGCTGTCTGGGTGTGAGGGATTGGTGGGGACTCTGGGGTGCCATCATGAGGGAACTGGAGGTAAGCTCCCAGGGAGGCTGACGGGAGAACTGCTGGGCTGAGGAGGACAATGGAAACCTCCTGTCTCCTGACTCTTCTCACCTTCTGTCTTAGTTTTGTTGACTTTTGCGTGATTAAAAACTCTAACAAAAGTGTTTATTAGGCTCAGGACTCCAGGTTGTAGTCCATCACTGTGGGGAAGTTGAGGCAGCAGGAACTGGAAGCAACAGGTCACACCACACCAACAGTCAAGAGCAGAGAGCAGTGAGCACATATGCCCGTGCCCAGCTAGCAGGCTCTCTCTGCTCTAACACAGTCCGGGATCCCCTTCCTGGGGAATGGCGCCTCCCAAAGTGGGCGCGTCTTCCTACCTCAGTTAACATCATCAGTATAGCCCCTCAGAGACAACATGCCCAGGCCATCCCAATCTAGACAGTCCCTCGCTGGGACTCTTTCCAGGTGTCCATGTGTCGACGTTAAAACTATCCTCCTCCTCCTCCTTCCCTTCTCTCATCCTTCCCTTCCTCCCAGGAGCTTGTGAAGGCTAGACCATCTATCTCCGCTCTATACCCCTAGCCCTCTCCTTTTACCTTTTATTTTGAGTTAAGGTTTCACTAAATTGCCCAGGCTAGCCTTCAACCTGTGATCCTCCTGCCTCAGCCTCCTAAGCCTGAGATTACAGACATAAAGGCCTGCTCTGGACCCCAGTGTTTCAGCCAGTGCTGAAGTCCCAAGACATCATCGCATGTGCCCCACACCACCTAAGAACCCTGGTAGATCACCATTTAGCTCATTGTGCTTGGCAACAGGCAAGGAGCTATGGGCTTAAATGGCTGAGGGTCATGACCTGTGACGTTCACAGGAAAGCTGTGTGTCTCAAGGGCAGTTCTTTACCTCTCTGAATTTCAGCATTCTCAGCTGCCTATGGGAATTCATCACTTAGCTTTCCTCCTGCTGTGGCTGAACTCATGGCATAAACAAGTTAAAAGAAGGGAGGATTCCTTTTGGCTCACGGCTTCAAAGGATTTAGCCAAAGGTCCTTGGTCCATCACCTGGGCAGACCTTGTACTGGTTGGAGCATGTGGCAGAGGAGATCCTCCACCTCATGATGGACAGGAAGTGGAGAGCAAATGGACAGGGTCCAGGCAGGATCTTCACAGGCCTGCCTCATCTCACAACGTCCCCCAGTGCCAGCTGGAAACCAAGCATTCAGTATCACAGCCTGCAGTGCTCAGAGTCCATTCAAACCAAAACAGGAAGCGTCCACCTTGCCGGGGTGGGAAGACTGAACGAACATGCCAAGCTGGGCACAGTAAGGATACACCACCGTCATGGCTGCCTAGGCCACCATCGCTGACCCTGTCATCTCCATCAGCATCACAGTGCCCACAGGCACAGACCCACAGCTGGGGATCTGCCCTCACCTTCCACCTCCTGGACTGGATGGAGTCAGAGATGCATTAAACACCCAGAGGCTAAAGGACACTCACCAACCATTTGGTCTTCCTCAGTATGCTGTGAGCCTGGGATTCAAGAGCCAAGAATCTGGGAGTCCTGACTCCCAAGATTCCATGATCAGTTGATGAGGCCATGCGGGTCTCCAAAGCAGGTACAATTTGATCAAAATTGATAAACAGGCCACACATGTATTATTATTTGAAATCAATACACTCTAAGCATATGGCCCAGCAACCATGCTCCTTGGAACTTATTAGGTTCACACAAAAACCTTAAGCTTTAGGCACAACTGCCAAAATGTAGCCACAACCGATGGCATGCCTGACAGCGGAGTATTATTCAGCCCCAAACAGTAACAAGCAACAAGCCATGGTAAAACTTAGAGGGAACCTAAAGGCATATCCCTAAGCCTAACCCTAACCTTAACCTAAGCTGCAAAGATTGCATGCTGTGCAATTCCAATAGAACTGCAGAGAGTGCAGAAAAATCCGTGGTTGTCGGGAGTTGGTTACTGGAAGGGGGGAGCAGGTAGAACGTCTTTATGATACTACACAAACACACAAATGCAGAACAGAAACCCCACTTAGTCTAAGCCATGCATCCGCTTCCATCATCCCAGTGCTCTGGATACTGAGGCAGGGGGATTGTGAGTTCTAGCCTGGGCTACCTAGGAGAGCCCATCTCAATAAAACAACAAGAAGAGGAGGGAGCCCCCGACGTGCCGATGAACTCTGGGTGGGGTTGTCAAGGTAACGGGCACGCAGGGGAGGGGTGGGGCTCAGGAAACAGTGGAAGAGGAAGTAGAAAATGTGAGCACCGGAAGATGGGGAGCAGCGCTGTGAAACGCCGGACATGGCATGGCTGTTCCATCCATGCAGAACAGCAGCGGTGTTCAAATTCTGAGCTCAGCGTGAGGAGAAATCACTAGGCTCCGCCCCTAGCTGGGAAGCTATTGGGCAGCAATGGCTTCTATGGATGAACCACTTTTTGAGGGTGTGGCCAAGGGTAGGTTGCCCACTCCAGTGTACGGCCCCATATCCGTGCACAAATGGGCAGCTAAACGAACTTAGAGGAAGAGGAATTAAGTTGGGAGGTAGACGTGGGGGGGGGGGTGCGGAAACTGGGAAGTGGATGGAGGGAAGCGGGGAGGGGCATGATGATATTTCATTGTATACATGTATAAAATTCCCAGAGTAAGAAAAGAAAATCTGGGTGTGGCCAAAATCTGTAGGTGGGGGCAGAGGGCTGAGACAGGAGGGTCATACGGGTGCTTGCTGGCCTTGCTCCAGCTCCAGGTTCAGAGAGAGACCCTGTCTCATGGGGCCCAGGTGCAGAGTTGTAGAGGAGGGCACCTGACATCCTCTGCTGGCCTCTACACACATGTGCATGCATACTTGTGCACACACCTGAGTACACACGCAGACACACAAACACGCAAGCACACATACACCCGAGTACACACGTACACAGGCATGCACGCACACATGCACGGCTTACTCCTAAAAACCAAGTCCCACAGTGCAGCAGGTCACTGCCTGGGGATTCTCCCAGGAAGACCAGCCTGTATCCCCAGACACCAGACACGCAGTTCAATGAAACAAGCGTGGACTCTGCTCCCCCAGCAAACAGGACTCCTTCACGGCCCTGCTCTGCCTGACCTATAAAGTCTCAGTTTGCCTGGCGCTCAGAGGTCCCATGAATGCTTCTTTTAAGGGTCACATGAATAGACAAACGTCCTGCTCTTTAAAAAGGAAGTTTTTAGTGACATAATTGTAAGAGGGAACGCTGTTAGAAGGGATTGTACAGAAAGTTTTACGAGGCTTTCAAAAAGCTTTTCTTATTAAATCTCTATAAATCCTTTCCCAAAATAGCTCCAACTAACTTGGGAGAAAGCCAGTCATAATTAGTGGGAAACCTGAAATGCAGAATATTTCTAAAAAAAAATGCATTTTTTCATACTTTAAGAGCACACAGTAGAAGGGACCCACTGCTAAGAAAAAGACCGTCTCTCACAAACAAACAGGCTTCGTGTGTTCGGCCAGTGTCCTTAAGGAGGGTCAACAGCCCTGCTGTGTGTGTTTAGGGGAATCACGGGCCCTCACTGGGAAAAGGGTTAGCCAGCTCTGGGTGCCCCCAGCTCCACCGCATTCCCTGATTACGTTCCCATTAGCCATCTCGCATGCCCAGCCCCTCTGCAGTTGAACACGGACGGAATGCTATATTCTGAACGCGCAGAGGCCAAGTTAATGAGATTTTCACTGTCTTCGGGGCAAGATTTGGAGACGAGAAAAAGAAGATGGAAAAATAAATGAGATCCCGTAGTGCTCCACTGGACACAGACTCAGGTTCCCATGGCATCCACCGAAGAGTCCTCTGGAAGATGGTTCAGGAACTGTGCTTTCTTTTTAGAATAAATAACGAACAAGAGTGAGTTGCCTATTAGTCTACCAGTGGAGGGCAGGATGACCTGGGGAGCCTGAGGACATGGTCAGGGCAGTTTATATTTTGTTAGACATTCATCTTTTCTCCAGAACCCTGGGCCCCTCTGGTTTCTCATCTAAGGGAAGGTCATTTTCATGGATTCAGTAGGGTTCATACAGCTTAAGGACGCAGATGTCAAAAGCCAACTTTTGATTTGCCCGGTGTTGGAGTTTAAGCAGCAGCCTCCCTTCCAGTGTGTTCAGAGGCAGGCTGTGCTGTGTGTGTGTGTGTGTGTGTATGTGTGTGTGTGTGTGTGTGTGTGTGTGTGTGTGTGTGCGCACACAAGGTCAAAAGTCAATGTCAGATCTCTTCCTCAGCTGTTCTTTTTGAAATGGGGTCTCCCACTGAACCTAGAGCTCACCGATTTGACTAGAGGAGCTCGCCAGTGAGCACAAGGGATCCTCCCGTCTCCAGCTCTCCCCAGGGCTGGGCTTACAGATGAGCCCTGCCATGCCTGGTTTTCACATGCTGCGGAAACTCTGGTCCTCCTTATACAGCAAGCACTTTTCAGAACGAGCCCTCTCAACAGCCCCGGAGGCAGGGCTTCTAATGATATAATTAGGATAGGAGAAGTCACAAAGGCCAGGCCCTGATGGACTAAGTGAAGGGATACCAGAAGTGCTCCCACACTGGCAAGGCCATGAAGACACAGAAAGGCTCGCGGGACACCAGGCCCTGTGTTCAGTCTTTCAGCTTCCAGAAACAGGAGAAAACTGCTCCCCCGTGGAAGCCACCCAGCCTGTCAAATCTTGTCACGGCAGTCAAAGCTGAACGACGCACCTGAAAATGTCATGGAAATTTCAGTTCGAGTGGATTTCGGTCTGCTGCCAGGCTCTGCCTGCCCAGTCCTCACACGCACCACACGAGAAGGCACAATTATTACCTACCTTAACTCATTCATTTATACCCTCCCTCCTTCATGCATCCATTTGGTAAAGAGGTGGCAAACATCAATCATTTCTTTCATTCATTCATTCATTCATTCATTCATTCATTTAACAAATACATCCCCAGTATCACACAGCTTTCTCCAGAATCCTTGTGATCCCAAAGCCAAAACGCAATATCCAGGAGGCCCATGTGTGATTCAGAGACCACCCATGCTTGACCTCTTAGGGATCTGAGGAGGGTGTCTGGCTTCTGGGTCTCAGCCTCCCTGGCAGTGACAGTCACTTAATACCTATTGTTTCAGGCCATCTCCTTCCTTTTCTCTTCCTGCCAACTATGCACTGACCCCCTTTTCAAACCTCAAAATTGAGGTCTGAATGCAATTGCTCCAACAATTCCCTCGTAGCTGCGCTACAGCACGACACACGTTAATGAGATGCAGGATTACTCTGTGCAGGGCTTTCTCTGCCCGGCAGCTCGTTTTCCACCCATCTTCCATAGAAGGGGCCCCAGCTTGCGAGGACGACAGTGAGCACTATGTTCTGGGCTCTCCCGGGCCCTCATTCATCAGTCTTTCTACTTGCTTGCCATTTTCAGAATGGAGACAGACTCGGATAAATGAGCTGCTGTGGATGGAGCTGCATCCCACGGCAGTAGAAGGGGAGCTGAGAGAGGCCAATTTCTCCATCCCAGAATAAGATGAACATAACCAAAATTAAACAACCCTTCCTGACTTCATTTTGCAACCACGGGCGGCAGGACGGACCATCCGGTGTGTCCAGCACTTTATCCATAGGTACAGCAGGCTCTGACTGTGACAGCAGAGAAAGACTACTAACCCGATCGGGCACAGCACTCTGCAGTGTGCCAACAGCTATCCACAGCTTACTACTTCTGGAGAGGACACTGTTAAGAGTCCCAGAAGCCTTTGGATTGTCTCAGCCAAGCCCTGCAGGATGATGGGGGCAGCTCTCAGCTGAGGAACTGATTCTAGCCACGCCCACGAATTTACATACTCAGAGGGCTGAAAGGGCCACCTCCCGCACTTCCCAGACTGACCCCTGAACCGGAAGCCTGTGACCTTTGGCTGTGGTTGCCAGACAGTCACACGTCATACATGTTGGGCGTAGCTCAAGCCCTTTGCTGCATTCTTTTCGTTTAGTGATCACAATAAAGCCGCGAAGTAGCTACTGTTCTCCTTCCACAGGGAGATGCGGAAACTGAGGCACACAGAGAGGTTAAGCACCTTGCTCAGTGCCACACAGCTTGTAACTAGGAGGGCTATCCGCTCTGAACCGACATGTTCTCTGCCCTCTCTGGTCTAGACAGTTAGGTTCAGCCTCATCTACTAGTTATTAAAAGCAAGGGCTGGCAAGATGGGTCCGTGGGTAAAGGTACTTGCCAAGCAAGCCTGGTTGACCGAGTTCAATCCCTAGGTGGGAAGAAGACCCAGCTTTACAAAGTTATCCTCTGTTTTTCACATATGTCCCATGGCACAAGTACACACACACACACACACACACACACACACACACACACCACACACACACACACACACACACACACACACACACACACGATAAATTGATATGTATGTGTGTACTTGTGTGAGTGTATGCACACAGAAGCCACAATGAGTCAGATCCCCTGGAACACGAGTTACAGGTGGTTGTGAGCCATCTGATGTAGGTGCTGGGAACTGAACCCGGGTCTTCTGCAAGAACAGTAAGCTCTCTTAGCCACTGAACCATCCCTCTAGCCCCCAATAATTACTTTCCTTTTTAAAGCTAGCTTTAAATTATCCCATATCAAAATCCTCAAGTTTCCTTGGTTGCATCTATAAAATGGGGAGATGATCCACCCCCAAATGCTGTAACTAAAATACATCAGGCTGGGTACCTAAGGAAGAAAAGATGTTTCTTAAGCTCACAGTGGTGCAAGGAGAAAGCCCAAACCATATGGTACCCATTCTTGCAAACAGCACCGTAAGGAGTGTGTGCAGAAGCAGGAGCTCACATGATTGACAGAGGGGAGAACATGGAGAGGGGTCTCCAGGGAACTGACCGACATCCGAGGAGAGCTCCACTGATCCCTGTCCCTTAGGACAGGGCCTCAAGTGCTCTAATCACTTCTATCTATATCTAGCTTTCTCTTAAAGGTCCCACCACCTCCATCATCATAGACCACACTTCTAACACGTGACACACAGGGACACACCATAACCAAACCATCACACACACCTGCTGCCCTCACATAACTGTATCCCAATGGCTTGGCCTTGGGAATACTCTGTGAACCCTGGAAACGCTATAAAACTGTGATATAAACAAGTCCTAACACATTTTACTGGGGATTTTTACCAAGTACAGTGGTGGCACCTCCCGTCTGCAGGACCCATCCACAGAGGAGTAAGGACACACAAATTTCAGGTCTGTTCCTGAAGACGCAGCAGGCACTTGAGCTGTATCGTCCCGGCTGTTCCCTGGAGGTGTGGTGACGGGCCAGTGGCAGGGTCACCCGTGGGGCAAGGCCTAGGCTTTGCTATGCCTATTCACAGGACCTTGAGTGATCCTCACAGTCCTCTAATGGAGACAGGAGGATTCCCAGCATGGTCAACAGGACAGACAGCCCCTGACTCGCTGTTTCCACCCAGGGGTTTTCATCTTTGGGGTGAGCTTTGGGACATGAACCCACAGCACACCCAAAGTCATTTGCATTCCCATTTTCTAGACTCAGTGGGGTGTGGGACTCTGCTCATCTGAGATCATAGGCCCTGCATCCCCCAGGCTTCCCTTGGACATTAACATGCAGGAAAGGGTCCCTCAGCTCCAACTACAAAGGTATGTGGGCATGTTTGGTTTCTACTGATGACTGCAGCTGAGTACCCCAAACTCAGTAGTTTAAGACAAAATGATTGACTCTCATGGGGTTCTGGGATTCAAAGTCCTAAAGTCAAGAGGAACAATATAGGATCCTCTGTTAGGCACTCAGGGAAAAATCCACTCTGCCATTTCCTGCATTTACTTACTTACTTAATTCTGAGTCAGGGTCTCAGATAGCCCTGTCTGGCCTCGTGTTTTGTGTGTAGCTGAGGATGACCCTGAACTCCTGACCCTGCTCCATCAACCTCCTGAATTCTGGTATTATAAGGCATGTTCTACCATGCCCCATTTCCATGATGCTAGGGATCAAACTCAGGATTTAATGCATGCTAGCCATGCACTGTACTAAATGAGCTACAACCCCAGCCTAGTCTGTCTGTCTGTCTGTCTGTGACGGCCTTGCTTCTATCTTATGGCTTATAATACACAATGAATCTCTCTAGAAAGTCCAGACAGTCTAACCTTAAAACTCTTCATTGAGGCTGCACGGTCCCCCTTGTCACATATGGCAGTATATTCCTATGATTTGGGGGAGCATTCTGCCTGCCAAAGCTTGGGAAGTCAGCAACTACAGGCCTGGGGTTCTAATGACCTGGGTCAAGGTCAAGGCAGCATCACAGAGGGGCACCGCCTGCCTCCGATGCCCTTAAGTGGCTTTGGCAGCCCAGGGTTCCTGAAGGCTGCCGTGGATTTACTCTCCACAAGATCCTTTGTCTGAGCCTCGATGACGGTGTCTCCCACACAAGTGCCTGTGTCCTGAGGTTTTTGCCCGGGACCCCCCCCTGTGGAAAGCTCGAGATCAGGTGTGAAGGGGATTTCCAAGGCTTGTGCTGGGTCGGGACAAGGATGTTAAAATGGAAGGAGGTCCTGATAGACACGGCGCTTCCCCGGGTGTGGAAGACCACACCTGCACATTAATTGGATGACAAATGGCAGCAATTTGCCGGTGCTGCTTTTGGCAAGGCCTTATCTTAACAAGATGCTTATCCAGTCTTCCTCTCTGACTTAGTTACATCATCATATCCTGGAGAGAGTCTCACTGATAGGTCCTCCACTCTTCCAGTGCCTGCTCTTTACTCCAAGAAAACCCAAGCTTGAATGTCTGTAGTGTGTGTGTGTGTGTGTGTGTGTGTGTGTGTGTGTGTGTGTGTTTGGTTTATTTATTTTGAGGTAGGATCGCAAGCAACCTAGGCTGCCTCAAACAAACTACGTGGCCAAGGGTGACCTTGAACGCATTCTTCAGCCCCACCTCCCAACTGCTGGGATAACAGGTTTGTGCCACAACGTGACCCGTTTCATGCAGTGTTGGGGACTAAACTCAAAGCTTGGTGCACGCTAGGCCAGCGCTCTATCCATTCAGCCACAGCCCCTCCCCCTTACGATTAGCAAAAAGAAAATCACATTGATACATGCTGCTCCCTCATAACTCAAACAACTATTTCCTTGCTCAAGAAAAAAAAAAAATGACGCTTTATTATGGGTAGTAAAATAAATGAATGAATGAACGAGCAAGCAAGAAAATAAACAAGGGCCTTCTGTTTCTCTAGCTGGTCCTCATTAAGAAAACGGTGGGCAGCTCACTGTCGGCACAGGGCTCTGAGGCCAGCAACGCCCCAGCCCATTCCTTGGTGTGCTGAGGGTATGTGGGAAGGAGGGCCACTCACTGAGGAACAGGCCAGGAGCTTATCTGAGATCTCAGCCGTCTCATTCAGTCGGCTTCCCCCGTGACCAGGAATAATTGGATGTGAGCTGCTTGTGAACTCCCCAGCCCCTTAAAGGAGTCACACTTCTCAGACACCAGCTCGTTTATCCTGCCACATAAAAGAAAACTTACAGAGATGCAGCAGGCTTTCTGAACCGAGACGTACCACTCAGCGGATGCGAATCCCAAGCGTGGTGCGCAGGAGACCGAGGAGGTAGAGGGTACAGCGGTACGCTAGCCTGAGCCTTTGAAGGATGAGCCTCAAGACAGACTTCAAGCCTCCTCATTTCCAACCATCATTCTAGCATGCAACTTCCCTACAAATCAGGATGTGATCTGCAAGCAGGCCCATCGGCCATAGAATATAGGTCCTTGGGAATGTCAATCACAGAACTGCTGAGTAGCCTGCTGGGTGCATGGCTGGGCTCACACAGTAGTAAGAGATGGGGTTTTCTCCAACTCACATCTGTCCCTACCCACTGGCTGCACAGTGTTCCTTCTTGCCAGTCTTTCTGGTTGAAAAGGAGAAACTAGAATGTTCCATTGGCAAAAACCGTGGGTCTGTGTTTTCCAGTTCTTCGTCCTGAGGAACAAATGGACTTTCTGTTTGGTTTACGTCATTTGTGCGCATTTCACGCGTGTGTGGAGGTGTGTGCATGGATATTTGTGTGTGCATGTGGAGGCCGGTGGTTGCTACCAGGTACCTTCCTCTGGCGCTCTCTACCTTACTTGTTTATTTACTTATTGATTTTGAAACAGGCTTCTCAATGAACCTGATGCTTGCCGATTCTCTACAACAACTGGCCAGTGAGTTCCAGGGACCCTCCTGTGCCCACCTCCCCAGTGGTGGGACTACAGTGCCGGACACCACACCAAACACCAGCTTTTTTCCATTTTTCCCTTAAACTGTGTGCTGGGGATCTGAACTCAGTTCCCTCACGCTTGTGCAACCAACCCTCACTGACCAAGCTATCTCCCCCAACCCTGTGTGTTTTGTTTTTAATTAATTTATTTATGTGCATTGGTGTTTTGTCTGTGTGTGTATCTATGTAAAGGTGTCATTGGGACCGGAGTTACAGTCTTGAGCTGCCATGTGGGTGGCGGGAATTGAACCCAGGTCCTCTGGAAGAGCAGCCAGTGCTCTTAACTGCTAAGCCATCCCTCCAGCCCCACTGTTTGATTTTTGACCTTGGGTCTCATATAGCCTAGGCTAGCCTCAGATTCGGTAAGAATAACTTTGAACTTCTGATTCATCTGCTTTCGCCTCCCAAGCGCTGGGATTCCAAGTCTGCGTCACCACAGTCACCACGCTATTGTGGATGCAGTGCTGAGACTCGGACCCAGGGCCGCGTGTACTTCAAGGTGAGCTAACACTGCCCTCCGTCCCCCCAGCTGGCATCTGTGCCTGGCTCTGGAACCAGCGCTTCCACCAACAGAAGCCCAGCGAGCCCACTGCTAATTAGCGCCAGTGATCCTCTCTGAATGGGCAGAGGCCCGCCCTGCCCGGGGCCTGCTTGTGCTTGCTCTGGCTGGCTGAGGCCTCCTGTTAGCTGGGGGAGAGATCCAAAGCCATCTGCACGCCTCTTGGAACACCAGGACTTGGTGGCGCTTCAGCAAGCGGATGAAGGGTGGCTGCCAAACCATCTCCATTGAAATCTGAAGAACCAGTGGAGTGACGGAAATAGACCCCTGTGGGCAAGGAGCATGAGTCGGGAAGAAACGTACGGCATGGTTACTATGTCTGGGCAGGGAACGCTCAAAAAAGGAACATCTAAAAACAGCTGCCTAACACTTTCGTTCTTTTTTTTTTTTTTTTTTTTTTTTTTTAAAGAAATAAAAATGAAGTTCCCGAGCCACAGGAGTCCTAGCTTCCTGCACCTTCCCTGACTCAGACACTGTCTCCAGCCTCAGCAAACACACTCTTGGCTTGGGAGTGTTCTGCCCGGCTCACAAAGTGCCTTGAGTCTGTGGGAGCGGTGGCCAAGCCAGAAAGGAGACTAGTTGCAGGCACAGGATGCCCTGCTCCCATTTCCCCGAATCCACCCACTGGGACCAGAGGTATTCTGAGGACCTATGGGAAGATTTAAGAGTAGACATAATAAGGTTAAAAACAAAACAAAACAAAACAAAAAACAAAACACTGGCTGCTATGCGTGGGTATATATGTCATGTCATTGTTTGGGCAGTTCATATAAACCAGCCCATTACATTTTGTAACAACCCAAAGATCTAGGAACTGTCAGTATCCCCCACTTTACAGATTAAGAAACTGTGGCACAGGGAGATTAGGAGAATACCCTAAATTCCTTTACCAATAAGTATGGATTTGACCCTGGGAACCCTGGCTCTAAGAACCCCAAGTCTTAACTGCTGTGACACCATGTTGTTAGCTGAGGATAATAAGTCACTCCCAGTTTCCAGACAAGGGAATTGAAGCCCCCAAGATACTGAATTTCTTCCCTAAGGTGGCCCGCCAGTTGGGGAAAGAGGCAGAATTGAACTCATGAATTAGGACTCCAAATTCTATCTCCTCCATTTAAACCATGCTGTTGAAAAGCTGTTGCATCGTAGGGGGAGGTGGAGGTGGGATGGGCAGAGGGAGGGCTGATGCACTCCGGTTAGCAGCTCTTCTCTGGCATCAAGTTCTCAGGAAGTCTGTGTGGGAAAGCAGAGGCATCAGCCCAGAGCGAAGAGGAACTCTTCTTCTCTGAACCCCAGTGCGCTGGCTGGTGGTATTATGTCAACTTGACACAAGCTAGAGTCATCCCAGAGGAGGGAGCCTCAACTGAGGAAACACATCTCTGAGATTGGGCTGTAGGCAAGCCTGTAGGACATTTTCTTAATTAGTGATAGATGGGGGAGGGCCCAGCCCATGGTGGGTGGTGCCATCCCTGGCTGATGGTCCTGGGTTCTATAAGAAAGCAGGCTGAGCAAGCCACGATGAGCGAGACCGTAAGCAGCACTCCTCCATGGCCTCTGCATCAGCTCCTGCCTCCAGGTTCCTGCCAACTTGAGTTCCTGTCCTGACTTCCTTTGAAGATGACCAGCGATGTGGAAGTGTAAGTTGAATGAACTCTTCCCTCCCCATGTTTCATTGATTATGGTGTCCCATCACAGCAATGGTAACCCTCACTAAGGCACCCAGGAACCCTTCCAAGGTGGTGTCTGGCTAGCTCTGGCTCTGGGGAGTGAGGCTTGCCCGTGTTGAGCTCACAGGGCCCAGGAGAAAGTGGCCGTGTTCACAGCCTCTACGCCTCATCTTAGGTTTTGAATGTGAAACGCCCCCAGTAGACTCCTGTGTTCGAGCACTCAGTCCCCAGCTGGTGGCATCATTTGGGGAAGAAGGGGGGTCTGTGGAAGTTTTAGGAGGTGGGGCCTAGCTGGGGGAAGTGAGTGGTTTGCTAGAAGGCAGGCCTTGAGGGGTACAGCCTCGTTTCCAGCCAGGCTCCTCCTACTTTCTGACACCCAGGGGTAACAAGTCACTGGTCACTCTGGCCACCATACCTTCCCTGCCATGATCGACTGTGTCCTAAATCATCAGTGAGAATAAATGAGAAAGGTAACTAATACAATACCCACCTGGCCAGTCCCTGCCTGTGGCTGGCGAGGAAACCAGCTGGGTCCCCCAGCCTCACAAGACACAGTCCCTACCCTCTAGAGGGCGTCTCACCGAAAGAAGCCGGTACAAATGAGTTAGGGACACACCGATAAGCAGTGACAGTGATGAAGGTCATCTTAATGGCCACACCGTCCGATATGGTAGCCACACGCCGGATAAAGCCAGACACGCTTTCGGGGTCAATCCCGTACTCCAGACAGTGTATGAAAATGAGAACACAGGCTACCTTAGTGATTTTCTTTAAAAATCAATGACACGTAGAAATGATCATATTTTGAATGCATCGGGTTGGATAAAATACCTTATTAAAATCCATTTCACTTGTTCACTTTTTACCTGTCAGTGGCTACCAGAAATTTCCCAGAGTAGGAAAAGCGGGGAGGGCCTCCAGAGGAGGCTTCTTCAGAGTGAACAGACATCAGCAGTAACAGCACAGCCTGACTTGTCTGTCACGTGCCTAGAATGCGATGCAGTTTCAAACACAATGCTGAAGAGGCGAAAACCTTTGCATTTTGTGTTCCTGTTTTACAGGCAATGTCTCCAGTGTTGAAAAAGGGTTAGCCGTTTGCCTGAGATCTCCAGTGACCAGCATACATACTGGGAGGACAAGACCCCTCCACTCCTGTCCCAGAGCAGCACCCACAGAGCCTGACAGGAAGCCGGGTTCTGCACACACTCACCATCGGACAAGGTCAAATTCCAATTGGCCAAAGAGCTGCCTGAGCTGTGCAATTTGCAGAAAAATCAAATTATGAAGAGGCCTCTCCTAATTGAGGGTAATTCAGGAAATAACTTTCGGTAAATGGCGGCTTGTCCAGCTGTGTTACTGTTGGGCAATTGCTGAGGTCATTTTGTCACCCGAACGCTGCTTCTCCCACTGAAACATGTGGGATTCTGTTTGCACAGACCGCCCTTGAGAAAGCCCATTAGTTCCAAGCACTTCTTCCCCACATTTCCATGTACCGAGTAAGAGAGGCATTCCTGACTCTTCCGTGACTGAAACAGAACAGAGTTGGCCATGAACTCAGAGGCACATCACCACCTCAAAGAGGGGCTTGGTTAGCTCCCCGATTCCCAAGGCGCTCACCAGAGTTAGGAAGGGGCTTTTGTGTCTGCTCACTGTCTAGGACCTGCGTTCAGTGGACACGTTTGAACACATGCTGCACATGTAGACAGAGGCATCCAAGGCCTTATACATGGTGTCTCTAGCTCGTACAGAGCCTGAGATCTGACATAAATCAAATCGGACTGTGTTCTCAGTGAGGAGAGAGCTGGCCAGCTCTTGCTTTGACTCCTAACTCTGTCCTAACAACCGGCAATCACTGACCAACAAAGGTTGACCTTGACAGTGCCCTCAGGGCCAGCAAGCCCCAGAGGTCCCCCTGTCTGTGCACCCTGAGTTCTGGGATTGCAGGTGTGCGCTGCTGTGCCCCGCCTTCTATGTGAGTGCTGGGGTAGAAGAGACAGACGCTCCTGTGTGGGCAAGCCCTTTTCTGAATGAGCCATGTCTCCACTCAGCCTCGGGTATGCGATGTCTTCGACTCTCACAAACCCGTGAGACAGGTACCTTCCTCTGATTCTCTTCAGGTGAAACGGCCCCAGGTCACACGTCTGTCATAGGCTCCCTCACGTCCTTCAAGTGTGCAATCCTGTCCTGTGACCTAAATTGCATCTCACTCCAGGTCTCTTACCTATCCTAGCCTGATTGGAAATCTGACCGGGTAGCTTTCTGTTCCGAGTACAGTGGAGCTAGCTGCTGGCCATGGCCAACACAGGCAGCCCACCGTCCCTGGCTTCGCCACCATCCTCACTGGCCTGATGTCACTTGCCATGAATAATGCAGCACACAAAAGAGTACTATAGGTAGGGCGGGTTAACGCCGTACTTGGTCTTTGCCAGCCGGCTGCCGTTCCGCATAGGAAACCAGACTTACAACTAAATCAATCCCTCTTTGGCCGGTAGACAGCTGTTGGGTCAAAGCTAGACAATGAGACGGAATCGTCGTTTACCAGGTGGCTGGTAATGAAGGGATTAATGCAGCAGGGCTTGAGCTGAGCAACAGGTGCCCTTCTGGCCCTCCCTGGCAGGTACCACCCCCTACCTTCCTCCCAAACAGCACCCGCCAAAGCAGCCAGCCTCTTCCTCCTTCTTGATTATCTGGAAGGTGCAACTGATCCTGGAAACCTCATCTGAGGGCTGGCCTGCAACTGTGGCTTCTTCCCTTCTTCTCGCAGGAGAGGCTCACGTGTCCCCTTCAGAGGGACCTTTGTCCCAATCTGTTATCTGGGGCTCCACTTCCAGGGTAGCTACAGAGAGCAAGGACCCTGTTCTTTGGGAAAGCACGGCCTTTTACAGAGACTTCAGACCTGACTGACTCGCTAAAGCAGGATGGGTGGTGTTAGACTCAAAGAAAGGTGCCTGCAAGCTGAAGTCCTGAAGAGCCCCTCAGCTCTGCACTTCCAAACTCTGGAGCCCGTAACAATCACCCCAGAGGCTTTGAGACACATTGACACACCGGCAAAACCCCAGACTAGATAAAATCAGCCGTTAGGGGGAAAGGCCTTGGCTCTGTGCGGCCAAAGCTGAGAGCCACGGGTTAAACGCCAATTCTCTCACTTGACAGACGGTAGTGTTGAGACCAAAAGCTGGGGAGTCTCCTTCTCTAGAGAAACCCCACCATTTAACAAGTGGAACCTGAATCAGAGGTACAGCTGCTTTGTGAGCTGAGTGCCTCCCAGGGACCCTGCTGTCCAGCTACCTTAACTACCATCCTCTCTAGATGAGGAATACGACCCAATCCCTTCCAGCCAGGCCCCGGCACCATCCTGACTCCATTCCCTTTCTCTAAATGTGAATGACTGTGGCCCTCACCCCGCTATTTGTCCTTGTCTGCAATGCTGTCCGCTCCTAACATCTGACGTGTCTTCAAAGGTCTGGCTCAAAGGCTACCTCCTCTGTAGCGTCCCCACTGCGCACAGGACTTGGGGGAGGGGCGCTAATATGCGACATCTCCCCTCATCCTTTGAGTTTTCTGCCGTGGTATTTTCCAGCTCTCTCTCTCTCTCTCTTCTGAGGCCTTTTCTCTCTGTTTATTCTGTAGAACCAGCAAAATGTGCTGAGCCCTGTAGAAGATGTCACCCAGGTGGGGGCGGGGAACACTTCCACGGCTCCCTCCCTCCGTGGACCACAGCAGCTTTGTCAATATAGTAGTTTCAATTGAATGGACTCGGGAGTGAGAAACACCAGCCAATAGCGGAGTTCTTCTTGGAGGTGACTTCTCCTTAACCTGGCTCCAGCCGGGACACAAAGTCCTCGCCCTGCCTTGGCCAGACATCAGACTCTGGAAGAAAGAAAACTGCAGGCCACCACCCCATAGGACATCTACTGTGCCTTCCACACTACTCCACGGCCTCAGCTCCAGCCCCCGAGAGCTTTCTATCTGGGCCCAAGGTGGGCCCATGCCTCACCTTGACATATTAGGAGAGAGATCCTGCTGGAACCTCTTTTCTACCTGGTGGAGAGGAAGTGCTAGGGCCCCTCCTGCAGGCTACCCGGGTCAGATCTCAGCACGCTGCTCAGTCTCAGTTACCTTCTGAAAAACGGGGTTATCAGAGACCTTAATCTGAGGGGGTTGTAAAGGTTCAGTGAGGGGCTGGGCTGTGGCTCAGTGGTAGAGAAAACAGCTGTTCAGTAAGTGCAGAGCCTTGGGTTCGATCTACAGCAGTTGGACAACAGCAAGATCATGTTTGGGAAGTGTCTAGAACAGTCACAGGTGTGTGTTACACGCTCAGAGAACACTGACTCTCTTTTCCTCGTTCTCTTTCCTCCCTTCCTCTCTTCACTCCATCCTGAATCCCATGTTACCCTGGAGGAGCAGAAAGTACATGTTAGCACACCAAGAGATTGTCCTGTCACAGAGGTAACGGGATCTCAGAGTTTCAGCCACATTCAGCAAATACATGACCCCCTTTTTCCCTACAACAGGTCACTAGAACACGACCAGTTCCCTGAGCACCAAGACCCAGGGACCCTAAGACGCCAGACGCCCATACAATCTGCCATGGCCTATGTAGACTTCGCTGTGCGGCTTCCAAGCCCATGGTCAGCAGTGAGCCATGCATCCTGCCCCCCAAACACTAATGACAGGGCAGGCACACACACACTAAAGAAAGAGGCGGCGGCAGGGCAGGGCTGCACCGCGTGAACGATACTGCGAAGACTTCAGGGAACCCACGAGAGGCCAGGAGGTGGGGAGGATGGAGGACAAGCTGTCTCGCCCTTGCTGGCACGCGGGGACAATGACACCCTCTCACCCAGATGAGAGCAGTGCTCTGCCCTGTGGGTCTGCACTGAGCTGGGGCGGCCTGCAGATGGCTCGGCCCACGAGCATGCGGTTGGCAACTCCTGAACTTTCGGTGACTCGGTGCCAGCTGATCCGATCAGCAATTATGTTTTATTTTGGAGCTAGGGAGGCAGCAGCGAACCAGGAAAATTATAAGACACTACATTGCTATTTTGCTAAGAATATCAACTGCAAAGTTTGGGGTTTTTTTTTGGTGCTGTTGTTTTTTCTTAACCAATTGTCCTTTGGATGGTTTGGGGTTTTCAATGCACTAAAATAAGAAAGTCCTGGACACAGAAGTCAGACTAGAGCCAACTGTCCCAGGGCTGGTTTGGGTCCTTACCCAGTGAAAACACCTCATTAGTTGTACAGCTGTTTGGGGGAGGGTGGTTCCTGCTGAGAGCATTTTGATGGTGACAGTAACTAGTAGCAGTCACTAGTAACTGTAAGCACACCGTAGCATGAATCCTAATTGGTCTTCTTAGTAATAAAAACCCGGACCCAGATATCGGGGTAAACGCTGAAAGATCAGAAGAAACAACCCATAGCCACTTCTCACCTCGCCAACTCCCCGGCCGATCCTGTCTCCACGAATCCTCAGCCAAAAGGGGGCCGAACTCCTGTCTCCTCCGGCCTTATATTCCTTTCTCCGCCCAGCCATATCACTTCCTGTCTCAACCTTCCTAGTGCTGGGATTGAAGGTGTGTGCCACCACTGCCTGGCTCTATTTCTCTTTTAGACTGGATTAAATCTCATGTAGTCCAGGTGGCCTTGAACTCATGGAGATGTTTGCCTCTGCCTCCCGAGTGCTAGGATTAAAGGTGTGTACCACCACTGCCTGGCTTCTGTGGCTAACTCTGTGGTTGGCTCTGCCCTCTGACCTTCAGACGAGTTTTATTTGTTAGAACATATAGAAAATATCACCACAGTACACTACCCAGGTTGGCAGGAGTTCCTTCTATGGTTGAATCCTCACGGCTTCCTACTGGCTATCTGGGTTTGAATAAATCACATCCAATTATTAGCTTCAGTTCCCTATCCATAAAAGGGGAAGTATCATCTAGCTCAGAGCTCACATGCAGATCCAGTGAGATGAGTCCAAGATTCAGAAAGCATCTCACCAAGGGTATATGTCTAAGGTAACTAAGAAGGTGCCTTCTTGCCGTAAGGTAAATTTCTCGTCATATTAAAAAAAAAAATGTCTCTGTTTTTACCATCCTATATGAAGCCTAAATAGCCCATCAGTAGAAAAGATGCAAACAGCATTTCCGGGTGCAGTTCAGGTTAGAGCGATCAAAGGGTTTGTCCCTTGGTGACCTCACCATTCCAGGCTCAGCAGCTTAGCGGGTAGGAAAATATTAGAAAGTGCAGGGGAACTCAATCCAGTGTTAAGCATAGAGATGACTCAGGAAGGAGACCTGTCTACGCTCATCAGAGTGTTCAGCTCCTCCTCTGAATTCCCCAGCCCACCACTAACCAGGGCTGCTCCTCCAGAAACAAAGCCCTACTTAAGGACTTTGCACGGGAATGGGGCATAATTGCTACTTGTAAAGGAAGCTAGACCCAGAAAAAAACATCCCCAGGCTACATCCACAGGAAATGGGGTGATCTTCCTGAAACAATGTTTGCCTGCAGGGGCTGGAGAAGCCAGACAATGTGCCCAGGACATCCTTGAAGGACAGTGACTCACCTACCAATACCCTCCCCCGTGACAGCTGGGGCCACCTCCCAGCCATCCCAAGGTTTAGGCCAGGGCTAAACGTACCTCTCACTCTAACAGAATTAACTACCACTCTGAGGAGGGGGTTGACATCTCTAGATGAGATGGTCACCTCTCCTCTGACTGGTCTGCCAAGACACCGTCCAGGGTCATGCACACCAGTCCTGGGACAGTGCAAGTAACCAACACAGCCACCTCACCAACCTCTACGCCCAGTGCCTCACATGCCAGAGGGTCAAGGAGTAAACAAGCCAGGAAGGCTGGGGGGCAGGAAGTCACCACACCACTCCTGACACCAGGACGTGGTATTAGTCTTGGCATATTATAAAAGCGGGGCCTCAGAGTGGTTATGTAGCTTGTCCAAAGTCACACCGTGAGGGGATGATGACACCAAGTCTGACTCTGAAGTCAAGGAAAGTGACAAATCCTAACCACTGAGCTGTCCTCCCAGCATTCCAGAGGGGTGTTCAAGATGGGAAACAGACACCTGGAGAGGGCTGCTCACACCTTCCAGCTTGCACAGCTAGAGGCGTGGGAAGTGGGGACTGGAACTCGGACTTGCACACTTTCAAAAGCCACAAATATTTGGGGACCCTGACATCAGCCAGGCCTAGTGTTAGGCACTGCAGATAAACAGTGGCCAAGATGCAGTCCATGGACCTGCTACCCAGCTAGGGTGGAAATGACTCTGCCCATGGGTCCTGTGCTGCTTGTCAACATAGGATGTCCGCAGAACGAGAGGATGGATGGTTTGTCACACGGTAACCTGGGTGGCTTTCACTCTCGCATAGCAGAAATCCTATGTATGACCAAAGCCTGATTTGATCTCACAGTGGCCAGGTCACTGGGGCACCAACAGAAACCCAAACACCAAATCCCTGTTGAGTCTCTACAAAGGGCAGCAGCGGAAGCCTCAGGAGACACCTGCTTGCTCTGTCCAAGTCACACCTAGAGCCCCGATGCCGAGAAGTAAGAGGGAATCACCGGACATCATGACGCCACCAAGTGTGCCCAGACTCTAGTCCCCTTTTCCCCAGGACGGAGCACAGGTGGTAGGCTTGAGACACGATGGAACAAAGAAGTTTTTAGATCCGTGTCTTTGCAATGACTAAGAATTTGTCATCCTCTCCCACCAGGCACCATGGACTACAGACACACAAAACCGAGGATTCAGCACCAAATAAAGCCCTGAGATTATGAGCAGGCCATCACTCCCCCATGCATGCATTTCTCAGCAGTTACTTAAAGTCGGTTGGCGTTGGTTTAGTTGCCCAACCACCAGCTCTCAGCGCCAGAAACAGTCAACTGACATTCCCACAGGAGGACCAGCCTGGAGTCTCCACATGCAGACTTAAGTGACTTGTGGCCATTGTTAGGGTGACCAAGGCTCTGACTGCCTCCTGCTTCCCATGAAAAGCAAGTTCCCCCAAGTCCAGCTTTCTCTTCTCCTCAACATCACCGATACCACGCTTGCTGCCTTGTTAAACTAACAAGCCAGAAAGACAGCGACAGTCACTTTACATCCACACCCCCAACCAGGCAGTCTTCAGGACAGAGTGCAGCGTGTAAGCCATCACTGGGTCTCAGTAATCCCATGTGGGGCATGGGTGGCAAGTTTATCCATGATCATGCCTTTCTGGGGGTGCCAGCAGGGGCTTCACAAGCTTGGTGGCTCTTGAAGTTCAGAGTTCCACTGCTAGGACCTGGGACTACGTGACCTCAGAGGCTCAAACCCCAGGAAGGTCAAAAGCACAGTCCCGCACAAATCCTCCACACTTCTCTAAACTGCTCTTTCTACAACTTCTAACATGTTCCTGGATTACAATTATCAAAATGCTTGAGACAAGAAATGGTTCAGATTTGTGTTTTCCCCTCCAGGTTTTTGGAATATTTGTACATACACAGTGTACAAATATTCCAAATATTTGTACATACACCTTGGGCTAGGATCCAAGTCTAAACATGAGATTCATTTATATTTCATATGTATCTTACACACAGAGCCTGGAGATAACTTCATACAGTATTTCAGTGCATCTGCATTCCTACTGTGACCTGCTGTATAAGGTCAGACATGGAATCTTCCACTTGTGGTGCCATGTTGCTGCTCAGAAAGTTTTAGGTTTGGGAGTATTTTGGATGTCAGATTAAGGCTGTTGAACATGAAGGCAGTCACTGAAGGTACAATGTCAGGGAATGGAGGGCATTCAAATCCCCAGAACACACTGACCGCAGAGAGGTCCGGGGTCCTACCTGGATGGGGTTGTAGAGTTCCTGCAGCGGACTTCGAGATCCCTTCCGGCAGCAGATGTCCATACCGAAGGGATTCCGCCGGATGACTGAGGAGAGAAAGTGAAGATCATCAGAAAACAGCTACAGACGTTCGCTGTCTGACAGAGGGAGAGGAGGAGGAGGAGGAGGAGTGCAAAGGAGGGAAGCCTGGCTTCCGGCACAGAAAGAGCCCGTCACCATCCCCAGCTGCAAGAGCATGGCCCTGTTCTGTCCCCAGCATTCAGGTGTCCACAACCCCACAACGCAGACCACACTAAAAACGCTTTCCACGGCACACAAGAAAGTAAGACAGGCATCTAAAGCTCACTGAGATGCAGCCCCTTACAGAAAGGCGCCATCAGAGTGCCCAAGGAAACAAGAGTGGCTGTCCTGGGTGTGGTGACAGTCTCCTGTCACCCAGCAACAGGGCTGTGGTCTGAGGACTGCACCCTTAGGTGGCAGGGGTCACGCACACTGAGAAGGAGCAAGATAGTAATTCCCAGGGGGCCTATGGTGAGGCTGCTGAGGCGGGACACGGAAGACTTCCACAGCAAGCATCCATTGTTTGCTTTCTGCTGCTGTGATCAACGCCAGAACCTAAACCACCTGGACAGGAAAGGGTCCGTTTCACCTCACAGCTTACGGCTCATCACGGAGGGAAAGACCCACAAAGAGACGCTGCTGACTGTCTTTTGTTCTTTATGGTCAGCCTCCTTTCTTACAACACCCAGGACCGGCTGCCCAGAGGCAGCACCACCCACAGCAAGCCGGGCCCTCCACCAGCCATTAGCAACCAAGGAAAATGTCCTGCAGACATCTTCAGGCTAATCTGAAGGCGGCAACTCCTCCACCGAGGTTTCCTCTTTTTGGGTATGTCAGGCTGACAACTGAGACCAGTCATCGCAGCATCCTCGTAAGAAGAAATACGTTCTAAAGGAGCGGTGAAAACTGGAGAAAGTAAATACAGACCAGGAACACAGCTACCCACACTGTCTGCTGTCCCACTCTGTACCTGGGGGGACACACTGTGCCTTTACAGAACTGTGGTGCAGTGTGTGTGCTTACGGCAGCGCCACCAAAGACCCTGGAGGAGCTCTGTGGTATTTCCACGGCAATGGTGTCACTATGGCAGGAACTTCCATCGTGATCTCACACATTCGATGCTGACTGTATCCCTTCCACGCCGAGTGCAGCCAACACCTCAGACCATGCCTATTCCTCTGGGTACCTCCTGGGACCTGGGCTCCTGAGAATGGGATGAACCATTTCCTAGGGGCCCCTCTACAGGAAGTCGAAAGTCCTGTCTTTCCCAAGTCTTCTACAATTTGCATTTTCATTAAAAGATCAACTTGGCCGGGCAGTGGTGGCGCACGCCTTTAATCCCAGCACTCGGGAGGCAGAGCCAGGCGGATCTCTGTGAGTTCGAGGCCAGCCTGGTCTCCAAAGCGAGTTCCAGGAAAGGCGCAAAGCTACACAGAAAAACCCTGTCTCGAAAAACCAAAAAAATAAATAAATAAATAAATAAAAATAAAAATAAAAGATCAACTTGAGGCAGAAAGGATGGAGGTCTGTGGTTCTGGAGAGCCAGCACTGATAACTGATAGGAGAGTTAGAACTCCTGTCACCCGTCAGCAGTGAGGGGGCCAAGAATCTTTGCCAGTAGAAATGAGTCCTTTCTTTCTTCATTTCTCCCATCCACAAAACACCTTAAATCCATGCACCTCCAATATTAGCACCTAACAGAGGGAGGGAGAGGAGAGAGGAAAAGAGAGAAAGGGGGAAAGAGGGAGAGAGGGAGGGCACAGGGAGGAAGAAGAGGGAGGGAAGGGAAAAAGAAAAAGGGGGAGCAGGAGAGGCAAGTGGAGAAGAACAGACGAACATGGGCTTTGTTCAAACATCAAACAGTTAGTTCGCAGCAGAGTATTGCCGTAATGAAGATGAATGGAACAAGACTAGCAGCGCCTCCCAGAAGTCGAGAGAGCACCCTGGTGTGTGGTGGTGGCCAAGCGCACCCTCCCTCACTCCCTGGGTTTGAATCAGGGCTCTATCCATATACCGGCTGTGTGACCTCAGGCAAACCATCTACGCTCTCTGTCTGTTTCCTCGCTGTGTAAGGGGTTGAAAGGGAACCTCTCCGCGCTGGTTGTGAAGGTTGAGTTACTACTCAGACTGCTTAAAATGTGCCTGGCAAAGAGACAAGTTAGAAGCTCCTGAAGCTATTCTAGACAACACACCAGATCTGCACAAGGCAATCTATGATCAGTGTTGCTCGGCTCCTTGTAGGAAGACGGGAACACCTCTCTTCCTGAACTGGCACGTGGGCCAAGAATCAAGATATAGTCAAAGACTAAGAGGTCTGGAGGGGGGCGGGGGGAGATGCTGTCCAGATGTCAACTTGAGGAGGTCAGAAAGTGAAGGGTCTGGGGCTTGGGAGATGGTCCATTTGGCAAACTCATTACCATGGAAACTTGCAGGCCTGAGTTTTGATCCCCAGAACCCACATTAAAAAACAGGTAGAGCCGGGCGGTGGTGGCGCACGCCTTTAATCCCAGCACTCGGGAGGCAGAGCCAGGCGGATCTCTGTGAGTTCGAGGCCAGCCTGGGCTACCAAGTGAGTTCCAGGAGAGGTGCAAAGCTACACAGAGAAACCCTGTCTCGAAAAACCAATAAATAAATAAATAAATAAATAAATAAATAAATAAATAAATAAATAAATAAATAAATAAATAAAACAAAAAAACAGGTAGAGTGGTTTATGTCCAAAAGTAGATGGCCCCAGCCCTGGAGAAATAGAGAGGAAAACCCTGGAGCTCATTGGCCAACTAACGTAGGGGAAATGCTGAGCACCAGGTTCGATGAGAGACCCTGTCTCAGAAAATAAAGTGTCACATGATAGACGCTTGACAACAATCTCTGGCCTCTGCAAGCAAGCATGTGTATGCGCGCACACACTCTACACACACACACACACACACACACACACACACACACACACACACAATGTGAAGAGTAATTTTTATAAGCAACAGGTAACTTCTGGAAGGTTTCCAGGTGAGCTAAATCCCTCCCTTGACTTCTTCCTTGGAGCCCGTGGAGACCATGAGGAAAAAGCATCCATTCCTGGGAGGAAAGGTCTTCTCCTTTCCCTAGCCTTCCTAGGGGGAGGCTGGCAAGCTTTTTCTGGAAAGGGCAAGTGGCACTTAGCTATGTGTCATCGTAGGGTCAAAGAACAATAGAGAGAAGAAGAGGAAGAATGACTTGGCAGCAAGCTAGCAAGCTTCATTTACGGACAGGAATCGGACGCTCACCGAATCTTCCTGAGTTGGGACATATGCTTCTTTTGTTGTTTTGTTTTAATGGCTTAACAAAAATAGGCAATAGGCAGGGTTTGACCCTGAGGCTGAAGTTTGGTGATCCCTGCCCTGGAGCCTGGGGCTCCAATACAAGCTCTGTACACACCCTGAAAGCCCGGCAGCCTTCCCATGGGAGGAGGGATCTTTGAGCAAAAGTCAACACATAAAAGCCATTAGAATTTGATTAGGCTGTCCGGAAAAAACACTGGTTCTTTGTTCCTCCGTGGCTGCCCCAGGAAAGCGAGGGAGAAATTCTACGTTGTGTTTTTCTTTAATTTATTACTTCATTTTTCATTTCCACCAAAAAGGAGGTAAACTGTTGAGGCACGCAGGTCCTCCGTCTGTACAATGGTACAGCAGCATTTGGAGGGGAGAACACGGCCATAAAATGTGTGAACCATGCCCACACGGCACAAGACTGACACCCCCACATGGTAGCAGACAAGCTCATCGGGACCTGCCACACTGAACACCCCCCTGTGGAGCCCATTAAAAGCCTGCTTTGACTGGGGGCAGTATTATTTAATTGGTTTAGTTTTCTAAAAAAGGTCTTTAAGAATCCTGGATGTGTGGGGCCTGCACCTCAGGTCCTTTACCTGTGACTTCATGGGGCGCCGTGTGCACTGACTTTAGACCCCCAGGCCACAAAAGCCAGAGGGGCCTGTGCGCTGTTTGTAAGTGTGACAAGCCTGCCTTGTGCAGAAGGCCTGTGTGTGCGGAGAACACACATCGTTCAGGGTCATCACAGTGCTCCAAACACGTCACAGTTCGGGATTTTCAGATTTCAGACTTTTTTGAATTAAGAATGAGCAACTGGCCCAGCAAGATGGTTCCGTGGGTAAGGGTACCTGCTGCCTCGCCTGATGGTCTGAGTGTGATCCCTGGCGCCCGACACAGTGGAAGGAGAGAACAGACTCCTTCCTGCAACTTGTCCTCTGATGTTCACGCGCGTACATGCGTACACACGCGCGTACATGCGTACACAGACATGCGTACACACAGTTAATTAATTAATTAATTTTCAAGAGAAGGAAAGAATACCAGCTGATAGTCTAGGCAAATATCCCAACGGAAGCCACCGTCCAGGCAGTTCCCTCGAATGTGAGTGGTAAACAGAGTATATACACCCTCACAAACCCACATCCACGCCCAGCCCATCAACAGCAGAACCATCCCCAGAGACCCGTGTCTGTGAGCTTACATCTTACCTCAAAGAATCTTTGGTGCTTTGCATCCAGTTTGCTCAGAGTCTGAGGGGCTCTCAGACCTTGTCTGGCCTCTGTTGCTCATTCTCAAAGGATAAAGTGGGCCAGTGAAAGGACAGAACGGTCCCACAGCAGAGGTCACTGTCCCTCTGTGAGTCCACTGGAGTCTCTTAGTACATACGTGTGACATGAGCAGAGATGGAACAAGGGGCAGGTCTGTCTGGGGTTTTAACCAACAGCATTGACTCTACAGACAGGCGTGAGAACAAACCACTGAGTAATAGCTGGAGAATGAGGCAGAAAAATCAGTGAGGTTGCTAACAGACCCCTCTCCACGGCGCAGTAGATGGTTACATTGGCCTTCTTGAGTTAACACAGTTAAAACAGAGTGAGGGAGGTAACCGTAGGTGTAAAGACCTGAGTTAGGTCTCCAGAACCCACATAAAAATGCCAGGCTTGCTGGTGCACCCCTGTAATCAGCACTGGGGAAGGGAGGCAGGAGGACCCAGGGAGGGGGCTCACAGGCCAGATAATCTAATCTAATGAGTGACCTCCAGGCCAATGAGAGGCCTTGTCTCAAAGGACGTAGACAGGGTTTCTGAGGGTGGTACCTAAAGTTATCCTCTGGTTTCCATGCACATCTGTACAAGTGCATACATCTGTACACACACACACACACACACACACACACACACACACACACACGGCGGGGGGGGGGGGACCCTAAAACAAACAGGCAAAAATATCAGAAAAGTGAATATGAGAAGATGCCCCCAGTACTGCAGTATATGTCCAATAGACTCCATGACTACCTAGTAACCATGAACCTCATCACCTCCCCTCCTCAGGGTGCACAGATTTGGGAGAAATCCGACTCTTTATCACAGACAGTTCCCACATCTGTGTCCATTAGTATCTCAGGTAAAAAAGCAAGGACCGCACTGAATAGAACTTTGGGCTGCTGAAGGTCGAGGATATAAATCTAAGAAGTCAGTGAATGTTCCTGGCATCACGGGAAAGACGCGCAACAGCATTGTCTAAGAATCAGGAGGTTCACTGACCTGGAATCCTTCCCCAGGGGCTCCAACACCCAGCATGGAAGAATAGACTCGCTCATTCAAATACTCACTGACAGATAAGAACAGCCACTGAAGGGATTCATCAAAACCAACAGATTCTGCAATCACCTCCCCCAGTCCCGGGGGGTTCTGGTGCCTCAGCAGTAATATGAGCAAGTGGGGGGCTGTGGAAAACCACTTGTTAAAGCCTTAAATCAGGGTGGGGGGCAAGGACAAGGAGGGCGTCCCAGAGAAGGCTCCTGAGGTGGCTTTCATGAAAGGCTGAGAGGAAGTCTTCAGAACTGGGTGTGATGGAGCCACACCAGCAAGGCGGAAAAAGGAGGGGGCACAATGGGAAGAATGTTTGATTCCCCCTCCGATTCTCAAAGCCGGGGACGGGGATGGGGGGCAAGTTTATGATTCAGCCATGGGGACAGAACCTTTAGAGTAGGGATACTGTCTGAATAAAAGTGACATTTTACCCCTGGAGGACACAGGGAACATACAACCATGAAGCCGGAAGCAGCCGTCCAGCAGACTGTAGCCTGCAGGAGGTAAGTGTCTGTTGTTTAGATGGAACACAGTCCACAGCTGGTTGTTACAGAAGCCAGGACGGGCTCAGACACACCGCTCAGAAAATGATCGGGCTGGCGGAGCATGCCGCTCACTCACCGAGAGCACCGCAGAGGGGAGGGGGGAGGGAAAGAGTGGGAGACAGCAGACACTAAAGAGGGGTACCCAGGCACGGAGCAACAGATGCCCAGGGGACACCGTCCATGAGCTGTGGCCAGAACCAGGGCCTCTCAAGTTCTACTGCGGACCAAAGATGGCTACCTCAGAGCGGATTTCTAGAGTAGACCTCAGAACAAGCTGGACCATCAGCTCTCTCCTAAGCATCTTATGTCGTGATGGGCCAAGGGTCAGAGAGGTGGGACTGGGTTTGGGTGGAAACGGGTGTGATTGGGCAGCCAGCGACTCAAATTCTGTCGTCACCTGCAAGAGCCCCGCTCAGATGGAGTTTGGCCCTGAGAAAAGGATGTCCGGGCCGCTGGGACTGTGACCCACAGACTGGCTCTAAAAGGTGACCAAAATGGCCTAAAATACCATTAAAAAACAAACAAACAAAAAAACAAAACCCTTAAAACCAAGGACGGTTTCAAATGATTAGCGATTATATATGTGCAAAATGAAGAAAATCTACAGCCACAGAAAGTGGATCTGTGTCCACCGAAGGCCAGGGCTGGGGACCAGGAATGACAGAGAGACACGGGTTTCTTTTTAGCATGATGGAGAACTCCGTAAATTGAGCTGTGGGGGAGTCTGCACAGCTCTACCAATATGGCCCGGCTCAGAGAACATTAATTACACTCAAAACAAGTCAAATTTACGCATAAATTCAAAGCTCAATAAGACTACTTCCAAAAAGAATGTTTTCAGGATAACACTGGCAGTATTAGTATTTTCAAGATTCTGACCTATTTGAGAAGATCCACCTAGCAATACCAACATGTAAGATTTAATCGAACAGTATTTTTGTCCCGGTACAAGTTAAAAAAATCTTTCTAAATTTGAACTATCAGGTTTATATTATTTAGATGCTAGCTTCTTCGGGGAAGTGAAGTATTCAAAAAGGACTTTAAAATTTAAACACAATTTAAATTATTAAAAGCCAGTTTAAAAGCTTCTTAAAGGCTAAATATTAATCAAAGGCCATTCTCAATGTTAACCGGTAGGTTATTGAGATTCTTAGAGGTAGGCTGTGGAACTGGGGACTTTCATTTCTTAGAAGCCTTTTCTTACCCAACAGTCAGTCTCTTGCTAACAGAAGTGACAGCCTTGGCTGTCCATAAAGTAGGGAGCATGACGGAGTGGGGTGACGGGCGGCAGCCCACATCCCAAACCTAACCGTCGTGGTCTCTGAAGCCCCACAGCGGTGGAATTTTATAGTTGAGAAACTCAAGACTCCATGGAAAAGTGGTTCAAAGGACCAGAGCTGGCAGCTGACCCAGGAAAGCCCCTATAAATTCACTTTACATCCCTTCTGGGGAGACAGAGCGGGCAGCATCGTGACACATATCTCGCAACCACCGTACAGGCGTCATTCCGAGCCTTGAGCGGTTAAGTTTTCAGTGACTGCCTTGACTGCTGGAGAATTCACCCCCTGCCCTGCAGTTTCCTGGAACGCGTACGAATATATTTTGCAGGCTGCAGATAACGTGCCAGCACACTTTCTTCCCGGTGTCTGGTGCTCCAAGTTTGACTTTCCAACTTGGACACGTTGGTGTCTGCCTCTGGGGTTCCCCCACGCTCACAGACAAGTGATGCAGCTCTTGGCAATAAGAAGCCATTTGAGTCGACTTTACTGAAGCTCCTGAAGCTGGGGGCTGCTGGGTCCCAACCCGCTGCTCCCTGTATTCAGCACGTTAATGCAGGGCAAGCTGCCTCTGCATGCTAGTCTCTGCTTGGGGCACCAGCCCCTCTTGCCACACGGGCCCTGTGAACATCAAAGGGACTGTCACCCTTATCTCAAGACCACTTTGGAAGACCCTGAGTCCCCCAACCTTCTCCTTTGTCTCTACATATCCTAGAAGGCAGGACACATGGTGCTGTGGGCGGAATTGTGCCCCACCTCCAATTCGTATTACAAATGCAACTTCATCTGAAAACAGAGTTTTTGCTAATGTAATTATAGGTACATGGAGAGGGGGGGTCATACTGGATGAGGGCGGGCCCCAAGTCATATAACTGGTGTCATAACGAGAGGAGCAGAGGACAGATACACACACAGGAAACAGGGTCATAAGACGATGGTCAAGGGCACTGGAAGGATGCAATGAAGACAAGGCATTGCCAATGGTTGCCAGGAGCTGCAGACGCAGCGGTGCAGGGTGGGGCAAGGATTCTCCCCTAGAGAGGCCGTCAAGGGGAACACAACCAACTTACCCCTTGATTTTGCATGTCAACTTTCCAGAGCGTGGGAGAACAGATTTCTGTTGCTTCAAGCCACCCAGTCTGTGCTCCTTTCTTACAAAACCCTAGAGCACTAACATACGTGAGTTCACAAGTTCACACAAGCTCACAACAAGACATGCGTCTCCTCTCCTAAGGTTCCTGTGAGTCATAAACAAAGCACCCCTGTAAAGGCTGAGAGCAAGGCCCAGCCCCAGCTAAGTGCTGCATGAAAGATGACTGAGCATGATTCCTAGGGTGGTTTAGGGAAAAAAAAAAAAGTCCCCATAGGCACATAGGGAGTGGCCTTGTTGGAGTAGGTGTGGCCTTGTTGGAGTAGGTGTGGCTTTGTTGGAGTAGGTGTGGCTTTGTTGGAGTAGGTGTGGCTTTGTTGGAGTAGGTGTGGCTTTGTTGGCGTAGGTGTGTCACTAGAGGATGGGCTTGGAGGTCTCAGAAGGTCAAGCCTGGCCAGGGTGTCATTTCCTGCTGTCATTTCCTGCTGCCTGCAGGTCCAGATGTAGAACTCTCAGCTCTTTCTCCAGCACCATGTCTGCCTGCATGCTTCCCGCCATGACAATAATGGACTGAACCTCTGAACCTGTGCGCCAGCCCCAATTAAATGTCTTCCTTTATAAGAGTTGCTGTGGTCATGGTGTCTCTTCACAGCAGGAAAACCCTAAGACAATCCCCGATGACTACTACCTTGTTTTTCTAATTATTCCCTAAGAGAGTGTCTCAAAAATCATCTCTCTTCCAGCTCAAGCCAAAATCTCCCTGCTGTGAACACAGCACACACCATCTGTGGGTGCTGAGAGATTTCATATCTGAGGGGAGCACCAAACTGTCACAGGGAGGGGATGCTGGTGATGCACAGTGGCCCAGCATTTGGCTTTGCTAGAAAGGAAGGGGCAACCCCAGATGCTCAAAGGTCTGCTGGACAGTGGCTCTGCCTCTCCTCCAAAGCAAGAGACAGCTAGAGAGAGAATCGTGCCAGAAGGACAGACACTCAAGCCATAACGAGACAGAACCTCAAAAGGCAGCCATCCAGCAGCCCAACCTTACATCCTCCTTCCTGTGTGTCTAGGTGAGTTTAAGACAGGGAATTATCCTTTGAATCACTCGCATGTCTCGCACAGAGGCCAAGAGAGAGAAAACTACTTGAAAAATATGGCCATATGTGCCACATCACTGAAGGCAGGAAGGTGTTTAAACCCTTCAAATCTACCAGCTTCCCTCTGGGAAAATGACGTGAAGGGAATGCTGGAACAGAAAGGAAGTGTTGGGAGGGTAAAGATGCCCAATGTCGGAGACAACTCAACTGGCAGAGTGCTTGCGGTACAAGAATGAGAGTTTGAACTGGTCCTCAGATCCAGCATTAAAAAACCAGGCTCAATGCATGCGCCTGCAATCCCGGTACAGGGAGAAGCAGAAACAGGAAGACTCCTGGGGTTAGCTGGCCAGCCAGCCCCGCCTATTCGGAAAACCCTGGACCAGTTAAGAGGATGAAGTGGGTGGTCATGGTGGTTGCACACCTTTAATCCCACTACTGGGGAGAGGTAGAGGCAGGCTGATTCTATGAGACCTTAGAGTCTACATAGAGAGTTCCAGGCCAGCCAAGGCTACATGATCAGATATTGCCGATAGACAGATGGATGGATGGATGGATGGATGGATGGATGGATGGATGGACGATGGATAAAGAGATAGGCAGATATATAGTTGATAGATGGATGGATGGATGGATGGACGGATGGACGGATGGACGGATAGACAGGTCCAGAGGAATACTCCTGAAGTTGAGCTCTGGTCTAAACACACACACAAGCATGCATTCACGTTCATTATTGTATTTTCTTTCTACCAGTTAAACACTGGAAACATACTGAGATGGCCAAAGTTAGAAGAATAATTTCATGAATTAAAGTCCACTTAAGTGCCATGCGGTGGTGGTGCAGACCTTTAATCCCAGCACTTGGGAGGTAGAGGCAGGTGGATCTCTGTGAGTTTGAAACCAGCCTGGTCTATAGAGTGAGTTCCAGGACAGCAAGGGCTATAACACAGAGAAACCCTGCCTCAAAAAATAAAAAAAAAAGTCCACTTACGTATATTTTAGTAATTCATGGTAGAGTACTAATGAGTTAAACATGCTACTATAATCAAAAATTATGATGTCAAACCATGGAAATGGAGTTGGAGCATCAGAATTCAAATAGGAGATGAGAATCTCACCGATACAGACATACATGTGAGCTCACCAATACACACATGTGAGCTCACTGATACAGACATGTGAGCTCACCGATACATGCATGTGAGCTCACCGATACACGCATGTGAGCTCACCCACACACCCATGTGAGCTCACCCACACACCCATGTGAGCTCACCGATACACCCATGTGAGCTCACCGATACACCCATGTGAGCTCACCGATACACCCATGTGAGCTCACCGATACACCCATGTGAGCTCACCGATACACCATGTGAGCTCACCGATACACGCATGTGAGCTCACCGATACACGCATGTGAGCTCACCGATACACGCATGTGAGCTCACCGATACACGCATGTGAGCTCACCGATACACGCATGTGAGCCAGCCGATACATGCATGTGAGCTCACCGATACATGCATGTGAGCCAGCCGATACAAGCATGTGAGCTCACCGATACATACATGTGAGCTCACCGATACATGCATGTGAGCTCACCGATACATGCATGTGAGCTCACCGATACATGCATGTGAGCCAGCCGATACATGCATGTGAGCCAGCCGATACATGCATGTGAGCTCACCGATACATGCATGTGAGCCAGCCGAAAGAAAGGAAAGCGGTGCTGGAGAGGCTTTGACACTCCTCCTTACGATGACTTCAACACGACACCAGATCCAGTGCTGAGGATGTAACTGAAAGCCACGTTCTAAACAAAGGGCTGGAATCTCCCCAAAGAAAACCAAAACATTATCTGCAGCACCACATGGGGATCCTCTGAGCCATAGCTTTTTCTGCCTCCCTCCCACATCCCCTGCAGGGTCCGGGATGGAACCCGGGGTCTCACTTGCTCCTAACGCTGAGCCATCCCCACCTCTACCCCCCAAGAGACTGCAAATGAGAACACGGGGTATGTCTCAGGATCCCAAGGTGTTAGAAGATAACCCTAATTGCCGCTATTGAAGAGTGTGGAAGGGGCGAAGGATATGAAAGTGGGTGCTGGGGAAGAGCTACAGATGGGTGGAGGGGTGGGGCACGGACAGCTCTGCTGTGTGTCAAATCTTCTCCTTGAAGTGTGGCCAGCAGGGACAGGCCACTGCAGCTGCATCCTGTTAAACATGCCCATGTTCCCAGCCGCTTCCCTCCCTGTGAATCCAAGATGCCACTGGACCTGGCTCCCCAGTTGCTCTGCAGCCAGGCAGCAGGGCGGGAGTAAGTGCAGGGAAGGGAGAGAGAGAAAAAAGAAACAAAACAAAAAACCTTAGGTGATTGTCATGAGCTCCCCAAGGGGAATGTTCAGCATTTGAAGACTTGTACCACCCCCACCTTAAGTATAAATGTAAAAGCTTCATGACAGAAAAATGCAGAAGGGAGTCACATCTTTCTCCAGAAAATCTAAAGGCCATGCCGAAGCTCCTTGTTGTTGTGGTAGGCTTGAAGGTGTGGCCTCTTGCTGTGTAGTAGGGACATTTAGGTTGTGTTTAGCCACTAAAAGACCTTCAAAGTCAGCCAGGCAGGGCCTATCTGTGCAGTCAAATGAAAAAGCCATCCCACAAGAAGATATTTGCAATCTGTTACAGCTATGGGAAGCCCCTGCAGCTGTATCTGTAAGAACGGCCAGCGTGTCAGAAAGTCTCTAGTTCTTAGCTGGTTGACACCTACTGTCTGGGTGACGGTGACGGAGGGTAGCATGTAATGCTGGGGGTTGGGGGGCACCCAGAGAAGGATCCCTGGAGCCTGCTGGCTAAGGAGTCCAGTCACATCAGTGAGCAACCTGAGGAAGATGTCCAGGATGTGCACACATCCACAGGAATACATACATGGCCATTAGGCATCTACCACCTGGACTTCGAGAGGCACAACCATGATACAGAATACTACAATGACTGCCAGATGGTCCATCACCTGACTAGGCATAAGCTATCCTCCAGCAGAAGCTAGAAGAGTCTGACACCCTTGGGAGTGGGACCCGACACCCATAAGAGAGCAGAGGGAAGGAAGTACCCAAGACTCCACTAAGAGAGGATGATGGGAGGAAGTTCCTGTACTCTTAAGGGTCCAGTTGGGGAGACCGGGACAGCACCAGGGTTCACAGAAAGCTAGGGAGGATGGGAAAGGAACCCAGATACCTATCTTTCATTTCTAATTTAATAAATGGCTTTTATTTAAAAAACAAAAAACTCGTCTTAATTTTCATAGTAAGCATGGAAGACCCTTAAATAAAAAAAAAAAATCTCATTTGTTCAAGCAAGGTCGGTGAAGAGGATTTTCCAGCTGAAGTAAGAAGCCTCAGAGGAATTAGGTACCCACCTCTGGGCAAAAATCCTTCTGGCCCAGCTATGTCCTAGAAACAAGTTATAACGAGTGAAAGGCGAGCAAGCTTCTGTTCCTCAAACTTGCAGGAAGACACCTGATACTGAGCAGAAGGCAAGGCTTAGCTATGTACATACTAGAATTCTTGAATATTCGCAAAATTGCCCCTTCAGTCACCCACAATGCACATGTCTACACTGCTGGAGGGTCTAAAACTCTACCTGCCCGTAGGCCAGAGTCCCCAGGTGTTTGAAACACGTAACACAACATGGAGTCTAAGCGACACACAAGCTCCTCTTTTTAGCAGCCCACACCCATTAAAACAGCTTATGCATATAATGAACGGTTCTGACTTCATTGTGGCTGAAGAACACAGAAACGTCCATCAAATCTAGAAGCGCATCTTGAGTTTCTGTTTGCTTTTAGAGTCTGGATTAAGCCTGGAATCTTCCCTTCTTCTTAACAGAGCCACTAAAGAGCTTCTATCCCTCAAACCTATGAAGTAGAGACGTAGCCCCAAGGCTTTCTGGCCTCTGTCCCTAATGAAACAACTGAATGGGCCTGAAAGCAAAGAGCAACCGATCTTATTGGAAGATCAGGCCTTTTTCTTGCAACGTCTGCAAAATAAACGTGGCAGGTTACCTCCGGCTGATCTTTGTGATCCCTGTCTATGGTTTTCAATTATGAATTACAGTCCCATGTCCCCAGGATGATCAAAGCTAGTAGAAAGAGTGTGAATGGCCCAGAGGGAACAGAAGCAGAAGGTGAGGCTGGCACTGCTGGACATTCTTAAGCATCCAGCTTTTACCTCTAGTGGCTAGGAGTCTTTCAAATGACTTGGTATCTCTGCAGTTCAGACTGGCTGGGAGAGTCAGCAGCAGAGTCAGGGCTGGGGGGCTGGGGACACAGCCAAGTGCCACATCCATCCATGGGGACCTAAAGTCACCCACGTTGGGATACATTCATTCCCTTGAACCTTCTTGTGAGCTAGCCCAATTCAGGTACAGGCTTGAGCTAGCCCAATTCAGGTACAGGCTTGAGAACACCAAACACCAGGCTCACTGCCTGCCTGCTCCTCCCATCCCCACGGCCTCTCATTCTGTGGAGGATAAACTCAAGGCCAGGGAGGTTCGATGATGCATCAAGATCACAAGAGGAACATGTGTGTCCCCTTGAGTTAGAGAAAGATATGGAGGCTCAGTGACCTGAAGGAACTTGTCCCGAGACATGAGTGAGGTGAGCCGGAGGCACAAACCTGGTCAGGTTATGAGCCTAGTCTTATTTCTCTAGCTCTGGGCTGCCTCAGGAGAGGATTTTTAAAGAGAGGTGCAGGGAGGAAGCAGTCACTAAAAGATCAATGTCCACCAAGCATCCACAGTATACTGGGGACACAGGAAGGAAGGAGTGGGGGAGCTGGCCCTCCCCAGATATAAAGCGTAGGCCCCCCCTGATGCTCTTCTAGGATTTGGCCCTCACTCTTCAAAGAGAAGAGCCAAGAGTATTTATTGCACTCCTTAGGGGGTACCCAGGGCTCCTCATGGCCCTTCTCTCTCATAGACAGCCTCAGGATACTTTTAGTGTCTTCTTTGAGTGAAGCTAGACACAAAAGATCCCTCAGGAAACACCTAACGTTGAAAGATTTAACACACCCAAGCCTGTGGGTGAGACCACCAGACATTGCAAGGGTCCAAGACTTCTCAGTTTCCACTTAGAAATGAAAGGGGGTCTCGCTTTTGAGTAGGAGTTGGCACACCAGGTAATCCAACAGCCTCCTTAGCCCCGCCCTCTTCCTGCACTCACATCCGGTCACTCTCCTAGAAAAAGGACAGTACATGTCGAGTGGCATCCTGGGACTCTGGGGTAGGACAAATAGGAAGCGGCCGACTCTGATCTCACTTTTCACCCCCTCTCTGGGTGTCAATGTCCTCCCAGAGAAGTAAGGAGGACTGTGTGTTATCATCCCTGCTGAGGGCAGTGTTTCCATAACTCAGTCTACTTGCTGACTTCATGGCCTCCCTTCGTGGCAGGAACGCTGAAGAATATTCCACTGGCATGGTGCTCCACGGTGAACAGGCCGGCTTTTGTAGCTCCCCTCAGAACCTGAAAACCACAGACCCATGGCCACAGCTCCATGAAGTCAACAGAGCAAGATGTGTTGCAGGAGTGTCTACAGAGCTTTTGTTGACACATGGTTTAAGACACAGAAGTAACTCTTCTCACATGCACAAGGCCCATTTGTGTGGTTCTCAACCAGGCTGGCCTTGCATCGTGACATCTGAGACTCCAGGCATCCTGGACACTGTGTACACAGTAGGGGTGCTAGGATGGTTTAGACATCCTCTACTCTGCCTAGGGAGATGGAAGCAGGCAGGGGAAGCTGCCTGTGGCTCTGACCAGACAATGAGCTCACCATCCTGTTTTACTCAAAAAGTAGAGATGGAGCATTAGACATGGATTACAGCACCTCCTTCACCTGCCCCTGCCTGCAAGCTTCTCACCAGACACCCAGGAGGGAAACAACCAACTCAGAGCCCAACACAGTACCCCGCCACGGATGAGCCCACTCTTCCCACTGTCGCTGGAAAGCATCCAGTGTGTGTGTCTATAGCTCTTCCTTTCTAGAATATTGCAGAGGAGCCCTCCAGATTGGTCTGAATGGCCAATGTCCTCAAGGCCCCAGAACTATAAACTTAAAATGACTAGGGTGTGTGTGTGTGTGTGTGTGTGTGTGTGTGTGTGTGTGTGTGTGTGTGTGTGTGTTGTGCCTACCTGAGGGAGCAGGGCATGTGTGAGCCATACTCGTGGATGTCAGAGGGTAAACTTGAGTGTTAGTCCGGACATTCTGTTTTGGGTAAAGCAGGGCATCTTCCTGGTACTGCTGGTTTGTGGTGTGTGCATCAGGCTAGCTGACCATCGTGCCACAGGAACACTGGGCTTACAGACATACACTAGCTAATCTGTCACACTACCTACTGAGCCATCTCTCCTTCCCAAATGTAAGCTTTGTTATGTATAGCTTACCACATTTTTTGAAATATGAAAAGTAGTATGGGACACATCCAACCAAACTGACACAGTTTGCCAATAAGATGGTGCCAGGTCCCCAAAGTGTCAGGGGCTGTTAGTAACTTCCACCATCTTCGGTTTGAGTGTAACATGTTGAACCTTAGCAGGAACCCACAAACACCCTGCCCTCTAGGATCTTACAGAGTCCAGACCAGTGCTCCCCAACATGGAAATCCTTTCAGGATGGCCGGGCAGCTCAGTGCAGATTTTACAACCCCCCCAATCAAAACCTGGTTCAATAAGCCTCCCCCCTCAATTTATCCTGCCTTTAAAACATCTCTTGGGTCTGGGAACTGTGGACTAGAAAGAAGAACGGATGAGCCACTTTAAGTGAGATGTCCAGCAGTGGCTCCCACTCCTGTACCTGCTTTCACACAGACTCTGACAGTTCTTGAACAAAGGAAGCGATCTCTGGCTTTCCCTGGCCAGCGGGTGTCAGTCAGAATCAGACAGACCCACGGATGCCGGGTCCCACTCCATTGTACCTCTGTCCTCGCCACTGTAGACTGGTCAATAACACCACCCTACTACCTTGGCACGAAGTCTGCTGTGCCAGGGTTCCAGGCATGGGACCTGGAGCTATTTGTGCGTCACCTCGGTGGGCCTTAGTTTCCACATCTTCACAATGGGAGTTAAAACCGTACCCTGGGGATTCATCACACTGATGGAAGACAAGGGCCCGAGCCAGGTAGGAGCACACACAGAGCGCTTAATAAACGCTGCTGTCGGGCTCAGGAGTGTGGTGGGAGCTCCCTGCACCCCACTCCCTGCACCCCCAGGGTATGATGCATGCGAGCAACATCTGTTCTCACACTTGCACTATTAAGGAGCACACTGATGTCCACTGGCCATCCACCGTGTGGTTATAAACCATGGCCTGTTGACTTTGTGATGACAAGAATGGATTTTTTTTAAAAAACAGTGAGCTTTCCTGATCCCCAAATAGCAGGCAGAGCGACACTCTAGTCAGCAACTCCTGAGTCCCAAGGAGGAAGCGGGACACAGGGGGCACAATGAGAAAGGAACAGTCTCACCCCTAGCCTTTCCCGAAGACCCAGCTCTGCTGACCTCACAGGTGGAAGCCACGCCCACCACACCCTCCTCAAACATGAGCCAGAACAAACTCTTTCTCCCTTAAGCTGCTTCTGGTTGGATACATGGCCATGACAGGGAGCAATGAGGACTCCTCTGTCCTGCTTACTGAAGGAACTGTGTTGGCACTCGGGAGGTACTTGATGATAAATCACAACACCCATCCAGAATGAACACAAAACCCAGCCACCCTGGATTATCCAGGTTATATCTTCAGTCTATATTTCGTGGCTCCTCCTTCGTTCAGCTAAGGGGCCAGATCTGAACGAAGATGCTACTCTGTCCTGATGAGGGAGAACTGACACAGCCCAGGGATAAGGAGCTGCAGTGGTTTGAAAGAAAACAGTCCCCATAGGAAGTGGTACTATTAGGAGGTGTGGCCTTAATGGAATAGGTGTGGCCAAAAGGAAGTGTGTCACTGCGGGGGTGGGCTTTGAGGTCTCATATGCTCAAGCTATGCCCAGTGTCACAGTTCACTTCCTGTTGCCTGAGGATCCAGATGTAGAACTCTCAGCTCCTTCTCCAGCACCATGTCTGCCTGCGTGCCAACATGCTTCCTGCCATGATGATAATGGACCAAACCACTGAAACCATAAGCGAGTCCCAATGAAATGTTTTCCTTTATGAGAGTTGCATGGTCGTGGTGTCTCTTCACAGCGATAGAGACCCTAACCAAGACAGGAGCTGAAACCTTCCAGAATCAGACCAGCTTTGCTATCAAGTTGATACTTCCCACTGTGCAGTCCTCAGCAAACCATGTCCCTCTCCATCAAACCACCCTGCTGCAGACTAAAGGCCAGCACGCGCATAAGCACTGGACAGGGCACACGCATTTTACTAAAGATGGTAACAGTTGTCCTTTGGGAACAGACCAGCGCGCTCACTCCCGACTAGCTGCATGACAGTGGTAGATTAATTCAGCCTCTGCATTCTTCTCGTCGCTAAGACGAGAGTCCCCAAGATCAGAGGGTTGTCACGGGGACTGAAGGGCATCATCTGAGTGACACACAGCCGCTTGTGCATCCTGTGTTGGTATCACCCAGGTCACACAGAGCTGCTTGTACATCCTGTGATGCTCAACAAACATTGCTTATTGGGGCTGAAGGTGGGACTCCGGGATCTCAAGCACACGAAGGATGGTTGGTTGCCACACTCTCCACCCAGTTCCAATCATCCTTACTACACGTCCTTGTCATTCCTCCCACACTGGTGAGCTTCCAAGGGCCTGAACACCTCTTCTTCACTGCTGCACGCCTAACATGAAATGCCTGGCACGGTCTTTTCAGACAGCGGAGAGAAAGGGGGTCTCTTTTAGAGATCACTCCATCTCACCACCACCCCCTCCACCCCTTCACACTGTCCATTGAGCTCATGTCCCGACTTCAGAGAAGACTCAGTGGTGGGATACAGGGACGATGTGAAACTCAGTACCGTGAGGTGAAAAGACAATGTGCCACAGTGTGAAGAGTTTGCAGATGGTAAAAGCCCAGCTGCTCACACACCTACCAGTGGGAGGGGGCGGCTTGCGAAATGCTCAGGATGAGTCAACTTTCTCTTCCACAACAGCAACAACAAGGAGGGTAGTGATGAGGGAGCAGTAAACAGGAGTGGGTGAGGGGGAGCACACCCAACCCCAGCACTGAGGAAGTGAAGCTCTTGGTTGTATGTGGCGGGGTAGCAGTCTGGCTTAATCCGGTTCAGAAGAACCAGCTGGAATCCCAGGCTCGCTCCAGAGTGCACGCTTCATACTTTTCTCACTTGACGGGACACCATGAGGACGCACGGGATGTGTCTGTGTCGCGGCAGACAGCCGTGTTGAGAGTTGAGGCCGTCGTCTGCCTCAGTCTGTTTCGCAGTTTCGCACAACGTGGTGCACGGCTGCACAGATGACCGAGGGCCTTGGGACACACGAAGGAACCGCCTTTTGAATCACACGCCTCTTCCAGCAGGAACGATGATGCAGAACACAGAGCTCCAGTGTGTGTGACTCTCCAGAGGAAAGGCCGGGAGTGTGAGTTCAGGCACAGCGGGGCCCATGGTACCTCCAGATCCTGCCTATGGCACCGAAACCCTGACTGCCGCAGCCTGTCACTCAACAAGAGTCACATGAGCTGGTTGCCGGAGATACAGGCTGGGAACCTTTGAGGGGTCCCATGGAATGAAGACCCCAAATTCCTCGCCTGGACTCTTCCAGGCTGTCATGTCTCATCTCAAACACAACAATCCAGTTTCAGACAACCTGCCCGTTCGTCAGCCTGGTGGCCTGTGATGCCCTCAGCCCCAGAACTCCACGTGTTAGCAAACAGAACACGGCGGCATCCTCTGAGTGTCTTCTCTCGGGTCAATGGTGCCTGCTGTCTTCTTGGGAAGACCAACTGAGGAGGAAGGACTCTGGTCTCTCATGGACCCTGTCCAATGGGGGATTTTATTACCTTACCAGACAACGGTGCTGCCGTCAAAAGGACAGTGAGAGGGATGTCACGGCACAGCACTTCCGTAGCAACAGCAGCTGCCCTCCAGTGAAGCAGTGACAGGAAGACGCCCCATGACAGGAGCGGCGTCTGTGTCCTCCCCACAGGCAAAGCCCACAGTGAGGCTGGGCACAGGGCTGAGCCGGACCCTACGACTCCCAGCCTCTGCAGGCTTCCAGCATACCGGTTCTTCCCGGTGGTCCCCTGTCATGGACAGCCATGGACACGGGCAGGCTCAGCCTCCATCTCAGCCACTCCCGCTGCCTTGACAGTGTATCTTACATGGGTACTTTACAAACAGCAGAATCCACAACTCATAGTTCTGAGCTGAAAGTCCAAAGTCATGACCCCAGAGAGTCAGGAGCTGGTGAACTATGCTCCCCATAGGAGGCACCTCCCTGTACTCACATGGCTGAAGGACTAACAGGCTCCCTCCGCCTCTGGGAAAGGCACAAATCCATGATCTTGGCTCCCTGGTACCTAATCACATGCAATTGGGGTAGTACTAGAGATCAGAGTTTGACGTGTAAGCTGATGGTGTCACACTAGAACTACAGGAGACTCTGAACCCTTCTGGAGATGCCCAGGCCTCACCAGGGCCTGAAACCTGTTCCATACAACAGACACAGAATCAAAGGACCTTAAGGGAGCTCACGGCAACATCTCCATGGGCATCTCAGCAAGGCTGAATCGAGGATGGGCCTGCATCTTAAGTGACCAAAACATAGAAAAGGAGCATGTAAGGGGCCAGTGACACAAGGCCACCCACCAGAGGACATCTTTCTACCCCCACACAAGTGAACCATTTAAAGTCAGTCCCCCGATACCTGTCTACGGGGCCTCATGGAAGCTGCAAGGTACACTGTAACTGACCTTCCTTGCCTTCCTAAAACTTTCCTGGCCCTCGGTCCCCCAGTCTCAGACTTATTTGTTCTGGGTGCAGTGGCCAACTGACCCCCCACAGTGCAGTTTCCAAAGATTCCTGCTGTCCCCGCTTGGCTGGCTTAGGTGCTATTCTAACAGGGAGACAACACACTTCATTCTTCATATTCTTTAGACACAGGGCAAGTGTGACAAGCGTGTGCAGACAGAGAACCTCAGGTTTAATCATGTAGAGGAGCTTCAAATATTTAGGAACTTCCTATGAAGCCCACCCTACCCACACATCCCATGAGAACAATCTGAGCTTCTCTGCCAACCTAACAGTCGTGTGTGTGTGTGTGTGTGTGTGTGTGTGTGTGTGTGTGTGTTACCCATTTAACAACAACACCTGCTCTACACTAGACCTTAACCTTCCTAATGCTTCAATCCATTAATACAATTCCTCATATTGTAGTGACCCCCAACCATAAAGTTATTTTTGCTGCTATTTCAGGACCGTAATTTTGCTACCGTTATGAACCATAATGTAAATATTTTTGGAGACAGAGGTTTGCCAAAGGGGTCACGACCCACAGGTTGAGAACTACTGCACTAGACACTTAAAGCTCTGGGTCTCGATTTCTATAACTGTACAAGAATAAATTTCCTCAGGTTCAAACACTGGGATAAAAGGATTCAAAGGTTTCATTCTTATCTGACCTGGAGAAAAGCACATAGATCCATTAGTAATGTCAGCTATGGTCACACTAAAAGGGAAGTGTATGTTTGTTGGTACCTGGACCACCTCAAAGAACCCCCTTGCTAATTCTAAGACTGTAAATCATAAGCTAAATCCCCCTAAAGGGGGATTTAGACCCTCTAGAGGCCTACGAGGTTTAAAGTTGTGAACACTGAGTTATAAAGAGTTCAAAGGATTCCCTTTGCTACAAATGGAAGAAGCAGTGTGTGCGTTGAACAAATCCCCTGCACTCCACACTCAAAGCTCCCTGAAAGCCACAGGCCCACAGGTGGCCTTGGTGAAGTTTCTCCTCAGCCCAAAACCTGATGGGATGAGGAATGGCTTCCCAGCATGAAAAACCAAGCATTTCTATGCAGCTGTTGAGTCGCAGAAATCATGGCTGTGAGAGCCTAAAATTGTTTCATTCTGAGCAGCTTTCATTTTTAAGGACAAATCACCTCTGTGCAACTCCAAAAAATGAGAGAGAGAGAGAGAGAGAGAGAGAGACAGAGAGAGAGAGAGAGAGATAAAGAGAAAGAGAAAAGAGACATTAATGGCTATTAAGGTGTCTGAGATAGGGATTAGGGGAGGGATGAGAGAAAGAAGTCGTTTACCAGGAGGAGGAAGCCTCACGCTCTCGCCTGTTTAACTGCAGTGTGCTCAGCCCAGGGACTGGCCTTACCGGCTCCAGGAAAGACCTCAAGAGTCTGAGGAGGGACTGCTGCATCGTGGTAACTGTGTGCCTTCTACTCCACAGCCACCACGCTTTCTGTCCCCGTCCTTCTGCGAGCTCTTCTAACCCTGATGATGGAGGCCTGCTGCTGGGGCTCCCTGGGCCACTGGCGATTTCACAGGGTGCCAATCCGTAAGCCCCAGAAAACACCGAGGCCTCTAAGAACACTCCAGGACGGGAGTCAGAGGCACCTGCGGCTGGGGGCGACTCCTACCACACTTAGCACCAGAAGCCCTAAATCCCTATCATCATCATGAGTCATCCCTCATGTTAAAAGGCAAGTAGTTTATTGATAGGAAAGAACATTCTGATAAGATCCATTTCCCATCTTAGACAACGCCATCCTCATGAAGACTTGGGGAGAAAATAGGCTTCACAGAGGAGAGAACTCGGCTCCCAAGGCCATGAGGATTCAGGGCCAACAGAGGCAATACCATAACAGTAGCAGAGAAATTAATTGAACATCTACTATACACTGGGTGCTAGTGTACTGTTTCGGGGGCATTATCTCATTTCATCCTCCCAATAAAACTGTGGGGCGACGCCGGGCGGTGGTGGCGCACGCCTTTAATCCCAGCACTCGGGAGGCAGAGCCAGGCAGATCTCTGTGAGTTCGAGGCCGGCCTGGGCTACCAAGTGAGTTCCAGGAAAGGCGCAAAGCTACACAGAGAAACCCTGTCTCGAAAAACAAAACAAAAAAATAAATAAATAAATAAATAAATAAATAAATAAATAAATAAATAAACAAAAAACAAAAAACAAACAAAAAACAAAAAACTGCGGGGCGAGTATCTCTACCCTGTAATAAGCTGAGAAACAGAAAGGTTAACATTCATTTTCTAGCTCAACATCTATCTATTTCAGTCTCCACTCTGATCCAACATGGAGAAAGGTGCAGAGATCCATTAGTGATGTCTGCTGTCTTCACACTGTATAAAAGAGAAGTGTGTATTTGTTGGTACCTGGAACAGCTCAAAGGGGTCCCTCTTGATAGTCCTACGATTGTAGATTATAAGTTAATTCCCCCAAAGAGGGTAATTTAGAGTCTCTCAGGGCCCTTGGGTTGAAGGTTGTGAGCTGCCACACTGTTCCAGATCAAGAGTTATTGAGTGGCAGGGTGAGAAACCAGGTGTGTGGATTCTGGGGTCTGTGTGGGCTTTTGTAGCACTCCAGACAGGCTGGCATCCACAGGAACACATGAATGTTTGCTGAGAGAGGGACAGAGAGACAGAGAGACAGAGACGTCACCCCAGCCCACCCTGGGCTATGTTTTTTCATAGTGCTGCAGAACATGGGAGGCACTGGGGGAGACAAGGTCCTTCTCAGCTCTTCAAAGACAAAGAAAGAATCATCCTTACTCTTCACAGCTTCTCAGTCTCCATCCAATAGATCTCAAACTGCATGTTCCAGAATATTCTCTCACATAGAAGGTACCAGAAACAGATTGTGAAAACAAATAACTCAGCACCTGGTAAGAAAAGCCCACCCCGACACATTCCAGAGCCAGTGAAGACCATGGCATATCCTCTCAACCATGGCACCTGATACAATCCCCAGACACAGAGCTTTGGTCACTGGTGAAAACAAGCAAGAGCAACCCTTTCTAGAAACATCTCCACCAAACCCAGACCCGGAACACCACTCCCCACCAGGCCGCGCTGGGACTTAGTCACGTTCTGTGGCTACCAGGAAGAGAGGGAAAGGCTAGCTGGATTACTGAAGGCCCCGAGTGTAGAGGAGTGAAGAGTCACAGAGAATGGGAAGGGTGTGAGGCTTATGGTACGACCCCTGACTGACGCAGACAAATGGGAAAAGATGACAAGCCCAAGCTTTCTCAGGAGCAGAGAGAGTCCCAGGAGGGGGGGATGAAGAGGGACACAGTGGAGGACAAAATGACTCAATATTTGAGTGTGTTTCACGCTGTGCTTGGGTTTTTGTTGTTGTTGTCGTTTTTTACAATAAGAATGATTATCAAGTGTTGTCCAGGAAAAACAAGGGGTAATAACATAAATAAAAATGGAACTATGACCAACAAGAACATCATCAAATAAGAAAGACATGCTAAATGTCCAGAAATGTCCAGATCGTAAGTAAATGGCCAATTACCAAGATGACTCCAATAGCTGTCCTATCCTGAAGATTCTAACTCTAGTACTTAATATGTTCTAGCTGAGATACGAGAAGATTGTAACTGTAACTATCTAGTCTTCAGCTCCATCAAAGACCTGAGAAGGAACACAATAAAACCTGAGAAAACAGAAAATGCAAGCAAGCAATTTCCGAAATTCTTGTGAGAATAGACAGAGACAGCCGGTCGCTTGGACAGTCACCTAAAGTTTCCCAGCATCATTGGGGCATCCAATTTGGCTACAGGCCTAGAATACCTGACAGACCATCTTCAGAAGCAGGAATTTTGAAAGACCGTCTTACTCTGTCTTGGCAAGGTTCAGTAGTCACTTTTCCTTGTGTCCCACTTGTCCAGAGAGGACAGCACTCATACTGTCGGCAGTTGAGGCAAGGGCAGTTCTTTGCCCAGCAGGTCATTTTGTGCCAAGAAGACAAACTTCCAAATGGAAATGTCACAGAAGCCCAACATTCTCTCCGGATCAGACCAGTTCTGCCAGGAGCGATCGTGTCTCACTGCACTTGGTTATAGTGCACACTGTACATCACCCACTCATTTCAAACACACAGCGACCCTCCACAGGTAATTCCGCAGAGAGGGAAACTGAGCCAGGGATGAAAGCCTCCAGCAGGGTTCTTCCTGTGCACAAACAAGGCGCCAACAGGCAAGTGCTCAGCCACCACCAGTCACCCGCTCTTGCCGGCCCGCAGTGTGGTAATTCACAAAGCCGCGTCCCAGCTCAGACGGGCACCCAGTGACCTTGCCCTCACAGTGGAGCTACACAGCTGTGAGGGCCAGGGTCAAACTAAGGAATTCCAAAGCCCCTGGTTGGAAGGGCCAGGGCCAAAATAAGGAATGCCAAAGGCCCTTGAACACAAACTTTAATTTGTTTTTTGGGGGGGTTATGTTTTGTTTGTTTTGTTTTTTGAGACAGGGTTTCTCTGTGTATTCCTGGCTGTCCTGGAACTTGCTCTGTAGGCCAGGCTGGCCTCGAACTCAGAGATCAGCCTGCCTCTGTTTCCTGAGGGCTGGAATTAAAGGCACGCATCCCAACTCCTGGCTGAATAACAGTTAGATATCATTGAGAAATATGTAAAACTACCTTCAGTCTGAAAACACTAAACCTGACCAATTTGTAAAGCAATATGGAAGTAATCTGGGGAGGCTGTAGACAAGCCCCTGGCAGGCTGAGTGAGGCTGTAACTTGGTGCCCAGAGAAGTGGGAGAGAGAAGGGGTTTATTGTTAGGATTCTGTACATTAGCAGCTCAGGGTCCTGTGTCTTGGTCTTCCATCATCAGTGGGCGGTACTCGCTGTGTGGTCACACAATCCTCGCCTTAAAAAGCTGGACACGGACCCCACCTCTCTCTCTGCGCTCTCTGCTCTGAGTTCTCTCTCTGTTCCCCACTCTGCTCCCTCCCCCGCCAGGCCTGGCTCCCCTCCTATCCCCATTCTTTCTAATAAAGCTCTTTATAACTCTGGTAGACGTGGCCGCGGCCCATGGCTTTTCCACTGGTAACCAGCTCCACCAACCAGCGCCATTTTACTATCATTTATTTTCCTAATTTCTAAGGTGCTAGAGACAACCCGAGGGCAGCCGAGAGGCTAAAGGTATTTATAATTTCCTAATCACCCGCCTTGGCTGGAAGCAGTTCCCCCAAGCCCGCCACATGCCTTCCCCCTGTGGCTGCCTGTGCCGGTATGTGCCACTCCATCCCAACACCCATTTCTGCCAGACAATCCCATTCTGTGCCATTCAACGAACCCACCACCCAGGTCATCAGCATCGGAGGCCCCAGCCACGGAGGTGGCAGATGAGGGACCAGTTGCCTGTACAAGCGCGTCAGAAATTAAGTGGGTGCTCTCGGGAGCTCAATTCCCAAGTTCAAATCCTCCCTCTGACTTCCTCTAAGCCTCCACATCTCCATCTCACAAGCAACCGTATCATGGGACCCAGCTCAGGAGACAGTTGTACTGATTAACTAGAAACTGCTCAGGCTATGCCCTAAGCAGGGCAGCTGCCACCGAACAGGCGTTCAGTGACTATAACAATACAGGAAATGTGGGGAACTGTCTGCAGTTAGACTCCAGCAGAGAAAAACCATTTTCAGCACAGGCTGCAGGCTGGCAGACAACCCACAGCCGCTTCTATTTCAAGGTTCGGAACGGCTTTTATGTCGCTGTGCCCCAGGCCTGACTTAGCCCCTCAGATCTCACCTTCCTTCACAGAATCATAGGTGAGCGGGACCTCTGAGATCTGGGTTAGGATCCTCATGAGCCTGGTTTTTTGTTTGTTTGTATTTAATCAAAGTCTCTGCTGGGACTTTGGGCTCACAAATTAAGCTAAACTGGCTGGCCTGTCTCTGCCTCGCCAGTGCTGGGATTACACACGCACATGCCACCACACTCAGCTTTTCACATGGGTTCTGGGCCCTCAAGATTGTACCATAAGTACTTTAATCACCAGGCTGCCTCCCAGTCCCCTCTTTATTGAGAATAAAAACTAGATTTCCTCACTTCCCCCGAGTCAGAAATAAGTCAAGTGACCTGGGTCTGGCTAGTTAGATATAAGCATAACCATTTTTGCTGTAGTAAAGGACTGTCCCAGACCACAAGGCCAGAAACAGAGTGAGGTGGAGTGTCTGAGCCTCTGGCACCATGGAGCTATGATACAGGCCCCAGTGGGATTGTTTTGTGAGGGATGTCAGGGTTATTGGCATGAACCATGACATCTGGTCCTCACGAGCTCCAAGTGAGTTTGGTCAAATGATGGAGATACAGGAAAGTACCATTGGAGGCTAACTACCAATCAATCCAAAGCCAGCCATCTCCAAGAGGCTGAGCCAGGAGGACAGTGGCTCTATTTTAGGGCTCTTCTCCCTGGTTATGTGACACTTTCATCCCAGATTCTGTCCTCAAGGTGCACAGCAGAGTCCAACTCACACCAAATGCAATGAGCACCAGGACACGCTGCTGGATTCACGGAAAAGAAGAGTGGAAAATAGAGGACCCTCATCCCCAAGAAACCAAGTCTATCTAAGGGGACACCACAGGCCATTGTGGTAGGCTACCACGTCTTCAGATTCCTCATTGACAAGTAGAACATAGGCACCAGCTGAGCTTACAGAGGTGGCTAAGCCAACATCCTTCCGTAAGTGAGGAAATGCAGCCAGACTCTCCATGTTCAAATCCAGTGAGTTGCTGCTACCCAGTTACTAAGTACGGTGTTCCCTGCTGAGGCATGGCCATGTCTTCCGGCTCACCTCCAGATGATGTTTACTATGTGCTGATCCATACTTCTAAGTGATGACAGCACCCATCAAATTCACCCCATCCAAGACTGCATTCCTAGAAGGGGCCGTGAGTTCTGCTAATGGCTCAGTGGGAAGGGCCTGTTGCTCCTCTATTTTGAATTCCTCACTTGACTCTAATGCTATGTCTCCACAGACAAAACAGAAGGCCCGTGACAGACAGAATCAAAGAGAACAAGATTCGCCCAGATGCCCTGCCTTTCCCCTTCCCCTCCAAGTTCCTGGTGTGCATCTGAGTCAATACTGCCCTAGGTGATAGTCAATTAAATATTCTACTGTTTGCAGTGGTCTGAATGAGAGAATGACCCCCATAGGCTCATCTGTTTCAAAACTTGATTCCCGGTTGGTGGAACTGTTTGGGAAGGATTAGGAGATGTGGCTTCATTGGGGAGGTGGGGTGGGCTCTGAGGTTTTAAAAGATTCATGCCATTCCCAGTGTACCGCCTCTGTCTCCTGATCGTGGATGAAGATGTGAGCTCTCAGCTCTTGCGCCATCATCACAACTTTGTTCCGCCGTCTTGAACTCTAACCTTTTGGAACCATAAACCCAATTAAGCACTATTTTAGAAGTTGCCCCAAGTGGTCATGGGGCTTCATCACAGCAGTAGAAAGGAAAGTAAGACAGTAATGAGACCCTACAGGATCCACTTCTCATCTGCTCCTCCCACTGCAATCTAACCCCACTCTTTCCTCAGCATACTGCACTTAATAAGTCCCTTCCGGACTCTGTGTTAGCCTGCCTTCATCTGCTTAGCCCCTGCTTACACACAGCCTCTTCCGAGAGGGCTTCCTCAGCCAGCCCTTCTGAGGCAGTCTTTCCTCGGTCACTAACCCTGGCAATGGCATTCTTCCCCACTAAAAACTCAGGTTGCACGCTGGGAATGCGCTGACTGACAGAAGCTGACTTCCCCATGAGGATGGAGGCTCTCTGAACAGGGCTTTGTCTGTTGATCACACTGTTGCCTCCTCAGAGCCTGAGGTAGACCTGGCAAGTTACAGGTGCTAAGTGTCCAAGAAACAAGCGGCAAAATTAATTTATGGGATATTTGCTGTGTGTCAACTATTGTGCCAGGTTCCGAGGATACAGATTAATAATAATAAATAAATAAATAAAAACAGAAACCCAACAAAAAAGTTTATGTTCCTGTCCCTGACAGGAACACTGCTTGGAGAGTGAGTACCACAGATGTTGGGAGCACTCAAAGAGAAGGCGCCCACAGCTTCACAGAAGCACAGCAGGCCACTTCCCAAGCCCACCTGCTCATCAGCCCTGAAGAACTGCCAACTCCTGCCTCCTGCTGAGACACAGGACTCAGAACTCTGGCCTACCCCCCAGAAACTGCCACCAGATCTGGTCCCGGCCTGAAGCCTGGATGAAGATGCTATGACAGGTTCGTGACTAAGTATTCATTTAAAGAAGAGCCACCCACATAGAAGCTTGAATCATCTAGTACCTGAGGACTAGAAATCAGGCATCTCCGTCTGAAGATCTCGAATAATAACTACACTTAGAATATTTCAGGTATATAACCAGGAGGTGGTCATTCCCACTCTAATGGATTGAACTGTGTCCCTGAGAAGGCATCTTCATACACTTCCCAGTACCTATGTGTGTGGCTTTATTTGATAACAGGGTCACTATAAATGGAATATAATTAAGATGTTATGCTGGAGAAGGGGAGGGGAGTGTTTAATGACTGGAATCTTTTTAGGCAAAGGGAGGTTGGGCACAGAGACGTCAATAGTGTGAGGACACAACGTTGCTAGGGCTCAAAGGCTGCTTTTTCTAAAGAGCACTGGCTCTTCCTTTGGTCCTGCAGATGTCCAGTGGGCAGCTCACCTCAGGATCAAAGCTTGGCATATGGTTCCATTACTATCGCAATCTTTGGGTCAGATTCCTGCTCAACTTTGCATGCAGGTATATTAGCCACTGAAGATGCAGTCTGTAGCTGTGAACTGGCAATCTTCCCTTGCGAGGCTGGAGAACAAGAGATGCTGGGCGGCTTCATTTTTTGTTGTTCCTTCTGAGTCTGTTGTTTTGTTTGAGACAGAATGTCTAGCCCAGTGTACTATATAACCCTATGTATATAACCCTATATTACCACTATATAACCCTATGTATATAACACTATATTACCACTATGTAACCCTATGTATATCACACTATATTACCACTATATAACCCTATGTATATCACACTATATTACCACTATACAACCCTAAGCACTATGGAGCTGAGGATGACCTTGAACTCCTAATCTTCCTGCTCCACATCCAAAATGTTGCAATCATAGGCATGTGCTACTATGTCTCATTTTTTGTGGTGCTGGGATATCAAATCCAGGGCCTTGTGAATATTAGGCAAACACTACATCCATGGCTGAGGCATTTTCAAGGTTCCCAGGGCCATCATCATTCAGATTGTTAACCACTAGCTTAACAACCACAAGGACATACCCAGAAGCCTCCAGCCATTGCCCTGAGCCAACAGCCCAATTAGCCCCATCCTCTCTGACTTGCCCTTTTCTTCATGTCACTCTCTCCTACAGTTCTCGTAGATTCCAGAGACATCTGGCTCATGAATAAACATCTTGAGACAAGATTCAAAACCAGATCCTGGGTGGCAGCCACTTATGGCCACAAGGCGTTTCCACCTGGCCAATGTGGCCAGCAACGCAAGCCCCCATCCCTGGCTGTATAAGCCCTGACTATGGCTAGCCCCTCAGATGCAGCCTCGCAGCCATTAGAACTGCTGCTCTGCTCCCCAGTGTGAACACAATGAGAATCCATGTCCTTCCTGCCCCCCAACACCATCAGGTGATCTTTGGGGACAGCGAGGCCTGGCTCATCTCGGCAAGCCCAGCGAGGCTCTCTCTGGCCTAGCACATCAGTTACAGTACGCATCGGGCCATGTGACGGCAGAGGCAGAACTTGGAGGACATCTACAAGCCAAGACATACCAACGACTGCCAGCATCCAGCAGGGGCTGGGAATGAGGCGTTCTCCCGCAGAGCCTAAGGACGAGCGAGCCTTTGGCTTTAACCGTCTGCACTCCAGAACTGTGAGAGACATTTTCGGTGTGGGCTCTGGGAAGCGGAGGCCCCCACAGGCCCAGAGTCACGGAGAAGCCCCTTCTGAGCCTCCTCTCATCAGGGTGCAGTGGGAAAGAAGGTTCTGTAGACAAAGTCAGCTTCAGATCACAGCTCCGTCTCTGTCACCTGGGGTACTTCAGTTCCTCAGTACAATGGGGTATCACACCACCCTGGTGCTACAGGTAACACATGCAGCCAGCTCACGAAGACCAGAGGGAAATAGGCACTGGCTATGGCTGTGAACAGTGGGAACTGCGAACATTCTGGCTGGGGATGTGACTCAGTCGGTAGAGGGACTGCTTAGAGAGCAGAGGGAAGTCCTGGATTAATCCCTGGGACTTCATAATCCAATCACGGCAGCCCTAGCATTTGTGAGGTAAAAGCAGAGAAATCAGAAGTTCGAGGCTGGGGCTGGAGGCATGGCTCAGTGGTTAAGAGCATTTGTTCCTCTTCCAGAGGACCCAAGTTCAAATCCCATTACCCACATGGGATGGTTCACAATTGTCAACAACTCTAGCTCCAGGGGATCTGATGAGTTCTTCTGGCCTCTGGGCAGGTGAGTGAGTGCACGCATGCACACACACACACACACACACACACACACACACACACACACACGCCAATTCAAAGCCATCCTCAGCTACACGGCAGATCTGAAGCCAGCCTGGGTTACTTGAGACCCTGTCTTGGGCTCTGTCTCCCCTGAGCCCCTTCTTTCTGGAAGGTCTTTCCTGTCCTTGCAAAACCCATCTTGTGTCCGTCCCCCCACTCCCACCCCCAGCACCACTGAGATCCCAGTGAGTGTTCTGTCAAGGGCTCTAGCTTCTGACTGTGGCAGAGCTTCATACCCCTACCCCAGAATTCCCCGCCCTCAGCTCAGAGTAGGCACCCCCTTTCCTGCCCATCAGGACCCCCTACCCAGCCAGCAGCTGCGGAGTAGACTCCCCAGAGGCTTTCTCGATGGGACCGCCAGCGCTCCACCTGTAGCGCTGAAGGACAGGCTTCCTGCCAGCCCCATCTGCCTTGAGGGACAAGCTGTTCAGTGGAGAGAGAGTCAGCTCTGGAGAAGATGCGGAGTTTTAATGCTGTCTGTCACCGCCTGAGATGGAACCCAGCCTCTCCGGCACAGCTGCAGGGGACTCGGGGTGGCTGAGTAACTCCTTCGAGAGCTCACTGGCTAGGAGCAATTAGGCCAAGATTCAAACCAGCTGCTGCTCTGAGGCCTGTATCATCGTCTATTACGTCAAAAATACAGTTCAGAAATCAGATTTTCCCTTTGGTTTTTTTCAGCCCCCCGTTCTTGTGGTTCCTATTCCATCCTACCCAGCATCTACTGATTTTCCATGCATTTATTATATGTATGTATGTACATGTTCACATGTGTCAGTCTGGGCATGCACATGCCATGGCACACACGTGGAGGCCAGAAGACAGCTTTGGGAAGTCAGTTCTCTCCTTCTACCACGTGGGTCCCAGGGATCAAATTCAGGTGGTCAGGTATAACACCAAGCACCTTGACCTGATGAGCCATCTTGTCAACCAGAATCTGCACTTTCTATTAGTCTAGTTACCCACCTCACCCCACCCCGCCCAGTGCTACCTCAAGCTCCCTTTCCCTCTGGTTCCATGTGGAACAGCTGATAGCCTGGGAATCTGCACTGCTTTGATTTCTGTTACTATAACAAAACATCTAAAGCTGACCACCTAAAGAAAGGGACTTATTTGGCTTACAATCTTGGAGATAAACGTCCCAGACTGAGTGGTTCCATTCCCTTGGCCTCTGGTAGGCGGCATCACACTGGCAAGAGTGGATGCAGAAGCTGGCATGCTTCCTCCAACTCACTCACAATGTGATGTCTTCAGTTACCATGCAGGACCATCTTGGCCATCATCACATGCTGGCAACTGTGTGCTCTTAGATTTAGCCTCCAGAACCACGAATCGCACACACTTCTCTTCTTTATAAGTTGCCCAGTCTCAGGGATTTCATTATAGCAACAACCACCAATTGTTAATAAAATAAATAAATAAACAGCCAAACGCTGAGAAAAGTAAAAAAATCAAAACAGAACAATTGGGCATTGGGGAGTTACTTACTTTAAATCTGGAAGGAAAAGCCTTTCTGGAGCATTGACATTTCTGAGATATGAATGAAAAGAAGAAAGCTGATCAAAGGCCAGCAGAGGAAGATGTGGGACAAGGGACACTAAGGCCTAAGGCAAGAACATGCCCCTGTTTTCATCTTGTCACACCAAAGTGGCATGGAGTCTCAGCCTTGTGACTCGGGTGTGGCTCCATCAACCCCAGACCCACCCGCCCCGCATTCACCGGTTAGCAGACAGCCTGATGAGGCATTCCATGAGAAAATTAGACACACTCTCACCCCACACAAAAACGCTTGTTGAAGGAATGAATGAGTAAGCGAACAAATGCTTTGCACAGCAGATTTCCAATTCAAACCCCTTTTAACAACCTGACATCCAGGGCCCCTGTGCCAAACGGAGGTGTCCATTTGACACCCCGTAAAGCAGCTGACTGACAGTTATCAGAAGGGGAAGGAGAAGGTGGGCCTCCTTCAGGATCAAATGGGCCCTCAGCTGTTCAGCACCCAAGAGCTCCCCGCCCTGAGCTGTTCCATCCCTCACAGCTTCCCCGCAGCCTCCCATGAAACTTCAGATTCTATTACTAGTCCCTAAATGGCTATCAACCCCACACAGCTTGGTTAAAAATACTCTTCACACTTGTTAGGCCTCCCCACCATCAGATCACTTCGAGGAATCCGACGCTGAGATTAGCAGAATATGTAAATCCTGCCTCTTCACAGAGCTTGCCTGCAGCACGCTGGCACAGCACCGGCCACGGAGTAGGAGGGCGCTAAGTTCGTTGCTTTTTGCAAGACACACAGTTGATTGAATCTGGGCATTCTAGCTACAGGAGCAGCATTTCTAGCTCCCAAAGCTGCACTACTCATACGGCATGCCCATTTCATGCTTCTGAAAGCGGGCAGTCACAGGATGCACGGGGAAGAACAGCCCACTCTGCTGCACTCCACTGTCTAGAATCATGCTACCAGTACTTAGAGACCTTGACCTTGGCATGGTGTCTAAGACCGGTTATCCTGATCTCACACTTCCTCTGGGAAATCCCATTTGTAAAACTGGAAAGTACTTTCTTTTTTGTATTAGAGTCGTGCACGTCTAGGAATACAGGCTAGAGAAGAGCTAGAGTATGTAGTTAAGAGCCATGCTCAGCCTTGGAAAACAGGCTACAGAAGAGCACCCACATACAGAGCTAGAGTAGGTAGTTAAGAGCCATCCCCAGCCCTGGAAAACAGGCTACAGAAGAGCTAGAATAGGTAGTTAAGAGCCATCCCCAGCCTTGGAAAAAAGGCTACAGAAGGGCACCCACATACAGAGCTAGAGTATGTAGTTAAGAGCCATGCCCAGCCTTGGAAAACAGGCTACAGAAGAGCACCCACATACAGAGCTAGAGTGAGCAGCCTCTGAAATAAAACCAGAGCCTAAAAGCTCCTGAAAAATAAACTAGTGTTTGCCTCAACTGGAGACCATGGACGCTCACTTTCTCTTTTTTCCCCCTCCAGACTGTTAGAAAGAAAAAAATAGGGAAGCAAGGCCCTAGTAAAGACTTAGGGGAGCTAAACTTCAGCGAGATGCTACCATACAAGATGCCCACTAGAATGAAAGGGCAAGCCATCAGGTGTGTGCACACAACACACAACACACACACACACACACACACACACACACAATGGTCCAAAGACCTTCTCTGCCTCCTTCTTCACCCCTTGGCTAGCTCATTATTATGGGGAAAAGGTTATGCTGCCCCTCTAACTCCCAATTCTGATCTCAGACAGAGAAATATCTCTTAGAAAAACAACGTGTTGAATTTCGCAATGCACTATGATCAATATTCCATCCCACCTACGACTGCTTGACACCAAAGGAGACAAACCATTGCCTGAGGTCCAATCTTCGCTGCTGCCTGTTTCTGCAAACAGCACTACTGGACAGCAACCTTCCATGTCTGCTTTCTGATATACAGCTGTAGCTGAGACACCCTAGCAGGGACCCCGTAGCCTGCAAAACCTAAAAGGTCCACAACCCAGTCCTCAAAGAAAAACTCACGTCCCATCTCCCTTCAGCTTGGGTGAACAAAGCAATATTCACAGGACTGTTAAGCACTTCTGGCTCTGTGTAAAGATCAAAATATCTGGCCAGACTGAAAACCTGGATCCTCCCGTACATGTAACACCAACACCCAGTCAGTCCATGTGGGAGATGGGCCTTGGAGGAAAGGCTAGAGACATTCACAAGAACTGTCACCTCCCACCAGTGCTTCTCTGGGTGTCACTGCAGAATGGCTGTGAGAATGCCTTCTAACTGGGTGTGACAAACAGCTCTAGGGGGCATGGAGGGATAGACTCTGGCTCTCAATGTCCAGCTTGCTGTGGTTAAGCAATGTGGCCTCTTAATCATGGCTCCTCTCGGCTGCAGTGTGGACTTGGTCTTGAACACAGTGGGCATCTTCCAGTTTAACTGCTCCCACCTCCAACAGGAGAAAGCTCAGAGCTGTGCATCACTAACCCCCTCGGGCAGAGCATCTGTATTCTCTCTTCAGTTCTTCCTCTTCTGCATCGTCTTCCTTCATTATGTTGCTGATGGTACCCAACCCATCGATCATTTCTTTGTTTTTGTTTTTGTTTTTTTTCAGGAAAGGACACCAAATATAAAATCTACAAAATTCTGGATGATGCTAAGACTGGGATGGCCCTCAAGACAGGGTAGCTTTTTCCTCTCCCATGCTAGCCCCCAATTTCCATGTTTCCTTTTATTCTATGCCTTTGGGAAAGCCATGAGAACTGGCTGGGCTGTGAGCAAACCCAGGAACTCATGCAGAGGGATGACCTTCAGGGAGCGGTTATCCAGGAGGCATCCCACCCTCTTATCCTCTGCTCCTCACTCTGGTCACAACCAGATCCCACCTGGAAGCCAGGTGGGATGGCACAGCCCAGGCCACACTTGGTGAATCTGCACAAGGAGCGCCTGTGTTTGTGTTTCTGAATGCTTGCTGCAATCCCGTTCTGCCGAACTGCATGCGGTTCTGTCTTCCCGCCTCCTTCATCGCTGCAGCTGGGATCTGTTTGCATTAGAAAACAGGCCATTCTCGGGGGCCAGGTCTGTTTACCCTGTCTACAGTGGTACCCACAGAAACGGAAGAAGGCAGGTAGAGATTTCATCCTGTTGGTTAACAGTGGAACTTGTTAGCTTGGCTGGAAAGGCAATTTTGAGGTTGAAAAATAGCCTATGCTATTTGAACAGTTGTGCCTTTTTAGACCGTTGGTTGCTCAAGCAACAACACTTTTCTTGGCTAGTGGGTATCCGCCTGTGTTCAGGGACACAAGGGGTCCTAGCCTGAGCAACTGACATACTGATGGTCTAACCATGTCATGGTACTGTCATTCCCCTTTTACAAACTTTCCTTGCAGCTAGAAAGTGTCAGGTGACCCACTTCTGGCCAATGGGATAGTGGGAGGGACTTGGAACAGAATCCAAGCACTCAATAAATTCTGTTGTTGTTGCCGTTATCATTATTACTGTTTAATGGACTGACCCTTTCTTCCCTCCCATGCCTTCACCCCACCAGTAGTAAGCTGGACCTGGCTTGTCCTAGCTCACAAGAATGATTGTGTGTACTGAATCCCAACGCGGAATATAATACCATCACATTGCTTGTTTGAAATCGGCCATGGTAGAAATAGTTACAGCATGAAAATTGTTACAAAGCAGAATCATTTTCCCCCCCTGGAGAGCTAAATGTAACATATTTGCCACCACATCACCCCTACTTGCCTGCTTCCCCTCTTTCCAACTACCCATAGTCCCCTCAAAAAAATCCCTAAGGACCTCCTGTGAGCTGAGTATCTGAAGGTCTGCAACAGAGGTGGCGTGCTTCAATGAGCCTCCAGTGAGTTTACAGTCTAGCAGCTTAGCAGAAGCCGTCAGGATCCAGGGGTTACAAGGAACAGACGCTCAACCATCAGTACTTCCCAGGCATGGTGGCACTAGCCTGGAGTCCCAGCACCTGGGAGCCTTGAGCAGGAGGACTCCATTCAAGGGTAACCTGGACTACATGGTGAGTTCAGAGCCAACCTGGGCTACCTACTGAGACCTTCCTCCAAGGAGGAAATAACATGTTTGGCCACCCAGCATTAGCAAGGATCCCAACAGTCCCAATCCCCTCTCACCGCCATTATTTGCATATCAACTCTCTACCTCATGAATACAGGACTTCATCCTAAACGCAGAAGCAGGAGCAAAGGGCTTTTCTTTTCATCTGAGAAGAAAACAATTTAATCCTTATAATGACTGCATGAGATAGATACTACAACCACTCTCCTTTCATAGGTATGGACATAAAATCCAGAGAAGACTAAATGATGTGCTTAAAGCTACCGAGCTTGAACAGCTGGAATGCAACCCAAGCATGTGAAAGCAGGCAGTGCTGGGGGGCTGGTCTGGGGATGCTTGGAGCCCCCCTGGGGACCTGTACCAACTTGTAGGAACCTCTGGTCTCTGTGCTCACTGCTCACCGTTCACGCTAAGACTCTTCGTAACTTCAAGAATAAGAGAGCCATTGGATCATTTGCCTATACCTCCCGCCCACTCACACACAGCACAGACACTGTCAGGTGCTGATATTTGCAAGTGTCAGGGGAAACACTCCCGTGAACCCATCTCAGCTCTCAGACTGTCCAACCTGAATGGAAAAAAATCACAGTGCTCCTGGCGCCAGCAGGCCACAGCCTGGCTCCTTCCTATTCCAACGCTCCACTTGAAAACCTGAAGACCCGGGCTCCCGTCCACTTGGCACTCAGACCATCTGCTCGGCCCACCCGCCTGTGTAATTGCACACCTCCCTTTTGGAATTGCGTTTCTCTTTACTGCATCCACTGCCTGGGGAGATCTTACAGTCTGTACCTGCCTCAGCTGCTCCCCCATCAAAGAAAACCCCAAACTCACTGGCATCCTGCTACAAACCGGTATTGCCTCTAGATCCAGCCAGAGAAAAAAAGTATTGGTTTAAGTAGCCGAAGGATTTGAGCAACTTATTATTCATGGGTTTTTTTTTTTAATAGAAAAGTAAGTTCTTTAGCTCTCTACCTGATTACTTGTGCCAATAAATAAAGAAATTTTTAAAAACTAAAACAATGTCTGGCCTAGAAGGCCAAGTCCCACTTGACGGACGCTTTGATGACTGAAGTTCCACAAGGCGCAGCTGGAGGCTCGATTTGCCCTGGCAAGTTTGGGCTTACGCTCGGAGCAAGCCCCAGCCACGCCGGGGAACACACACAGCGGGTCCCATCACCGCTCCACTTGGCTTTTGATTTTGGACTTTCATTTTGCTTTGTTTGGGCTTTGTCCAAGGCAGAGAAGGGGTGGATGGACCGAGGCAGCTGCAGGAGCTTACGGCGAAGCAGCCTGACTCAATGGAACTTCCCCTCATCACCAGGTGCTCCACAGGTAGGAGACCACAAACCCTTTCAAGACGCCTTTCTCAATCCGGTACCCCTTTTAATACGTGTTCAAACAAAATCCAAAACTTCCCGAGGGCACTCTGAGCTGCTCAGAGCATCTTTATTATGTAAGCTAAGGACAGAGGAAGGAAAGTCCAACCCACTTATTAGCCCCAACCAATCCAAAATAATGAGAAACAGAACCGACCGCCTGGAGTTCCTTGACCTTGAAGAGGCTGCTTAATCATGTGCTTACTTATTCTGGACTGTGTCTCCCCAAAGCCTTGGTTGGAATCCCCCGTGGAGTAGCAGGATTAGGAGGTGGAGCCTCTAGGAGGTGATTAGGTTGTGATAGTGGAGTTCTCCCGAATGATTCCGGGTCATGGAAAACAGGCCTTGAAGCACGCTGGTACGTATGAGAAGATGGATGTCTACAAGCAGGAAGGAGGCCTCACCAAAACCCACCCCAGGCCGGCTGCACCAGCTACCAGGCTTCCAGAGAGGCCTCACCAAAACCCACCCAGACCGGCTGCACCAGCTACCAGGCTTCCAGAGAGGCCTCACCAAAACCCACCCAGACCGGCTGCACCAGCTACCAGGCTTCCAGAGAGGCCTCACCAAAACCCACCCCAGGCTGGCTGGCTGCACCAGCTACCAGGCTTCCAGAGAGGCCTCACCAAAACCCACCCCAGATGGCTGCACCAGCCACCAGGCTTCCAGCCTCCAGAACTAGGACATAAGTTCCTACTGCAGCCTGAGGTGGCTTCCATATGGAAGTCCAGGGAGCAGGGAAGGGTAGCTGCTTGACTCCCAGTGCTCTCTACTCAAGCCCAGGCTTTTGTACACACCGAGTGTGTGCCCTGCTCAGAGAAAACCAGCTCAACAGCAATGGGTGCCCCCTCCATCACAGCACGCACCTGAACAGTAGGAACACTATAAAGACGGATCAGGACCAAGGGTCGTGACACTAGTCCCCCAAGAAACCTGGCTTGCAGGCAGCTGTGTGGATGCCCTGTGGCAGCTGACTGTGCCACAGGCAGGGCAAGGAGGGTGGCCTCCACCCACGAGAGAGACCCTCAAGAAACCTTTGAGCATGGAGAAATCTAAAGAAACTTTAAGAAGGCAAAAAACAAAAACAAAAAAACACTTTGGTTGCTCAATGTGTAAGGGCACTCACCTTGGGTTTTGTCTTTCTCCCTGTCACTCTGTGGGGTAAGAACAAGGCATTCAGGGAAGATGCATTCCTGGCTCTGGGGACATTCACTCTTGCTCCAGGGAGGACCATGACCATGACCACAGCAGCTCACCATGGACAGCTTAGAGGTCTGAGTTTTACAGCAGCTAACCGCTGTCTCCTTCGCCCTCCTCTCTCTCCACCAGTGAGCAGCACGTCGTGTGAGTTTTATGCTTGTGTGGAATATCACCTCTCAGATATGCTCAACTGTGCTAGCTGTTTTCTGAGACGGGAGCTCTCAGGAAGCCAGTCAGCCAGCCCCTTGTCCAGGACTTCTTCAGTCTTCTATACTGTACTGGCTTGACTAGTGTTGTCGTGGTGTGTGTGTGTGTGTGTGTGTGTGTGTGTGTGTGTGTGTGTGCGCACGTGTGCGTGCGCGCACAAGAATGCACATGCCACGGCGTCCCTGCGGAGATCTGAGTCCTCACCTTCTACCTGGTTTAGGACAGCGTCCTCCAGGCTAGATGGCCTCCCAGCTTCTGGCTGGTCTCCCTTTGCCTCCCGACTCCTGGTCAGGGTGACCTGAAACTACAGAAATGTGCACCACTATGCCTGGTTTTGTGGGCCCCAGGGATAGGAGCTCAGCTTGCCAGGCTTGCAAAGCCACTGATTTGCCCACCCAGCCATCTTTCCCGCTCCCATATCTTCTTAAGTGGTGGCCAGAATGAGGTAATGGAAGAAAATCAACAACGATCATCCCCTCCTGAGGAAAATCTGCTCAGTACAGAGGCAAGGGAGAGGCACAGAGAGAAAGAGGTAAGAGAAGGCACAGAGTGACTCTGGACCACCACACGTCACAATGCCACGGAGACACCAAGCTCCAAGCAGGAGCCAACTCAACGTGGTAATCACCCTGGATTTATACTTCCGGCAGCTGTAAGACCCCAGCCAGGAAGAGTCCAGAATTCAGGGGAAATGCCCTAGTCCTCAGCAGAAAGATCTCGACAGAATCAAAGGCTTGAAGACATGGCCATTCATCTCTCTGAGTCAGAAGCAAGTAGAAACACACATGATATGGCATGTTGCCAGAAATACCTGCCCAGGAAGTAGAAGAAACTGTGAACTTCCTGCGACCATGCCCCTGCATGTCGCTGTCTCCGGTTCAGCTGGCCACCCATGATCGACTCCGACCACGAAGAGTTTGGGAGAGAGCATCAGCAGCACGCTCTTCAGGGAAACAACTCTTTCGTTGCTCCAAAAGGAATGTATTTGTATAGACAAATATTATTTATTTTGTATTTCTATCTTCACAGCCATCAGCTGTAACAGGCTTTATTTTGTAATAGATAATGAAGCTCCCTGGTACAAACACAACAGTCTTCTCTCTTGTCCCCTCGCCCAGCCTAGGAACCACAGTCTTCACAAATACTTCTAGAATACAGATGCTGTGCAAGAACATGGCGGTGGGGGCGCCCTGGGTTCTGGGTCGATTTACTTGAGCACATACCGGTGTCCAAAGTGCCCTTCTCAAAATGATCTGTTGTTTGTGTGTTTGTTGTTTTCTGAGACAGGGTTTCTCTGTGTAGCCTTGGCTGTCCTGGAACTCGCTCTGTAGACCAGACTGGACTCAAAGTGACAGAGATCCGCCTCCAGACTGCCGGGATTAAAGGCGTGCACCACCACACCAGGCTTCTAGTCTGGGTTTATAATAGCATGTAGGTGCATGTATTGGTGTCTGTGGACTTTTTGAGGAAATCAAGTCCCTCCTTCCACTACACAGATCTTGAAGATCAAACTCGGGTTGTCCGGCTTTGGGGTACCTTTACCGACTGAGCCATCTTGGTGACCTCACGGCCTTCATTTTTAAGTGTACTTTTGGGGAGCATCACATGTAATTACCCTGCTGTACAATCATTTGCTTTTGGCCAAATGAAACTCCATACCCATGAAACAGTAACTCCCCACTTCCCCCTTTTCAAAGCATTCTACTTGCTGTGCTTGTGAATCCGGCTGCACTAGAATTACCAAATACATGGATCATGCAGCCTTTTCTCCACTGTCTGGCTTATTTCACTTAGCAAGACATCCTCGCGGTTTACCATGTTGCAGAATGCGTCAGACATTCTTTTTGGTTTCATTTGTTTCTGAGACAAGGTTTCGTGTATCCCAGCCTGGCCTTTAGAGTTCTATATAGCCAAAAGACGGCTTTGGACTGATCCTCCGGCCTCTACCTCCTGAATCCTGGGGTTGCAGGTACGCCCCACCATGCCAGTTCTATGGGGTGCTGGAGATGAAACTCAGAGCTTGAGCATGTGAATAATGCTGCCTTAAAATGGGTGTATGTAAGTCACTTCCAGTTCATACTATTGGATCAGACACTCACTTTTTTTTATAGATAAGCCAGAGAAGTGGGTGCCAGCCCTTATGATAATTTTGTGCTTAATTTTTGAGGAATAAACATATTGTTCCAACAGTCATATGTGGTTTTTTATTATTGTTGTTTTATTTTTATTTTATGTATATGGGTGTTTTGCCTACATGTATGTCTGTGCACCACATGTGTGCCTGGTACCTTCGGAGGCCAGAAGAGGGCATTGGATCCCCTGAAACTTGTGTTACAGATGGTTGTGAGCTGCCATGTGGGTGCCGGGAATCAAAGCTTCTGGAAGAGCAGCCAGTGCTCATGACCAGAATCCACTCTCCAGCCAATGGTCACATGCTTTTAATGCTTGCACTTTCCACAATGGGCAGCACTGGTATTTAATAGCACAGCACACTTTTCTCAAGGAAAGATGAAGCTAGCTGTTAATCTCAACTTGGTCCTAGAAACCTAAGACGCTGAGAACAAAAATGGACCTGAAAGCTGGTGGACAGTAAATGAGTGTCCCCCAATGATCTCTCAGGGCCTGCCAGCAGGCATCGGGCGCTCTGCACTCCCAGGGCACACTTCGTCTCCCCTCAGACCAGCTGCCCAGAAGTAACACGGTGCTCAGTGGCCTGCTCTCCACTGTATCCCCAGTTCCCCTGGCTCTAGAATTCAGACAAATGCAATCTGGGTAAATACCCTACCCAGGACCTACATGATTCGAGCAAGAGGTGATAGCTAAAATTCCATTTGAATTTTTAAAAATTAGAGAGCACTGTATATATATCAGAAGAGGAAGGTGCAAACTGTAGCGAGAATACCATTGCTACAGAGAAACTACACAGATCATAGGACAAGCCGAACACAATCCAGATTTTTGTTGTCGATGGTGTTTTTTTTTTTCTTCTGGTACTGAGGATGGAATCCCAGGCTCTGTATGTTCTATGCAAGTGCCTTACCACTGAACCAAACACCCAGCCCCTTAGCAACTTCAGGAGAGAGTCTTGCAGCCTCTTAGAAACACAGACACACACACACACACACACACACACACACACCGATGTCAAGCCAGATTGTCATTTATCATGCTAACTTCACAGACACATGATGTTGACACAATTCCATGCAGGTCACCTCAAGGATCTCCCTATCTCCAGGGCCAAGCCAAAGACATTCATTTATCAGAAAAGAAGAGCGCATCAGCAAGGCCAACACAAACTTAAAAATTGTGCATGGCAGGCACCCAGAATCTGCATGTGTTTTTAGAGGGCTTCTGGACCCTGTCTCTGGGCCTAAAGACTTGACTTATTTTGAAAACATTCTCTGGAATAAAAGCCTAAGTGTCACGTGCATTTAGATATTTCAGGAGATCTGGGCTGAAAGTGAGCTGCAAGTTCTGCCCTTTTGCTTTTTGTGATTTAAACGCTGCAGAGTTGATGGAAAAAGAGCATTTTTCTGACCTGACTTCAGTCTTAACTCAGGAAGTCACATCTTAGATAAAAAGCTCATTTTCCAGTAGACTCCTTCACTGGAGCACACACAGTAACACTTGTGGGAGTGAGTACACACACACACACACACACACACACACACACACACACACACACTGTCCCCAGGAGACGACATGTGAGGACAACATTGAGGCGAAGTACAACTCCCCGGCTCACCACGCCATCTGAAGCCCTGGCCTCCATCTCTCATTAGCTTTGTAATTAGAGCGGCTGGAGCCGGGCCATTCCGGATCCACTAACACTATGGTTTTTACCCATCGGCAATTGTTCACCACGGTCTTTGACACATGGTCAATTGATTTGATTTTGCTGAGGCGTAAATGTGAATAAAGCTCACCCAGGTGAGGGCTAACAAGGACAGGAAAGAGGCCACAGGCCACAATCTGCCCTGAGACCCAAAGCCTAGGTCCCCAAAACTCACACACATGCACACCCTCATTTACTTACTCATATCCTCTCTTTGCAAGAGAATAACACAGCTCTCCCCTAACACTACCTGCGAGTACTACCAAAAGAAGTAAAGGTAAATGTGAAAGTCTAGAAATTAGTAATGCTTCCCTAAAAAGAACCTAAGCTGCTACCTACATTCCTTTATGGCTCCTAAATTACAGTTTAAAAAAAAAGTTCCAGGGATGTGGTGGCTCATATCTGTAATCTTAGCACTTGGAAGGCTGAGGCAGGAAGACTGTAGAGTTTGAGGCTAGCCTGGGCTACAGAGTGAGTTGCAGGCCAGCAGAGGCTACAGAGTGAGATCCCATCACAGAGAAAAAAACAAAATCTTGAAGGCAAAAGCCAACCCAACAGCAGCCTATTTACTGATTTCACTTGTGATCTTGAGTCTCGGGTTTAAATAACTGTTAAAAAAAAAAGTTAAGAGCCGGGTGGTGGTGGCACATGCCTTTAATGTACTTGGGAGGCAGAGCCAGGCAGATCTCTGTGAGTTCGAGGCCAGCCTGGTCTACAGAGCGAGATCCAGGACAGGCAACAACACTACACAGAGAAACCCTGTCTCGAAAAACCAAAAAAAAAAAAAAAGGTTAAAAAGCCCGCAAAGGTAAGTAGGCTTCTCAGCTGATGCTTTGGTGTGCATTACACTGTCTTGGTGTGGATGGTCTCGGGGTGTGACACTGTCCTCCTTGTCTTTGCCCTCAGCTCCTTCTAGTATCACAACTTCATCTTTGACCTGCATATCCTATAACTCATCTGACTGCACAGATGCCCTCCCCTGTGGAGGCAGTCTCTATCTTAACCACACGGTAAAGGTGCTTGCCAAGCGCGCCTGGTGAACTAGGGGCAATCTCCAGCGCCCATACGAAGTCAGGGGAGGGCGAATGCCACAAAGTTGTCCTCTGACCTCCACACATATGCTGAGGCCATGTACCCACACATCATGTGCACACATGTACACAGATAATAAATAAAAAATTTAATTTTTTAATTAAAAAAAGCCCAGTAGCCCAGCTCTGCAATGCACCAGCTACGCAACCTGGGCAGGGGTGCTGCCGTGCACACTGCTCTCCTGTGCACACTGCTCTCCCATGCACACTGCTCTCCTCCCGTGCACACTGCTCTCCTCCCGTGCACACTGCTCTCCCATGCACACTGCTCCTCTGTGTGCACACTGCTCCTCTGTGTAGGCATTTTTTTTTTTTTTGCAGTTATCCCTACTTGAATTTCCAAGGCTCCAGTCACTCAAAGCTCTGGAAGCAGACCTAGCAAGTGTTCCCCGGGACAGATGCTATCATGTGAGCTAGGGCAGGCACTGGGAACTGGAGGAGTGGATCCCCAAGGTCAAGAAATTTGGCCAGTTAACCCACACTGCTTACAGAAACAAGCTCAGACTGTGCCCACAAAGGGAATGTGGTGTTGGGCAGAAACACAGCAGGGTCCAGTAGGACCTGGGATACAGAAAGTTCTGGACAAAGGTAAGGCACAGTTAAGAAACCGTCCTGAACATAGCTCCTAGCTGTGTTTATTTACAGCGACTTCCTCCTGGAGTGTGTGGGACAGAAAGAGGGGAAGGAGCCACTGCCTTATTGGAAAGGAAAAAGACTGAGGTCAGGATCCACTGACAACTCAGTAGCCAGCACAACTCAGGGGCATCTCAGTAGTCAACTCAGGGGCATCTCAGTAGTCAACTCAGGGGCATCTCAGTAGTCAACTCAGGGGCATCTCAGTAGCCAACTCAGGTGCATCTCAGTAGTCAACTCAGGGGCATCTCAGTAGTCAACTCAGGGGCATCTCAGTAGTCAACTCAGGGGCATCTCAGTAGTCAACTCAGGGGCATCTCAGTAGTCAACTCAGGCCATCTCAGTAGCCAGCACAACTCAGGGGCATCTCAGTAGCCAACACAACTCAGGGGCATCTCAGTAGTCAACTCAGGGGCATCTCAGTAGTCAACTCAGGGGCATCTCAGTAGTCAACTCAGGAGCATCTCAGTAGCCAACACAACTCAGGGGCATCTCAGTAGCCAGCACAACTCAGGTGAATCTCAGTAGCCAGCACTTGCCCAGCAGGCACTAAGCCCTAGACTCCACCCTCAGCAGAGCAAAAGCCAAGAAAAACAATGATGACCCACATGGGGCAAGAAGGCACCCTCTACATCAGAGGTTCTCCACCTTCCCAATGCTGCGACCCCTTAGGACAGTTCCTCACGTTGTGGTGACCCCCCCAACCATAAAATCATTTCATTGCTATTTCATAACTGTAATTTTGCTACTGTTATGAATCATAATGTAAATATCTGATATATGGGATGTCTGATACCCCCAAAGGGGTCACAACTTATAGGTTGAGAACAGCTGCTCTACATAATATGACAAGAATGTCTTTGTCCCTCCCAATCTCCCTCTTCAGACCCCCCAAACCACAGCCATTCATGAGAAAAGCAGGAGGCGAATTCCAGTCGAGGAATCCAAAACACCTTACAGACGTCAAGATGAGCAAAAGCAAAGAACGTGAGAAACTGCGGCAGCCACACCCCCAGGAGCCATGGCAACCCACGGCAATGTGGTACCCGGAACAGGAACGGAAGCCTGGGCTTCACGGCAACACACTGACGTTGGCACACCACAGTAACGTGAGGTTCACGGAGGGGAGCTGGGACTGGGCTTGTGGGAACTCTGTGCTAACTTCACAGCTTTCCCCTAAACCCAAACCTTCCTAAAACTCAGACTGCCTTAACAAAAGCCTCTGCTGGGCCAGGGAGACGGCTCAGTACACAAAGGTCCTTGCCACCATGCCTGATGACCTGAGTTCAAGGCCCAGGACCCACACAGTGGAAGGAGAGAACGGACTCCCGCAAGTTGTCCTCTGACCTCCACACATGCAGTAAACTCACACCCCCCAAAATAACAAACGTTAATAAATTTAAAAAATTCTGTCGCATAACCAACACAAAACCTCAGGGACTCAGTGGGGTTTAAATCCATCTATATTCTCTAAAGAAGTCACATAATGTGCTAGAAGGAGGCGCGGGGCTTCCACAAACCTAAGTCACAGGACCTGAGAGCTCACCTGGGTGAGTACTCCCCAGGGGATGGACAGACACGCTTAGGCATCTCAGGAGCAGATCTGACTGGTGCTGGAAAGCGTCCTGGTTGGGTGTACCAGGGACAAATCCCACTGCATCGGACCTTGCTGTTTCACCACTTCTGTAGGCCTTTATCCTTGTCCCAGAGGATGTCTTCCCCAAGTCGATGGACAAGTGAGGCCTGTTATCTGGGCTCTTTTGCCACTTCATCCCAAAGTGACATGATGCTAGAAACCACTAGCCAGCGTGTGCTTAGCAACCACCCTTTGCTGCCCACACACCTGTGTGCAACGTGATGTGTAAGTGAAAAGGTAGTGGGCTTGCACGGATCTGGCACTGAAGGGATCAGTAGGCTTCTGGAACACTCTCCCGTGAAGCTGAGATTTTTAGGACTTCTGCCTCTGATTCAAGCTGAGCTATTGCCACATAGCTCTCCCATCCGCTGGCACACAGAGAGGGGGTGTGGAGGAACACAGGCACAAAACCAGACAGGAGGCCTTACAAAGGACCGTCAGTCAGCAGGGAGGGAGGAGATAAACATCACCATAACAACCATCATCACGTACTGGCTGGTTGGCTGGCTCTAGAAAGAGGATTTTTATAATCTTAGAACCTCGAGGAGGCTGCTGTTGGTATCTGCACTTTGCAGAGGAGTGAGAGGGCATGGGAAGCAGCGCCCAGACGGGTGCCACCCTGTCACGATCTGAAGAGCGTGAGCCACGACCACATGCGGCAGTGGATGAATGGGAGGAATCGCGGCGTGAGTGCTCTCCAACAGGCGAGTGAGTCTGGGCTTCGGACTTACATATCACGGCTGTGGGGCTGCTGGGCCTGGTCCCTTGGGCCACTCAATGGGCCAAAAGCCTTTCTAGAGTGACCACCGTGGGGAGAAGCTGGCCTCCAACGCTAAACTGACACTAAACCTTCTCCCGAAGGTGTCAGCAGACTCGTGAGCGCCAAAGCAACACCATCCAGTCTTTTCGTGTTGCTTAACCTTTATCCATTTATTTTGAGTGTGTGACACACATACACACACAGATGTAAGTGTGCACCACCATGCACCTGTGGAGGTCAGAGAACAACTTGAAAGAGTCGGTTCTCTCCTTCTACCACATAGGTCCTATGATACTGAACTCAGGTTGGCAGCAAGTGTGTCTACCCATTGAGCCATCTCATTCAACACTCAGCCTTTAGGAACCCTTGTCACTGACACATTTCTCCAGCCCATCTTTGACATGTCTCTGCCAGGCAGGAAGATGTCCAGCTTTGCTGACTTCATTTTGTATAGAAAAAAAAAATAATAACTTGACTTGATAAGCTTTATCACATTACAGCCTCTCTTTCACTTCTCAGGCTCATTTCCTCCATAATGTAGCTGACCCATTGCCAGAGAGCTGACCTAACAAATGTCATAAAGGAAAGTTAATGTAATATAATAAAAAGGATTGTCCTCTGCAATCCATCTGTATACATGGCTCCAGAATGAATCTGCTTATTATTAACCTTGAACCCAAAGCTATGGTCTCCTCCACATGCTTCGGCATAAACATATGTATAAATTGAATTCTCTATAGTACCATCAATGAATGCAGGACACTGTTTGGGAAATAATGGACTGGCTTATAACTCTGAGGTTACCTCTGGTTCACAGAATGTCATCACAAACACAGAAAGCACTGTGCTGTGTGACCCCGCCAAGCCCTCCCATCTGCCTGACGCACCCATCTAGAGTTAATTTCCCTAGACATCTAGGAACCTTGGCCATGGGAGAGGAGAAGGGTTTTTTTTTTAAACACTAACAGTCCAAATGGAAGGTTTATGTTCCTGAGGCTCACATCTTTCCACAATGCTTCTGGAATGCAACTTGCTCAGAGAGAGTCAGTCTGAGATGTAGCCCAGAGGTCTGAGGACCTGGACCCCATTGGACATGCAGATTACAACTCCCAGGGACACAGTGCACAGTGGTCCAGGAAGCTAGGCCCAGACTCATCATATTTTTAGTCTGGCAGAGAGGAATTGGGTGACTTAAAGGCCATGCATCATTCAGACTGGAAAGTACATGGGGCCAACCCGAGATTACATGGGCCTCATCCCTTTCTTCCTAGGGAAAAACACAAAGGGGATCGTGATTGTCCCACAAACTCAACAGAGTCACTGAAATCTAACAGGAATACACGCACACACGCATGTGCACATACATACCTGCCCTACAAGCTTCAGCTAGATGCTCCTATGTGACAACTTCGGGTTGAAAAGTCACTCAACAGAACAGCTCTGTAGGAACTGTGGACAGCAAAAGGCCTGGGAACACGGAGAAGTAGTCTTAGAAACGTGTTCTCGCCTTTTCCTGTTCCAAGGGAAGTCAGGCTAAGCATGAGCACTGCGAGGGAACAAAAGTATGTTTCAAGGTCAGTATCTTCTTTAGGGTTCACACAGTGTCACCAAAGGACACCAACTTAGGGGGAAGAGCCCCTGATACACCTTCTCCCACTCTCCTTCATAAAAGCAACACTGTCAGCCAAGAAACTGACTTCAGGACAGAAATGTTAGTTTGCCAAGTAAGTTCATTTACCTTACCACTCTGTCACTATTTTATTAATATTACAGTTGCTTCTGAATGAAACCAGACCGTAGCCTGAGAAAAATCACACACTTCGGTTTTGTTTTTTTTTTTTAATTTCTGCTCAAAATTCACCTCTTAAGCCAGGCTTTCCTTGCCCACGGACAATTTCATCCTTTTGAAGGGATTTGGAAGCCAGGAGAAAGTATGCTTTCATTCTGAATAAATGCCTGCTACCCACAGGCCTGAGGACTGGTGCAAGGAAGATGTCCCTAAGTAGTTCCTGAGACTCCATTGATGGAGAAGATGCCTCAGACTCCCTTCCTCTTACCGCCGATGAGCACTGGTGATGGGACTCTGTGTTCCATTTTCCCAATAAACAATAGCAACCCACGGGATAGCATGCCCTAGAGATTAGGGCAGTGTGATCTGAAAAAAGATGTGTCTAGAAAGACCCTTGTGATACCAGGAGCTTTTGTCCCCCATTTATCCATTTTCAGTTGTCAAGTCCAAATAGAGGTGTTGCCATGATCCACTGGTGACATCAGAATCAGAGCAAATGGAATGTGAGCGTCCTTCCTCCAACGCTTCACAACATCCCCACACTGTATACTTGATCCCAGCAGAGCCTGGAGATGGGAATGGAGGAGGGTGACCTCATGTGAATCTACAGCCCAAGGAAACCTGATCATACTCATGCACCATTATAGATTTTCAGTTCTTCAAAGCGTGGGGCTCTCGGCTTCCTCAGTTCTTAGTCCTTTTCCAAAGGAAGGGTGGGGTGACGGTCAAGTCTACAACTTACCATGGCAGGACATGGTACTAAGAGGCAACGGGTCTCAAGGACAATGGAAGCTTGTAAGAGAGTACTTAAATCTGGGGGAGGTTCAGGGTTCCAGGGACTGGGGCCATCAAGGAAGAGTACAATAGTACCCAAACCAGCTCCATCTAACAGGGCTGTGGAAGGGATGTCCCCACAGAGCCACAGTCCAAAGGCATACGGTAGATACAGGCACTCTCCAGCGGAAGAGGAGGGCGGTGCCAGGGTGAGGAGACAGGCGGGGTACTGAGGCTCTGCGGCATGAGACCATTTTATAAGCTTATATTCAATAAGCCATGGGTTATTCCATCTTATCAGCGGCCCACTGGGGAGGAGTGCAGTTCACGGTGTATGCAAAGGCAGCAGGCTTCTGTGGCCACAAGTCCATTTTCCTAAAATAACTGGCTGTACTGGGACTGTGGGACTGTGGGACGGCTCAAGAGTTTAGATCACTCATGGCTCCTCCAATCCCCTGCTCTTGCAGAGGACTCAGACGCAGTCCCCAGCCACCAGACAGCAGCTCACAACCATCTCTAACTCCAGCTCTGGGGTATCTGACACATTCTTCTGACCCCCACAGGCACCAGGTACCCATGTGGTGCTCATAAAATTTATTTTAATTTTTAAAAATTAAAATAAATAATAATAATAATCAGACACATCAGCGCTGGAGTTGTGCCTGTAGGTTTTTGAGATCCATTAAGTCTAGCCAGATGCCAGTAAATAAATGACCCATGGAGTGCTCTACAGTGGCTAGTTCACCTCATCTGCATGTATGAGGGGGAGGGGGTGTTCCCAGCGGGAGCTGTGAGCTAGACATTGAGTCCACCCACTTGGCCAGGCCAAAAGAGACAGCAAGCACTCCACTCAGTGGGAATGGTGGAGGTGAAGGCTCAGATGCCCTGACAAGGCCCCTTCCAGTCAAACTGCTGAAGACTCTGGCAGGAAGTCCCGCCTCCTGGACTGGAAGCCAGAGAATAGGACCATGTGAAATACGCATCTGCTGATTTATCGACTAAACCATAATGGTCCTGGGAGGATCTGAAGAACAAGACTGCTGAGACTATGGTTCTCCAGAACTGGGGAAAGGGGAGGGTTGGCACACGAGTGTTAGTCAGAGCAGGAGGTTACCCCAGGAGTCGACAGTTCTGAAAACTTGTCAAATGACCCTGGAGGCCAGAGCAGAGCATGAACAGTATGGGTCAACGATGGGTAAGACCACACCTTCACAAAACTTAGTCATCCATAACTCTTACCCCCCATTTACACATGAACCTCATGTCAGGACTCACAGATGGAGTTGGGTCAATGGACCTATTTATTGGGTCCTCTTCCCAATGTAGCCACACGGAATAAATCTTTCTCCACTCTTTACTAATGTTTTTGTGTTTAATTATTCTATTGTCCTGGATAGTTTTATGTCAACTTGACACAAGCTGGAGTCATCTGAAAGGAGGGAATCTTAATTGAGAAAATACCTCCATAAGTTCCGGCTGAAGGGTATTTTCTGAATTAGTGATTGATGGAGGAGGGCCCAGCCCATTGTGGGTGGTGCCATTCCTGGGCTGGTGGTCCTGTGTTCTATAAGAAAACTGAGAAAGCCATGTGAGCACGCCAGTAAGTAGCTTTCCTCCATGGCCTCTGCATCAGCTCCTGCCTCCAGGGTCCTGCCCTGTTTGAGTTCCTGTCCCGACATCCTTTGATGATGAGCAATGATGTGGAAATGTAAGCCCTTTCCCTCCAACTTGCTTTGGTCATGGTGTTTCATCACAGCAATAGTAACCCAAATAAGACACCTATTAAAGACAGGAGGCTGAATCTAGTTTGTTAGAGTGGCCTGGCCCCAGGTCTGACCCTATAAACTCTGGTATCATGGTGAGCTAAAGTTTATTTGGTATCTAGACCACTGTCAGAACATAGTAGCTAGCTATGAGTAGAGGCTCCAGCAATCAGAAATCTGAGGCAGGAGGATTGCTGTGAGTTAGCAGCTACCACAGACTACATTGTGAATACTAGGCTAGTCAAGGAGAGGTACAAATAGAGATAGATATATACAAACACGAGAGAGAGAGAGAGAGAGAGAGAGAGAGAGAGAGAGAGAGAGAGAGAGAGAGAGAGTTCCGAAATAAACAAAAAACCATAAATACACACTACTAGCTAACAGTGTGAGTTCTGTAACTGTCATCGTTACTATCATCTAGGGACAACCCCGTGTGGTACCAACAACACCCCAGGGAGAATCGAGACTTAGCCTCTCTTTGGGGACGTCCTAGAGACAAGAATAGTAGAGACTAAGCCTTAACGGGTTCAGTGAGTCATTGCACTGTGATTCACATCCATGGGACACAACTGGGTGCCCGGATGGACATTAACCAAAGCCCTGGCTTTAAGCTCGCTGAAGAATCCAGAGAAGAAGCACTTGTCTGGGAAGGGGACAAGGGAGAGAGCTGGATGACTTCAGTGGGCCCGACAGAGCAGCGGGTCCTAGAACCTGGCTTTAAAGCATGCGCTGTTTGTCGGGCAAGCGGGAAGACTTCTGTCCAGCGTTGGAAGCAGATAGCAGCCAGGGACACAAAGGGCCTCCTGTGACATCCTACAGAGACAGAACTCTATCCCATGGACACCGCACGACCACGTTTGTCCCACTGCCATATCAGAGGCCACACAGACTGGACGGCTTCAACAATAAAGTGGTTTTCTCCAAGGTCTGGCACTGAAGGATAAGGTATCGTCAAGGCTGGCTTCTCCCAAGGCCACTCTTAAGCATCTGTGTGTCCTCACGTGGCCTTCCTGCGTGCAAGGGCAGTCAGTCCGTATCACCTTCTCCCCTCTTAGCAGGACACCACACAGGGTAAGGCTGACCTAATGACCTCACGAGCCCACCCCACCCACCCCTGGCACCTCCTGGGTGCTAGAGATGGAACCCAAGGCCTTGCACTACTACTAGGTAAGCATTTTACCACTGAGCTACATCCCCAGTCCCTAACACCGCCTGAGCTCAATCACAGTCTGTCACAGAGCCCTGTCTTTTCAAAGACAGCACCATCTGTGGCTCAGGCCCAGGGTGCATGGGAATCTGAGAGGCACCATCAGCCCGAGAAGACTCCACGGAAGGCCTGTAGGGAGGAGAGCCACAGGAACAGACTCTCCTTTTTAGGAAGAGCAAGTGGTGGTGTTGAGATTGGAATGCCAGGCCTCTGGGGACCCAAAGCAGGAAGGTGGAGACTTTGAGACCCGGGGAAAAGAAAAAACAGAGTGTGTTTACTGGACAGTGGCCATTTTTGCTTAAGACCACGCTGTGGTTTATGTACTGCACAGGCCCCGCTGCCCTCTGCTGGGTGGAGTCTGCCCTTCTGGTGCATTCTCTGGCTGGGTCTGCCTGATCCAGAGCTGCCTGGGCCCTGGGAACACCCAGGAGGAAAACAGGCATTGTCTCAGGAGTCCAGATCAAAACAATACAGCAGAGGAATGGAGGCCTGAGGGCCAGCCCTGCAGAGTACAGCTTAGAGGCCCCCAAGGGCCCATCAAGGCTCCTCTAACAAGCACCCCTCAAATAAGCCTGAGCAGGAGGCCCATTAACACTTCACAGGGGCAGACCTCAGGCCCTGCAGGCGGAACTTCAAAAGCACCCTAGCAGTTCAAAATGTCAGATGGTCATCAGTCAGGCCCACTATCCCAGGAAGTAGCTGGCTGACCTTAAGGAACGAGCTGGGCCCATAAATTAACTATCCCTTGGCCCCCATATGGGGTTTTATTTATTACCATTGAAGCCAACTGGGCTCCTTAAATTTAAAAAGGACCATGGCCTCTATAAACAGTGTATAGAAATACCTTCCAGAAAAAACACCAAGAGAAAGTACCCCTCCCCCTCTTAAGAAAAAAAAAAAAAAGATGTATTCTTGAAAATAATTCCCACTTCACTGAACTCTTTCCCTAAAGCACTATATAAAAATCCAACTCATGGTCAGTCTTTTATATTTTAAAAAATAAAATAATAATGTCAGACATAATTACCAGTTTGCCCTTTGTTGAAATTAATTTTGGACATGGATTTCCCCAAGTCAGTGGCCTGCCTGAAAGACAAGCTAACTCACGCCAGCCAGAAAGCTGTAACACGGCTGACGGCCTTGACACTCTCTCCTCCCCGAGACTGACGCCGACAGACAGACAGACATTCCTCCAGACTGCAGCACACCTGCTGAATGCCCATCAGCCCCAGCGAGCACACAGATCAGGGCTGTCTGAGAGGCACTGGCATTTCTCAGGAGATGATTAGCGGTGTAATGTCAGAGGCATCATACATGCTATTTCCATTAACACTGCTAGCTGCCAGGACAGGTTGACTAGCCCTGATCTCAAACGCTTCCAACCGGAAGCGTTTGCTTTTTCTTCTTCTTCTTCTAATGTTGGAGTACCTGCCCATTCATAATCAGTTATCTTGGGATGGGCCCCAAGTACAAACATGAAATTTATATTATACACTGTTGGAATGTAGTTTTGTACAACATTTTAGGGCTCCCATGTTTTGTTTTGCATGACATTTTATTTATTTTGTATGTGTGCGTGCACGTGGGTGCACACGTGCCACAGCACACGTGGGGAGGTCAAAGGAGAATTTGCCGTCGTCAGTTCTCTCCTCCTACTGTAGGTCCCTGTGCTCGAACTCAGGCTTGGCAGCAGTCACCTTTACCACCTCGTTGGCCCTCGCCTGTTTTGACTTCAACTGGTCACATGAGGTCAAGGTGGAATTTTCTTTTCATCTGTGCTAAAGAGTTCAAATTGTGGAGCATTCTGCATTCCACATTTTGGGGCCAGGGGTCCTCTCCAGTGTGCTTGATTTTCCTGTTTTGTTAGCCCTCCAATATCTTTGTCCCGTAGAAACAGAAACCCAGAAACTGCTCTAGCCTTCACAGTGGGCTGACTGCATTCCAGGTCTGTGTTTTCACGTCTCTGAGCGCATGCCATCCTTGTAATGATTCTCTCAGGTAAATGGTTCCCTCACCCTCATCTTACAAGGAGAGAAAATGAAGCTTGGGAAGGATAAGCAACTTGCCCAAGACTGAACGGGTGGAAAATGGAAAAACGGAGACCAAACCCCAAATCTGTGGAACACACCACTCATGACTGTTCATTTATGTGACTGTCTCTGGACAACTACAGACATGGGACTGTTTCCCAACTGGCCCCATCATGTTTGGAAGGTTTCTGATGTTTAACAAAATTCAAAGAATGACTCTGAGTATGATGTGCTCTGAAGTCTAAAAATATCTTTTGACAATTCCAAAGATTTTGAGACATTTATAGGATCTGATGCTATTCCCCAAATTGTCCTTCCTTCCATCTTTTTCCCCCGTTAACAAAATAAGCATTACACTATGCAAAGAGTTATTTATGCAAAACATGAAACCCAACTCTAGAACTTGGGCTTATGAAAACAAATGAAATGTCCTCATGGGTTAGGTGTCTTGCTTTCTCAAATTCAAAAGAGAGACCAAAACAAAATAAAAATAAGCTTGTGTCAAGTAAAAATGTGATTTAAATGTTAGGAAAACATCCTTCACCCCAGACTGTAGGCTTCTTGAGGACAGAGGATCTGTCCATTTTATCCCAAGAGCTAGCACAGAACTGACACACAATGGGTACTTACAAGCCATTGGTTAATATGACAGATATGGATGGGGAGACTGACTAGATGGAGCAACAGGTGAAATGGATAGATGAAGGCTCTTTTCCCAATGGTTAAACACTGGGATAATCTATAAAGGACCCATCCTCTCTGTATTCTGCAGATAGGAGTGGATGGATGGATGATCAACATGTGAGGCTGACAGACGAGAGGGTGCTTAGTTCAACGATTAAATATTGAGAGTACCTATACAGAATGCATTCCCTACACATCCCTACATCTGAGTCTGCTCTCTGTCCAGATACTTAGTTTTAAACATTCTATCCTAGATTTAGATAAAAAGCATGAATCAGCTGCAGTTCCTGCTGGCTCTGGGACTTAGAGGGTCACATGTGGGCTGAACTATGACCTTCCCCAAAGACAGATCAACAGATTCTGCCATCCGATGTGGAAAAACACACACACTGAATGCAGATAATCTGTGGAGGGCAGCCCCATGTGCTGGTGCCAAAACACATTTACAGTGCCCACCCCATTCCCAAGCAACATCTATTTTCAGGAAAGACACTTGGTTGGTAAGTGTTTGCTGCAGCACCATAGGACTTCGATTGGGGAGCAAAGAAAAAAAAAAAAAACAGGTGCTCTGGCTTTGGTGGACACCACAGCGGCATAGGTGCCTAGCCTCCCTCTCACAAGCCAGGCTCAGAGGACTTCTAAAGATGCCCAAGGCATAGAATAAGGGGACAGCCACTACTTCAAAACGCCTGGGCATTGCCTGGCCTCCAGAGGATTAAAAAGCAAAAACCAAAAGTAATTATCAATAATTTTCCTTTTCAAACATATTGATAACAGGTAAACACCCAGCAAGAGGGCAGAGGAGAAGCAGATAGCAGGAAGGTTACGCTGTCTCTGGTTTTACAAAACCACCACGCGCAAAATATTTCATATGAAAACACTAAGGAAGTAACGTAACACCCGGCCCGGCAGACAAGGGAACCAGAGCTCACCGTGAGGTTCAACGACACAGTGGAGCTCGCAGAAGCAGGAAGTGGAAATGGGCATGCTTCCGGGATTGGGGTCTTCTGCCTCCTGCTCTGACGTATTTGTCTTTGTTCCACAGACACTTCTTGATTCTCATGAGGAGAGCCAGCCTGCAACCAGGTAGTTTCTAAACTGGGGTCAGAATCCATTTTCATTAAGTCTCCAGGTTTTAAAAGGTTGAAGCTGGAATTTAAGCCAGCCTTCCTGACTCTGAAGTAGGTGGGTCTTCTAGATGGTAAGAGCTCGCCCGTTAAGAGCCAGAGAAAAAGAGAGTGAGAGGGAGGCAGGAAACAAACTTTCTTTTCTTTCTGGTTTTTAAGACGTGGTTTCTCTGTGTAACAATCCCAGCTGAACTGGAACTCGATCTGTAGACCAGGCTGGCTTCGAACTCAGAGATCCACCTGCCTCTGCCTCTGGAGTTCTGGGATCAAAGGCATGTGCCATCTCTGCTTGGCCAAATTTTCCATTTCTAACGAGTCAAACATCACAGATTTTCTTGTTAAACATGTTTATTTTTTTTTTTAAGCTAGTGTTTCAAATAGCCCAGACTTGCCTTGGACTTACTATGCAGTTAAGGATGACCTTGAAAGTATGCACCACCACGTCTGATGTATGAGGTGCTGGACATTGAACTCCACAGTAAACAAGCATTCCTCTAACCGAGCTACATCTCCAACCTCAAAATGCATGTGAATGTGTGTGGATTCTACATACATGCATGTGCTGATTCTCATGTATGTATGGGAGGGGTCCACACACATGTATGTGCAGAGGCATGTGTGCGTGTGTGTGTGTGTGTGTGTGTGTGTGTGTGTGTGTGTGTGTGCGCGCGCGTCCAGAAGTTGATGCTGGTGTCTTCCTTTATCCTTCCCCATTCTGTTGCTAAGGGAGGCTCTTGGCTAACCAGCTCATCCTGAGGATCACAGCTCCACCTCCCGAGCACTGGGATTACAAGCAGGCCATGTACTTGCGGGGCTTCTCTTGGCCCCCAAAACAATAACTTTCTTAATTATCTCCTTCCTGCCTACCCTACCCCACTTGTGCCAACAAACAGCGATAACGTGTTGAGAAACAGCCCAAACCTCCTGAAAACGGCCTCCATGTTTAAAATCCTCACATCAGTTATTCTACAGCACTGTTTAAACTCTATTGAAGATGATGAGTAAACAAAACAAAACAACAAAAAACCTGTACTATAAAAGTTCCCAGATGTGACTGGGAGTCAAACAGCACTGAGGAGCCACCTCTAGAGCATGAGAAGGTGTCTAGGGGTCCAAGTTGGGGTGCTGCTGGTATTTCTCAGCACCACAGATCATCTGGATAACTAGCCTGCCTGGGAACTCTAGCAGTGCACATACATGAAGTCACTGGGGCAAAGGTTGAAAACTCCTGCCTCCACGTGGACACCCACCATACGCCATACAGTCTTCCGCAACCCCTACATCGTCAAGGCTGGCCCATACAGACCCACTTGCAGATGAGAAGAACCAGGAGATCACCAACTGCACAGGGCTGAATTCTCAGCTTTCCCCGGAAATCATGCTCTGCGCTCCTGATCTGCACAGAGAAATCCCCTTCCGAGGAGGAGAAGCCAAAACAGACGCTACAATACAGGGATAAATGTGTTTGAGAAGCTGCCGCTGCCGCCGGGACAAGGGGTGCCTTCATTTAATTTCACATTGTTGAGAACTATAACTGGGGAAGAAACACCGTGGAAACAGATGCCCGATATTCTGAACTCCAGAAGAGACACGTTTTCTGGGCACAGGCAACCTCCTGTCTGAGATCTCAGCACCAGGCAGGAATGAGGCCGACAAGTTCATTAGCCTGCAGCTCGGCCTGCCACTTGCCTGGCACCACAATCAGCAGCGAGCAAAGAGGACAGAGGCCGGAAATGCCCACTGGCAGGAAAAGAAGACCCAACTCGCCTCCAAAGGCTCCCTTTCAGACAGTGGAGCGAACCCAGATCCATTTTCCCCAATGGCCAAAGAACTCGGAACGCCCCCAGAGGGTGGAGTGACATGTTCTGGCTTCCCCACATGGGACCTCACCATCCAACCCCTCTTCTGAGAGTAAAAGGACAGCAATTCTTCCCAAGACACCTTGTAGCAGAGGCTAGAGTCATGGTCTTGGAATTAGGCTAGCTGTGGGAGTCGGGAAACCTTGGGTGCCCAGCTGCCTTGCCCTGCACACCCTTAATGCAGTGCATCTTGGAGAAATGACTTCCTGGTGGCCCTGAATACCCACAGTGGAGCTCAGAATGCCCGGCCCTCCCCCTCAGAGCCAATGGAATGCTGAACTGAAGACAGTGGCCATGACAAAGCAACGAAGTCACAGGGGACTTTCACCCCCACATACTGAACACAGGGAGGATGAGTCTGGTCTGCCAGGACCTTCCTGCTGTGAAAGGTGCTGCAGAAATGCACACAGCCCATGGGAGAGTGGGTACACGGGAAAAGAAGAAGAAGAGAGCCGGAGGAAGGCCCAAAATGTCCTGCTGGGGTCAGCGGCATCTAGTGCTGTGTCTTCCTCAGAGGCCTTCGGGTCGTTCATCTGCTCATTGAATATGTATTAAGCAGCTGTCTGGGGAAGAGTCAGGGACTCTGAGGTCAACTATTATCCCATCATTACTGTTATTTGGCTAAAGCAGCTGGAGGAACAAAGATACGTCCAATTAAGTGACACCGGGATTCCCCTAAGAGGTGAAAAAAAAGCCGCCAGCAAGACTATAACGTGTTCCGTTCTCTCTGCTTTCAATTTACACAGCTCAACGGAGTGTCAGACAGTGAACCTCAAAACAAAAGGACACAACCTTCAAGGCCAGAGAACAGAAGGGGTGATGTACACACATGCACGCACACATGCAGAACAGAAGGGGTGAATGTACACACATGCATGCACGCATGCAGACCAGAGAACAGAAGGGGTGGATGTACACGCATGCATGCATGCATGCATGCACGCATGCAGACCAGAGAACAGAAGGGGTGGATGTACACGCATGCATGCATGTATGCACGCACGCATGCAGACCAGAGAACAGAAGAGGTAGATATACACACATGCATGCACGCACGCACATATGCACGCAGGCTGGAGAACAGAAGGGGTGGATGTACACACATGCATGCACGCATGCAGACCAGAGAACAGAAGGGGTGGATGTACATGCATGCACGCATGCACATCTGCACGCAGGCTGGAGAACAGAAGGGGTGGATGTACATGCATGCATGTACGCACATATGCACGCACATATGCATGCAGGCCAGAGAACAGAAGGAGTAAACACATGCACGCATGCACATATGCACGCAGGCCATGCGCACACCACCTGCCAGTCTCAGACTGTCTGACCTCCTGAACAGATCAGAGTGAAACTAAGGCAAATGACTCTTCAGGGAAGTTCCTCCTCTTCCCACACCTTCTGATGGGGGACAGGGACAGACTCAGTTCCACTCATAATGCGCATCAGCACACAGGCTCCACTCACAGGTGTATGCTGTACTCCACCAGGGTCATGCCTCAGGAGAAAGATCCCATAGCTGAACAAATACCAGCATGTTCTAAGAGCCCCTTCAACTTAAGCCAAGCAAACCCAAGAGGCTCTGGTGCGAAATTCTGATGTGATATCAAACCTCAGAACCATTTGTCACCCTTAAAGCCTGGGCCATAATAACGGGCTCCTTGAGGCTATTTTCCTGAGAGACTGGGAGGTGGCTAATGAGACACACACCAAGAGCTGGGAGAGAAAGGCATTCTGTTTGATTTTCCACGATGTCCTCACCCAGCCCCCCAAGCTACACCTCCTTGTGAAGGTCAAAAGCCACGGTGCTGCAGCCCTGAGTGACAGATGTCAGGCTCCACGGTGCTGGGCAGGTTGCCATGCAGGGCAGTGTGCCCGCCTCGCCTCTTAAATGACAATATGCCGAAAGGTGCTTCCCTTCTGAACTTCTGTGATTACACGAGAAAAACATCAAGTTTGTGCCCTTACATTAAGCGGGTATCCTGGAAATCCCCTGATAGTTCTGCTACCACACAGCCAGGAACTCCAGTTCACAAGAAGTTCTGGGCCTCCACCTACGGCCAGTTCTTCCCAAGAAGACACCTGGGCTCAGAAAAGTGTGACCATGAGGATGCCAACCACATTGTGACACTTCCTCCAGCACTGTCACTTGATAGAAAAGAAAAAAGATTAAAAATAAGAGAAGGACCTTTCCTGTTAAAATGTATAACACTGCCTTTCAAAATGTATAAGGACTTAGAAGAAACACCCTGGACCTTAGAATTAGAAGTGGTTTTTTTTTTTTTCTTTTAAGGCAAATTAATATCAGATCACAGCTTTAAAACAAAAGGCCCTCAGACAGACAGACAGACAGACAGACACACACACACACACACACACACACACACACACACACACTGTCCCTGCCTTCACAATGCAGATGCAGACTCCTTGACCTGTGCTGAAATGGCCCTGTTGGCTATAACCACCCATCCACCCCTACTGGCTGGTTTTAGGTCAACGTGACACAAGCTGGAGCCCTTTCAGAAGAGGACTCTCAGCTGGCCAGTGGCGGTACATGCCTTTAACCCCAGCACTCAGGAGGCAGAGGAAGATCTCTGTGAGTTTGAGGCCAGCCTGGTCTATAGAGTACAACTAAGTGCTACCAGAAAAAAACCTGTCTTTAAAAAAAAATAAAAATAAAAAAAATAAAAAGAAGAAGAGAAGGAGGAGGAGGGGGGACTCTCAATTGAAAAAAAAAGTTCCCCTTTCCTCCCCAAGTTGCTATTGGTTATACCCCAATCCTCAAATCCTGCCTCATTGGCTGAAGTGTGTTTCCTGCGAGACACACTAATGGCTCTCTCTCGTCCGTCTGTGATGCATAGCAAGGGGAAAGCCAGGACATTTAACTCTGATGGCACCTGCCTAGAACCGGGAAGGTGACAACATACCTAGTGCGCATCCCTGAACATAACACCCTTCCCAGGGCCTTCACGAGGATTCAGCAGGATCTGTCACAGAGGCAATTAACAACTAACAATAATGTCCCTCCAAGAAAACAACTCCTTCAGAACCCACGCAGCTGAGGAGGAAAATACACAGACTACGACAGTAGCGTGGTCACACACAGTTCTGGGGACACTTCATACCACAAAGTGACCTCCATTCCAGAAAGGCCCAGGGTGCTACCTAGTGAGAGAAGGTGAGGGATGCCACACAGCGGAGTCCACCAAGGGATCAGTAACAAAATGGCTGGCTGCGGGCAGGGGTGGGGGTGTTGGGGAATGCTGGTTCTATCTTCCAGGTATAACATGGCTGTGAAGACTCTTAAACTCTCTCATTACCTGTACAAGACACACACAAGATTGGGCCCATCGACCCTCTGTTACGGAGGGAGGGGAGCCCATGATGCTCTACCTCTCCTTGAGTATCTACAGATAGCTAACGGTTGTAGAGGGAGGTATATCTCCGGTGGTTACACACTGATATGTTGTCTATGCTCTAGAAAATGACCCCTTACCTACGCTCCTGTAAACAGTGCTAATTAACGCCACTAGTCACCAAAACAGAACCAAGACGTGGAAGCAGAGGAGGACCACAGAGTCAGGAGTGGAACAAAAGAGGCTAATGAGGGGGTGAATATGACCAAAACACTTTACACGTGTATACGAAGTGTCACAGTAAAAGGGGGGAAAGTCTGGCTTCAGTGAACCAAAGTCACCAACCGTCAGCTGAAGTGACATCATATCTTTGTCACTCACTCAGTTCTATCACATGGACTCCCGGCTGCCCACAAAGATGGAATTCCTCCTGCAACCTGATCTCTACCTGGCCCAAGGCAAAATTCCTTCTCCAAGATCAGGTTTAGTGTCCGCCCCTGGTAGGCACTGGCAAGTCTTGGTTCTTCAGGTCCCTTACCCACACCTTGCCTCCACAAGTGTTAAGTCTCTGATCTTCAGAAGGAAGAGGGACCTGGTAGCAGAAAGACAATGGAAAACTCTTTCTACAAAGGTCGTCAAACCTTGGTGCTCCGTTTTTTAGAGACTGGCTTCCTGTGACTCAGCCCTACACCCCAAATAAAGACAATGAAAAGCCCAGAGGTGGAGCCCCAGGACACCCTACCCTAGAGCACAGAGTCATACAGCACAGTCTTCATTTCACCGGAGAATCCTTGAGTTCCTTTTATGCTACTTCCAAGATGTTTCCGGAGAAAAGGCTTTGTGGATCAAATTCTACCCTCCCCAAAGTATTCGCGGCTGAGCTGGGAAGGTTCCGATAGCGCATTAAGTGGGGACAAGATGGTGACAACTGCCTGAAGAGACAAGGTAAAGCAGAGTGCACAAGCATATGGTGCACAGGAATCTCTGTCGTGGCTCCTGAAGCTGCAGGAGGAGACGCCATGGGAACAGGGAGCTCATGGCCAGCATGTGCACAGAACGGTGGCGTGGGGTAAGGGACTCCAAAGCAAAGTGATGTCCTGCCAGCTCTTCCCATATGAGCAGACCTGGGGATGAAATGCCATGCTGCCTAGTGTCCACAGTGCTCCTCTCTAACCAATGTCTCTTTTTGTTCAATACAGCCCCGGGTGACAGGGGTATTCTGGGGGGCTCCTCCGGGCAAGGAAGCCCATTTTAAGTGGATGACATATTCAAATGGAGCCCCAGAGGGACAATGTAAAATGCTTCACCATGTTAACCCAGACACTCAGCTTCTGGGGGACAGAGGGGCCAGAAGCTAGGGACGTGGATACTTCGGTGCAGGTCTGAAGTCATTCTAAACACAGCAAAAGTGGAAGAAACAGTGCTTGTAGGTTAATAAGGCAAATGTCACGTGGCGGCCACGCACAGATGATTATTTAGAGAAACATGTGATGCAAAGCCCTGGGCCAGTCATGGAAATAATTGCTCACCAAGACAGAAGCAGATGAGTGCGGGAAAACAAGAGCCTTGGCCTGTGATCTCCCAGTGCACAGCAGCAGCTGGACTCCCCTGCTCTGCACACCCTTAATCTCCACACTCCCACAAGTACGATTACCAGGCCCAGAGAAGGTGGGACACTTGCCTCAAGTCACAGTCTCTGGAAGCAACTACTCTGAGCAGTGGGTCTCAGTGGAGGTGATCTCGCTTCTAGGGAACATGTGACATTGTTCTGAGACTTCACAGGATGCTACAGGACATTCCACTGCTGAGGCCATCCCCAGCGTGGCCTAGTGCCAAAGCAAGCCTCTGTTCTTATCGGCCTCCAACCTCACCCTTATCACCTATCACACAGACAGCTTCCCTTCTGGTTTACAAACGGCCCAAAGGATCGTAGCTTTTTAAACAAGAGCATAAGTCAGATTACCACCACTCTGTAGCCAAGAATGAAAATGAAAAACACAAACGCCATACGCCAGGCAACTTCGCTCCGCTTGGCCCTGCACACTTCTCTGCTTGGGCCCCGAACACTTCGCTCCTCTTGGCCCTGCACACTTCTCTGCTTGGGCTCCGAACACTTCGCTCCCCTTGGCTCTGCACACTTCGATGCCCTTGGCCCTGCACTCTGTGTTCTCCTTGGCCTTGCACACTTCACTCCCCCTGGCCTTGCACACTTTGCTCTCCTTGGCCCTACACTAGTGTTTCTGTCCCAGGGCTTCAGAATCTTTTGTTTATCCTGCCTGAGAATCTCCCTGCTATTTGATCAAGATCAGGAAGGCTCAGCGCTCCCGCCTCATCCCCTTCACACCAAGCATCATCACCTTCTTCCTCCTCAAGCCTGCCCTGATTACCACCCGGCCCCTTCCTGGCCCTCCCTTCCTCCCTCTTTAGAAGCATCGTTAAGATCTGGCATGGCAGGGTGTTGTTGTTGTTGTTGTTGTTTTTATCTGTATGTTGTCTCATCCTCAGCGAAGATGGAATTATCACCTGTGCTATTGATTGCTTTTTCTTTTCATGTGGGACTCTGCAGTAACTCAATAAATATTTGGAAAAGAAAAATTGTGAATGAATGCAGATTGTTTACCTTTCCTCAGAAATCTGAAAGCTTTCACACTCCCAAAGCTTAGTGCCATGAGAGGCCAAGTATCTGGACAGAACTGGGCTCCTCTTGGTACGGTAACCACTGCTCTAGAATGGATGTAGTACACATTTTCCTCAAGAGCCAGAGAACAATTTCGAGCTTTGAGGTCATTCAGCCTCTGAAGTGACTGCTCAGTTCTGCCATGATGGCACCAACATGCTAGAAAAACATGCAAACAACAAGCGTAGCTGAGTTCCAGGGAGACTGTTTAGGGACATGGGCATCTAAGTTTCATAGAATTTTCATGTCGGGAAATATCCTTTTGATTTTCTTCCAGCTACTTTAAGATAAACACAGTTCTAAGCTCATGAGCATTACAAGCACAGGCTAGTCTTGGTCCTTACATCACGGTTTGTCCGCTTCTTTCACTTTCATGTCTTCATGAATTTCGTGATTTATTCAATTAAACTAATCACATTCAGTAAGGGATGGCTCCGAGTCCTTTTCTGGTCATCAAGGTCACGGAGTCCTAGACTCTGACTCCATGAACTGTCACACTCTTAACAGTCACAAAACCTGGTCCGCCATAGCTTGAGAGGGCTTAATGAGCCTATCACAGACCTTAGCACGTCAGGAGGGAGGAGCCTGGCGAGCCAGGAGGGAGGAGCCCAGTGAACCAGGAGGGAGGAGCCCAGTGAACCAGGAGGGAGGAGCCCAGTGAACCAGGAGGGAGGAGCCCAGAGAACCAGGAGGGAGGAGCCCAGTGAACCAGGAGGGAGGAGCCCAGTGAACCAGGAGGGAGGAGCCCAGTGAACCAGGAGGGAGGAGCCTGGCGAGCCAGGAGGGAGGAGCCTAGTGAACCAGGAGGGAGGAGCCCAGTGAACCAGGAGGGAGGAGCCCAGCGAACCAGGAGGGAGGAGCCTGGCGAGCCAGGAGGGAGGAGCCTAGTGAACCAGGAGGGAGGAGCCCAGCGAGTAGAAACGCCAGCTTAGCAACAGCCCCTGTCCAGGAACGAAAATGCCAAAGCAACAGTACTACTGAGGACCATCTACCCCATGGGACACAGTTGTTCAGCTGGTCTCGGAAGAAGAAAAAAATGTAGATTCCAGCGTCTTCTTGCCCTTTGGCCTTACAGGAAAAAAAAAAAAAAGTTAATGGCACAGAAAATTGTTTGTGCTGCCCCAGATTGCAAGGAAAGTCCTGATAATAAATACACAAAATAAAAAAGCCAAGACAACTTTTTTCCCACCTAAATTCCCCACACATTCCCCAAATGGTCACTAAGACACTCTAGGGCAATATAAACACACTCAGAGGAGGGAGGAAAAATTTCACACACAAAATCTGAGAATTACTTAGCAATAACCACTGAACATATAAGGTAGTACTTTATAATACTACCCAAATCAATTACAAGCAGTGTAATAGGAGATATGTATCTGGGAGATAGGACACAAACGCGCGCTCGCGCACACACACACGTACACATATGTGCACACACACACACACACACACACACACACAAAGAAATCGAAGTCTTTAGATTTCAAATACCAAATCAAGAACTGGTTAACCAGACATGTCCACCTCAACACAGGATCCAGTCAAGAGGAACTGTGAACTTCACCCCAGACACCCAAACACCTAGATCAAGAAAGGGCCATAAAAATCAATGGCCTACCTCAGCATCTGGCACGCATGTTGTGGGTCTGTCCCTCTCTTCCTCACACCCTTCCACTAAGAAATTTTCAAGACAAATATTAAACCCTAAAAGTCAGAGTCTTGATGGAGACATCTCAAGGGAGGCTGGTTCTTCATGTTCTAGAACTTCAGCCGGTGCCTCTCTCCACAACTTCAGAAATGTTTCGCCTAGCCTATTCCTAAAATTCTTCCCCTCTGCCTCCTACTCTCTGGTGGTATGGCTAACCACCAAGCCTGGATCCAACCTCTTGAGCAATAGCTTTGAATGGCTCCTTCCTGTCCAGAAAATTCAATTAAAGCCTATATTGGTAACAGAGCATTGATTTCCCAACCCAGAATACTTTTAAAATCAGTAACAAAGGGGAAGGGGATGGCCATCACCAATGATGCCGAGACAACAGCAAACATCAGTAAACCACCCCAACTATCCAACTTTGCAAAGCGAACCTCTTGGCTTGCTAGGTTAAGCCTCTCATCTTTTTAAGGAAGCTGTGTCTGGCATAGGTCCTGAGACACCAAGGTACTCAGTCATGGGCATTTGTGGAATTGTGTCTGCAAACCAAGGATCTCAGACAGGATCATGGGTACCAGGTATAACCAGTCTGTCTCCAAGAGATCTTGAAGAATACAAATTGAAATCACACCACAGCATCATCGTTCCTGACAATTCTGTTTCATTTTATTTCTACCCTGGATATTTCTTGTTTTTTCAAGTCAGAGTCTCACTATGTAGCTCTGGCTGCCCTGGAACTCACTGTGTAGACAAGGTTGGCCTCTGCCTCCCCTGAGTGCTAGGATTAAAGGCTACTCCACTGTGTCTGGCTTTACCCTGAACATTTTTAAATCTCTCCCTAATGGTGATTTTTTTAAAATCTTAATAAATAATAATAATAATAATAATAATAATAATAATAATAATAATATTACTTTCCATTCACTACGTGCTGCACATGTGTGGCATCATCAAGGAGCCTTAGGTATGTCTCCAACAGTCCGACTATGGAAAGTGTTGGGATCCCATTCTGTAAGTAAAGAAATTGAGGCTCCACAAGGATAAATAATTCCCTTACAGTCGAAGACTCTGCCCAAAGTCATTCTCTCTCATAACTAGAAAACTTACCAGGCAGAACACTTTGGTTCCAAAGCATTACTTTTTAAACCATTTCATGACTGAGACAAGCTGGCATAACATTCAGCAAACACTAAAAGGCCTTGAAATTGGCCATGCGTGGACCGGCTGTAGCACTGGCTGTCAGTTCCAATTACTACTACCTTATGTGGATTCAAACCGAAGGAACACGAGAAGACGCGGGAGAAAGCCGGCAGGAGCCTGTGATAACACTCCACACGCCCCTCCTTTGAAGGCAGAAATTGGCATCTTTTAAGAAAAGATTTGCTTTCATTACTTAGTTATGTGTATATGTGGGGGTGGGGTATGTGCGTGTGAGTGAAAGGGCCTCAGAGTCCCTCCCTGAAGCTGGACTTACATGCAGTTGTGAACAGTACATAGATATGAGTGCTGGAATCCTCTTACCCAAGCAGTAAGTGCTGTAACTCTGTAACTGCTGAACCACTGCCCCAGCCCCAGATGTCAGCATCTTGGTGTTTAAGCTCCAGGTAAGTTTTGCTAAGCAACACCCCCCACACCACACAAGACACGTTTTCCTGATAGGCTTAGAGGAGGGCACTGGAGGAGGAAGAGGAGATGCTATTATTAACAGGAAAGCTCACATTTCAAGAAGGTACAGAATTCAGGCTACAGACTTCCTCAGAGTGGACCAGATTCAAACAGGGGTTGTCCCAACCTCCCAGGCATGGTACTCAACTTCCTTTGTTCTGGGAAGTTCTTCATGGCAGGTCTTAGAAAATCCATCTGCCCTGATGTTTTGACACATGGTCTTTTCAAACAAAGAGCTTCAAAAACAAAAGCAAAAACAAAAACAAAAACAAAAACAAATGGAGATATATGTGTTTAAAGGCCTACCTCAAACCTACCCATATGAAAGCAAATTTCCCTAAATCTGTAAAATTATGGCTCTCATGAGTAGATACCTCAAATTACAAGCAACCAAAACACTTCACAATCACACAATAGACTGTTGACTCTCTTTTAAAAAGAGAAGAGAAAAAAAAAATCCAAGAACTTTACAAACACTCAGAAGGAATCATTAACCAGCTTCCCGTGACCAGCGGAGGGGATCTCAGCCTGACAGAGAAGGCTTTGTCCTGGAGGAGAGGCTCTCTGCTGCTGTCTCCCTCACACTGATTTTGCAAGACAGGCTGCACAGACAACGCTTCCCCATGAGGAGAAAGGAACACAGTTTTACTGTGGCCATTGAATTCTACAGTTACCAACTCTTTGCAGATTCAGTTCTGTTCCTGAAAGTACATCTGCCCATCACTGATCTCAGAAGCCTTACAACAGGTAAGACAGGGCCCTGTGCTCCCTGCAACCGGCATCCAGGTATGCCATCGACCCAAGTGACCTAAAACTTAGCTCTAAGAACCGCAAAGAGCAACATGCTTATCTTCATCATGCATAAACTGTGCCCTGTTGCTTTCTGTTCCTGATAAAAGACTCTGGCTCAAACAAAGGATTCATTTAAGCTTACAGGTGATGGTCCATCATGGAGGAAAGCCAGGGCAGGAGTGAGGAACCTAGAGTCTGGAACTACGGACCATGGAGGAACAGTGAATGCTTATGGCTTGTTCCCCCTGGCTCTTTCAGCTCTTTCTTAAATAGCCTAGGCCCACCTGCCTAGGAATGGCACCGCCCACAGTGGGCTCAGCCCTCCTGCCTCAATTAGCAATTGAGAAAGGGCTTCCCAGACAGACCCCCACACCGGCCAATCTGACTGAGGCAATTCTTTAATGGAGGTTCTCTCTTCCTAGGAACTCTAGGCTTCTGTCAAGTTGGCAGGTGATGCTAACTAAGACAAGCTGTGAATGCCAGCTCCCAAGCTGTAAGCCTTCCCACTTTCTGGTTCAAAGACCACCACCGGATCACATGGCTGAAGACTAGAACCCAATGTTGTATGAAGTAGATATGGGAATTAGTTAAGATTGGCTTAACAGTGGAAAACCAAATAGAGGTGGACAAACCAGAGCTGTTCTCTCCTGCATAAAGACTATGGCATGAAGTGTTATTACACAGAACAGAAGCAGAGAGAAGACTGCACCCCTCACCCCGCTAGGGTAGATCTCTGGAGAGCAGAAGTCACAGAGAGCTTTTCTAAGCCCAACTTACTAAGTCCAAGGTCCCCATGCCAGTCTGGCTGGGTGTTGGGATTAAAAACAAAACAAAACAGCTACTCTGGGTGGATCTTGAAAGCCTGTGTTGGAAGGTGTCAGACCCAGAAGACGGAATGAGCCTGGGTTCCTGAGGCAGCAGGTGGAGGAGAGCTGCTGTGTTAATTCGCTTTCTCTGTGACTAACAAACACACGAGATCAACTTGTGTGTGTGTGTGGGGGGGGGGGTGCTTCATGGCTTTAGAGGTTCTAGTCCATGCTCAGTTGGTCCTGGTGCCTTGGGTAAGGCAGCGCATCAGAGAGAGAGAGAGCATCTGGCAGAGTAAAAGGCCTCTCCTGGGAAGAAACAAATGAGCCTGGAAGCTGCTGTCCTCTGGAGGGCACACCTCCAGTGACCTGAAGACTTCCCAGGCAACTCTTAAGGGTCCCACTACCTCCTAGAAACACCTCCTCAGACAGCGGGCTTTACCACACGGTCCTTTAGGAGACACTTAGGATCCAAACTACAGCAGCTGCCCAACTTGAAATACCTACTCTAGACTATGACGTAAGTGAGAAAGGAACTTCTCCTATTTCACTGCCTCAATTTGGAAGTCTTGGTTGCAGAAGCTAGTGTTGCCTTAAATAACACACACAGTGTGGAGCATTCATTCATGAGTTAGGGCCTTCACAGATTTGGGCTTGCTGACTGTACGTATCTGTAGCCGGCCCATCCACAAACACTGCCCTTCAGGAGCAGCGTGAGAGAACACATGGATGCAGGAGACAAGAACAAGTAAAGTACCCAGGCTTGCTGGTGAGGACTATCACAGAAAAAAATGGCCTAGCAGGGACCTCGAGGATGAGCACAGTTATTTCAGCGGCAGCAACAGCAACACACAGGACCAACAAAACATCTGGACAGAAAATTGTACTCACATAAAGATTCAGGGTCAGCTATGGGAAAGACTGGCTGGCCATGCATACATAATCCTGGGTGCCGCTTCCCTTCAGCCCCTCCACATCTCCCCATGTGATTTCATATCCAGAGGAGGTGACCATGTCACCGCAAAGACTGGGATGGCACTGTCTGTGGACCGTGAGGGCTATGGAGAACTGCCACAATTATATCATTCAGGGGACCAGAATGAGAACGCACGACCCTGTTACTTCTGGCCCTTCTCAGGGTAACGAGGTTCATTTTGCTTGTTTTTATTCCTAACTGTGGGGTGTGCTGCACACACTTGCTTCAGCAGCAGGGCAACGTGTGAATACCCCCACAGATGCCAGCCTTAAGTGAGCATCCCGCTGAGTGCAGACACCCATGGCTGTTGTCCTCTCTGTCCTCAGTCATCCCACACAGCGCCCCTAGGAGGGAGGGAGGGAAAGAGGGAGGGAGAGAGGGAGGGAGGGAGGGGTAGAAGGAGGGAGGGAGAAAAGAAGGGAGGGAGAAAGGAAGGGAGGGAGAAAAGAAGGGAGGGAGGGAGGGAGGGAGGGGTAGAAGGAGGGAGGGAGAAAAGAAGGGAGGGAGAGAGGAAGGGAGGGAGGGAGAGAGGGAGGGAGGGAGGGAAGAAGTGTCTAGCACTTGGGAGGAGGTTGCAAATGGGCTCAGTTCCTCACCCCTCCCTGGTGCATTCCTCAGGCAGGTGTTCTGCCTAGCACCTGGGTATTAGGCTTGGCCACCGCCTTGCTGTGCCAATGGGACACAAGCAAGCACTGCCCAAAGAGAAGAGATGGAGGCATCTCCATGAACCTTTGACGTATCTATTAATGACCTTCAGACATGTGATCGCTGCCCATCAAGGTCAGGGCTGCGCTCCAGCCACCAAGATGTGTGAACAGTAAACACGACTGCGTGTCACCGACGTTCAGTGGCTGCTTGCTAGGCAGCATCACTGTGGCATCGACGCATGCCGTCTCCATCACCGTCTAACAGATGAGAAACTGAGGTACAGAGCGACACCATGGTCAGGGTCTCGCAGCTGGCAGAAGCTCTCAGCTCAAAGCTTCTCTACCTTTGTCCTTACCCATTTCGTGGTCTTCACTTCTCTCAATACATTGCCAAGAGCTAACCCTGTCTCTGCTGGAGGCAAAACCTATAGCCTGGGCTCTCAGGTGGGGGTCAAGGCTGGAGCAGAGACCCTTACCTATCCTGACTGGTGGCATCCATCTTTCTCCAGTTGCTGATGGCAGCCACCTATTTACAGCTCACCTCCCCGCTCTCCCAAGAACTCTAACCACACAGGGAGCCGGGCACACCTGAGTTCCCCGCCCCCTCCCACACGCCATCCCTGCACAGCACTGGCATGGCTCAGGCTCTCTTCTCTAAAATGCCTCCTGGGGCCACATCTGGAACCGGCAGGGCTCCATCCGTGGCGGCCCCCTCCTGCTCTCCAAGTCTTTCCCACCAGCAGCCTTCCTCCCCTGCCACCTGCAAAGGTCTGCAGTGGCCTCTGCATAGACAGAGCGGCCCTCAGCACGACACTGGAGAGCGACTGTCCAGCCGTGCCCAGCAAGCCCCCGCCCAACACTGAGGTCCCACAGATGACCACAAGTGACCACTTTAAACTCGGCACCAGGAGGAGGACCAGGGTCCCCTGGGTGCTGGTTTGACACGGAGCTTCCCGGGGGTGCCCTCTGGCCCCAGTGAATCAGACAAGCTGAGGAGGTCTCCGAAGGGTGACTGGGAAAAGGTCCCCCGAGGAATCTTCTGCACCAGGGTCTGAGCTCAGCCCTCCCGATGAGTGAGACCCCAGAGCCCTGGTGTACAGCGTGGAGCCACTGGTCAATCTGAGCTCAGCCCTCCCGATGGGTGAGACCCCAGAGCCCTGGTGTACAGTGTGGAGCCACTGGTCAATCTGAGCTCAGCCCTCCCGATGGGTGAGACCCCAGAGCCCTGGTGTACAGCGTGGAGCCACTGGTCAATCTGAGCTCAGCCCTCCCGATGGGTGAGACCCTAGAGCCCTGGTGAACAGCGTGGAGCCACTGGTCAATCTGAGCTCAGCCCTCCCGGTGGGTGAGACCCCAGAGCCCTGGTGAACAGCGTGGAGCCACTGGTCAATCTGAGTTCAGTCCTCCCGATGGGTGAGACCCCAGAGCCCTGGTGTACAGCGTGGAGCCACTGGTCAATCTGAGCTCAGCCCTCCCGGTGGGTGAGACCCCAGAGCCCTGGTGAACAGCGTGGAGTCACTGGTCAATCTGAGCTCAGCCCTCCCGATGGGTGAGACCCCAGAGCCCTGGTGAACAGCGTGGAGCCACTGGTCAATCTGAGCTCAGCCCTCCCGATGGGTGAGACCCCAGAGCCCTGGCGTACAGCGTGGAGCCACTGGTCAAAAGCAAACGCGCAGCCCAGGCAGGACAGATCAGAACATCATCAGATTACAACACGCTATTCAATATGAGTAAGCAATTTAAGATCTGTGCATCAGCTCGGGAATTCTTTGTGCACTGAAATAACTTCCCAGCCACACTTGATTTCACGTCACTGAAGCCATGGAAAGCAAAACCAGCGAGGAAGACTACCACACTGTACACTCCACTCTTAGAGCTGGGGATGCCAGGGCCTTGCGTTCCTTTTTTATTTCTATTTTGTGGAAGCAGTGGGTATTGAACCTAAGGCTTCCTGCCTGTGCAGTAAGCACTCTACCAGTGAGCCCCAGCCCCAGCCTGAAACTGTGGCTCTGGGATATATTAATTCCAAGGTCACCGAGCTAACAGGTCACGATGATGGGCTTTACATAAAGATCCACCCCAGGCTCTGAAATGCGTGTCCTGGCTGCCTGAGTCTGCTGTGGAGAGACACGCGGGTGCAAATTACGTTAACAAGGCAGCAATGGCAGTGCCCGTGAGACAGAGGCTGGAGCCTCAAATAAAGATGTCGGTAAAAAGTGGGACAGTTTCTCAGATGCAAAACCATGCACGATACTAAAAGCATCCTGGAGGGGCCAATCCTGCCTGAGTACCAACTGTCATGTAGCAAGATGCTAATTACACAGATCCTGCCTGGGTGGGGATGGACATGCCCTCAGGAGAGATGGCCAGAGCTCTGAAATCACCATCTTGACCACAGCTGACTCAGTCAGATGGTCTCCGCAGCCAGGAAGAAAAGCCAACGTTTACTGGCTACGACCAACATTCTATGAGTGTCTTGAGTTCAAAAGCACAAGGCTGAGCCCAAAAGCATGTCACCATTTTCAATTCAAGAGTCTGTCTGCCCAATGATTTTTTTTTCCCCTTTCCTCATAAAATGTTATTTTTCTCCAAGGAAGTCTTTATTCACTTATCCACAGTCCTGTGGTTTTCTGGTCAGTTCCTGAAGCAAATTCTGGCCATAGCAAAAGGGGATGGGTCCCGTGTCCCAAGCTAAGATGGTGGTAGCCAGAATCCACAGAAAGGATCAGGGCAACACCATCATAAACTAGCACCACGGAGGAGAGCCCCAGGCTGGACAGCCTTTGGGGACACCAGGCCAAGTGCAAATCCTTAAACAGGGACTTGGGGTTCTAAACTAGAGAGGCTCCAGGCACTGTCGTGGGGTAGGTAGTCTTTGCTCCTAAACACGCACTTCTGAGGGTGGGTTTTAGCTGTCCCTCCAATTTGCAGATGGGAAATGTAGGGCTAAGAAAGTTAACTGCTTGCCAGAGATCTCACCATTAAGAAGTGGCCAATCTGTGGTCTGAACACAAGCCATGCAATCAGTATTACTTGTCACCCTGAAATGGGCACATCTGTCCCATTTACCAGCAGTTCCTTCTCATGATTCAGAATAGATTTAACCAGCACTTGCCTAGGAACTTTCCCCTGGGCCTGGGGAGTAGGGTGTATTTTTTTTTTCTTTTTTTTTTAATGAGGCAGGGTCTCATGCAGCCTAGACTGGCTTCACATTCTCTATGTAGCTGAGGAGGACCCTGGACTCCTCATCCTTCCTCCTCCACCTCCCAAGTTCTGAGGTGACAGACATGCACCATCCTGCCCGGTTTGTGTGATGCTGGTGTTCAAACCTGGGGCTTCCGGCATGCTGAGCGAGCACTCAGCGCTACGTCCCTTTGTGACATTTGTGTCCTCGCTGGAGATACAGTCGCTCCCACTCTCCTCTTTCTTCGGTGAGCACGTTCTTCCTGGCTCTCCACCCTCATCTTCCCCAACCCATTGGCACCTGATGGCCTGCACTGCACAATGAACATCTCCAAAGGTGTGCCCGCCACCCAGTGATGTCTCCCAGCAGGCCCTGCTTCTCAGCCCCCCAGTCAGCTAACATGTTTGCTGTTTCACACGTGCAGGGGGCGGGGTGGAAACATTAAAAGACTAATTGCAGAAAGGGCTGATGAATTATCACTCACAAATCAAATTACCTCCATCTAATTACATCACATTCAGTCTCGGGAAATGATGACTGGCTTGGGGTCTTTACCAAGGTTTTACTGTTTTTTTTTTGGGGGGGGGGCCTCTTCAACAGCACTCTAGCCCAGCAGGTGGAAGCCACCTGGCCAGCTGTTATGAAAACCAAGAGCTAAGGAGGGATGAGGGAAGGGCACCTGAGGTCACTGATTGTCACTACAAGGTCAGGTCCTAGCCCCAAAGTCAGGGGAAGAGAAGGGGGTGTCTACCCACAGCAGAACTTTCTCTGACATCGACCCGGACTGACTGCCAAAGTCCCTAGCGCCTGACAGTCACCAGCCACCTTCTGAAGCGGCCGCCTGCTGGTCTCTTGCACTCCGGTCAAGGCGGGGCTCCTCCCTCCAGCATCTGGCCACTAGGCAGGAATCTGAAGGAACAGGAGCTTTGCAGAGTGCAACCCTCAGGTTCGTCCTCTGGGGCCTGACACAGGAGCAGGCTCTTGGCTGTCACTCCACCTGCGCTCTCTGACTGAGTCATGAAGGCGCCCCGTCGCCAGTGCACTCCTGTGTCAACCTGAACCCATCCGCAGTCAGCTGAACGTCTGTTTCAGTGACGTGCCCGGGGTCGAACCTCTAGGAAGTAGAAGGATCAGGATCTGAACATAGGATCTGTCTCACGATCACACGTCGATTACATGTGGGAGGGGGGATGGATGGGGGGATAGGTTGGGGGGACACCTGGGAACTAGACTCCTCTTCCTGGTACCTCAACAAGAGTACTGGCAAGTTCCGGGTATCTACCTTCAGGGTGCTGGATCCCAGGGCCCTACTGTGTGTCCACCTGAACATACTCTAGAACCTGCTTCCCTCACCCACCCCTGGGGCAGCTGGGCTTTATAGCCAGAAACGAGACAGAACTGGGCTTCCTGCCCAGCTCCAGACATGTGGGAACATGTGTTCTTGCCCATCTTTCTACTCCCCCGGTCTAGTCTGAGAAGATTTTCCATTCTCATGTCTCTCTATACGAGGCCGAAAGACTTGGAGGCCTTCTCTGGTCCCCACTGACTCTGAGGGTACACCTTGTACCCTTAAGGGAGTGTCTGAGTTAGGGTTCCTATTGTTGTGAAGAGACACCATGACCACCGCAACTCTTACAAAGAAAACATTTCATTGTGGTGGCTCCCTTATATCTCAGAGGTTCCGTCCATTAGCATCATGGTGGGACATGGCAGGGTGCAGGCAGACACGGTGCTGGAGAGGTAGCTATTGCATGTTAATATGCAGGCAACTGGAAGTAGACTGAGACACTGGGTGTGGCTTGAGCATATATGAGACCTCAGAGCCTACCCCCACAGTGACACTTCCTCCAACAAGGCCACACCTTCTAACCAGCCCCCACTCCCATTGGGGGCCATTTTCTTTCAAACCAGCACAGGGAGGGAATGAAAGTTTTGTCCAGTTCCTCCTAGGGGACTCTCCTGATCCCTCCCATGCCCACCCCTCACACCCACTCCCCAATCCCTGCCCCCACTAAGAGGTTTTGGCCAGTCCCTACCAGGGGACTCTCCTGAAGCCCCCACCCTATCTCTGCTCCCACTGCACCAGAAACTTCCACCAGTGAAGTCCTTAAGATGTCACTCCCTCCTCTGTTCCTCCAGAGCAGCAGGGGGGCTACCTGTACCTGATGAGCCCCACAGCAAGCCAAGGGCAAAGGGCGTTGCCTTTTCTCTGAGCCCTTCACTGCAGGAGCCTGGAACTCCCTTTTCTCAACCAGGCTGGGGGACAAGAGAGGGCACACATGACCCCAATGGCCCCAGTGTCATAATCACCCTAGCTCCTGGGTCCTACACCCCTCGTGTGCCCACACTTTTCTTAGCTGTCATTCTTTCTACTTATCCCCAGGGAAACATCAAGCTAAGATAAACCTCGGGGTGGTATTCTATTGGGGCCACTATTGCTGTGATAAAACACCATGGAAAGGGTTTGTATGGTCTTGTATAATATTAGAAGGACCAGCCTTAATATTATACATCCCAGGGGCTCAGGAGAGAGAACTACTAACGGCGAGGACTATTTTCAGGAAATAGAATCTCAGCACACCGAGCTCTATAGTCCACTTGCTTTAATTCCTCTGGCATAACATCCTTTATACCCAGTTTCAGTTCTGTTCTCATGTCTAGCTCCTTTCTTGGCTGATTTCTCTCTATATTTATCTACTGTCCCATCTAGGTTCTATCTTAATTCCTTCATCTAGTTCTGTCCCTTCTAGGTTCTCATCTATCTAGTTCTTTCCCCTATCAGCTCCTCTCCCGTCTCCTTCTCTCTCATCTGGCTCTTCCTCATCCTCCATCTCATTCTTCTAGTACTCTCTTCTAGCTCTTCAATCTAGTTCTTCCCATCTCAGTTTGTTCCTCTCAAGTTCTTACCCATCTAGTTCTTCCATTCTCTTTTCTCTTCTCCGTCCTGTGCCCTAGAAGTCCTGGTATATAAAGGGAGGGTCCAAGCTAAATTGTGTAAAGCTATTTACTTAATGTCCACCTCACCAAGGCGGTGTCTCTTTGTGGAATTTACCTTAAATCAGGAGACTTGCCTGTGGGCTGCTATCATTGTTAGTCCTAGGAAGTTGGGCGCCCCCCCCCTCCCGTGGTGTCTCCTTGTGGAATTTACCTTAAGTCACGAGACTCGCCTGTGGGTTATTATCACTGTTAGTCCTCGGAAATTGGGCGACCACCTGGGTGGTGTCTCCTTTAGCCCTTGAAAGTGGCTAGGGGAGATATCTGATTCCAGAGAAAGCCTTTCCTGAGGCTGTTCTCCAAATGCCTGAAATGTGTATGTCCAGAGAGTGATCAGTCCACACTGTTAGCCCTTCTTAGGGAAAAGTCAATTGGGAAAACTATGAAGGTGCACATGATTTTCATAACAGAAGACAGCTGATATATAACAAGCCAAGTAACACCAAAAACTCCTTGGGATTTGGCTTCCTCTGGAGGAATTCCCTGATTCCTCCAGGTAGTGACTTTGCCATAACCAGCTGAGTTCTTCTGATATATTCCTGCGGCCCGCAGCAATATGGCTTACACTTCATATCGTACATTGTTCATCATCAAAGAAAGTCAAGATAGGAACTCAAACAGGATGGGAACCTGGAGTCAGAGGTCATGGAGGATGTTGCTCACTGGCGTGCTCAACCTGCTTTCTTGTAGAGCCCAGGACCACTAGCTCAGGGTGGCCCCGACCACAATGGGCTGGACCCTTCCCCCTCAATCACTAATTAAGAGAATGGCCCATAGGCTTGTCTACCGCCCCGTCCTATGGAGGCAGTTTCTTAACTGAGGCTCCCTCCTCTCTGATGACTCCAGCTTGTGTCAAGTTGACATAAACCCAGCCAGCACAGTGGCAAATCCGGAAGTCATAAGTTCCTTATCCGTCTGCAGTCTCTTTCATTTCTAGCATCCTTGGCTATTTCGCCCTCCCAAACCGTATCTATCATTCACGCGGCTTAAAAACAGGCGTTTGAACTTGTCTGGGCTGCACGCTACACTGTCTGAGGTAGTCAATCTGAACACTCGCCCCCCAAGGTAAAAAAACGTGAGGCCAACAAACCCTTAGCAGCAGCCTCCTTCCAAAGCAAGACAATCCAAACATTCTGGAAATAAAGTGAGAGCTGGGCTCTTACCTTCTGGTGCTCGTGTGAAATAATAAAACGGGAAAAGGCTAACAGTGTTCTGTGGAGACAGAAAAGGCTTCTCCACACACAACTGAGCTTCTGAGCTAATAAATCAAAGGGAAAAAAACAGACTACCTGGGAGGCCACTGAGTGTATCTCAGAAGAGAACAAGGAGGTGTCACTGGGGTGCGGGGGGTCAGAAGCAAAGAGAGCCTAAGGGTCACCAGGATGTGGGTCGGAAGTGAGGAAAGAGCCTAAGGGTCACCAGGATGTGAGTCAAAAGCAAAGAGAGCCTAAGGGTCACCAGGATGTGAGTCAAAAGCAAAGAGAGCCTAAGGGTCACCAGGGTGTGGGGTCAGAAGCACCCAGACAAATAGGACAAGACTAGATGGCTTTTGTTTAGCGCCACAGGACCATGTTCTCTTCCCCTACTGAGCCCTGGGCTGGCTGTCACAGGTGTGGGGGGCTCAGAAAAGGTCCCCTCAGGGCAGAGGAGCCCTAGGAGGATGCTGGAGGAGGGGTAAGTAAGAGAAGCAGCACTGAGGGCCCAGACAGATGAGGGAGGCAGCTCACCATGCTCTCGCTCACTCGCTCACTCGCTCTCGTGTGTGTGTGTGTGTGTGTGTGTGTGTGTGTGTGTGTGTGTGTGTGTGTGTACACTCACACACATACCAAACTCAGCCTTCGATGTGGTTCCTCAAGTGTCTCCCATCTTTTTGAGGCGTGACCACTCACTGGCCTGGAGCTTGCTGGGTAGGCCACGCTGACTGGCCAGCCAGTCACAGAGTCTTCCCTCCGGCACTGAAATTACAAGTGCATGAGCCCATGCCCAGCTCCTTTATATACATTTTAGCGGTCAGACTCCGGTCCTCCTTTCCCAGCTGAGCCACCATCCAGCCCGGCCCTGGTTTTGATTGGCTCCCTTCCTACCTTCTTTCCATTTCTTTCCAGAACTCCTCCAGCTCTGAGCTTCCGTCTGTGTGACAAGCATCCACGTGACTTACAGGATTATGACTTCTTCTCACTCCTAAAGCTCTTGTGACCCACCAGAGTGGCTCTGTATGTGACCACCAGGGTGCATCTTTTCTTTCCCAGGTCTCCTCCTAATGTCTTCCCACTGAAGTCAAGGTTAAAGAACCCAGGCTGGCCCAGAATCTCACAGTGGATGTTCTGATACTCAATGGCTGCTCCAGGGACCAGGCTAATCGAGACCAGAAGGAGGCGACCGACAGGTCTGCCCCAGCCTTTAGGGTTCCAGTGGTCATCCTGCCTGACTCTGCCCAAAGCCCGTGCACCCCACCCTCTGCTTCTGCTGACATCACAGCCGCCTTCCTGAGAAGCTTATTAATGAAGGACGGAGAACCAGCGCCTGCATTTCCTCTAAAACCAAGGAGAGCTTGCCCCGTCCTCACTCACCTCTGCAATCTGTAAGAACTGAAACACAAGAACTATCACCCTACCCACAAAGGAATTATATCCCACACAGGGTCCCAAATTAAACTAGATCTGGGGGAAAGGGAGGAAAGACTGGTAATAGTGAGCACCAAAGGTTGCAAAGCGGGAGAGCAATGGCCACGGTGAGACGAGACTAACGCAATCCAGGAACGGGAGCTGAGGATATGGCTCAGTCTATGAAGTGCCTGCCATACAAGCATGAAAAACCAAACTGGGATCCCTAGCACCCATGGGAAAACCATCCATGGTGGCACACACCTGTAACCCCAATGCTTGGAGGAAGGGAGTGTCCCTGGAGCTTGCTGGTCAGTCAGTCTAGCCAACTGATGAGTTGTGGGTTCAGTAAAAGACTGTCTCAATAAAATAAAATAAAATAGCAGACAACACCAGATATCAACCTCTGGCCTCCACTCCACGGATGCATGTGCCCACTTTACATACAGGTGAGACACACAGAGCGGGGGTAGGGGGGAGAGGGAGAGAGAGGGAGAAGAAGGGAGGGAGAGAGAATCATAAGAAATTCAAAATAAAGCTGCCTGTCTCTTACCACCATTTGAAAAGAATATAAAAGGAACGATGTAACCCCTACAGGGAACCTCGGCAGCCCAGCAGCAGCTAGCTCAAGTGGCCAAGCTCTCTGAACTCACTCCCCACATCTGCTCGAGTGGGCTCTCAGAGATCATTGAGGCTCGCACGTACAGCCAGGCTGCCTTCCTGACAAGTCAGATCACCCAGACGTGAAATCTGTAGAAACGCGGTGTAAAGAGCCGTCAGGGGCGCTGCCAACAAAGGCATCTTTGAAGACCCGGCCTGCACGTGACCTCCAGTGGAGATGATTCCAGTCGTGAGGCCCCAGTGTTTCCACATACACGCCTTTGTTCTTCCGGCTTTGTGCCGGTGAAGCCGGTGAAGAGAAGCCCACCCTGGCGGCTCAGGAGCTGCTCACTTCCCATCCTTCCCGCCTGTTTCAATAATGGTTGGCAAGGACGCTTTCAAAGCAGAATAAACACACGTGCTCCGGGAAGTGGAGAGTCTGATGCACACGTGTGTGGGAAGGGGTTGTTCCAGCCAGGGCCTTGTGTGTGCCAGGCAGGCACTCTACCCCTAAGCCACATCTCCAGGCTGAGAGTCTCACGTCACAGATCATGAAGGGGAAGAGCACCAGAGAGGGCAATTGTCACAGAGATGGAAGGTGGAGCCAAAGAGCTGCCATGGTAGATAGCAGGACAGAGGGACAGGGGATCGATGTCTGCAGGATGTTCCCTGGCAGCCTGGGTGGGGCACAGTGGGGTCAAGCAGATGCCCACATGTGTGTATCTGTAAGTGGTTCATAATAAGGGGGCATCTGACGTATCCCCTTTTGATCATGTGACTTCCTGTCTGCTCCATCTGCATATACTTGTTAATTTGGGAGGGGTCTGCTATGGGAAAACATCTACTCTGGCTCACAGTCTGAGGGTACAGTCCCTCATGTCACAGAAGGCACAACAGGAAGAGAGGACAGATGGTCTCGCTGCATCTGCAGTCAGGAAGCAGGGAGCCATGGGCGCCAACACTCGGCTCATTTTCTCCTTTTTATTCATTCTGAGCCCCCAGTCCACACGATGGTACTACCCATGCTCGCATAGACCTTCCTCAGTTACACCTTTCTGGAAACATGCTCACAGACACAAGCAGAGGTGTTGTTTCCATGGTGATCCTACATCTCCATGAAGCTAACAACCATTAACCAACATCTCACACACACATACACACACACACACACACACACACACACACACGCACACGCGCGCGCGCGCGCGCGCGCGCACACATGCACATGCTCACACACACTGTTTTTGCCTTTAAATGCCAGCAAGATGGCTCAGCAGGTGATCCCAAGCTCACCATCCTGAGTTGGACCCCCAGACCCACATGGTAGGAAAAGAGAAGCAACACCAGAAAAGCTGATCTTTGACCTCCACACGTGTGCTGTGGCACATGTGTGCCCACACACACATACTAGTAAATAAACATAAAAGCAAAAATGTGCTCATGACAGTCTGTCCTCTGAGTGGTGATTTCTGAAGTGACTAGCAGTTGTTGGGTACCCATGAGGCCCTGTGAAGGAAGTATTCTCATCCTCAAACTGTCAGTAAGGGTGCCATGTGCTCCTGTTACACGGAGATTAATTTACACACAACCAGAAACACAGAGGCAAGTCAGAGCCCAGCAGGGACCCAGTAACCCTGTCCCCGTGAGCCCTGGAAGGCTCTTTCAAGATGAAAAAATTCTTGCCAACTCCCCCACTCCACCATCATCCGAATGCACCATAAAACGTCCTACAAGCACCGCGACTCTGTAACAGGAAGCAACACAGAGTGTTTTCCTTGTCTTGCTTAAAAAGAAACACACATATGCTTTGAGGATTAGTCTATGAGTGCGGATCTTAACAGAGACGTTGCTTTATAGAAGGAAAATAAAAACGTTAACAGAATCTATCTGAGGGCGGAGAATGCCCTGTAGACTCAGTCCTGTTAGATAGAACAGCCCTGTGCTGCTATTGACTGATAGCGTTAGCAGATGTGAGGGTGGAATGGGTCCCCTGACTTGAAATCCTGGAACCTGAAGCATTTGTTAACAATGCAGGAACCCCACCCAAACGTTAGAAGCAGCGCAGGGAATTGCAGCCCACCTCGGTCTCTGTAGAACCCAGGAGGGAAACTGAACTGCAATTAGACCTCTGCAAAGACCTGAGTGTACTGTGATAAAGATCAACAAAAACACAATTATTTCACATTAACGTTTGATACGAGTTACAGGGTGTCTCTTCAGAAAATCTGGAGCACTAAAAAGACCCCTCTAACGTAACAGCATTAATCCAACACTTTCCCTGCACACACACACACACACAGTAAAAACCAAATCTTGGTTGAACAATTGTTGAGAAAAATGTTCAAAATTAAAGACAGTCGTGACGGCACCGGAAGTAGAGGCGGGCGGATCTCGGTTCAAAGTCACCCACAGCTATATAGTGAGGCTGAAGCCAGCCTGGGCTACGTTGAGACTCTAACTCAAAAAAAAAAAATGTTTTTAAGTTCAAAATTATGTCTCTCTATTCTCTATTCTCACATTTCCATCACATCCTCAGCAGTTAGGGGGACTCAAAAAAAAAAAGTGCAGCTTCCTTTATAGGTCAAGGTCCGAGGAGCCTGGGCCACTTTACAGGGGGTCTGTCCCCGGGCCGCTATGTGGGGCTTCCGTGACAACTGATGAACAGGAGCCTCACTCGAAACTGTCACCTCCCCAGCCCACCAAGGCCACTCAGGAAGGGTCCCTCACCTACCTATGACACCTCTCCTGAAAGAGATAAGTTCGAGGTGTGAACTGGAGACAGGGAATCAGCTCAGAGAAGGAGGCAGAGAAACTCTCCAGGATTCCAGGGGTGCAAATGCAGACTACACATGACCCAGGGTAAGTCACTTCCCGTTTCTAAGCACCACCTTTCCCAACTGAACGCTGGGGTACAAGTGGGATCTCCCTCGTGGAGCTGTACTAAGAACGACTCAAGTCATGCAAGAGGCTGAGAATCCTCCCTAAGCACTCAATAAACAGTGGCTATTAGTTTCACTGACTCTAATTTATATCTTGATTACAACACGAAGCAGAAACTAATAAAACCGTATTGTTTAGCCATGGATATCCTCTCGCACCCACTGGGACACGATCAAAAAGAAATGAGAAAATAATCAGTGGTAGGAATGTAAAATGGTACAGTCATTACAGAAAACAGCATGGTGGGTCCTCGGGAAATTAAAAATAGAACTGTCATAGCAATCTGGCAACATTAGTTCTTGGTACATAGCTAAGAAAACTGAGGCAGGCTTTCAAAGAGACATGCATGGGTAGGTCAACTGCTTGCACGCTTGTCTAGCATACAAGCAGTCCTGGGTTTGATCCCCAGCAATACACCAGCTATCTCAGCACGTGGAGGACACAGGCAGGAGGATCAGAAATACAAATCTTCAACTACAAAGCAAGTCTCAGGGCAGCCTTGGCTACAGGAGACCCCATCTCAAAAGAAGAGAGATCTGTGCACAACCACGTTCAGAGCAACATGATAGCTAAGCTGTAGAACCAACCCAAGGGCCCACAACTGTTGTTGGTTGCTTTTTTACATTTTACTCTTTGGGGGCCTGCCACCCAGCTCCCAAATAAATACACACGGAGATTTATTATTACTTATAAATGCCAGGCCTTAGCGTGGCTTGTTTCTAGTCAGCTTTTCTTAAATTATCCCACCTATCTTTTGCCTCTGGGCTTTTATTTTTCTCTATTCTATGTACCTTTCTTTAATTCTTACTCACTGGCTTGCTGTGTAGCTATGTGGCTGGCCCCTGGAGTCTTCCTCTCCTCCTCTTTCTCCTCGATCTTTTTCTCCTTCTATTTATTCTGTCTGCCTGCCAGCCCTGCCTATCATTTCTCCTGCCCATTCACATCCTTATTAGACCATCAGGTGTTTTAGACAGGCACAGTAAGACAACTTCACAGAGTTAAACAAATGCAACATAAAAGAATGCAACACATCTTTGCATCATTAAACAAATATTCCACAGCACAAATGAATGTAACACATCTTAAAATAATACTCCACAACTAATGGGCAAATCAAAGGTGATATAGACACACAGGATTATTCAGCCTTCAAAAGGGAATCTTGGCCAGGTGTGGTGGTACACACCTTGAATGCCAGCACTCAGGAGGCAGAGGCACTTAGATCTCTGTGAGTCTGAGGCTGGCCTGGTCTACAAAGAAAGCTCCAGGCCAGCCAGGGTAACATAGTGAGATCTTGAAAGGAAGGAAGAAAGAAAGAAAGAAAGAGAGAGAGAGAGAGAGAGAGAGAGAGAGAGAGAGAGAGAGAGAGAGAGAGGGAGGGAGGGAAGGATCCTGCCACACACTACAATATGAATGAACACTAAGAGGACACTAGGGTAAGCAAAATAAGACAGACACCAGAAGAGAACAGTGTGGGATTCCACAGGTGACAGTGTCTCATGCAAGCAAACCCACAGGAACAGAAAGGAGATTTTGGAGCCAGAGACTTAAAGGAGGGGATAGGATGAGAAAGAAGTATTACCACATGGCTAACAGTCTCCACTTTGTAAATAAGAAAGTCCCTCAGGTCTGTCCGTGTGGCCCTGCTTAACCCTACCACACCTTATGCTCAAATATTTAAAACAGTAACCTTCAGGTTGCTTGTCTTTCTTGCAAGAATTTTAATTGGAATGGGGGTGTGAGACAGGCTTCATGTCGCCCAGGCTAGCCACAAGCTCTCTACTTAGCTCAGGATGACCCTGAGCTATGATCCTTCTGCCGTCACCCCCCCCCCCCCCCGCCATGCCAGGCTTGCATGGACATGAGCCACCATTCCCAGATCAGAATTCTGGTTACTTTTTAAAACTTACCCAAATTGTACAAATCCTTTTTTTTTTTAAATGAACCTTGGAACCCTCTGAGTGGACTGGCAGCCCTTCCCCTCCGCAGTCATTATTGGGAAGCAGTGAGGTCTCACAGGAGACAGTTGTGGGGAGCAGCAGGGCTCTCCTCGGGTGCCAGCTTCGAGCAGAGGATCGGGATGGGGAGGAGGGTTAGGGAGCTGCCTTAAAAAGGAGATTCTGACTTACAATGGATTCTATTTCAGCGCCCTGTGACAAAAAAACCTTCCCCAGGGGAAACTGCCTCCAACTCTCTGTCACATCCTCAGAAGTGGAGGCCCTGCCTGTCATTCTGAGATGTCATCACTGAGCCTTTCCAAGAAAAGAAACTGTCAGGGAACGTGTTGGCTTCAGGGAAGCGGCTGGCCAGAGGGAGCAGCCCGCAAGCTACTAATGCCACGCTCGGCCCTCTGAAGGACCTTCCGCCTCTTCTCTCCACGGCCTCTCTTCAGAGGTGACCCCCAGAGACTTGGGGAAATCGGTCATAATCTGCCACCCAGGCTGGAGTCAGAATCCTAGTGACCATGGGCAACACCGGACTGTGAGCCCCAGCTGTACATACATGTGATGCCTTAGGGGGAGGCACCTCAACTTACGCGAAGCTTCAGACAAGATTTATTGGGAGCTCCGTGTGTCGCCCCAAAAGAAGCATCATGTGTCCTGGAAGCTTCATCCCACACACAACAGTGTTGGTAGGCGTGGCTTCCCGGGGGGGGGGGGTGTGCAGGTCACCTGGGCTCCATCTCCCAAATGGACTGACACAGAAATACGAGGCTTGAAGCTAGAGTTCATCCGTACCAATCTCAGCCCACACCTGCAAGGCACGCACGCCTCAACCTCTGCCCTCCGGCCAGACACAGCAAGGAGGCCTTGTCTAGCACGCAGGCTGCTGCGGCCTCCCTGGACACCAGAACCAGAACAGATAAATTAGCTCATGACAAATGACCCAGTCGAGGGTGGTAGCACAAAACAGACCAAGACACAGGCCTGTCTTTCACAGACCTGCAACGGGGCTGTAGAGACAAGACTCTTGTGCCCCTGTCCTTCCGGGAGGGTTGGCTCTGAACCTTGGCCTAAGCCGCAGCAGAGGAAGGGGAGAAACAGGAGAGGGATAGGAATGGCTGAGTGGACGGAGGAGAGGACATGTCCACATCCTCAAGCCTTCGTCTCCAAGGCTGCCGCCCTTCCCAACACACCTCCCACATAATTATATAACAGCTCCGTTATCACCTCGCACTTCTCAGCCTCTTGACTCCATCAAGCGCTATCACGTCTAAAGCATCTGGCATTGCCCGTGTTATCTCCACTCACGCCCTCCGCATGTTCAAAGCCATCTCAAGTCAACACGGCTGTGCGGCTCACATCTGTGCCCGCAGCACCGCACACTCTGTGCCTCTCTGTGGATGAAGCGACGGGGCACACTGACAGCACCCACGTCTCTCAGGCCTCGTGGCACAAGCCTGTCTCCCCAGCACACAAGAGGCAAGAGCAGGAGAAAGATAGTGAGTCCAAGGCCAGCCTGGAATCCATAGCGACCTCCTGCCTGAAAAGCGAAAATCAAAAGAATGTGCATGTCTCACTAAGGGCTGATTATACAGCTCAAGTTCACGGCTCCAGACAAAACATTCTCCTCTATATCCAAGCGATAAGGACCTGTCATGTCACTAGACACAGGCTCTTCACTAACTGCGTAGGTCTGAGGTTGCTGGTCTCCGTGACAGGCTGAGTGCTTCCTGCTGCTCACCAACCGCTTTGCCTTTGGAGGAATGGAGGATAAGAATATCTGACATGGCTGAGAACAAGAAACACAGGGAAATGTATGTGTGATTGCAGCCCAGAATCGTCCTGTGACATTCAGAATCTCGCCTCAGTCGGCTCTGTGGAGTCTCAGTTATCCCTGGCTCCGGAGCACAGATCAGAAGCCAAAGCATGATTTTAAAAGGGAATTCCAACATCCCAGCATGGTGACACACTCCTACAAACTCCAGAACTCAGGAGGCTGAGGCAGGAGGTTCCAAAGCTCAAGGCTAGCCTGGACTACACAGAGAACTTGTCTCAAAAAATAAAGGGGGGCGGGGTGAGCATGGTGATGAACACCTTTAAACACAGCACTCGGGAGGCAGAAGCAGGAGCATCTGACTCTCGAGCAGGCAATGGGCTAAGTTCCAGAAACAACGGGAGGGAGGAGCAGAGGCAAATGCTGAAACCCAGGTCTGGCCTCTGGCAGCTTCCACTCTGAAAGAAATGAAGCATAGTTACAGACAAGTGTATACTTACAAGGAAAGAGTTGGCAGGGTGCGGGGATCCCCCAGCATGATCACCCCTGAGAACAAAATCACAGGGTGACTAGATAATCAGAGGTGTCTCTGAGGAAGAAACATGAATGAGTTGTGCCTGATGAAATACCAGGAGCCTTTGGGAGGAAAAGCATTCCAGGTACAGGTCGGAGCAGGTGCAAAGGTCCTGAGGCAGCTCTAGAGATAGACACACTGCAGATGATATGAGTTTATCAGCAAACTGGGCTGCAAGTGGTAAGGACTGTGACTAAGATGAGCTTGGTGGCCTTCCTCCTAAGTGCAAGAGAAATACTAAGCAGGGATGTCCAGCTTGCACCAGGAGGGCTGCAGGAGCAATGATGTCATCTGCAAAGTTCACACTTGAGAACCCCACAATCGCCTTACACACAAGAAGAAATCTACACTGGGCCACATTCACAGCTGTCCTGGGCCATATGTGGCCTGGACATCCTTGTAAAGACACTGAAGGAGGAGACTCAATTAAATCTTTTGTTTCTTAAAATCTCACAGCCTGAGGATACAGCCCAGCAATAGAGCACTTCTATCCCAGGTGTCTTAGGGTTTCTAGTGCTGTGAAGAGACACTATGACCACGGCAACTCTTATAAAGGAAAATATTTAATTGGGCTGGCTTACAGTTTAGAGGTTCAGTCCATTATTATCATGGTGGGACATGGCGGTGTGCAGGCAGACATGGTGCTGGAGAAGGAGCTGGGAGTCCTACATCTTGCAGGCAATAGAAAGTGGTCTGAGACACCGGGCAGTATGTTGAGCATGTATGAGAACTCAAAGCCCGCCCCCACAGTGACACACTTCCTCTAACAAGGCCACACCTCCCAATAGTGCCACTCCCTTTGGGGGTCATTTTCTCTCAAATCACCACACCAGGCAGGTCGGAGAAAATGAGATCAAATGGGCTGGGGGCCGTGCACCCGGCCCAAGGCTCTCCATCCTGGTCAAAGTGTGTGGGGGAGACTCAGCAGGGTGTTCATCCAACAAGTGAGAGCATGCTGAGGAGATCTTCCACCTTGTCTGGATGCTGCAAGGCCACAGAAATATTTGCTAAATGATTGGGCAAATGATTAACTGCAGTAATTCCCCAGGGCTCCAGGCTAAAACAGAAAGAAAAAAAAACAACCACCACATGGGAGACCTTCCAGCCTACACCAGGAGCTGGATGAACACAGGGGCCGGAGAAGTTGGAGGAACCAATGAAATGGCACAAAATGACAAGTGTGTCCAAAGAGCAACACGTGTTGTTCTCTTTGAACGACAGCCAACTTTTTATTGCTTCTCAGTCTCACTCTGGAGTTTTGGAAATGGTGCGCGAGTACATGCTGATCTATATACTGTCTCTCCAAACCCATCAGGCGCCCTACACGATGCCACACTGATTTTTTATAAATGTCAGTTCTCGGGAGAAATCCATCTTCCTCAAAGGGTGAGAGCAGCTCACTTTCTCCTTCTGAAGTTCAAGTCTCAACACGGAATAAAAATGCAGCCGCCTCTCCACTGTCACTTGGTGCTGCACAACGGTTTCCTTCCCCTTGAACTTTCTTTCTTTCTTGTTTTTTTGGTTTGGTTTGGTTTGGGTTTTGTTGTTTTGTTTTGTTTTATCTTTTGAGACAGGGTTTCTCTGCATAGCCCTACCTGTCCTGGAACACTCTGTAGACCGGCTGGCCTCACACTCACAGAGATCCTCCTGCCTCTGCTGGGATTAAAGGCGTGGGTCCCCATCGCCCAGCTCTTTAATTTTTCAAGAAAGGAAATTACCACCGGCGCGCTTTGATCTGGAAATAGTGTCGGCGTCAGAGAAAGTACTGGTGAGCACATACTGTCTGCAGTTTATATTCCAGTTCCATACTGGAATTCACACTGGGAAGTGCACCTTTAAAGCAGCCTAGGGGCTTCGTTCTTTGAGGGTCGGTGTCACTTGGGAGCCCAGGATGGCACTGATGGGGATCCTCCTTCTCAGCCTCCCACACCCTGGCACAGTCAGCCTGGGTCACTGCACTCAGAGAGGCCATCTTGTCATGCATGCCTCACAGTGTCCCTTACCTGAGCTGGCATGTACAGAACAGGCATCCAACATGGCCTCCGTGGGGTCAAGAGATGCTACAAATAAATGGTTAAGGGATGCCAACAGAACAAGACGGGTTGTTTGACAATAAACGTGTTTTAGCTGAGTGTAGGCTCATGCATCTGTAGTTCTAGCACTTGAGAGACTGGGGCCTGAGCTACATAGCGAACTCCAGGTCAGCCTGGGCTACAGTGTGAGACCCTGCCTCAAAAAGAAAAACAGAAAAGCCAACTTGTTTCGTAGTATGTAGGAGTACACTCTATAATAGTGATTAAAAAAAAAAAAAAAAAAACTGAAGCAGAATGAACATAAAGCCAGGACCAGTGAGATGGCTCAGCAGGTCCAGGGGCTTGCCACCAAGTCTGACAATCTGAGTTCGGTCCCTGGGGGACCCACAGTGGGAGGAGAGAACCAACTCCTGCAAGTTGTCCCCTGAACACACACACACACACACACACACACACACACACACGCACGCACGCACGCACGCACACGCACACGCACGCACGCACGCACGCACACGCACACGCACACGCACACGCACGCACGCACGCGCACACGCACACGCACACGCACGCGCACGCACACGCACACGCACAAATAAAATAATAAAACATTAAAAATTTAAAAGGAAGAATCTGAGTCGCATAGTGAAGAGAAGACTACTTCTAAGCAGACAGAAACCAACTACGCAGGGTCCTAGTCTTCATTTACACAGACTCTGGCATCAATCTGCCCAGGATTTCTGGGCGTGGCGGCACAGGCCTCCGAGCTACTGGGGAAGATCCTGGATGAAGTAATGGATTGCAAATTCAATGCTGGCCTGAGCTACATAGTGAGTTCGAGTCAAGAGTAGCCCTGGACAACTTTTCAAGAACCTATCTCAAAATAATAATAATAATAATAATAATAATAATAATAATAATAACAACAGCAAGAACAGCAACAATAATGGCTGATAATGTGGCTCGGTGGTCAAGCACTTACCTAGCAGGCAGAAGGCCCTAGATTCTATCCCTGGTACTTCAACCAAAGGAGTTACCCAAATCCAAGATGGGACTTCCAAATGTCCCCCCCAAGAACCACGTCTCGTCTTGTATCCAGCGTCCCTAGTCACCTAGCGTAGCTTGTCACACAAGTCTACTCCAGCAGACTGCCAAGCTGCTGCTGCTTGTAGGTAGAAGGAAGGAAACCCAGTGGCGCCACCTCACCCTGTGACTTCAGCACAGTCCTCCACAGAAATCACTTCAGGCTGCTGGCAGGGAGTAAGAGCCCTACACTGAGTCCTCCCTCCTGCAGGGAAGTACGTCCCGATCATCACCAGCCTGCTCACAGCTCTTTCCAGCTCTGAGATTCCATGACTCCATAGCTCGATTTGTCCCAGGGAGCAGCCTGGCAATGGGGCCTTTCATGTGTGGTCATTAAACACTCACCATGGTGAGGCATGACTGTGAAGTTCCAGGGACACACCCTCCGTGCAGGCTCATGGGCCAAACACACCAGGAACAGCCCAGAACCTTCCAAGGTCCTCCTGCAGGCCTGGGTTGTGAAGTCTCAGATCAAGTCCATGAGCCCCCAGTCTTTCCATGTGGTGTCACCAACAGGCAGAAATCCAGGACCCACCCCCCCAAAAAAACAGCTAAAGTTTCTCATCGTTTCCAAAAGTTGGGAGCACCCCCAAGATTCCCGTTTACATAGCCACAAGGTACAGAGTGGTCCTCTTGTTGAAGATTCCTTTCTCCCTTGCTTAAAAATAAACATCACATTGACTCTGAAACCTTTTCCCCCCGGATGTAAGTGAGGTGGGGAGACTGCCTGAGCCTGGCACACATCTGTTCTAGAATCCAGACTAATGATCAGAGTTTCCCTAAAGAGAGAATCTTAAAGGTTAAGCAGGCATGACTAGCAGCCTCGTGGGCTGGAAGGAACCCAGCAGAGCAAAAGCCAGTGTGGGAAGCCCTGGGGCTGAGCAGAGGAGGCCTCTGGAGGAAGGGAGAGAGACAGTGACTGACAGAGACAGACAGGGAGAGGAATGATGCGCTGTGATGGCGGACATGTTCCAGCCAGGTGCACCCCAGAAGAGGAAGAAGGGGGGTCCACAGAAGTCAGGTTCTGGTCTATTTACTCACACTCGCCACATTTATCATAAATGCACTGTGGTTGCCCAACGTGGAAGATGCTTTGCCCAGACAAGGGCCAGACCATGAAGATGAGGAGTCTGAGGGAAGCTGTGTCTGCAGAGAAAAGTCTCAATGTACCAGTGCACTGCAGGTACACCAGCTCAGCAAGTATACCCCCAAGATTGGGGCTGTGGGGAGACAGTGGACCCATCCCAGCTCCCACACAACTGGACTGTAACACTCCAAACCCAGACACAAACGCCCACAGAGGCCCCAGCCACGCCCACCTCCGGGCAGTCACGTGCTGGGGAAGGAGTAATAGCTGTCAGACACTCGGGTGAACTTGGCATTTCACTGATGGATTTCTCACAATGAGGTCTGTGATCAGTGACCCCTGCAGAAGACCACCAGACCCCATTTCCAACCCGCTGTCTACCTCCTGCTGTCTGTGGGGAAGACACACTCACAAACCAGGGAAGGTTGGAGGCCTCTGTCCTGAGGCTTAAAAGAAATACCGCCGTATTTCTGGACTCCCCAACCTACTCAAGACTACCTTCGCCCCCCCGAATTGTAAAAGACAATCGACAGAACTAAATACCTCAGAAAGTACCCACAACTGTCAAGTGCTGGCAAGCATCTGCGATGCCCAAAGAAAGCAGCTTTTGTCCCTTTCCCATGCTTTTCCCAAACCCCACTCGGTCACCATGTTTCAGCTCCAGCGGCGCCCTCAGCACAGAGCCTTCAGTGACCAGCGCCCAGCGGCCAGGACATTTCCTCACTCCCCATTCAGCCTGACTCTGTCCTTTGGAGTGCATTGTCACCAAATGTGTGCAACTGTGTGACTGTTCACCCCCTGATCCCCACCCTCCAACCCTGGGCTGCTAATCCTACAGGTGTGTAGCCATGACAACTCACAACACGTCTGGACTGCTCCGCAAACCTATCACCTGCATTAGCCCATCACACTTAGCCCTCATGCTAATGCTGCAAGGGGGGGGGGGGGAGACTAATGTGATGCCTGTCTTACAGATGAAAACGCCAAAGCTTCCACGTCTCTCTCGGTCCTATTAAAGTTCTGTGGTTGTGTACGTCGGAGAAATACTTGACCGATCATGGTTCACTCTTTGATTGCAGGGCTTCTCAGAGCATTTACTATGTTAATATGATAACCAATCAATTATCAGCATCATGATGAGGCTGTCCCCTTTGTCATCTCAAGCCAAGGGCTATGAGTGTAAAGAGGCACCCGTAAAGCGCTCTTCCATAGGGTCCTCTCATCCCTGGCAGTGACCACATGAAAATTGACTTGTCCTGAAATCTTTCTCTAAGTGGTACCCAGACAGGGAGCCATCAGGAAATGGGTCACTCTGACCTTGATCCCAACTAATGTCATCCTACCTGATCCCAGTTCCCAACAGTAGCTGGTCAAAAAAAGGGAGGGAGGGAAGGAGGGAAGGAGGGAGGGAGGGAGGGAAGAAGGGAGGGAGGGAGGGAAGAAGGGAGGGAGGGAGGGACGGACGCAGGGACGCAGGGAGGGAGGTGGGAAAAACCGCCTACCTTGGCAGCCAGGGGTAGGAAAAAACAGGGCTGCAAAATCAGACAGACCCAGGTTAAAACCCTCCAGGGTCTGAGCTGTGAGCATGAACCAGCAGGAGCAGCTGAAGGCCTCCATCTCGGCCGTGGCCTCTGCCTCCTTCACCACATCAGCCTCAATGTCAGGCAAGGAGAGCCCAGGGCCTCCTCCACCCAGACCTCCCTGTTGGTTCATCCACTTTCCACCCTTCCAGCCATCCTGCTTTAGGGACCTAGGAAGAAACAGTCATGGAGCTGGAGACAGGAAACAAACCCAGACACCCCTCTGTATTAGTCACTTTTCTGTTGCTGTGATGAAACATCACAACCAACCAAGGCAACTGAGAGAAGAAAGTTTACTTGAACTTATGGTTCCCCCAGGTTGGGGTTGGTGATACAGCAAAGGCATGGAGGCAGGAGCAGGAAGCCGAGGACTCGCGCCTCGAACCTTACACGTGAAGCAGAGAAAGCAAACTAGAAATCATTCAGTCTTCTAACACTGAAAGCCCGTCCTGAGTGACATGCTGCCTCCAATCAGGCCACACCTCCTAAGCCTCACCAAACAGTGGCGCCAACTAGGGACAAGATTTCAAAAACATTAGACTACGGGGGACATTTTCCACTGGAGCCATCCCATCCCGATATCCAAGGGGTCCACTCCTAGTGTCTTCCTTATTACCCAAACCCCAAAAGTGATGGAGAGGTTACCGAGGGTTCACCATGTGGACAGACAGGAATAGCAGTGGAGAAACACCGCATGGTAAGGAACTATAACCAAGGGACCCGACACCAAAGCAGAGGGGATATCTGGGAAGGGGCACAGACCTGAAGGGTGGGAGCATCCTCAATCAGAGGGAAAACACACGGTTCCTAGCATGATAAGAACTTGGTTCCCGTAAGGAACTGAAAGGTGGTAGACCTGGAGTCCAAGGCAGAAGAACATGACCTCAAGGTCACGCTAAGAACTCGGCTTTCAGTTTTCAGGGTAATGGAAGGCCATCGAGGGTGCAGGTTTGAATGTTCCTCAGCAGCCAACTCAGGCCAAGGGTTGGCAAGTGGCTGGGAGTGGAGGTTAGGCAAAGCTGGAGACCGGGTTCCGGTTGTATAAAACCCCAAGCCAAGGGTGATGTTGGCTCAACCAGGGTGGTAGCAGTCGAGCTGGCACACAGTAAGGGAGGCTGGAAGTGCGTCACCAGAGATGTTGTGGGGTCCATGACACACAGAAGCATGGCCATGCTGCTCTAGGCTTAGCTGGGGTTGGAGACAGGCTCGCTGCCTCTCCCACGATTCGTTAAGAACCGAACCTTGACGCTGGGAAGGTAGCTGTCAGTAAAGTCCTGGCCAAGCTAGCGTAAGGACCAGAGTTCGATTGCCCCAGAATCCATGTTTTAAAACGTACACACTCACACAGCGGGGTATAACACAGCATGCCTCTCACCCCAGCATAGAGAAGGATCTGTGGGGCTCGCTGCTCAGCCAGTCTAGAGGATCAGTGAGCTCCAGGTTCAGTGTGGAAACCTGTCTCAAATACGATGTGGACTGACTAAGGCCCCCAGTATCAACCCCTGGCCCCCACATGAACAGACACACACACACACACACACACACACACACACACACACACACACACACGTACATATATGTGCCCCACGCATAAAAGAACTAAATTATAAGCTGGGTATGACATTTTATGCCTTTAGTCCCAGCACTCAGAAAGCAGAAACAGGTGGATGACAACATGTTTGAAGCCAGCCGGACTGGGGTGAGTGTGAGGTCCTATTTCAAAGTAAATAAATAAATAAGGATCAAACCATGCATCAAAACACACACACACACACACACACACACACACACACACACACACACACACACACACCAAGAGGCTACAGCCTCCTGAAGCTTTGCGAACTGGCTGCCACTGCTGCTGGCCACTGGTAGCATCACCCTTATGTGGCAAGGGGCTGAACCCCCACTGGCTTTCCTCAGGGCGGTCCTGAGGTCTCTAATAATTGCTGTCAGAGGAGGCTCCCCGGGCCCCCCTGCCATGCTGAACTGCTAGCAGAGCCCAGTGTCCGGACCAGACCTGAAGATAAGTTAATTGACCACATCCTATCCAACAGGAAACCTAATAGCTGACTATTTTAGACCCATTCTCACTTCCTCTCGGCTTCCACAGCTGGTGGGCAGTCAGGCCCACAACATAGACGGTATAGAGGGATGGAGGGGCTGATCAGAACGGGGGCATTCAAGACCTAGAGGAGCAGATCTGGAAGACCCAATGGTCTTCTTCTGAAAGGGCATCTGTGTGGTCTGGCAGAAACTGTGGGCAAGATAGGTTGCCTTGTGGTGAGGCCACAGAGTGGCTTGCAGGAAATGTCACTCCAACATCCCAGAGTGACATCCTCTCACTATTTCAAAGCAGCAGCCAGAAAGTCAAATGTATCAAAACGTTTATCCTAGCCGTTTTAAAAGATTGTTGTTTTTTTTTTAATGTTCAAGAAACTGATTAGATTCAAGTCCGCCCAGGCCTTGCCTTGTAGGCACAGCTACAGAGCCCACACGGGGAAGCCCTCTCCAGTCTGCTGTGTGAGTAGTTGTGTGTGTGAATGAGGGGGACGGAGAGAGACAGAGGGGATTTGGGGGTTTGATGGAGAGAGACGGAGTGGGTTTGGGGGTTTGTTTAGTTGTTTTTCTCTCCTCTCCTACCTCCCACCCCCACTTCCTGTTTAGAGGAGGTCTGTTCTCCAAACTGACATCATCATCCACACACAGCTTCCTGGAAAGGTTCCACGATCAGGGCGCTGATAACTATCACCTTTCTAAGAGCCACACATGCCTTGCAGAGGCGGCTGGACCCTCACCAGAAGCACTCCCCACACCCAAGCTCCTTCCTCCAACAGCTGAGCACACCACAGGCACATCACCACCTCAGCTGAAACGACATCTCACCCGCCAACCGCCTGCCAACGGAAGGAGTCTCAGTCAGGAGGCTGCTGACAAAATGCCTTGCCTTGGGTGGCTTATAAAAAACTGACATTTACTGCTCAGCTCTGGAGGCTGGGAAGTCCAAGACTAAGGTGCAGGAAGATGTGGCATGCAGTGAAGGCACCCGGGTTCTCACTATGTCCTCCCATGAGGCAACAGTCGGTCACAGGGCTCCCCTGTACTAAGGCACTAGTCCCACTCAGGAGGGCAGAGTTCTCGGGCATACTTCCCAAGGGCCCACCTCCTAATGCTGCCCACGCAGGGCCAGCCAGACTTCACGTACGAATTCTGGGAAGACAAGCACTCCTTTGCACGTTTGCTCCCTGTTACAGGAAGCGCTCCTCACTGACACTAGCCCCACACAGAACAAGGGTCTCAGCAGGGTACAGGTACCTGTAGCCACATGCTATTGACACACATGGTTCCATCTCTCCTAAGCTGGTGAGCAAGCCCATGGTATTGAGAGGCATGGTTCCATCTATCCTAAGCTGGTAAACAAGCCCAGTCAACCTCAGCCCTAAGGACAATCTACAACTACAGAAGTGGCCACATGACCAAGCCACCTGTCACCAACACGTGAGCGTTCCTTTCCTGCAAAGCCTGCAGGGAAAGTACTTTCTGGTGACAACAGAGTTCTTTCTTCTCAGCTGTCTGAATAAACCCTTGCCCTTCTAGGTTCAGCCATCTAAACAGGCAGAGCACACAGTCAACAAAAACTTACTACGAGCACCTGAGGAGACAGTCTCCGCCCTCCTGAAACCCGCCATCTTGTGTGGACCAAAATTGAAACAGAAGTATCTACACTAAGGTCCCATCAGCAGCCTGGAAGGGCAGCCAGGTCATCCTGGCTAGGACACGTTCACACACTCTGGTGGGAACATGAATGCACACAGCATTCCAGAAACCAACCTGGATACACCAACCAGGAGCCTTCGGGTGTTTACAGTGCATCGGAATCCCTCTTCTGAATGCATCTTTTAAAGAAGCCCTTAGCAACCTAGATGGGACCTGGATGGGACCTGGATGAGGAAGACTTGTCTAGAGTGCATAAGGCCCCAAAGCTCCATCCCCAGCACCATGGAAAGAAGGGAAGGAGGGAGGGAGGAAGGGAGGGAGGGAGAGAGGGAGAGAGGGAGGGAGGGAGAGAGGGGGTTGGTATCATGGCACTTTTAAAAAGAGAAAAACCTGAGGCTTGAGAGATGGTTCAGCAGTTCAGACCACTGGCTGCTCTTCCAAAGGCTCAGAGTTCGATTCCCAGCACCCACATGGCGGCTCACAACACCTGTAATGCCAGCTCTAGAGGAGCTGATGTCCTCTTCTGGCACCAAGCATGCATACTGGGCACATAAACACATGCTGGCAAACCACCCATACACATAAAATAAAAATTTTAAAGAGACAGGAAAAAAAGCTTTTTCAGAGCTGTTCAACAAGAAAGCAGGATTAAATTAAAATGCATCCACGTGACAAGATAGTATGATGTTTTCCGAGAAAACTGTTTCAGCTCTAAGTGGTAAAAGCAAGACATACTATAACACATGTGTGTCGTCATCAAACCAGAAGGTGGCCAGATCCTTCTGGGTGACACGGATCAAGAATGACATTTTTTAGAAGTGAATCCTTTTGCAAGTTCTCTTTTATACGTTTGAATTCATTTCATCATCAGTAATATTCACACGACACACCCCAAATGCTTTATTGAAGCACCATCGAGTAGTCAAGAGGGCTGATGGTCAAGAAGGAATCTACCAACGGTGGTGCTGCCAATCCACCAGATAAATTTTACACCAAGCCGGTGGGCTGCACTGAGACAGAGGTCTTCTGTGTGCTGTTCCCTGACGTTTTCCTGGCATTCGGGAGGTCCCTGCTGTAGATGTGAAACATTCAGTAAAGTCCTGTTAGCAGAAGGACAGGAGTCCAGCTCAGACCTTCCTCCCCCAGGTGTTCTCTGACCCCCTTTTCTTCTCATCACCCTTAGCCGTGATCACAAAGGACCAATGCTACCAATTATAGGTCCATAGTTACTCGCTAATGCAAGCTGTCTGCACGCTGGGACCAACTCTCATTCGGATTGGTCTCCTAGGCTAGATAAATACTTGCATGCGGGATGGAGGGGTGGGCTGATGTGAGCCCCTCGGTAGACATGAATGGCAAGCATTCGCTTTATGAATAGCTCTCCTAGAAGTGTGGAGGACTGCTAACAGAATGAGATCTGAGCGGGGAAGAGGAAGGAAGAGTCTATGCCGCTGAGTGTAAGAAAGTGTTGATTTTCGCCTCCTATGTTTTCTTATGGAAAAACAAAAATTTCTTTACAACTCCAAAACATAAAAAAAAACCAAGGAGCCACAGCGATGAGATGAGGGCTCCAGGAGCTCCCTTCCCCCTCCAAGCCTTCTTCTGGCCTTCAGCGATGAGCTTTGAGGTCATTTAAAGATGCTGTGTTGAGTTTCCCTGCTAACAACGGTGGGGGAATCCGCCCAGAAGAAAGCAACAGCCGGGCTGTTCCCAGAGGACGCCCCACCTACTGCCCTCTCTGCTCAGCTGCATCCCCTTCCCACTGCAGTTTTACAGCAGATCAAACACTCTGTGATGTGGACAAATTCCTCATCCATTCCCTAGGAAAGCTAAGGAGGAATTGTCACCCTCCCGTGAGTGACAGGATCCCTCTGTGAAGAAAGACCCTGACGAGAATTCTTCCAAAGTACGGCAGGGGAGGCCTACGTTACCACTGAGTGACGTGGACAGAGAGCATTGCCTCTATAACACAGGCGCTTGCTATCCCTGGCTGACTTTTTTATGGAGCTGAGGATCAAAGCCTTGTGCATGCTGGGAAAACATTCTACCCTGGAGCTACATCCATGGCCCTGCAGCTAGTATTTTAAGCCCACAGCTGTCTTTAGGAGGGTGCCTCACAACTCACCCAACAAAAGCTGTTTTGCTACAAGTGACTACAAGATTATCTGCTTGGTTTCTGGTTTCAAATGTGTACTTCCGATTCCGAACAAAAATCATTCGCAGAGCCCTTCACACAGTAGAATCTCAGCCCTTAAAAAGCGTCATTATCTATTTCTTACATTTGTAAAGTTAACTCCCAGACCCATACTCTCAAGTGTAAGCACTCCCTTAATGAGATCTTCCCGTCTCTAAACACGAAATCCCAACAAGTTCAAGTACAAACTCAAACCCGTCTTCTGTCTGTCTGTCCACACACACATGCCCCCTTCAAAACTTGGTGCCCACCAGTCATGACATTGTATTACTTTTTAAAAATTAACTCTTTGGGGATCTGGGAAGATGGCTCAGTTGGTTAAGAACTTTCCAAGCAAACCTGAAGACCTGCGTTTGATCCCTAGAGTCCACAAAAAAAAAAAAAGATGGATGTGGTGTGCATGTAATCCCGGCACTGGGGAGGCAGAGACGGGTGGACCCCCAGGGCTCATTGCCTAGCCTACTTAGTGAGCTCCAGTTTCGTAAGAGACCTTCTCTTCAAAATACAGTGGGTGGCATCTGAGGAACAACCCACAGCTAACCGCTGGCCTCCACATGAGTGTGCACACACATGTACACGCACACACACATATGAACACGCATACAGATACACATAGAAAATTATGCCTTGGGGATGCTTCTTCCCGTGGTAATGAGGTGGCTAAGGAAGACACAGGAAGCACTCTGGGGCAGGAAGATCAGACTCCACCAGCCTCAGGGCCTCAGGAGAGAGAGGAGGCCTTTGGCCCAATTCTGTACCATGCCTACCCAGGGCAGCTGCAACCCGAGCCTAGCTATAGTGTGAGCTGGGCACAGTGTGCGGTTCTCCAGGGAGGAGGCACACTCTCCCTCCCTCCTGCCTCTCCACCCGAGGCCCTTTGGGAGTGAACCTGGGGCACCATTAGCAACTGAGAGACTGAAACTTAACCTCTGAGGCCTATAATTTTTGCAAACAGTGGAGTTTTGAATCCAGCCAGTGAGGGCTTTTAAACTCCTTCTTACTTGGTACATTTGTGAATAACCTTCCCTCCCACCAAAAGATAACAGGAACTATTCCAAAAATGGCCCCACATTCACTTCGAGAAAGTAGGCCTTTAAATTCTGGCTTTGTGCTAAAACAAGAGAGTTTAAATTCGGCTTAAATTTCATCTTCTGGAAAACAAAACCCTAAACCTACTATTCTATGGCTTGCTGGTCTCAAGAATAAAAATTTAAACTTGAGAACACCAAGAGATCATGGGAGCCCCCCGCCCCGCCAGCCCAACGCTCCACCCTCTGGCCTCCAGTCACTCACTGCTTCTCTCTCAGGCTGGCTCTGCACCTGGAAACCACTTCCTCCGCTCGAGACAATGCAAATCAACCACCCTACGCTCTCTGCTTCAGTACTGGTAACCCCAGTCATGTCTGTCCCATCCCTTGCCCCCCGAAACCAGTTCACCCTGCCTATTTCTGTCCATCCCCATACAATGAGTGTTATTGGGGCCAGGCTTTGTGCCCAGGCATTATAAAGGAAATGTAAGCCTCTCCCTGAGAGCTCTGGCCCCTGCCTCTTCTGGAGATGAGCTGAAACAGCACAGTTTGTTAGGGTCCTGTACAAGGCAAGCCTTGGAGTTCACAAAGAACCATCTCGTACCTTCCAGGCTGGAGCGGCCAAGGCCCACACACAATTCTACAGCTTGCATCTCTTACTCAGTAAGTCCCCAAGGGCAGAGCTCAAACCCAGGAGAGAACATGTCACTCACAGAGTGTGTATGTGTGGGGTGGGAGCGACAAGGAAAGTTCCTCCCATCCTTTGCAGCTAGCTACTCTAACCTGGTCCAGCAGCCACTACTCACACGAGGTGACTGAGCACTGGAAAGGGGCTACACTGAACAGGGACGTGCCAAGTACACACTGTAGTTCTGAAGACAGTGACAAAAAAAAAAAAATCAGAAAAGATTACCTTTTGTTTTTCCTTTTGAAACAGGATATCATGTAGCCCAGGCTGACCTCAAATTTGTTACGTAGCCAAGTGGCTTAGTTAACTTTTCTATTACCATGACCAAGGAAGCTTATTTAAAAAAAAAAAGCATTTAATTTGGGGGCTCATGGTTCCAGAGGGTTGGAGTCCATGCCCGTCAAGGGGCGAAGCACCGCATCAGGCAGGCAAGCAAGGTACTCAAACAGTAGCTGAAAGCTCACATCTGATCCACAAGCAGGAGGCAGAGAGAAAGCTAACTGGGAATGGCTGGGCTTTGGAAACCTCCAAGCCCACCCCCAGAGACACATCTTCTCCAACAAAACCACACCTCCTAATCCTTCCCAAACAGTTTCACTAACCAAGGACCCAGTATTCAAAAATGAGCTCATGGGGGCCATTGGCATTCCAACTACCACCCAAGAATGATCTTGAACTCCTAATCCTCCTGTCTCCATTTCTCAAATGCTGGAATTATAGATGCGCACCACCACACCCCACTACAGCCTAAGCCGTCCTGGAACTCACTATGTAGCCCAAGCTGCCCGGAGTTCATAGCAGTTGTCCTGCCTTGGCCTCCTGAGTTCTGGGCTCTCGGGTGTGAGCTGCCACACACAGTGAAGGCTCTGTTCTAGACATGGGGACACTGCAGGAAACATGGCACCGACTTCCTGGAGCCAGTCCACAGCTTTTTAACATCACGGGCATGCACCCAGAAGAAGGCCATCTGCCGTGTCCCAACCAAGAGCAGGCAGATGAGGTTTCACCCCAGGAATAACATGTGAACTGGATTTTGACCTCCCGACACATCTCGGTTGAAGACAGATGGGGGACATCTGAACAGAGCCGACAGCTCCAGTCCCCAGAGGGCTGGGTTCACCAGGGATACAGTGTAGAGTAAGGAGAGAAGGGTTATCACTGAATGGCCCATCCACTTAGCCCACAGCTGAGCTCAAGGCTCTTGTGAAATAATTAGCTCTTGACCTAATTAGCTGAAATCAAGACCAAGAAGATGGGGTCTGGGGGTGGGGTAAGAAGTATGGCTATGGTGGCGGTCAGTCTGGGGTGGGGTAAAAAGTATGGCTATGGTGGCGGTCAGTCTGGGGTGGGGTAAAAAGTATGGCTATGGTGGTGATCAGTCTGGGTGGGGTAAGAAGTATGGCTATGGTGGTGGTCAGTCTGGGGTGGGGTAAGAAGTATGGCTATGGTGGCGGTCAGTCTGGGTGGGGTAAAAAGTATGGCTATGGTGGTGGTCAGTCTGGGGTGGGGTAAGAAGTATGCTATGGTGGTGATCAGTCTTAAGCCCAGATCCTGGAAGAGCTTTCCAGTCAGGTAACTCCCTGAACCACAAATCATCTCCATCTGCATAATGGGATTGTCAGTTGCCTACTTAATAAGACTACAGGAGTGACCTAAGGACAGAGACGACACGCTGGCTGTCACACTTAGTAAATCACTATTTTTCCTAGTGTTCTTAAACATCAGAAAAAATACTGTGTGTGCATGCGAAATCCAGAGGTTGATATCAGGTGTCTTTACCAGTATTTTCCATCTTACTTAATGTTCCACTTTATTATTATTGTGTGCACATTCTTATTATTGTGTGTGATTGTGTGCCATAGCACAGGTTTGGGGGTCAGAGCCCAATTTTGTGGAACTGGTTCCCTCCTTTCACTTTTTCGTGGGTCCTGGGGATTGAACCGGAGTCTCCAGGCTTGTGCAGCAAGCCCCCTTACCCAGCTAGCCTTTCCTCCACCTTATTTTTTAAGATCAAAGCTGGAGCTCACCAATTCAGTTTGCCTTGCTGGCCAATGAGCTCCAGGAATTCTCCTGCCTCCGCCTCCCTAGTGCACTGGGATTACAGACACAGCCACACCTGCCTTCTTAGGTGGGTGCTGGAGATCCAGATTCGGGTCCTCACGCTTGGGCAGCAAGCCCTTCCTCACCGAGCATCTCCTCATCCACCACAGCTACTACTATTCTGAACCAGACTGTTCTTAGTCGTGGGGGCCACCTGTGTGTGATAGGGTGCTTAACAGCCCACAATCCCTCTGTACTGGAGATGATCCAAATCCCCCTGGGTACTTCTCCTGGGAAGAGAAGGCAAACTAGGCCCTGGGTAAACAACAACATTCTAAATGAATATTGAGAAGGATCTGCGGTGGCAAACTGGGCCTCACGCCTGAGAGGACAGAGACCTTTTCTGGCCTGGAAGGAAATGTGAGTGCTGACAAACTCCCCAGCCACCATGAAAACCCTAACGCCCAGAGGTGTGCGGGGGACAGACGTGCCCTTGACGTCTGGGTGCAGAACACAGGGCCTGGCTCAAATCACCGTTATGGAATCTTGGTCTGGTGGCAGTGTGGACCCCAGCCTCGGCCATAATCGCCATTCACAGAGCAAGCTCCATGGCCCCGAAGTGAACTAAGAGGTGACTGGTCTTGAAGTCCTCCTAAGCACACAGCAGCCCCAGGTGGAGCCAACGGCCAGCCCGCTCTGTCCTCACCACGAGCCACAAGGACAGCCATGACACATACGGCTGTTTTCACCAGCCTTGGACCAACTTTAGAATGGTGCAGGGACCAGGGCCCCACACAGGTTACTCCTCGTGTCATTTTTTTTATAGCGGATGGCAACCTGCACAGTAGTTACGTGCAAAATGGGAGGGGAAGAGCTCTTCGGGCATTCCCATGAAACCACAGAGTTGACTTTTTGTTTCTCTACCAGATATACATGCTTTTGCAAAATGCTCCATAGGGACAAAGCTAAGACTAGGCACTGGCAGGGAGGTGAGCCAGTCAGCATCCAGAAGGAGCTTCCTCGGAGTCTAGACATCGGCAGCTCCCAGAGAATCTTACGGTGCATGTGCGCTCTGGGTGAGAGCTGGCTCAGGTTCCAGGATGAAATGTCAGCACTACCGCAGACATGAGGAAGAAAAACAGAGGAGGAACGTTCTACAATTATCACAATGTATCGTTTATAATAAATGTATCATTTATAACAACCCTCTTAGCGTGCTTCCCCATGTAATCTTCCCCACACCACCCAGAGGACAAACAGATGAGGTGGCCGTATCTCAGTGGGTCAACTTCATTCAGTCACACATGTCATTGGTTACTACACCCTACAACTGGCCGCCACTTGCCCAAATCATGGGGACGGCAGGTACCAAGCCAGACGCTGTTTATGCGGAACCATTTAGCGGGATCAGGGCAGAAAGGTCCTCGCCCCTAAGTTCCAGTCATTCTTTACAGTCCTGGGAGTAGGCACGGGGAGGAACACACCTCCCTCGGCGGTGAGGAACCCCAGGTAGCTGTTCAGAGCAACAGGCATGAGGCCAGCTTTAACTCCATCAGTGTCTGTACTTGAGGAAGCGAGATTCTGTAAGCCTGCCTTCGCTGCCGGAAAGCTGTGAAAATAATAGTGTGTGCCTCCAGAGTCCTGTGAGGATTAATATATAGGAAACGCCTGGGCCAAGCTGGCCTCCGTGAATAAATATCTTCACTATTTCACCGGCTCATCAGCTCCATAAACTCGTCTCCTTCAGTCTTCAAGCCACCTTATCTGAGAGGCCCGCCCTCCCTATTTCAAACTGCCAGGCATCCCCTGGGGCTGCCGCCTCAAAGCCCCTTCCTCATTTCACTGTTTTCTCCATAACATTTGTCACCGGCACACATGCCCAGGAAACACACATCTGTTATGCTCCCCTGTCCAGACTCGTCATCCACGAGGACGCGGTTGTTTTTCTGTTCTGTCTCCAGCACACAGAACTGAGGCTAACTCTTAATAGTCACTCAACAAAAGATCTTGAGAAATATGGAATGGGCGCGGTGGACAGCCAAGGCCCACATGCTGCTCTCTGGGTTCCAAATTCTGTATGTGTGCACTATGGGGAGTGTCCACATCCAGGGAGCTAAAGCTGAGGCGTGTGGCCAGTGAGAGTTGTGATCCCTCTCCTGGGGTTCCCTGAAATGAACAGCTTTGAACTGAAATCCAACCACTGGTCCTTTCCACCTGAGGTGTCTTTGTGGGCACACACACACACACACACACACACACACACACACATGCACGCACACACACACGCTCCAAAGATCTTCCATTAACTATTCAAGAGAGTGGGGAAGGGCCCTATGCTGACAGGACCTGTTTCTCTGAGACACAGGAACCAGTGATGTTAGAACAGCAGCCCTTGCCACATGCTTAGTTAAGGTCAAACTGACCCCCCACAATGCTGGGGTCACATTGGACTGTTACCCAAGGGGCAGGCACTTCTGATAATTACTGATATGCTAAAGACAAGTCCAGATGACACTGAACCCCAAAAGGGTCTGGGAAGGGACCACTCGACCTTCCATTTATTATTTAATATAAAAATGAAGCTGAGGCTAAGGAGATGGCTAAGTAGGTAAAATGCCTCTCGTGCAAGCACGAGGACCTGAGTTCAGATCCCCAGCACCCATGTAAAAAAGTCAGGCACAAACAGCACATGTCTGTAACCCCGGCACTGAGGGGCAGAGCCGGAGGATCCTCAGACTTTATCAATGAGCCCCAAGTTCAGGAAGAGTGCCTATCTCAAAGGACAGTCAGAGAGCTAGCAAGTAAAACACCGGACACCAACCTCTGGCTGCCACAAGCACATGTGTGCATGAATGTACACATGCACATGCACATGCACACACCACCACCACCACCACCACCACCACCACCGCCACCACCAAGAAAATGGAAATACATCCTAGCCTGATCACGGATGCCTACAATCTCAGCACTTGAGGAAAAGCAGGAAGATCAGAAGTTCAAGGTCAGGGTGGTCTACAAAGATGTCTCAAAACCAAAAGGACATAATCTGGTGTAAAGAACACAAATTATCAGAAACAGACGCTCCCCACCCCCTTCTAACCTGTCACCTGAGGTTACACACCATTTGTGACATTTTGGACAAGTATTTTGAGGTTTGGACAGACAGGCAACCAGAAAATAGGAACCACAGTGGCCACCTCAGGAATTCCCCTGCTCTGGGCGTATTTCACTAATTGGACACACACTAGAGAAACTCAAGCAGGTTTGCAGATGCCATGGTCAGTTTGAACAAACGTAGCGTCACGGAGAGAAGGCAGGCCGAAGGTCACAGCGCAACCCAGGGTCCCCAGAGAATGGCATCCTTTCTGGGGACCACCAGGCCTTCATGGGCCACATTACAGTGTAAAAAAGAACCACAGAATCACAGTTGGAAGAGTCAATCAATGGAATTACCCAGAACTCAATGGAAAAGTGAGTATGTAGTCACCGTGACCCTTTCCTAGATATTCATATGATGATATAGTAATGTGCGTAAATTACTTATAAACAGAACTTACCGGGAATGGCCGCTCAGATCTGTAAGTCCTGTGGTTATGTGTCCCTCATTCATTCTACCGTTCTTCTAGAACGTTCCACACCACACCAGAATCTGTTTGGTCCTGACTTATCCAACCTGGCTGGTTCCTCTTGGTCTGAGGTGCGTGGCTGGCCAGGAAGGGTTGGAAGACAAGGCTTTGGGACTCGGGCTGTTAGGATGCCCGTGACAAGACCCTTGCCCTGACAAGTCAAAAGAGGAACCGTAACAAGTCAAGTCCTAACTGCGGTACATTTCTGAAAGGGCTGGAGGAATGGCCCAGGGCAGGGCTTGTGGACATACTCCTCCCAGGAAATCTGTCTGTCTCTACTGAAGTTCAACTCCAAGCCCCATGTTAATTAACTTACGCCCCTTCCCTTCCCATTCTAACTCTTAACCAACGTCATCACTAATAATAATAATTTCAAAAAGACTCCAGGGCTAGGGAGAGTCAGTGAGGTGCTCGCCTTGTCAGCATGACAACCTGAGTTCAATCCTTACACTGACCTTAGAGCCCACATTAAAAACTAAACAATAAAACTGGTGGTGGTTATGTCTGAAAGCCCAGTCCGGGAGAGCAGAGGCCGGTTCCGCGGCCAGCCAGCCTACTTAGAAAGTTCCAGGCCAGAGAAGGACCCTACTCCCTCCCCCCAAATAAAAGATGGGCTGTGCCAGAGGGAAAACACTGACTCCAGGGGTTCACCTCTGATGCACATATGCGCTCACACACATATGAACTTGCACACATGTGTACCTGTACACGTGAACACACAAACAGAGAGACAGAGACAAGCATCAAGTCAGGGTCTCTGTACACAGGGTAAGCAAACACAGAAGGCTGGGCCGGCTTGAAGAAGCCAGTGGTCAAACTAACCCCGCATTTCCGCACACCAGCCAGAGCTGGAACCTTCCAGAAGTGCCTTTGCACATCCCCTGACTGAGGCCACAGAGCATGCTGTGGTTTACAAACAGTCCCTTATAATTTATAAGGCCTCGGAGGGAAGAAGCTGTGGAGGCGCACTGCTATTTTATGTCCTACTAAGGAGGAAAAGGGATGCTCATGAGGGGCAGCACAATGGTCCAATGCCATCTACTGCAACCCAGTCAAATGCCATCTGCACTAAAATGTATAAAAAACCAAGTGTCACAAAGCATAGCTACTCATGGGGCAGGGACTGAGGTACCCGGCCTCAGACCCAGGTCTTCCACTCCCAAATCACCGGTTCATTTGGCCTGTTTTTACCAGATGCCAACACAAGCCCACAAGCTTGTGTGGGTGTTTTTTTTTTTTCTATAGACTGTACCTTAAATGTTACTTCTTCAAAAACTGAAAAATGGAGATGATCGTGTGTGTGTGTGTGTGTGTGTGTGTGTGTGTGTGTGTGTGTGTGTGTGTAGGGGGGTTGGCATGATGAGCACTCCAATGAAGGGCACTGACGCTGTCTCAAGATAAACCAAGAATGTCAGCAAGAGGCCTTACCGTCAGCTCTGCTTCACTTTGGCCACCCTGCCTTCCCCAGGTTCCTGCTCAAACCCCTCCGCGCTTCCCTCCCTCCCACAGTCAAGGCCAAGCCCTGCACACCCCATGGTCTTCGGCTGCTTCCCTCCCTCTGCGCTGGGCACCCTGAGCACCCTAAGCACCCCGCCTGGCATGTTCCCACTGGGAACAAGACGCAGCCTTGGTCTGCTCTCGACTGAACACTGTGTGGGCTGGACGCATAGCTGGGACCTTCGCTTCCCACAACTCTCTGCTGTCCGGGGTCACTGCGTCAACGGCCTTCCCTGATCTCCTTTCTAACAAACTGCAGCTCTTGCCTTTCGTATCCCTCGACTGTCCTCCAGAGTCTGTTCCTCTTCTTTCCCTCTGACGAACTGCACACAGTGTTTACATCTCCACTGGCTTGGTGTCTGGCCCACTACAGGTTCAGTGCGGGCTCGTAAGTGTGCGGTGGAGTCCTGAACACAGAACAGTGCCTGGCAGAGAGAGGGCACACTCTAATTCCGCTTGCAAGTGTCACAGAATGACATCTGACCCAAAAAGTATAAATTGTAAATTCCAGGAGATTCTAACTGATAGATCAGAGGGGGTCCCAAGATTCAAGAAAAGACAAAAATAAAAATAAGTCAGCAGAGGGACTTCTGCTATCTTCTCCGAATCTACCCTCAGAAGAGGCTTGCTGGCCAGGACTTTCAGGACAGCATGTGTCCCCTGACCCCCAGAGTAAGAGGAGGACTGTCTCTCCACGCGTTTAAGAAAGGAAAGGGTGGTACCAGCGCTGGGAGCCTTTGATTTCCTGTTTTTAAATAAGTGGGTTGCCTGAGCCCATCATAAGCAGAATGATTTTCAGTCAGACAAATACAAATACACTTGCCGCCGCCGCCGGTGGAGGGTGGGTGCCCTCTCCCATCACCCCTACCCTCAGAAAGTCCCCGGCCAGCCTTTCTGTGGCGCTCAGTCACCCCTTACTTCAGAGGGCAAGAAAGTGAAGACGCTGTCTGGATTCCTCCGAGCTCTCACCAGAGAGGGAAATCCTGTGGAGGCACAGACACTAACTACCCAGGGGAAGATCCCAGACTCAGAGTGTCTCATCTGCCAGTTACTCAACACCGTTTCCAGCTTCCTAACGGCCCCAGTGCTGAGACCACCCTGGCACCTTTTCAAAGGACGTTTCCGTAGGTAAGAGAAAAGCAGCCCTAAGTGTTGGAATGATCCTAAACTTAGGATCATACATAATGATCATACAAAATGATTCTCTGATGTAAAATTAACCATGTGTAACAACACAGAGATACTGAACCAGTGCTCTGCCCGGGCTCAGGGAAGGGCAGACACACACAGAGTTCTGTAAACTTTAAAGGCTGTGGTTAAACTCTTGTCTCAAGTTTTAATAATGACTCACCAGAGTGGTGTATTTGTAAGAAACAGATTTTACTGATACAAAATGCATTATGAGATCTCAACTATATTACATATATTAATATATATAATAAATATATATGATACATTCCCCTTATCTGAAATGATTGGGACCAGAAGCTTTTTGGATTTTGAACAGGTTTTGAATTCTGGGAGCTCTACACATGTATAATGAGGTCTCTTGGGGACTGGACCCATGGCTAAGCACGAAACTCATTTGTGCACCACCGTCCCCTTAAATACAGCCTGAGGTGACCCTATATATCTTTATTCACCTGTGTTTTGACTACGGCCTATCACGTGAAGCCAGCTGTGGAATTTTCCACTCCTGTTACCGTGGTGGCTCTCAAAGATCTTTCCAATGTCAGAGCCTTTGGGGTTTCATAATCTCTGGTAAGGGATATTCAACCCATGTATACATTCTACACTATGGAGGGGAAAAAAATTCAGTTGCTTCTGAGTGGCATATAGTGGGGGATTGTTTCTCTTCTCTAGATCTCAAATTTACATATAGAATTAGAGATTACAATCATGCTTTCATATGTATTCTATGTTCGGCCTGATCCAATACGTCTTTAAATAAAAGCTGTAATCTCCCCATACATCCAACCCAGGCGAAGAATTCCCAGTGACGGTGGAAGTGAACAGACTGCAGAAGAAGAGAAGACTGGCGGGCAGGAGAGGCTCTCCTTGGCAGGCTTCTCCAGGAACAGTAGCTTTTAAACAAAAACCACAATCCTAGTGAGAAACACAAAAGGAAGGTGGGAGACGCACTCCCTCCCGACACAGCGCAGCCTGCGGCCTGCAGCTTTGCAAGGCACAGACATGGCTCCATCAAAGGATGGTCCTGCTGTCTTGGGCAAGCGTGTGAGACATTTTTAAAGAGAGAGGATGAACTTCCCCTGCTGCATTCATGGGGGGACTCACAGGGGTGAAGAAACCACAGGCGTGTGATTCCGACCCCCAACTCAGTAGTTCACACCTGTGGAGGTGTGCGTCGTGAGCATGGATTGAAGTCAGTTAGCTGACGGAGGCCACCCTTCTCCGACATCCAGGACACGGAGAAGTATCTGCCGTCGCCTGGTGCCTCGGGGGCAGTGCAGCCCATGGTGAAGGCTCTGGTCTTAATGGGTTTAAACTGGGGCCAGTCACCAGAGAAATGCATGGACATGCCCCTGCAGCAGAGCTGGAGGTCGAAGGAAGGCGCTCTTGACCAGCCCCGAAGCCACTACCTTCCTGGAGCTGGAGATGAGGGTCTACTTCATACATTCAGCTAGCAAATGTTTTGTGGACAGCCTTCTATGCGTCCGGCCCGGTACAAAACGCCTGGACTAGTAGGAAACCTAAAACCCTGTCCCTGACCTCCCCCCCCCAAAAAAAAAGCACTTCATGGAGACTATTAACTCAGAAGGTCAAGGATTTCTAAAGAAAACTGCCTGTCAGGGGCCCACTCCTAAATCTTCAGCTGCGTAACCAATGGCCAATTATCTGATGGCCAATTACTCAAGTTCACAATTGCCCAATCTTATGAACTAGAAAAATACAAAAGACAGAGGGCTTCTGACTGGAACGGGAGAGGCATTTGCCAGCCTGAGAGCTGGTGGGCAGTGTTTTGGCTTTTTGTTTTTGTTTTTGTTTTTCCCCCTCCTCACACCCTCCAACCAGCAAGAAAACTTAAAGGAGTTCATTTCTTTCACATACTGCTTTTTCTGTCTTACAGACAGGTATCCAGAGAACTCCTGCTGGAGAGCTTGAAATCCAGGGGACACACAGTCTGGGCTGTGTTGTGGTCCTTCTGTCTCTGCCAGGCTGATCCTGAGAGACTTTCCGGGCTGTACCACAAGACTTCCAAGACTCAAGGTCGCACCACTTTCAAATTCAAAGCAGCAAGGGCTGGAAAGATGGTTCTCCAGCAAAGAGCCCTTGCTGCTCTTACAGAGGACCAAGGTTCGGTTCCCAGGACCCACATCAGGTGCTCACAACCACCTGTAACTCCATCTCCACGGGATTCAAACCCGCTTCTGGACTCAGCAGGCACCTGCACACATATAACACATACACACACACACACACACACACACACACACACACACACACTGTTCTTCCACAGAGCCCTGGTTCAATTCCCAATACCCATATGGAGTGGATCAAAACCACCTGTAACTCCAGTTCCAGGGAATCTAATACCCTCTTCAGACCTCCATGGGCACTGCACACACACACACACACACACACACACACACACGGCAGGGAGGAAGTAATTAAAAATAAAATAAATCTTCTCTTCAAATCTTTTTTAAAAAATTCAAACTAGAAAAATATGATTTGGCCTCAATTATCAACAGCAGATGTTAACAAAATAAAACACAAGAAATAAAAAAAGTAGTACTATCTCCAAGGCATATTTTTATGCCCCATATAGTATTAATGGCAGGGGCTCTGTGACACTATGTATAATTTCGAGTGAGAACTTTCATCTAGACATGTGCAGGTTCATATCCAATTCAACGTTCTGAAAGTAGCATCTACCCTGCACTAAAAGGCAGGTCGGGAAAAGCAGGCTCCTCGTGATATGAGTTATAAACAAATGCCATTTCGGGGAGGGGAAAGGGGTCCGAAAGGGACCGCCAGAGCAGGATCAAAGAGCAGTGTTCAGTCCAGCACAAGCGTAGACATGGTGTGGTTCCGGAGAGTTACACTGCAAAAACCCTAAAGCCACTTCCAAGCCAATTAGTAAATTAATAAACCCTGATGAGAGCCGGAAGTGTAAGGCACCGGTTACAGGTTACAAGTTTCTCGCCCAGTGTCTCAGCTAAGGACTGTTTCCTACTTGACCCACAGGATCCAGGCACATGGGATTTGGATGACAATTCACAGGTATAGGGAGGTTCGGGTACATTCCTGCTGTACACTCCTAAGCACTTCGGCTGAGAATTACCGGGCATGCAGCATCCCAGCAAAACTTGAATAGGCCTGAACAGAGCTCTGAAGTCTAGACCAAATCATTGGGCCCTTTGTTTAAACAGCAGGAGCCTCATTATATCTGCATACCAACCTGTCTTGTAGCCCTCTGGGGAGAGAATCTGGCTTGGTCCCGGGTGGCCCCAGGAGCTTGGCACTCTTGAGATGCCCGTCTGTCTGGTCCCACCCTCTTGCAACCCAGAATGCCAGCAAAGTCCATTTTTAAATTCCCTCAGAAGTTCCACAACCACAGGTTTGAGTGAGGAGACAAACACCGCTTTACTTCGCTGACAAGAAACTAAAAATACGAGCTGCAAACAAAAGCCATCTTTTACCAGGACTGGCTGGGGTGTCCTGGGGTTCCACATGGTAGAGCACAAGACCATATTCTTGGCAGCCAGGCCTCCTCAACAACTGTTCCACAAGGAAGAGGGGCCAGTCTGTCCCTGTCAAGGAATCCCACAGCCGGCAGCCCTGCTTGGTTGACTCAAAGAACAGCTTGATGGCTTCTGCCATTCACCAAGAGGCAGGCTCGCTGAATTCGGGGCCGCCTCTACTGAAAATGTTAGACACACACTTCAAGGCGGCGGGAGGCAAAACCAACCTCATTTCCCTGGAAGGAAATGTGTTTCCCCCTCCCTCCTCCCTGCAGTTAGAAAAGTAAATGATTACTGTGGCAATTCAGAGGCGTCAAAAAAAAATGGACCTGAATGCTAACGTGGCCCAGCACAGGTCTGTGGATCCAGGATAAAAGGGGATAAAAAGGGGTTCCTGACACCAAGACTAGGTGGCAACACAGAACCTTCTCAGAAAGTCCTACCTGTTGGGCTTCTAAGCTGTGCGGCACAGCCGGGCCCTACACCCCCTTCTCGTCTAGTCCAAAACTTTCCTTCTGGAACCCCCCCTCCCCGGAAGAAGGGAGCCTGGGCTCTCCCTATTCTGATAGCAGACGTAGAATTTAGCCTAAGCCAGCGAGGATGTGAGGAAGGATTCGTTCTTGTGCTGCGGAACCTCCAAATGCTCAGAACCCGAGAGAGAGAGAGAGAGAGAGAGAGAGAGAGAGAGAGAGAGAGGGGGGGGGGGGGGGGGGGGGATGAGCCTAGAAACTGCACAAAGTATGTCCAAGAGCTGTGGTGGCCAAACTGTGACCCAAAAAGCTCTGGAGTCCCTAGCTCGGGGTCTAGGGCCGGAAGGGGGTGGGCCAGGCCCTGGAGCACTAGTTGCAAGGTCACTGCGGAGCTAGACCCTGGGGTGTTTCGCAAAAGATAGCACCGGGTGGAGGGAAGCGCCAGGAACCAACCCACCCACCTTCTCCCCACACCTGCTCTGCGCAGCCGAGCCGGGAACACGTGGTAGCTCCGCTTAGGGCTTCTCAGGCAGCTGCAGGGACCCATTACCTCGCCCGGGCGTGCACCACTCGCCCCGGGGTCCCCAACCAGGAAGAGGCAGCGCTCCCTGGCGCAGAGCAGCCGGCCCCGGCGCCCGTTTCATCCCAACCCTCAACAGCAACCTGGACCGAGTTCTGTTGTCCTCCCACCAACCCTAGACCCCGGCAGCTTCCAACAACCCCTACCTTTCTCTGCCACCTAGCCAACAGATAAGACACAAAGAGAAAAAAGAAAGGAAAGACGGGGGCCACACACGCCGTCTCTTCTTACGGTCTCAACCTACAGCCCGGAGCTGGGAGAGGAAGAGGAAGCGCACCTTCCGTCTTCCCATCCCAACTCTGTGACCCGCGGATCCCGGCAGAAAGAAGCCCCGAAGAGGCCGAAGGAAAGAGGTGAGGTTGGAAGAAGCAGAAAGCAGAGCGAGAGAGAAGAAAATATCCAACAAAACCACGCTAACGCGCCCCCTACCTGGGTGCAACATACTTTGGAAATAGAAGATGACCAAGATAAAGGATCCCAAGCAAGTGGCCAGCACCATCCGGCAAATTCTGTTCATCCTCATCACTTCCAGCAGCGCCGGCTTCATGGCTTTGTCCTGGCCGCGGGGACCCGGCTGTCCGGGAGACGTGTCCGGAGCGCAGAAGCGGGGGACCCCGCCGCGGGGAACCAGCGCCCGGGAGGCTCAGAACGGAGCTGGCCGAGCTCCCGAGCTGGATCCCTCTAGCTTCACCGAGGTTCTCCGAGCCCCCAGCCCGGGTCTCGGGGGTGCAAGGCGCGGGAGTTGGTGTGCAAGTGTGGAGATGCGTGGCCCCGGCCGCGCGCTCCTGCCGGTCCGCCTAGCCTCGGCTCGATGCTCCGCCGCCTCCTCTGCTGGCGCCTGCGGCCGCCGCTGCCTCCTCGCGGGCCGGGCGACCGGGATGCCAGAAGGAAGGTGCCACCGCCGCCCCGCACTGGCCTCTGTGACGGTCCAGGCCCCCCTCCCTCCCTCCCTCGCCAAAAGCTACTTCATTGCGCTCCAGTGATCTATATATTCCAGGGTTGGGTTTTACCAAACGCAACTCGCAGCCCCCGGCGAGGGGAGGGCGCCGGCGAGCTGGGAGGGCGGGGCCGCGCCGGGGCGGAGCGTCGCCTCCCCCCGCCCCTACCCGAGACGTGGTCGCGTCCAGCTGTTTCCCCGGGAGTCCGGAGAGCGCAGCGCGCTCCCGCAGGGTCCCAAAAGCCCTCAGTCCCTGGGCGGAGCTGGGCCGCTGTCTCGAGGTTGTGTGTGAACGTTTCCATGACAAAACCCGGAGGGGGAAAAATACGAATAAGATCGCCACCTAGTCCTGCCACCCGTTCTCCCGTGGGGAAAGAAGAGTGGCGAGAAGCAGGTTGGGTGTCTTTGGCGAATGGGGGCTCTGTGGCACGCGACCGTTTAAAATCCCTGGGAGATTTAGTAGGGGAAGTTGCCCCCAAGCTCTCCTGAGAACGAGTGCCCTTTTCACGATGATCGAAACTAGGCCTTTTCTTTTTTCTTTTCCTTTCCCCCCCCCCCCCCCCAAAGGACAGCTCATCTTGAGGGCTGCTTTTGCAAAGAGGTTAGAGAAGGGATCTAAAGTCAAGGTTAGGGAAACTACAGGGCATTCCAGGATCTGGCGACAGCAGCGCCTTTCGAACACGCGCCCTCACCCTCAACCCTCAAGGCAAAAGGGGTTTGTGTATTTTAAAACTGGTTCACCAAAGGGTAGAGCTTTCTGCTAATATGTCCGAAGTACATGAGAATCCGTCGGGCAGATGTGAAAAAGACGCCCCTAAAAGTCCAACAAAGTGTTAGGGGTAAATAAAAACAAGCCAGCTTAGCCTAGGCAGGTAGAGAGAAAGATGGCGCTGCTTTCCTGCATTGTGTATATAATGTTTTTAAAATGTTTTAATGTTCAGCTCCATGCAGTTTGCTGGCTGTGGGTCAATGGGATGCACGCAGGTCAATGGTAAGATCACTTTTATGCCAGGAAAACAATGTTATTGTAAAGCCTGACTTTTGTGACATATCATTAAATGAATTTACAGTACTAACTCGATTCATAATAAAATAAGACACTACCTTCCAATGCATCTCTTCACAGAGGCATTGATAAATTCTTGTTGAATCTGAATGTAATGGGCCTTGTCCTCCCCTTAAATTTGACAGACACACAACTTGCTTTCTGATGCAAGCATCCAGAAACGCCTGGGCAGCCTCCATTCCCTTTCCCCTGAAGTCTTCCCCCCAGTAGAGGAAGTCAGCAACCTCCCTATGAGGACAAAAGACAGTCAATTGTGGCGAGATATTTATGCAGCCAGCTAGTACTGTGTTCATCTGCCTTTGTTTATGAACGAATTGCTTGCTGAAGGTGGCCACAGAAGCATGCTCCCATACCAGCCACTCTCCAGGGAGTCCCCCCCATATGATGTGAGGAATAGGCACTGTACCCCTCTCCACCAAGTGGGACAGGAGAAAATGGGCTCCTTGCAGGGGCATGTCCAGGAGAGTGCCCTCAGACGGACTGATGCCAAGGTCTTCTTCAACACCTGTGTTTTTACAAAGTGCAGTAAAGAAAGGATTTGTATAGGTTTCATCCCACTGTCCTTCCTGGGGCAGAAAAACCCCACCGTCAAGCCTGGACATTCACAATAAGACAGTTTGGGAAGTCACATGTCCAAGGAAGAAGTGCGAAATGATTCCTTTGGGGTTTTGGATCATGTGCTGGAGCAGGATAGTGAGCCTTGCCAGGCAACTGTGCTTCCATCCTCAAAATCTGGGGTTGGCCCAAACGTATAGGATGGGAATAGTCTCTGACCGTTCCCTGCCACCTCTCCCAGGAAGCTTCCTCTAACTTCCCACGGGAATTCTCTCTTCCCTCCTCTGCCCTGTGAGCTCTAGATCCAACCCCATCTCCAGCCACTGTAGACAGAGCTGTCTCCTGAAGGACCAAATTGTCTTCCTCTCCCTCCACCCGACTCTGGTGTCTAGTACAGCGACTGGAACACGGTGCACAGAAGTCACAGATGGAGAGGTATTTTTTTTTTTTTTTGGAGTATTAAGGTAGAGCCCTCTCAAGTGTATGGTGGTGTCCAATGGCAATGGTCTGTGACCCTGTTGTCCTATCCCCATGTCAAGCCGTAAGTTCACCAACTACAAACAAGATCACCACTTTGTTTCTGTCCCTAGCCACCCAGAACCTTGTTGCCCCTTTTTTTACACTAACTTATAGATATTGACAAGACAAAGGACAGTCAGCTGATAAGATGTGGGGAAAGAAAAAGATTGTATCTTCTCAATGCTGGTCCAAAGTAGGAAGACTTGCCTCTAAAGTCGAGCTTTGGGAGCTAGGATGTGGCTCAGTGGTAGAGCACATGCCTACCGTGCATGAGGTCCTGGGTTCAAGCTCAGCAAAATAAAGCATTAGCTTCATGTTCCCAGTGTACCTGCTAAGACAGGCGAAGTTGTGTGGGCAATGACGGAGAATCCTTGCTTTCAGTGGCTTAAAGCAGCTGAGCTACACATCCATCTGCTGTTTATCTGCTATGGATGGGCAGAAGGTTTGCATCTGGGGTCTATTTCACAGGTGAAGCAAAGCAGCACCTTCTAGACCAGTGGTTCTCAACCTTCACAACGCTGCAGCCCTTTAATACAGTTCCTCCTGTTGTGGTGACCCCCAACCATAAAATTATTTTGTTGGTACTTCATAACTGTAATTTTGATACTGTTATGAATCGTAATGTAAATAGCTGTGTTTTCCGATGGCCTCAGGTGACCCCTGTGAAAGGATCATTGATCCCCAAAGGGGTCGAGACCCACAGGTTGAGAACCACTGAACTAGAATGATGCTGTTTGCAAAGTCTGAGAAGTGGGGGCTTTGGGAAAGTCTCACCGAATAATTAAGTCATCTAGCCCTCAAGGAGTGCATGTGGTTTCTGAGCTTCATTTATTGGCCAAGACCTGTCACAAGGCCACCCAACATCGCGCCTGGGTCAGGAAGTGTGGTCCTATGAACCACAAGTGGAACATGCCTGGCTCTGCCTCTGCTCACTCTTCAAGTCTCATTCCCATCATTTCTCTCAACTCCCTTTTGTCCACGGGCTTCTGGAAGATGGTACTGAACTCATCACTGTGGTAGGACCTTCCTTGATCACTTTCCAAAGTGAGCCCCACAGGACTGAAAGCCTAGCATGGCTCTGGAGGAAAGGGGAAAATAAATAAATAAAAATAAAAGAAAAGAAAAAAGAAAAAAACTGGTGGAACAGAAAGTCTTACTTATGCCATCAATCTTGCAAAATTGATAAGAAAGAAAGAAATAGATGCAAAGGTCCCCAGCTCCAGCTAACGCCTTTTGTGAGCAGCGGACAGACAGATAGATGTGTACTAGGCCCCTCCAGTCCCCACAGGCTGAGCTCAGCCTCATGCCTGTAGATTCTGCCCACAATGTACTGTCCTGTTTAGATCTTCCAAAACTGGCAAAACGCCCCTTTCTGCAAGTGGTTGGAGCGAGAAATGGACCCAGAGCACATGGAAGACAGAGAGCCCTTCAGCATCTTCCAGGAAGACGGTGAATGTGTCTCATACCAACACGGGCTGGGGCTCCCCACTGGCTCCTCCAAGGACTGGGTTTTCCCATTTGCATCTCTCCGACACCTCGAGCACAAAGTACGCTCAGTTAGCCTGAACACAGCCAATATTTGTGGAGCTGAATTAAAAACCATTTGCCTGCGGCACCGGGAGATTTGGGGTATAAATTTTCTACAGGTAGGTAAACCGCAGATACACAAGTGGGTCACTCACAACATGGCTCTGAGAACAAGCTCCTCCTCGCCTTGCCAGCTTTCCAGAACCAGACTGGAAAGGAAGGAGGGAAGAGAGGATGGGTGAGTGGAAAGAGAGACATCTGGAGGGAGAAAGGAATGGAGAGTGGGGAGAGAGGGGAGGGGCAAGGAGAGAAAAGAGAGATGGGATGGGCGGGGGGAGTAAGGAAAGAGAAACAGTGAGCCAAGGATGGCGGAAGACATGCCCACCTACTCTGTCACTTCAGACCCTACCTTCTTTCCGCCCCCCCCCCCAGCATAGGCCCCAGACCTAAGGCCCCAGTGACCTCCCAGGGTTTGGACACTCCGGCTCTACCCCCCAAAGCTGTTTCATCTCTCAAACAGCCCAGAAATCCCTTCCCTTACCTGTGCTCACTCCCCACAAGTAAGTCTTGCCCAGCTTCCATGCTGGCTCCTAACTCTATCTTAGGACCGCGGAAACCCTCCAGCTCCCGTCGAAGTTTGTACGCCCCTGCCTACCCCCTGATGCCCTTGTGTCCTGTCCTCTCTCAGCTGGAGCTTCCACTCTCTAGACCCAGCCACATCCTAAGAGCTTGTATGCATTTCCCTTCCCCATTCTCACCCTCCTTTTACAGAGGGGGAAACTGAGGCAGAGAAAGGTAACGCCTTACAGGGGCACAGAGCTGGCACAGGCAGGTCCGAGATCACAGAGCTCGAAGCCGGATGGCACTGGTACTCCAGGGTCACCCTCTGCTTCCTGGGCTGCCTGGGAGGCAGGAGGCAGAGGACATCATCCCTCTGAGCCTGCTTTCTCCAGCTGGTGACTGCTGGGCTCCTTCGCTGTCTTTTCAACCCCGCCAGCCCCTCCACGCGGCCCACTGGTTCCCCTACCAGAGCAGTCCTCTAGGACCCCACCTGTCCTCTCGCTCTAAAGGTCCAGCTTTTCCGGGGCTCACTTTGGCATTCATTTATTTATTGTTAATTTATTGGAATAATCATCTGTGATTGTTCTCCCCCACACACTCCCCCCTTTTTTAAAAAAAAACACCTCTCCACTCCTCTGCTCCGTTCCAAGCAGGTTTTGAGCTGCCTTGGCCCACCCTAGGGATTACATACAAGTTTTCAGACAAAACCTTGAAACCCAGAAGCTATGGTTCCAGGGAGAGAAAACGGGCTTTGGGTGGGATTAGAGAAGGGAGACTTGAGTGTCCTCCCCACCCTCTGCTTTGAGAAGCAGCTTTCCTTAGTGCCAGGGAAGGCAGGGGCCTGGCAGAGTGGCACTGTTATCACCAGGGGTTACGGTGCCCTATGCGTGGTTCGGAAGCTGCTGACCCACTGGCCTGAGGGAGCTCCAAAGACTGAGCAGCCAAGCAGATGGGTTTGGGTGAACATGGCAACCAGGGCATGACCAAGGGGACTGTGTGACATGGTGCTAGGGCCAAATTAAAATACGGAGAAGGCCGGCGTGGTGGTACATGCTTGGAACCCCAGCACTCGAGAGGCTGAGGCAGAGGGTTGCTTTGAGTTGACTAGCCTGTGCTACATAGTGAGACTGTGTAGAAGGGCGTGTGGGGGAGAATCATGGAAAACCTTCACACCAGTCTAGAAACTTCCCACTTTACCTTCAACAGTTGACTCCAACCTAGACCCAGAGTGTAGGCGGCCACCAATCATCTGCCTTCATACTGTATAGAGCCCGCCATGTTGATTTTTCTACTTGGAGACATTTAAAAAATAAATATTTTGAAGTGTGTGTGTGTGTGTGTGTGTGTGTGTGTGTGTGTGTGTGTGTAATCCAGAGGTCAACCTGGGGTGTCATTCCTTCTGCACCGTTCACCCTGTTGAGACAGGGTCCCTTATGAACGTGGAGCTGTGTGAGTAGCCTGGCTGGCCAGCAAGCCCCAGGGATCCTGGTGTCTCCACCTTCCCAGCACTGAGATCACAAGAGCATGCCGCCAAGCCCAGCTTTTTATGTGAGTTCCAGGGATGAAGCTCAGGGCCTCCTGCATTCCAGGCAAGCCATTAGCAACAGAGCATCTCCCCAACCCCTGGACATTCATCTTGCCACACGAGTTAATGTTTAATTCCTTTCCAGTACTTCACGGCACATTTTACCTGTGCAGAGGTGTCACTGATGTTACACCCCACACCACTGAGCCTCATGGCAAGCACACGTGAGTACACACGTGTCTCTCATACACAAGACAAATTGAGCCTTGCAAATATCCCAGGATTTGAACCAAGGGTATGCAGCACCATACTTTAGAGCGGACCTATCGTGTGTCTGTGTCTCCTCGTCAGCACAGTGAGATCAGCCCTCACGGCTACAAAGGCAGAGGTTCTAGACAATAGGAGAGGAGCGGGACAGGCATTAAGGAGTTCAACAGACTTCTCCGGTCATCCGGCGCTCACCTTTGCTCTGCAGTCTTGCTTATCCTCAGACTTCCCCACGGTGCATCCAGTCTCCTGGATGAAGGCCGGCAGCCTGCCTCTCCTCCCTCCCTGAACAGTTGTTTAAATAGGACAGTGGAGGATACGTGGAAACCAACTGGGTACACAGTTCCACCCTTTGTCTTTTCTCGTGCTCTGGGTGGGGCAAACAAGCATGCCTCTCTGAGTGGTTTGTGACCCTCTCTCTAGATGAAAGGCTTTCCCTATAAACCCACAGACCCCCAAGCATTGTGAAGTGACGGGGGTCCAAAAACAGGAATTACCAAAATGCTCAGTGTAGAGATTTCTCCCGACTACCTCGTGTGTCATGTGGTGTGGGCAGCCTGAAAAACAGCTGTTCAGTATTTACCCCTAAAATGCAAAACTCCTAGATATCAAAGGAAAATGAGCAATGTGAAATGGATGAAATGATGGTTAAAAACTTATTTGCAAAATGAAAGAAAGAAGCTTTAACTTCTTCCTAAGAGTCAGTACAGGCAGCGAAGATGACCTCACCAAGTTCAGTGACGTGAACAAAAAATATGGGGAGATTTCTCTCTCACCCAAAAGAAATAGCTTGATAATGGAATCAGAACAAACATGTTCAATGGTTACCAAGGCAAAGTAAAGATTTAAAACACCATTTTAGCCAACCAGAGGAGCAAGGGTTTCTGTAAAGAATGCTTTCCGGGCCGGGCGGTGGTGGCGCACACCTTTAATCCCAGCACTTGGGAGGCAGAGCCAGGCGGATCTCTGTGAGTTCGAGGCCAGCCTGGGCTACCAAGTGAGTTCCAGGAAAGGCGCAAAGCTACACAGAGAAACCCTGTCTCGAAAAACCAGAAAAAAAAAAAAAAAAAAAAGAATGCTTTCCTTTCCTGATGGAGGGAATGGAGTAAGGGGACACCCGTGTGTCGCTGGTAGCAGGGACCCTTTCCATTCTCTTGGGGTGTTCTTTCTCTCAGCAATGGGGCTCAAGCGGACAAAATTTGTTTGCCTTTGGAGAATCAGCTAGTGCCATTGTTAAGGCTGTTTCCTCACCCGTCAGGTGGGAACATCTTTTCCAAAACTCCCTTTCTGCCTGCATCACAGTTCCTGCTGCTTGTAGCCCAACTTCCAGGCTGTCAGACATCGCAGGTCTAGATGGAGTGGTCCACACAACAGCAGGGACACAAGTGTCCAAGGGGACCTGGCCCATTTCTCCCATTTGTGGCCCCTTTCTCCCGGGCAGCACACTAAAACAGAGGATTCCAAAGGCCGGTCAAGGTCCAGTGTATTCTATCATTTAATGTTTTCTTTTTTCTCCATGTGTTGTGATCAAAATGTCTGTGAAAGTTAAGTTTTATTTTATTTTGGGTTGTTTGTCTGGTTGGGTTTTGTTTGTTTGTTTGGGGTTTTGTTTTAATTGTCAATTTGACACAATCTAGAATCACTTTGGAAAGGGGTCCCAATGAGGGGCTGTCTAGGTTGACCTGTGGGCCTGTCTGGGGAGGATTGTGGCGGTTCAGGGGAAGACCTGCCCACTGTTATTGTGGGGTATTCACCAGAGAAGACTGCTAGGACATGCATTCAAGCCAATAGAAAGTCTTTAATAGCAGGCAGGCGGCTACGCGATGTTCAGGATCCCAGTGTTAGCCCCCAAGCCTTCCTCAGTGTGAGATTTTAAGCACAAAAACCATGTTCTAGGTTGACATACTTCAGTTAACAAGAACAGTTAGCCAGAAGCAGAACTACAGAAGCCAAAAAGCAAGTTAGTATATTTTGAGACTTTCCCAGAACTATGGACTTTGATGGATTAGGTCTTCATTTTAGTTTTGACAGGTGGTGTTGTCTATCTGCTGAGATTTTTAGCCCGAATGGTTAAATCATGGAGTCAGTTGTGCTAAGGTCTGGGGGCCTGTTACACCGTGGGTGGTAACATTCCCTGGGACATCTTAGACTATATAAGGGTAGGAAAGGCCAGCTGTGCCACTAGCATGGATGCATTAATTCCTCGATCTTGACTGTGGGTGTGATGTGGCGAGTTCTCTTACCTTCCTGCCTCAGTGGCTTCCTTGCTATGAGAGACTGTAACCTAAGATTGTGAACTAAATAGGCCCTTTCTTCTTCACATCCTATTATCAGAGTATTTTATCACAGCAATAGAGAAAGAATTAAGGCAATGCTCGAATCTGACCCGGGTTGAGCTAAGTAAGATAAAGTAGTAGACGGTCCAGGCATGGGTCTCCACACATCTCAAACTGGCTGCAGTTGTGTGGACTGAGCTGTGTCCCGCCCAGTTTGAATATTGATGTCCTGATTATCAGTGTGAATGTGTTTGGAGACAGAAACCTGTGATGGTTAATGTTTACTGTTGTCTTGACTGCATTAAAATCACAGTGAGAACACAAGTTTGGATGTGTCTATAAGGCTTTAACGGATGGGACTCCCATCCTCAATGTGAGCGGCACCGTCCCATGGACTAGGATACCACACGGAACAAAAAGGAGGAACTAAGCCGAATACCACTACACAACACTCTCTTACTTTCTGACTGCATCGTGAACAGCTCCTCATGTTCTTGTGGTCATGCCTTCCCAACCCTGATGGACTGTACCCTCAAACTGTGAGTGGAAATAAACCCTTTGTCAGGTATTTCATCACAACTAGAGAAAAGTAACTAATAAAGGTCTTTAAGGTAGAAATCAGAGCTAAGTAAGGTCATGAAGGTGGGCCCTAATCCAACGGGACTGGAGTCATAAGAAAAACAACAAGGGATTTCTGCGCATGCGTGGAGGGAAGGCCATCTGAGGACGCTGCCAGGGAAGAGCTGACTGCAAGTCTTGTCAGAAGCCAATCTTGCTGGCTACTTAACCATGTACTTCGGTTTTCAGAGCCGTGAAAATGTGAGTACGTGATGTTTAAGTTGATGATGTTTTGTTACGGTGGCCCAGGGGACTCACAGTGACTTGGGTCCATCACTGTACAGATGACATCAGTCATGTTCAGGGGTTCCCAGCATATCCTATCATCCTACTAAGGCAGGGGAGCCATCCTTGGTCTCCCAGCATCCTGCAGGCTTGGCTACTCAGGCATGGAGGCAGAAGTCGGGCATGGAGCAGCTGTGAATTCTGTCAGCCAATCCCAGGGTCCTCTAGGTGAGCCATGGAGTCACGCCAAGTAGCAGTGTAACGAATCATCACCAACTTAGTGACCTAAAACAACAGAAGTGTAGTTTCACATAGTCTTGGGACCCACGAGTCCAGAGTTAAGGTGCTAACAGAGAGTTTTGCTCCTTCCAGACCCTCTATGAGAGGGTCCTCACTGGACTCTTCCAGCTCTTGATGAATCCGGAAATTCCCTAACGTGTGGACACACAACTCCAACCTGTCTGCTTCATGTGGCTTTCTTTGTGTCTGTGTTGCCTCATTTTCTAACTCGTTTTGTTTTGTTTTTGAGACAGGGTCCCTCTGTGTAGCCCTGGCTGTCCTGGAACTCACTTTGTAGTCCAGGCTGGCCTCGAACTCACAGTGATCCACTTGCTTCTGCTGGGATTAAATTTTCTGACTCTGAAAGAGACACCTGTTACTGGATTTAGGGTCCACTTAGGTAGTTCAGGGTAACCAAGATCTATAGATATAGCTATAGAAATGTAGTTATAACATCTGCTGGAACATTTTCCCCAAATTAAACCACATTTACAGGTTCCAGGCTTATGATGTGGACATACCTTTTCAGTGGCCACCATTCATCTCACTACAGACAGGAAATCAAATTATCTTTCCTAGAATAACCCCACAGGCTCTTATTTCCAGATGAGTAGGTGCATGCCTGCTTTTCAGGCCTTCCTGGACTTTCTATGGGCTCCTGGGAACCCTTAAAAATACTCATGGTCTTTATTTTTAAAAACTAAAACAGTAAAGCCATGCCTGGCTTTGAACTTGTCATGTAGCCAAGGATATACTTGAATTCCTGATCCTCCTTATCTCTTCCCCTCAGTGGTGAGATTGTAGTGGCTTCTACCACATCTGGCTGTAACCATCTTAAGTTGATAGAGTAGTAACTCTTGAGCCAAGATTGATACACATTTGATTTTCCAAGTCTTGCCTTTCCAACTGGAAAATGCAATGACTGGACAAGGTGGGCTCTGGCATCTGGTGTTGATCTGATTGTTTTGGTTCTGGTTTGCTTTTGTTTTTCTTTCTTTTATTTTTTTGTTTGTTTTTTTTTGTTGTTTTTTTTTTGTTTTTTTTGTTTTTTGTTTTTTGTTTTTTTGAGACAGAGTTTCTCTGTGTAGCCCTGGCTGTCCTGGAATTCACTCTGTAGACCAAGCTGGTCTCAAACTCAGAGATCTGCCTGCCTCTGCCTCCTGAATGTTGGGATTAAAGGCGTGCACCACATGCCAGGCTAAGCTTGGTTATTGTAAATGTGAGCCACACATGCCATTAATATTATGATGTCAAAGAGCCTTCTTAATATGTCCTCTATGGGGGTTGTTGAGGGGGATGTCTCTGGCCCCTCAAAGTGATATTTCCTAGAGTCGGGGTGGGGGGTGAGTTGAATGACAGGTACCTGGATAAAAATCTTATTCTGTGAGTTTAGATGGGGAATATTCAAGATGTTAAGTGATCTCTTTATGATAATGACCAATCTAGACTCTGAAAATAAAATTAAGGATGCTGATCAGCCACAGGAGAGAAGCGAATACTAATTAGGAACAGCAGGATGTGAGTTTCCAGAGCCACAGATCCAGCTGGGAGTGATCCCGCTCATAGAGAGCGATTCTGCTCGTGGGAGCTTACCTTGCATGCCTCAGAGTACATAGTAGTAGGCTCAGAGTTCTGTCCTGCCTGTCACCAGCCAGGGGCCTTGAAGCGAATCATTCCCCTTCCCGGGGTCAGTAGCTGCATGAGAAGAACCCTGAGACAGCAGCATGCTGGTAGGCAAGGGTTGCCTAGGTCTATGTTAGGACCTGATGTGGTGATTCTCGGCAGGAACATTATAGAGAAGAAAGGACTCACCCTTCCTGCTAAGCCAATGCTATAGAGACAAGAATTACAACTAGCTTATGTTCAGAGTGTTGAATTTTAACCAAGGCAGTCATGAAATCATCCGCATGACAGACCCCTAACTGTGCAGCTGAATGAGCCAAGAACAGCTGGTTCAGGCCACCACCTCCAGCTGTCTGGACCTGAGACAAGCTCTCCTGTGCTTGGGACCCTCGGAGGCAAGGCTGGCTCAGGTCCCCAGCCGTGGGTTAGAGTCAGTGACTCTTTCCAGCCCTCTACTCCGCTGCCCTTATATTTTCTTCATTGTGAGGTACTGCCTCCAAACCCCAGACTTCCCTTCTTCCACTGGGCATTCATCCATCTTACTTCCTAACAGCCCAGAAAGGCTTCCCCTGCGTTCTGATTGACCCAGCCATGGTCACCTGTCCACCCAGCACCTACCAATGTGACCATGGCATCCTCGTTGCTCACTCCTGGCACAGCAGTTGGTCTTGACTGACAACCAGATGAGGTCTGGAATCAACTAAAGGACTCTCCTCTGGGTGGGTCTGTGAGGGCATTTCTAGATGTAGATACGGTGATATTTTATTTGTGCTGGAATGTGATTTTATTTGTATGTTAATAAATAAAGTTTGCCTGGAGATCAGAGGTCATAGTGAGCCAGGGACAGCAGTCAGGTGGTGGTAGCCCACGCCCTTAATCCGATCACATGGCAGGCAGAGTCTCTGTGTGGTCAAGGACACAGCCAAGCGTGGTGACATGAACCTTTAGTCCCAGTACCAACCATTGAGACCTGGAGGTCTGTATAGACAGGCAGTGACGAGGAAGTGATGTGGTTGGGTTTAGAGCCAATGAGAAGGCAGAACAGAAAGGCAATAAAAAGACAAGTCAGACAGGAAGAAGCTCTTTCTCTGGGGAAGCTACTTCTGGTGATAAGCTAAAGTTAGTCATGGCTATTGTTCTGATCTCTTTGGCTATTTCCTTTGTATTTGGCTCTGTGTTTCTTATTTACTAAGACTATTTAGAATTTCGTCTACATGTAGAGGTCCCCCAAAAAGGATATGTTGCTCGCTTGTCTGCCTTCACTTCCAGTGTGGACTAAATTCTTCAGGAGTTTTCCAGGGTGTCAGTGCTAGACTAGGACTGCAGAGGCAGCTGTCCTCATGGACTGAGCAGTCCCTGGTCCTTAGCCCCTCTGGGGTACAGATGACCAGTTGGGGACACCCAGCATGCATCATGTAAGCCAAGCTAATAAATCTCCTTTGTAGCATCTTTCATTCTATCAGTCCTGTTCCTTTAAGGAACCCTACCTACTATGCCTACATGACATGCCCTATGCTGAATCCGGAAGTGGGGACAGCCCATCCCCATCATGGAGGGTGGGATGATGTTGAGAAGTACAAGTGAGAGAAGACCCTGGCACCTCATGCTGGGGTCCACCCTGAGAGACTGAGATATGTTCTATTACAGGAAGGCATGCTAGAATATTCATTTTCCATGGCTGCTGTAACAAATCCCCACAAAGTGGAGGTTTAAAGACACAAATGGATCATCTTACAGTTCTAAAAGTCAGCGATCCAAAGTCAATCTCCTAAGGCTAACATCAAAATGTCAGCAGTCTGGGTCCCTTCTGGAGGCCAAGAGAAATATCTGTTTCCTTGCCTCTTGTATTTACTGAGGGCCATCTGCTTGCCTTGGCTCATGGCCCTTCTATCCTGAAAGGCAAAACATAGCATCTTCCAATAAATACCTATTTCTCTCTCCTCCTCTCTTTTCTTGTTTCTTCTTATAAAAACCCCTAGACCAATGGGGGGGAGGGTGGCGGCGGCAGCGCTCGCCTTTAATCCCAGCACTCGGGAGGCAGAGGCAAGTAGATCTCTGTGAGTTTGAAGCCAGTCTGGTCTACAGAGCTAATTTCAGGACAGCCAGGGCTACACAGAAGAAACCCTGTTTCAAAAGCCTAACAAACAACCACTTTATACCAACATCCCCATTGAGTCCTGGATAGGGGCCTCTTCTCAGTTTCCTTCATCACACTGCACCGTTCCTGGTGCCCATCACCGTAATCTAGCCACAGGGTCCGCTGATGAGGACACGAACATCTTTGGGGACCATTCTTCAGCCTGCCACAAAGAATAGTGAAAACACATTCTTCACAACACGCACATCTGTCTTCAATTCCAAGTTTAATAAACACCTGTTAGAGCAAGAAACACCATACAGGAAGCCATCTACCGACCTCAAGTCTGAAGACCCCAAGCTCAATTCCAAGTTTGCCGTCAGTCTGTTTCCTCTCCGAGCCGTGTCATGGTGTTCATGAGGCACGTTTACAACACGTTTTAAGACTTTGCACAAACATGAATCTCAGAAAAAAAAAAAAAAAAAAAAGCAAGGACTGGGTGTAGCAAGGATGCTAAAGCAGCCAGGATGCTAAAGTGGAGTTGAAATCCAAGGCTAAGAGAGGAAGGGTTTGCTGTGAGGGATGTTGAAACAGTGGTTGGTTGGTTGGTTGGTTTTTGTTTTTTTAAGTCAGTCTCACTGTGTAGCCCAGGCTGAGCTTTGAAATCACTTGAGGTCCTGAACTTGCAGGCTCACCCAGCTTAACTGTGCTCTCTATTACAGACAGACACAGAAGAGTTGGGATGTTTGCTACGGTAATAAGGATGAGCCAGAGCCCAGGGTGAGAGCAGGTGGCCAGCAGTGTCCCATGTCCCTAACAAAGTCCTATGGGGTTGAGCTCCTCTCTGCCGCTTGAGCCCCGGTCCCAACTTTACTCATTAAAGTGCAAGGCTGGCCTTTTCTAGGGTTCCAGCTTGTCTCCTCCCCTGGGATGCCCCGGATTCACACGTGGCTGACTTTTCCTTGCTCTGGTCTCCTTAGCTCCTGACTAGGGGATGGAGGGTGCAGGGGGGAGGAGGGAGGGGGGAGATGCAGGGGGAATGGGGGAGGAGGGAGGTGCAGGAGGAATGGGGGAGGAGGGAGGTGCAGGGGGAATGGGGGAGGAGGGAGGTGCAGGAGGAGTGGAGGGGGGGAGGTGCAGGGAAGGTACTCTGCTCACCCTTTCTGAGGCAGTGCCTTCCCACCACCCAGCCTCAATCACAGACCCTGGTTATATTTTTCCTTGTCGCCCTCTGAACTGACCTGTCGTCTATATTTCTGCATGTCTCTGACTTATTTGTTGTCTTGTTTCAAGTGACGCCTCCACACAAACCCAGCATAGATAGTCAATGCATGTTTGTTAAAGAAACGAACCTAGCATGTGTTAAACGAATGAACCTCGCAATTCGTCTCCTCATCGGTAAACCTGAACTTGAGTTTCTTGGTTTCCATTGACCATCAGTATTCTTCCCTGAGGCCCCATCAGGATAGCCAGAGAACAGAATTTGGACTTCAAAGGAAGCTGGATTTGGCTCTCTCTCTCTCTTCTGGAACCAGGAGCTGGCCTGAAACAGCAGGTGAGGGGGAGCAGAGCCAGGCCCTTGCAGCTTGTGCAAACACCGTTTGGGAGGTTCTGACCCCGGTCTAACGGGGTAACGGCTCAGGCGGAGTGGTTTGAAGCGGTCACAGTCAGTCGTGGTCCTGGTCCTCGCTGTGCCGCTGACCCGGTGGATCAGCTGCCGTAGGCGAGTTCCCTATGCCCTCGGTGCCTCATTTCCTCATCGGTAAATTGACCATAATGGCCACCTTTCCCTTCCCAGGTGCAGCGCTGATTAAATCTGGTAAAGTAGGAAAATTGCCTTCCAGGCTGATTATGGGGAGCAGCCAACAGAGCTGTTACTAGGCCCCGGACACTTCCCTGTATCTTCTGTGGAGCCTTCTAAATAAACCCTGCAAGGGCAGTTCCCACGCTTCCTGCTTAACTTCGAAGGAAGCAGAGACTCTGCCGAGGCCAGTGTGTTCGCTCAGACGGTGCCTGGGATCCTTATCCCTCATATCGGTCATGTGCCCAAGTGACCCCCAAAGCTAGCGGGGACGGTTCTGCGGTCAAGACAGGGGCTAAATCCTCGGCATGCTAATTGTGCTGCTGCTTGCCATCGGTCTGACTTCTTGGGTCACGCACACACCAGAATACAGCAGCACACGCAACGGAAGTCTTAATCAGTCTCTCTCTGACTCTCTCTCATCTCTGTCTCTCTGTATCTCTCTCACCTCTGTCTCTGTCTCTCTCTGTCTCTGCCTCTCTCTGTGTGTCTCTGTGTCTCTGTCTCTCTGTGTCTCTCTCACCTCTGTCTCTGTCTCTCTCTGTCTCTGCCTCTCTCTGTGTCTCTGTGTCTCTGTCTCTCTGTATCTCTCTCATCTCTGTCTCTGTCTCTCTCTCTGTCTCTGCCTCTCTCTGTCTCTCTGTCTCTCTGTCTCTCTCTGTCTCTCTGCCTCTCTCTCTGTCTCTCTCTCTGTCTCTCTCTCTGTCTCTCCCTGCCACCCAAGCAGCTAATTATGTCCCCAGGCTGTGCCTCAAACTCATAGCCATCGGCCCACCTCAGCCTCTCAAGCGCCGGGAGCATACACCTGTAACAACGTGTGTGGCAGTTCTTTTAGATTGTGCTGAGGATCTACCAGAGTCAAGACAGCCACCTAGGAAAGGAGGGGTCCTGGCCCTTCAGGAGCTCCAAGGAGAAGGGGCAGTGCATACATAACCTAGCCCTCCTTCAGAGAGCTGTGGCCAGTGCTCCCAGGGGCTATCAACATTCCCTAGAGGGAAGGGCATCAGACTGGAGATGAGGGGATAAGAAGTCAACAGTTACACTAAAAAGGCCACAGAGAGAGGAAGAAGGAGGAATGGAAGGGCCAGCCGCAGATGAATGCCTTAGGCTCCAGGCTATTCGCTGTTTAACCACCTGAACGTGACTGGCACACTGTAGGGGTTTAACGAACACTTGATAGTCAGATAGGAACTGAGAGGAGTTGATCATGGTCACTTCCAGAAACAGATACACGTAGGGCTTAGTCATGGACACGCTTACACAGCCAGGAAGACACACGTCCAGATTAGAAGGCACAGTTTTGATAGTGAGTAGAGTAACTTCATCAATAGCAGAACAGTCACATAAAATACAGGAGAGCTGGGCTGGCATGATGGTTCAGCTCAAAAGAGGTTTGTGTTCTGGTGTAGGAGGCCACGCATACCCCCAGAATACAACACCACAGAAGTCTTCATCAGCCTCTCTCTCTCTCTCTCTCTCTCTCTCTCCTGACATTGATCCCCAGGCCCATAGGGCTGTGGCACAAATGTGTACACACGCACACACACACACACACACACACACACACACACACACACACACGATAAGTAAATGAATAAAGAGAAACACTTTAAAATTTTTTCAGTTACATTTATTTAGTGTATGTGTGCACACACACATGGTATGGCCGCACACATGAAATAAATAAATAAAAGCAAATAATTTCGGGGCAGTGATTGTGCACACCTTTAATCCCAGCACTTGAGAAACAGAGGCAGGTGGATCTCTGTGAGTGTGAGGCCAGCCTGGTCTATAGAGTGAGTTCTAGGAAAGTTAGGAGTACACAGAGAAACCCTGTCTCTCTTGGGGGGACAGGAAAGAAAGGAATTAAATACTTTTTGAAAATTCAGTTATATTTATTGTTCTCTCTTTCCACAATGTGGGTCCTGGGGATTGAATTCAGGTCAGTCTTGGTGGCAAGCACCCTTACCCACTGATCCATCTTGCGAACCCTAAATAAAGACATTATTTTAAGTGCTGTACAGTCGACTGACGGACTGCCAGGCGGCAAGGACCGTGACACCCCGTGGATGCATCTTGCACAATGGCAAGTTAGGTAAGAAGCCAGCCACGAAGTCACGTGGTGTCGGACTCAAGTCACACAAATCTGAGTGCCACCATAGTGTTCAAGAATGGACAGCAACTATCTCGGGGGAAGGTGATGGTGTTAGAGGTGAGGTGAGGGTCCTCGGGGACTCCTGAAGACCTGGGAAAGCCACGCTTCTACCTGGGGACTGGGGACTCGTGTCCAGTCATTCGTGATGGCTCAGTGAGACGACAATCCTGTGGTCTGTGCATTTCCCTTCGTTAACTTTTATGTAAAGTCTTATTTTCTAAGTCGACACTCATTCATTCATTCATTCATTCTGGTTTTGATTTTGGCTTTTTGAGATACAACTTTGCTATGTTGCCTTGGATGGTCTGGGACTCACTGTGTAGCCCAGGCTAGCCTTGAACCTGCAACAATTTTCTTGCTTCTGCCTCTACCTCCCAAGTGCTAAGATCATAGGTGTGAGCTACCACATCCAGCCTGCATAATTTTATTTTAAATGTTTGTTTCAGTATCGATATTCCAGAACATTCCTATTATCACTCAAGTTAAAATGACATGAGCTGATGTCACCAAAGCCTTTGGCTTAGAAGAGACTCAATAAATAATTAATATTACTATGATCATGTCAGTTCAACTTTCTGATTGGCGTGGGAGAATTTTTTAAAGGATACCAGGGCTCATGCACCAAGAATTCACCTTAAAAGGGCAGGGGCTAGGGTGGGGTACATGAACAAGGTGAACCCCTACTGTATATCCCAGACCTGTCTATTGCCAATGCCAAAGCCAATCCCCCACAGCCATGTTCCATGAGGGACCCCGGAGCCTGGAGCCTGCCAGGCTCCTACACAGCCTCGCTGCCCCTGACTCCACATGGTTTTTTTTTTTTTTTTTTTTTTTTTTTTTGCACCTTTTCCACTCCACACACAGGACACCGTTTTATAACTGGAGGCTCCTGGATGCACAAGATATGTGGGTTTTTAGGGAAAGCAGGTCACCTACCCAGGGGAGCAGGCCACATGCACTGGAACACACAGCCGCAAAGCTCACCGTGTCCCACAATAAAGCCTCTGTCACTCAGTGGAACTCCCCCATCCTTCACTTCCTCTCAGGACAACCCCATCTCTTCCAGACCACCTAGCCTATGTGCTGCCCAGGGTCTAGTCCCTAACCCCATATCACTACCTGCCACGGTACCACAGGCCCGTGTTCACATAGACAAGTCACACACTCCTCAGCAGGCTCGCCCTCTCACTCACCAGGAACAGCGTATGACATGGGAATCTGTCCCCCATCTTCCAGGATAGCCTTGAGAATCCCAGAGTTTCTAAATGTGGCTCTGTGTGGCTCTGTGTCATCAGTCCCAAGTCCCGTGATGCTCTGCACCCTCGTGGAAAGCCCTAGGCCAGTGTCTTCAGCCTTCCTGAGGCTGTGATCCTTTAGCACAGTTCCCCATGTGGTGGTGACGCCAAACCATAACATTTCCGTTGCTACTTCATAACTGTAATTTTGCTACTGTTAGGAATCACGATGTAAAATATCTGTGTTTTCTGATGGTCTGAGGCAACCCATGAGAAAAGGTAATTTGATCCCCCTCAAAGGGGTCGAGACTCACAGGTTGTGAACCATTGCCATAGACCCTGGCATAAATCCAGGATCTGCTAACTGAGTTTCACTACATCATGGGGGTCTTTATTCACAACCACCCTGAGAACTAGGAACCTTTCCAGAGAAAAAGCAAGAAGAGGTGACAGGTGAAACACTTCAGAGACCAGATGTTACAGGGATGTGAGACCGCACCCCGACATCCCTCACCACAGACGCACGAGGCACAGAGGAAGTTGGGGGACAAGTTGTGGGGCCAGGCATGGGATCAGAGATTGAGAGTTCCCTCTCCCTCAGTAAAGGGAAGGATCCACTACCAAAGGTCACAAGAGCGGTGTCACACTCTAACAGGTAACTTGATTGTCCTGGAAACTTCTGAAGGGCTGCTGATCCTAGATGGCTCCGCTGTCTACTGTGATAAACCATCCCATAATGTAGTGACTGAGATGACAGGTCCTGGATCACCTCTCACCATGCAGCGGTCAGAGGTCAGCATTGGCTCACTCTGTAGCTCCTCCTTGAAGTGTCTTGTGACCTCAATAGGCAGGACGTGGGGGCTGAGACATTCACAATGGCAACACACTGGTTTCTAATGGGATAGTGGGATCTGGGAGTCTGGGCCTCTCTCTGTGGGGACTGTCTCCATAGCTAGCTGGGAGTGCTCCACGGTAGCTGGACCACAAGAGTGAGTGTTTCATAGAAGAGAAGTCTTTCCTCAATCCAGACACAAAAAAATGTACACCACCTTATGTTCAACTCCAGAAATGCTCCAACGCAGAGAGCAAACCAGTGGGCCTGGTGTGGTGGTGGGAAAGCCAATGGGTTACATGAGCCTGGGCAACGTTTTGGAAGAAATGAGTGGATTCATCATCCACTTCACAGACATACAAAAATATCAACCTTCATCCAACGTGCAGTTTATTGCATATCAATAATTCCTCAGTAAAACATTGATAAAAATGAAACGTGACACAGAAAAAAAATAGATATATTGACTTTTGTTTACCTGAAGCAATTTTTTGTAGCACAAAAGCATCTTCTACTCTTCTGCCTCCACCTCTGCAGCGCTGGGACTGTGTGAATCACCACACTGGTGCTGGAAAACTCAGAACCTCATGCATTCCAGACGAGCCCTCTACCAACTGAGCCAGACTGCGGGACTGTGGGACCGTGGGAGCCGGGTGGGACCAGGAAAACTTCAGGCACACACCCCCAGCCCTGAAACGTTTTTTTTTTTTTTTAATTTTATCATTTATATATCTTACAGATGCTACACCAAGGATTGGTAAACTCTACCAGTACACCAGCCACCATTTCCTGAGTTTATTGCACAAGCTTCCTTATCATCACGTGACTGTCACCCACATACAGACCTAGTGCGTTCTTTGAGAATGAAATCTTTTCAGCTCCTCATAGCGAGTCGCATCCTGGCATTCACTCACGACAATTTTGTAGGACATTATAGGCTTCTCTCCAGTTGTGCGACCTTTCTTTTTCCAAGCATTGTTCTGGGTTCTGCTGCTAGATAACAGGCTTCCCATGACCTTTTAACAGAAGCATTGGCTGTTTTGAGACTCTAGGCATTTAGAAGAATCTCTCCTTTGCCCGTGCCCAGGACTTTCAGTTCAGTGTTCTTTTCAGGGACAAACGGGGCCATATGCTGGGACCACATGCACCACAGGACTGCACAGAGCTCATAGCTGCAGAAAGCACGTCTCTCTGTCCAGGAGATTGCTGTTTACTTCAGCTGCTACGGTGAGCATGCCATGAGCTGGGGGTTGGGGAGATAGCTCAGCGGGAAATATGTTTACTGTGCACACACAGAGATCTGAGTTTGGATCCCCAGCACTCACATAAAAAGCCAGGTGTGGCAGCATGCCCCTGTCCCCCAGTGCTGATGGATAGAAATAGGCTGATCTCTGAAACACTGAACCTCCGGTTTAGTGAAAGATCTATCTTGAGAAAAGAAGAAAAAGAGGAAGAGAAGAGGAAGAAGGAGGAGGAAGAGGAGAAGGAGGAGGAGGAGAATGACAGAGGAGGACACCCTCATGTCAACCTTTGGCCTGTGCCCTCAAATTCATACCCGTCCACACACACACACCATGCCCACACACACAAACACATACAGAACAAAATCAGAGGTTGCTTGTCTGAACGGCTTAAACAGCCCCACCCAGCCAATAGTTTTGTCATGAACTTGCTGTGTAGCCAAGGATGACTTTGAACTTGTGACCTTCCTGCCCCTACCTCCCAGGGGATCCCAGGTGCGCACACCACGCCGTGTTTATGTGACACCAGGGATCAAACCCAGGCTTCTTGTGTGCTAGGCAAGCATGCTACCAGTTGAGGGACATCCCCAGCCTCAGCGCTTACTCCTCATGAAACTGAAGACCAAGAGCCCAGGACCGGGGGACCAGCAGGGTGGGTCTGGGGAGGTCGCTCCTCTGAGTTTAGGGATGACCTCCGTCTTCCTGTGTCTTTCTAGAAAGACATTGATCCCATTCACAAGGGCTCCACCTTCCATCCAATTTCCTCTCAAAGGCTCTATCTACGATACCATCACACTAGGGACGAGGCTTTGAAGCCCCTGTCAGGGTGAGGCCCAGGCACTCAGTCCCTGTTTGTTTGGGGCCCTGTGGGTGAGGCTTACCACTAGTCCTTCGGAATGGGCTGGCCACTTAGATCGAGACTTCCCTTCAAGGCCAGACTCTTCTTCGGGGCCGTCAAGATGACTCAGTGGGAAAAGGCGCTCGCCACCAAACCTGATGGGTTCAATCTTCAGAACCCACATAATGGAAGAAAGACCAACTCTCCCAAGCTGCCCTCTGTCCTCTGCCATGGTGCCTGTGTGTGTGTGTGTGTGTGTGTGTGTGTGTGTGTGTGTGTGCCTGTGTATGGGTGTGGGTGTCTGTGTGTCTATGTTCATGTGTGTCTGTGTATATGACCTGTGTGGTGTGTCTGTCTGTGTGTCTGAGTGTGTGCATGTGTGTCTGTGTGCATCTGTGTTTATATGTGTCTGTGTGTATGTCTCTGTGTGTGTATGTGTGTCATGTGTGTTTGTGTGTGTCTGTGTATGTGACTCTGTGTGTGTGTCTCTGTGTGCCTCTAAATAAATAAATGTAATGAGACTCTTCACACCTCATCTTCTGCTCTCACCACACGGTCCTCAAAGAGTTTGTGAGACACGAGTGTTAACAGAATATGAGACAGAAGAGCCCGAGTAAGTCACAGGAAAGCGAAACAAACGTTCACTGTCCCAGGCTCTCTTCGAACCTACGCTCTGTTTTGCAGTGTTTATAGTAACTGGAGAGAAGACAGGTGGGGCAGCTGAGTCACAGTGGGTAAAGCTCCTTTTCCAGCCTTCACATTTCCCTCTGATTTCACATCACACTCATGAGCCTCTTTGACCTCCAATGCCAGTCAGCAGATCTAAGGAGAGGCTGAGGGGGCACTCAGGAGGGAGAGGGCCATGCCATCAACCCACCACACCCCCTCCAGGCACAGAGAACTCAGTGGGTTCATCGGAGAAGAGAACCCTCTGAGTAAGTGTGAATGTCGCTCCCACGGTCACCTGTTCAAAGCCTTGTTTAAATAACCCACAAGCCGCCTTCTGTCTCAGACCCAGGATGCTTTGTGGCACTATTCACCCTCTCACGGCGTTGCTAAAATTCCTTTCCTGGGAGAGATGTGACAACATCTACCCCTTTTCCTAAGGCCCCAGTGACAAACCAGGTACAGGCATGAGTCCCCCAATGTTCACTTGGGAGGACCAATGAGGTCGTTAGCCTTACAACGCATAAGGGATTATGGGCAAGAGCTTAGATGTCCTCACAGAAGCCACACTGGACGGTCTGCACCCAACAGGGATTGTTGTAGCCAGGCTGTTCTCACCCAAAAGAAGGAGACCAGGGTGAGAGCTCTTGATGGGTTTGAAGTTTTTATGGAGCCAGCTGGAGGCACATGCTCTTGGGACTGACAAGTCTAGAGGTGGCCCCGAGCCGAGTGAGCAGGAGGGTTACAAAGGTAAAAACCACAAGTTTGGGGCGTCCCACTGATGTAACTGTGATGGCTGGTAGCTAGCATGACAGGATATGAACCTCAAAGAGAACAGGGCACGGCTGTGTCACCAGGGTGCTTCTGTTTGTTGGAGGGGGAGCAGAAAGCCTCGTGGTGACAGAGATGAAGAACTCTGGTTAGCAGAAGTTCTGGTAAGTACCCTACGTGCCTGAGGGTCAGGCTGAGCTCAGTTTTAGCTTGAGTTTGGGTCAGGACTTAGCAAATATGTTTTTCTCGCTTCAGGACAATGGCTGTGTAGATGGAATTCCCTCCCGGCATCCTTCCCACCTCTACCTTCTAACACCTCCCCCAAGATCAAATGCAGAGTTAGGGCAGAATTCCACACAACTGGCTGAGGGATGCACTCAGGGAGCGTCTTATGACTCTCCCTGCCCCCTCCTTCTGGGAGGAGAGATAAAAGTCAACAGACATAGTTGTGATGACCCTCTGTGAGCAGACTCAGCAGAACTGAGGATGATGATGGCTGTGTGCTTGGATGGATAGTTCCACAACGCATGGTTAGTTCTCTCCCGACCCACGCCACGAGGGTAATTTCAAATAAACAAGTTCCAGACCAACATAGTTCTAGGGTCTTGTGTCCCCCACCTTCAATGTTGATCTCCAAGGAGCTGTTCATACATTCATCTAGGAAATCCACATCTCTTTTTCCCTATGTGGGAAAAACATAGCTAATGATCCTTGTTTTAATGCAACCTCATTGTGAATCTAATATGATTCCTGAGAAAGAAATGTGAAGTCGGAAAGAGAGGTGGGTCACCACCATCTTTGAAGTTATCTTAATAATTACTATTATTACTGAACTAAAACCACCTCTTAGGCCCCTCCTGCTGCAACCCCTTATAGGAAAATTCCTCTTTCTCCATAAACCAAAGAGGTGTTAGGTCAACAGCAATTGTGCCAAATGGTGCAGGGGTGACAGAACATTCTAGATTCTTTCAGACCTGGCTGTCGTCCCACAGCAGGATCTTTGAAGAAGACACTGCATTCTATTTAAATCAGGTTTCCTGGTTTGTCAGCTGCAGACAATTCAACCACACTGAATTAAGAAAGAAAGGGGAAATGCCTCAGTCTGGAAAGCACTTGCCATGCAAGCGTGGGGACCAGAGTGTGCAGTCTCGGTCCCCACACAAAGAGTTGGGCGTGACAGTGCATGCCTATCATCTCAGCGCCCAGGAGGTAGAGACAAGAGGATCCCTGGGCTACAGAGTGAGTTCTAAGACAGTCAGGACTACATAAAGAAACCCTGTCTCGGGAAAAAAAAAAAAACAAACCCAAAGATATTCATGTGTAGCCATATCACCTACAATAGGAAAGAAAGGTGAATGGATGAACAAGCTTATCAAGACAAGACACAGTGGCTGTGGTTATCTGTATGATCTGTGCTCCATGGTCTCGGGCATTTGAATACTTCTCAATGGATGGCACCATTAAGGAGGTTTAGGAAGTGTGGCTTTGTTGGAGGTAACAGAGCTCTAGCAGACCTGAGCATGGCAAACATTGCTCTGGCAGGCCCTGCCCTTCCAGCTTCCCTCTCCCCTGCTAAACTGTTCGATGACATCCCTAAAGCCAGCCTCCAAGGTCTGTTCCCTTGTTTGGCCACTTCCTCCTCCTGAGGCTGACCACCAAGGTCCAGCTCTCAAAGTATTGATGTCCAGCAACCAAAGCCCCTTTTGGTTCACCTAATTAACATGTCCGATCAAAACAAACCAGCTCATCCTAACACTGGGTTTCCCCCTTTACCTTTATAAACCGCCATTTGCCTATGATGTCTCTCTCCTCTCCATCCGGAGACAGTCCTTTGTCCCTCTGGCAAATATCACTTCCTCCTCTCTCTTTCCCTTTTTTTTCTCTCTCTCTCCCTGGTCTCCTATCCCTGTGCTGTCCCTCTGGGGCAAATGAATCTCCTTTGTGCTGAGAACTTGGTCTTGGTGTGTCCTGTGCAGACCCCAGTCCTTTGAGGAGGACGTGTCCTTGGTGTGTCCTGTGCAGACCCCAGTCCTTTGAGGAGGACGTGTCTCTGGGGACAGGCTTTGAGAGTTTAAAGATGAGCAGCATTCTGAGCTGGTTCTGTATTGTGCTTGCCATTTATAACCTGAGTGCTCAGCTTCCTGCACCTGGCGCCAGGCCTTCACTCTGCCGTCATGGATTCTGACCCTCTGGAACCACAAACCCCAAAAGACTCTCTTCTACTGCTGCCTTGGCCATGGTGTTTCGTTAAAGCAACAGAAGAGTAACTAAAATGGTGGCGTACGGCTGCGGCCCCAGCACCTGGGAGGCTTGCGTCATAAACAGAAAGCTCATAGCCGAGGCTTACCAGCACATCACATGACACTGGACATGTCGGCCGATGAGGGGAGATGGAGCCCAAGAGACAGATTAGAAGCAAAGATTCAAAACTCTCATCTTTTACCTAGAAACCCAACAGTCAACAGATTTTGACACCTTAGAAACTTGTGTCTCCTGGTAAAAGTTTAGCTGTAAAAATCAGTGGCATCTCTCTGCACCAGCAGTAAATCAATAAAGTAAACACTGGAAGACACGTTTTTCTCACATTTTTGTGTTTTTAAAATTTGGGGTGCTTCTCACATTGATGGCATCCAAGATCTGAATAAGTACACGATAGACAAAAGAAAAAACTACTGCCCACAACAGTCAGATGCTCTAGACTGTCTTAGACACGATGACCAGTAGACAGGCCACCAGAGAGGAAAGCAGGCAACAGGAACGAAAACAGAAGATGAGACTCCAGGGGGTGAAGTGCTTGTCTCAAAGTAACAATGCACGGGAATGATAACAACACACGTGGATGGTAACAATGCACGGGAATGGTAACAATGCACGTGGACAGTAACAATGCACAGGAACGGTAACAATGCACGTGGACGGTAACAATGCACATGGACAGTAACAGTGCATGTGGACGATAACAATGCACGTGGACGGTAACAATGCACAGGAACGGTAACAATGAACGTGGACGGTAACAATGCACATGGACAGTAACAATGCATGTGGACGATAACAATGCACATGGATGGTAACAATGCACGTGGACGGTAACAATGCACGGGAATGGTAACAATGCATGTGGATGGTAACAATGCACGGGAATGGTAACAATGCATGTGGATGGTAACAATGCACGGGAATGGTAACAATGCACGGGAATGGTAACAATGCACGGGAATGGTAACAATGCACGGGAATGGTAACAATGCACGGGAATGGTAACAATGCACGGGAATGGTAACAATGCACGGGAATGGTAACAATGCACGGGAATGGTAACAATGCACGGGAATGGTAACAATGCACGGGAATGGGCAGAAGAAAATACCAGGTACAGGAAACACCTGCTGCATGGAGTCTTTGTTTGGTTAAATTTGAGACAGGGACTCCCTGTGTAGCACAGTCTGCCCTCAAAACTCATGATTGTCCTGCTTCAGCCTCCCCAGTGCTTGGATTACAGATGTGGATTACAGATGTGCACCTCTATGCCTGGATAGATGGTCATGTTTTGATTACGGCTTTGAGGTTAGTTTGCTTATCATCAAGAGGCATGAGGGAGGAGCTCATCACAACACCTTAGAACTGAAGCTTCAACTAAAGTCACACTGCGCTGGTATGGTTTTGATCAGGGATGTCTTAGTCAGGGTTTCTATCGCTGTGCAGAGACACCATGACCATGGCAACTCTTGTAAAGGAAAACGTTTAATGGAGGGCTTGCTTACATTTTCAGAGGTTCAGTCCATTATCATCATGACAGGGAACATGGCAGCATGCAGGCAGATATGGTGCTGGAGAAGTAGCTGAGAGTCCTATATCTTGCAAGGAACAGGAAGTCGACTGAAACAGCGCAGTGCCCTGAGCATAGAAAACCTCAAAGCCCACCCCCACAGTGACACACTTCCTCCAACAAGGCCACACCCATGTGGTGATATATTATGTACCCTAATAAAACTTACCTGTAGATCAGAGAACAGAACTAGCCACTATATTAAACATAGAGGCCAGACAGTGGTGGCACACACCTTTAATCTTAGCACTCGGGAGGCAGAGATCTGTCTGGATCTTTGTGCGTTCAAAGCCACCCTGGATTACATGAGATTGACTCAGTCTAGGAGAGAAACAGAGCCAGGCAGTGGTGGCACACACCTTTAATCCCAGTACTGGGAAGCACACATGCCTTTAATCCCAGGAAGTGATGGCTGGGTGGAGAACGGTATGTAAGGTGTGAGGAGACAGGAACTAAAGGCTTTTTCGGCTGGAGCTCTTTCAGGCTGAGGACTTGGTGAGGTAAGAGGTGGTGGCTGGGGCTTACTCTGCTTCTTTGATCTTTCAGCTTTCACTCCAATATCAGGCTCCAGGTTTTTTATTAATAAGACCTTTCAACATTCAAGCTACGCACCCACTCCAACAAAGCCACACCTCCTAATAGTGCTACTCCCTATGAGATCCTGGGGGCCAATTACATTCAAACTGCCGCAAGGGGTATTGGATGAGGAGACCCACCTTATGGGGATGGGTTCCCGGTCTCTTCTCTAGCCTGCCTCCAAAGGCATCTCTTTCCAGAGCTTCTGTGGCCCTGTCTTTCCCAGTTTCAGTGTCCTGCTTACAGCCTTCCAGTTCTATGACTGTCATGGGACCACTGAAACAAATGGCCACAAACCGTGTGACTTAAAGCAACCCATCTTGTGTAGCTCCCAAGGCTGGATGTCCAAAGCCAAGGCTGTTGGCAGGACTGGTTCCTTCTGGATGCCCCAAAGGGGAGTCTGGCCCCTGCTCTTCTCCCAGAAGAACTCCTGGCAATCCTGGGCTTTCCTTGCCCCAGAGCTGCATCCCTCCATCTACTTCCACTACGGTCACGTGGCCTTCTCCCTGTTGATTGTTATGTCCTCCCCAGCAGCCTGGAACACATAACGCTCAGTGGACACCATTGACCCCAGCTGACCTCACGGTAACTAAAAATATGGACAAAGACCATTTTCAATTAAGATCACACTCTGTGGTTCCAGGTTGGGGATGCATTTGAAGGGACATTATAATCTATGATGTCACCAGAGTTGGTTGGTTCAGAACCTGGCCCTGGTATCCCTGACAAGCCAGGTTCAGACAACAGCCAATTCAATACATACACACACAGACACACACACACAGACACACAGACACAGACACAGACACAGACACACACACACACACACACACACACACAGTGAAAAGGCAGAGAACGTAGACTTAGTCAACGTGGCCTCATTTGGAAGAGGAGCAGAGGTCCGGTGACTCTCACCCCAATTCTATCTTCTGGGTCCTAACATAAGGTTCAGGTTTAAATGGAGGGCAAAAGGCACAAATTACTAAGCAGTCGAGAGGTCACACTGGAGCTGGAGAGGAGACTCAGTGATGAAGAGCACTGACTGCTCTTCCAGAGGACCTGGGTTCAGTTCTAGCGCCCACATGGCAGCTCACAACTGTCTGTAACTCAAGTTCCAGGGGACTCGACACCCATGGCAAAAGATAAAAATAAATAAATTTAAAAGAAAAAAGAAAAAAACCGATATGGTCACACACATCACCGTCTGGGCTCCAGTCTCCTGCAAAGTAGTCCAGTGACTCAGAACTGAGTGGTCCTGTTTTGGAAGACAAGTTCTCCCTCTAGCTGGCACAGTTCCCTGCCTTTTCATTTCCCAGAATGAGTTTCTGGGGAAATCCTACTTCCTTGAGGTCTACTGTTTCAACACTCTGATAGCCAAAGGGGGAGGCACACATGTCTCTTTCAAATATCTCCATTCCTGTCATCGTGGTTTCGGAGACAGTGAACAGTCTGCCATCACGGTCCTGAGAGGATGACCAGCCTGATACAGGGTCAGGCGAGAGTGTAGCAAGCCTTCAAGTGAAGCCAGAGAAGTTCCCTGCTAGTCCCATGCACAGCAGACAGCAAACCCCTGTGTGCTCTGTGGGAAGAAATGGAGAAGGGCAGTAGCTTGATTTGAGGTCCCTTCCAGCCCCAAGGCTGTCGGGTGCCTCCCCAGGTCCATCTGAGATCATGAAACCTTCTCCAGCTTCCTTGAGCCCCCAACCATACCCGTGAGAATTTAGCAAGGAATAAGTCTCTTGGCCTGGAAATCCCAATCCCGGCTTCCTGCACTGAACCGCTTCTTCATAGAAAGAATAGCTACAGCAAGTATCTACTCTGTGTCAGGTACAGGGAGCGGGGAGGATAGAAAACACGTGTTGAGCACCAGCTGTATACCAGCATGCGTGTATGATCTCATTTAAAAATGTATGACATGTGAGATGCTAGCCCTCAAAGAGGCTCACATCCAGCTTCCTGGGACCTGTGGCTAGCACACACTATTTATGAAGCTGTTATAGGGATTATTTCCCATGTGAAGTTGACCATGGGAATCAGAGTTGCAGGGGACATGTGACATGGCTCAGTGGGTACAAGTACTTGTCATACAACCAAGACAACCTGAATCCAATCCATGGAACCCGTGTGTGGTGGTTTGAATGCAAATGGCCCCCACAGGCTCGTATATTTGAATGTTTGGTCCCCAGGGAGTGGAACTGTTTGAAAAGATTAGAAGGATTAGGAGGAGTGGCCTTGTTGGAGGAAGTGAATGTGTGTGTGTGTGTGTGTGTGTGTGTGTGTGTGTGTGTGTGTGTGTGTAGGGGTGGCTTGGAGGTTTTAAAAGCCCAGCCAAGCCCAGTCTTGCCTCACTCTCTCTGCCTATGGATCAGGATGTAGCTCTCAGCTACTTCTCCAGCACCATGCCTGACATACCTGTGACCATGCTCTCCACCATAATGATAATGGACTAAGCCTCTGAAACTGTAACCAAGCCTGCAATTAAATGCTTTCTCTTGTAAAAGTTGCCTTGGTCAAGGTGTCTCTTCGCAGCAATAGAACAGTGACTAAGATATCATGTTTTAAAAAAAAAAAAAGATGCAGGACTCAGAGGCTCATTTCTATAACCCCAGCACTTACATTGCTAGAGGCAGAGACAGGAGAAGGGGCCAGAGCCTTGCATACACAGCATAGTATCAGAAATAATAAGAGAAACCATCCTTCAACAAGCAGGAGAGAGAACTCAGTCTCACAAGCTATCCTCTGCAGGTCCCAAGTGGTGGTGCTTGTCTTTAATCCCAGCACTTGGGAGGCAGAGCCAGGAGGATCTCTGTGAGTTTGAGGCCAGCCTGGTCTACAGAGTGAGTTCCAGGACAGCTAGGACTATACAGAGAAACCCTGTCTCGAAAAAACAAACAGAAACCAAGTTGCCTTCTGGCCTTCACATAAGTGCACACAGAGACACTCGGTGTATAAAATGTATTTTAAAAGTTGCAGGGCAGCCGGGCGATGGTGGCGCACGCCTTTAATCCCAGCACTCGGGAGGCAGAGCCAGGTGGATCTCTGTAAGTTCGAGGCCAGCCTGGACTACCAAGTGAGTCCCAGGAAAGGCGTAAAGCTACATAGAGAAACCCTGTCTCAAAAAACCAAAAAAAAAAAAAAAAAAAAGTTGCAGGGCTTGTGAGATGGCTCAGCAAGTAGGGGCACTTGAGACCAAATCTGAGACCTAAGTTAGGTCCCAGAACCACATAGCAGAAGGCAAGAACCTGCCCACAAGTTAGCCTTCGACCTCCATACCTGTGTGCCACACACACACCTAAAATAAATGTACTTTTTTAAATTTAAAAATGTTGCAGAGTTAAGGTTGCACTGGCTCTCCTTGAGACAGGAGGATCAGCCTGTGAGTCCAATATAATCACAAGAGTGAGTCTAACATGATCACAAGAGTCCCCGCCCCCCATGCAAATGAGAGTAGGACGAGGCAGAAGAAAGCATGTGACCGAGGAAGCAGGGTCAGCATGACCTGAAATAGAGCAACTTGACCCTTTCTGGCTGAAGATGGAGAAAGGGAGAGGCGAGCCAGTGTGCTGCCTTCTGGAGCTCCTCCTCACAGCCTGGGGGTGTAGCAGTCTTTCACTTTTACAATCTCGTCAGGATGCATCTGGCTGCAAGATTGCAAAACACCTAAAGATGGCTGGGACAATAAAGGCGTTTAGTTACCTGGCACAGGGAGATGTCCAGTGGCCGCACAATGCGGTGGACTAGAGAGAATTCCTGTCTCTTCCCTCTGTCATCCTTAGCATGTTGCTTTTTATCTTAGGGTTGTTGCTTCTTGGTTGCAAGATGGCTGCTTCAGCTCCAAGCATCCAGACAACTGCATTCAAAGCAAGAGAGAGATAGGGAAGGGATGGGCATAGAAAATTCATGAATTTCATCGGGATGCAAAAAACTTGCCCAAATAGAATCTCCCTGACAGAACTCTGGCATGGCCACCCCTAACTGCAAGGGGTGATGGGAAAGACAGTCCTGGTCAAAGTGTCCTGCTTAGTTTAGCCCAATCACAGTGTAAACCAAGGTTTGTGGAGGGGCCCACTGTCCTTGGGGTTCTACGTTCTGTTAGCCAAGAGTTGGGGTGGAGGAGGACAAAGCATGTGTGTCACACGTAGTGACATACTTATCACTTCTGTGACCCCGTGATATTCCTCTTGACCTTCTGAGGCTGTCAAGGTTAAATCAGTCACTTGCTTCTGCCCGACTGATATTCTTTCTGCTCTCTTCTGAGGGACGAGCCTTGGTCTCCCTTTGGCATGTGGCCAGTTCCTCAACTCCTGGGACTCATGTCTTGGACTGAAACTTCTGATGTTTCGGAGACCATGGTCAACCATCTCCTGAGAGGGACTGCTCCGTGGACCGGCACATAGCCCAGTGGGGTCTGGTAAGCCCCAGACACCAGGGTGGTGATGAGATCGGCAAACCGTGTCAGCAAACTGTGGCCTTGGCCATCTTGAGGGAAGAGTTAGCCTGGCTAAGAGGAGAGCAGATTGAAGTTAGCAGATAAGAAGAGAGCTAAGAAAGAGAGGGTCAGGCGTTGTTCAGAGGCCTGATTCCAGGTGTGACTGATTCACCTACAGCTCACACTGGTGGACCTGCATTTCCTAGACCTGGTGCTCGTGGACCCCCAAGTCGGTGGGACTCTGGTCTGTCGCTCCTGCGTGAGTCCCATATTGCTTTCCTAACCTGATGAGGCGAGGCCCCACCCTTTCACTTTGCCTCTTTTGACCTTAGACAAACCCCGTCTTGCCTGGTGCCTTGCTTTATGTACACACCTGCCTCTCCTGCTAGGCTGTGAAGGTCCTTGTGGCACAGAGCTTGTGGTAGCACGGAGCGAGGTCTCTGAATCGCTGCTGTCTCCTAGCGTGACTGCTCTCAAGCCCTGGCATTCCCCTCTGTGAAACAGTTCATAATGTGCACTGGCTTCCTGCTGCTATGACAAGTTACAAGGTAAAAAACAAAAAAAACAAAAAAACATTTTTTTTTCTTTGGCCTTTACAGTTCAGTTAAAAATCCGACATGAGTCTCTGTACGGAATGGAGATGAAAGTCTGTTCTTAAGCCTCACGAGATCCTCCCTAAACATCCTTATCACACCATTATCCCAGACGCTCCCGCTACCAGGATCCAGCTGCCAGCCATCACTGTTCCCTCTGTACCCACTGGTGATAAACGCCAGCACCCTCTGACAGCCAGGTACACTGTATCACTGGCTGGGTACTGGTCCCTCTGCAGTACCCAAAGGAAGGTGGTTTAATTCAGTGATTTGGAGGACATTAAAGAAAAAAATCATATGAGAGATTATTTTTCAAGTTCCCTGAAGGTTTTATTTTTCCCGAGATCTTTATTTTTATTGTGTGTAAGGGTGTTTTTCCTGCATGTATGCCTGTGCACTACATGCATGCTTGGTATCCACAGAGGGCAGAAGAGGTATAGACAATTATAAGTGGTCAGGTGGGTGCTGGGACCAGAACCAAAGAGCAGCCAGTGCTCTTGACCACTGAGACATCTTTCTAGCTCTGGATTGTTTTGATACAAGTAAGACAAAAATGTTTTTGTTTTCGTTTAAGAAAACAAGGAAGTGGGCGGTGGTGGCACACACCTTTAATCCCAGCACTCCAGAGGCAGAGGCAGGCGGATCTCTGTGAGTTCGAGGCCAGCCTGGTCTACAAAGCAAGTTCCAGGAAAGGCACAAAGCTACACAGAGAAACCCTGTCTCAAAAAAAAAAAAAAAAAAAAGGTTAAAAAAAGAAAACAAGGAAGAAAGACATAGTGATGCATGCCTATAATCCCAGCACTTGGAAGGCTGAGGCAGAAGGATCCCTGTGAGTTCCAAGCCAAGATGGTCTGGCTACACAGTGAGTTTCATGAGACCCTGTCTCAAAAAAAAAAAAAAAAAAATTAAAAGGAACAAAGATAACAGTCAGGTGGTGGCGCACACCTTTATTCCCAGCACTTGGGCGGCAGAGGCAGGTGGATCTCTGTGAGTTCCAGACTCGCCGGGTCTACAGAGTGAGTTCCAGGACAGCCAGGGATACACAGGGAAACCCTGTCTTAAACAAAACAAAGAATAAAAACAACAAAGTCACAGGAGTCTGGTCTCGTACCAGGACAGTCACCGCACTGGCTCCTGCTCATAACGTTTAGCAGCTAAATGGAAGTGAATACAGTTCTATCCAAGATCTGCTCGGCAACTTGTAGGTGTTCCTGAACTCAATAGAGGACTAAGGCTGATACTTTGGTGGTTTGATGGGGAGATATAGTTAACTGATGAAGAGTGAAGTGTTTATGGGCTGTAACAGTCAGTAATGGCAGTTTTAACTGGGCACATGCTGTGCGGTCCACACCGCCATTCTGGGTAGCGTTCCCACTGTGTTGATGTCTCACACACCCCAAGGAGATCATTCAGGTTCCCAGTGCTACATTTTCAGGAATTTTCTGAGTTCCATTCATCGGTAAGGGTAACTTGGAAGTCAGTACAGTGGGAATCTCAACCCTAGAGAAACCAACAGGCGATGCCGTGACTCGCTTCCCATTAACCACCACACCACTGGCATGGCTAGTATCTGGTGTGGTAAAAATGCTGACATTTAACCACAACAGTTAGGGTTCCAGTGACAGGAAACAAGACTAGGCATGTTGGGGTGGAAAGTGAGTATGTTAACTACTCCACAAGTAATAAACTAATATATTAGTTCATTAATAGTAATAATAATAATAATAATAATAATAATAATAATAATAGTGTTTGTGTGCAACAGGAGGGTTTTAAGGACACAACTAAAACTACCTCTAAGTTTCACCCCATCTGCAAATAGAAAAATGTCAGTTCCTCAAAGTGTCATCAATGTCACGGCTTCCAGCTCAGACCTGAGTTATGCAAATACCAGAGACCTGAGACTGACTGGTCCAGCATACATTTGCAAGAAGATACCTGTTTGAAAGGCATTTGCACGTGTGTGCAGGCACTTTGAGGGTCACACAACGAAGCATGAGAATACAACCACCTCCAAGCCCAGACGACAAGGATAACGGGGATGCTACCATTAACTTAGCGTCAGAGGACTGCAGCTGGGTGTGTGGCGCAGGGAAACCCACCCTCCAGCAATAACAGGGACTACATGCTCCTGTCGGGGTCTCAGGGCCTCCCTTCTCTGTCTGACTCCGAGTCTGTGACGGTCTTTGCTTTCTTCAGTCAACACTTGGTGTAAAACAAAAGTTTTTTGCTGTTGTTTTTGTTTCGAGACAGCGTTTCCCTGTGTAGTTTTGGTGCCTGTCCTGGATCTTGCTCTGTAGCCCAGGCTGGCCTCGAACTCACAGAGATTCGCCTGCCTCTGCCTCGTGAGTGCTGGGATTAAAGGCATACGGCACCACCGCCCAGCAAAACAAAAGCTTTTATTATGGGCTGTGGAAGTCTTTGTGATAAGTCATCTCCCTCTTTGTCATTTATGCCATGATCTTGTATGAATACTGAGAATCTGCCGATTTCCAGGGTGTCCTCAGCCTCCCCACGCCACAAAAAAGGCCCAACAGGCTTGTACCCTGAGCTGCAAAAATCTCTAACCTGCCAATGAAGCTGCTCCCAAGGGAGGTTGCTATTTTACACGTGTTGCTTAAAATAGAGCAGCTCATTAAAACCGCAGGCATTCTAGAGAATTCTACCAGAGGAGATGTGTAGAGGCATGTCTGTACCATAAGACCACACTTGGTCAACGTTATTAATCACCTCACTGGAGACAGTGAAATGTAAGCAAATGTGCTGATGGGTCTAGAAACTGGGAATGGCTTAGACGATTGCCCAGGAGCAAAGGGGTGTGTTGTTCTGAATGACCCATTGCTTTAGTTAGGCTCTCTCTTGCTTCAGTGAAACACCAAGACCAAAAAGCAAGTTTGGCTTACACTTCCATATTGCTGTTCATCATCGAAAGAAGTCAGGACAAGCTAGGTAGTGGTGGCACACACCTTTAATCCGAGCACTCGGGAGGCAGAGGCAGGAGGATTTCTGTGAGCCAGCCAGGTCTACAAAGTGAGTTCCAGGACAGCCAGGACTGTTACACAGAGAAACCCTGTCTCAAAACACAAAAAAAGGGAAAAGGAAGGAAAGAAGAAGGAAGTCAGGACAGGAACCCAAACAGGGCAGAAACCTGGAGGTAGCTGCTGATGCAGAGGCCATGGATGGGTGCTGCTTACTGGCTTGCTCATCATGGCTTACTCATTCAATTTTCTTATAGAACACAGGACCAGAAACCCAGGGATGGCATCACCCACCATAAGCTGGGCCCTCCCCCATCAAACAGTAATTAAGAAAATAATCTTATAGAGGCATTTTCTCAATTAGGTTTCCCTTCTTTCAGATGACTCTCATTTGTGTGTTAAGCTGACATAAAACCAGCTAGCATACCCATGAAAGTCCCTTTTAGATGTTCACAGGTACTAGATGCTCATAGGTACGGAGTACCATCTACACAGACCTCCTGCTCCTCTGCCCAAAGCTGGTGGAGTAGATACCAGTCCCAGAAACACAGCAGCCTGTCTGCAGAAGATGCTGCCCTCCGTGATGTCAGAGAGGTGGGACAGCATTAGAAAATGCTTCCAGCTCATTTTTTTAGTAAAAGGGGGACCTGTAGGGTCCTAGTCCCTGTTCTGGGTAACTGTTGCCTTGTTTGCTGATCTTGACCTTGATATCCTCCCTATGCTAATTCCCTGCCGGGTTCCACCCTCCTGAATGCTTAAGGGAAGTTCCTTGTCTGTGTATCCTGCATAATGGGCGTTAACAGCTTAGATGCAAGATTGTAAAACATCAGTAGCGAACTTCTGCCCTCCAGGGTTCTCCCATTGTGCTGTAAGCCTGTATTTAAGACCTCCTCCCTCCTTCAATAAATGGCATTCGGCATTAAAAAATAAATAAATGAATGAATAAAAATAAAAAAATAAAAAGAAAATGCTTCCAGGACCAGGTGGTGGCACATTCAGGAAGCAGAGGCAGGCAGATCTCTAAGTTCGAGGCCAGCCTGGTCTACAGAAAGAGTTCCAGGACAGGCTCCAAAACTACACAGAGAAACCCTGTCTCAAAACAACAACAATAACAAAAACAAAATAAATAAACAACAAAAAACACACCAAAAAAAATAAAAAGAAAGAAAAAAGAAAGAAAGAAAAGGAAAGGAAAGAAAAAAAAAGTAAGAAAAAATGGTTCCAGGAGCTGCCTACACTCTTCTCTCACCCTGGGATGGAGATTCTAGCCTTTGACTCTGTCCTCCTCCAGGATGAGGAAGCACCCGGGCAGGTTCCCCCTCCCACACCCGCTTTTCCCGCTCGGTTGCTTGATAAGGCCGCTTCTCGGCACCCTCTTGCTCCTGCCCCCTCCGGAAAGCCTGCCCCGGCAGCCACCCTTCCAAAGCCGGGTCAGGTGACCTCCCCTGTGGACCAGACTGCAGCTGTGTCTGACCTGAATCCATGTTGGGGTATAGATGGGCCTCCAGAAAGTGCTGAGTAAACGTTGACCCAGGAAACCAGGGGCTGGCTGTAAAGGGTGGCTAGGAGTTAAACAGACCAATAGAGACAGGGCTTTATGGGTAGGAGAGTACTATGGGTGGGTAAAAGGGCATCTGGGGACCAAGGAAATGTTATGTTCTCTGGGGTTAAGGGTGACGTGGCTATACACATTTGTGAAAATTCATGAAACTGTAAACTAGAGAGGGTATAATTAATTGTATGTAAATTATAGACAATAAAGATTATTATTATTGTTAGGGGAGGAAAAGAAAGAGAGGAAGAAATAAAAAAAAAGCAGCGGGCTCCATTTCACAAAGCCATGATCCAGGGGATGGGGGTTGAGGTTCCGGAACATTCCTTTTTAAATAAAGAATCTGTCGTGAGTCTGTCTTGGTGGCTAGCCTAAGGCCACACACAGGAAAGCAAGACCGTAGCAGGTCTGAAGCCCCTAGAAAGGGCTGTGTCAACCCATACCTCTTCACTTCCTACACCTGCACACCTTCCCCATCAGTCAACAGGGGTTATTGAACAGTGAAGGTGCTGGACAACTGCCCTGCCCTGGGGTAGAGACGCAAGATACCACGTCAGACAGACCTGTCAATCAGAAGGATGGATCTGCTGGAGAGGAGTGAGTGGCCACCAATGTCCCAGTTATTCAGTCTGAGTTTTCCTCAGGCACAGGATGCTTGGCTTATGGAACCCCATCATGGACCCATCAAGGCCACTTTTACTTATTTTAATATTAAGAAGTTAAGCATTAAAAAAAAAACTTGAAATTTTCAGGAAAAATTTTAGGTTAACTGAATCCTAATTTCAGAAAAGGAGATTTTTCTTTAGGAAAGCATCAAGCCTAAATAGAAAGGTCGGTCACTTCTGTTTACATTAAAATTAAGAATGTTTTATCACCTAAAGAGAGTGAAAACTTTAAGCTGGGCTGTGGTGGTGCACACTTTTAGTTCCAGCACTCGGGAGACAGAGGCAGGTAGAGTTCGAGGCCAGCCTGGTCTACAGAATAAATTCCGGGACAGTCAGGGCTACACAGAGAAACCCTGTCTTGAAAGAGAAAGAGGTGGGGAGGGAGAGAGGGAGGGAGGGAGAGAGGAGAGAGAGAGAGAGAGAGAGAGAGAGAGAGAGAGAGAGAGAGAGAGAGAGAGAGAGAGAGAGATCCATCTTAACTGTACTGGGAGAAGAAATCTGCAGTGCACATTTCCAACAGAATAGTACAAGAATGAACAATGGACCCTTACATCCCTGTATACAGATTTCCGACTTGTATTTTCACTAGTCTATTTGCCATCTTAAAATTCTAAATCTAGGCTCCTGATTCTAACCTGCCCAGTGGCTCATGCCGTCTCCATCGGTTCATGGCGAGGCCACCACGCTGTGAGGACAGGCAAAAGGCTTCCGTGTCACGCTCAAATCTTCGCTTGTTCTGCCACATGTGAGCCATCAAGCAAGCCTCCCCGTCCTCAAGATACACCAACCAATTCTCACCATCTCCACAGCGCCTGCTCTGATCAGGTCCATCTCCGCCTCTCCCTGAGAGTACTCCAGTCAACCCTCGGGTCTTCTGCAACACCCCTACATGTCTGCCTCACCCCTCAACGATCAAATCCCAACGCAGCAGCCAAAACGATCCCTTCAGGGCACAGCAGATTCTGTTTCTCCTCCACAAAAAGAAAAGCAAGCTCCTACACATTTACAACTTTCTCAAATGAAAACCCTGCTCCTGACGCTGGTCTTGGGTTCCGGACAATCATACTCTCTCACATCACCAGTCTCTACTAACTGCTCTTTGCCCTGTGCCAACCACATGGGCCTTGCTGTCCTAAACAGTCTGGTCATGATCCAAGTCAGGGCCTTTGCACTTACTGTCCCTTTTGCTGGAAGGTTCTTCCCTCAGTATCTGCATGCCCCTCTCCCTTCTACCCTTCAGGTCTTTGTTCAAAGGACCTCTGTTCAGGGACTCTTCCCTGGCCATTCAAATATCACAGTATCATCAATCTCCCTACATGACTGTTTCTCGCCCCATTTCCAACTTTATTGTTCTCTGTAGAACTTAGTTACCATTTGGAACGTAGTCATTCTGCATATAGAATCCTGATGCTCCATTTCAGACACGTGCTTATCTTCAGGAAGCCATCCGTGATCACCTAGTCCAGGTTACATGTCAACACACCCTCAGTTCACTCTCCTGTTTCCTTTCACCCCCTGCTTGGGATTGCTACTTACATTCCGACAAAGGAGCAGACTCTGCTCCATCCCTGGTGATTCCCTGAAGCTAGGATTTGTCTTCATCCCCTGGGATGCACAGCACCGCAAGGAACCAGGAGGCAGCCCCTTCCTCATGGAGCCCAGCCCTGAACTCTCTCCAGGGCAGCCTCAGGAAAACCCTGCCCTCACTTGCTAAAGCTGGACTCGTTACCGCAAAATAAGAACTGTCCTTGTCAGCCAAATAGAAAAGAAATCAAGTCAGCAGATCCTGTGTCCGGGTCTGATCTCCCATGACCCCACTCCAGGTTAACTGTCCACATACTCATTGGACACTTGACCTCGACACTCTGTCCAACTTTCCCTGAAGCCTTTGATAGTGAGTCTTTTGCCTTCCCCTAAATCTGTTCCGTTGTTTGTTTGGTTGTTTTTTTGTTTTTTGTTTTGTTTTTTTTTTTTCCCTATAGCACAAGTGGCGATTGGGACAATTTTAGATCTCAAGAAGTGTTTTAGACACTAAACTGCCATTGTAACACACCCATCTAACTTAATACGGCACAACATCTTGGTTTTCTAGAACATTCGATGTGGGCAACAGTTAGCGACTCTTCGGCTACTTTACTGCCTGTCATTGAGAGCAACGGTTCTCCCAGACTGCACAGACTTACTTATTGACAAGCACACCATTAATAAGCAGTTCACAACATATAATTACAAGTCCCTTAAGGCTTCAGTTCTCTGAACTTTTAGGCGATCTGCTCACACGGTACAAGGAACATTTTCTTAAATGTTAGACAACGACATTCAAAGATGCCTTTGTTTTGCATAGGGTGGGTGTTGGAAAACAAGATTCTGCCTGACGCCCTGGCTGGACATGTGACAGACATGAACAAAGTCCCAGGTACCGGCTCTGTAGGGAAGGGCCAGGCTTTATTGAGTTCTTGGTCCCTAGTCATTGAAGCATGCAGTGTCTCAAAAGGTTCAGCCAGGGCTGGAGTCATGGCTCAGCAGTTAAGAGCACTACTTGCTCTCCAGAGAAGTTTGCTTCCCTGAACCCATGTCCGGCAGCTCCAGGGGACCCAACACCCTCCTCTGGGTGCACAAATACAATACACATAATGTTTTTATTAATTTAAAAATGTCAACCAACTCACTTTGGGTATCATTAATTTCACGAGCAAGAGCCGATTTCTAATAACTAGGTATTATCCACTCGTGTCACTAATAAACTCATTGCTGCTATTCTCTGGCCTAACTGATCAAGGGCACAGCAAACAGAACTTTCAGCCAGCACCTCCCCGTGTGACCCAACCCATCTGGTTGACGGTTCATCATCCACCCCTGGATTCCTCCCCGGCTTAGCCAGCTGCAGCAGCTGTAACAGCAACCGTAGTCTGTACAGCTCAAACAACAAACACTTACCTGTTGAGGCTGGAGGCTGGGCAGTTGAGGATCCAGGAGCTGGCAGATTCGGGGTCTAGTGAATGTCTCCTTGATGGCTTGTGCATGGGAGTCTTCTGTTCCCACATGACAAATAAACACCCCTTCTACCATCCAAGTACTAACCAGGAGTAGCCCTACTTAGCTTCCAAGACTAGGCACATTCAGGATGATGTGCCCACAGATAGGGACTCCTTCCCAAGGGCACTAGCCTTGCCCACCAGGCCCCTGCCCACCAAAAGACCTCATTCCCAATACCCTTGTGGGGCAGGCTTCAACATTTGAATTTCAGGTAGACACTTCTCCTGGTCTACAGCATCAACACACATTTATTTCACATCACCTACAGCCGAATGTCCTAAGAGTAGAATACAGACCTTGTAACACCAAGACCTTTTTTTAGCCCTCAAGTTCTCAGCCCCTCTTTACCCCCCAGGAGTCCATGCATAGAATTCACGGGTTGAAGCTGGGCATGGTGGCACACGCCTTTAATCCCAGCACTAGAGAGGCAGAGGCAAGAAGATTTCTGTGAGTTGGAGGCCAGCCTGGTCTACAGAGTGAGTTCCAGGACAGCCAGGGCTACACAGAGAAATCCTGTCTCAAAAAAAAACAAAAACAAAAACAAAACAAAACTCAGGGGTCTGTGATTTGAAGTGAAGAAAAATCTTTGTTCATTGACTTTCTTATTGGCAACACCTCTGACTTCCTCCTCAACAGAAGCATGTGTTCTGCATTGTACTGCAGCTGTTGTGTGTCTTGAAGCAACAACAGCACACTCTTCGCCGCTGGAGTATGAACCCCCCCCCCCAGGCCGTCGTCCCTCACTAACTGTATCACTGTGCCTCTGTACCATATGGCAGTGCCATCACTGTCCTTACAATAGCTTGACAGCTAGGCTTCAACAGCTCGGGCTCTCTCTGCGATCGTGTGTGTGTGTGTGTGTGTGTGTGTGTGTGTGTGTGTGTGTGTGATTCTGGGCATCTATAAGCACTAATTGCCAAAGGAGTCCACACCCTACAAAAGGTTCTCCAACAGACCTAAGAGTCCTCATCACCCATGGCTCAGCCTCCAGCACTTTGCTCTCTTTCCAAGCTTCTGGGTTGAGAATTTTCAGCACAGTGTTTACAATTCTGGCCCACCCAGCAACACCTGATAGTTTCGTGGCTTAAAGTCATTCTACCAAGACTGAATAGAGTGATGCAGATTCAAAGATGGAGATCTCATGCAGGAAGTCTATAGAGAACCCGTCCTGTGAAGGGTGGGATCCAGGGCATGAAGTGGGATTGGAGGGGAGAATCTGAACTTGGTCTGTGGCTCTGATCTGTTGCATGGGGCCGACCCCAGGGAAGTAGGTATCCAGGGTAAAGAGGGGTCTCTGCAGTATCAGACTCCAGTCGACCCACTACTGGACACAGGCTGTGATCCTAGAGCACCCTGATGCCTACCCCATCTGTCGGGTGAGTGGCTCTGTCACCTTCCTTAGCCCTCCGCCATGCCTGGCTGTTCACTCTCCATCTAGGCTCGTCACACAACCACGTAATGAATCTGAAGTTGGGAGCAACCAGAGACGGCAACAGGCAAGCCCAGCTGGGATGTGCCAGGCAGGGCAGCTGAGGTCTGGGTCTCTCTCGTCCCTCCTGATCACTGGCATGTTGCTGTCAGTAACCAGGCTGACGCCTCCCTCACACCTCAGGCTGCAGGTCAAAAGCTCCATCTGTTCTCCAGACCAAATTCGCTGAAGCAAGGCCTTTCTCTATTCTCACCTCTTTTTCCCCCTCAGAATCTACTCCTCAGTTTCACTTCCCGTTTCTGCTTTGAGCATTTCCCTTTGTGAAGCATCACCAATACCCACCCAGTCCCTTCCACCCACCCAGTCCCTGCCACCCATTGTCCCTGTCACCCAATCCCATCTCCCAGCATCCTCCTCACAGTCCTTACGTCTGTTCCCTTCAGGTTCTCTTCCCTGGCTACATGTACTTCACACCCTGGTTACTGTGACCCGTCCCCTGCCTTCTCCCTCACCCTCTCAGTCCCCACTGGCCAGGTAGACACACTGTCACCTGCCGGATTAAATCCCAGTCTCTCCCCAGCAGCTCCCTGGGTGGCAAACCAAGCTTCCACACCGTCTCCCGCCTCCTACACGCACACTAGCCCCATGATTTCACTTAGCCATGAGTTCACTTCCTGTACTTTCAGTTTCCTGAGCTCAGCAGTGGTTTGCAAATGTTACATGGAAAATTCCAGAACTAAGTAGTTCTTAGACTCTCAGTTGACTGCCGCTCTGAGGCACATGGCGGAGTCTTATGAAGTCTTGATTCACGCCTCACGGGGTGGAATCATCCCCCATCGGGGTACCCCTACCCTATCTGCCACTTGTCTGTCACTCAGTTGCCGTCTCGCTCATCAGACTGAGTGTCACAGTGTTGCATACCCTGTTGTAGTAGCCTAACACAGTGTCATACACGGTACTGACATCATCTAATAATGGGGTAACGGGGGGGGGGGGGGCAGCACCAGAAGGCAGGACGGAAGGGGAAGATAAAAAGAGAGAACACATATGTTTTCATTTTATTACATTTTTATTTAATCTGATTGTGTGTGTGTGTCTGTGTATGTGTGTGTGTGTGTGTGTGAATGATGGGGAAGCACATGCCACAGCACACATGTGGGGGTCAGAGGACAACCTTGTGGAGTGGGTCCCCTCCTTCCATCTCCCCAGGATCTCGTTCAGGTCATCTGGCTTGTGAAGCAAGGCCTTTACCTGCCATCCCTTTATCTGATGGTCCCTCAGACCAGCCCGTGTTAGTTTTCAAACAGTACTTATTACTGTGTGTGTAGGCAGGACGCATGCGTGGGCACACGCGCCACAGTGAGAAGGCAGAGGTCACAGGACCACTTGCCAAGAGTCAGTTCTCTCCTCCCACCCTCATGTGACACCTGGGGACTGAACGCAGGCTTGAGCGGCAGGTGCCTTGGCTTGTTGCCATCTCACGGGCTCTCACGGGCTCTTACGTTAGAGACAAGGTCTCATGTGCCCAGACTGGCCTTGAACTCACTAAGGAACTGAGGTGGACTTTGAACATTTAGTCCTCCATCTTTCACCCTCTGAGAGCTGGGATTGCAGACTTACCTGGTGTGAGCAGTACTGAGGTTTGAACCCAGGGCCACGTGCATGCCCTCCTGACTGAACTGTACCGCCAACCCTAGCCACATAACTTTTTCGACTGTACATTGTTGCTGCTCTGCTTTCTCAGTAGTTACGATTCACTTCCTCTCCGCCAGCTCTGTGAGGTCTTGGACGTGGTCCTCACAGATAGGGACCGCTGCTGCTCTCTGCTCAACTCCCTTTATTCCCCCATTTAGGCTCCTGATCATTCTTCTCTCCCCTCTGTCTCACTGCACAAAGACAGACAGACAGACTGACAGACAGACAGACAGACAGACAGACACACACACACACACACACACACACACACACAACGGACTCACTCATTTATACACACTCACACGCACGTCCCAATACACGCAGGTCACCCTCTCCAATCACAGCAGGAATAGTTGCTGAGCCCCCATGCCAGGGCTGCTGCTGAAGGGCCGAGTCCTGCCCTCCCCCCAGACCACACAAGGATACATCAGCTTGAGGCATCGTGAGGACCGTGGGGAACAGGTTGGTGCCGTTCGGCAGAACCCGCTGCCCTGAGTGGAAACAGGTTACAGATGTGCACACCTGGAGTCCTGGACAGCTTCTTGCCCCATCCCTCACCTCACTGGGTCAGGAGGCCAAGGGTATCCTCGGCTTCCTCCACGATGGGATAAAGGCTTGAGGGACATGGACGCCGGGGACATGCTCTGTGAAAGAGTGGGTGTCGGGACCGGCTTGGTGTTTGACCTTGACTGAGATGGCAGGGGAGCTCCCTGACAGGAGGGTGAGCCAGACCAGGGAGGACTCTGCCGCTGTGGAGTCCACCAGTTGTGAAGGCCTGAGCAGGCCAGAGCTTCGGGTATGGCGAAAACATTGAAGGAAGCTGAGCAGAAGGTTAGGGAGGCAGGGCTTCACCCACCCAGCCCGCCTCCTCTCAGCCGAGAGCTCCCCTCTCTCCAAACCTGCTGAATGAGAATGTGCAGACTAATACGATGGCATTTTTTTTTAAATATGTGTGAAAGGATAACACATAATGTTTAATGCGTCAGCCTGACTGTATTAGAGTGCCCGCCTGTTTGGCCCAACATGACTCTGGACGCTTCTGTGACACTTTTGTTGTTGTTGATGATGACATTAACATTCAAATGGACGCACTCCAAACTTCTGGTGGACTTAAAGGCCTGAGGAGAACAGAACCCCTGAGCAAGAAGGAACTCTGTCAAAGGCTGCCATTGAACTTCCGCCTGTACATCTTCCCTGGGTCTCTGTTACATTTGTGCCTTTCCAGGCTGCCACAATCCTGTCAGCCAAATGTCTATCCTGCCACTCCCAGCCACACACACATACACACACACACACACACACACACACACACCCTACATGCACCTCATTACTTCTGTTTCTCTTAGACCCTTGTGCAATATAGTTCCTGCCTCCTTTTATCATTGGCCAGCATGGAGCCTGAGGCCTGCTTAAGCCCTGGATTGCCCCTAACCCGGAAGGCTTACATCAGGCAAACTCATTCATTCCTGAGGCTGGATCCCTCGTCTCTAACACGGGATGAGAGCATCCGAGCTTGGTCCCTGCTGGAAGCTCCCAGCAAGCTTGCAGTCCCACTGAGCTGCCAGCTGCTTCTGGGGGTAAAGCGTCACTGTGAATTTCTCTACACGAGAAGTCTGTGTAGAGGGAATAAATAACAGACAGACAGACGACAGAACCCTCTAGAGCACAGAGACGGGGCCGAAGGTGCAGAGATCAAGAGCAACCCCTGCTCCATCTGCACACTAAAGCACCTGAGATGTGAACCCAGCTCCTAGCTCACTGTTAGTGGAGAGCCAGGGGTTAGAGACTTGGCTTTGGCAGTCGGGGGCCCTGCCCTCTGGGGTTGCCTCTCTGCCTCTGGGGTTTTGTTATTGCTGTTTGGTTTGGTTTGGTTGGGTTTGGTTTTTTGAGACATACTCTTACTATGTAGACTGGGCTAGCCTCAAGCTCACAGAGATGCCCCTGCCTCTCTGCCTCTTGAGTGATTAAAAGCATGCCTCACCACACCTGGCTACCTTTGTTCTTCCTTTGGGTACTGAACACCCACTACAACATGAGGTGAGATGTTCACTGCAAGCCACATGGCTCTACCAGTCCAGCCTGTGCTCCTGGGCCAGCCTGAGAAGGCAGCCCCACCTTTGTACGGGTCGCGGCTTGGGGAAATCTCCAGCGGTGTCCTCAGGTCTCACTAGGGTGACTCAAGTGGAACAGGAAAGTCAGCTGGAGGTGGTGGCACACACTCGGGAGATGGAGGCAGGGTGATTCTGAACTTAAGGCTGGCCTGAGGTCCATAGCAAGATGCTGTCTGAGAAAATAAACCAGGGCAAAGAGCTGCAGTAAGGAAAGACGTTTGCTGCCAAGGCTGACGACCTGAACTCAACACTTGGGAACCCACATGGTGAGAGGTGACCACCAACCACCTCCCTCAAATTGTCCTCTGACCTCCACACTTACCTATGGCACTCATTATGGCATGCATGTGCACGTGCACACACACATGCACACACACACACACACACATACACACACACACACACACACACACACAATAGATAAATGTTTGAAAATAAAAAACAGCAAATATATACCAGGAAATTCTGTTGTACCCTGTCCTTCTTGAACAGAACCATTCTGATATCCCCCTCCGCACCCCCAGGACTAAACCAGAGACCCAGGGCTTCTCCGTGGTGCCAAAATGAAATTCATAGATAATTTCACCTCCACGCACATTCAATTTCAAACAAATCAATAAAATGTCCTCGCTGTAATGTGAAGGAAGAATAAAAGTAATTTGGAATGAAAATAACAGTAATTTAGAATAAAATAATACCCGTGCATTCAGTCATCCCACAAATGTTTATTATGAGCATCTCCAGCCAGGCACCGTGGTAGGTGTCTGGCAGCGAACAAAGCCAGCAGAAAGGGGGTACTCACACACTCCGAGGGCAGGGCGACAGTGCAGGCCAGGCCTGTCTGGACATCCGAATGAAATAATCAGTGTTTGTGTCTCACTGAGTTGACGAGTCCCATAAATACTTGTTAATGTTGGCCGGCCAGGCTCAGGTCTCAGGACGGGATTCAGGAGTGAACAAACCCCTTCCCTGGGGAACTGTCCTGGGCAAGACAGCAGGGAGCATCGGAGGAAGGAGGCTTTCAGGGACTGTCTGAGTAACTGAAGGAGCTGGCGGTATGCAGAGATCTGAGAAAAAAAATGAGGATTGTCAGCCGGGCGGCGGTGGGTGGCGCACGCCTTTAATCCCCGCACTCGGGAGGCAGAGCCAGGAGGATCTCTGTGAGTTCGAGGCCAGCCTGGGCTACAGAGTGAGTTCCAGGAAAGGCACCAAAGCTACACAGAGAAACCCTGTCTCGAAAAAAAAAAAAAAAAAAAAAAAAAAAAAAAGGGGGGGGGTTGTCACATGCCTTCAAGAAATGGAAGAAGAAAGGGCAAGCGAGGTGTTAGCTCAGGGCTTCCTGAGCTGTCTCCCAAGATGCCCTAACACTCCCGGATCTCGGGACCCCCTGAAGCAGAGACTAAAAGCCATTCCCAGGCTTCTTGTCACCTCCCACTTCATCCACTTTAAGCTGGCTTCCTTCCCCTTCCCTCCCCCTCCCCCTCCCCCTCCCTCTCCCCCCCTCTCCCCCTCCTCACGTTCTTTCCCCGGGCATTTTCGTGGATGTACCCCTCACTTCACATTTGTGCTGATGACACTCCTCACAGAAGACAGCCCTGTCCACTGTCCCAACACCCCTTCCCATCCTGCTTCACCCTACTCTCCGTACCCCTTGATGGCACCTCTGCCCCTGCTACTCTGAGCGTAATTGGACAGGACTTCTGTCTGCATCTGGGGCACTGCCTGAGACATAGGAAGCCCTCAGTAAATGTGGTTTTATTGTTGTGGTGGCGCTGTAGGTTTGTTTGTTGAGATCGAGCTCCCCATAGCTCAGGCTAGCCTCAAACCTTCTATGTAGCCCAGGCTAGACTGGAACTCCTAATCCTTTGGTCTCCACCTCCCAGGTGCTGGATTACACATGTTGAAGATGTCATAATTTTATTTTTAATCTATAGCATCCCAGGACTAGCTCATGCAGTCAGTGGCACACGTCTGAGCCCAGATGCTTATTCCACAATGCTGTGCTGAGATCTTTAAGTCTACCACAGCAGAAGTGGGAGGCACATCATGGAAACTGACCTACTCAGTTAAGAAACATCCCCCCGGGAAATGAGCCGTTGAACATTTCCTAGTGCATGCTTGGACATAATGAGCAGATGGCCTTTATGGAGCAGGTAGTCCCCAGGAAAGAGAGCCCCAGCTTGCTCTACCTGTGGTCCTAGCGGGCGGAACAGCGACAAATGGCCCGTCAAGCACCTCCTAGTTACTCTCCTTGCAGTACATTTTGATACAAATGTGCAAATGTGTTACTAATGACACCAGAGCCACCTCAGCTAAGGAATAACATTTTTTTTTAGTCCTAGTAATTAAAAAATGGCAACTGTTAGTCATTAAAATAGGGAAGCAGATAAATAGCCGTGGTAATCATCCCATTTTTCTCTTCAGAGAAAACAGCAATACTGGGCCCAGTCGTTTTCGATAAATATAGAAAATAACTAATTATTGCCACAGCTACTCATTAGGAATCTCTATTCCCACTCTCACTTCTGCAAACATCATCCATTGTTTAAAATAATCGCGAGGAAGGGCGCGGGAAACGTCTCATTACCCACTGACGGGCGCCACTTGCAAGGCGAGATGAAGATGCCAGTGAAGACGCCGGGGCTTCTGGGAAGCTGGGCACCTCAGCATCGCTTGTGACAAGTCACAGAAGATGGCCTCGTCCCGTGAGGAATAAAAATAAAAAGGACAAGGTGAGTGTGTTTCGGTGTGCCAGCCACGGGCAGCTGTGGGTTCAGAGAGCTAATTAAGAACCTGGTAAAAGCAGTGGGTGGACGGACTCCATCCCCTGGCCACAGTGCTTTTTTTCATGCCTAACCTTGGCTGAAGCACGCTTCCCAGGAAGGCTGCCCCTAATGGAAAATAAATTCCTCTGGATTCCAGGAGAGCCATTTATGGCTCCCTCCTCAGCTCCTGCAGCATTTATGTGCTTTAAAGCACACATACTCCTCTCCATTCTATTAGGAAGCCAAGCCAGGCCTGGCCTGGGAGTGCTTATCTCTGCCCAGACTCCTCCCTAGCCAGGACTGAGCTCCTGGGGAGAAGAGCTGCATGGGGACCAGGAATAAGAGAAGGGCCAGTGGGGGAGCCCTTAACACCATCCCAGGTGCTACATCCTAGTCAGCACACATATCCTTGATCTCTCTGTAGTCCTGGTTTCCGATCTAAAAAAGACACACTGCAGACCAACGATCCCCCATCTAAAATGCTTGGGACCAGAGGAGTTTCTGGCTTTGAACATGTTCAGATCTTGAAGCATCTGCAGGTACATAATGAGACATCTTGGGGATGAGAGTCAAGAACAAATATGAAATTCATGCATATTCTATACACACTATACACATAGCCAGAAGGTGATTTTATACAATATTTTTTAATAATTTGGACCATGAAATAAAGTGTTGTGGTGCAGAATTTTTTATTCGCTTCGTGATGTTGACATTTAAGAAGCCTTGGATTTGGAGTCAGGGATGCTTAACTTGTATCCACCATTGGGGAAAGACTGCCAAGTAACTGCTTCAAGATCCATGTTCAAATCCGGACTCTGGCTCTGGAATTCGGGCAAGTCCCCCTCACTTTCTAGGTCATAGCTTTCATTGTGTAAGATGGGTTCACAGTGGGGTTCTGGTCTGTGGTGGTGTGTGAAGGCCACAAGCACACCTTTGATGTTCACAATAGCTAGAGATGCTGGCATTTCCAGCCCCTGGCAGGGGCATGATTGTCTTACAATGCCTGTGTTCACCTTCTGTGTGACTCCAACATCTCACTGCCTGTACTTGTGCCCATGTGACCCTCCAAAGTCATTGTCCTTTAAACTCTGCTCATCTTTGGCTGAGAAGTATTTCTCTCAAGTCATGGGCTGGTTTGGATATGGAAGGAATCTATGCAAAAGATTAAAATAAAAATGTTGCAGGTGTGCTAGCACATACCTTTAATCCCAGCACTCTGTGAGTTCAAAGCCAACCTAGTATACAAAGCAAGTTCCAGGCCAACCAGGGCTATGCAATGAGGCCCTGTCTCAAATACACACACACACACACACACACACACACACACACACACACACACACACACACACACAAGTTCTTGACTATGCACCACATACCAGGTTGTAGGCTGGCTTTAGGGGCACAGAATAGCACCAGACAACATGGGACTCATGGCCTTGTGCATTGAAAATTGTGTTTCTAGAACATACAGACATTAATATCACACCACCTTGAAGTTCAAAACCTGCCTTCAGGGGCTGGAAAGATGGCTCAGCGGTTAAGGGTATCGGCTGCTCTTCCAGAGGACCTGGATTTAATTCCCAGCACTCACATGGTGGCTCACAACCATCTGCAACACAAGTCCCAGGGGACCTGATGCCCTCTTCTGACCTCTGTGGGCACTGCACACATGAACCCCACTGGGTACCTGGCACTAATCCACCACTCTGGACTCAGACGGGTAAATCCAGTCATGCAAGTTTGCCTCCAGCTGCTGCCACCACACCGTGGGCTAGCCTGGGGATGGTGCTGCACAGAGGATGTCATGGGCCACCATTTCTACTTGAGACTATTCTACTGGAACCTTTTCTGTTGCGGCTACCATAGGTAAGCCAAGGCTGGCTTCAAACTCACCACCCTCCTGCCTCTGTCAGGGTTACCCGTGTGCAGCAACATGTCTGCTACTTGACGTCTTCTTTTAGCCTATTTGCATTCATCAAGCCAGTTTTTGTCCTAAGTAATCTCTAAAACCATAAGAGTAGGAGGTGGTTTGTGGGTTTTAACATCGTTATTTCAAAACTTCATATGTTGAAATCCTAGCTCCCACAATTGTTGAAATCCTAACTCCGACTAAGTCTCATTAACGACAATAGGTCTATGGCTTTGGGAGGAAATCGGGCCGTGAGTGTCTCAGGAATGAGACTGGTGCCTGTATTTGCTTCTTTTCTGGTTCTTGAGACTTAGTACCCAACAGATGCAGCTTACGGGAGAGAGACATACTGCTTGACAGTTTCTAAAAGTGCTATCCATGATGGCGGGGATGGCGGGGGCAGCTGAGTCTGTGGCACCTGGAGGTGTGGCTTGCTTACAGCTCAGCAGCTCCGGAGTTCAGAAGAGATGCTGGTTAAAACCTACCCTAACAGACCACCAGCCATGCCTCCCAGCCAAAGGCTCCATAATCTCCCTAAACAGTGCCCCAGCTGGGGACCAAGTGTTCAGACACATGTGCCTGTAGAAGGGAATTTCACATCCAAACTTTTAACGAAACCCTCCTAAGAGAAGCCCAAGAACTCTCTAGTCAGGTCCGGGCTATGTGAGGGCACCAGAAGAGGGCAGGGCACATCTCAAGATTGTCCTGCTGTTCCCTTCCAGGCTAACACCTGACCTCACACTTCCGGCTCCCCGACCAAGGAGAAAGAAAATGTGTTTCTACTCAATGCACTCCATCTTGATTTCGGTACATAACAACAGGGCAAATACATACCAAGTCAAACTGTCTGGACCCCACCTAGGCCATCTTGTGTATCAGACATTTGGGAAATGAAGGTAGCGGGATGGAGAATGTCAGCTATCACCAAACAACAGGGTCAAAGTTTACTTTCCTGTTTGTCTTAAGTTTACATGTTTTGGGGGAGCATGTCATAGAAGAGGTCAGAGGACACCTTGCAAAAGTCAGCTCTCTTCTTCCACTGTGGGGTCTGGAGATTGAGTGCAGGGCCTCAGACTTGGCAGCAAGCCCCTTTACCTACCAAGCCATCTTGGCAGCCCCAGGTTTCTGTCTTGGCTGTGCCACACCTACTGTAGGTCATGAGGGAGCAACGTTCTCCATTAAGCCTCTCTAGGACCCAAACCCTTTGTTCTAAGGCTTCCTGTCACCCTGGAGCCTTTGAATCTGCTGGCTCTGCTATCAGAACACCATCCAAGAATGGAGTCGTGGGAGGAGACTTTGGAATACTTGTCAGAAGAATTCCAAGAAACCAAGACAAGAGCTTGTGACCTCAGTTTCTTCAAAAACAGGGAATTGTTCTTGGAATGTGCTTTTATGCCCCTCGCGAGTGTAACAGACAGGAGTGAGTTCACTTCAGAGTATTCATTACAACTGGCTATTGTTATTTGTTCATATGCCTCTACGGAAAAACATGTCTTTACCACACACAGCTTTTGTGTGGCTTGTCCACTATGTGCAGCTTGTGTGTGGCTTGTCCACCATGTGCGGCTTGTGTGTGGCTTGTCCACCATGTGCGGCTTGTGTGTGGCTTGTCCACCGTGTGCGGCCTACCCTTGTGATTGTGAACTTTACTCATGTGACTCCTCTTAGCCCTCACTGACTGATGCTCTGAATAAAGTTGGCTACGGCATGAGACCTTAGTCCACGTCTTAGTCGATGTTCTTTTGCTGGGAAGAGACACCATCACCACAGCAACTCTTATAAAGGAAAACATTTAATTGGGGCCTGCTTACAATTCCAGAAGTATGGTCCACTATTGTCATGGAAGGAAGCCTGATGGCAAGCAGGCAGACATGGTGCTGGAGAGGTGGCTGTGAGATCTACATCCAGATCAGCAGGCAACAGGAAGAGAGAGACACTGGGCCTGGCTTGAGCATTTGAAAACCCAAAGCCCGCCCCCAGTGACACACTTCCTCCAACAAGGCCACACCTTCTAATAGCATCACTCCCTGATGACTAAGTGTTCAAATACAGGAGCCTATGGGGTCATTGCTATTCAAAGCACCAGAGTCCCCCTCATTTATCAGCTCCATCCTCTCAGGTCCCACTGCCAACTAGAGCTGTAAACAGGTGGCACCTGAACAGGGACCTGAAGTTGGCTGTGAGATAAGAGAGTTGGGGCCCTCGCAGGAGGGGCTGAGCGAGAATAATGGGGCAGAAACCAGGGAGGGCTTTGCCTTGTGTTGAGCTGTGCATCATTTTTAAAGGAAGAACACGGGTATCAAAATTACAATTGGTAGATTGCTTGCCACTTGCTTATGACTATAATCCCTGGTTTTAGAAGAAGAAACTTTAGGTGAAGAAGTACAGGACAGAGTCTGAAGGAATATTGAGAAGGCATAGAAACAAGGGGAAGAGAGCCCCGTTCAATTTTGGATCGCTTAGGCATTAATTCGGACTGTTATCAAAATACTCAAGGAAGATAAGGAGGATATTAATCATGAGGAAGAGATGGCTAATTCTGTGAATGAGTATAAACTAGATAATCAAACCTTAAAATTGGTAAAAGAGGCAAAGAATTCTATTTTCCCCGTTCAGACAAAATTGAAAGTAGAAAACAGCGACGTCGATTCCTATGCTGGTGATATTTCCCTCAGCTTCCTTACTGGGGCCTTCTTCATATCTCCATTGTCTGAAAATGATCCTGAAGCATGGGGTGAGGAATTTGATAATCAAACTAATCTTAAATTCCTTCCACTTCCTGATGAGGACTTAGGAGAACTATGAAAATGCTGTTTACAACCTAGGCAAGTGAGTCACTGGCAGGGAAAAGGATTTCATTTCCCACATCCTCCCTGGCCTCATGAGCTGTGCTTGGCATTTCCAATGCACTGACCAGTCTATCTAAAACTCTGGAAGGAAAGATGGTTCTGAAAGTCCTCACATATTATCTCAAGAGGCAAGAAAAGAAATATTTGAATCCAGACTAAAAGAAGCCTATGTGTGGCAGGTGGTGGTGGCGGCGGCGGCGGTGGCGCACACCTTTAATCCCAGCACTCAGGAGGCAGAGCTCTGTGAGTTCGAGGCCAGCCTGGTCTACAGAGCGAGATCCAGGACTGGCACCAAAGCTACACAGAGAAACCCTGTCGCATGTGGATTCTTCACAACCTTTAAATTTACTTATTTACTTATTTTTCTCACTAAACTGTCCCCTACAAGTATTATAGCATAAGAGAATATACCTTTGGCATGGATTTACTTACACCATAAGGGCCATAAAATACTAATGGCTTACCTTACTCTTTTTGCTTAATTAGTAAATTAGGGGAAGACCCAATGTCAACAATTACATGGATTTGATCCTTGCTGTATTATATTACTCTTAATGAACAACCAGCTTTTTAAGAACATTACAGAACTCTATGGGTTTTCAAATTTCATTTGCAGATTACTATGAAAGGCTGGGAAATCATTATCCAGCTGAGATTTTCTCATAAGAACTGAATTTCTGATAACAAAAATTGTCCAACCTTTTCCCATCCTCAGGCAGATGCTTATTTTATTGATGGCTCATCTAAGGGTAAAGGAGGGATTCACAATCCAGATATTCGTCAATCTACTAATAACTTCTTTTTCCTCAAGCCAACAGGTGGAACTGGCTGTTTTCATTCATCTGTTAGTTCATACACCATTAAATATTGTTTCAGATTCTACTTACGTTGTGGGATGATTTCCAGCAATAGACTCCTGCCCATTCATACTCCAACCTCCCTGGTTTGATTGCAGAAGGAAATAGGCAAGCTGATGCGTTGACCTGCCCCGCTTTCACTTTTCCAGCATTAAAGTGGGAAGGGGTATGCATCTGTCATTGCAGACGGACCCACTGAAACATATGTATTCCTCTTCAGCTCCTCCAGCCCCAGACCATCAAAGACAACGCAGGCTGGTGAGAAGGCAGCGGAACTCACCAGAAAGATAGCAAGTCTGCAGCTAAAAGACAAAGGAGTCAAGTCTGGCTGCCTGGGGCCAAGTTACCATCCTATGCACCAAGGTGGGAGTTCCTCTATAAAACACACAGAGATCTTGTCACCTGAGAATCTCTTTCTAGTGATGCTAGCTGCTTTGACCTGGGCATCTGCAGTGAGTGCCTCTGAGCACATCTATTGGTCTTCTGTTCCTCATCCTCCTTTGACCTGTGGATCTGCAGTGAGTGTCTCTGAACACATCTATTGGTCTTCCGTTCCTCATCCCTTCCCTTTGATCCGGGCATCTGCAGTGAGTTCCTCTGAACACATCTATTGGTCTTCTGTTCCTCATCTCCCTTTGACCTGTATATCTGCAGTGATATGAGCATGTGTATTGATCTTAGGTTTTTCACCCTCCTTTGCTTCAGTTTGTAGATTGGATGGATCCAACTCCTGTTATCTTTATTAATGACTTGTTTATGACTGGACCTTGGGACCATAATAGACTCATTCATCCATCTGGAGAATTTTCATTCATCTGCATTTAATTAATCCTTGGGATTTGAATCACTTCCTATTTGCATAGGTCATCATAACATTTGTTTTCTATTATAAGGATAATATGGACTTATGTTCTACAAGGTACCAGAACTGCTAATCAGATGGGTCTCTTTTCAAGCTAGTCTCTAGATTTTTCTGATCAATATAATAATGTAACCAATAGTACTGGATATCATTTGGATACCTGCTCTTGGTGGTGGAGTATTACACACAACGCTTTCTCTGTTCTAAAACTATTCATTATATTTATAATTTGCTTGCTTATAGGATACTCATGGGGATACTCATGCATCAAATGACAATTAGATTTTTTAACGACCTCTCAAATCAAAACCACTCTGGATATTCTGCACCCAAAAAGTAAAAAAGGAGGAGATGTCAGAACATGGTCCATGAATGGAATCATGTGAGAATTCTGAGTGCTTGTGAGAAAAACTCCAAGAAACCGAGACAAGAGCTTGTGACCTCAGTTTCTTCAAAAACAGGGAATTGTTCTTGGAATGTGTTTGCATCCCCCTCCCGGGTGTAGCGGATAAGAGTGAGTTTACTTTAGATTATTCATTACAACTGGCTATTGTTATTTGTTCATATGCCTTTATGGAAAAACATGCTTTGGCCACACACAGCTTGTGTGTGGCTTGTTCACCATGTGTGACTTGTGTGTGGCTTGTCCACCATGTGCAGCTTGTGTGTGGCTTGTCCACCATGTACAGCTTGTGTGTGGCTTGTCCACCATGTATGGTTTGTGTGTGGCTTGTCCACCATGTGCGGCTTGTGTGTGGCTTGTCCACCATGTACAGCTTGCCCTTGTGATTGTGAATTTTACTCAGGTGACCCCTCTTAACCCTCGGAGTGAAAATTGGCTGCATAAAATTGGCTACTGCTTAAGACTTTAGTCTGCCTCATTTTTCGGCCCCCATCTCCCAGGTCCCACCGCCTTTAGAGCAATAAACAATCTACTTTACTTTCCTGTCGCTGTGATAACACAACAAAAGAAACTCCGGGAGGAAAGAGTTTGTTTCATCTTACAGCTTACATCCCATCGCCAAGAGAGGCTACAGCAGAGCTCTACACAGGAAGTACACAGGAATGCTTGAAGCGTGGTTCCCCAGGATCACATTCAGCTCCTTTTTTGATATGGTCCAGGCCAGCTGGTACCACCCACAATGGCTGGGCCACTTTCTAATTAACAGTCAAGAAAATGTCCCACAGGCCAATCTGGTAGAGGCAGTTCCTCAACTGAGGTTCTCTCTTCTGTTTTTTATTGACAAGCAAGATTAGCCATCACAGTGCCCCGGACTCTACATCAGCTGACAGGTGAGAAACAAAACAGCGCACACATCCCATTGTTCAGAATCCATTGTTCACCTGACACTATCTGGGGGGAGGGGGAGATGCTGGGACGTGAGGTTTGTCACTGGTCTGGAGAAGGAAAGCAAGAAGCTGTGTGCTCTGTCACACCACGGAAGTTACTACTGGGTGTCAGTATCCCGCCCCAGGTGACACAGGAATTCCTACTGGATGTCAGTGTCCTGTCCTGGGTGACACAGAAGTTACTAGGCAGAGCTGAGATCCAAACTCAGACCAGCATGGCAGCTACCCATTCACCCCGTCTGCAAGAGTTCCCACACACCTTTAGAAGTTCACCAGGGGGGGTTGGGGATTTAGCTCAGTGGTAGAGTGCTTGCCTAGCAAGCACAAGGCCCTGGGTTCGGTCCTCTGCTCCGGGGCAAAAAAAAAAAAAAAGGAAAAAAGAAGTTCACCAGGGCTTCCCTCAGACATGCTAACCGAACACATGCTAACTGAGCATGCCTCAAGTCCAGTTCATCATTTCCCACATCCCCATGTCACCCCCTCCTGCACTTCCTGTGGTATACAATGAGTCCATTGATCATGCCAGGAAACTGGACCATCTCACAGGTTCTGGCTGCAAGTAACAGAAAATCCAACTCAAAATATGACTGGAGCCACTGGAAAGTGACTCTTCGCCTATAAAAATAAGTCTATAACATCAGTTCTAAAACCAGAAATCATGCTAGTCCAACTTCGTATCGGGAACCTAAGTCTCTCTGGTGCTCTCTGTCTGGATTCCACCTGTATTAGCTGCTTTTCTGCTCGCTGTGACAATGTCCCTGGCAGAAGCATCTTAAGGAAGGAAGGACATTTGGGGCTCCAAGGTCAAGGGTATACACAGTCTTTCATTATAGGGAAGATGTAACAGCAAAGCTCTGAGGCACCTGGTCGTGTTGCATCTGAAGTCAGGAAGCAGACAGAATGCTGGGGCTCAGCTCGTCTCCTCCCTTGTGTTCAGTCCAGGACTTCAGCCCACGGAACAGGGCTACCCACATTTGGGCGGATCTTCCCATCTCAATTCTAACCCATCATCACAGACATTCCCAGGAGTTTGTCTCCTACGCGTGTCTAGATCCTAACAAGTTGACAGCATTAACCATCGCCACACACTCATGGTCCCGAGATGGCTGCCCTAACTCCGGGTATCACATGCAGATAGCCATGTCCAAAGGCAGAAAATGAAAATGTCTGTCCAACAGTCTCTCTGAAGAAGAAAGCTTTCCTGGAGGTGCTCCAGTGACCATCTCTTTCACGTCTCCTGGCTGCAACCTCATCAAATGTTGTTGCTAAACCAGTCATGGGCAGGGACTACCCGTGGGCTCCTCAAAGCTGCCAGGTGAAGTCTGTTTCCTGCCTGTGCTCTTGGAATTGGCAACCTGATTCCAGAACCCAACGCAAAATGGTGCATCTCAGGATGGAAGCTGGGGTGGGCGATGGGCACTGCGTATCAGCAGCCTCCCGCTGGCCCCGCCTTCTTCCTCCTTGGCCATGGCTTGCAGATCTTCCCTCTATTTCCACACCTGACTTCTGAGCTCCACCTAGGCCATCTGGCTACTTCAAAACCTCAGTAAGTTGGACACACTTCTAAGAGGGAACGGCTTCCTAACAAATTGGTCCTTCCCAGATGCGGAAATGAAACATTCTTCCTCTCCAATGGTTACACTGTCAAATTGATCCCCTCCAATGGTTACACTGTCAAATCGATCCCCACGTCTTCCCCTCCTAGATACACAACAACCAGTGTTACCCCAGGTTTGGTGTAAACTACTTTTTTTTTTTTTTTAGTGAGATGTTGGAATTTTGTCTTGTTGGTGCTGTATCTGATGCTCTTGGTTTCTAGAAGTAATTATACTCAAATTATTACAGAATCTGATTTTTGAAGCTGCCTTAATTAACTTTGGTTTAAAGTGCTTCGTGGGAGACGGAGATCAGGGATGTCAGGAGCTAATTGCCACTTGAAAAATGCAAGGAAGACGTAGCCACAAGACAGAAGTACCTGCATCTTGCACACATAGTAAACCAAACTTGCAGTGCCCTCCTCTCCCACGCCACACCCTGGCATCACCTGCCTCTTCATCCACTGTGGTAAGTGGTAATTTCATTCTTCTGGTTGCCCAGACCAAAAACCCTTGTGTACTAATTATGAACCGATGCATAACAAATCACCCATAATTGGACATCTTGAAAATGTATGTGCCAACTCCTGAATCCTTAAAGGAAGAATCTGAACCTGGCCTAGCTGACTCCTCTTCTTTAGGACCCTCTCAGGCTGCAATCCCATACTCAGCGGGTGCCAAGGACTCATCTCAAGGCTCACTAGGGGCAGAGCTACGGCCATCTCACCAGTGTTGACAATGATTCTGTTCTTCCTGTTGTTGAACTGACAGCCTCGTTCCTCCCCGGCTGTCGGCCAGGGGCTGCCCACCCCAGGTCCCTGCCACACAGACCACCGGAAGGCAGCTTGCTCCATGGGAAAGTGCAAGTGTGGCTAGAGAGAGAACTCAGCGGTGAGGAACACTTGCTGCTCTTCCAGGGAACGCAAGTTCAGTTCCCAGCACCCACGCCGGGTGGCTCAGTTACCCATAATTCCAGCTCCAGGGGATCTGATACCCTCTTCTGCCTCTTCAGGCACTTGAACACAAGTGGCCGCACTCACGCACATATACAGGAATAACAATAAATCTGAGGCGGGGGAGGGGCTGGCCAGGAAAGTAAGTGAACCGCCAGGAAGGCAGGCACCGTGTTTGTCGTGGAAGTGAGAACCCACCCACGTACGTCATCCATCAGAAACAAGTCACTGAGCCCATCACCAACTCCGCAGGCAGAGAAGCACACAGGAGTGTGGCAGCTGGGCAGCAGGGGCCATCGTGAGCCACAGCACCCACGGGCTGCCATGCTTGGGTGGCCTTAGTGTCTCCCTTCTGGCAGACTGGACACACCTGTGGGACCTTCAAAAGCAGCTGAGCTGTTTGCTTCCCTGTTCCCGTCATTACCATTGGACTGCCCTACTCAAAGTCACATCCGCCCTGCTCAAGGTCACATCCACCCTACTCAAGGTCACATCAGCCCTCCTCAAGGTCACATGCGCCCCACACCAAGGCTCTGCCTCTTCTCTTAGCACTTCCCATCATCCATCCCACAGACTGTTTGTCTTTTAAGTGCCCTGACTTCTTGTCTTAGTGTGTAAGATTTTTTTTGTTTTGCTTTTTTTATTTATTTATTATTTTTTTTAAAGATTTATTTATTATGTATATAGCGTTCTGCCTACATGTATGTCTGCAAACCAGAAGAGGGCACCAGATCTCATTATGGATGGTTGTGAGCCACCATGTGGTTGCTGGGAATTGAACTCAGGACCTCTGGAAGAGCAGCCAGTGCTCTTAACCGCTGAGCCATCTCTCCAGACCTATTTTTTATTTTTTGTTTTTTTGAGATAGAGTTTCTCTGTGTAGCCCTGGTTGTCCTGGAACTCACTCTATAGACCAGACTAGCTAGCCTTGAACTCACAGATCTGCCTGTCTCTGCCTCGGGAGTGCTGGGATTAGAGGTGTGCGTCACTACTGTGTGTCTGGCTTTGTGTAAATTCTTAAGAACACAGATTTTACTGTTTTGTTTACTGCTGTGCCCCACACTTGAGAGAAGGCCACTCAGTGGGAGGACAGTACAAGATATGGAAATGTTCTCTCTCTCTCTCTCTCTCTCTCTCTCTCTCTCTCTCTCTCTCTCTCTCTCTAAGTCTAATACAATGAAGAAACCCTATTTGAGATTTGTGAAAACTCCATAAGCATGGACTCTCCTGGCCCCACAGGGCTGCCTCCACGCTGAGTCCATCTTAGGTCTAAGCACTCATCCCAACTCCAAAGCCAGAAATTCACCCTCCGGATTGAGGGTGGTCTCTGACTTAACCGTGGAAACCACACTACCTGGGCCTCCTTGCCTAACACTGCAGGGAACACACTCTGCCAAGGTGCGTGCAGCTCTGAAGACACTGTCCAATAGACGGACGCTGGTGAGGATGGACAGCCATGGGCAGCAGCCCAGGGCAGAAGGAATGGGGTGTGGTTTTCTGCTTACTGACCAATGGCTGAGAGAATCAAGGGCCTCTTTGTGAAAGGAGCTAGTCAAATTTTTCCATAGCAGCAGCCCCAGGGCAGACAAGAATGACCGTTCAACTCTGAGGACTGGACTTGCTGTGGCTGAGGCTGGCCAGGAAGCCAAAAATGTGCCCACGAGCCTACATTTTATTTTAAAACTCCTTGGTAACATAGCTGCATTTGGTTTAATACAAAAAGTGTTTTGTTTGTTTGTTTTGAAATAGCCTATTATATGGCCCGGGTTATCTTTAAATTTTTTTTTTTACATTTATTTATTTGTGTGTGTGTTCGTGTGTGTAAGAGTGGGTACATTCATGCCATCAGAAGACCACTGTCGTGAATCAGTTCTTTCCTATCTGGGGCTCCAACTCAGGTCTCCAGGCTGGGTAGCAAGCACCTTTACCAAGGCCCCCAGGTGGGCTTTAAACATTTGATCCTTCTGCCTCTACCTCCATGGGACTGGGATTACAGGCGTGTGCCACCATGCCCAGGCCCCAAACGTTTGAGATTATTTATACAAACTTCCCGAAGGTTTCTGTCTCCCCCTCTTCCTCATCTTCATCCCTCTCCTTCTCCTCTTCATCTTCATCCCCACTCCTCCTTCTCATCTTCATCCCCCTCCTCCTCCCCCTCCTCTTCCTCTCCCTCCTCTTCTTCAGTCAATAATTACAAGGCTGGGGTACCAAGAACTTCCAGGGAATTTGGGTGAGGTTGGTGAGAGTGTGCTCTGTGTACTGGAGTGGGGACCCAGGACCCCTTTATCCCTTCAAGCATTCACTTTAGACTTCCCGAAAGTCCTCCTTGAGACTTGCCTAGGTATATCACGTGTTATTTGGGGGTACATCTAACAAGAGAAGTATGGTGGAAATAAATTGACTGTGATCTCCAACTCCTCTCAGTGATTTTCAACTCAGTCCGGTTGGTGTTGTATTTTTCCATGCAGTTACTCCCTTGCCATCCATGGCATCGAGGAGGAGGCTTTCTACCCACATGTTGCTGGGGCTCACTTTAAAATGTTGTAACTGAGCCCCATGTGGTGGTGCGCACCATTAATCCCAGCGCTCGGGAGGCAGAGGCAGGAGGACCTCTGTGAGTTCAAGGCCAGCCGGATCTACATAGACAGACCTTGTCTCAAAAAATTAAGAGGAAAGCTGTACCTGGAGTGAGTTTTCTGGAGCTTGCCAGAAAGTATTGAGCAGTGACAATGATGTTTTGACCTTGTATCATTGACTGTAAGTCAAAGATTGTGAGACACTTTGAAAACAGAGCTGCTGAAAACGTGGCGTGTGTGTGTGTGTGTGTGTGTGTGTGTGTGTGTGTGTTGCGTATATCTTAGAATCATGAGAGTGTCTTAGTATTGCTACATTCTCATAAATATAGCAACCCAAGCTTACCAAATTCCCAGGGCCCGGGACTGCATCTAACTGCAAGACCCTTGAGAACTGGGAGAAATTGCCCAGCAGCCACGAGCACCGGTTGCTCTTCCAGAGGACCTGGGTTCGAATCCCAGCACCTATGTGGCATTCACAACCGTCTGTAACTCTGGTTCCAGGGGACCTGCAACTGTCTTCCAGTCTCCCCTGGCACAGATGCACACACATGGCACACAGATGCACACACATGGTACACAGATGCACACGCATGGTACACAGATGCACACGCATGGTACACAGATGCACACGCATGGTACACAGATGCACACACATGGCACACAGATGCACACACATGGCACACAGATGCACACGCATGGTACACAGATGCACACGCATGGTACACAGATGCACACACGGCACACAGATGCACACACATGGCACACAGATGCACACACATGGTACACAGATGCACACGCATGGCACACAGATGCACACGCATGGCACACAGATGCACACGCATGGCACACAGATGCACACGCATGGCACACAGATGCACACGCATGGCACACAGATGCACACGCATGGCACACAGATGCACACGCATGGTACACAGATGCACACACATGGTACACAGATGCACACGCAGGGAAAACACTCTACACATAAAATAAAAATAAGGAAATCTTTTAAAAACAACAGCAAACTCAACCAGTTGTCCAAATTCAACTTGCCATTCACTGGGGCACGGCGCAGGCTGGTTGGTTACTTTTGGCTGAAATTAGGTTCATGAATGCCTCCATCAAGGCTGGGATGTGTGGGCCACCATCCAAGAAGTTCTGGAGAGAAGTCCAGTTGTTTTTCCCAAGTTTGTTTGATAGAGCATTTGAAGGAGGAGGAAGCAATCGTTAGTTGGTTCTCTTGGGTCAGCTTCTGCCTGATCCTCAGGCTGTTCCTGCTGGTGATTCCAGGTCCTCACCCCATGGGGTGTTGCACCCATGGTCCCCTGGCTGGTTGTGATGCCCTCATCAGGTGAACTAGTGAAAAGGCTGAAGATCCTGGGAGACTGGAGTAAAACCTGGTTTGGCTCTGGAAACAAGACCTAGGGATGTGTGGGGCTTATCTGTTTGGGGACAGGGTCTCACTATGAAGTCCTGGAACTCCATATGTAAATCAGGCTGGCCTTGAACTCACGTATGGAATGTGTTTGTAAGAAATGGCCCTTTCCGTTGGTGCTGACAACCAGAGATTGCCTATAACAGCTCTAAAAATAACAGTATAAAAAATGAACCTTGAAGGGGATGTCCATGGATGAAACATGGACTGAGGACGGGGTGTGTGCAGAAGGAGCAGCTGTTTCTGAGGAGCATATTCTTAAACAATGGCTCCTTCAAAGGAGCTGTTGATTTTGTAAAGCTATTAAGATGCCATGAGAAGGGCTGGAATGTACCTCAGTTAGTGGAGTACTTGCCTAGCAAGCGTGACGTCCTGGGTATTATCCCCAGCGCTGTATGAAACAGATGTGATGGTATATGCCTGTACTTCCAACACTTGGGAGGTGGAGGCAGGAGGATCAGATCAAGGTTGTCCTTGGCTATAGAGGAAGTTCAAGGCCAGCCTGGGCTACATGAAACCCTGGCTTTACACACACACACACACACACACACACACACACACACACACACACACGTTCTAAGAGATATGAAAGAGGATGCTATGTGTAGAGCTTGGGACACAGTGTTTGATCCAAAGTCACTGGAAGATAGAAGAAGCAACTTGGAAGGGTGATGTCTCACCAGAGAGAAACCCAGGGGAGCCATCCAGTAGTCTGCTGAAATATGAGGCACCTTTGGCTCCCTTCCATCTGCCTCCACATGCAGCATCACCTTCATCTGAAGGCTATGGCCCTCAAGGGTGACGGCAACTGTTGGGGACATCAGAGCAGCATCTGTGGTGGTCAGAATGAAATGCCCTCCATAGGCCGATAAGGAGTGGCACTCTTAGGAGGTGAGGCCTTGTTGGGTAAGTGTAGGGCTTTGTTGGAGGAAGTGTGTCATTGAGGGGTGGGCTTTGGGGTCTCAGAAGCTCAAACTAGGCCTGTGGATCATAGTCTCTTCCTGTTGTCTGTGGATCCGGATGTAGAACTCTCAGCTCCTTCTCCAGCACCATGCCTGGCTGTGTGTTGCCATGTTCCCTGCCATGATAATAATGGACTAAACCTCTGAAACTGAAAGCAGCCCCAGTTAAATGTCTTCCTTTATAAGAGCTGCCATGGTCATGGTGTCTCTTCCCAGCAGTAGAAACCCTGACTAGGACAGTATGCTTCCAGGCAGACCTTGAGAAATGGCAGCCCCCTGGATCAGTGTTCAGAAAGTACAGTGTTCTTCAGAAGACATGGAATACAGAGTCCACTGTGGAATAACCTCGAGGATTTTTTTTAACTGCTCCGAATCCAGGTGGCCTTACAAAGTGACCTTTTCACTTACTAGTTATGATTTTCTAAATGTAATTTTTGAAAACCTGCGTAATGTTCACATAGCCATCATCACAGAATGTAGAGTCTTGTGAGTGCTTTTTTTCCCCCTCTTAGTGCTATTCTGTAAACCATTCTTTACATTTCATGATTGCTGTGTCATTGTAAATGACAGTGGGACTTTGTGTTTTATGGGCACACCACAGCCTCCGAAACAAAACACTACAGTTTCTTCCAGTCCTTCACTGGCATTGGCTCTGAGGACAGTCTTTCTCCTGGCATTTTTAGACACCGACTGCTAAAACCCATCTTCCTTTGCTTTCTGGTGCTGTGGAAGAGAGACCTTTTTATTGGGTCACCTCTGAGTTGCTTTTAGAGACAGAGTCATCTGTTTATTATTGAACCTACAGGAGAGCAGGATAGGGAGTACCCTGACACCAATCAGCCCCGCCCCAGAGCTGCCCAGAACAGTGTCTGTCCATCAGCGGCTGCTCCATACCGGAGTGAAGAAATGAATGATTGGCAGCACACCCAGCACCGGTGAGCGAGCACGTCAGAGCATCCTGGAATCCTGGTGTCTGAGTCTGTGGCACCCGTGGTTGCTCTGACTACTTAAAGTATGGCGGAGAAGCTGGCCTCTTTGGGAAGCTGCTGAACTATTTCAACTATGTAGAAATGTATTTTTAACAACACATTATGGGCTCTCTCTCCGACTTCCCAGCTTCTTTTACTCACCCCAGAAAGAATTCCAGTTAGTCATGGTCCATTAAGGATGCAGAGGTGAAAGGGGATGAAAGCCCTAATCGTCTCTGGGGAAGGAAAACCACCAATGTGTAAAGACCTTCCGGATTCCTTACTGGCTTCATTAATTAGCAACACGTCACTGCGATTGTTAGCTTTTGCCTTTATCAGATGGGATCACATTGGTTTGATCACTGCTTGCACACTGGACGTTAGTGCAAATGATCCTCCCACCTCATGCTCCTCCTGATGACAGCAGTGGTGGCAGGGATGACGGTGAGGAGGATGGTGACGTGGTAGTCATGATGGAGGCGGTGTTGATAATGATGCTCTGGGTGACAGTAGTGACATGGTAGTGTTGTGATGAGGAGGGTGGTGATGAGGGTGATGAGGGTGGTGAGGAGGGTGGTGATGAGGATGAGGATGAGGATGAGGATGGTGAGGAGGGTGATGAGGGTGATGATGAAGATGGTGATGATAAGGGTGATGATGAGGGTGATGATGACGAGGATGAGGAGGGTGATGAGGAGGGTGATGAGGAGGGTGATGATGAAGGTAGCATATACATATGGAAACATATTGTCATTCCATGCCCCAAGTCCTTCAAATTGACCCACAACTCCCACAACTCCCACAGTCCGGTCGAGCAGGCACTGCTGTTGTGAATTTCCAGAGTGGAATCTGAGGTCGGAGTGGTTACACAGTTTGGGGCATTGGGAGAGACCTTGAAACAGAGAATTATTGGCTCACCTTACACACAGGGACTATGGGCGAGGACTCACTGGCAGGTCCCTTAAGCCACTTGTCTTGGTTAGGGTGGGATGGGACATCCACAGTAACGAGCTTCGCCCAAAGTCCCCACGTTCCTTTCCTGTTCCTATGACCAGATGCCTTCAGTTGACAATCCGGGGCAGCTGCCCTCCATGCGATGAATCTCAGTCCAGGCTGCTGAAGCCCATGAGAAGCTTCCCACATTGTCCCTGCCCACTGTCACTGTCCAGAACCAGTCACCACTCGTGTGCTCCCAAAAGAGGAGGGAAGAAATGAAACTGCTGAGCCCCAGACATGTCTACCCTACTACACGCATGCGCTTATTCCTCCAATCAGTACATTCTAGGCTCAGAGGCAGCATGCTTTTGACCCCTCAGTTCACTTGGGCTTTTGCGTATAACATGGCCTAAGTGGCTGACACACACAGAAATAGGTTCCTCCACATCCGCAAACTGGAAGTCCTAAATCAAAATGCAGGCAGATTGGGGGTCTGGCACTTTTCTGGTTCCTAGGTGGTGTCTCTGGCAGTGTCCTGAGAGTGGAGGAGGGGAGGACCTCTTTGAGCCACCTCTTGAGGGCACGAGTCGCACTGTCTCCCTGCTGTGACAAAATGCCCGAGCAGCTTAAGAGAGGAAGGATGTCTCTGGGGCCACAGTTTAAGAAGGTGCCCATCACGCCGGGGAAGGCAGGGCGGAGCTCACGGCAGCAGGAGCGTGCATCTGGGACTGTTCACATCTCAGTGGATCGGGAGGCGGGTGGGGAGTGGAGGGAATGCTGGTCCACCGCTGCCTGTCTCCTTTTCTCTTTTCATCCAGTCTGGGGTTCCAGTCCATCGGATGGTACCACCCACACAGGGTGGCGCGGTGAGTCTTCCCTCCTCCATATTATCTGTCCGGAAACACCTTCCGGTGCACATTCAGACGCCTGCTCCACTCAGGAACTGATAATCAGAATTAAGTGTCACACCGTTGGTGGTAGTTCTCTGTGACCTTAGTTAAGCTTAGTTATCTCCCCCAAAGCCACACAGCCTACCATAATCTTGGGGATCAAGATTTCAACATCTGAATTAGGGGGAAAGAAGGGAACAGACATTCAGACAACAGAGGTCTAAAGACAACGCTGCATTGGGCCCTTTTCCAATCCTTTCCCTTTTAGAACATGTAACTGGCTAGGCGCAGTGGTGAAGGACCGGAATCCCAATACTCAGGCATTGGAAACCAGAGGGTAATGAGTTTCAGACCAGCCTGGGCTGCACAGTGGGACGTCATCTCAAAACAAGCAAATCCAAAATAAACCAACCAAACCCAAAGCAGTCTGAGCTGCCCTCCTAACTTATCAAAGTGGATCTGGCCCCCAGTCTTTTCCAGCATCCCAAGTACCTGTTAGGAGTCCTGACTCTCAGCACTTCCCACCCCGCCCCTACCCTACACCTCTCCAGCCCCTGAGCTTCCCTTCCCTTCCCAGGCTCCTCTTCCCCATATAACTCAGTCTTTATGGCTATGCGCTCTCTTGCCTCTGCTCCTGCCCTCTCTTTGTCCCCTGGCTCTCTCTTCGCTCTCTCTTCTCTCCCTTTCTCACTCTCCCCTCCCCCTCTCCTCTCGTGGTCCAATCTATTCTGCTGGCCATGACCGTCTGGACTCTTCTAGATGCTTCTGGCTGTTTTCTCCCTCGCATCTACAGTAAAAACCTTCTCCTCGACCATCCCTAGGAGTGGTCACATTGACATTCAAAGGCCAGCTAAGGCCCCCAGAGATGGGCACTTTCCAGCCTGAAGCTTGAATACGTTACCTTACACGGTAAAAGGTAATGTGCAGTAGTCATTGCTAACTCAAGGATACAGAGATGCACAATCACCCCGGATTTCCCAGATGTGCCCAAGTTAATAATGAGGCTCCTTAAAGGGAGGAAGAGGACCCGGGTGGCTGTGAGATAGGACAGCAGAGCAAGAGGTTGGAGTGATGCACAAGAGGGGTCACACATCAAGAGAAGCAATGACCTCTGGAAGCCTGGTGAAGGAGGGAGGTGGATCCCGAAGGAATGCAGCCCTGCCCACATGAGGTGTAAGAGAGCAAACCAGCCTGCTTTAAACTGATGTGTTGGTAGTGACATGTCATGGCGGTCATAGGAAGCACACTTCTACTGCCCAGGACACATGCCAGCTGCTTAGAAGCTGCTAAAGAGGTGGGGCTGGAGAGATGGCTCAGAGGCTAAGAGCACTGGCTACTCTTCCAGAGGACCTGGGTTCAATTCCCAGCACCCACATGATGGCTCATACTGTCTATAGCTCTTGTTACAAGGGATCCAGCACCCTCACACAGATGTACATGCAGGCAAAGCACCAATGCACACAAAATACAAATAAATATTTTTTTTTCAAGACAGGGTTTCTCTGTGTAGCTTTTGGAGCCTGTCCTGGAACTCACTTTGTAGACCAGGCTGGCCTCGAACTCACAGAGATTCACCTGCCTCTGCCTCCCGAGTGCTGGGATTAAAGGCGTGCACCGCCGCCTCCGCCGCCGCCGCCGCCACCACCACCACCACCACCTGGTACGAAGAAGAAGAAGAAGAAGAAGAAGAAGAAGAAGAAGAAGAAGAAGAAGAAGAAGAGAGGAAGAAGAAGAAGAAGAGGAGGAGGAGGAGGAGGAGGAAGAAGAAGAAGAGGAAGAGGAAGAGGAAGAGGAAGAAGAAGCTGCTGCTAAGGGACACTGGCTCCTCACTTGGACCCACGAGAAGTGGGATGACAGCCTGACACTGTGACTGTATTCTGTGTGGGTCTCATGTGCTTTAACAGCATAAGACATATGCATACGGCTACTGCAAAAACACTTGGGCGTCGTGACTCTCCTGAGAAGCCCGTGCTCATGCCTGAATGTGTCTTACAGTGTCTTCAGTGCCTCTTTCTAGTAACCCTGTGCACAAGTCTCTCCCTGATAAAGTCAAAGTCTACGGCGGTTCCCTGAGGATCTGCAGCCCCTGGACTCTGCTCCGTCTGCCCCTCTGCCCTCCAGCTGCTGACTAGGTTTCTCTGCCTTCACCACCACGCCTTTCTTTAACTGGTGGATCAGTGACTGAGCCCAGCCTGCTGGGGAGGCTGGAGCCTGGGCTTTTGTGTGAAAACGTTGGTTGCACTGTGGACAATGAACAGGAGTGGCGATAACGCCAAGTGTCCACCGAGTGCCTAGCTGCGCTCCTGCTTGCCCGGACAGGAACCCCACAACCCCACGGAGGAGCTAGTCTTATCTTCATCTTAGAGGTGGATAGTGCCCCCTGCTGGCAGGGCAGTAAATAGCCCAAGTAGGAGTTTAACCCAAGCCAGAATCTGGCAAAGATTCCCTGTGCACGCTGCAGAAACTGACTGGGGAAGTTGAGGCAGTCAGCTGGAGCCTCAAGTGAGTTTTCTCTCCATGGCTGAGCTTCTTATAACTAAACTTCTTGCTTCTCTCTCCCACGTCGGGCACTTTCACATCGAGGGATTAAATACTAGTAATGTCTCTTGGAAGTGGTTTACCTCTTAGCTGTTTTTTTTTTAAAGATTATTTATTATTTTTGTTTTATATGTATGAGTGTTTTGCCTGCACGAATGTACATGAATGCATGCTTGATGCCCGCAGAGGCCAGGAAGACGGTAATCCTCGGAAACTGGAGTTGTGAGCTGCCACGTGGGTGCTGGGAACTGAACACAGGCCCTCTGCGAGAGCAGCCAGGGCGCTCCGTCTCCATCTTCCAGCTGTTTTTAAGGACAAGGACACGATGTTTTTACTCTTGACCTGTTTTGCTATTCTCTTCTCTCCCTGTTACAGAGCTGGGGGTGGGCAGCCAATCATTAGCTAGACAGGGGCCCTTGAGGACACTTTGAGACAAACATGCTTGCGTCTGAAAAGGCGGCAGAGGCGCAATTCCACTTCCAAAGCTGGCTACCCAGGGAGCTCACACAGCACAGGACAGTTTCCCAACGCAAGACATGTCATAGGCTGCTACTGCCACCGGACCTGAGAGGCTCAGTGTGGGGACTCTGGGCTGGACAGTGTTCTTCCATGCTGCTGACTTCTTACAGGGCCTCCGGCCAGCACCGTCTCTCCAGGGTCCCTCCCTCTATCTGCAGAAACCAAGTGCAAGCTCAGAGCTCGGGGGGTGGGGGGGTCTTGCAAATTCCAGTTTTAAAGTGCATCTCACCCAAGGAACAAATGCCCCACAGACCCTTCCAGCTGAACAGAACTGCTCTGAACTGCAGGTGGTAAGTGTATGTCCTGTGCGCCACCTAGTGGCAGTACCAGAGTCCCGGTTTTTGATGGAAACCTGGTCTGGACAGTCACTAGTCGGACCTGGCCCCAGGACATGTCCAAGACCTCCAATGCTTGTCATGTCTGTGAAATGCCCCAGATTTCTGCCTGGATGCCCAGGGAGGTGTCCTGGTTGAAGGATCGGACTTAGCCCATCTGTGGAGCATCCCCTGAGGGTCTGGGTCTGGGGCATCAGCATTCGCTTTGATGTGAGGAAAAAAGGAGTAATTTAGAGCACTCTCTGAGAACATATGCTTGATGGATAACTTAGAATACACTAAAATCCTGAAAAATACAATTCATCCTGTATTGAACTATGAATATAGCCACAACTGTTAAGGAAACTGAATTTATAATTTAAAGACTCACAGAAATGAAGTCTCCAATTCCAGATGGTTCCACTGGAGAATTTACCAAATGTTGAAAGAGGAGTTGGCCCAATCTCTACACACTCTCTTTCTGAAAACAGAAGAGAAGGGGAAACTTCCCATTCATTTTATAAACCCAGCACGGCTCTGATAGTAAAGCCAGAGAGAGCACAAGGACCCACAGCTAGGGATCCCTGATCCTGGCCTCCTCAGACTTGGAAAGCTAATAGGATGGAGCCACGTTAGTACTTGGGTGGAGAGAACCATAGGTCAGTATTCCTCTTGAATATGGACACAAGCATCCTTAATAAAATATCACTAAATAAAATTCAGTAATATGAAGAAAAGTGACACATCATTGCCAGGGGGGTTTGTTCCATGGATGCCAGGTGTGGTAGTTTTAATAGGAATGCCCCCATGGGCTCATATAGGTGTGGCCTTGTTGAAGCAGGTTATAGCCTTGTTGGAGGAAGTGTGTCATTGAGGGGGTGGGTTTTGAGGTTTCAAAAGTCCACGCCGGGCCCAGTGTCTCTCTCTGCCTGTAGATCAGGATGCAACTCTCAGCTACCGCTCCAGCACCATGCTTCCGCCACGATGACAATGGGCTGACCCTCTGAAACCGTAAGCAAGCTAAGGGTGTCCTTAGTCATGATGTCTCTTCACAGCAGCAGAACACAGACTGATACACCTGGATAGTAGAAAACTTTAAAATCAGTCAGAGCAACTCGCCGTGTTCACAAGTTGAAAAGGAGAAATCACATGACCTTACAAATGAGCGTGGTCATGAAGCAATGGCCTTGGGAAAAAATGCAATGCCCATTCAGGATTTCTAAAAGAACTCTCCCTGGGAGGCAGAGGCAGGTGGATCTCTGTGAGTCTGAGGTCAGCCTGGTCTACATAGTGAGTTCCAAGCCAGCCAAGACTATATATTGAGACCCTCTCTCAATAAGTAAAATAAAATAAAATAACTTCTCAAAAAATTAGGATAGAGGAGCATTTTCCCAGTTTAATAAAGAAATACCTAGAAGAAAATGCTTCAGTAACATACTTAATGAAGAAAGGCTAGGGGCTTTCCCCATAGACGGTGAGCGAGGGGAAGGACTCACTCTCCCCCTCCTACACGGTCCAGTATTTGGGTGGAATAACGCATGAGAAGTACATGGAAGGTACAGAGAGCAGAAAGAACGGTGTGCTTGCAGGTGGCAGATCATCAGCGCATTCTCCGAGACCACCAAAGCAAAAGACACCTTTAACCCAACGAGTTTAAGAAGGACACAGTAGCCAGGTGTGGTGGCACACACCTTTAACCCCAGCACTCAGGAGGCAGAGGCAGGCAGATCTCTATGAGTTCGAGGCCAGCCTGGTCTACAGAGCGAGTTCCAGGACAGCCAGGGCTACACAGAGAAAGCCTGTCTCAAAAAAGAAAGCAAGCAAGCAAAGGACACAGTTGGTAAGAATGCACAACAAGCAATTTTGTATCCAAGCAATGAGCACACATGAATGCCACGTTACAAATTACAATATTCTTGTAATTATGCACCAAAATTAAATACTAGTTATCAACCTGTCAATATACAGTTTGTGGGGTTTTTATGTTCAGATCTTTCATGTAACTGAAGAAGCCCTTGAACATCTGATCCTCCAGCCTCCATCTCATGAGCCCTGAGACCACAGGGTGCAGGGGATCAAACCCAGAGGTCTGGGTAAGCCAGACAAGCAGCTGAGTTCCATCCCTCGCCCACATACACAGATCTTCTGCTGACAACTATAAAATATTTATGAAAGGAATTCAAGAAGCTATAAATACATAAAAAGACACCCTGTACTCATGATTGGCAGGTTCATCATAGTAAAGATTTTAGTTCTGTGTTAAGCTGCCAGCAAGACTGTTTAGCTATGAATAAGATTATTCTAAACTTTATACGGACAGGAAAAAAAAAACAGAATAACTCAGACAACTTTGAAAAGAAGAAGAAAGCTCAGGAGAAATCTGTCTCGCCATTTCAAGAGTCATTACAAAGTCAAAGTGATCCAAAGTGGGTTGGCAAAGGAAGAGACTTGGAGATCAATGGGATGGGACAGCAAACCCCGAAGGGCCCAAGAACACGCTCAACAGGGCATTTGTTCCTGTTTTCTTGTTTGATTGTTTGTTTGTTTGAGACAGGGTCTTACTCTATAGTCCTGGCCAGCCAAGAACCCACTCTATAGACTAGGCTGGCCCCCAACTCACAGAGATCTGTCTGCCTGTCTCCCACACTCTGGGATTAAAGGTGTGTGCTACCTTGCTCTCACCTAATTTTTGAGAGGCAGAAAAGTAATCCAAGAGAGGAAAGAATATCTTTATAATAGATTGTTCTGGCAGAGCCGGACATCCACAGGTGCCAGATACACAACAACAAAATTAAATGCCCCAGCCTCTCAACTCCAAACCACACATCATCCAAAATTAACACAGCTGTGGACAGAAATCCAAAGTGTAAAACTTCCGGCAACAAAAGGAGAATCCTTGAAATCTAGCGTTGCAGAGTTCTTAGACATCACCCTCAAAGTACAATCTATGAGAAGAAAAGCTGATAAACTGGACGGATCGAAACAAAGCACTAGTTCTACAAAAGATCCTGTTAAGAGATTGAAAATATCTGTAAGCCACATGCCCAACCAAAGCCAGTGTCTACATTCCATAAAGAAAAGATGGTTCAACGTCCCTGGTGACTGGGAAGAAAACAAGAGACGGGAGTTAATGAAATGCCACTGGATAGCTATCACATGAGCGGCAGGTCTAGGTTATGTGGTGGTATTTTACTTGTACTGAAATGTGATTTTAATTGTATGTTAATAAATAAAGTTGCCTGGGGGTCAGAGCTATTAGAGCCATAGCAAGTGCGTGGCGGTGGCGCACGCCTTTAATCTCAGTACCATAGAGGACCTGGAGGGCTGTACATACAGGCAGTGATGAGGCAGTCACGTGTTTGGGTTTACAACCAATGAGAAGGCAGAACAGCTAGACTATATAAAGACATACACACAGGAAGTAGGACCCTTTTCGGAGAGCTCTCTTGGCTGAAGAGGATCACTGAATCAGGAAGAGTGAGGCTCTTAGCTCTGACCTCTTGGCTTTCTTCTCTGAATCGGCTCTATGTTTCTTATTTAATAAGACGGTTGGTTACATCTACAATTAGGTACCGGCTCTGGCCTCCAGCTTCTCCCAGCATGATGACTACCCATCTGGAGTCCTGATCCCCCACCCTAGACCCCTCCAGCCTCTAAACTGGGCTTCCCTTCCCCCAGCTTCTGAGTCCTCTATAACAGCCATTTTGGCTTCCAGCTCTCTTGGTTCCCCTCTCTTTGCTCTCTTGGTCTTTTTTTTTTTTTTCTCCCTCTCTCTTCTCTTCCTCTTCTTTCTCTCCTCTCAGGGCCTGGTCTATTCCACTGGCCATGTTCAGTCCGCACTGTTCCAGATGCCTCTGGCTGTGTTCTCTTGTTCTCTCTCAGATCTACAGGAAACCTTTTCCTCAGCCTTACCTAGGTGATATACCCACACAGGCGAGGCACAGCTTCCCACCCCATCCTTTTACCCTTGTCTGTCAGCCACTGGGTTAACAAGCCGGTTGTATTTTCCCAGGGCATGGTGGCCGGGGAGGGACAAGGGGGAGCAGGCGTCTTGGAATCCGGGACCTGCTGTGCTAAATGCAGGAAAGTCCCTGGCAAATCAGACATAGTTCACTCTACCGGAGGCTCCCAGCTCTGCATCGTCACGGCTTCCTCTCCGGTTTCCCTGTTAGACAGTAACCTGAAGGGCACAACTGTGTTTTGCTTTACAGTCATGATTGTTGGATGCTCAGTAAGTACGTGGAGATAGAAGGAATGAAGGGAGATAGGAGGAAGAAAGTCGAGTGGCCGTGACCCTGCCTTCAGGATCTCCTAACTACTTTTTCCTCCTGTGTTTCAGGAGGACCCGACAGGGAGCTGCTTGCACTGGCTGCTTGCCGATAATGCACACATCCTGTGACGGCTTCTGAATGGACTGTGCCCTAGCTTTGATTTGTAGGGTTTCTCCCAGCACACCGTGAGCTGGCGCTGGGCATGACTGTCATACATAATCAAAGGCATCGGAACCCAGTTGTGAGTGCAGTCGGCCTGGATTCAAATCCCAACTCTCTGGATTCCCGGCTGTGTGACCTTGGACAAGCTGTTTTGATCTTTCTGCCTCAGTTTCTTCACCTAACATGGATTTAGGAATGATAGGGGCTCTAACCCCCGTTAGAGGGGCTGAAAGGCGCCCACAGTGACCAGAATCTGCAGCGGGCAGCAGCTCCCGGCATCTCTGAAGGTCAGGAGAGGGTATTCTGGGGTGAGGACACAGAAGGCGCAGGACACCACTGTCTGTCCCTTACAAATGTCCCCTCTCACGAGTCCCCACTCATTGCCACAGAAACCAGACAGGCCAGGCCCCTGAGGTCCTCTGGGCCCCTGCCTACGACTACGATTCTGCATACCTTGTTATTGAGGGGGGCCAGGGGCTCTTGTGGGGATCCTGTTCAATGCTGAGTCCTTGAGGAAGCACTCTAATAATGATTTAAACACCTATTGTGATGAGTCCAAGTGTCCTTTTGGTCCCTGTTGTTTATCGGTGCCCAGACCTGCCTCATGTCCTCATCTCCAGACCTCACACCTACCTTCTTCCTGTGGTTGGGGTCATAAACCAGGAAGCAGAATGTCCCTATACAAAATGGCTCCACTTCAAGCTCCTCCCCTGTACTCTAACCTGAGAGACAGCAGGGGAAACAGAGCATGCTGGATTCAAATCCAGTGCTGAACTCATCCTCATCCTCATCCTTTGTTTTTTTAAATGGTTTATTTTTATTTTATATGCATTAATTATTGTTTTGCCTGCATGTATGTCTTTGTTCACTTGGAGCAGCTGTGAGCTGTCCTGTGGGTGCTGGGAATTGGACCCAAAACTTCTGGAAGAGCAGTCAGTGCTCTTAACCACTGAGCCACCTTTCCAGCCCCCAACACTATCCTTTCTAGAGAGCTAACAAAACAGCCCCTTTGTCTGCAGACGCAGTGAGGTACACAGATTCATTTCCTCTGCTTCAGATACTCAACAGCCTGGAACACACACAAACACACAAGGGCATGCACCATACACACCCAGCACTCACTCACCCACACAACACACACACACACACATACACACACAGAACTCACCCACACAACACACACACACAGAACTCACCCACACAGCACACACACACACACACACACACACACACACAAAACACACACACAGATATGAAATCAGAAAAAATAAGAGACACCAGGCTGTTTCCCAAATGCTTGTAGTTTGGTTTTCTGGAGGAGTGGACCCTAGAGAGTCACTCAGCTCCAGCAAGGGACACGGGCTTAGGGGACCAGAGAAGGTGGGTACAGGGTAAGGGCAAAGTCACCCGCTCCGGAGGAAAACTGGATCTGTGTCCGAGTCTAGACTTGACCTGTGACAGGCTGGGTGACCCCTGCCAGTGGCTTGTCCTTTGTGGGCCTCGGTGTTTCTCCTGGGTAAGGAGCACACATGAGCAGAGCTGAGAGATGGCAAAGGGTGAAGTCTGCGGATGCCGAGACTGTCTCTGCCTGGTGCTGAAGACTAGATTGTCACAGCTTTTCCTGCCAGGCCAGGATGGACCACGGGAACATGGAGAGCCAATGCTCAGAATCCACTGGGCCACCAAAGCCACCACAGAAGACGCAGGGATTCGGCTGGAAGGTTAGCCAACAAGAGCTACAATGGTGTTTTTCTCTGTGGCCCGAAATGGCTTGTCCGTCATGGTGGCCTGGGCACTCTGCGTCTTCATTACCTAGGTGGGTGGGGCAATCAGCCCTGTTTGGACCTCCCAGGAGATCTATTTTTGTGTGGCAAACAAGGCCTAGACAAGTCCAGAGGCAACCTACCAAGCCCCAGGCAGGACACCCACCGCTCCCACAGAAAGCCAATGTCTCATCCAGGATAGAGGCCTCCTGGAAGGGGAGGTATGGGAACAGGCAAAGGCTGTTGTCTGTGTTAGCCAGAGCAGGGTGCTGGGGTCGGGGTGGGCAGCAGTGTGTTAGAGAGGCTAGCTACCACACAGACCTATGCCCCACAGTCCCCACAGACCTGGGGAAGCACACAACACCCTGGCTGTTAGTCAAGGGTTGGCAGAGAGGAAGTGGGAAGGAACAGAGCAGGAAACAGAACTCCCCGGAGCTGCCTAGGGTCCGCAATTTACAGCTTCACCCACAGACTCCAGCACCCGGCTTACCGGGGCACTCAGCACTGAGGGCCCTTTCTGAGGGCAGCTTGTGTTTGCCAAAAATAACTGGCAGGTCAGAAATGCTTTCCACTCAGAGGCGGGGAGATGGAAAGTTCCAGAAGCCCCTATGTAATGGGGCCTTTCACGGCTCACCCAACAGACCCTAGAAAACAGTAAACAACTGGCCAGCTGTTCAGAAAGTACTACAGGGTCCCCTCCAAGAGAGCTAAAGCTGGACTCCAGAGTGACATGTGTCTACGTGTCTGTGTGGCTCAGACACACAGCGGCAACCTCAGAGAGAGCCATCTCTGAGTCATCACACTTTGGGGGTTCCCCACTGAAACTCCGGCAGGGGAAATGACTCAGAAGTAAAGGCGTGCATGCAAGTGTGAGGATGAGTCCCCAGAACCCACTTAAAGGCTAGACACACATGACAGTGCATACCCGTCATCCCGGAACGCCTATGGCAATGTGAGGCTGAGGCAGGGGAGTATCGGGAAGCTCAAGGGACAGCCAGCTAGCCTGGCGGTCACCGTGGCAGGTCAGAGGAAACCCCGTAGTCAAATGAGGTGGAAGGTGAGGACCAGCACCCATGTTTGTCCTATGACCTTCACATCATGTGCTATGGCACACGTGCACCATGCTTGTGTGGCCCAAATTCACACACATACAACCACACACACTATATATATATATATATATATATATATATATATATATATATATATATACACACACACATATATGTATAGATAGATACAGATATGCAATGCTAAAGGAGGAAAATAACAAAGTGGAATATGTGGGACCTTTACACTTTTATGAATTAATTTGTGTGTGTGCAGGGGGAGAAGGGGCAAGTGTGTGAAGGAGGTCAGAGGACAGCTTGAGGGAGTTAGTTCCTTCATTCGGCAGGCTTGGTGGCAGATGTATTTACCAGCTGAGCCATCCCGCTGGTCTTTTGGTGGGACCTTTCAGAGGTGGCTGGGGTGGAGGTGGGTCTTCAGTCCTCACAAGCAAGCCATCTGATCATGAGTGGCTCATCCAAGTGTCTGTCTTATAAAACACGCAGGTCGTCAGGTAGGCGCTAACCTGTTGCTCCCTGGGCGGACACCAGGGGGCAGGCCATCTCTTGGCCTCAGGCGTCACCTGTACCACATAAGCTCACAGTGAGCTCCAGCACGTGACCGAGTGCTTCCAGGCTACCGTGCATAAGGCTTCTCTCCGCGGCCTCTCTCGGGCAGGCTTACGTGAAGGTCTTCACTCTCCTGTGCACGTTTTTCTGAATTGCCCTCTTCCGGCACCCCAAACGCACCCCCACAGTAACAGCAGCTCATCTACAAGTGTATGGGAACTGAATCCATCTGACTCAATAGACCGAGATCCTACTACGTAGACATTTAGAGATCACCGTCACCTTCTGAAGCATTTTAAAAGTTAAGGCTGGGCCTTTTGTTCATGGCACCCAGTGGTTGAGACGACCCAGATGTCACTACCTCAGCAACACTAACAATGCTCGTGGGGTGACGCTCATTTTGCTGGGTAGTGACTGAGTCCCACCTTCTCACTGCCAGCCCCTGCCGAGCCCTCCCAGACCCTGAGGGCTAAGGGAGTGGGCACCCGGCCGCACATATCGGGTTGTTATGCAATTTGATCAGAATAAGGAATGTGAAGGGATGTCGGAAGGAAAACATACAGGCAATATAAATCAGCAAGAGATGCAGGGAAATCGAAAAGGGGCAGTTGCCATGGAAACAGGAGAAAGGAGCAACACAGTCTATGATATGTCACAGTGTGCTTTTTCAGTCCAAAGAAAGTGTGGAATTCCGCCTACACAAGCTTGGCATCGCTGTGAGCGCTGGGTGGTTGGAGGCACGGGCAAGTTCAGGCGTCTGTGAAAGACCCTGATGGGAGAGAGGGCGAGACCCAGATGTTGGTACAATGCTTTGGTCTTTCAGCTTCCAGCTCATCACTGAACAAAAGGTGATCCCTCTGCTAGTCTGCCAGGTACGAGCTCACATTTCACAGATGAGGGACCTGAGGCAGAATCAAGTCAGACAGAGGGGGCAGGGCTGGGATTCGAACCTAGATTGCTTGAGTCAGGACTGCAGGGGGAATTCAATGTACCTAAAGCGGGCTTCGATAAAACGGGGACTAAAACCAACTTGGGGAGGAAAGGGTTTATTTCAACTTACACTTCCAGGTAACAGTCCCCCACTGAGGGAAGTCAAGGCAGGGACCACGAAGAAATGCTGCGTACTGACTTGCTGAGTCTGTCTGGTTCAGCTAGCTTTCAAGGGCCATCTGCCCAGGCACCACCCACAGTGGGCGGGGCCGTCCCATATCAATCATTTGCCAAGGCAGTGAGTGCCTCACTGACACACCCCGGGGCGATCTAAGCGCAGTTCAATTGTTCTCTAGTTTGTGTCCAGTTGACAATAAAAACCAAGCAGCGGTTACCCAGGGCGGGGACTGGGGTGAGGCAGGAGGAAGTGTGGCTCTCCCCACAGGCAGGGACCATCTCCGTGTCCCAGTGCCTCAGGTGCGGCTCTTGCTCCCCCAGGCTGCTTCCCAGCCCTCCCTTTCCACCACCTTGCGCCTCAAACGTGAGGTATGTTCCCACGTGTCTGCCTGGGACATTCTCTCCTGCTCATCAGGAGCCTCCACCCTTCATTACCAAAAGGGTCCCCAGGTATCGTCTTGGGGTGCTGTTCTCTCAGGGCCCCTCCTGGCTGAAGCTCTGAACTTTATTCAACCCGCTTCCTTCCTGGAACTCCTGGCTTGTGTCTGCTGGGCACCTCTGCCTAGCAACCGTGTATTTGGGGCCAGAGAGCAGATGGCAAGCCCCACTGGTGGAGTGGGGCCCAATTACACACTCGAGACCTCAAGGACTTGGGCCAAGGGTGGTTCAGGAGCAAGATCTGCTGTGTGTGGTACGGGAGCGAGATGGCAGGTGTAGAGGGAAGGGGGTGGCAGCGGTAGGATCCGTTAGGAAGTCAGGGCACCTCAGAGTGCAGGCAGCACCAGACGAGGCTGTGGCATGGGATGTCCAGGGTTGATGTGCAGTCCAGGATGCCTGCCTGTCAGATGCAGCGTAGCAAGGGGACCAAGGCTGGGTTTTGGTGCCACGGGCCTGGCCTTTGTAAGCTGGTGTACCACAAACTGACTAAAATCCTAAAAAAGTGACTCATACCTCCTGTCAGGGTGCTGAGGATGTGCCAGCCAGTGTGTGTCGACCGGTGTCTGGCACGTGCCTCGGGGCACTCAGGGCAAGGCACTGATGGCAGCCTGCAGCTGTTCACAGTGAAAAGCAAATACGTTTTGGGAAGACACTTGCTAAGAACCAACCCAAACGGGGCATGAAAAAGGACAGAAGGCAGAAGGCACATGTCACTGCTGTCCACTCAACGGAAACCAGAGACTGCATTCACCGGGGCTGGGGAACAGTGCCGGGACATCAGAATGTGATTTAATGATGTGGATGGCTTTGCTTCCGGAAGACCGGGGTGGACAGCCAGTCGGAACTGGAAAGGGTAACTGAGGAGCCATCGCCCTGTAAGGGAACCCTCAGCTGATACTGCCCAGGGAGCAGCATGGCACCACAGAAGCGACCACACAAAGCCACGGGCCTGCTCAGCCCTCTGCAGCGTCAAAGAAGCCCAAACCACCACACAATAAGAAGGCACACGCGAATTAACACCTTTTACTGTTTCACATTTTTTCCCCAGAAAATTTGTAACAAAAATACATGGAATTGGAATCTGAGTTACAGTACATTGTGCGATTACAGAATATAAACAATGAAAACTATTCCTTCTCATGGGGGCAGAACATTCCATTCCACTAAGAATCATAACATGATTAGGCACAGTTAATCTACACTGTCGTTCTAATCGCAGAGACTGGCAGACTTGGGAGAAAAATTAAAAAATAAATAAATAAAACTGAACAGTCGACTATTGGGGTCCCCTGACCTTTCTCCTCTTCCTACTGTCTTCACATAAGCTGACGGTGAGGATGTGAGGGAGCCCTGTGGGGCAGCAGAGGTGCTGCTGGCTGGACACTAGGCAAACACATGTTCCCTGAGGTGGCCCAGAGTGTTCTGTGGCACCACTCAGTACTGCAGGGACCGACGGGAAGAGGAGAGGGCAAAACAAGGAGCCACAGGACCAGGGCAGGCGGCCTGATGGCTGCTACAGTGGGAAGATGGTGTGAACACAGTCCTCAGCCTGCGCGTTCACAGTCTTGTAACCCAGGAGCTAAAATCACGCTGTAAAAACACCAGCAGCAAGCTGCCAGAGTTCCATTGGGTTCATTCAACAGAAAAAGGAAAAACCATTTGGTTTTTCAATGAAAATCCTTCACATCCACCTGTGTTCAATAATAATAATAACTTATGTTATGAACAGCTTCCTTACAAAAGTAATTACCTCAGAAGATTTATGTGCTATGTCTGGAAAGAGCTACTGGCCTCTGAATGTATTCTCAGGGGACAGCAGCTTAGAACTAAATCCACCTCACAAAAACAAGAAGTTTAGAGCAAATTAAGCATTTTCCATTGAGAACAATCGCAGCTCACTCAGACCAACAGATAATAAACTGTATCAAGAAAGACATTTGCTGTTGGTCAGCCTCTGGGCTGGCAACAATCTACAGTCCTGCAATGGCCATGCAATGGATGCAAGTGGGCAAGCCAAGCCGCACCTCCCTTCCCAAGCAGCTTCAGCGACGTGCACAGCGGGGAACTTGCAAAAAGTGGACCATGGTTTTTCTTGTTCTGGACATAAGACTCATGAAAAGAGACAGTGAGTGCTACACAGGTCAGTAAACGATCAGTGTATTTAGTCACAGGGCAATCACTGTCTCGGGACAAACGTTTGTGGCTTTCGTAAGCCAATTCATCCCCCTTCTACACGACTATGCAGTCCAGCCACGACACGCTTTTAGACGAAAACTGATTGCTAACATTCCCTATCTCTAGTATCATTAACCCCATGGAGAAAAAAGAAAATAGAATTGACATTAGAGAGCTGGAAAACAAGATTATACAACCTAAAGGGGAGGTCGAGAAGAACAGATCCATCCGACAGCTGCTCCATCACTGCCTACCACTCTGGGCTTGCGGCTGGTGACTTCATGGACGCATCTCCCTGATGCACTGCCGAATGTCTGTCTGAGTCCGTTAAGGTGACCCCAGTGTGACGCTGCAGCCTTCCACCTGCCACCTCCTACCCACGAGATCCCAGGGACCTGGTGGCCTCAGGCCAGCATCTTGGATAGATGCCGAGAGCCCAAGAGCCTTCCTGAACTTCCCCTGGATGTGGGCCAGGAAGCAAGGCAGATCTGTAGTCTTGGCGACAGCATCCACACCGGGGCTTAACCTCAGCAGCCAGCCTGGAGGATGTCTCCACCAGAACGCTTAGTCACCGACAACGTGGTGAATATCTGCAGGGAAGAGAAGAATTTTCAAACCCGTAAGCAAACAAGTCCACGGACAGCAGCACATGCATGGAAATGACCCAGGTGTCAGGGAGAACGACCAGGACAAAAGGAGTGTGACAAGGACGTCTCTAGTTCTCCAGAGGATAACAGGAGGGACTGCATTAAAATGAGCGGTCTCGTGCGTGTGCAAACGTTCAGTGGTTAGGAAGTACTCACTACCCTTGCTCTGCACACCGGAGAGCTAAGCCCAGCTCATACAGATCAAAGCCCTGGAGGGGATGCAGGCTGCATAAGGATGAGCTGGAGCGGCCTCAACAAGCTCCTTCCGTAGCAGCTCTGGCGGCCCCACCCACCCTTCCCTCTTCTTGTTTCCACAACAGTGCCCCACGTCCTTGTCCTCTTCTGTAGCTCTGTGGTCACAGCCCAGAGTTGCAGCGAGACCCTGCAGACCCCAGTCACCTTACAGGCGGCCCCACCGTGATGCACAGGAAGCTCTGCTGAGTTCCACCTTAGCTTCCCGGTGTCAGGTACCCAGTGCTGTTCTGAGCGGCTCCTTGTGGGCACACGGACACGTGCAATCTCCTGAACTGGACCCTCCTCCTCCACTGACACTTCACTAGAAACACTGCGTACCCACTGCTCAATTCCTCCCAGCTCCTCTCGGGCAAAAGTTTGTCTTCTGTGAAGTTCTCAGGGTTCAGTTACCAGGCCGTCCCCTAATGACGCCAGTCACAAAGGTTATACATCTAACAACATGGCAGACTGTTGCTACCCTCTCAGTATTTCCAATGTCAGCACAGCCTAGGGACCTTTAAACCCCAGCCAATGGGCTCGACCTGCCCCAAGGAGCAGAGCCTCCTTAACTGAAGGCCACAGGGCATTTGGAAGTGTACCCGAGGAAGCAAACACAGACTGCATGCTACCAAATAATACCTTCCCTGGTTCTCAAAAACTTGGTTCTTAGAACACTAACTTACGTATTTATCCATTATTTGAGACAGGACCTCACAGTCGTCCAGACTGAGTTCCAGCTCCCGGCGGTTTTCCTAGCAGCATTCCGAGTACCACTATTCACCTACGAACCACCATTCCTAATCCATGAAGAAAAGGGCATGACATCAAGGCCATCTTGACACACGGACCAAAGCACCTGGGATCAACCAATGATACTTCGGAGAAAGGGGTTTCTAATCCCGAGGAGGCCTTTGCTGTGGCTTAACCTTTGAGTGAGGCATGGCCTTTTCCTATAAACTAGCAGCAATGTAAAATTCACACTTGAGTACTTCCAGGCCAATTCCTAAAATATGAAAATTCAATTCAAAACCAGGCAACTATAATAGGGGATTCATCTTTGTTAGCAGGGATGTAAAGTCCCCGAAGTAGACATCCCTTTTTCATAACTACAGAAAAAAGTACATTCACACTGAATTGTGAGAGGCTCATTAGCACCCTTACATTCCACGCTGACACACTGTGAGCCAGCCCAACTGTTTCTGAAAAGGAACGCAATTCCTTTGTTTAAAAAATGCGCGTTACGGATGGGGACAATGTGTGATAATGAAAATAACTGCTAGGATAACAGTATTGTGTACAATTTAAGACACCATCGGACGAGCTCTTCCCAGTCTTTACATGGGAGACAAGGAATGAGCACAGCATATATTTAAACAAACTCTTGGCTCCTGACACCTGCAAGCTTACATTTCGTTTCTTGGGGTGTAGAAAGATTCAGAAAGAGGTTTGGAAAAGAACTAACCCACCGAGGAGTGGGAGCATTTAACAAAAAGAGCTGTTTCTTCTTTTCCTGTACTGGCGGAATGCTACTGAAGAGGAAGCCAGCCACCACTGACAACAGACCCACGGGAAGATGGGAGGGTCGATTTTACAGAGACGTCAACTCTTGTACCACTGCTTTAGAACTTTTGAAAAATACTTGTCTGTGAAAAATGACCGAGGAGGGCAGCACACAGGACACTGGAGGAAGTGCTCAGACACTTGCACCGGGACACTGGGGTCGCCCGGGTTTAGCTGGGCCCCCGGTTCCCACCCTCTCTTAGAACGGGAATGTACTGAACGTTAAAAACAAAAATTCTTGATGCATTTTAAGATGGGCTCGGTTGTTTTGTTTTCTGGACACAAAGTCTCACTGTGTGTAGCTTAAGCTGGGCTCGGCTCGGAATCCCCCACTTTCTTCTCTCCTGACGTAGCCTGTGCTGCTGCAGCCAGCCTCAGTTAAGACATCAGACACTTCAAAGGGAACTTTCTGGAAGCTTTCTGTGTTAGCTTTCCCCCACAAGTGAAGTCGCTTAGCTGGAATCACTGGAGCATGGTTGACACTCCAGGCCCTGGGGCTTCTCTCCAAGACCTCCAGTCAGAACAAGAACCATTTCCTACAGAAATTCCAGAAGGAAATTGTATCGCCTAAAGATGAAGTGTCAACTGGAGAATCTTCTGTGTCTGCAGTAACGACTCCTCTGAGGTAAACAGTGAAAAATGCTGTCTTCTCCTGGGTTCCTTCACGTGGCAGCAGGCAGAGTAACACTGAGTGTTCGCTGCAAGGCTACCCATGGCTCAGGTGCCATGGCCACTTCAGAACACTTCACGGTAACTCAGGACTGGTTTCTAATTTACCATGATTTCTATGTCTATGGGCTGACATTTGTGAAATTCCACAAAACGCATTAGGAAAATGAAATTTTAAAAGGCATGTCAACTAGGGCATGTCAACTGTCAAATGGTTCGAGTTTCTGACCCTTCTCTTCATTTCTAGCCCTTTCTGTCACAGGCCAGCAGCAACCATCCCAGGGACCACTCCAGACAGCAAATGTCTGGACCCTGCCTCCCAGCTACCTGAGTCAGCTCAGCCTTCAGCAGAGAAGCACCCCTTGAGAGTCAAACTTCACTTCTAGATCAAGCCCCTTCCTCGGGAAAAGATTTCTGCAGTCGGGAAAGAAAGCCTTGGACTTGTCAAAATTCTAATTTCTCATCAAGTAGAGTTCACGGGCAAGGTTGACAAGACAACAAAAACCTCCAGTCAAGCTGCTCCCTCTGGGTGGGAAGGACCCGGGGAGAAGAGGCGCCTGGTCAGCCGGTGCAGTGTCAAATGCTACGTCCACGCTTTGCCACGGCCTTGCTGCTGTCGGGGCCACACTGGACACGTTCCTCCTTTAGCACACTTGGCTGCAAGCCAAGCTTTAGAGCAGAGACGTGCCAGACTTCGCCGAGAAGCCGCTGCTGACTGAGATCACAGTTCAGACTGGGCAACCGTGGGCCAAGGCCTGTGACCTGTCCTCAGTGTCACTGCCTGTCACCAGGAGATGCTGCCCTCAACTTCCTGAGGAAAGGGAGACAAAAGCTAACCCAGGAGAGCATGGTGCCCAGCACACAACAGGCCCTCCTGCAGGCAGTGGGGGGTCACGGTCAGTGTCTCCACACTTCCACGGTCCCCTCCCCTCCCCTCTCCCTTAACAGCCCTGTTCTCCTCAGTTCACCTCCCACAGTGTAATGGAAGCAGGCTGGTGGAGATGGAGGAGGCATGGCTAGAATGGGGGGGGGGGGGTAGATTTCTGTTGTTTTCTTTTTTCAAAAAGATTTTTACGATTTATTTATTTTTATCACCTAAAAATTGTTTATGTGTATATGTAAACAAATGCCAAGTGCGTGCAGGTGTCCTAAGGTCCCCTGGAGTGGAGTCACTGGTGGTTGTGAAGCCCCTGACGTGGGTGCTGGGGACAAACTCAGGCTCTTTGCAAAAGGGTCTAAACTGTTAACTGCCAGGTCATCTCGCCAGCCTGATTTCTGTGTTTCCACATAAGCCTGCTCCTGGTGCTGTTAACATGCTCTTAAAAACCAAAATTCACCAGCATCTTCCCCATGCGGGCAGTCTATCACTGCCCTGAATAAAAGATATGGCCAAAGAGTATTAACTGAAACCAGGTGGTAGTGGTGCATGCCTTCGATCCTACTCAGGAGGCGGAGGCAGGAGGATATCTGAGTTTGAGGCCAGCCTGGTCTACAGAGTGAGTTCCAGGATAGCCAAGACTACACAGAGAAACCTTGTCCTGAAAAATCAACCAACCAACCAAACAAACAAATAAATAGAATTAATCTAGACTCTGAAGTCTTTATGATTTTTGCAGACTAGGTTTTTGTTTTTGTGAATGACAAAGAGCAGCTTCCATGACTCATGCTCCACCTCTCTGCTGTGCCTGTTCGGAGAAACAGGTTAGCAGTTTAGTTTCTGGTCAGTCTGGAGGAGGACCCCATTCCCAATGACGGAGAGGCAGGGCAAACAGAAGCTCAATGTCTCCCCACCCCTGTCTGTGCTTTTGTTTGTTTTAAAGATGGGTCTCTAGCCTATTGCTGTAGAATATTATTTTAAGATGTGTTACATTTGTTTATGCCGTGGAACATTTGTTTAATGATGCAAAGATGTGTTGAATTCTTTCATGTTGCGTCTGTGAAGCTGTGTTGCTGTGCCTGTCTAAAACACCTGATGGTCTAATAAAGAGCTGAACGGCCAATAGCGAGGCAGGAGACAGGATAGGAGGGACTGGCAGGCAGAGAGAATAAATAGAAGGAGAAATCTGGGAGGAGAAATCTAGAAGCAAGAAAGATCAAGGAGCAAGAAAAGAAGAGAGGACACCAGGGGCCAGGGGCCAACCACCCAGCCACCCAGCCAGCCACAGAGTAAGAGTGAAAGTAAGACAGAGAGAAGTAAGAAAAGGAAAAAGCCCAGAGGCAAAAGGTAGACGGGATAATTTAAGAAAAGCTGGCAAGAAACAAGCTAAGCTAAGGCCAGGCATTTATACGAGAGAATAAGCCTCTGTGTGTATTTATTTGGGAGCTGGGTGGCGGGACCCCTAAAAGAACAAAGCACCAAAAGAGTAAAAAATCAAACCAAACCCAACAACAGCCTATTGTGTGCACAAATTCACTTCGTAGCTCAGAATGACTTTGAACTTCTGAGTATCCTGCTTCCAGTTAAGTCCTAGGATCACAGGGGTATGCTGCCACGTCCAGTTAAGTCCTAGGATCACAGGGGTATGCTGCCACGTCCAGTTAAGTCCTAGGATCACAGGGGTATGCTGCCACGACCAGTTAAGTACTGGGATCACAGGGGTATGCTGCCACGTCCAGTTAAGTACTAGGATCACAGGGGTATGCTGCCATGACCAGTTAAGTACTAGGATCACAGGGGTATGCTGCCACGTCCAGTTAAGTACTAGGATCACAGGGGTATGCTGCCACGACCAGTTAAGTACTGGGATCACAGGGGTATGCTGCCACGTCCAGTTAAGTACTGGGATCACAGGGGTATGCTGCCACGTCCAGTTAAGTACTGGGATCACACGGGTATGCTGCCACGTCCAGTTAAGTACTAGGATCACAGGGGTACGCTGCCACGTCCAGTTAAGTACTAGGATCACAGGGGTATGCTGCCACGTCCAGTTAAGTACTAGGATCACAGGGGTATGCTGCCACGACCAGTTAAGTACTAGGATCACAGGGGTATGCTGCCACGTCCAGTTAAGTACTGGGATCACAGGGGTATGCTGCCACGTCCAGTTAAGTACTGGGATCACAGGGGTATGCTGCCACGTCCAGTTAAGTACTAGGATCACACGGGTATGCTGCCACGACCAGTTAAGTACTGGGATCACAGGGGTATGCTGCCACGACCGGTTAAGTGCTGGGATTGAACCAAGGGCCTTATGCATGCTGAGGCAAGCACTCTACCAAGCCACATCCAAGCCTTCTGTGTGTATCGTGTGTGTGTGTGCACATGAGTGTGTGCACATGCACACTCAACTTCAGGTGTCTTCTGTTGCTTTCCACCTTTTATTTTTACACAGTCTTTCACTGAACCTGCTTCCAGGATCCACCTGTCTCCATTCCCTGAGCCTTTGACAACCCCACCCCACCTCCGTACTGGGGTCACAGAGGCATGTCACCACACCAGTGTGCACTTTAGCCACTGAGCCATTTCCTCAGTCCCTCCCTTTCTGTCTTCTCAAAGCTGACATTTCATGTGTTCAACACAGCGTTCAGTTGTACGAACACAACTGGAAACGGAAACCAGCCAGTTATGAGCTGCAGAATTATGATCCAGTAAGACCGCGCACACACACACACACCTCCTGCGAGGACACACACAGCACAACATATAGCACACAGATAAAAGCCATTATCAGCCCCCACTAAACCACTGAGTTCTTCCACGGCACCCTCGGCTTATGATCCCTACATAGTAACAGTGTGTTAGCCTGGAGAGCAAGACGTGAGCCAACACTGACACCCAGAGGCCCGCACCAGGCAGTCTCCAGTTTCACTGACATCTGCTCAGTGTCTTAAAAGCACCACATCCCAGCATCACCCTCGGATACCCACAAGCTCAGAAGCAGACACCATCTTTAGCTTTGAGACTTTCCCAGACAACTAACATAGAAGATAAATCATCACCATGGAAATACTTCAGGACATACAGGAATAAAAGTTGTTGTTTTTTTCTTCCTTTGAGGCAGAGTCTCACTATGTAGCCCTGGCTAGCCTGGAGCTTGCTATGTAGACCAAGCTAGCCTTCAACCCACACAGATCTGACTGCCTTGGGGTCCCAAATACAAAATTAAAGGTGTGTGCTGCCATGATCATGGATAAATTAAAGCTTTAAGGCTAGTTTCTCTAAGCATTCTCAACACTATTCTATCTACCTGCAAGGCAGAAGTCTCTAGTCTATACAGCAGTGGGAAATATGAAAAAAGGGGAGCCCAGTCTAGAAGGCAAGCCTCTAGAGGCATTATCAATCACGGCCACATGGTCAGGTGCAGAAGCAGCTGAAATGCTGGAAGAATGCCAGCGAGCCCGAGGCCGGAGTGGCAAATGCGGGCATTTTTTAACAGAGGTGGAAAGTGCATGTGACTCACCTCCGCGCAGACAGGGTGGATACCTATAGTGCTGTCCAGCTGCTGCTTGGTCATTCCACACTTGAGTGCAGCCGCGAAGCCCTGCGTCACTTCTCCAGCATTTGGACCCAGTACGTGAAAGCCCACGACACGCTCCTAAGATGCAAAATAAAGTGATACAGGTAAGTAAGTCGGTTTCTTCCTTCTCTCCTCACAGCCTGGGGTACCTCCCCACAAAGTTCTAAGAAGCCCCTCACAGAAATGGCTGCCTTGCACTGTTAAAGCCCAAGTGTGTGCCATGGAGGGTGATGACTTCAACACGGACAACAGAGAACAGGAGCTCACATTAAGCAGGAGGAAAACACCAAAATCTGAGTGCAACAGAGAACTGGAAAAGCGCATTCTGCAGCTCCCGGGCCACACAACCGCTCCAGAAAGCTCGAGCAGAGGGCAATGCCCCAAGCTCTCTATCTGGTTGTCTCCGTGTCTGACAACTGATCGGTGATGACAGAGACTTAACGGAAGTCACTCAAGTTTCAAGATCCTTCAGCTAACATTCTGGCATAGAAAAAGCAACTCCAATATTGTCCATACCCTTCCATAGGCGCACAAAAGGGAAGTACCTGCAAACTCTGAAATACCTGTGTGAGCATTTTTTTATTTGGGAGAAAATCTAAATCTCAAAGCCAGATTATCTCTGCCAAGAACAGAACTGTTGTGCAGACCACTGTTCAGCTGGTGCCTTTTCAGAGCTCACGGACTAGACCGGTCCACTCTGCTCTGGACAGACAGACAACACAGGCCACCGGCTGCACACTAACGTGCAGAAGCTTCATTAGAAACAGCCAAGGTCCCTCTGCCGCGGGTCTCCTGACATATCCTACATCAGAGAACCAGAGGCTTGGGGTGTGGAGAAGGTGCATCCATGTGCTGTCACCTTAAAGGCATTTAAAATAGACCAGGTTTGCATGTCCTTATGCAGGAAAACATAAAAATATAATCAGGGTTTTGTTGCAGCGTCAGGGATTGAACCCAGAGCTGCAGGCATACTAAATAAGCACTCCACCATGGAGCCACACCTCCTGTCCCTTCAAAACCCAACAGAAGTAGAAGGACCAGGCTCCGTTTACTGAGGAGGACTCTTCATTAAATCCCAAAGCACTGTGTAATGTGTATATATGTGTAGACACACAGCAAACAAACAAAAACTGTGAACAGTCTCAAGAGACTCCCACCCACTTCAGAAGACGTGTGAAGGAATAAAACAAAAGTATGCCAGCAGGAAGTGACGGTCACTGGCATGGCTGCTACACAGGCTGGAATCTAAGAACTCTGCCATTAGCTAGGTAAATGACTGGACTGTTTCCTCATGCACAGAAAAGGCAGAAGGACCAGGTAAGACTTATCAGTATTCACGGATGTGCTGACCAATCAGCACACGTGAACACAGATCCTGAGGTGCGCGAGCATCCGGAAGTGGGGCTGCTGCGGACTGCATGAAAGGTGCTGAGCTCTTACAGCAGAACGCTGGGGCTCACTGGCCTGCGCAGTGAGCACTTTGTGCGTGAGTTTTAAATGTTTCACACATAAAACCAAGGACACTCAGTCATTGTGAAGTCAGGGGACACTAAGATACATTATGTTTTAACAACTTATGTCCAAAGAGATAGAGAAAATGACATGTAATTGTTCCTTAAGCCAATGGCATAGTTCATTAGGAGTAAGTCACTCTACTGTATTCATTTACTAAACACTGCCTCAATGATGAGGTTTGTGTCCAAGGCAATGTCCTGAAACTCTGGATTCTGAAAAAAAAAAAAAAATCTGTAACTCTCTCACTTAAAACAGTAGTTTTTAAACAAAATATGCATCTTCATTAAAGGCATATCCTAAGATTATTTTTTTAATAATCTAAACAAGCTCCTTGGGTATTCAGCATAAGGTTTTGGCTTTCTTCATATTTTTCCTGAAGGGATTTTTTAAGGTCACATGCTGGCTACATCGAAAAAATTCAGTTTCTGATGCACTATTTAAAGAGAGCATGTGTTCTGAGATATAATATAAAATATAATTCTTACTGTGTGGTAATGGTCAAAAAGCTTGAAGAACACGCGTGTATCTCAGACTGTGGGTCTGGAGTAACTACTTGAGGTGGAGTTAGCCTGAGGCTACGTCACCACTGCAGCAGTGTGTTTAAATCTCCATGGGGAACCCAGCTGAGCGAGGGCCCTCCCAACGCGCTCTCCACCGTGCCAGCCACGGAGGATCAAAGTGGCCGCCCGCCTGGGGTTTGGGGTTTTCTTTGGGGTGAGGGTTGGAGGGGTTGTTCATTCTTTTAGGGAGCAGAGGACTTCACTGCTTTTCACTCATCAAAGAAAAGTCCCAAGTGTCCCTCGATTTCTTTCACTCGAGTGTGCTCTGACCGCCTGCAGAGGGGCCTGTACCAGGAAACAGAGTGGAGAGCAAGGACAAGAGCCAAGACCCTGCCTCAAATGGTGCCCCGGGGACTCCACCCGGGGGGGAGTGCCAATGGCACCCACATCTCATGGTGAAAACTGTATCGAAACTGTATTACCGCACTTACGTTGTCTTTAAGATTACAGATTATTTTTGCATAACATTTGTTGTTGTCTCGGGATGGGACCGTCCACTCCAATGGCCAAAAGAAGCTGTGGTAAACCTGGGAAGAGACAAGCGCAGTGTGGACCGTTACCCTCAGCAGGTCATCGTCAAGCCGTGGGTGTGTAGCTGCTTCAATAATTAGCGGTTGTTTTATGAACAACACAGTTCATAAGTAAACGTGACTTGGTCAAAAGGCAACTCGACCCTGGAGCACACCATTGTTTGGGAGGCTAGCAGCTAGCAAAGAACCAGCATTCATCCATGGTCTACCCACCCGCCCCGCCCCCCAGTGTTGGGTTTATATGAGTAGTGGGGATTTGAACTCACGCTCTGATGCTTGCACAGACACATTCTTACATTATTTAGCTCCTAAATTCTTTTTGACAGACAGTCTAGCTTCAAATAAGAATTACAGAAATGGACAATGCTCGGTAGTATGAGTGGCGCTGGCGTTCTTCCAGAGGACCAGGGCTCAGTTCCCCGCCACCTACCTGGCAGTTCACAACCATGTCTAACTCTCATTCCAAAAGCCTCCAAGGTATACGTGTGGTACAGAGACACATGCAGGCAAAACACCCATACACACGGAACAAAAATTAATTGACCTTTAAAAAATAAATTAAAAAAATAATAAAATGCTCACTAATCTATTTGTAATTGTACTTTCCTATACATTTGAAACCACCTTGAATTTTTGAAAAAAAAAATAACATGAAAAGAAGGAAAAGGAGAACTCACTTCAATATTTTCTTCCCCAAACTTCTCAATAGCTTTTTCTTCAGACAGGCCACAACAGCCATACTCCAAAGGAGTAAACACAGTTGTGGGAACTTTTTCATAGTCACACTGTTTCAAATGGAGAGAAAAAAAAAAGAATTAGGAGAGACAAAATGATGACAGAAGCCACGGTCTCCGTGGGTGACAGCACAAAGCTCACCTTGACAGTGGAGCCCCCGTACAGCCTCTGGGCCAGCAATCTCCCCGCCTGGATGGCCACAGGCGTCAGCTCCAGCTTCCCCTCCAGAATGTCACCAATGGCATAGATGTAAGGCACGTTGGTCTGCTCTTCATCCGTGACAGGTATCTTTCCAGTCCTGCAACCATCAACGGCCACCATTAGTGAAGTTGTTAAGACTACGTCCTCTTCCTCCCCAGAAGAACCCGCTCTAATAGCTAAATGCAAAACCGTGCACAGGAATCAGAGCACTCAGGGGAAATCCTGGCCACTGCTTTAAAAATCAACTAGGAAAAGTATTTTTAAAAACAAATCAAAAACACCCTTTAACACAGTGGCTAAGAATGGAGTCCTAACTAAGACCAGCCCCACGCCCACCCACTGATTTGACAGGGCTGAAAGAAGAGCTTTCAATGCTGAAGTAATGCTCAGTACTTGGGGACGTTAGCATTAAAAAGCCAAGGCAGAGCGAAGCGGAAGTAACTGCGCCATGTCGCCTCCTTACTTTTCATTTATCTTCACGCCCACTGTCTCTAAGCCAATGGTTCTTGTACAAGAATCTCTTCCTACTGCCAGTAACACCTGAAAAAATAACAAACTGTTAACAGAGATGCTGCATAAACCGCTTAACTCCAGACCCGGAAAACGCATCTCATTAACAAAATTCAAGAGTGTAAGTATAGTAAAATCTTTAAAGTCTTTTGAACAGACACAGCAAACATCCCTTGGCATTCCTTAAAAGAAAAGGAGCTGCTGTCTTATTTAAGCTAGACAAAGTCAAAACGAGCTCAGTCCGTGGTCAATCATTTCCTAAGTGACAGTCTGGGGAGACCATGGACAGAGAAAGTCTACTCATGAACAACTGTCTGTCTGTGGCCACGTGGCACACAGCCTACTGAGTGACAGAGGGGATGGTTGAAGCCATCCTTGTGCCCCAATGATCCCAGTATCAGTAACTGAGATGTCTCAGAATGGGCAAAGATGGGGAAAGATGGGGCATTTTAGAAAGAGGAGAGTCATTTGAAATACGTAACAGACACCCAGTAAGGACGCCGCCTGACGTGGGCCCATGCCTTACTGTGTTAAATTCGTCCTCGATGGTCTCTTCGCTGGTGGTGGACTGAGCAGTCACCCTGAGTCGGCCTGGTGTCCCTGCTTCAATTTGTTCAACCTATGAAAGTCATCAAGGTTTGCTCTGAGATAGAGACATGGACAAGGGGAACAGCTCTCATCTGCTTCGTCCCCAGTGACCACGAACTCAGCCCTGCCAGGGTTCTTACATCCATCTCCCTCACATGGCAACATCAGGATAAGCAACTCACACGGTCTACTTACAGGTCTTTTCTCAAATATTCTTAAACAGAGAAATGCAGAGAAAATTGGGAGAGAAGAAGAAAGTAGAGAAGGCACAGGGCAGTCCCTAAGATGGACCATCATCTACTGCTGTCTCCAGGTTAATAATCAATCTGAGAACCACCGCTATAATCCGAGGGCATCCCTCTTGGCCACCAATGTTCAGCTTTCATTGACAAAGAACAGTGATGTATGGAAGGATTTAAATGACAGTTAGAAAGCACTAAAAATCACAGTGGAAAAGACGTGTTTAAGAAGTCCAGCAGTTGCTATGGATACAAGGAAGGAGTGAGAAGCCTCCTGGACAGTCCACCAGCTCTCCAAAGGGTCCTCGACCTCTTGAACATGGACACTTTCAGGAAGATGCTACATTGCAGAAAAGCAAACACTTCCCACAGTACAACACACAGTTGTCTCCTAATCGCAGCTCTAATGAAAATATAAGGGCAACACCTGTTCCCTAAAGCCAGCTAGATCAGTGGTTTTCAACCTTCTTAACGCTGAGACCCTTTAGTACAATTCCTCATGTTGTGGTGACCCCCAACCATAACATTATTTTTGTTGCCAATTCTTAACTGTAATTTTGCTACTACTGTTAAGAATTGTAATGCAAATATCTGTTTTCCAGTGGTCTTAGGCGACCCCTGTGAAAAGGTCATTTGACACACCCCGCCAAAGGGGTTGAGAAATGCAGAGAAGAAGCATGGCGTACTGGTAACTCCCAGGAAACCCAAAGCTCAGCTCTCACAGCGGGTTGGACAGGAACTCTGGACTTACGCTAAGTCACATTGTGCTCTAGCTCCTTAGACACATTAGCTAGTACCACCCTCTCAGGCAACATGGAGACACTGCCATTCTTCACAGTGGACAGAAGAAACTAAGCTTGGGGAGGTTAAGTAATTCCCCCTAAGTCGTACGATAACAACCTGACAGATTTTTGACGAGTCTGGTTTCAAAATGTGTATCATGTCAGCACTGAGATTCAGTCATACAAAGTTAATTCACTGAGAGAAAAACAACCCACCCAGCATTTCTAACCTTTACCAAAGCCAAGCCCCTTTGCCCTAGAAGAAACTGCCAGCTGAGATGCTAAGTGATGGATGTGACCTTGCAGCATGTGGACGTGTGCATTAATACAGACTGAACCCAGAGCCTACTGCTCACTAGGCACACGCTCAACCACTGAGCTACGTCCCAACCCAGTTCTATCACTCTTTTAGGGTGATGGTAACAAAGTCAGAGACAACGTGGTGTACTCCAGAACCTTTGAAGCAGAGATGAAACGGAATGGGAGGACTCAGCCCAGGGACCACCTTGGTCTAGTGTGTAGGTGTGCACACACAGAGCTCTAGTGATGCAAACAGTGAACAGTGTATATGTGTGTGCACACACAAAGCTCTAGTGATGCAAACAGTGTCTAGTGTGTAGGTGTGCACACACAGAGCTCTAGTGATGCAAACAGTGTCTAGTGTGTAGGTGTGCACACACAGAGCTCTAGTGATGCAAACAGTGTCTAGTGTGTAGGTGTGCACACACAGAGCTCTAGTGACACAAAGTGTCTAGTGTGTAGGTGTGCACGCACAGAGCTCTAGTGATGCAAACAGTGTCTAGTGTGTAGGTGTGCACGCAGAGCTCTAGTGATGCAAACAGTGTCTAGTGTGTAGGTGTGCACGCACAGAGCTCTAGTGATGCAAACAGTGTCTAGTGTGTAGGTGTGTGCACACACAGAGCTCTAGTGATGCAAACAGTGAATACTGTGTAGGTGTGTGCACGCACAGAGCTCTAGTGATGCAAACAGTGTCTAGTGTGTAGGTGTGCACACACAGAGCTCTAGTGACACAAACAGTGTCTAGTGTGTAGGTGTGCACACAGAGCTCTAGTGACACAAACAGTGTCTAGTGTGTAGGTGTGCACACACAGAGCTCTAGTGATGCAAACAGTGTCTAGTGTGTAGGTGTGCACACACAGAGCTCTAGTGACACAAAGTGTCTAGTGTGTAGGTGTGCACACACAGAGCTCTAGTGACACAAAGTGTCTAGTGTGTAGGTGTGCACGCACAGAGCTCTAGTGATGCAAACAGTGAATACTGTGTAGGTGTGCACGCACAGAGCTCTAGTGACACAAACAGTGTCTAGTGTGTAGGTGTGCACGCACAGAGTTCTAGTGACACAAACAGGATTACTGGTGTGTAAAGAGCGTGGTATCGAGGTGCAGTCAAGCACACACTCAGCATCCACACAGCACTCCTAATGGTTTGTAATGCTCACAGGACTGCTTCCACCCCAGTTCCGCCTTTATCCTTTCCCGTGACTACAAAACCAACAACCCACAGAAAACACACTTACTTTAATTGGAACAAACTGCCTTATAAACTTGATGCCATGTTCTTCCATGTGTTCGCCGATTTTGTTGGCCATGTCCTGGTCAAATCCTCTAAGGAGAATGGACCGCACCATTACAGTGACATCCAAGCCGATACCAGCGAGAAATCCTGCACACTCCAAAGCAACATAGGATGCTCCAACCACTAGGGTCTTACCCGGGCAGTAAGGCAAGGAGAAAAGATCATCACTGGAAAAGAGGAGAAAAAGGAGAGGGAAATGTTCACATATGGGTAACGATGCAGTATTTTCCACTTTCCTAAGAATTTAGAACTTAATATTATAAACATCTGGTAAGACACTATACATATAATGTGAGAAAAGTCTAAAGGTCTTTATACTACTCTTTGTTAGAAATACTGGGCCAGTTTTCAAATATGCTAGTGGCTAAATACAGCCAATGGTGTAACTTCTGCTAGGAGATCCCACAGCCATTTTGTGCCCTCCAGAAAACATTACTCATGTGCAAAACCAAACCACTGATCTACTACAGTTTCACTCCTGGGTGGGTTTTACTTCTTACCTGGAACACCCAGTATCAAGAATGGAAAGAAAACTTTGAAAATCTTTTGGTAAGTATAGTAATAAAATTTTAACTCAACAAAAATTTTGTAGTTGAGTTAGAAATACACAACAGATAAGAGATCGTAAAATCAGCTGGGCAGTGGTGGTGCACGCCTTTAATCCCAGCACTCGGGAGGCAGAAGCAGGTAGATCTCTGTGAGCTGAAGGCCAGCCTAGTCTACATAGTGAGTTCCAGAACAGCCAGAGCTACACAAAGAAACCCTGTTCTGGGGGGACGGACAGACAAACAAACTAACAGAGGGAAGGGGGGAGAGAGAGAGATCATAAAATCATGGCAAGAAAATGAGGTTTAAAAAAATCTTACAATAAACCAGGGGCGTGATAGTACACGCCTTTAATCCCAGCCCTTAGGAGGCAGAGGCAAGAGGATCTTTGAATTTGAGGCCAGCCTGATCTATATAGAGACCCTGTCTCAAAAAACAAACTAAGAAGAGAGAGAGAGAGAGAGAGAGAGAGAGAGAGAGAGAGAGAGAGAGAGAGAGAAAATCAAAATTCCATGAGGCTAGCTGGGTGAGGGGGTGCATGATTGTAACCCCAGCACTGGGTCGGGGGGTCGAAGAGGAGGATCATGGATTCAGGGTTGTCCTCAGCTACATACTGAGTTTGAGGCTTGTCTGGGCTACACAATGCCCTACCTTAACCAATTTCCAGCCCATCACTACCAAAATGCTGAGCTGTTGGCCACAGTGGCACATGCCTGTAGTCTCAGCTTCTCAGGGTGCTGAGGCAGGAAGACCACTGGAGCCCAGGAATTCAAGATCAGCCCAGAAAACACAGTGAAACCCTAATTCTAGTAAAATAAAAATGGGAAGGGAGCCTGAACGTCCGTGTGCCCAAACATCAAAACTCCTGCTAAATTCTTCCCAAATGTGCCTGTGTCAATGGCTTTTCAGTAGATGGTTAGGTCATATAGGTCTGGCTCTCATGAACGGACAGGAGCCTATAAAGAACCCCACAGAGAGGCCTTCATTCTTTCCACCACACAAGGACACCTTAGGAGGGTGCCATCTATGAACCGGGAATTCGGTCGGGAGTCTCTGCCAGTGCCTTGGGCTTACTTTCCAAACCTCCACAACTGTGAGGTTTGTCCTTAGAGCCCCCCGTTAGTCACTGTGTCACAAGGGCCCAGACTAAGCGCAGCAGACCACACTTTCTAGGGAGTAGGTACAGAAGCATCAGAGCTGGCCCAGCACGAGGCACAAGGGACTCCTACTTCTAAAAGAAGGAAACCGCACGTAGGGCAGTTAAACACAACCAGGAAAAAGCATCCAAAAAGGACGAGATTGGTAACGTGTCCTAACGACTTTGTAACTTAAAACTCCTCAAGTAACAGTGCCTGGACAGGCAAAATCCTTCTTCTTGACATGTTTTCGAAGGTCCTTCTACAGGATACTGAAGCCACTGGAAGAGCCGGGCAGCGGGGGCCAAGGCCCCCTAAACCTCTGTGGATGGCCATTAGAGCTAATAATCCTTTCTGCCTGTACTTCTCTACTGTTAACAAGGACATGATCCTTGCTTTGCAAAAAATAAACCTACACACACAACCACACTTACTGCACAAAACGCTCCTAAATACCCACCTGGTTTTTAAATACATACAAATAATTTCAAGCGCAAAGAGCAAAGTCCATCTCTCTACGTTATACTGCCAGTGTGACGTGTCAACTGCAAGGCAGGAGACCAATGCTTGCAGCTTTCAGTTTTAAAACCCTGTCAGCCCCTTGTTTCTTCCAGTCCCCAAGGACAAAACATGGCAAATAATTCCCTTCTAAGTCCTGGCAATGCAGTAGGTGGGTTTAAAGGACAAGCAGCAGGGAGGCCCTGTGCCTGCTCCCCACCTGCTGATGCAGTACTCTTTGTCTCCAGGGATGCCCAGGTAGCGTGGCCTTTCACCCGTGGCGATGAGAAACCGCTCTGCTGAATAGATTTTCTCTTTTCCTTTGTTATTTGTTGCCTGCAAAGGAAACAATGTCAGTTCCAGTACAGGACTATACCCCAGAACCTCACAGTTGGTAAAGGACTATCCCCCAGAACCTCACAGTTGGTAAAGGACTATCCCCCAGAACCTCACAGTTGGTAAAGGACTATCCCCCAGAACCTCACAGTTGGTAAAGGACTATCCCCCAGAGCCTCACAGTTGGTAAAGGGCACTTAGATGATGTCTCCCTCAGTCCTCATAATGACAGAAGAGGTACTAAAGGGTGAGCAGATAAAGGCCCGCCTTAAGGAATAATGCTAGCAAGTGACAGAGGCAAGCCTCAAATTCAGGAAATCTGGCCTAGGTAGGACCTTGACACGCCACCACCCCACAGAGGGCCCCATGAGCTGTGACAGCGAAGTAATCAAACCGGACAACCCAGGTCATGACAGCCTTAACTTTGACACTTTGACTTTTTAAACACGTATTAGACATGATTTTCTCTGCGCTCAACAATGAAAACTGTTTTGAAAAAGCAGGGGAGGAGAATAGAATGTAGCTTTACACTTACCTTAATCTTGTGGGGACCAATGAATCTCCCATAAGCATTCTCATAGACGACCTTTTTCTCCCGAAGAGCTACTCGGTAGCCCCAGTTCAGCGAGCCGATGTAATTCTGCACGGATTCCGTCATTTTCTCCCAGTCATGCTTAACTGCACAAGAGAGGAAACATTCAGTCCTCCAAACTGCCCCGAGGCTTCCTCCGCAGCTCCTCACCTGGAGCCAGGTGGTTTCGACCCAGAACAAGCTTTCTCATGTTCAGGATCCAAAACTACAACTCTCTTCTCCTTCACTGCGATGTGAACGGATAGATAACTTTGGATTATAAACACTGATGTGTGGGGAAGAGGGCGTCATTAAGGACCACATCTGCAACAAACTGAAAGATTCTGCTACAGGCAGGTGAGGAGCTACTACATTGGTAACAGCACACGCTCATGTGGGCACACTGTGGCACCAGGGCCCTGTTGTCATTTTGGTCAATGACGTTTCACTGAAGCGCCAAATTCATTTACATATCATCTCAAGCTATTTTCACAATATGAAGACAGCTGAGTGGTTGCCACAGAAACTATGTAAGGGTCCCCAACATCTCAAACACTTGCTTATCTGCAAGTTTACTGGTTCCTTTCAAGTTTCCAGAGAACTTGAAATCCCACTGTCCTCCAGTCCTCACCTGGAAAAAGGGAAATTTTCTGTTCTGTAATTAAATTATCCTTTGACTCAAGACACTAAATACACGATTTCAAATTTCCAACTGATAAAATCCAATCTCTCCTGACAGGCACACGCCTGCACCAGCGCTTAAGAGGGCAGTTGAGGCGCCCAGTGTGTCCCAGGCCAGCCTGGGCTACAGAGTAAAGCTTCCGTCTTAAAAAAAAAAAAAAAAAAAAAGGCCTCTAATCCCAGCACTCAGGAAACAGACAGAGGCAGGCAGATCTGCGTGTTCGAGGCTAGCCTGGTCTACAAATTAAGCCCCAGGACAGCCGGGGCTATACAGAGAAACCCTGTCTCAAAAACACCAAACCGCCACCAACAAAATAACCTTCAGTTGTTGGTTAATGACTGTTACTAATGACTTGAACAGGATAACGGCACAGATAAAACACACTCAGGGCACAGGGAAGAGACAAGCCCCGGGAGGCTGTGGTTGAAGAAGAAACAACCTGAAAAGAGGCTTCTCTCAAGAAAAGAGTCTACAACACACCAGCCAGGCAGCCCGGCCACCGAGCACATGCTGAAGCCAGGCTTATGATACTTAACGCCTGCTTCTTGGAGACCACACACAAAACTTGATAAACCACAGACACGCCATTCACACAGCACACAATGTTAGAACTAGAGCCAGCATTTCGAGATCAGGTCATGTCAGGGGCTCGGGCATCAAGACACTAGATACTTGGGGCGGGATGCTGTAGGAAGCCTGGAGAGCCTGTCTGGCTGGCCTCTGTCCACCAGGAACAGAATAGGACAGTACATATCTTGCCCCATGTGCCAATCATCCAACTATAATAACCACCAATGTTTTACCAACCTCTGTTGCTATGTGGGTTGAGTTTGTTTTGATTTGTTTTTTAAGTACTGCATTTTAAGGAAATCTAGTAGATAATGGACTTGTCACAATGCTAGCACGTAACAGGGAAGTCATCACTAGTCACACGATGTAGGGATGCAGCTGTCACTCAATGCCCAAAAGCCAGTGGTTCGAACTCTCATGCAATGCATTCATTACAACTAAGTTCTGTCCACAGCCCTGAGCGTCAAAGCACCCCAGTCACAACACCCCAGAAGCTCAGAGTTCAAGAAGTGCTTCTAAAACTTTTCAATGGGTAGCTCTGGGCCAACGTGGGCTACTAGCAGAACTCATCTCAGAACGAAGCTCCAGGTACTGAGATGGTAGGTCGCAAGACCACAGCCCACAGGCGCTTCTCTTCTCCCATACCTGTGTCCTCGACTTTCCATCCATAGTTGCGGGAGTCTTTCAGGGCTTGTCCTAACAAAGCTGCCTGGTGCATCAGCTTTTTAGGTATGCACCCCACGTTCACACACGTTCCTCCGAGACCTGCAACACCAGAGAAGTCAGTTCATACCCACTTCAGGGCCTTCAAAGAAGCCAAAGATTATTAAGACGTAATGAGACGCTATTGTTATTATTATTACTATTGCTTAGTGCGGCCAACACCGTTAAAGTCTGTTCCCAAGTCTCCTGGCATTTCTAACGTCACAGAGCCTATGTACAGAGGACAGTTGTCATCCTGAAACAAAACAGACAGATTTCCACAGTTTCTATAACTTCCAGATTCAAAAGGCTGACAGTGACACAAAAACTGAAATTTTACTATGTATGTAACGCTATACTTGCTACTAAATCTACACACAGAAATAAAGAAGAGGTTGTTATACTAAACATGGTTATGTGCAGATCTGAAAATATGTATAGAATTTGGTGTCTATGTGAGTTTTTGAGGAAGCAGCCTATAGTTTTCACTGATTCTCCACAGAACTCCTATGTTAAAACTCTCTCCCAAAACAGTCATCTCTAAGCTGAGAGAACAGTGTGATCACTTATTTCTATCAGAACAAAATGCAGGCAGAGAGGGAGGTGGCTAGGGAGCTCACAGTTCAAAGGCATGTCTTCTGAGGAGAATACCACCACAGAATCACCATGAGGTCCTAACTCCACAGGTCAGGGAATGAATCCGCACCAAGATCCGCACCCCTGGAGTGTGGAACACCAATCATGTGCTGGCTGGATGAGTTAACAGGCTGCAATGCCACTGTGTCTGGCTACACTACCACCTGCTACTGCTAATGCAGGGAGCCGAGTCATCTTTATGAAGTGTACTAGTCATTTTTCTAAATGAGCCCATTATCTGCCTTCACTGGTCCGAAGTCCTCAACTTGTCCTAGGAAGTGCTGTCCAGTTTGACCCGCCTGCCTTCCCACTTTTACTTCTTATTCTTACATGCAGCTCCGACTACCCGACTATACCCGCAAAGGACGCCTACCTGCCCCCAGACCCATGAATCTACTCTGTGAGAATGCTAGCAGACACTGCCTGATTTCCGCTTCAGCTTTTAGCACATCCACCCCATTTCTCCCGCAGTGCTTCTAGAGGGCACTTCTTCACAAACCCTGCCTTACAAACCGCACAGCTAAGCCCTCCTCTACCCAGAAGGCCCTCCTTGAGTACCACGCTCCACTAAGAGCAAAGGGCTCGCTTATCTTTCGTTTCCCACTATAGCAGAAGTCCCACAGGGACAGGAACTTCTTCCACAGCGAGGGCACCACTACAGCCCATGCCCTGCTTCACAAGGAACTGACACACAGTCAGTGAATGAGCAGCCAGTATGTCCTTCTCCAAGACGCAGAATGCCTACGGCTGACTTATTCAGGTATCTGAATGCAGGAGGTGGATTTCGGGGAGAATGCTCCACTGTAGAAGAGATCATGAAATGTCTGTCACCTTGGCCAGCTAGTGGTCAGGGTTTCTGCTGAACCTCAATCTACAGCATTTAGCTCAGTTCTCGTGAAGAGCTGGGCTTTAGGAGTCATCAACGTCACTGCCAGGGGAAAGGACAAACCACGTGTGCAGTAGCTCAGAAACTCACCCCATCTGGTGCCAAGAGGAGTTGGTGTGACGAAATCCAAGACCAGCACCTTCTTGTCAAACCTGGCTGCCTCCTGGGAAAGAGAATTATTAAAATGAGTTAACAACAGGATGAAATAGGGGCTGGCCCTCACGCTCTAAGGCACAACCAATCACAGATGGATGTGTGGGAACCCTGCACTGTGGATTAGCTCAGCGGCAGGACAGGCTAAGACAAAGATTACACAGATTATAACTGAAAAATCGTTAGAGCTGGCAGCCTTGGAGGACCTCTGCACAATGCCTCTCAAACACTAACAGACACAGCACAAACCTAAAGCGGTAAACACTTGGTAAGGCCCAAGGCGTCTGCCTCACCCTGTTCCCCGGAAGGCAACATCTGAAAACTAAGTATTCCCCACTTCTGTCTAAGCCAGAGTACTGGAGGGGCTTCGGTTTTGTTTTTCTGGAACTGCCCTGTAGAGACTACTGTTCTCACAGAGTAAGCATGGTCTACAGGAGAGCAAGGACTGAGGCCGTGTGTCCTTCCAACACACCACCACCAGAGGAGGAAACGCAGGTGCTACTGCTGAGACACCTTTAGCAAAGCCCCGCTTCATGCCAGATACCCGCCTGCTCCTGATGTGGGAGGTGCACGAGATCACCTTCACGGGCTGACCACAGGCGACACCTTTGTCAGAGATCCTGCGGGAAGGATGGCAGGCCCGAGGGCCGTCACACAGGCATCTCCTGTACCTCAAGCCAGGGCCAGAGCCTCACACTTAAGCGGCTTTCCTATTTGCGGAGCCTTTCCCCAGTCAGGCCCTGGACCAGTTTCTCAAATCGCCCCACACACACCAGAGGCAAATCGGTTTTGATTAAGTTTAAGAACTAACTGTTCATTGAAGATTAATTACAGAGAAATCAAAGTGAAAAAGATCAAATGTTTTTAAAAAATAAAAAAGCAGCTGGGCTGCAGTGGTGCACACCTTTAATCCCAGCACTCGGGAGACAGAGGCAGGCAGATCTCTGTGAGTTCAAGGCCAGCCTGGTCTACAGAGTGAGTTCCAGGACAGGCACCAAAACTACACAGAGACACCCTGTCTCGAGAAACCAAAAAACAAAACAAAACAAAACAAAGTATGTAACTTCAAACCATTTCCATACACCTTTACTGTCCTTGAAAAGAAAAAAATCAAGCATATTTAGAATGAAACAAAGTGTTCCTTAAACCCCTGGGCTCTGAACTTTACCTGAAGAGCCAACATTCAGTCTGGGAAAGTGACTTACAAAGTGGTCCCTTTATGTGTCTAATAGACGCCTAAGTCAATGGGAAAACACAAGCCTGTCTGGGGCAAATCCAGAGTGTGGAACAGCCAGGGGCAGGAGCACCGCGTCACTGCAGCGTCACTGCAGCATCACTGCGTCATTGCAGCGTCAGCATCACTGCATCACAGCGTCACTGCAGCGTCACTGCGTCATCACTGCAGCATCACTGCATCACTGCTGCATCACTGCATCACTGCAGCGTCACTGCGTCCTAACCATCGCCCCGACGGACGCCACAGCACAGAGGGCCTTCCTTGCCTTAGCTGCCGCCAGTCCTCCGGAACCTCCTCCAATGATGATGAGGTCGAAGTCGTAGGACCCGGGCGGGTCTTTGGAACCATTCATTGTAGGCAGCGTCTGAAGTTGGCCTTTCTGATGCGGCTGCAGGAAAACAACGTAAAGGAAAAGAATTGAACTGAAAAGCAGCAATGTCCAAACAGCTTTCTTTCAAGAAAAGCAAAGGTCATTTTCAAGGAAAATGTCGACTCTCACTGCAGCTCCACGTGGAAACATCCAGCCTTCCCGAAGGGGACCAGTGCTTCTTTTCATCAAGGCCAGGATCGCCGATCCTGCATCCCAGTGCCCTTCTCCACTCCTGCTACCTACTCTTGAGTGTCCACACAACTCCACATACTGACAGCCCATCCAAACCGACTAACATCTAAACAAAGATGGATTAACACTTCTCTCTCCAGAATTTAGTGTTTTACAAGCACGTATTAATTATACAAAATTGGTTTCACCGATGATATTTTCAAACTGACTGCCCGGATTTTTTTGTTTTTTCTTACCTGGTTATATTTACTTATTTATTTATTTGTAGGGGAGGGAGACTGCCACAGCATGGTTGTGGAAATCAGAGGAAAATCTGGTGGAGTAAGTTTATCAGCTTGGTGCCTTACCTGCTCAGCCATATCTCACCAGCCCTTCCTGGAGTTTTTAAACTAGATTTTAAATTAGGTTTCTCTCACTATGGGGAAAACAAAACACAGAAACAGAAAACTTCTACTGAAATTCTCCCAATTGCAGTGTGAGACTATTAGTTATAACTGCCCAGCATGTTTTTAATAGTGCCGCCAGTAATGGAATTTAGCAATCACCTTTACTTTCCAGTAAAAACAGAACCAATGGGTGAAGGTCTTAGGCTAAGAAGGGAGTCTGGGAAACAGTGAACACAATGATGTTAACACAGCAACTGCAAAGTTGGCCAAGATCTGGGACTTTATTACATTGTGTGGTTGAGATGCAAAAACCTAAAATCTCAGAAAAATCACTAACCAGTATTGATCTACATGTAAGTTAAATGTCTCTGCCTCTACGAGGTATTCTATAGGTTGGGGGATTTTGTTTTATGACACAGTGTCTTGCTATGTAGCTCTGGGTCTCCTGGAACTCCCTATACAGACTGCCACTGCCTCCCAAGTGCTGGGATTAAAGGTGTACGCAACCACGCTCAGCCTCAAAGTCACAGTCTTATGCATGCACTCTACCGCTCAGCCCTCGTGGGACATTTAACCAGGCAGGAAAAGGTAGGACTCCATGAAGCTCATTGCTTTAGCATGCACATCTAAAGTTCTGTTTCATTTCTGTTTCAGTATTTGCATGTATCAGACTTTAAAAACAGGTTCTAAGGAAACATTTTAAATATCTTTCCATTCTAGTGTATACACATTAGCTTTATATGTAACTAGCTACATTCACACTGTTTTAACAATACATTCACTATTACCTTATAATAAAACCCTGGGCTGGTGACGATAATGACTGAAAAGTCAGTAAGTACAATAAAACATGTTTAAATCCAGTTCTACCCTCAATAACTAGACACCCCCAAACTTACCAGCCCAGACTGCGTGTTTTTCTCCTGCCTACAATCAGGTGTGGAGGGTGGAGGGCAGAGACGGGGGTCAGTAGAACAGGGCGTCTGGGATTTGGAGGGGGGTGCCGTGGAGGGGCGTGAAGAAGGAAGCACGGCCCCACGGGTGCCTCTCAGCTGCAGCCGGGGGGCTGGAGGGAGGAAACCTGGAAACCAGCAACAGTTGGGGCAAGTCTGTGCCACCCAGACCGTCTGCACAAAAGGTCTACCTCGAGAAGCTGGGAAGCACAGCCAGCACTCATGAGCTGGCATGATGACCAAAGCTTCTCCTTCAATGCAGAGCACTGTGGGGAAAAACAAGCTGGTAGTAACAGCCCCTCAGATCAAAGTACGCCAGATGACCAGCATGACTCCTCCCGAGGGGTCACCAAAAGCACGAGGCTCATCTGTTGGTTTTAAAGGGTAAACAAAAAACTTAAACAGATGTTCTTAAAAAATAACCATTGTTGCCGGGTGGTGGCGGACGCCTTTAATCCCAGCACTTGGGAGGCAGAGGCAGGAGGATCTCTGTGAGTTTGAGGCTAGCCTGGTCTACAGAGCAAGTTCCAGGACAGCCAGGACTGTTACACAGAGAAACCCTGCCTACAAAAAACAAAAACAAACAAACAAAAAAACCATTGTGTGGCTGAGGCAATGAATGGACCAGTAGTTCAGTGTCCCGTTCTTGTAGAGTCTGATTCCCAGACACCAGCTTGCACACACACACACACACACACACACACACACACACACACACACACTTAAAAATCGTTTTTAAAAAATGGAGAGGAGTTATGGTTCTGTGGTTAAAAACACCAGCTGCTCTTCCAAAGGACCTAGGTTCAATTCCCAGCACCCACATGGCAGCTCACAACTGTCTTGTTACTCCACAGGCACCAGGCACACAAGCTATGCACAGACGTACATGCAGACAAACACCATACACATAAAAACAAAGTAATAATAACCGACAGCACTTGGGTGTGGCTTTTGTTCAACTGGTGAACAAAAGGCAGGCACAAAAGTCAATCCTCTTCTGGAACCACTGTTCAGTATGACACAGAAGAACATGGAGAGAGAGGACAGCACAAGGGGATGATAGTGCCGATACTGGGGTCATCATTTTAAAGCACAGTCACTGAGAAATCAAAGGTGTACAGATCAGCGCTCCCATTTTCACTGGATGGATGAAGATCCCCCTTACGTGGAACATGAGATCCAATCCGAAGATACCTGTCTTTGTGAATGGACGCATGTTTCCACGTAACAATGGCATATCCCACGTACATACCCACAGTATTCTGAATGGGATAGGAATGTGATCTGAACTCATCATTCTTAAAGAGACCAGACGTCATCAAGTAGAGGAAGATCTATCCTAAAGTAAACTGAAGAAACTGGAAGCCAAAGGCCCCCAACGGAGCACTCTGAAGCTGTCATGAACATGTCTGTCTCTGATTCACTCGGATAAAAGAATCATAGCTAGGGGCTGATGACAGCTAGATTAAGCATTTGGTCTTTGAGAAACGGCTATCTTAGAAATCTTGACCTTCTATGACCTCAATGGACAGCAAAGGAATCACACTTGAAACACCATAAATAAAAATTTTACTTAAAACATAATTATTAGCATCTCAAATTCATTTTAACTGCATAGTCTTAGGACAAACAGGTACACAACAGAAAAATAAAAACTTGCTCTTGAAACCAACCTTTTGCAATACACCTAAGTGAGAACAAATATATTCTAAAAGGCCACACCCTCCCTCTTCCAAAGGTTTATGTGGTGGTTTGAAAGGAAATGGCCCCTATGGACTCACAGGGAGTGGCACTATCAGGAGGTGTGCCCTTGTTGGAGGAACTATGCCACTATGGAGATGGGCTTTGAAGCTCAAGCCAGGCTCAGGGTGGCACTCTCTTCCTGCCACTTGCCAATCGGGATGTAGAACTCTCATCTCAGTTCCTTGTCCCGCACCAAGTCCGTCTGCTGAGCCATGCTACCTTCCATGATGATAATGGACTAAACCTCTGAACTGTAAGCCAGCCCCAATTAAATGTTCTCCTTTATAAGAGTTGCCATGGTCATGGTGTCTCTTCACAGCAATAGAAACTCTAACTAAAATAGTTTATGAAGTATTCTTTACCAAAATTCTGTATCTAATGGATTTTTACAGTTCAAGCTTTAAATCAACCAGCTTTTAACAAAAACAAAAAAGTATGCCACAGGAGCTTGAATCTTTAAGATTTAACTGGCCAATGTGAACAGCTGAAGCATTCAGCTGACCCTAGAACTGAACACTACACTTTCATTTTAACCCTACTTAAAATTGAACTAGCGATCATTCAGCGCCAACTAAATAGTGTCCCACTCAAAATGTAATCCAATGAGAACAGCTTCCTAAGACAGGAACCAGAGCTGCCTGTGTCTCGATTTTGGTCTAGCCAAACCCATTTTGGTTGGACATCCAGCCTCCAAGACTGCTACTGTAGTGTTGTCTAAAGCTATTGGGTGTTTGGCAGCATAGCCAGGACATTGTAAATCACATTCTGGATGGAGCATGCTCTACCATTCTCCTCCGGCAACCCCAGCAGCGCCTGGTACTGTTAAGTCAGTTAGCCATGTGCACGTTACAATCAGTTGTCAACAGATTCCCCCCGAACAAAGGGAAGGAAGTTACTTACAAAGCATGAGACTCCATTACTGAGTCTCCAACACAGAAGTAGGTGGCACCGTACAATGGGCTGAGTGTCCACAATGAGACAGATACTGTGCTAGACATGTTTGTGCACATTAAGTCCCATCAAATCCAAACCAGATGTCATCTCTGTTTCAGCTATGACAGGCTACGGCACTAAACTTGCCCAAGCTGGTGAGATCAATCAACAGATAAAGTCACCTGCCGCCAAACTCAAGTTTAATCCCTGGGACCACAGATGGAAAAAGAACCAACTCCCAAAAGCTGTCCTCTGACCTCTAAATGACCAGGCACATCAAATTAACTAATTAATTTAAATGGCTTTAAAAAAATACGGGGGAAGCTTCTGAAATGGTGCAATCAGTAAAAGAACTAGCTGCACAAACCTTGACGCCCTGAGTTCAATCCCCAGATCGATCACACAGTAAAAGAAACAACTTTCAAAAGCTGCCCCTTTGTGGTGGCACATGCCTTTAATGCCAGCACTTGGGAGACAGGCAGGTGGAGCTCCATGAATCTGGGGCCAGCTTGGTCTACAGAGCAAGACCTTGTCTCAAAGAAGAAAAAAAAAAAGGTTATTCTTTCACTTCCACACATACGAGCATTACAAGCACGTGCGTGTGCACGCACACACTACACTCAAACACATCTTTCTTTAATCTCTTGCTTTTCCTAATACATCACACCTAGTAACTATAATCACATACATTTTTTCTAGTTTAATCCTGTAATCTTGCTTTAGATTGAGTGTTTTGCCTGTGCGTATGTGTACCACATGTGCCTGGTACCATCAGAATTCTAACTTTAAAACAAAACCCGTAAAATTTCTCCTTAGAGTGAGCTTCTTTTACTGGACCTTGACAATTCAGTTCATTTCTATAACTGAATTCATCTTCTACTGCTCAATTCTTTTTCCAAGGTCCCTACTTTGAATCCAAAATAATGCAACAAACCATGCAACATTACAACCAGTAAAAGCAAAAGCAAGAGCCCAGAGTGATAATATAAAAAAAAAATAAAAATAAAAGCCGGGCAGTGGTGGTACACACCTTTAAACCCAGTACTCTCGAGTTCGAGGCCAGCCTGGGCTACAGAGTATAGAAGAACGATCTTGTTAAATAAGAAACACGGAGCCAATACAGAGATGAAAGAGTGAGTTCTAGGACAGGCACAAAGCTACACAGAGAAACCCTGTCTCGAAAAAAATAAAAAATAAATAAATAAAAAAAATAAAAAAATCACCCCTCCCACTTGATCAGAAAACTAACCTCTCCCAAGCCTCTTTATTTTCTACCGTGTTTTCAAGCTGTCTACATGTCAGAACACAACCAGGCAGAGGCATCGACAATTCGGTCTGCTGAGGAAGAAACTGAGTCGGATCTTGTAACCCAGCAGCATGTTCTCTTCCCAACGCTGACCTCCCAAAGGGCCCAGGGCTCCGGCTGAGAGATGCCAGGATGAGGCTCAGCAGACCAGACGATGCTGCCCTTCATCCTGAAGGATGGCCGGCGATGAAGGCTGAGCACGTCCTCATGTTCGGAGGGGAAACAGCGGCTATACAAAGTGTCTGTCTCATTGGGATTTTTCTCCTGAATTCTCTGTACATTACCGGTGTAATGAAAACTTTCTCCACTAAAGACCCCTCCTCTCAATCTGGGTGTCACTTAGACGCTGGATTTCCTCTCCCCGCCCCCTCCTTCCTTAGATTTAGTAGGAAATTTTACTGTTACTATTAAGCATAACAAAAGCACCACTAACCACACCAATGGCAGACTTTTCCACCACCAAAGACTTACATCCATAAAAATAGCTCCGGGCATGTCTGCTGCCTCTTCTGGAATTTTAATAACCCAAATTTTCTGTATCAATCACCAAATAATTCACACACACTCGCACGCACGCACGCACACACGCACTGCACACACGTGCCCACCCCACTGATGTTGAGGGCAGAAGCTAAGGCAGCCCTCAAGCTAAGAAAGCACTCAACCACTGAACTACATCCCCTGTTGTCCCGTAATTTACATTATTAAAACCGCAAAGCACCAAAGAAAGGGAAAAAAAAACCCTTATAAATTACGCAAACACCTTAAAAGGAGGTCCCATCTTGCACTATCCGGAGCAGTGCCTCCTTTAATGTTATCTTCTATACTGTCAGCACGACTCCTCAAATGAGCCCCGTCTCCGTCCACCCCAGGCCCACAAGAAACGGGGTTTGCGGTGCAAGCACGAGAGGTGATGGAGAGGTCACAAATCCTGCTGTACAGGCCCAGATACAGAGCAAACCCCCTCGAGTTTGTGCTTTTAATTTTTACGTATATGCGCACACCACTTGCATTGTAGTGCCTGCATGACAGAAGAGACCATCCCATAGAGATGGTTGTGAGCCACCGTGTGGGTGCTGGGAATTGAACTCATGACCTCTGGCAGAGCAGCCAGTGCTCTTAGCCATTGAGCCATCTCTCCAGCCCCCCCCCCAACATACTTTTTAATCAGGGTTAATTGAGACAAATATCCCAAGGTGTTACATGATGAACCAGCACTGATTCCGAAGGACACTGTGTAGAAATAACAGTGGTAAGATCAGTAAAGACAAGGCTACTGAGTGTGATAAAAACATCATCTACCTCTGAGAAGACTGGGAAGGTTGCCACGATTCCTGCCCAGCTTAACATTCGAGTAGAAAAGTTTCTATAAATCTGCACGTTCTCATGTCTCACTTGTCACAATTCCACACACTTGACCTTGTTTTCTTACCAAGAATGCCTTCTCAAGGGGCGTGGAGGTGCACACCTTTAGTCCCAGCAAGTGGGAGGCAGAGGCAGGTCCAGGTGGATCTGAGTTCTAGGACAGTCGAGCTTCAAAGTGAAACCCTGTCTCAAGACAACAGAACAAACAAAAACCCAAGATGCCTTGGCTGCTTGAGTCTAACAGCACGCACACATGCACACGCACGCACGCACGCACGCACACTCACTCTTGTTAAGTTCATTTATCAAGGAAACTGGAATATGAAGATCCACTTTTTGAAAGGAAGCATGTCACCTATGTTTTTAGTCTTAATGCTGCCCCACTACTGACTAACTGGCATTTTTTCTCACTCTTTCCCCACCTGGTGGGAAGCAGTTCAGTATCAGAGAGTCCTGGGTTTTGTTTTTACCAAGTCGGCTAATACCTCCTAAGAAACTCAAGAACTTACTAAAAGTATGGTGTGGATTTCAAAAAACTTCCCCTAAGCAAGATAGTCAATTTTTAAGTAAGATTATAACCTTCTAAGTTATCAAGAAAAATACACTGCAAGGAGACAATTTCATTTGTTCTGGAAAATAGTTTACTAGAACATGTGCTTCTGTTTAGAATCTATTTTGAGATGCTAGTACAAGACGGAGTCATACACTACAAACAAAACCTTTAGTATGAGTTTTTGATCATAGCCTCTGAAATTTCAAAAGTGGAGACAATATTTTTCCAGTCCTGTAAACTCAAAGATATAACTCCTTGCTTCCTGCCGTAGGAACAGGAATCACTTTCTTCATCCGCCTGGTTAACATTAGTCGGCTCTAATATCGGCAGTCTGTCTTGGTCAAGTCTTATTCTCGCAAAGCCATCCCTTATAATGAAAGAAACATAGAAGATATTCTCCACAGTGCGAGAGAATGAGTTTGGATCAATCACAAACTCAAAATACGACACTGGAGTATCGGGGTACTTTTGAAAGTAGGTCTGCAGCAATCCCAAGATTCTTTCTACTTCTTTTTCTGTCGTCTCCTGATTGGCATGCGCGTCCAGCTTCCTCAACTTCGTAGGCATATCTCCATTTCCTTCCATTTTGCAAGCCCTTTTGTGATGTTCAAGCCGGGGCTTTCGTGCACGACGCTCTGCCTTGAACGAACCAAAAATGAAGTGGAACGTCTCAGCTCGCAGCATCCAGGTCGTCGCTTCCTTCTGCACCATCCCCCAGAAGGAAAGCGCCATGCTGTCATCGCAGTCGCTGAGCTCTTCACACTGGTCTTCCACCCAATTCAGGCCCACAAACACCAGCAGCAAGTCACAGAACGCAACGTGATTAAAAAAGCTCATATCAGAATTCAACTGCTTTGCTTTTTCTTTACCCAGATCCGAGGCCAAAACCAGGAACTGGGCGTCGAGGGCTGCCTCTCTGGTTCGGCTCACTCCATCGAACAGCACGTTGGCTTCCTCCAGGGCCTCGGTCAGCGAGTCGCTGGCCGTGTTCACGATGTCCTCCCGGTTCTGCTGCACATTGTAGATGAGCTGCCGGTACTGCCTGCGGATGCTGCGGCACTTCTCTCGGTCCACCGCCAGCTCCAGGAGGTCCGGGTGCATGCCCGGGGCCTCGGGGCTCAGGTCGTCCGAGCAACAGTCCTCCTCCTCCTCCTCCTCCTCTTCCTCCTCCTTCTTCAGCGCCTCTGCCTCCTCCTCCTCCCCCTGCTTCACCAGGTACCGCCAGCCCAGGCTTCCGACCAGCTCCTCGCCTTTCTCTTTGCCTCCAGCCAGGGAAGCGTCTCCTTTAGACATGGTGGTGGCACGCAGGCAACAGCTCTCCGAGGGCTAACGGTGGCGGCGGCCGTTGTGGCGACTGGGGACAGTTGGAGCCGAGGCCTCCTGCCCATGCGCGAGCGGCCCCGCCCCCAGCCCGTCCGTGACCACGCCCCCAGTGAGGCCCCGCTGCGGGTCGGCCAGGGGTCAGCTCCAGCCCCAGCCTTCCCCCAGCCTCCCTTTATGCCATGCTAATTTACGTTCCAGCCGGCGAGGGAGGCTCACGTTACACAAAAGCCATCTCAGAGGCGTCTCCACTCAAGGGTGGAAGAACAGTGGGCAGGACTCCGCAAAGGCGCTGTTTATCTGGAAGCCCGCCAAAGGCTACATAAAGGCTTTTCTCCTCTGCTGAGGTGGTTAACCTGAATCCTAGAAGATGAGCAATCTACCAAGATTCTAAACATCATCTGTGATAGCATGTACCGGGTGAATAATCTGCTCTGGAAAAGCCAGCACCAGCTCACTGGAGACTCATTGGGCAGTCAGTGGTTCAGGTGTCAGCACACACGATGTAACAATACAAGGAGTATTTTGTTCTAAGCACAGCAGGCACTTGCCTACCACCACCACAGAAAGCTGGACGAGAGAGGGCAGTTCAGGGGAGAAGCAGCTGCTAGGCCCTGCTCCTTTGGTTCACCTGAACCCTGGGGAGGGGGCGGGGAGGCGGCCAGGACAAAGTCCTTCACAATGAATGAAGCAAAGTAAGGTCTATAGCTATACTAAATTATTCCAAAGGCCTTACTCAAGTGCAGTAATTTCTTTTTTCCAGGAGCAACTCAGAAACTCAGGTTGAGCATGGTGGCACAAACCTTTAATCCTAGCACTTGGGAGGCAGAGGCAGGCAGCTCTCTGAGTTCAAGACCACCCTGGTCTACAGAGTAAGTTCCAGAATAGCTAGAGCTACACAGGGAAACCCTGTCTTGAAAAACCAAAAAGGCTGAGACGCTTTTTCTTAAATTATAAAAAAAAGTGCTATTTTGTATGTATGAGCATTTTGCCTACATGTATGTATGTGCACCACAGGCATGCCTGGTGCCTGAAGGGGTCAGACGCGGGCCTCAGATCCTGTGTGTCCCAAGGAATGAGTGCTCTTTAACTTCTAGCCCCGGGAGTTCAAGTCATCCTGTCTAGAGTGAGACCTTGTCTCCAAAACAGACAGCAAGGGAGAGGAGGGAGGGAGAGAAAAACCACTGAAATATCAGAAATATATAAAATATACTTCCTTGGAGCTGGAGAGATGTCTCTCAGTGTTTGAGAGTCTTCCCAGCTCTTGCAGAGGACATTGGTTTGGTTTCCAGCACCCACATGGGGTCGTTCCCAACCACTGCCTGAACTCCAGCTCCTCCACTCTCTTCCGGCCTCCACTGGCACCCACGTGTGGTACAGACGGACGGACGGACTGCACAGCAAAACTGCTGCTTGACAAAGTCCCAGCATTTCGACACCGCGGATCAAAACTCTCCAGCACCGTTTGCTCTCATCTTTAATGATTCTCCCCGTGTTATGGGAGCTTCCTTTGGGAATTTTGTGTGAGCGTTGGTGAAGGATGAGAACAGTCTCTTTAAACAAAATAATTCTTCGGGAGAAAATCCCCACCACCGTGGAACCATGTAGCAGGATAACTCCGCCTATTCCCCCACAAGAGTCCCCACTGTGCCCCTGTCGTTACACCAGGAATAGAGAAGTTAAAGATTTACTAACTGGGCACACCTGGTCCCAGGGATGAAAAACACACAGCAGAAACAATGGGCCCAGGCCCAGAGCCCGAGGCCACTTAGGGTAAGAGTTCAGACAGGACTGGTGACTGGTGGCTTACTGCATGAATGGCAAGATCTGGTCTGCCCCCCGCGGAGCAGATCCTGCTAACAAGTTAGACTGGCTTTGCTCCCCTCTGCTATATACAGAAGCAGGCACTGAAGGAATCAGGATGGTGTGGTACAATGGAAAAAGAGACCTCAGGACCGTCCCCGCTTTGGCGAGCTAATGAAGGAACAGGCCTGCAATCAGGAAATGGCTCGACGCTGTTACGCTACATGGTACAAATGCGATGTCGTGCCTTTTGAAGAAAGAAATTGCTCTTAGAGGTTTGTTTCTCAGGTGTCAGTCTCCTCCTCTCACGGACTCCACACCTCTTTGGGACCTGAGCTCACTGGAGCTAGACTCCAGCACATTCACACACAGACCATAATACTCATGCCCACACATACATGTCCTCTGAACTCCACGCATGACCATGGTACTCACGCCTACACATACATCAGACACATTCTTTTTTTTTTTTTTAAAGATTTATTTATGTATACAGTATTCTGCCTGTGTACCAGAAGAGGGCACCAGATCTCATTACAGATGGTTGTGAGCCACCATGTGGTTGCTGGGAATTGAACTCAGGACCCCTGGAAGAGCAACCAGTGCTCTTAACCTCTGAGCCATCTCTCCAGCCCCAGACACATTCTTAATGGACCGGAAGGTCTGGAGACACGGTTCAGAGGTAAAGAGCACTTGCAGCTTCTTCCAGGGGACTGAGGCTCATGACACCCTGTAACTCCACCTCAGGGGATCCAGCCTCCTCTGGCCTTTGTGGGCACCTGCACACACGGGATACAGTCACGGAAACACAGATACAGACATACACCTAATTTAAAATTTAAAAATGGACGGGAAGAAAAGCCCCTTTCCCAATCTGTATCTACCCTATTTGGTATTAGCCTAGACAGGTGGCTAAACCTTCAGCCCACCACTGTCCCTCATTTGTAAGACAGAAATTACAAAATTACTCTCAAGTATAGAATTAAGATTACATAATTGACTGGTGTACTTAACGATTAAGTAGGTACTTACTACAATTCCGAAGTATCTCAAAGATACTTTTACATACAAAGTAGTGATTTACTTTTCACTGTTTTAGGGAAAGAACAGTGTTTTTAGGCTGAGGATGCAGCACAGCTGTATTATATGCACAAGGCCCTGGGTTTGATCCTCAGCACTGGGCATTGGTAGTGCACACCTGCAGACCTAATATCTGGGAGGTGGAGGCAGGAGGATCAGATTCAAAGTCACCTTCAGCTCCATAGCCAGCTTGAGGCCAGCTAGGGATACTTGAGACCCTGACTTAAAAAAAGAAAGAAAGGAAAAATACTTTTCAAAGGTTCAACTGTCAGGGAGGAATAAGCAGTAAGCATATTCTACTGTAAAAATATCAGCAGGAAGAAAACTGCTATAGAAAATTGAAAAAAAAAAGTTTCAACTAATGAAAAAGTGTTTAGAACCCTGAAGAGGGGGCTGGAGAGATAGCTCAGAGGTTAAGAACACTGGCTGCTCTTCCAGAGGACCCAGGCTCAATTCTGGAAACCACATGGTGGCCCACAACCATCTGTGAGGAGATCTGGTGCCCTCTTCTGGCCTGCAGGTGTACATGGAGGCAGAACACTGTATACATAATAAAATCTTAAAAAAGAGCCCTGAAGAGTAAGGCACTCTATCAGCTCTTCCAAGGCAGGTCCACGAAGAGGTTGGGTTTGCACATAAAGGTACTGCTCTCATGAATGCCTCCTTGGATTCCACTAGAAGTCTTTAAAAGTACAGTAGTACCCCAAAGGGACTTTGAGTAAGTGTTCTTTCATATAAAATGGATTATATTATTTTACAGTACTGGAGAGCGGACCCCGGGCCTCACACCTACTAATCACACATGCTCCCAGTGAGCTGTATACACCCAGGCACAGGGCAGCAGCATATTCATAAAGCAAAAGATAAAGTGCAAGTCAAGTCACACTAAATACCTTGCACCTAGACAGTGAAGTATTGTAGAACACACAGAACCTCCAGCTTCCTCTGTGGTAACAACACATGCTTCGCGATACCTAAAAACTAATGACAACCCACACACTTCAGAACTCAAACACGCCAAGAAAGCATCGTTTTGATCAACACAAGAGGTGAAACACTGGGTACATGACTATTCGAGATAGAACTGAAGCAGGCCTGGGTTCAATTAAAAAATGCCTGCTTTGGAGGACTGGAGAGATGGCTCAGTGGTTAGGACTGATGCTCTTCCAGAGAACCTGGGTCCCTGGAGCCCAAGTCAGATCCTCACAAGCTCTGTAACTGCAGCTCCCCAGGGCCCTGTACTCACATGCACATATCCACATATAAACACACACATCTTTTAAAAAAAATGCTTAATTTCCATTTACTGCTCTCTAGGAGTATTTGAGTTTCCACATTTGCACCATCAGTCTCCTGGGTATCCTAATCTATCCTAAAATGCTGTTGCTGACTTTTTTAATTATAGAAAAACATTTGTTGGTATACATTTTTTGGTAGTGTAGATTGGACCCAGGGCCTTGTGTGTGCCAGGCAATCCCTCTACCACTGAGCTGCACCTTAAGCCCTAACCAGCTTTTTGGTGGGTTGGTTAGTTTTTTGAGACAGGATTTCTTTGTGTAGCCCTGGTTGTCCTGGAACTCACTCTGTGGCCCAGGCTGGCGTCAAACTCACAGAGATCCGCCTGCCTCTGCCTCCCGAGTGCTGGGATTAAAGGCGTGTGCCCCCACCGCCTGGCTATCAGAAGTATTTGCAAGTGTCTATACTAGCCTACAGAACTGAGTTAAAGATAACACGGTAACTCCTAGCCTGAAGCAAGCAGCACAGGCGCCTGGTAAAGCAGCCACTGTGGCCGCACTTTGTTCCCGACCGACAAAGGCTCACCCGAACGGCACGCTAAAGGCGCTGACTGTCAGATATCAAAAACTCCATTGTTTCCCAGTGTGCTACTCAGAACCAGTTCTGAACAGCTCAGAGTTTCACGCCTGACAACCCATCTTCAACAAAATCCAGACCTTCAATGTTAACTCCCTTAAGTGAGTCTCTAGGTCCCTGCCACTCAATGAATATTTACGGGATGAGTATACGAATGGAGTGTTAATTATGGAATGCATATGAAGAGCTGAAGGACACAGGGAAGACATCATCATGGAAAGGCATATCATCCTTCTGATGTCGTGGGCACAGTGGAATGAAGGCTCATTCAGCAAGCCTCTCATGAATGGAAGTCTACTGTATGCCGGAACTATGCTAGGAATACTGGGATTTGCACGGGCTCCATCCCTACTCACAACGCAAGACTCAGACCAGGAGCAGGCATGTGTCTCAGGAGTGGAAACACAAAGCCAGAGGCGCGAGCAGAGCAGAGTGAACTCTGCATACAGGGGATCTCTAGTGTGCAACCCTGCCTCTGCCTGGTAGCCAGCTGTGTGATCTGGGCATGCTCCTGTAACTCTGGAGGCCTTTATTTTACCTGCGATACTGGATAACACCAGATCCTGCATCAGGCAGTTGTGAGAACTTAAGAGTCCAGCACACAAACGGCTGTTACTGTTACTAAGGCATCTTCTTCAGTTAGAGAGGAGTACTAACAACACACCCTTGCAAACACAGGCACACAAAGTAAGCCTTCCTCGCCCCCTTCATAAGAAAGCCGGAAAATTGTCTCTAGCAGGGTTCCTCCTTTTCCAGAAAGGAGGATTGGCTGTGGAGTGCTGTGGAAACACAGCGGTAACGTGGCCAAGGGGGTCTGCACGGAAAGTGATGTAAAGAACAGATAAAGTGGGGATCTAGGGAACTACAGGTACGGCTGCTCCCAGGAGCTTACCGTAGCATGGGAGAGGAGGTGAAAGCAACCAGGAGGGCCCCGGCCAAGAAGGTACCCAACACCACCCTGAAAAGTGAGCCCTTTACCCTGGAAGCACATCTGGCAACAAGAAGCATCCATAAGGAAGACGCCCTGGGCCCTGGGCCCCTGGCCAGGCTGGGGAGGGAGCGTTCGAAGTGTGGGGCCCGCCTGAATGAGGTGCTTGAGGTGATGCAGGCAAGAAGAAACCTGTACCCTCTCTGGCGGCTATCAGGAAGAGTCCAGGCCGCTGCTAACTTGGGTAGGCTTGAGACTACAGCATGAACACAACTGGGCTCCATCTTCTTGGAGGTGAATGTCACAAGGCTTTATTGTCTGCCTGTCACCTCCTCTATTCTTGCCATTAAGAAATTGAGTCTCATGTGGACAATTTTTTTGTTTGTTTGTTTTCGACACAGGGTTTCTCTGTGTCGTCTTGGTGCCTGTCCTGGATCTCTGTAGACCAGGCTGGCCTCGAACTCACAGAGATCCGCCTGGCTCTGCCTGCTGAGTGCTGGGATTAAAGGTGTCCACCACCGTTGCCCGGCTTCATGTGGCCAATTTTAATCTTACCACCCATGACTCTTCTCCCATACTATTGAAGGCTTAACTATGCCTGGCAGTGTCCCAACGGGCATCTCTCCATTCACCTTGCTTTCTGTTCAGTGCCACCAAGAGAGGCATTTACGCAGGTATTTTCAACTCTGGAATCGGGGCCATCGAGACAGCTCAGTGTGGAAAGGCACTAGCTGCTAAGCCTGACAGACACTGTGAGTTCAGTCTCTGAGGCCCACATGGTGGAAGGAGAGAACTGAATCACACAAGTTGTCCTTTGACCTCCACATGCACACCATGGTAAGTGCACACACACACACACACACACACACACACAAATGTAATAAAAAATTTAAAAACCTCTGGAATCCTGTAAATTTGGATTCTTGTAATCTTACCCTAAAGAGAAACTAAAATGCTGCCAGGCTCGGTGGCACACACCTGGAATCCTACCATTCAAGAAGGCAGAGGCAGGAGGAAAACCGTAATTCCACAGCCAGTTTGATCTACATAGGAAGACTGCCTCAAGAAAAAAAAAAAAGGAAGACAAGAAAGGTTAGGAGTGTGGTGTAGCTAAGTGGTAGAACATTTGCCCACCAGCAGCAGGGCCCTGGGTTCTAGACCCAACATTACAGACACACAACACTGAAATGTTGCCCTGGGGTTACAGCTCTGTGGTAGAGCACTTACCCAGAATGTTTACAACCCTGTTCAATCCTGGCACAGGCACCCCTCCCCGAGAGAGAGAGAGAGAGAGAGAGAGAGAGAGAGAGAGAGAGAGAGAGAGAGAGAGAGGGAGAGAACATTTGCACAAACTCCTTCCAAAGTGTCTATAACTGGACTAGGCCCTCTGCATAAGCAAGACAGTTGTGTAGTTTGGTCTGCTTAAGGAGCCCCCTGGCAGTGGGATCAGGATCTATCCCTGGTGCATGAGCTGGCTTTTTGGAGCCCACTACCTGGAGCCCAATGGTGGGACACCTTGAACAGCCCTGATGCAGAAGGAGGGGCTTGGATCTGTCTCAACTGAATGTACCAGGCTCTGCTGACTCCCCATGGGAGGCCTTATCTTTTCGGAGGAGGGAGGTGGGGGGGGGCAAGAGGAGGGAAGAGAGGGGGATCTCTGGTTGGTATGTTAAAAACAACAACAACAACAAGTGTATAATATACTCACTGTGGCAAGCAAGTGGTTCAAATTCTCAACCCTGAGTCTTACTTACTCTGTCTCCTCCCACTTTTAGCAATACTCATTAAAACCAAAAGAAAATACACAATAGAGCAGCTTTATGTGTGTAGTAAATGTTAAGTATGTACATATTTCATTCATGGCTCTGAGGCACCTCACCACAAGCCTGAAACTAACTGGCATATGAAATTGAAAAAGTCAGAGGATCATGTCAACAGTCAGTTCCAAAGCTTACACTAACAGTTTTAACTCCCATTGATGTTAAAATCAAGAGTGCGAATACGATTATGTAGAAATCAAACGGTTATAACTTCTCAATATACACTTACAACAGAGGGGGTTTCCCCAGGAAGATGCATTACTAGGTCTTTGTGTTGTTTTACTTGCAAACTCAAGGTCTGAGTAACACAACTACTTTAACTAAAGGTAAAAGCCTTTTATCTCCCTTAATTAGTTTCCATCTATTTGCTATGTCTTTGAAGTCTAATTCCATTCTCTATATTCATTCTTTAAAATGTATGTTTCTTTTAGAAGCAAGCAAAGACGAAATAAAAATGTGAATCAATTGTTAATGTCCTTCTTAACAGCACATCCATCTAAACGTTCTCACACTCAGCAAGCCTGGGTTTACTGAGAGGCCTCAGCATATGTCACTCTGAAAATCACCTAAGGGCTGGCGAGATGGCTCCGTGGAAAAGGCACTTACTGACCCCTAAGACCCACGTGGGGAAAGAAAAGAACAGACTCCGCAGCGTCCTCTGACTTCAACACATCGTGCATTTTTGTAATTCTGCAGGCTGTCACCCCTCCACCCAAGTGGATGGACCAAAAAAAGGCACCCGGCGTACTTGCCACTGGAGGGTAGCTCCCATTCCTTTACGTGTACTCAACTGTTAACTCTGGCCTAGGAAAAGAAATGCCTGACGGGAAACAAACTCAACCCGGGGGCTTCCCGGCTGCTCGTGGGAGCCTGGGGTTTCTGGGTGCCCCAAGCCTCAGCGAATTAAAGAGGAAGGTGAGGGAGGGCAAGCATTTCCTGATGCCCTTCTCTCAAGGCACTCACCCGCCGCCGAAGGCCGTGAGAGGGGAAACCCGAGCAAAGGGCACTGTGAACGGCTCGGCTGTGCCTTCCCGGTTCGGGATCTGAGCACGTGGGTCGGCAGCCGGTCCCGGGTCGGGGCTGGGGACCCGGGGTCGGGGCTGGGGAGCGCGGCCCTACCTTCAGGGCTGGACCATAGCGGCCCTCCGCCGGCCTCGCCTGCCGCCGGCTCCCGCGGCCTCTCTCCGCTCGGCTCGCCCCCGCCGCCGCAGGCCCCGCCGCCCTCGGTAGCACAAAGCGGAGCGGCAGTGAAGCCTCCTCCTCCTCCGGGCGGGGCTTCCGGGACGCCACGCGCCCTCCGGCCACTCCCGCCGCCGCCGCGGCCGGTGGACTCCGACCCGCCGGCCGCCGGAACTCAGCCCCGAAGGGCGGGCGGCTGAAAACACCGACCTAACACGTCCCCGTGTGGTCTGGCTGTTGGCGCCGCACCCGGAGGATGCAGCAGCCAGGGCTTCCTGGATTCTGAAACCCCGGTCCATCCACGCTCTGGATGAGATCAGAGGATGGTCCCATTTCACTCAGGGGTGAACTCGGCAAGTCTGGGACAGTTTAAAACGGAGCCCACAGCTACACTGATACCAGCACTTAAAAGAATAGTTATTCAGTACTAATACCAACAGTTAACATGGCCATAATGCGATATGTTATATATAATGTGTATATTATATATAATGCCATCTATACATAATTATGTACATAATATATATATTCATTTAGTCTTCACAACTGTACTTTAGATGTAGGTATTACCACGTCCATTTCACAGGTAGGGAAACTGAGCTATTTATACCCAAGCAACTTGCACAAGTTCGAGCAACCAGTCAACACTGCAGACAGGACTCAAATCCAGACAGGACAGTCTGCTCTTCAGCACTAGCCTGCACCGCCTCCTTCAGTTAGGGAAGGGCTGTGTAGCAATCTCAGCTGCCCTGTTTAACAGCCTGGGTCAAGAGGAGCAAGCCACTCGGAAAACATCACATATGCGGTGACAGTTTCAGGAGTTTCTTAGGACTTAGCATGTGAAAACACTTGTAACACTTGTAAGGACATGCAATTTCTTAATATTACCACGGATCTGCACTCATATTCGTCACACTGTCCTATATGTACAAATCAAGACCCTTGCTGTACGAATGATACCCATTTGCTCCGGTAGCTTGCAAACCACCAGGAGCCAAGGACCAGACTCAAGTCCCCGTATACTGAAGCTCTGTGACCCGGGCCATCCTCTGCACCCTGCCAAGAGCTTAGCCTAGCTCGCTGCACGGGAGACCCAGCCCTATGGGACACACATTAAATGTCCCCCTCCCGGGCATTTCCAAATCACCACCCCGGAGCGATGCTCCCAGGCCCGCCAGCGACCGTCCGGGCCCTCCCCGGCTCCCGGCGGTCAGCTCCACGCTGACAGAGCTTACGTGAACAAGTCAGATGAAATCACCGGCTCTCCCGGCCCCGCGGCGTCCCGCACCTCCCGCGTGGCTGCCAGGCCTGACGGAAGCAAACTGAGGGTAAAGAGCGGCTGGTTCCCAGTGGCTCCGGGAAGCCACGCCCCTGCTCTCAGTGGGCGGGTGAACTGCCGGTGTCAGAATGACAAAGCAAAAATCCAGTCCTCGTGCAGCCCTGGCAACCTGACCCGTCGGCTCGGCCGAGGGAGAGCTCCTAATTGGACGGAACCACAGCCTGCGGCTCAGACCTGCCCCCGACCCACGGCTGCGGCTGCAATTCACAGAACGGTGGGGGCCGGACCCCGGGAAGAGTGAGTGTGAGGGGAGTGAGCTGGCCTCTGCCCTGGGCGCTGCTCTGTAATCCTGCAGAGTCACAGGAGGAACTTTAGGACCCACACAGATGTACTGACGTCCTTGGTGCTGGCTGTGACCCTGGCAACTCCAAAAGTGATTGTAATTGACAAGGAGGTTAGGGACCCACTGCCCTAAGGCAATGGATTAGTCAGGTTTGGTGGTTCCCTGAAGGAAGTTACCTGGATATGTAAAGCACTGTCTACTTCATCCTGACTAACCCTGGAAAGAAGTGACTAATCTCCTTACAGCACTTCTTCCTTGTCCCGGTCAGGCTTGGGGTTCTAAGTTCACTTTAGGAAAACAGGGTGTATTTAGCACTTGGCACAGCACCACCAGCATCTGTCAGAGAAGGCCATGTCCTCTCAGGCCTTCCTGCTCCTAGGTCAGTGAGAATGCTTGGATGGATGGATGGATGGATGGATGGATGGATGGATGGATGGATGGATGGATGGATGGGTGGGTGGATGGATGGACGGGTGGGTGGATGGATGGATGGGTGGATGGATGGATGGACGGACGGGTGGATGAGTGGGTGGGTGGGTGGATGGATGGATGGGTGGATGGATGGATGGACGGACGGGTGGATGAGTGGGTGGGTGGGTGGATGGATGGATGGATGGATAGATGGATGGGTGAAGTGTCTGACCCACTACTTTAGTTAATGCCAGGGTGAAAGAAAACTAAGTGAAAGTTAGTTGGCTCCTAACCACACCTCCTGCACTCCTGCACTCCTGCATTCCTTCCAGGCTCTTCCAAGGTGAAAGGAAGGAAGAAACTTGCATAATGCACACACACACACACACACACACACACACACCGCACAGGCTGACCCAACACGTCTCACACACTCTCCACCACACACTTGTCGCGGTGCCGCCCCGGATGCTGGAGATGGTGGGGCTGTAACAAAGTGCTCAGCTCCTAAGTGCTCGGGCCAATGTGGGTAAGGACCAAAGAATGGAAAATCAGCGGGAAAGGAAGTCGGGACTCAGGGATGGTTCTTACCTTTACCCCTGGCCCTCCTGAACCAAGCTCCGCATGAAGCATTTTATCTGCCTTATCTCAGGCAGTCCATATAGCGCAGTCTGTAAAGTAAGGTCTCGAGCACCTCATTCTTAAATAGACAGTGCAACTTATTTCAAGAGCATGGCTTGGGGTAGAGAGCGGCTTTGAAATCACGGAAGTTGGAGCAATACACTCAATGCCGGGATGACGGGATTCCAACAGTTTGACACTGAAGTGCCTTACTGGTCACAGGGATCACAGCTGAGTTTTCTAACAGCTTGTTAGAAAAGACTACATAGGCCATTTCAACTTCCCATTGCTCTTCAGATAAGCAAATTATGGCACAGGCACCCAGAAGCTTCCCCTTCATGGGGAAACATAGGGAGTTATTACAGGTTAGTTAGTTACAGGTGAAGGAAGAGGCCTCTCCTTGACTCACACCACTTCTCACGTTCTAAGCAAACACCTTGAACCGCTTTGACTGAGCTCTTGTTCTCTTATCTTTCTCCCCTAAAAGCCTATGCAGTCTACAGTCTGTCGCCTCCTCTGGGGAGGTTCCCTCATTCTCAACTATTACTAATTCTTCCTTCCCTCTTTGTGGCCCCAAGTACCTACTAATAACTGCACTAAATCTAAATCTATCAGAACTCTGGACAAGCAAGCCCTTGTTGGATTTCTTGCCTCTCCAGAATGTGATATTGAGCAGATACTCAGAAAATGATGAAAAATGCTTGTCTTTCTCTAAAATGTCATCTCAGCTAAGACAGACCATATAGGTCGTACTATGTTCAAAGTGTTCCACTGTAGAACGTCCACCTACAGAGAGCACACTGAGCTGGAACAATCACTGTTCACACCGTCCTTTCTCTAGGGCCCTCAAGGTTATGTTCAGGCTTCTCAATGGCGCAGACAAGTCAAGACCCACCTTTGGTTTTTGGGGGGTTGGGTTTGATTTTTCGAGACAGGGTTTCTCTGTGTAGCCCTGGCTATCCTGAAACTCACTCTGTAGATCAGGCTGGCTTCAAACTCACAGAGATCTGCCTGCCTCTGTCTCCCGAGTGCTGGGATTAAAGACGCGATACTGCCCGCCCCCAGCAACCAGCTAAGATGCAGTCTTGTTAATACTAGCTGTCCACACAGTCTGCACCCTACTTAGGCAGCAAACATAGTTGGAGAAACACTTGGAGAGTAAAAGTGATTTCCACTTTAAGTAAGGGCCACAACCCTCCAATCTGTCCTCAGCCCTGCCCAGCAATCCTTCCACCCTGTCCTGTTTCCCAGCTGCCATGGTGACTCTTCCACTTTCCCTCTTCTCTCACATTTCTAACGGCACTGCTGTGTTTTGCCTTCCCTCTGCTCATAACCTAGTTTCTATTTGGGAGAACAGAAGGGACCAGACAGAATTTCCCAGTGTTTCCCCATGGCCACCAAACTACTAAATTCTTTGCCATGGCTCCAGGTAGAATAAAAGCAGGGTCCTGCGGCTCCTGTGTGGGCTCTCCAATCTTGCCTTGTCGGGAAATCCCTCGGTCATAATCAATTTCCTGTTCGCTTCTATCATCACACAAACAAGGTGCTTTTCTCACTTCATAGGAGCCACTGGTTCCTTTCAGCAGGCAAACGGGGTGGGGGGGGGGGCATGCTGAAAGAGCTCTCTGCACTCTGAAGACTAGAGGAAGTAGGGGGGTGAGAGACCAAGACTGTGCCTGTGGGTGAGACTGAAGGGAATGGCCGCAAACCTTCCTGAGCAGAGAACAAGGAGCATCCCAGGAAGCCGGCTGCACCTACCCAGCCAGGCAGGAAACCAGGAAGAAATGGTCGGAGGGAGGCCCAGAAACCAGGAGGAAGCTGCTGTGGAGGTTGAAGCTAGAAGCCGTGAAGGCTTGGACTAGTGAGGCAGAAGCTGAAAGTAAACACAGGTTTGCAGACAGTGGAATGAGAAATGTCAAAGGAAGATAAGAATCTACGATCCAGATGTTGGGCCTTGGCAACTGGGGGAGTGGGGTCACTGGAGTGGTGTCACTGGAGTGGTGTCACTGGGGGGTGGGAGGGAGTTAGTTTGTTACAAATCCATAGTCTGACTTGGGAGGTCTATGCTGGGTTTTGGTTTTTTCTTTTTCTTTTTCTTTGTTTGTTTGTTTGGTTGGTTGGTTGGTTTGGTTTGGTTTTTTTGAGACAGGGTTTCTCTGTGTAGCTTTGGTGCCTGTCCTGGAACTCACTCTGTAGTCCAGGCTGGCCTCGAACTCACAGAGATCCATCCACTTGCCTCTGCCTCCAGAGTGCTGGGGTTAAAGGCATGTGCCACCACCGCTCGGCATGGTTTTGTTTTTGTTTTTGTTTTTGTTTTTGTTTTTTTCTAAACGGAGATTTCCAATAGGCAACTAGATAAATAGATCTGGAGGTCAGAGCTAAAAGTAAAAATTAGAAATTAGGAGACTCCAATATAAATGACACACTCTATGTACTAGCTGGGCGTGGTGGCACATGCCTTCGATCCCAGCACTCGGGAGGTGAAAACAGATAGATAGCTATGAATTTGAGGCCAGCCTGATCTACAAGTGAATTCCAAGCCAGTCAAGACTACCCAGTCTCAATAAATAAGTAAATAAATAAAATAGAAATACTACATGCATTATGGTTTTCTAGGGAAAAGAAATCCATGGGATATGTGAGTAGAAGGTGGAAGTGAAGTTAAAAAAGGAATCCGCCAACAAATCCTATGATCCTAATGTTTGGAAAGTGAAGGTCAAAGGATCACAAGTTCAAGGTTATCCTTTGTTGGGAGTCTGAGGCCAGCCAAGACAACAGGAAACCCTGTCTCCAAGAAATGACTCTGATTTAGAAGGCCAACAAATCTACAGTCCACAGGCTGCAGATGTAAGTAGAACTCTGCAGGCAAGGTGTTTCCCCTTCAGTGGGCCTCTGGCTTCTCTTCCCGAGGGCCTTGAAGTAGCTGGATAAAGCCTTATGGAAGGGAATCCACTTTACTTTGAATCTACTGATTTCGATGTTAATTACACTTTTCAAATACCTTCACAGCAACATCTACTGTCAAACTAAAGAGTGGGTGGCCATAGCTGGGCCCAGTTGACACACAAATTAATTCTCACACTATGGTACTAGATGAGATCACCTGGAGAGTTAGTGTATTTAGGGAAATGAAGGTGGCCCAGAGACAGAGCCCTGAGCACCAAGTTACAGAGGAAAAAAAGCACCCAGCTAAGGAGGAGGACCCAGGAGGATGTAGGCAGAAAAAAAAAATCAACCAAGTCTCTCAGAAGCTGCTGGAAAGTGCTCCTGTTTAAGGAGAGAGATCTACAGACCCAGTGCTGCCAAGATCCTGTGAGATGAGGACCTGTGAAAATGCGAAGGGAACAGATCCTCGCCACAGGTCAACAGGAACTGGAGGAGGGAAGTAGAGACGGTGCAGGGAGTGGGGTCTGAAGAGGATGCAGGACGGGGCCAACAGTGCTAGGGTCCCTGTGTCATTGTTCCTCTAGGAAAAAGATGATTACAGCATGTTGTCATAGTGATATATTGAGGGGAGTGTGGCTGGTCCCACGGGGGAAGGGACACGGTGACAGCAGAACGTATTTGAACACACATTTATGATGCAGTAGGACTTTGAAGTAACCCGGGTTCTCCCTAACTAGAGGCTTCCCAGCTCCCTTATCTCCTTCCCACCAGGCCCTCGTAGTCCTCCGCCTCCTCATCTCACCCAGACCTCCTCTACCCCCAGGTCATTAGCCTGCCCTCCATCCCTTTAATTACTGTGCTTCCTCTCACCACAGGTGCTTCCTCTCACCACAGGGCTTCGCTGATTCCCAACTACTCCACAAATCCAGTTCAAACCTGTCTTCCATCAAAGAAGCCAAGTCCTCTGAAACATGCCACATTACCAGGCAGTCTTTCTCCCTGGCACTCACAGTTGCAATTATATTTTGTTTAGGATTATTTGATCCACATCAGCTTCCTCTAGAATAGCACAGTCCAGTAGAACTTTCGCTGTGACAGAGATGTTCCTGTGTGTTCTCCTGCCTCAGTGCCATGTGACTACTGAACTCTTAGAGACAGTTTGCATGAGTATAGATCTGTTTATTTTATTTAATTGATTTCAATGTAAGTAGCACCAGTGAGCAGAGGCCACAATTACTGTTTTCACTACTGGATGCCCAGCACTTAATACAGTGTGCACATATAGCAATCCCTATATGTGTTCAGAGATTAAATCTGTAAATTGAGGATGCTACTAGTTAATTCATATAGAGTAGATCTTTTCCATAGAGGGAAAATGTTTTAACATGACAAGTGTCCGGGGTCTCTCTTACAGTTTTAGAAAGGTGAATCTCACTTCTAAGAATTTGTTCTTGCCGGGCAGTGGTGGCGCATGGCTTTAATCCCAGCACTCAGGAGGCAGAGTCAGGCGGATCTCTGTGAGTTCGAGGCCAGCCTGGGCTACCAAGTTAGTTCCAGGAAAGGCGCAAAGCTACACAGAGAAACCCTGTCTCGAAAAACCAAAAAAAAAAAAAAAAAAAAGAATTTGTTCTTTCCCAAGAGAAGCTGGGACAACAGTGAAAACATACTGGTCATCGGAATAAAACCCCAGCTGTAATCTGCTTGGGAAGTGCCTGGACCGTGGTGAAGGCTCCCATGTGCTGGTCCATAAGCGCCACTGAATACACAGAAGAGAAGCAGCTACTGGTGTGGGCTCACTGGGGAGGGCTCATAAGTCTAGTGGCCTTCACCACAGCCTGAAAAACAATGGAGGTGGGAACAGTGAGGGGAACCGTCAGTACTCAGCATGTGCCGCGTGTAAACCCAGGATGCACGACTAAGTGAGTCCTTTCAACAACCTGAAAAGGGGGAATGTTCTTATTTTCCCCATTTTACAGACGGGAAGACCTGGGGTATCAGAGGCTACGTTTGTGGGCCCCCAGCTAGTGAGAACAGGGCTGAGACTACCCCAGTTCCTTGTTTCCGACCACAGTGCTGAGCTACTACATGAGCACACTGTTTCAGGCAGACCAAGCAATAGACAAAAAGGTGTTGGGGTCATGGAAAGGAAACAGAACTTCTTTGTATATGGGGAGGTGAAACAAGGACACACTGGACTCCATTTGTAATTCAAAGGCTTACTTCCAAATATATTTAATGAATTCCCCAAAGCATCAAGGTATCACACCATAAGATATTAGAAACTAGGACTGTAGAAAGCCAAGAGACTCTTATCAAAGCAGGTCAATGTTAGAGCTGGGGTAAAGTCCAGGTGGCCCATGCCTTTAATCCCAGCACCTGGCAAGCAGAGAACAAGTTCTCTATGAGTTCAAAGGCAGCCTGAGCTACATAGTAAGTTCCAGGCCAGATAGGGCTACACAGTGAGATCTTGCATCAGAAATAACATGGCTGGAGAGAGGGCTCAGCAGTTAAGAGCACTGGCTGCTCATCCAGAGGACCCGGGTTTGATTCCCAGCACCCGCAAGAAAGCTCACAACTGTCTCCAACTCCAGTTCCAGGGACTTTGACTCCCTCTTCTGGCCTCCATGGGCACCAGACACAGATATGGTGCACAGATATACATGTAAGCACTCAGTCATACACACAAGTTTGTAAAAAATTTTCTCTAAAACAAAACAAACAAAAAGCCTTAGATATAGATCCATTGTTTCACAGTTTAGTAACGTACAGGGAGGAACAGGCCAAGAAGTATAAAAAGCAACATGCTAAAGATAAAAAAAAAACAGTGGAAACTTTCCAACAAAGGCCAAAGAAGACTTCATCCACACAGCATCCATCCTGGCAACTGTGAAATCCTACATGGTGACCATGACCACATGAAGACATCTCCCCTCAAACACAGACCCTGTCACTCCGCCTTTGTTCTTCCATCAGGTGGCACTAAGGACATCTCTTCATTTCTCACTTCCTGAGGGCCTCCACGCCAGGGGCTTGACGGCCTCTCAGCGGTCCTCTCCCACAGCCCTTTGGAGTCTTGCATCGGCTCCACTGAGTAACTCAGGGCCTGAGAGCTCACAGCTAGCCACGATCCATCAGCCTGCTCCTCTCTCCACCACACGTTATTCGCTTGAGGAGCTAACCTGCCCCCCCCCCTCCCCGGTGCCTGGCACAGGGCATGCCCCGTAGCAGATCCTCACTCCAGGTTTGACTTCATCTGGTGCTAGGATTCTGCGTGTTTTGGGGTGTCCGTGGAGTGGAGAGAAGCTTGCAGACGTCTGCAGGTGAAGGAGCCCTACCTGAACTGTTTGTCGGTGTCCGGCAGGAACACTTCAGCCTAGGCTTGTTTCACGCTACCGGTCTAGGCACAAAATCCCTGACTGGCTAATGGTGGCTCTCCTCACGGGAGGAGTTCCCGTCTGGGTACCAGCTGTCTTCCTCTGCGTCTCCTCTTACAGCAGCATCCTCAGAAACAAGGACAGAGTGCTCGGCTGAGCCCCGCCCCCTACCAGCACTCCACACTGTCCAACTCCAGGTGTGCTCCGGAACCCCATACCCTGCCTTTAAACGGGGCCCCGTCTGTCTCCCACGGATCTGGGCACACCCCACACTGTCACGTCTCCTTCAATTTTCTACTGACCAGCAGTGTATTTTAGTCGTCATCGTCGTCGTCGTCGTCGTCGTCGTCGTCGTCGGGGAGCCTGCCCTGAAGCGACAGCCTGGCCTTCCTGCTAGCAAGCTGTGCCCCCATGGGAGAATTCTGTTACGTCTCCATGCCTCAGTTTACTCCCCTGTAAAGTGCTGATATAATCATACAGTCTCTATACCTCATGTGGCAGTTGTTGAATGAGATTAGTAAACAGAGAAGGACCAAGAACACGATAGGTAATCAGTGTTAGCGTCATCGAGTTCAAGAGCATGATAGGTAATCAATGTTAGCGTCATCGGGTTCTGACACGGTCTAAAGCTGGACGGCTTTCATTTTCCGCTTGTATGAGGTTAGTCATTACAGTAAACTCTCAACAATGTATTACACTAGACCCCGTCCACAATCTAATTAAAGGGCAACATTCACCGTCTCATTCCCAGTCTGTAGGAAGCATGTCATTATATTTAATTTTTTTCAGATACAATCTCACCTAGGCCACACTGGCCTTGAACTTGCTATGGAGCTGAGGGCGGCCTTGATTCTCCTGACTTCACCTCTGAAGTGTTACCAGGCCATCTCTGTGGTACCGGAGAGCAAACCCAGGGTTTCCTGCATGGTAGGCAAGAACTCTGCCAACTGACCTGCACCCCAGCCCCGAGCACACCGCTTTCTACAGTGCATGTCTTTCCCGGGGAGAGAAAAAGCATGCTTTGCGTAGTCCACGGGTTAGGAGTGGAAACAGTACACTACTGTACACACGTGGTTTGTGTTACACAAACATACAAAGCTGCCGTGTTCACACTGCTAGGACAGGCAGAAAGACACTCCTGTGTGCTATCACTTTACATTTTTCACTATCCTATTTTAGTTTTAGAAGAAGGGAAATGGTTTTTTGTCATTTGTTTGTTTTTGAGACGGGGCTTCTCCTCTAGCCCCTGCTGCCCTGAACTCACAATCCTCCTGCTCCAGTCTCTCAAGTGCTGGGATTCCAGGTGTGTGCCAGCACACACCCAGTGGAAAGATGAAAGGCTTTAATGTAGAAAACCACCAGCCTGAAGAGCCCTGGGAAGCGTGGGCTCCATTCCAGTAAACTCTCAGATGTCCTGTCTTATAAATCTGGAGCTCAGCCACACTCACCCCCAGTCAGGCAGTCATGGACTAATTACTAATGGTAGTCAGCTTTTAGAAGTATCATATTGCTTCTTACTACCCACTAAGTGCGTATACGTACTATGAGGTACTTGATACTGTGAGAAGCATCTTCCTCCAATTTCTTGAAAAGCCCAGACTGCCGACACCTGACTACAGGGAGTTGATGGAAGGCCATAGTCACCTCCTGAGCCGAGCCAGAAGGAGCCCTGGATCTTCCTGATGGGTAGCAAACACTTGGCTAGTCCAACCTTTTAACACTGACTGCAACGTGATGTGATCATCTACAAGTTCATGCTCAAGAACTAGGCAATGAAGTTACTTAAATAACTGGAGTGGAGCAGTCCCCATATAGTTTCAAGGAAGTCTATGATTTATTACTGGATTTATTTATGCAAGAGGAAGGCTGGGCCGCCGCCAGGCCCTGGTTTCAGCTGACACTGACCTATGTCGCATAGGATGCCGCGGTTTTCCTTTCCAGGTTGTATGTAGCCTAGTGGGAAAGCTCCTGTGGGCATGCACATGGTTCCACAGCACCAGGACAAAACAAAAGACCAGCCTTCCCACTCACACAGAGGAGAACCTGTATGTCCCACCTAGTACCTCATAATTCTCTTATCTACAGACTGAAACTGTTTATTTAATCATTAAAATTCTCAGGAACTCTAAATCAGTGAGGTGGAGGAGGACACTGGACTACCTGCTACTGTTCTGGACAGGGCTCAAAGTTAGTCATAAGTGGATTTCGTCTTTGTCAGAGGAAAAACCTGTGCTAGGCCTCCAGTTCAGTGTGCAATTCCCTGGCCTTTCCAAAAAGACGAGGTGCTGTCACATACAGGCCACACTGTAAAGCATCCACATTTATGGTGGTTGTTTTAATTTGTTTGCTCTCTGCTTTCCGTTTCTGAGATAAGAGGCTCACTGCGTTGCCTGAGTTAGTCTCAAACTGAAGCGCAAATGGTCTTTGTCCCCGAGCCTCTGCACCTGGCTTATACTTGCATTTAAATTGGAGACATGAATGGCCTGTATGGAAATTGTTGTCTGTCTTTTCAGATGAACCAGTGTGAGCCTCTCCACAGGGAAACACAAGATGTTATCAGCCTCACCGGGGCATACAACATCCTAAGATAAAGATTTCATTTCTCAGTCTCCCTTTGGCATGTCTAAGTGACTACATTTTGGCCAATAAGTCTAGGCAAATTGTTATGTGTAACTTCCAGGAAATATTCTTTCGGGGAAGGGGCATGTTCTCTTTCAACACTTCCCGGTAGTGGTGGTGGTGGTCGTGGTGGTTATGATGGTGGTGGAGGAGGTGGTAGGGGTGGAGGTGGCGGTGGCGGTGGCTAGTTTGGGCACTCACCTTAAAGAGCAAGTGGGAAGACAGATGGTGAGGGCTACGGGAAGTCAGATTTCCAGGGTCAGACTACTTCTGTCTGGACTTATTTCAGCAAAGAAAAATGGGCTTCTACTACTTTAAGCCATTTTTGTCTGGGGTGTGAGGACTCTTGTGGAAAAAAAAATAACCATAACCAGACTACCTGTACTACATTATAGGGAATCTTAAAAGGAAGAATCTCACTGTCTGGTTGCAGTGAAGACCCAGGCTCTGGTTTCACTCCACACACTTTCAGAGAGTTCCAATTCATCCCCAAAGCTTGAACTTTATCTGTAGATTAAGCCTTCTCAAGTCCGCACCCCCAGCTCACCCAGACATGAACAGTTGCCCCTTGTATTTCTAGCATGGCCGAGATAAAAATCACTGTGTTCCTTAGAAGTCGGTCTCTGAGAGGGTGAGTGGCACACAGCCCACACTCTATGGCGGAAATCTGAGCAACACCCTGGATTTCTTCCATTTCTTCCACCCCAGATTGTGAGTCTGTCTTCTACTAAAATTTTCTCCTGTGGATGAGGAGATGGCGAGGTGCTCTGGAAGAGGGACTGAATCTGTCCGCCAGCACCACTTTCCGGGGTTCACAGCTGTCTGTAAGGTCTAGGGAGAGCCGATGCCTCTGGACTCCACAAGTCATCTGCACCCACATGCACACACACTGCCACACGGGTACATGTGATCCACATAGTTGTAAAAAATTAAAATAAATAGTTTAAGACCTTTCTCCTAAAGAGAATCAGATCTTATTCACCTATATTTCCACAGTGCCTGACACTAAAGGGCAAGTATACAAACACCAGAATTTTCAACCCTTTTCCTGTGCTTTTCATATTTTTTAGATTTATTTTATGTATATGCATGTTTTGCCTGCATGTATTTACATGCACCACATGTGTCCCTGGTGGCCATGGGAGTCAGAAGAAGGCACCTGATCCTCTGGAACTGGAATTATAGCCACTGTGTGCAGGTCGGCAACAGAACCTCAGTCCTCTGCAGAAACAAGGGCTTTTATTTTAACTGGTGAGCCATCTCTCCAGCCCTCCTTTGCTTGCTTGCTTTCTTTCTTTCTTTCTTTCTTTCTTTCTTTCTTTCTTTTTTTTATTCTTTTGGTTTTTCGAGACAGGGTTTCTCTGTGTAGCTTTGCGCCTTTCCTGGATCTCACTCTGTAAACCAGGCTGGACTTGAACTCACAGAGATCCGCCTGGCTCTGCCTCCCAAGTGCTGGGATTAAAGGTGTGTGCCACCGCTGCCCAGCTCTCCTCCTTTGCTTTCTAAAGCAAGATGTGGTATGTGACAAAAATCTACTTAAATATTTTTGCTTTTCTCGTGAAAGATTATGATGTAGAATTTTTCCCATGCTATTAAACTTCTATGAATCATTTTTATGGACGGCTAATTCACGAGTTAGCAGCTACTGCTATAACTATGTGTCAGGAACTGTGGGAGGCGTTTTATATGTACCCTCATCTCATCTCCATGTTACAGATGAGGAAACAGAAGCTCAAGAGCTCTGGACTTGTGATGACTCTGACTAATGACCACAAACAGAGCAGGACTCATTATCACTTAAGTATAAGAGAAGCCCTTCATTATTTGTTAGCAAGACCGACTGACTAGATATCAACTAAATAAAGTTCCTATGATGAAAATCTTCATCTAAATCTGTCCAATTCACAACTAAACAGCTGGATAAGGGGCATAATTAGTTACCACAATAGATACACTACTACCTTACTTTGAATCTAACAACCCCAGTGGCCAGCTGGCTGAGGAGGCCACTCAGTGGTGAAGTGCTTGCCTGCCCTGTACAGACAAGTTCCAGGTTTGGCCCCCAGCACCACAAGAAAACAAAACAAGGACAAGAACCTAGATGGGTCACACTATTTATACCCTTTGGGCATGAACTGGGCCCCAGATCTATATGATAAAAAGATAGATTTTCTATTTCCTATTTTAGAGCAATTCTTGTGAGAAACATGGAGTTATTTTTAGCTCCACTCCTAGACTTTTTGGAAAACAGAAATGTGCCCAAAAGAGGAAGATATGTATAAACACTTACATGAGTACTTGCAATCACTAATATCCACCCCCTCGTCATCCACTTATGTAAGAGCAGAACACACCCTGGAGAAGCCTCTTCCAGAGGACATGGGTTTGAGTCCCAGCACCCCCGTGTTAGCTCACAACTGTCTGTTACTCAGTTGTGGGGAACCCAACACCTTCTTCTGACCTCTGTGAGCACACACACGGTGCACAGACATACATACAGACAAAATACCCATAGACATACAAGTAATAACAAAAATTATTTTAAAAAATACAAGGGGACTGGCAAGATGGCTCAGTGGGTAAAGGCACTTGCTGTACAGGCCTGATGACCCAAGTTCTACCCTAAGAACCCTTGCGAAGGCTAGAGGAGAATCTGACTCCACAGAACTGTTCTGACTGGAGTGTGTGCTCCTGTGCATGCACAGAGACCAGAGGATGGCCTCTACCCTGTACCCTCTCACTGAACCTGCCTCACACGCCACAAATTCCCTTTCCTACCAAGCTGTTGCTCAAGTCCATCTCTATTTTAATACTTTTACAAATAAACTCTCAATTGCTGTGGGATGGTCTGTATGTCAAATGCTCTGATTGGTCAATAAATAAAACACTGATTGGCCAGTGGCCAGGCAGGAAGTATAGGCGGGACTAACAGAGAGGAGAATTGAGAGAACAGGAAGTTAGGAGGAGTCACTGCCAGCCACCGCCATGACAAGCAGCATGTGACGATGCCGGTAAGCCACGAGCCACGTGGCAAGGTATAGATTTACAGAAATGGATTAATTTAAGATATAAGAACAGTTAGCAAGCAGCCTATCACGGCCACACAGTTTGTAAACAATATAGGTCTCTGTGTTTACTTGGTTGGGCCTGAGCAGCTGTGGGACTGGCAGGTGACAGAGATTTGTCCTGACTGTGGGCCAGGCAGGAAAACTCTAGCTACACTCAATATTTAATGACTATCTTAAATTTCACTAAGAAAAAAATACACAGAGGGCTGAAGAGAACTCAGTGGGTAAAAGCACCTGCTTCATAAGCCTGGCCTGAATTTATTTCCCAAAGCCCACAAAAAAGCCAGACGGGGGGCCACACACCTGCTATTCCTGCACTCCTGAAGAGGGCTGGGACAGAGACAGGAGAACCCACCGAAAGCCCTCAGGCCAGCTAGTCTGGAGCAGCGTCACAAAAGCAGAAACAACAAGAGAGAGCACCTCAGCGAGGCGGAGGTGAGGAGTGCTCCGAAAAGTTGTCTTCGGACCACACACACACTGTGGTGTGCGCTTGTCTGTACTCACACACACAGATAAAAAATATAAACAGACACAACTTCCAGGAACCCCCACCTCCTGTAGGACAAAGGCCCCCTTCTTCCTCCTCCGCTCCCTCTTTGATGAACGCCCTGGAGAAGCCATGCGATTTTGTAACTTGTTTCTGCTCACTGTCATCGATTGCTAGCCCCTGACCTTTTCCTGAGAAAACGCCTATCCGGCATCTCCTCACGCTCCTCTGTGAGCCCACGACACGTACACTGAAGCACAGGGGAGGCAGATACTGAGGAGGAGATGGCAAGAATGAGGTGTGCCCGTCACCCAGTCTCTCCTGCCAGCAGCGCCAGGCACCTGAGCAGATGCCCCCAAACACAGCTGCTGGAGGAACGAACAAAGGACCACGTGGAAACCAGTGCTGGCTGGGGTGTCTGTGCTGGTGAGGAGCTATGTTTGCGTAAGAAAAGCAATCGGTGCAGAGGCAACAGGGGCAGCAGGACAGGTCTGGGCTTGACAGCCACAGTGAACAGATTCCTCAGCCAACGGCATCTGCTTCCCTCTGTAACACAGAACTCAGTCCAACCACCACATAAGGCTGTTGGGGGGGCAGTTAAGTAAGAATGAGAGACCCTGAGATGAAAAGGAACTCAAACACGGGGCCCTCTCCCCCATAAACATCAAAGCAGGAGCTAAGGATGTGCACTGGAGCCCCCGCGGGTGACATGCAGTGTCTGGACGGATACTTCGGGCAAACTGTCACACAAGTACTCTCAAAATTTAAATCTGTTTTCCATGCACATAGCTATAAGATGGCAGCCAGTGCACAATGGGAAGTCCACATTCGTCGATGTTAACTGCTGCTCTGCTTACCCTTCAGGCCAAAGACACTAGCACACTCTCCCGGGCAGACCAAGGCTTCCTGCATCAGCAAGCCATTTGAGAGGCAGCTCACCCACAGGTATGGCTAAGAGGTGGCTGGCGTGGTGACCTATTGCACAACCTCCAGTTGCAAAAGCCACCCTGACTTCCAGGAACATCTGTCATGGCACCAATACCTGAGGTCTCATGCCTAAGGCAGGCGGGGTGCGCCGACAAGGGCTCTGAAGAAGCATCCGAGGAAGCGATCTGCGTGGTAATGCTTTTCTACATTCCGTGTCCTCGTGGTGAGAAGGTGAACTCACCCCTACGTCACTGGGGGCATTGCCGAGACTTAGAGGAAAGCCTGTGTAAGTCTCTGACGCAGGAAGGATCACGTTAATGATGTGAGCCATCAAGTGGGTGCCTGGAATGGAACCCGGGGCCTCTGCAGAGCGGCCAGTGCTCTTGACCACTGAGCCATCGTGAGGACATCTTCCTCCCCGATTGGTGGAGAGCACGTGACCGCCGCCACCAGCGCAGGGGATCCCTTCCCTGCTGAGCCACTAGGAGGAGGTTTCCCACTGTTGCTTTTACACAAACAAGGCCAAAGCAGTAGACAAGGCAGGTAACGTCAGTCAGGTTTGCGTCTGGGGTCACGGAAGGTCATGGACACCTCCAGGGTTCTACAAACCCGCTCTGTTCACACTGGGAGAGAGGATGAGGGGAAGTTGTTACCTGACTCTCGGGGTTGGGAATCTGTCTGTAGGAACCGCCACACATCTACTTCCTCCTGCCCTGGGAATGAGCGTCACCCCCAAATGCTCCTCTGTCCCAACTGTCACTATCTCTTTCTTCTCAAGCTGAGTCCTTCTCTGTTGTTTAATCCCTCGAAGACTAGGGAGACTGTGCGTGCCCACGGCCACTCCCCCAGCTTCTGGGCGCAAAGGCTGGCATTTCCTGGGCGCTAGGCACTTCGCTCCATTCCTGTTGTTGCCCTGAGTCACTGGAGTATCCTGACCCACCAACAAGGCCATGAGCAACTTTCCATTTTCCTCCACCAACCGCGCTCGCCCTGAGTCTAGACTCATGCAACGGTTTTTCATGGCTCCTTCCGTGGGACTTCAGCTCCGCTGCTTTTCATGACCTCTAAATCTATCTCAGTTCCTGTCTGATTCACATGTTTTTCAGAATTACTTGCTAGAAGGGAGACAGATTTGTAAATAAAGTCACGCAAATACTGTACCAGTAACTAGGTTCAGGATTATCAGGCAGTAACTCCAACAAGAGGAAACACCAAGGTACACCACAGCCATAAACTAGGTAGAGGCTAAGGGAGAAGGCGGGTCTCCTATGGAGGCCTTCTTAACAGTCACAGAGAGGACTCGACAGCCAGTCAGACCTCACTCAACAGGAAAACCAAATGAAACAAACAGACCACAAGCAGGCAGAACACATAACATAAAACACACAGTCACCATCAACTCATAAAACAAACAGGCTCTTACCTGCTTGGTCAAGTTGAAGCAAAAGACAAGGGACACACATAGACATAAACAACTTCTTTACCTGGGGGAGTTGAAGAACAAGGAGAATGGTAAGTGAGGTGACGACCAACGGGAAAACCTCCCCAGCCGTGGGGCTTCCTCGGCAGCCGGCTGTCTAAGAACTACCCAGTTCAGCAGAAAAGGCTGAGTGCATGTATTAATCACGTGTGTGTGTGTGTGTGTGTGTGTGTGTGTGTGTGTGTGTGCACGTGCACGTGTGTCACGATGCACGTGTGGAGTGGCTCCTCTCCTTCCAGCAGCCGGGTCCTGGAGACTGAACTCAGGGGTCAGGCTGGGTGGCAAGGGCCTTCAATTGTGGGGTCAGCTTCCCTCCCCATCTACAGCTCATCTTTATGTAACTTAGGAGACTCTCCCCATTGGGACTAATGATCTTTAATACAGCATTTGAAATGTGTTGAATTTATTCTACTGTATTGATTTACCTACGTTTGGTGACTCAGTGTACTGAACCATGAAATGGGTTTAATAATGACCATGTTTTTAAAAGCACCAGGATACTTAGTATTTCCAAAACACAACATGCTATTCCAGGGAGGGGAAAACACATCCTCATAATTAGTCAAAATATTTTTTCAGCTAAAAAAAACTTCAACCAACACATCTATTAAAAATCATGCTCATCTAAGTCTGGTGCTGCATGCCTGTCAACCTAGCCTAGGGAGGGTGAAGCAAGAGGATTGTGGTAAATTCAGGGCCAGTTTGAACCTCAGAGTGAGTGACAGGCCAATGTGGGCTCGATAGAAAGAGCCTGTCTCAAAACACAAAACACGGTCTTGAGAGATGGCTCAATCAGTAATGTGATTGCTGTGGAAGCATTCGAACCCAAGTTCTGAGCCCCCAGGCCCACCCAGTGGTGCATGTCAGGGAACAGACAGACTTCCTGGCGCTCACCGCCAGCCTGTACAGCTGAGTCGGTACACTCCAGGCTCAGTGAGACCTTGTCTCAAGAAATAAGGGGGAAAGCAATTGAGAAAGACATCAGCCTGTGTCCGCCACACAAAAGCTTGTGTGCATAAACACATATGCCCATATGTACACGTGCATACACACAAACATGTACACACGCATATACCACATGCCAACACATATACTCACCACTAAACAGAACAAGCCAAATACATATGCTCAAGATTCTGAAAATTATACTAGTAAAAAACAAAATTATACTAAATAAATAAAAGTTACTTTTGCCAAATTTACACAACTAAATAACATTTGAATTTGTAATAAAGGAGGCTGTTACATAGATGCATTTAATAAACCCACAAATATTCTATCAGCAATACTTTAGGAAACTTTAGAATCATATCTCTTTATCACACAATAAAAAATGTTTAAAGACCAGAGTGGCTAGAGTTTATGGAAATCATCAATTAAGAGAATGGATTCTTGGAGCTGGAGAGATGGCTCATAGCTAAGAACACTGGCTGTTCTTCCAGAGGACGGGAGTTCAGTTCTCAGTACCCATGTCAGGCAGTTCACAATCGCCTGTAATTCCAGCTCCAGGGGATCTAAAACTTGCTTCTGACCTCAGCGGGCATGCACATATATGGGATACATCACACACACAATAATAACAATAATAAAGATACTATGCATGTTGGTGTATGTCTTTAATCCTAACACTTGAGAGGTAGAGGCAGACAGATCTCTATGAGTTCCAAGCTAGCCTGGTCTAATAGCTAGGTCCAGACTAGCCTCCTAGCCAGACCAAATGCTGTCACAAAAAAATTAAGGGAGGGAGGAGGCTGGAAATCTGCTCTTCCAGAGGATCTGAGGCAGGATCCTAGGATCCTAGTCTGGTGGTTCACAATCGCCTGTAATTCCAACTCTAGGGAATACTTTCTTCTGGCCTCCATGGGCATGTACACATATGGCGGACACTTGCACGCGCGCGCGCGCGCGCGCGCACACACACACACACACAGAATTTTTAAATTGCAAAATTAAAGTCTGAGAGAGAGAGAGACAGACAGAACGCATCCTTGCCTTGTTCTAAATTCAACCACTCATAGGACAGCCTTCTGCACAGAAGCACACCAGAAGAGCGCTGCCCGACCAGGTGGACATCTTGATGGAGGCAGGAGAAAGGGTTCAGTCACACAAGCGTGGAGGTGCCCGCCCTGTTGTGCTTCGGATGCCACCCTAGTCTCTTCCTAGTTCAGCTCCTCAGCAGCACACGTTTAAAGAGAAACTCGCCGGGCGGTGGTGGCGCACGCCTTTAATCCCAGCACTCGGGAGGCAGAGCCAGGTGGATCTCTGTGAGTTCGAGGCCAGCCTGGGCTACCAAGTGAGTTTCAGGAAAGGGGCAAAGCTACACAGAGAGACCCTGTCTCAAAAAACCAAAAAATAAAAAAAATAAATAAATAAATAAAAAAATAAAGAGAAACTCCTTCTGAAGACCACAGCAGGGAACTGGGCAGGCGGGGGGAACACAGAAAGCTGAAACAGGAAGCTCCTGGGACAAAAGCACCCACCTTCTAAGACTAAAAGAGCTCAAGCCACGTGCGGTACATGTCTGGAATCCCAGAGCTTCGGATACGGAGGCAGGAGGACCAAGAGTTCAAAGCCAAATCCAGCTACATAAAAAGTTCCAGGCCAGGCTAGGCTACAAGAGAGACCCCATCTCAAACAAACAAGTAAGCAACAAGTAAATACATGTTTTCCTATCACATAAAAGCACAGGCCTGGGGGCTGGAGAGATGGCCCAGTGGGTAAGAGCGTGTGAGTGGTTCCCAGCACACATATCCAGCAGCTCACAGCCTGTAACTCCAGTTCTAGGGGAATCCAATGGCCTCTGTGGGTACCTGCACTCATGTGTACATACCTATATACAGACTCACACACATAATTAAACATAAATCTTAAGAAAACCACCGACTCTTGTGATGTCCTTAGTCTTTCAGAAACAAAAAGTACACAGGCTGTTACTAAAAACCAGGTTTTTAGGTTCAGAGATAAAATCCTAAAAAGAACTTCAGAAAGTCAGGATTAAAACTTGGCTAGATGGAGAAAATATACTCTTTATACTCCAGACTATGTACTGTCCCATCTCAAGAAACTGTTACCGTGTGGGTTAATGAACTTTAGCAAGTTCCACAGTACAAGATTAAAAATCTGTACTGAATCATGCAAGTCACATGTTCTAGAATGTGCTAGCCAACACACCATTGGCATGGATCTAGGCATCGGCCGGCATCGGCCGGCTGTGGTGAGTCACCATCAGATCCCGCTGATGCACATGCTCACTGAGTTTTTCTTTAAGAGGCAAATCACATTTTCTGAGGAGATAGAGCTGACCTTTGTACCTTAAACCCACCCTTCTGAGAAGGACAAATTCAAAACTCATATCATGTTACGCAACACGTAGGCCTCCACCTTCCTGTGGAAGTTAATTTCCTTGTGGACACTTCCCACAAATGATATTCCTCACCTCAGAGATAAGGATACGGTAATCAGACCAAGCATAAACATGAAAAGGAACTTCCTCCTCTCTTAGGTACACAGATCACAATTACTGAATGAAACAGCAAAATCCAAGAAGGAAACAACCTGGGGAAATTCTACCTCAAGGTATTTTTTTTTAATATTAAAGCTGGGTGTGGTAGCATATACCTATGGTCCTAGAGATAACTCAGAAGACAGAAGCAAGATGATTTTGAGTTCAAAGTCAGTCTGGACTACACACAGTGATACCATGTCTCAAAACAACAACAAAAGCAGTAAAAAAAATTTATAAGACTAACTAAGTATACAAATTATGCCCTGCAAGAAAAATTCACTATTTTTGCCAAGAGAAGTATTTAGACATCTTCATGTTCAAAGACCTTGAAAATAGATTTTCATATTAATTGGCATAAATCTGAAAACTGCTTATAAAGAGCTAGGCTTAAGGGCGTCCAAATGGGAGGCTGAGGCAGGAGAATTGCCCTCGACTGAAAGTCACCTAAGGCTATGTGGTGAGACTCTGTCTTAAATAGAGAAGGAGGAGCAGAAGGAGAAGGAAGACAATAGCTTGTATATTTAGAACAAGATGGGCAGGCAGCTTCGAGCTCTTGCCATGTAATCCTGACAACCGGAGTTTGATCCTTACAGCCTGCATCAAGGCAGAAGAGAACCAACCCCACAGTTATCCTTAACTTCTGCACACACATGCCCACACACGTCACACACAGCAATAGTAAATACATTCTGGTATTGGCAAAGACAAAACCAGTCTATTTGTCTGACCCTGGCATGCCTACAATTATTCAGATAGTGGGGTATTAAATAAGGCTTCTAGAAAACCTTCTCAGTATGTAGACAGAAATCCCTCATCGTGATAGATTTGCTGAAGTAAGACGGGGGTGGACAGAAGGGCAGGCACTGAGTAAGTGGGAGCAGGAAATGGTGGCATCCATAGAATCAAGAGATACGAGATACTAAGGATGAGAGTTATTACAGGTCAAAGATCTGGGACCTGAAACAACTCCCTAAGACTCCACCTCCCCGTCACCAGGGAGACTACTCATCGTACAGATCATCACTATACAGTCATCCCGAGCAGTAGCACAGCCTACACACAGAACTGGATCAGGGCCAGAAGTGGTCCTCGCCAGCTCCTCCACAGTGCTTAACTGGAAGCTGCGCCAAACAAGAAACAGTTTGTGGCAAGCGCTCAGGGTGGCTTGGGATTAGCTGTATTTGGAATTAATGCTGGTTGATTTTACTTGGAATTAAACTCAATATTGGAGGGACTGGGGAGGTGGCTCAGTCAGTATACTGCTTGCTACAAGTGTGAGAACCTAAGTTCTGGTCCCCAGCACCCACTGAAATTCAGGCCTGGCTGAGAAAGTCCAGAACTCCAGCACTATAGACAGGGATCCCCAGAGCCCATTGGCCAGCCAGTCTAGCCCAGCTGATTAGCAGCAGGTTCAGTGAGAGACCCCGTCTCAAAAACAAGGTGAAAGTGATTGAGGGAGACACTGATTTCTGCCTCAGGCCTCCACACACACTCACATGCACATACACCCACACACATGCACACGCACAAACACATACATACGCCTCACACAACAGTCAGATATTGGAATCAAGTCTAAGATTTTCAGTCCTGATAGGAAAACAGGAAATGTAAGTAGTTGGGGTTGTGTTGTTATTGTTGCTTTTAACAAACATTTCTGTGGCATTTTCTATGTGCTAGGTATATTTATGGCTTCTATAAATATTAACTAATTTAATTTTCACATTAAAGTCATGACATAACTACTATTATTATATACATTTACTGATGAGAAACTGAGGCATAACCAAGTTAACCATGATCACATGGCTATTAGCAAGCCAGAGGCCAGAGCCAAGCTATAACTTTGAAGTCCAGGCACTTACCTATTATTTGGTAACAAAAAAGATCAGAAATCTTAATAATTACAGAGCTAAAAGAAACCAGTAACACATTAGTCTAGGCCAATCATCTTTAAGATTTTTTTAAGGTGAGGGGTTGGGAATCTTCAGGCAAAGTAGGCAGAGTCACCAGAGCTAGATAATTGGGCCAAAAATTACACAGCAGATTTCTACTTCCCATCCCTTGCCTAACTTTGATAACTCGTACTGCCTGGGTCCCTCATTCAGTATTTAGTGCAGCGTAGGTTATCCTATCTACCCAGTGTGTGTGTGTGTGTGTGTGTGTGTGTGTGTGTGTGTGTGTGTGTGTGTGCTCAAGTGGGTATAGAGGCCAGAGGTCAAAGTGAAGTGTCTTCCTCAATCATTCTTTGCTTTCTGCATCATCATGGACACCATCATCATCATCACCACCATCACCACCACCATCATCACCATCATCATCACCATCACCACCACCACCACCATCATCATCACCATCACCACCACCACCACCATCATCATCATCAACATCATCACCACCATCACCATCACCATCATCATCACCATCACCACCACCACCACCATCATCATCATCACCACCATCACCATCATCATCATCACCACCATCACCATCATCATCACCATCATCACCACCATCATCATCACCATCATCATCTTCAGTTGTTGTTGATGTTGTTGTTTTGAGACAGGTCTCACTATGTAGCTCTGACTGGTATGGAACTCACTAGGTAGACCATGCTGGCCTTGAACTCAGAAATCCTGCCTCTGCCTCCCAGTGTTGGAGTTAAAGGTGTGCACCACGACCACTGGTTACACCTTGGTCTCAAAAAATCTGAATCTGAATCTCAAAAAATCTGAACCGAGACCTCACCAGTTAGGCCAGGATGACAGGCCAGCCAGCCCAGGATCAGTCCAGTCTTCCCCTGCTTTCTCACACTTAGATTACACACGTCATCAGGCTTTTCACATGAGTGCTAGTCTGAACACAGGTCCTCAAGTTTCTACGACAAGCACTACCACCGAGCCATCTCCCCAGTCCCCATTTCCTTATAAACCTACCCTCTACCTTCTCGGATTGACTACAGCCCCCCAGGACAGGGCTTATGCCTTCCACCTCTGTGACCCGATTCTCATCACAGCGCCCCCTCCTACCAAAGCATGGCTGTCATATTGAGGGATGAAGCCTGAGGTGGGAATGGTGCAGGCTGTGCTCACAAGTGACAGGTCAAAGGCTCCTCTGGGCACAGGTATTCTCATGGCCTATGTACCTTCCCTTTTCCTTACACACACACACACACACACACACACACACACACACACACACACAGGGGGGGGGGAGAACATGCAAGCCCACACCAGTTCCTAAGGCTGAGCCTAGACAGATGGTTAGCCTCCAGAAAGCACTGCCTTGCCAAGGCGTGGTGGCACACGTCTTTAATTCCGGCACTTTGGAAAGCCCAAGGCTGTGGCTGTCTGAGTTTGAGGTCAGCCTAGTCTATATAGAGTTCCAGGACAGCCAGAGCTACATAAAGAGACCGTCTCAAACAAATCAAAACAGAAACCTTTGCCTTGGCAGGTGTAGGCCAGGATCAGGAATTCAAGGTCATCCTTGGCTACAGAAAAAGTTCAAGGCCTGTCTCAAAATGACAATGACGAAAACAATTCCTCCGGGTCTCGGAAGGGAGAGGACACCAACTGTGTGAAAGTGAAGACTCTAGAACTTCAGCGCCCTAGGCCTCTGACACGGCAGACCAGTTTGTCAGAAGCCTCATCCTCACCCTTCCTTCTGTGGCTATTCCCAGCCGGATTAAACCAGCTGGCCAAGATGTGATCACTGCCGCTTTCTCGCTGATAAAAATCTAAAAGTATGAACCAAGTAAAGACACGGGTTTTTTTGTTTTTTTTGTGGTTTTTTTTTTTTTTTTTTTGAAAGTCACTTCCCTTCTGCCCCACAATAAGCCAGAACAAGAGTTAACTAGAAAAAGCTGAAAACACTCCAAAGCCTTAGGAAACATTCCCTAGGGACCAGCTCAGAGGATGCAAAGCAACCTCACTCTGCCTCCCTGGCCTCTGTGACCTTTACCACACGGGACTTTGAAAAGGCTCAGAAAACAAGTGGTCAAGCAGAAGTTTATTCTCAGATCAACACTCACAGTTCCTGTGAAGAGTCACACATGCACACGCTCTCTCATGCTCTCTCGAAGGTGCAGCCCAGTTGTTTATACATGTCTGTCAAATCCCCAGCTGAGCCAATCCTCATCCCCCGGGTGACAGCCTTACCTTATAGTACAGCAGTTGCTGGTGGCCAGCCACTGGGCTCTGGGGTCTGCGGGAGCACAGAGGGAGCTACTGGGTTTTCTGGCGTGGTCTGGATGGGGTGATGGCCCTTAGCTACAAGCAATGTGAGCAAAGACGGCAATTATCAGAGAGGAAAGAGGGACAACAGACTAGCTAATATCAGGGTCACCCTGGGAGCCTCACAATTTTAGCCCAAGGCCAAAATACAGGATCTGAGGAAGGACTCCAGTGTGTAAGGTCCATGGAGCGACTTCATCCCTGGAGACCTCCAGCAGCTTACTATTCCTGGATCAGCCTGCCACACTCTGTGTCTGTTCTCAGGAGAGCCTGACAGGCAGTGATGTGAACCTTCCCTGGGAGCACAAGGGAAGGTCCGAACATCGGGCCTATGCTGTGCCCATCTAGCCTGTAGGGTGAGTACAGAGAGGGCAAAAGAAACCCATCCCTTCCTTACACAAATACAGAAATAAACAACTGAGTTCCTATTTCCCAACTAACTTCTGGATAAATGAGTGGGATCTTCAAGCCCCAAAGGACTGAAAAGCAAGTCACAAATAACAGCAAATGCCTTCCAACTTTCCATTTCCTCCCCAGGATTCCGATCAGGCATCAAAGTGAGCAAGAGGGGCTGGGGGGACAGCCTAAGTTGGTGAGGTACCTGCCACCCAAGCATCAGGCCCTGAGTTCAGACCCCTAGCACCCACACAGAAGGTGCCACACCTGGCACATGTCTGTACGCTCTGCACCGGGGTGGGTGCAGAAACAGGAGGACCCCTGAAGCTCACTGGCCGGCCAGCCTCGCCACCCTGGTGAGCTCCAGGTTCAGTGAGAGACTGTCTCAAAAACTACGGTGGAGAACAATGGAGGAAGGCAACTCTGGCTTCTATACATGTGTGCAAGTGCATTCACATGCACACACGGATACACTCACCCTCACACGCACATACATGAAAGGTGAGCACGGAACTAACACGATGGTTCAGCAAGTAAAAGCACTGGCTGCCAAGCCTCCCTGAGTTCCATCCCTGGAATCTGCTGTGGATGATTGATTGATAAATAAAACACTGATTGGCCATTAGCTCAGGCTAGACAATGGTAAGCCTGAGCTAATGGCCAAGCAGTTTAATTAATTCTGAGTGATTTTTTTTTTTCTTAGTGGAGCTGAGGATCTAATCCAGGGCCTTGTGTTTGCGAGGCAAGCGCTCTACCACTGAGTTAAATCCCCAACCCCCTGAGTAATTATTTTATAAGCGGTTGTGGGGTTCGTGGGGCTGGACAGGACTGGAGAAAACTCCGTCTACAGGAATCCACATGGTAGGAGGAGAGAACTGATCCTCTAAGTTGTCCTCTGACCTCCATATGCATATTGTAAAGCATGCATGCCCACACACATGCACACACACACTAAACAAACAAATATTATTTTTTTACAATGAGCACAAATCCAGCTTGGTGGATGTCCCTGCTACATGATAACAACACTGTGGCCCAGCACCATCAACACCAAGGCACAGTCACTTCTGGCTAGCAAAACCCTCTCTGTTTCAGAGCCTGCACCAAATAGGCTCTACCCTACCTTTAGTTCTTGTCGGGAGTGATTTTAGATAGCTAAATCTGAAGAGCATTCTTCTCCTCCTCCTCCTCCCTTTTTTTTTTTTTTGTTTGTTTTGTTTTGTTTTGTTTTTCGAGCCAGGGTTCTCTGTGTAGCCCTGACCGTCCTGAACTCGTTCTGTAGACCAGGCTGGCCTAAACTCCGAGATCCGCCTGCCTCTGCCTCCTGAGTGCTGAGATTAAAAGCACGTGCCACCACCATCCTGCTGGAAGCATTCTTTGTCCATTTTCTCAATATTTTCACAGTTGATCCTTGTATGTGCTCGGAACCACAGCAGTAATACACATCAGCGCTTCACTTCTTTCCAGGCCAAGTAAGATTATCTTGTGTGGACACACCACATTCCATCAGTTTATTCATGAGTAGTGGACAATGAATAAAGCTGCTATAAACATCATGTTCATGAGCTTGTTGGACACTGTTTTCAATTCTTTTATGAAAACACCTACAAGTGGAATTATTGGGTCACATGATAACTATAGTAAACTTCTTGAAGAACTGCCAAACTGTTTTTCGAAGCAACTACCCCACTTACTTCCACAAGCAGTTTGGAAAACAGTTTACCTACATCTCTGCCAGCACTTATGTGTATTCTTTATTATATCCATCCTATCGGCTCAAAGTGGTGGGATTCTGTTTTTTGAGACAGGGTCTAATATACAGGTCTAGCCTCAAGCTTGCTATGTAGCTGAGGATAGCCTTGAGCTCCTGATCCTCCTGCCTTTTCCTAGGTGCTGGGATCATAGACATGAGCCAGGAAGTGGGCCATCACCAGCCATGGGATCTGCTGGGACACTGACATTGGAATCCTTAGACTTCAGAATGTGGCGAATAAATGCTGCTGTTTATAAACTACCCACTTTACAGTAATTTGCTATAGACTAGGTCTGAAAAGATAAAGCACTAAGGAATGGATTCTCAAAGGAAAAGCAAAATCTATACCATTTAATTACAGGACCCAAAAGATCAGCGGGGTTTGTATTGGCTGTAGAACATACCAGATCAGACTCTAGCTTATCTTCCACAGCTGGTATGCAGGCAGGCCTTTACCAAAGCACAAGCGTGGCTCCCTGGGTCTCATCCATGACCACTGAACCGAACAGCAAGGCATGAAGCCCAAGCACATGTGTACTTGTCTACATTTGCACATTTATGAACCTATGCACCTCATCTTCAGTGATGTTCTAACCTGCACTCTTAATCAATAACTGTTGGGACACGTGACTGTTCCACCAACGTCACCTCAAAAATTTTAATTTATCTCTGGGGTTTGTTTTCTCTTTTTCACTTTTATTATTCTAAGGGCAGCACAGAAACAAGGATTCCCAGTAGGAACAGCTATGGAAAGATCTGCGGTGGCATCCCAGGAGGGCCTTTTGGAGTCAGTAGGTCAACCACTCCTCCTGAGGAAGAATCTAAGGTCAAGGCAGGTAATTAACTGGTGTCAGAATTGGCTCCTAATCCCATTGTGCTTGGCTGACTCCTCCACCTGATGACTGACTCTAAAAGGAGGCTATAATTCCTCACATAGCATCCATGCCAAGGGCACCACCCAACTAACTAGTAAGTTCGGAGCCTTGCCAATATTCAGAACCCAGCACAAAGGGACATCACAAGATCTATGACTAAGGAAAGCTGCAGTCTCACCAAGGAGAGACTGTCTACCAAAGCAAATAGACAATGGGTACATTTATTTATATGTCTATCATCTCTCTATAAATCATAAATTATTCAACTAATTAAAATCACTAGAATTTTTCCTTAAAACTTGCCTATAAAACACATTTTTGAGTTTGTTATTTGCTTATCTTTCTTTCTGTCTAGATTCTTCTTCATCAATCATAAAAATTTCTATTATTCTTTGACAATTTCACACATGTGTATAATACATATTGATCATTTTCTTTCTTAATTTGAAATATAATTCAAAGCAGCATTCAAAAAAATACATTAAGTGTTGCAAGAACATCACAGAAACAGGTGGTCAGAAAGTTGTAATTACAATTTCTTCTTTTCACACATGATCAATTTCTAATACTTCACCCATTTCTTTATCCTATTTTTCCACTGACAAGATCTAAACCCAAAGGTAATAATAAAATATGCTCCATGCTTTTATTTATAAAAATCAGCACAGAGGTCAATAGACGAAATTAGCTAGCTCAGAAATAGACAACTATAGAATAATTTATATAAAAAGCCATTGTGAAAAGAAAATGTGTAAAGTTGTTTTTTGGTTTTGGGTTTTTTTTTTTCTTTTTTTGAGACAGGTCTTGCTATGTACTCCAGGCCAGCTTGTGACTAGTAGTCACAGGCTTCAGCCTCCTAAATTCAGGGGTCCCAAGTGTGTACAACCACATCTGGTGAGAAACTGCATTCTTAAATAGTATGGTAATGACTTGATAATTTGGTGAAGGGCTTTTTTTGTTTTTTGTTTTTGTTTTTAGTTTTTTTGACACAGGATTTCTCTGTGTAGCCCTGGCTGTCCTGGAACTCACTGTTCCCAACCAAGAGCTGGGATTAAAAGCATATTCCGCCACCACCCAGATCTACCTATTTATCTTTCTATTTTTAACTTAGCACTTACTATATAACTAGGAAACTTTCTCTAGGTTTCCAGCAACAAGGCATATGACAGGAAGCTTTTTCTAGTAAAATTCTAGAAGCAATAACTTCCTAAGTTTAGAAGTAAATATAAAAGGAAAGAGCAGCTGTGTTAGTGTGGAAACCCCGGCTTCAGCTGAGGTCTCTGGAGACCTTGTAGGACCGCCAGAGCCCGCCCGCAGAGCTGAGCTGCAGTTCGCTGGAGGCCGCTATGTGGAGAACCTGAACTACTGCCCAAGAACAGCTTCAGGACAAGGGTCCTCCCACCTCAAACTGTCTTGAGACCCAAGCTTCTCTCCAAGACAGGAGAAGCGCTGAGCAAAAAGGGCTTAAAGGAACAGGGCAAGGTGACACACACCTTTAATCCAGCACTTGGGAGGCAGAGACAGGCAGATCTCTGAGTTCGAGGCCAGCCTGGACTACAGAGTGAGTTCCAGGACAGCCAGGGCTACACAGAGGAACCCTGTCTCAAAAAACAAACAAAACAACAACAATAAGGACCTAAAGGCAAAATGACCTCAGGGCTGACACTTGCTGCTGTGGTGTGCTCAGAGCAGGCTGTCGGCCATCTTCTCTCAAGCACTGTTTAAAAAAAAAAGTGCGCAGCTTGCACAAGCCTGGATTCCATTTCAGGAATCGTTCTTCGGTGTTTTGCCACATTTTCAGTATCCAACCGTCAGTACAGCAAGAGATGTCACCTTTTGTTTTTTAATTACATTGACTGGCTGTAGGGACAGGTGGCATGCCACCGTGTGTGCATGCCACCGTGTGTGTGGAGGTCAGAGGACAAGGTGCAGAAATGAGCCTTCCCCTTCTACCATGTGAACTGCTGAGACAGAACTCAGGCCCCAAGCCTTTAACCCAAGCATCTGGGAGACAAGAGGCAGACACAGCTCTGTGAGTTCAAAGCTAGCCTGGTCTACATCATAGTGCTTCCCAGAACAGGCAAGGTTACAGTGAGACCTTGTGTCAAAGAAAACCAAACCCAAACAACAACAAAAACCTCCTCAGGTCTTCCACGCCCTGAGCCATCTCCCCAGTCGCTACCTAATCTATTAAACTTTTTGAACAATGTAACTTCAGAAGACATGAGACCATTCATTCACACACACACACACACACACACACACACACACACACACACACACACGACATGTAAATGTGACTTTCTTGAGAAAGTGTATAGTACTGTCCTTTTCACACACACACACACACACACACACACACACACACACACACACACCCCATATATGTCTACTATTAAAACTATTAAAAACTACTTCTCATAACCGCAGTAGGAAGCTGGAAGATGCCCTATCCTATAAAGCACTCACACAAGTGTGAGAACATGAGTTCAGACATCCAGCAACCACATGGACATGGCGGTGTACACATCTGTAATCCTGATGCTCCCATGAGGAAACGGAGGGAGGCAGAGACTCTGAAGTTTGTGGGTCTCCAAGTCTGACAGGAACCACACCACAGAAGGAGAGAACCTATTCTACAAGTTCTCCTCCGACACCCCATCTGCACTCCAAGGAACATGTGTGAATGCACACAAATAATCAAACAAATGTTTAAAATAAAATGTAGAGAAAAAAGAAGCTACCTCTTGGGAGCTGGGGAACGGCTCAGTTGGTAAAGCACTTTCCATGCTAATGAGGGCCAGAGTCTGGGTCCTTAGAACTCATGTACAAAGCCTGATTCCCTGGGGATGCCGAGGATGCAGAGGATCCTGGGCTCACTGCCTAGTTTTGTTAAAGGGATGAGCCCCAGGCTCAGTGAAAGACCTTGTGTCTCCAGAAGTCAGGCAGAAGGCAATCAAGCTCTGACCTCCACATGCACATGTACACACACACACACACACACACACACACACACACACACCACACATACACAAATACCCTGCTTCTAATATCGTCCAACTTTGCTTCATAAAAAATGTGCAACAGATTATACTGCAAAGTCCTAGTAACATTTATAAGGTCAAAGAAAAGAACAGGGAGAATATTTAGAACAAAAATAACTCAAGAAAAAATAAACAAGATACAAACTACAAAAGGACTAACAAATAAGGACAGATATTTGATCAGAAAGGAAACAGCAAGTCTAGAATAAGAGAATCTGTTTATGCTATTTACAGTCAAATTAAAACTGGACAGTGAAATGCGAACTGGCAGTGCTGGAAAACATTGCTGAAATGACTCCAGGGACGTGAGAGTGTGCAGCGTAAGCTACCCTCTACCTCCCCGCCTGGCATGTCCATTGTCTTTCTGGGCACAGGAACAGTTCCGCTGCCTCGCTGCCTCCCAAAGCTGTCCAGCTTCCCAGCTCACATCACCCCATCCTGTCCAGCCCTCAAGCTCCTCCTCTTACTTCATTATGTCGACAACTTGGTTACAACATCATCACTTGTCATTAAAAAAATCCAGAAGCAACGCATGCCTGACTTCAGGGAGAGTGCTAACTACAGGAGCCTCTTGAGCCATAGTGATTCTCAGTGCTGCACACAGTTCAAGATTCGGAAAACGTGGGGATGGCGTAACACATGGTTAAACAAGACAGAAGATCCCGCGTAACACAGACTTGCAATTGTGCAAGCCAGATTCCATAAGAAGGTCCCGACACAGAGGACAAATTAGTCCTATGGATACCCAGGCACACGGGCTTCTGCCTGCTTCCTTACACTCAGCAAGCTGTAAAACACCCTCTCGGGTGTCCTCCTAAACGTCAAACAACTCTCTCTGATTTAAGTATGCAGAGAACTCATTAACATCTTGTGATGTAAGAGAGAAAGCGAGGCATCTCAGCCACAGACCTACGAGGGAAACCAACCCCAGATCACTCCTCCTCAAGGAGGCGGCTTCCTTCTCTATTTTTGCTGTTGTTGTTAACACCATCCCCCATGTCTCCCCCATGCCTGTCCCAATCTGAGGACCAACCTCGGGCACTGCACTGTGAGGCAAATACTCTACCCCTGATCTAAATGTTCAGCCTGAGCTTCACATCTTAACACTGCTTTCCCATACTAAAATGAGTGTTTGGCCTCATGGCTGCCACTCAGGAAAGCTTACACAGAGCCAAGCCGTGGACTAGTACCAGGTGAGTGACTCTTGACTGGGCACACTACACACAGGGTGGTGTAATATCTCTCTTGAGAGACCTGGGTCATCCCTCCCTAGCTACACAGAGCAGCTCTAGGTAGGCAACCCAGGGCATCACAGTCCAAAGTCATGGCGGAAGCAGAGACCAGAAAGGTGTAGAAGCTTCGGCCAACCTGACTACAAACCATCCTAAAGTGATGCAGACGCATTCTGAACTTATGGAAAATTTGAGTGTGTCAGCAAAGCTGAGTTCCCAAGGGTGAAGGGGACTGACCCAGAGAGGGATCTAAATGTAGGAAACGGGTGTCCTTTGAACTGGTCACCTTCTTTAAGAGGCTCTTACTACATAATCCGCAAAATGTAATAACCTGGCTACAAACTGCAACTTGTGAAGCTTAGTTAGATCATGCCTCAAAAACCATGGAGGGAGGAGGAGGGCAACTGAGTGAATTTTATACAGGTTACATTAGATGATGTGATTAAAACAACAGTGAATTCTTTGCATAGAACAGACTGCGTGGAACATCACTGTTCCTGGGAGACCTGCAAGGGTATTAAGGGAAGAAAGCTCTGATGTCTGAAATGTATTTCAAATGGTTCAGGAAGAAGTGTGTGTGTGTGTGTGTGTGTGTGTGTGTGTGTGTGTGTGTGTAGTGTGAGGTGTGGTGTGATGTGTGTATGGTCTGATATGAGTGTGAATGGTATGTGTGTGTGGTGTGTGTGTGTGATGCATGCGTGTGTGTGTGTGTGTGTGTGTGTGTGTGTGTGTGTGGTGTGTGTGTGTGATGCATGCATGCGTGTGCGTGTGTGTGTGTGTGTGTGTCTGTGTCTGTGGTGTGTGTATGTGGTATGAGGTGTGTGTGTGTGGTGTGATGTGTGTATGGTTTGATGTGAGTATGTATTATGTGTGTGTGGTGTGTGTATGTGGTATGAGGTGTGTGTATGGTCTGACATGTGTGTGTGTGTGGTGTGTGTGTGGTGTGGTGTGTGATGTTTGTGTATATGTGGTACGATGTATATGTGTGTTGTGATGTGTGTGTCGTGTGATATGTGGAAGGGGGTGTGTATGTGGTGTGATGTGTGTGCTGTGATGTATGTGTGGTATGATGTGTATGTGCATGTGGTGTGTATGTATATGTGGTGTGATATGTGTGTGGTATGATATGTGTGTATATGGTGTGTGTGTGTGTGTTGTGTGATGTGTGTGTGAGTAGAGGAGAGAGAAGGGGAAAGATAGGGTACAAGTAATAAAAATAAAGCAAACACAGTAAGGTGCAAAAGGATGTGAGTCTGGGTGAGGAGAAGACGGTGTTGATTATATTTGCAGCTGAATAAACTGCTAGAATTGCTGGTTGGGCAGCAGATGTCAAAGCTTTCCGATCAAGCTCATAACGGCACATTCCCGTTCACATCTGGGGGGAAATCCTTCATTCCATGGCCTCCAGTCACAGCCCTCTGCTCTGGCTTGAGTCTAAAGCTCTGAGGCTGAGAACCTGCAGGCATTCGTCACTGCAGCTGAGGAACCTCTAGGTGGTCCTGGATTTCCATGAGCAGGTGGAACCCAGTGACTTCTCTGACCACACAAACACCTTTGCAGGTCCTGCAGGTATCCTAAGATGTTAGCTGCCTTTTCACGGTTGGGCCTTAGGAATGTCGGAGAGTAAGGGATCCTGTGCCATTTAGAACTGCCAACCTGACACCCCAGAGCAGGCCTCCAAGCACATCTGTGAAGGGTTAACCTCTAGGTGTGTCTGTGATAGATGATCTGATTATTTAATAACGTGGGTGGGACCATCACCTAAGCAGGGAATCACACCAGCAAGCATGTGCTCCTGTTCCCTGGGTCTTGGCCACAGATGCAATGTGACTTCGCCACAACAACAAGCTGTAAACTAGAGCCTGAGCTAAAGGAACCTTCTCCCCCAGGCTGCTCTGTCGGGGTGTTTGTCACAGCAACAGGAAAAGAGACCAGGACAGTTCTGAGGTCAAAGGCCTGAAAACCACCACCCCAAATTCTGTTTCTCTAGGACTTAAAAAATGAAAAAACCAGCTGCGTTCAGGGTCACACACCTTCAGTCTCAGCACTGGAAGGCAGAGGTAGGTGGATCTCTCTGAGTTCCAGACCAGCTTGATCTACAGAGCGAGTTCCAGGTCAGCCAGGGCTACACAGCAAAGCCTTGACTCTAAATAAATAAATTACATAGCTTTAAAAACTCTTCTCCTGATTTAAATGAATGCCAGTTCACTTTCCTGCCAAAGTTCCAAAAACCAATTAGAACAATGCAGTCCTCTAGTGTAGACCCCCAGAGAAACCACTCCCTACTGTTGAGAATTCAACAAGATCATTCAGGACAAACGTAGGAAGGAAAAATGATACAGCCTGACTGAGGAAGAGATTCTTCAGCACCCCTCCCCTCTTGAGCCTCATCCATCTCTGAGGGACTCAAAGCACAGGGACTTGGAGCAGCACTGAAGGACCAAAGGGTCTGCTTTGTGATTCTAGAGACTAACAACAACACAAAACCCAGCAGACATCACTAGATCTAGTTACTAAGCCTCTTCAGAGGACAAGGTAAAGGCCTGTGCCTTTGGAAGGGTAAGAGAAGAGAACTACAGACTTCAAAGCTGGGAGATGGAGGAAGACACAGAGCCCAGAAGACATAGAGAACAGAAGGCATAGAGCCCAGAAGACAGAGAGAACAGAAGGCATAGAGCCCAGAAGACAGAACAGAAGACATAGAGTCCAGAAGGCATAGAGAACAGAAGACAGAGAGAACAGAAGGCATAGAGCCCAGAAGGCATGGAGCACAGAAGGCATAGAGCCCAAGGCATAGAACCCACAAGACGTAGAGCCCACAAGACATAGAGCCTACAAGACATAGAGCCCAGAAGACATAGAGCCCACAAGACATAGAGAACACAAGGCATAGAGCCCAGAAGACATAGAGCCCAAGGCATAGAACCCACAAGACATAGAGCCCACAAGACAAAGAGCCCAGAAGGCATAGCACACAAGAAGGTATAGAACCCAGAAGACATAGAGAACAGAAGACATAGAGAACAGAAGACATAGAGCCCAGCAAACACCCGGCGGCAAGGCTGCCCCTTGTCAGAACTTGAGTAGTGTGAGTACTTCAAGTCTGATACAGTTTTTAACAGTGCTCTGCTCTGCTGTCATGGCTTTCTGGATTGTAGGTTTGTTACCCACGTGTTTTGACTCAGTTGCCCACAGTGAAAAGCATCCAGACAGCAAGAAATCAGAAGAAATGAGGCATTTCTGGAGTCCCATTACCCCTTAACAAAACTTCCTGTCAAGAGCAAACAATTTCACCCACACCTCACTGTTCTCAGAGGACTTCTTTTAATAAAGTGATAATGATGGATAGTGTTTTATTCAGCCCACAAGACACACTGCCTATCATTACCCTGGAGTCTAATGAGGCCCCATTAACTGAGAAGTTATTCCATAAAAGGCCGAAGAGTGGGGAAGCCTCCATGGAGGAGCATGACCCAATGTATAAAGTGAAGACATGGATAATTACATGTGCATTTTAGAGTCTGCAAGGGGTGAGGCATGCTAGAAAAATAAAACAGAAATGCGTACGGCAGCACAGGGAAAAGACCAAAGACTCTGTCATAGGCACGAGGACGAACTTCTAACACCGAAAACAATAAACACACACTAATCTTTAGTATCATTTCTCTGTTAATGGAAAAATGCTTTGGGACAAGGCTTCAGACTTCAAACACTTTCATCCTTGCAGAGAACTCCTCAGATGAAGCACCGGCTGTGCCAGAAGCAAGCTCTGGAACGAGGACCGCAGTGGCCTGGTTGGAGCTCCTGTGTTTGAGGGGTCTCACTGGAGGTTAAATGTAACCTTGGGCAGTGCTGGGGGACAGGCCGGGCAGGAACTTCCCACTTGCCTCACTTGATAAGCCTACTCTGACATGACTACAGACCACATCCAGGACTCCACGGTTGTAGGAGATCAAGAATGCCAGAGATTATCCTATTACAGTTAGAGCCTAGCACAGGGAATTTGGAAGCATCATTGAAGGACCACAGAGAAGAAGGGCAAGACCAATTTCCATTTACCTGCCTAATTTTGGGGAGCAGGGAGGCATGAAGCAGGACTTCTTTATGTAGCCCTGGCTGTCCTGGAACTCACTACATAGATGAAGCTGGCCCCAAACTCACAGAGATCTGCCTGCCTCTGCCTCCTGAGTGCTGGGATTAAAGGCATGCGCTGCCATGCCCGATTTACCTGGCTATAAAATTCAATATTGATGCTGTTAAGAAGACACAACCATTTTAAAGACAATACTAAAGAACTCTGTAAAACTAAAAATAAAATATAATTTTAAAATTTTATAAGTACATCACCTTTTAAAAACAGTTTAAGAGGCTGGAGAGGCCAGGTGGTGGTGGCACACACCTTTAATCCCAGCACTTGGGAGGCAGAGGCAGGCGGGTCTCTGTGAGCTCGACGCCAAGCCTGGTCTACAGAGCGAGATCTAGGAAAGGCACCAAAACTACACAGAGAGACCCTGTCTTGAAAAACAAAAACAAAACAAAAAAAATCTACCATTTGGGCTGGAGAGATGGCTCAGCGGTTAAGGGCACTGGCTGCTCTTCCAGAGGTCCTGAGTTCAATTCCCAGCAACCACATGGTGGCTCACAACCATCTATAATGAGATCTGGTGCCCTCTTCTGGCCTGCAAGGACACATGCAGGCAGAACACTGTATACATAATAAATAAATAAAATCTTAAAAAAAAAAAAAAAGAATCTGAAAAAAAAAAGAGGCTGGAGAGATGGCTCAGCAGTTAAGAGCACCAGCTGCTCTTGCAGAGGACCCGGGTTCAGTTCCCAGCACCCACACGGCAGCTGATAGCAGTCTGTAACTCCAGCTCCAGGGCATCTGACCCTTCCTTCTGGCTCTGCACACACACAGTGCACAGACAAGCAAACAAGACACTCAAACATACGCAATACAAATAAAATCTTGGGGCTGGGGATTTAGCTCAGTGGTAGAGCGCTTGCCTAGCAAGCATAAGGCCCTGGGTTCGATCCTCAGCTCAAAAACAAACAAGCAAATAAAATCTTTAGAACTGTTGTTAATGACCTGAGAGGGTTAGAGAGACGGCTCAGTGATTAAGAATGCTTGCTGCTCTTCCAGATGACCCAAGTTTGGGTCCCAGCACCCATGTTAGGTGGTCAAATAAACCCCTTTCTCACCTAAGATGCTTCTTGTCACCACAGCGACAGAAAGGAGACTAGCTGAAAATAAAGAACTAACTCACAAATAAGGAACTTAAATTTAGGGGTCACTCCCTTCAGAAAATGCCCAGATATAGAATCTGAATTTATGCAAATCATTCCACCCAGATCCTTTTCAAATACAACTGACAGCATCTGGACCTCCAGGTGTTTATTGCTGTAAAACATGTCTGTCCTTGTTATCTTGAGCTACTGATTTGCCCATATAAAATGAAGTAGGTGAGTTAAGACCTTAGTCATTGTAAAGACATGAATTTTGGCAGCCAAGACTATGAAAAAACATGTCTTAAATAATTCAAGTGCAATTACCTTGAATATCATGTAATTCATAAAATGCTTGGTATTTTTATTTGGAGCTATCATATTCATTATATGTAAATTTAGGGGCATGGTGTCTGATTTTCTTCTTGTCAGATCGAGAGAGGCTAAAAGGACTTAATGTTTCCCCATTCACTTTACCTGGCTGACAAGGAAACCATGCCCCAGAGGTGCTCTGGGACTTGTTTAAGGCCGCACCATGCCCCAGAGGTGCTCTGGGACTTGTTTAAGGCTGCACAGCTCCATGGATGCTATGTTATAGCTGGAACACCATTCTAGTAACCCTAATTTTCTTTCCACACCATCAGATGACTTGTAGAGCCATAATAAGGAGCCCACACACACAACACAAGCTTTCTGGAAAGGCAGGCTGATGTCAGACCAATCTTAAGAGCAACGCGGTTTTCTGCCAGGCTCTTCTGGCTCAAGGTTATGTTCCAAGGCTACAGCTGAAGTGGGGGACATGAAGAGAGAGAGAGAGTGAACCTCTCTGCTTCCCAGGCAAAGCTCAGCAAGCCTACAGCATTCAGCAGTCATACCCTAAACCAGCAGTTCTCAACCTGTGGGTTTCGCCCCCCTTGGGGGTCACATGTCAGATATCAGCATCGTGATTAAGAACACGTGCTCCTGACAGGAGCCTGGTCCTGCTGCCTGCTAGCTAGCAGCCCTTCTCCTCCCTGGTCTCATTTTCCTCTTCTGCTGTTGCAGTGAGGAAATTAACTGGCGTGGGCTGCGGAGACGGCTCAGTGGTCCAGAGCACCCTGTTCTTGCAGAGGATGCAGGTTTGATTCCCAGGACCCACATGGTGGTTCACAACCATCTACAACTCCAGTTCCAGGGGCTCCAATGCCATCTTCTGACCTCCATGGGTACCAAGCACACTCACGGTACACAGACATAAATGCAGGCATAAGACTCACACATAAAATTTAAAAATGAATAGATTAAATTTGAAAATGAGTAAGTAAGGATTTAGATGAGTTCATATATGCAAAGTGTTCAGCATAGGAACCGCATCATGGTACACACTCAGGAAGTCTCACTGCTTTTTCCTGAGTCCCTGAAGTTACAGATTACTCTAGAAAATGACTCTATGAAGGAATACTTACTCATAGACACCCAGCATCTTCAACCATGCCTACCATGTAGAAGATTCCTAAGTGCTGAACAGAATAAAGTCCACAGGGCTACCTTAGGACTTACTCGCTCTCAAAAAAACAAACAAACAAAAAAACCCAAACTTATTCCTGGGAAGTGTGCTGTCACATATGGGATGTTAGAAATACTCAAACGTCTCCATTCTTGGCTGGATGTGATGACACTTGGGAGGTAGAGATGGGCAGATCTGAGTTCAAGGCTAGCCTAGTCTACGTGTAAGCTCCAGGTCAGTCAGAGCTACACCCAAGAACCCACTGAAAGCCAAGTGTTGGGGGCATGTGTCTACAATCCCAGTGCACACACAGGAAATAGGAGGCAGAGGCAGGAGAATACCTGGGAGCTCTCATGCCACCTAGTGTCTCATACACAGAAGCAAACTAAGAAATCCTGTCTCAAAGAAGGTAGAAGATAAGGTCCCACAACCTCTGACCTCCATACGGGTAGCGCGTACACACATGCATGCACACACGCACACACATGCACACGCACATACACACACTAAAATAAAACCAAAAGTCTCGCTCTTTTACCTTCATAACAGGGTCCATTTGACCTGTGCTAGCTGCCCCTCTGTGGGAATTCAGAAGATCAGAAGCAAGAAGAAGAGATAAAAGTTCCTAAGAGGGAAAACAGAGGTTCCTGGGATGATCACGGGGCAAGAAAACCAGACAGAAGTCAGAACCTGACTGTTCAAGCATTTCCTCAACATCTGCTGTGCAGCATGCAAGGCCCAAAGAGGAAATACAACTCTTACAAAAGAGCCTTGCGTTCGACATGCTTCACAGAACACCGTGTCCTACAGTGCCACCCAGAAAGGGCATGACTCCTACTCTCGGAGGAATTGCAAAATTGAACCAGTCTTTATATGGGGAGAGTTTGCCTGGCAAAGGGGGCAAAAGGAGCATCCTAAGCAGAAGAACCAAACATTCAAACAGGCGGCAGAGGCCAGCAATGTCAGGACAGGGAAAATGCAAGGGAGACTTAGTTCTATGTGCAGGCCTGGCCAGCCTTCAGACACCCTGGCAGGATGTCATCCACAAAGGGTGACCTCAAGGATTGTGCAGCTGAGTTACAAAAGGAATACACACAAAAAAAATCTCAGGTGTTTTGTTGCTGTTAATTTTTATTTTATGTGTATGGTTGCTATGCCTTCACGTATGTCTATATGCCACGTGGGTGTACGGCACCCAAAAAGGCCAGAAGAGGACACTGGATCACCTGGAACTGGAGTTACAGCTGAGCCTGGGTCCTGTGGAAGAACAGCAATGCTCTTCAGTGCGAGCTGTCCTTCAACCCCACACCCCCAAGTCTTGTAATGTCTTAAGTCCCAAAGTCCACTGGAGTCACAGCTTGTATCTAATCGACTAAGAAGGACTATTAACCAGCGCTGCTGCAGAAAGAAATGATCCCATGCAATTCCCTCCAAATTGACCTCTGCCTCCTCCCTCACTACTCTGCCCACACCTGGGGCCGGAGAAGCCATGTGCCTTTCCTATGGATGCTTCAATAGACGCTGTCAGGCTGGGGTGGTGTTGCACACTTGAAACCCCAGCACCTGGGGCAGACCAGAGGCAGGGGGTCTGCAAGAGTGAGGCTTGCCGGGTCTCCATAGGAAGTCCCAGGCCTGTTAGACTACAGCGTGAGACCATAGTGTGGTGATATAGTGTCCCCCAATATGTTGTGCACCCTAATAAAACTTATCTGAGGATCAGAGGAAGCCAGCCAGCCACTGTAGTAAACATAGAAGTCAGGCAATAATAGCACTTTAATCCTAGCATTAGGGAGGCAGAGATCTATCCAGATCTCTGAGAATTCAAGGCCACATTGGGAACAGAGCCAGGCGTGGTGGTACACGACTTTTTCCCAGCACTAACCATAGAGGTCTGGAGTCTGTATAGACAGATAGGAAGTGATGTAGCTGGGCAGAGAGAGGAAGTGAGATGGCAGAACAGAAAGGCATATAAGGCATGAGTATACAGGAAGTAGGTCTCTTTGGAAGCTGAGGAGTTGGTGAGGTGGGGTTGGCTGTGGCTTGTCCTATTACTCTGATCTCTCAGTTTTTCAGCCCAATGTCTGGCTCCAGGTTTTTATTAATAAGACCATTTAGCAATTCATCTTACACCATAGTTAAAAAAAATAAAACAGGAAAGTCCCAGCAACAAACCCACAAATCAGCTTGATCGTGTCCTGAGGGCTCTCTGGGAGCCAAGCTTTCCCTCCCAAGACGTCCAGTATTACGTTTCTGATAGATGATACTTGGGGGTGGAGGCTGATTGCTTATTTCTTTTCTTCTTTCATTTTTTCTTGATCTCTCCATACAAAACAGAATGAAATCCAGTCCTGGCCCCGGAAAACAAGATTGCTTCTGCAGTACTAAAACCAAGTTCTCATTAGCAGCACTATGGCTGCCTCTACGCAGACCCCTGTGGCACTGTACTCGGTGCACTGACTCCTGACTCTGGAGAAGACAGATCTTCAACAATGCTGCTGGACAGACAGTGGCTGCATGTAGAAGAATGTAAACAGACCCAAGTCCATCATCCTGCATAAAACTCAACTCCAGATGAATCAAGGACTGCAACATAAGACAGACACCCTGAATCTGACAGGAGAGGAGGAGTGGAACAGCCTTGTACTCATTGGCACAGGAGACAACCTCCTGACCAGGACACTATAGCACAGTCACTAACACCAATTAATAAATGGGACCTCATGAAAAACTTGTGTGTGACAAAAGACACCATCATTCAGACAGGGCAGCAGCCTACAGGGTGGGAAAAGATCTTTACCAAGTATACATCTGATAGAGGGCAAGTCTCTAGAATATATAAAACAAAAACAAAAAACCACTGACCATCAAGAGAAACAACCCAAGTTAAAACTGAGGCAGAGAATTCTCAGAAGATGAAACGCAAATGGCTGAGAAACAGAGAAATGTTCAACACCCTTAGTCATTGGGGAAATGCAAATAAAAAATACTTTGAGATTTTTATCTTGCACCAGTCACAATGACCAAGATCATTAAAACAAATGACAGCTCATGCTGGTGAGGACTGGGGTGAGGGGAGCACTCATCCAGTGCTGGCGGGAGTGCAAACTGGTACAGCCACTATGGAAATCAGTGTGGCGGTTCCTCAGCTGTGAATCAATCTACCTCAAGAGCCAGATACACCACTCCTGGGCATGTACCCAAACAACTCTACATCCTACCATAGAGACACCTGCTCATGCATGTTCACCGCGGCTCTATTCTTAATAGGCAGAAATTGGAAAGAGCCTAGATGCCCATCAACTGATGAATGGACAATGAAATTGTGCCACATTCAATGGAATATTATCCAGCTGTTAAGAAAAATGAAATGTACAGGTGAATGGGTGGAGCTAGAAAACATTATCTGGAGTGAGGTAGCCTGTCATTCTTCCCATAAGTCACTTCTCAGCCAGTGAACTACTTCCTGTCTGGCTCAGTTTTTCCTCTAATGTACATGGTTATCTGAAGTGAATGTCTGTGTATACATACCTTACCATCACACTCAACCGTGGCAAAAGTACCTTTTACACATTGGTCAATGTTGGTGGCACGCTGAACAGGCCTGAAGGTTGAAAACCATTTTACCATCGGCTAAACAGACAGGTAGAGAAGTGATGTAGGGGCGGAGGGGCAGGGGGACGAGTCAGAAGAAATCATAATAGTGACACAGGGATGAATATGCCACAATGAAACCTGCTGCTTTGTACGCTAAGTTAAAAAATAGAAAGGGTATGGTGGCACACACCATTGATCCCAGCACTTGGTAGGCAGAGGCAGGTGGATCTCTCTGAATTTGAGACCAGCCTGGTCTACTTAGAAAAGTTCCAGGTCAACCAGATCTACACAGTGAGCCCCCAGGTTCTGTTTGCAGCACCCACGTGGCAGCTCATAACCACCTATAACTAGTTCCAGGAGATCTAATGCCGTTTTCCGGCTTTCGTGAGCACTAGGCACTTACGTGGTCTATGTGTAGATAAAACACCATACACATAAAATAACAAAAATCATTTTTAGAGGAGATATGAGAAGGTTTTTTTTGCGTAAACATCCATTATCACTTTACATTAATGTTACATTAATGGTAGACTAGTTCACCAGCAAAGTGAAGCCCAGGGCTAGAAACCAGGCAAGAAGGAATGCTCACTCAGTTATTCCCTGGAAGAAAGGTACACAGATTCCAACTCCTCCTTTCAAGGATTTAATTGACTCTAAGTCTGAAGTTTACTTTCAATATTAAATAATTTAGAAGCTCTAGGTAGTCTGTGCACATACAGAGAACCAACAATGGACAAAGACATAAGTTATGACATTAAAATAGGCAAAAAGCTAATCTTTTCCTCAACTGCCCGGCAGATCATGCAATATTAACGTCTGACTGGGGTTCCCAGCATGACAGCCAGGAGATGTCCACGCCCAGCTTCCTACTTCCCCTCTCCCTCTGCTTCAGGGGTCCCTGGTGGCTTTCTCAGCCTCATCCCCCACCCAATGCACCCAGGGTCTGAGACCCAGTCACTAGGTTCAGGAAAGCGTGTTTGTAACCTCCACATTCCCAGCTCCCATGTAATCAACTTTTGCAAGTGGTCTTGGGGCCATCTTTGAGAAACACCGGCCCCTGCCTTGCTGAGAAGCTGGTCAGTGTTAACTGCGCCAGTTTCTGGAAGGTTCCTCACTTGTAAGTGCCCTTCTGCATATGGTGCAGATGGATGCCTGTGTCCGCCTGTCGGGCAGGAAGCCAAGGACTGGGGGAGTTACAGGAATGACTGCCATACATTCCTCATCTTCAAAACTCCAGCAGGAAAGATTTTTACAAGCTAATTAAGAAAGAATGGGACGTGTTATAGCAAAAGCACATGCTAAATGCTAAGCACCCAAATGTACTCCCTCTGCCTTCTCCCCAAGCTGCTGGCGCCCTCCACCTTCCGGACAGCACACCATGCATGACACTGCATTTTCTCCAGTGGACTCTATGCTCGAAGGCTGAGGTCACCCTGTTTATCTGAGCCCGCGATGCCCGATAAACAATAGACGCTTGGGTGCAGAGTCACTCAGTCAGTTGAGACAGGGCGTCATCAGCAGCTTGAACCAGGCTGTGGGAAACTTCCCATCAGACCCCAGATGCTCACGTGGGAACCGGCTTCTCGGGACTTAGCACAAATGAGGGAAGATCGTGTTCTTCACCTTTCAGTAAAGTTGCTGTGCAGTGTCGTTCCAGAGAAAGGGCGTCTAGAACTGTTTATAAGTGTCACACAAGGAGCGTGTCTAATGCCTGTGTGTGTGTGTGTGTGTGTGTGTGTGTGTGTGTGTAGAAAAACGGCTAGAACTAAGTGGTGCTTTTAAGAACAGTACTTAAAACAAGCCCACACTTCAGCTTCACACAGTAAAACAAGGGTAAGTTGGGTAGGTAAGTAAGTAAGCTCCTGCTCGAAAGTGTGAGGAAAAGGAAAAGAGGGGGCGAGAGAGACGGCTCAGAGGCACAGAGTGATTGGTGTGCTGGCAGAGGCAATGGGTTCATTTCCCGACACCCATGCCACGTGCTCACAACCACCTGTAACCCCAGTTCCAGGGGACATGGTGCACATATAGACAAGCAGGCACACACACACACACACACACATGCGCACATACATACACACACATATACATACACACACATACATACACACATACATACATACACACACATACACACATATACACACACATAAATACACACACATACATACACACACATACACACATATACACACACATAAATACACACACATACATACACACACACACAATAAAAATTAAAATAAAAAAAAAAGGCACAGTAATATAAACCTGTAATTCTGGCAAGGGAGACAGAGATAGCCTGGAATAGTAGCTAGGCCAATGAGACCCTGTCTAAAAATATGGACAGTGCCTGAGGACCATCATCTGAGGCTGTCCTCTGATGTCACATGCTATACTCCTGCACCCTCATGTACACACACACACACACACACACACACACACACACACACACACCACTGAAGAGAGGTAAGACAATGTTAAGAGGCAGGATGGGGAGAAGAGCTGATGTGACTTGGCTACTGCCCTTGAGAAGAAACTCTCTGCAGCTATGGTGACCTGTACAAGCTTAAGTCAACAGGTCAGTCAACATTCCTGCAGGCAGCACTATGGATTCAATAGATTAAAAAAAAAAAAGCCATAACCAGAGAGAAAGGCCACACAGAGTGGGATGGGAGATGTGGGTGCCCCAGGTGCCTGGGGGAGGGGGAGGTTGGCAATGGAGATGATCCAGATGCATTATTTACATGTGTAAAATTATCAAAGAATTAATAAAAGATAGTCTACTAAAAATGTGAATTTACTGGGGTTGAGACTGTAGCTCAGTGGCAGAACACTTATGCAAGGCCCCAGATAAAATTCCCAACACTTTCCTTCAATAAACGGCATTCAGCACTTTAAAAAAAAAAAAAAAAAATCCCCAACACTGCCCCTCAAAATCTCACTATATTGAAAGGATAAACATGATGTACTTTGAACCTAGAATGGACTATTATTTAGACGAAAAAGATTAAACCTGAAGACATTCTCTTGTTAAGTGAAATAAGCCAGCCACAAAACGACTCTATCTGTGTGATTCTACTTGGATAAGGAACCTCAAGTGGTCAGGGTCACAGAAACATAGAATGCGCTGGAGGGATCAGGAAACAGGAAGCGGTAAACTTGCTGTAAGAGAGTTCCAGAGATATACAGCACAGTGAAAATTCACTTATCACTATTGAACTAAACACCTCAACAGGGTTAAGTCAGTGCCTTAGTTAGGATTTCTACGGCTGTGATAAAATACCATGACCAATAGCCACTTGGAGAGGAAAGGGTTCACTTCATCCTACAGCTCTCAGCCACATTCCATCACTACAGGAAATCAAGACAGAAACCCGGAAGCAGGAACTACACCAGAGGCCATGGTGAGTTTCCGATTACTGGCTTGCTCCCCGTGGCAAGCTCAGTCTGCTTTCTTATGCACCTCAGGACCACCTGTCCAGGGGTATATGACACCAAGAAAATGGTGTCAATCAATCCCACATCAATCACTAATTAAGAAAATGCCCCCACGCCCAATCTTATGGAGGCGTTTCCTCAATAGTGGTTCCCTCTTCCCAAATGACTCTTCCCTGTGTCAAGTTAACACAAAACTACATAGACAGTAACTTTGGTTATGTTTGGGGCTGGAGATTTAGCTCAGTGGCAGACACTTGCCTAGCAAGGCCCTGGGTTCAGTCCTCAGCTTGGGCGGAGCGGGCGACAAAATTGGTTATGTTTCCAACTGTGTATATAAAGTGACTGTGTTCAAAGTAAGCCAGTTAAAGGTGTGATAGTACGTGGGAGTCAGGGGGCGTCCTGAGGTGCCTCATAGAGGGCGATTTGGGACATCCCAACTCCCTCACGGTAGATGAGAAGTGGCCACATTAGCTACTTGCCCTTGGCGCGTGGGAACTCTCCTATCCCCCGAAGACCTCCCCTTCCCCATCCCAAGTGCTCAGCTCTTCTCGGGCCTCTGCACGCTCTTCCCTGGGGCTGCCCTGGCCCCGAATGCCCTTCCCTCCTCACACACCTTCCCTGCCAACCTTCCCTCACCAGCCCTGCACCCTACGTGGTGAGCCCTATCTCACCATCTCCGCGGAAGGGCGGGGCACAGTGTTGGATTTCCCTTTTGGAACCTATAAAGGACGGTGTGTGTGTGTGTGTGTGTGTGTGTGTGTGTGTGTGTCTGTGTGCGTGTGCGTGTGCGTGTGTGTGTGTAACCAATGATGCCAGCCAGAGCCCCGAAGCCCAGAGGCCTCCACTTGGGTCCCCGCGCTGCCACTCCAGCTGGGTAACCCTGAGCAACTTTCCTAACCTCTGCGAGCCTGGGTTTCTTCACCTGTAAAACGGAGGGGACTCGAAACCATTGCGGGAAGCGCTTGCACCGGGCCGGGGGTCTGCGGGAGGTCGCGGCGGCCAGCGGGGTCGGGGCCCCCAACGAACCCGCGGCTCACCCGGGCAGGGTGGCCCGTTGGTGGCCTGAGCCCGTTTCCGCTCCCGCCCGGCCGCCGACCCCGCGGAAGCTCCCCGGAGAGCCGCTCCCGTGGGGGCGTCTCTCTCCCCGCAGCGTGGAGGGGCTGCAAGGCCGGGCTCGGCCGTACCTGACACAGCCTCGCCGGCTCCTGCCCTCCTCCTCCTGGCTCGGGCGAGCGCAGCCCCGGGCACGCGGGCACGGGTCAGAGCGCGCGGAGGAGGAGGAGGAGGAGGAGGAGGAGGGCGAGCGGAGCACGCGCGCCCCCTGCCGGCCAGGGGCGGGATAAGCGGCGGGCGGGCGGGCGGGGCCGCGGGAGAGCTAGCAGGGTGGGGCGAGCCGGAGGGGGTGCGGCTTGCTTTTCGGTGGTACCCCATACACCTGCTTTTGTTTGTTTTCTTGGACGTCTTAACATTTGCGGAGGGGTGGGGGTGGGGGCGCACGCGTGTCATGATGCACGCGTGGAGATCAGAGGACAAGTCAGGAGTCAGTTTTCTTCTGCCCTCTGGGTTTCCGGGATCAAGCCCAGGTCATCAGGCAAATGCCTTTGTTACATACTGAGCCCTGTCCCCGGTTCTCAGTAGCCTTGTGAGACACTCAGCCAGCTACCCGACTTCCACCGTCACCAAAACCTCATCTGGCAATGAGTAGTGGGTACACCCGCCATCCTACTACCCTATTTTTTAAAAATAAGCTGTGTGTGTGTGTGTTTATTGAGATAGAGTCTGTGTAGCCTAGCCTGACCTCCAATTAAGGATCCCCCGGTTTCTGCTGCCTGAGGCATGCACTATTATGCTTAGTCTTTATTTTTCTTCTTTACCCTGGGTGTGTATGTAAGGTATTGTTGCTGGCATTTTACTTTTTTTTGCGGGGCGGGCACCACCCTGCTCCCAAATAAATCACACACGGAGACTTATTCTTAGTTATGATTGCCTGGCCTTAGCTTGGCTTAGTTTCTAGCCAGCTTTTCTTAACTTATCCCATATACCTCTTGCCTCTGGGCTTTTCCGGTTCTCTAACTTTGGTAAATCTTACTCTTACTCCATGGCTTGCTGTGTAGCTGGGTGGCTGGCCCCTGGAGTCCTCCTTCTTTTCTGGCCCCTAGCTCTCCAATCCCTCTTCTAGATTTCTCCTATTTATCCTCTCAGCCTGCCAGCCCCGCCCACCCTTTCTCCTGCCTTGCTATTGGCCGTTCAGTTCTTTATTAGACCATCAGGTGTTTCAGACAGGCACAGTAACACAGCTTCACAGAGTTAAACAAACGCAACACAAACAAAAGTAACACACCTTAAAATATTCTACTACAGTGGGGGAAACACACGTGTGCAGGTGCATGTGCACATAGCTTCCATCAACCCAAAGAATGTCGACAGAGAGCACCTGAAACCTGTAACGGAACTGTCCTTGCTTTGCTGGAGCCAGATGCCTTCGCCAATGTATTTAGTAAATGTCCTGATTTATGTCTGTCTGATCATATGCAGTGGGTTTGTGTGCGCATGCTCCCCTGTGGATGCAGGCACCTTCCTCACCAACCACCTCGTTCGGGGGGTAGAGTCTCTTGTTTCCCACAGCATATGCCAGGCTAACGGCCATTCCAGAGATTCTCCAGCTTCTGCCTCCCGTTGGTAACAGGCGCTGGGTTTGCAGGCTCTCTCTACTATATCCATCTCTTCTCAGGTGGTCAGACCTGTGCAGCACATCCCCACAGCCGTCTCCACAGCCTCTGGGCTTGTAGTGTTTTGAGGCAGGGTTTCACCGTGTGGCCAGCTGGGCCCAACCTTGCAATCCTCCTGACTCAGCCCCCTGGTGCCCAGATGATAGGCATGAGCCATCCTGTCTGCCAAGCTGTTTCTTTTCTAAAAAGACTGTAGAGTCGATTGCAGTGAATGTGACTGTGTTTGGAACTTTAAGGCTGTGCTTACATGGTACCGAGTTGCTTTTCCAGACTGCGGACCCCATCTATGTTCCCACTAGTCAAGAATGGGAGTGCGTTTCTAACCTGAGGCCCTCACAGAGCCCCACAGAATGGCCGTTCTGGGCTGTGCGATGTTTTGTTTTACTGTCTTTCATTGAACTGCGGTACATTAAGTCTCAACCTCCTCCCCCACCCCACCCCTGCCCTCTGCCTTGCTCTGTTCAGGGCCTACAGAGTGTCTAGCTCGAGTGTTTAAGGACCTGCCAACCCAATGAGATTTAGTGAGCTCAGCTGGCAACAGATGTGTGACAGGTGTGGGGCTGTGCTGGGGCAGGGTCCTGCTTTTTCCTGGACCCTCCCAGCATCGCAGAGCTCTTGAAAACACTAGGTGGTTGTTTGCTTAAATATGGAAAGCAAATAAAAAGCTGGACCAAAGCTTTTTTAAAAAACATACTGTACAAAGGAAAAGTGGAGCTTAATAATAACCTCATGCAGGTGCTGGGCGTCTGTTAAAATAGCAACAGACGTAAGGAGCCAGGACCTTTCAAAGGCAGTTCCCTCCCTCAGGAGCTGGGCTACATCTCCTTTGTTCAACCTCTCTGTCTCTCTCTTTATCTCTCTGTCTCTCTCTGTCTCTTTCTCTCTGTCTCTCTGTCTCTGTCTCCCTCTCTCTCTCTCTTTCTGTCTCTTTCTCTGTCTCTCTCTCTCTCCAGGACCTCAGAACTAGAATTTTCTTTGTAGCCAAGAGTGGCCTTGAACTTCAGAACCTCCTGAAAGTCAGGAATCAAACCCAGGGCTCTGTACACAGGAGGTAAGCACACTACAAATTGAGCTACATTCTCAGATTCCATTTTTCAGGTTTTTGTTTTGTTTTTTGTTTTTGTTTTGTTTTGTTTTGAGACAAGATCTCATGAAGCCCAGGTTGGTATTAAATTCCAGATCTCTTGCCTCCTCCACCTTCTAAGTGCTAGGATTCCAGGCATGCATCACCATGGGCAGCCAGAGAATTGTGTGTGTGTGTGTGTGTGTGTGTGTGTGTGTAATTCATGCTAAGATTACAATGATCACAATTCCAGTTGTATCGTGACCTTTTTCCTTATGTTTAAAGCATACATTTAACTAAAATGAGTAGCAAAATTAGTTATGAAGCAGCATCAAAATGACTTCAAGGTTGGGGGTCGCCACACGAGGAACTGTGTTAAAGGGTTGAGGCACCATAAAGGCTGAGAACCCCTCCTCCCTGGAACATTTGTTTTGACTTTTAATTGAATTATAAATGACTTGTTTAAAGAGCATCAGAAGAGAGGACATTGCTGTTCCACCCCAACATGATTCTCAGTTACAGACTTGGCATCTTCTCCTCCCAGGGGATCAGCTCTCTCAGCTTTCTCCCGCCGTGCCCAGGCGGCTCATCAGCCTCCTTTGCTATTACACCCCAGTCTCCTTGACACTTGAGGATGGAACTCCCTGAGGTGTGGTCCTCAAGTCACTTGGCCTTCAGCTTTAAATGTCGTCTCTCCAGTAATGACTGCCAACTCTTCATCTCCTGCCCTGGCCTTGTCTGTGAATCAGCCTCATGTGTCCAGCTGTCACCTTGCATCCCCACTTGAGTGTCAAACTCAAGCCTGAAGTGTCCAAAAGCATCGTCTCCTCCTCAGACCCACAAATTCCACCATCTTCCCCATCTAGAAAAAGGGCAGCTGTCATCTTCCAGGAGCTCGGACCCAAGTCCCTACAGTCCCTTACCCTTCTCATACCCCGCATCCAACTTGCCAATGATTCCTCTCTACTTAGAAGTCACATTTTGTTTTATTTTTGGTTTTTCGAGACAGGGTTTCTCTGTGTAGCTTTGGTGCCTGTCCTGGAACCCGCTCTGTAGACCAGGCTGGCCTCAAACTCACAAAGATCCGCCTGCCTCTGCCTCCCGAGTGCTGGGATTAAAGGAGTGCGCCACCACCGCCGCCGCCCTGCCTTATTTTATTTTTTTTTTAATGTTTAGGTTTATTTTATTTTATGTGTATGGGTGTTTTGCCTGGTGTCCACAAAGGTCAGAAGAGGGCTTTGGATCACCTGTGTGGTGGTTTGAATGAGAGATGGCCCCCTGTAGTCTTCAGTATTTGTTTTCCAGTTGGTGGCACTGTTTGGGGAGGTGTAGGAGGTGTGGCCGTGCTGGAGGAGGTGTGTCCCTGGGGATGGGTTTTGAAAGCTTAAAGTCCACTTTGAGTCCACTCTCTCTGCCTCTTGGTTGCAATGTGAGCTCTTGGCTCGCTTCTCCAATCATCGTGCCTGCCTGCGGCCACAATTCCCTCGATGGTGGTGATGGACTCTTATCCCTCTGGAATTGTAAGCCCAGATAAACCCTTCCTTCTGTAAGTTATCACAGCAACAGAACAGTAGCCATATCCTCTGAACTGGAGTTACAGATGGTTGTGAGCATCAGGTGGTGCTGGGAACCAAGCTTTGGTCCTCTACAAGAGCAACAAGTACTTTTAACCCCTGAGTCACTTCTCCAGCCCCATCAAATCGTATTTTAAAACAAAGATGGGGTTGGGGATTTAGCTCAGTGGTAGAGAGCTTGCCTAGCAAGCACAAGGCCCTGGGTTCGATCCTCAGCTCAAAAAAAAGATGTCTCTCTTGGGCCAGCGAGATGATTCAGCAGATAAAGGTGTTTACCCCCAAGCCTTCACTGAACTGTATACTTTTAAAGGCCGGACATTGTCAAGTTTCATGTTTTAAGTTGTAAAAGAAGCAGATTTAGGAAATAGAAGCAAATACAATCCCAGCATTCTGGAGGCTAATGCAGATGCTCCAATTTGGACCTCAAATTCAAATCTAGCTTGAGACAAGAAGACCAAGAGTCACTCCGAGCCTCCCTCCGGCTGCCTCACCTCCCACCTGGAGTACTGCAGGGGTGTCTTTGCTTCTGCACAGCCTTCTCTCTTTACTACTCCCCTGCAGCAGGTCAACCAGAGGGGACCCCCCAACCCCCAGCCCCCCGCAGACAAGTCTACGGTTTTGCTATGGGGTCGGTGTGTCCCCAGAGTCCCCACTGCAATCGGTGAGCACGATCAGGTCACGAGGTCTTTGCAGATGCAATGTCACTATTGCAGGAGTGCATGCGTGCGTGCGTGCGTGCGTGCGTGCGTGCGTGCATGTGTGATCACAGTCTGTGGCCCTGACAAAGGGGCGGGTTTGTCCCTCCTCACCCATCTCTGTGGTGTGTGCTCTCTCGTCTCCACCGCTGCCAGGGGACGATGCAGTAAGAGGCCCCTCACCAGCCGCTGCCTCTTGTCTCCGGACTTCCCAGCCTTCAGAAACACACACACACACACACACACACACACACACAATCTCCTGTTCAGGTTCTCTGTCACAGCAGCACACACAGGACTAAACACAGCTGCCAGCCTCTAGCATGACCCTGTGTTGGGAGGTCCTAGGTGCTCAGTGGCCAGGAGACCTTCCAAACCTCCCTTCCTTCCTCTGTCCTGCTCAACCCCCTCCAGCCACACTAGACGCCTTTCTTCACCGAAGGCACCACGGGCTCCCGAGATCCTTTCCTAGCTGTTCCTTCCTCCCACATTTATCGACATGGTTTTGCTTCCTTACCCTCTCTAGGGTCTAGATGCCTCTTCCTAACGGCCTGCTGTGTTTATTGCTTGATGAACAGGATCGGGCCCCACAGCCAGTCACTGAGTGTCTAGAGCATCAGTGTGACTTAGAACTTGGTGATCTAGGTGCAGCATCCACCCATCCGTTCGCTCAATCAAATGATACTGTGGTCCTCCCTGTGCGCAGGGCACTGTTCCGGATACCGTCAGTGATCATCCACATCACTCCCCACCACCGACGCCATCATACTGGTCTTTCCCAGAGTGGGTGGATGGACAGAAAACCTGCTGTCAAACCAGACTGACAGCATCCCGTTGAACACACCATCCATCCGTCACCAAGTTTGGAAACAAAGCCCTCGAGTCCCAGCAAGAGCAGAGTTCCAGGTGTGGCAAGTTAAGTGGGTTAAGGTGCTTGCTGTCAAACCCCATGGCCCGAGTTTGATCCCCAGAACCCACAAGGTGGAAGTGGAGAACTGTCTCCTGGCCATCACGTGTGTACCACAGTGCACACCCACCCACTCCCACTATAAATAAATAAATATTTTTAAAAAACTAAGAGTTCCAGCGTTACTTAGTTAACTTTGTCACCATGCTGGCATTTCTGTTTACGCTGAAGGACCAAGGGCCACCCTGTTCTACTTGGCTTTCCACAGTTCTCTCCCTGTGCCTTGCCCCGACGCCATTACCCATGACCGAAGGCCTTGCCTTCCTGCAGGCCGCCTATGGCCAATGTCTCTCTCATCGGTCTGTGCCCCTGAGCCCTGCTGACATTGTCTTGGTGCCCCCAGCTCCCTCCTGCCACCTGGTTATGGCCCCAGGGTTCAGGTTCTCTTCCTTGCTGGGTCTTGTTTCCCTCTAGTCCTTCTTCATACAGCATCCAACCTTGCATGCATCTGGCACATGCATTCAATAGCCGTCATTGACCGACATGTGCCCTGGATAGGATCCGGTGCTCCAACCGAGGCTAAAAATTAAAGCTTCCTGACACACCAGTGTTTCTGGAGGAGGAGAGACCGCTCAGACCCAACTTGCAAATCATCATCACCAGAATGTAGCTCAGTGACAGAGCATTAGCAAGGCCTGGTGCAGTTCCCAGTACCTCAAAAATGAAAAAAGCAGAAAACAGTTGTTATCTGTTTTTTATTATCTACAGGGGAGATATCTGCTCCTGAAGCAACCGCTTAGGCCACAAGGCCGAAGCCTGAGGGGATTTTGTGCCTCCAGGCACCAACTCTTTCAAAGCTACTAAGGGAACTTAACTAAATCTAAAGAACTCACCATTCAAAGGTTTAGGCGGAATTCTGCTCACTCAGAGAGGCTGAATAGCTAGTGACTAACCTTTCCCTTTGCTGGCGGCTTCCAAAATCCCAGTGTCCTTCTCTCAGCCCCCACTTATAAAACCTTGTTACCCATGATTCCTCCTTACCACTTCCTGTCAGCTACCTGCTGACTCAGCCTCGTGCTCGCAAGTTAATTTTATTCAATCAAACACATCTTTGAAGTGTTAACAAAAGCAATAGGAGAAAAATGCAACACACTTTAAAACAGTATTCCCCAACAGAAAACCACGCAAATTACTTAATGTGGTGACAAGACTTTACTCTTTGAAATGATTTTCATTTCTGTATTATGTGTGTGCTTGTGTGCCACAGTAAATGTGTGGAGACCGTAGGAAAATTTGCAGGAGTCAATTACCTACTTTCACCATGTGGGATGCTGAGGACTGAACTCGGGTCATCTGGCTTGGTGACAAGCACCCTTACCCGCTGAGCACCTCAAGACCATCTTGGCCCTTCTTACTCTGCACGCGCGCGAACACACACACACACACACACACACACACACACACACACACACACAATGCTTTTCACCAGGTGAAGTCACAGGGAAGCCACGCTCCTGCAAGTGTGTCCAGAATATTCTGTTTTCCTTGTGTGGTGGCATTTGGGCAGCACCTGTGGAACTTCCCACAGAAAGGCTCCAGGGGTCCCTCACACGGGGCAGAAGCTGGCTAGGGAAGTCTGGAAGCTGGGTTGGCCTGCACGTAAGATAAGATTGCCAGACCTTGCTCAGGGCAGGCCTGTATCTCACTCACGCCCCCCCCCCCAACACACACACACACACACACACACACACACACACACACACACACACATACACACACACACACACACACACACACACACACACACACACACACCGGCTCTGTGCCTAAGAGAACCAACTTCCGCCATCTCTAACAGAACATCAGTCATCAGTTATTCATTAACAAAACATTCTGAGCCATTGAGCTCTGACTGAGCTTTGCACTGGAATTAAAAATTATTTCAAAGTTATTTCCCTGAGTTTAATTTGACTAATATTAGAGAATTATTGTTACTGAATTGCATACAAATTCCATGTTGCCTTTTAAAGGCACTTGGGCAGGGTCACCTATTTGCAGGACGATCTTCAGTGAATCAGGTGTGCCTGACAAAAGTGTGAGAGAGCAAGCCCTGGTTGCCTTTATGGACACTGCTGTTGGTGGAGGGAAAGACACCCTGATCCTGAGAAAGGCACCCAAGGTTCCCCCAATGCCAATGACTCCAGTTAGAATTGGTCCATGCATGCCTTCCTGGGACTAGAATTCCAGGCAGGCCGGCTAGCAAGGTTGGAGCCAGATGCTGTTACCCCATAGACCTCATTCAAATCCTGCTCCTGCTCCTCACTGGCTGTGTGATGCTCCCAGGCTTCTGAACTTCTCTGAGCCTCTACTATCTTATAAAATGAGAACTGCAATATCTGTCCTGCAACAGAAGGTGTGGAGGTAAAGTCAGATCATATTGTGCACTCAGTGTGTAAACGGCACACAGCAATCACAAGGGTGCAAAGGGGCTCTCCCTTCCGAGGTGGCTGGGGTCAAGGCTCCCTGGGAAAGAGGGCACACACTCTCAGAGACAGGCATTGTTAGTGCATCTCACAAGTGAAGAAGCTGAGACACTGGGTCTAAAATGTGACAAAGCTTTTTGCTCCTAAAAAAGGGGGGAGGGGGCTGCACAGCTGCTTCCTAACTTCCCTGGGGGCAAAAAGCAAATTTCCATCCAATTTTACAAATCCCACAATGCTTTATTTTGTTAAGAGTAACTTGATGCAGTTTGAAACATGTGCATGTACACACACACACACACACACACACCCATATTTGCACACATGTGGAGTCCAAAGGTCATCCTCAGTTGCTCTCTACCTTGTTTCTTAAGACAAGATCTTTCATTGAACCTGGAATTTATTGATTCATCCAAACTGGCCATTGTCTCTGCTTCCTTGTGTTAGGAATAGAGGCATGTGCTGCTGGACCTGGGGTGGTTGTTGTTGTTGTTGTTGTTGTTGTTGTTTTTAGATGTGAGCTGGGGATCACACTCAGGTGCACATGATTGCAGACTGAACACTTTACCTCCTGAGCCATCTTGGCCAGGGAGCTACCGGCAAAAATGTTAGGGTCCACGAGAAGTCCCATAAAAGACCACCAGACGCGTATGCAATCAACCTGAGTGTTTAATTCTCGAGAGCAAGAATTCCAGCATTCAGGGGTCAAACTATCTGACAAAGTAGCAAAATGGCACCCCCAAGAGAAGCTGGCAGACTCCTTTTAAACACAGCTAGGGGAATTCCAGCTGTGGTTAAGTGAACTTTGAAGTGATTGGGTATAGACCCTTACTGGTACAGGAATCATTTTATGATTGGCTCATGACATCTGGTCAGCAACTGTGGTTGCAGTGGCAGGGGTCTGTTTGACTGAAAAGAGCAAGAACAGTTCTTGCTTGTGGCTGGGTAAGACCCTGGTTGGCTACCAGACTGGATGTACTTCCTGAGGGTCTGGTTGAAGCCATACTTGAGTCATCATAGGATGGTGGGGTAATATGGGGCAGAGGTCTTAGCAAGCCGGACCCTGGAAAAAAACAAACAAACAAAAAAAACCAACTGGCCCCGTTAGGGTCAGACCTGTTATAAGAGGGGACAGCCGCTTCAGCTACCTTGACAGATCTTCTTGGTTTTGTTGTTGTTAATGTTTTGAAATAAGGTCTCTTGTAGCCCAGGCTGGCCTTGAGACTCACCGTGTATCCAAGGATGACCTTGAACTTCTGACTCTCCTGCTCTCACCTCCGGGATGTTTGGGGTTATAGGTATGTGCCCCCACACCCAGTGCTGGGGAAGAAATCACTCTTCTCGGGATGGTTCTGTCTTCCAACACAAGGGCCGCCACCTCTGCCTGTTAATCTTTGTCCCTCAGTGACTCAAGGTTTGTACTTACTTCTACTCTTACTCTTAAAAATAATGTGGCTTGGAAGCGGTGGCGCACGCCTTTAATCCCAGCACTCGGGAGGCAGAGGCAGACAGAACTCTGTGAGTTCAAGGCCAGCCTGGTCTACAGAGTGAAGAAAACCAGGTTAAGTTATAAGAGCTGGTAATAAATAAGCATAATAAAGGCCAAACATTCAAAACTAATGTTAAGTCTCCGTGTCATGATTTAGGAGCTGGTTGGTGGACCGAAAAGAAAAGGCCTGGCACAATCTCCCTTATATGAGGGAACTAGAGTGGTCAGACTCATAGAGACGAAGACAGGGGAAGCGTGGGCTGAGGGAAGGGAGTACAGAGTCTCAGATGTGGAAACTAGGTGTTCTATGACAGCCACATAGCAATCTGAGTGTTCTTATCGCCACTGAACTACTGTAGGCTTTAAAGGGGCCCGATGGCTTTTTGTTTGTTCCTTTGTTTGCTTGCTTTTGCCGCAAGGACCTCATACATGCTTAATCCTGGAGCGCCACCTTCCAGCTCTAAAATGGTGCATTTTCTGGCCTACATACATACGAGACTGCAGACCCATCCATGTTAGCGCCTGGGAAACCTAAGGAGCGAGCCACACCTCAAGACAGGGCAGGTGAGGCTGGAGGGCAATTCTTTTAACACTGGGTGGAGCATGGGCTCCTGGCCAAGGCAGGTCTAGCCTCAAATCCCTGCCCCATGCTGCAGGTATCTCTCCACTTGGCGCCGGCATGCTTTGGGGAACACCCAGGGAACAGCGGCAACTGTAAATCGGAGGAGCTGCTTTCTGATTTTGAAACTCTTGACGTAAAAAAGAAAGGCCTACTACATTTCAAAAATCCATTTTCCATGGAAAATTCCAACATTGCATTTGTCAACAGAAGAGGCAGCTACTGTGTTATTTATGTAGACATCTGTGTGTGTGCACATGTACATGTGTGTAAGCATGTGTGTGGAGGCCAGAGGACAATGTCGGGTGTTGTTTTGTTTTATTTTTGAGACACTAGCCTGGAGTTTGCTAAGTAGTTTAGACTGACTGGCCAGCAAGCCCCAGGGGAGCCAGAAGGCTCTGTCCCCCCAGCTCCGGGATTGCAAGTGTGGAGGGCCCCAAAATAGCTTGACCACACGGCAGCCATGACAGGCTTAGGGGCCTAGACACAGCTTCTGTGACAGGCTGACTGGCAGGCAACACCCAGATCCAGGAAAAGCCTTAAGCGGATACCACCCAGGGATCCACCCAGGGATGAGGAAGTACCTGACATCCCAGACATTCCAACCATTAGATAGGGTGCCCAGATGTCCTTGAGTCTAGCACACACCTATTTTTTGTTTTACAGATACCCCTAGACGATTGTCAGCCAATCGGGGTCCTGGACCCTGGAAATCCCCTCACCCCAACCTCCGCTATGATAAAAACTCTGCCCCACCTGAGCTCAGGGCTCTCTGCTCTCACCGCTGTGTCGGACAGACAGAGGGACCAAGCTCTGGAGCTTGAAATAAAGGCTCTTTGCTTTTACATGCGGGATTCGGTCTCCCTGGTGGTCTTTTGTTGGTCCCCGAGATCTAGGCCTAACGCAAGCAGGAGACACCACACAGCATGATGTAATTATTTTGTCAAATGTCTATGAGAAGTAATGATTCTCGCCAGCTGTGGTGACATATACCTCATAATTCCAGCACAAAGGAGTGAGGCAGGAGGATTGCTGAGGGTTCCGGAACAGCCTGAACTATATAACAGGCCGTTATATATATATATATATATATATATATATATATATAAAAACAGACAGTTCCTGTCTCAAAGGAAAAAAAAAAAAAAGAGCCAACAGACAAATAAGGGCTGGTGGGATGGCTCAGGGGGTAAAGGTGCTTGCTGCCAAACCTGACAACCTGAGTTCGATCCCCAGGACCCACATGGTGGAGGGAGAGAACTAATTTTTACAAATTGTCCTCTGACCTCTATACACTCATCAAGGCATAAGTACACACACACACACACACACACACACACACACACACACACACTGCCGCCACCACCACCACCACCAGCAGCAACAGCAGCCACAAAAATAAACGAATAAATGTAAAAACCCATGAGGCGCCCATTCTCCTATGAAGTCGCGACTCTCAGGGCAGTGGAGAGACAGACATGCTGAGGTGTCTCACCAGGAACTGCAAGCAGTCATTTCCAGCATAAAACCTGAAATTAAAAGTTATTCTCTGTGTGGTGGCACATGCCTGTAATCTCAGCCCGTGGGGAGTGGAGGCAGGAGGATTGAGAGCTTGATACCAGCCCCAGTAACTGCAAGTGTGAGGCCAGCTGGGCTACATGAAACCCTGTGGTTGTGTGTGTGTGTGTGTGTGTGTGTGTGTGTGTGTGTGTGTGTCTGTCTGTCTGCGGTGGTGGTGGTGGTGGGATGTTACTTCAGGGTTCATATACAAGGGTGTTGTATATAAAGGATGGGGAATCCACCTGTGGCATTTCTCTGGAAACTTATAAAGAGCTGACAGCGATAGCATCAGATGTCTCCAGTGGAGAGGAAACAGGACATTAGGAGAAACAGGGTGTGGTTACATAGTATAGATCCTTTCCTGCTCTGAGTCAAACTTTAGGTCTCTTAATAAACCCTAACCCTAACCTTAACTCTAACCCTAACCCTGACCCTAACCCTAACACTCAGAGCAGGGAAAGCTGGGATGTGGTGGAGGTCCAGTAGTGACCAGAGAAATAAATCAGAGTCCTTACATTTACAGGCGTTAGAGGAGGAGCCTGCCTTTAGCTGATTAGGGCCCTATCTAGGAAGTGAATCCCAGTGTCCCACCCTACCTTGGGGCTGCGAAATGCTAGGAGTTTAGCCTAAGGGAGCCACTGGAGAGGACAAGCCATCCCCTCTCCAGGGGAAGCCCCTTTGGCACACCAGGGTGGAGAGCTACTCTTTCCCAGTCCACCCTTGGGTAACATCTGGATTTTGAAGTGTGTGCATGTAATGCCTACTCAAAAAAGCAAAGGAAAATGAACCATATCTGCCTTCCTTTCCCCAACCTTTGTTTGGAGCGGGACATTTTAACTTAAGATATAACGCAAAAATCCCTAAGAAAACCATTTAAGAAATAGTGTGGAGAGAGTAGTCAGTGCTGGAGACACACCAGGGACAAAGGACAGTCCTGAGCATGGGACACTTCCATCACAGGAATCAGTGAGGGGAAAACACAAGAATCAAAAGGTAAGGTAGATACACACAGGCGTCTTCAACCTGTCGACACTTATATCACTGCCGCCTACAATTCGCTCCCGAGAACCGCGCGATTGAGTTCAACAAATCACACCTCACACTGCTTTAAGTTAGTAAATGATTTTTTGTTTTGTTTTGTTTGAGACAGGGACTCTCTCGGTAGCCCTCTTTCCTGAAGCTCATTATGTAAACCAGCCTGGCCTCAAACTCACAGACAGCCACCTGCTGTGATTAAAGGCATTTTACCACCACGCCCGACCAAGTTAATGATTTTGTGTTGGGTCTCTTTCAGGGTTATCCTGGGGAACACGTGGCTGTGGGTGGTGACACACGCCTTTAATCCCAGCACTCGGGAGGCAGAGGCAGGCGGATCTCTGAGAGTTCGAGGCCAGCATGGGCTACAGAGTGAGTTCCAGGAAAGGCTCCAAAGCTACACAGAGAAACCCTGTCTCAAAAAACAAACACAAAGATTTCATCATCTGGAGGCTGGAGAGATGGCTCAGCAGTTACAAGGGCTTGCTGCTTTTGCAGAGGACCTGGGTTCAGTTTTGAACACCCATGCCAAGTGGTTTATAACCACCTATAACTACAGCTCCAAGGGATCCAATGCCCACTTCTGGCCTTTGAGGGTATCCGAATACATGTGGCATACAGACACACATAGACATAAATAAAAATAAAACTTGACAAAAAGGATTTTCTCATCTCAGCCAGCCACATGGCTCAGTGAGTAAAGGCACTTGTTCCCAAACTTGAAGACCCAAGTTCACCCCTGGAACCCACATGGTGGATGGAGAAAATCAGCTCTACAAAACCTGACCCCCTCAGGTCTTCATGGCACAGCATGCTCCCACCCCCATATACGCAAGTACTTACATGTCATATTTGATGAGTCCTTCTTGCCTTCCTCATGACTAAGGGGCATCTCACCCTGTTGATCACTTCGTTTCTAGCTCAGAAACACTTGCCCACAGCTCAGGACACAGCTCCTCTGCTGTGGGTCTGGTGTGTCCCAAACATTCTTCTATTCCTATGCAAAAGGATGCTCAGAAGTTCTCTTCCTTCACGGCAAACGTCAAGAGTTGGGAACTGACCACGATGGTACCAGATATGTCCTAGACAATGGAAACAGAACCATGGGAGTTTGGAGGGCCAGGGAATGTGGCTGCATCGGAATAGCACTTGCTCAGCATGCACGAGGCCTTGGGTTCAATGCCCAGCACCACTTAAGACTGGCTGTGGTGGTGCATGCCTGTATTCCCAGTGCTTGGGAGGCAAAGGCAGGAAGATCACAAGTTCAAAGCTGGCTTCAGCCACATAGCAAGTCTAAAGCCAGCCTGAGATACACGAGACTGCCATCTCAAAAATAAGGAAAGGAAAGATACTGGAAGCAATCTAAACATCCAGCAAGACAGGACTCGTTAATTAGATCAATAGAATGGATAGGTAAGCTGTTGGACCCCAAAGTTTAGGGTCTCAAGTGGGCGCCCCAAGAACCCAGACTCCAGTCCAGTTGATGCAACAGCATGAGGATTTATTAAGCTTCTATATAGAAGGGCAAACTCTGCTCCTAAGAGCAAGAGCCGCATCTTACTGCAGCCCCATAAGGGCTTTTAAAGGAAAAACCCACAAGATTACAATTCCCATACAAGTTCATGGCCTGATCACAGGGTGATCACAGAGGGGGTACAGTTACATAAACCTCAAGGGGGGTATCAGGGCGGGAGTGGAGCTTACACAGAGGTCACGGTGGTCCTTCCTGGAACACCTGCAACTATCCCAGTCACAGTTGAGCACATCTCCTAACAGAAATCTTTTTACATTGTTACATTGTTACAGGGGTGATTGAGTAGTGGCTGAGTCAGGTTGCCCTGGGAACTAGATTTTTAGTTTCTCATTTCCTGGTGCTTGAAGTTTCTCTCTTCCTGAGGCTTGGGGGTGTAAGCCTGAAGGGCTAGGGTCTTTCAAAGCCTTCATGAGGAGACCCAACTCCAAAATAACTTCCAACTGAAATGAAATAAACCAGAAAGCTTGGCTTGGAGGAGCACACCTGTGAAAGCTGGACACGGAGGAGCACACCTGTGAAAGCTGGACATGGAGGAGCACACCTGTGAAAGCTGGACACGGAGGAGCACACCTGTGAAAACTGGACACGGAGGAGCACACCTGTGAAAGCTGGACACGGAGGAGCACACCTGTGAAAGCTGGACACGGAGGAGCACACCTGTGAAAGCTGAACGTGGAGGAGCACACCTGTGAAAGCTGAATGTGGAGGAGCACACCTGTGAAAGCTGGACGTGGAGGAGCACACCTGTGAAAGCTGGACACGGAGGAGCACACCTGTGAAAGCTGGACACGGAGGAGCACACCTGTGAAAGCTGGACACGGAGGAGCACACCTGTGAAAGCTGGACACGGAGGAGCACACCTGTGAAAGCTGGACACGGAGGAGCACACCTGTGAAAGCTGAACGTGGAGGAGCACACCTGTGAAAGCTGAATGTGGAGGAGCACACCTGTGAAAGCTGGACGTGGAGGAGCACACCTGTGAAAGCTGGACACGGAGGAGCACACCTGTGAAAGCTGGACACGGAGGAGCACACCTGTGAAAGCTGGACACGGAGGAGCACACCTGTGAAAGCTGGACACGGAGGAGCACACCTGTGAAAGCTGAACGTGGAGGAGCACACCTGTGAAAGCTGGACACGGAGGAGCCCGGCTGTCTGGAAGGATTTGCCCTGAGCTGTTTCCTGTCAGGGTTTAGAGAGCTGGAGCCAGAGGCTGCAGTAACATCTTCATTTACATTGGCATTTTTTGACCTCTGAGTCGTGTGTACTACTGGAAAAAGGAAGAAACAACAACAACTACAAAATAATAATAATAATAATAGTAATAATAATAATAATGTTGAGCTGGGTGGTGACAAGCACATGCCTTTAATTCCAGCACTTGAGAGGCAGAGGCAGGTGGATTTCTGTGAGTTCAAGGCCAGCCTGGTCTGCAGAGTGAGATCCAGGACAGCCAGAGCTACACAGAGAAACCCTGTCTCTAAAAACAAACAAAAAACAAAAAAAAAAGAAAGAAAATAGAAAACCGATGAGAGAAGACAACCCAGGGGAGAGAAGCAAGAGCAGCCGTGGTGAGCTGGTGTTGGTGCATGTCGGTACCCAGCAGGGAAAGAAATACACATGAGTGTGCGGGTGTCGGTGTACAGGAAGCATGTGAGCTTGACAGACACACCACCCTTTACACCACAGGACTTAAGTTAGAAGGTCAGGGGAGTGTAGCTGGGAAGAAGACCCTTTCCCTATTGCATCCTTACAAAGGATGCGGAATTCCTAGGAGTGGTGGGGAACAGTATTTTAAGGAGTGTTACTTTTGTTTATGTTGCATTTGTTTAACTCTGTGAAGCTGTATTACTGTGCCTGTCTAAAGCATCTGATGGTCTAGTAAAGAACTGAACGGCCAATAGTGAGGCAGGAGAGAGAAATAGGCGGGGCTGACAGGCACAGAGGATAAATAGAAGGAGAAATCTGGGAGGGAGAAGGAAGGAGCCAGAGAAGGAGGAGGACTCCAGGGGCCAGCCACCCAGCTACACAGCAAGCCACGGAGTAAGAGTAAGACTTACAGAAGTAAGAGAACGGGAAAAGCCCACAGGCAAAAGGTAGACGGGATAAGTTAAGTTAAGGAAAACTGGCTAGAAACAAGACAAGCTAAGGCCAGGCATTCATAAGAATAAGCCTCCGTGTGTGATTTATTTGGAAGATGGGTGGTGGGCCCTCCAAAAGAATAAAAACAGACAACAACAATATGGCTCCCAACATGGGGCTAGAGTCAAAAAACCACATAGGGGGCTTGAGAATAGGGGTGGGGGTGAGGGGAGTGGAGGGATGGGGAGGAGGGACTGGTTATTAATCTTTTTTTTTTTTTTTTTTTTTTGCTTTTCGAGACAGGGTTTCTCTGTGTAGCTTTGCGCCTTTCCTGGAACTCACTTGGTAACCCAGGCTGGCCTGGAACTCACAGAGATCTGCCTGGCTCTGCCTCCTGAGTGCTGGGATTAAGGGTGTGCGCCACCACCGCCCGGCATGGTTATTTATCTTGATGGGCTAAGGAAAGAAGAAGCCTTCTCTCTCTCTCTCTCTCTCTCTCTCTCTCTCTCTCTCTCTCTCTCTCTCTTTTCTATTTTTTGAGACAGAGTCCATAGAGTGCTTGCTTGCTGCTTGAGGGCCTGAGTTCAGTCTCCAGAACCCATGTAACCCACAGCGGTGCGTACACATAATCCCAGAGTTGGGGAAGCAGAGATAGGCAGATCCATGGGGCTTCCTGGAGAGCCCCGGGTCCCACTGAGAGTCCATCGGAAAGAAATAAGGCCGACAGCTGTTCTGAGAAAACACCTGAAGATGACTTCCAGCCTCAACACATATGTGTTCGAACAGCAGAACATTGAGGCTGTACTTTCAGAGGCATGTATGGATTTTGCCTGGCCTCTAAATTCTACATGCATGCGCACTCTGTAGGGGTGTTCTGTGTGGTGATATTTTAATTGTGCTTAAATATGATTTTATTTGTATGTTAATAAATAAAGTGCCTGGAGATCAGAGGTCACATACAAAGCCATGAAGTCAGGCGGTGGTAGCACACGCCCTTAATCCGATCACATGGCAGGCAGAGTCTCTGTGTGGTCAAGGACACAGCCAAGCATCGTGACACATGCCTTTAATCCCAGTACCAAACATAGAGGCCTGGAGGTCTGTATAGACAGGCAGTGATGAGGAAGTCATGTGGCTGGGCTTAGAGCCAAAGAGAAGGCAGAACAGAAAGGCAATAAAAACACAGGTCACACAGGAAGAAGCTCTCCCTGGGGAAGCGACAGCGGCAAGGTGGTAAGATAAGGTAGCTGTGGCTCTTCACTAGTTCTCCAATCTCTTTGGCTATTACCTCTGCATTTGGCTCTGTGTTTTTTATTTAATAAGACTGTTTAGAAATTCGACTACAGTTCTGTGTTACATGAGTCAGTCAAAGAAGTCACTCCGAGATGAATTTTTTAGGCCTGTGTGGCAGGCAGCAGGAAGTTTCAGCCTCTGGTGAACTGAACCTCAAACAGCCATAAAGGCAATTTACTGATTGTTACACAAAGTTGTTTTGGGGTAAACTATTTCCTCATACCAAAGTCCCTAATCCAATCTATATGTTTCTCTAAAGGAAAGCATCATACCTCTGCTACTTTAGTCCTTATTATGTACCGTTTATAGTACCCAGTAATCCAAGAGCTTCGGGTGTGCCAGAGCGTCTGTGACCAAAGACATGCAAAGGCTGTAACGCCTCCTCAGAAAACAGTTCTGCAAAACACAGAAAACAATCACTGTTTTCCACAATGATTCTTCAAGGTCAAAGTACTTCTAGAAAACAACTATTCACTCTAATGTTTACCCTAGATACAGTGACTCTGCTAAACACGCGTGCGCACACACACATACACACACACACACACACACACTACAGAATACTGATGCTATGCCACGAACTGTACTTTTAGTGAAATGTGTGGGTTTCCCAGCATCTGTTCCCCTCTTGGAAGACCACTGTTTTCCCTCACACACCCTTTTCTCAGCCTCCATCAGGCTTTCTCGCCAGAGGACAACATCCTAACTTTGATAATTGCGTGGCTGACCTGGTCTCACTTGCACACATCAGCCCTGTGTGCTCTGTACCAGCCTGATTCTGAACCCATGCGCGTTTCTGAGTTGCTTGTTTTTAGATAGCTGCTGTAAAAACCGTGAGTGGACAGGGTCATACAGCTGTGCTGGGTGCTGTTAGTGTCCCACCAGCTCTGCTCTAGGTCCCCTGCAGGTGTGGGTCACCGTCAGTGCATCCATGGCAAGTGTTCAACCAACTCCTCGGTGTTCTGAATGCCTGTGCCATAAAAGTCATGAAGATGGGCCACGTTTGCTTGGACTAGTGACTACTTAGCCTCTAATTCCATTCCTTCACATCTCAGATACCCTATTAGACCCTCAAGCCTGCCCTCAAGGAGGAGAGTGCAAGACTGTGTCTCCCACCAACGTTCTTGGGCGCCAACTCTGTTTTATAGAAATCATTGGTTTAGTAGTTGGTACACTATGTGAGTTGGCAAAATGTATCTTGTGTAGTATCTCGCACACCTACCTAGCAGGTATCTAATCAAACGCTCACAGTCTAGGGACTTCTACATGTGCCAAGAAGAGAAAGTTCGAGGGACGAACTCTGTCAGCCTGGATGGCAGCAGACATCCGTGTTGTGAACTACCCACGGAGGCCAGGAGGGAGGGAGTGGTGGGTGGGAGCGAGTGGTGGGTGGCCTCAAGAACTGGGAACAGCAGCAGGGTCAGAGAGGAAATGGGGTCTCCATCCTAGGACCGAGTGAACCGGATTCTGCTGGTTCCAAGAACAAGCCTGGGAGGCTCCAGGCGGGAACTCAGCCAAGTGACGGGATTTCAGACCTGGGAGGCATTAATTGGTGCTGTAAATTGCTACGGCTATGGTAATCTACCAAGGACAATGGGCAGGTCTGCCCAAGTGTTTCAGGAGCCAGGCTCTTCCATTTCTTCCTGGTTGGTCTTCCAGATTTCCCAACAGGTCTGGCTGACACACGCCTGGAGACACGTCACTTTGTTTATGCCTTGGACAATCTAAGGAGCTAGTTTGTTTTCTTGTCCTTTTTCCTCAGGTAAAACTGATAACTTGCACAAAAATTTCACAAATGAACACAGTAGTCCCCGTTCAGCAGGTGTATGAGGTCATGCTTGATGAAAGACATTTCACTTACAAATACCACAAATCATCTGAAAAGGCTTAAGGGAATAAAAGAGGTAGGGGAAATTATTATGGACATCATCTCAGGGACCTTCCAATTAAAATTGCAGCTGGGACCCCTAGAGAACAGGCCATGAACAGCTGGTCTCCATGTCACCTTTGACCTATATGTCATTCATTTGAATCAATTTTGCCAGAAGGCCATTTAGCCAGGCCATTTATCAAGTGGTTCAGTGAGAAATCACCGGGAATCATAAATAAAAGACAGTGTTCCATCCAGCAGAACCTGTGGCTGGAGTTGCCCCGCCCCCCACAAGTGGCACAGACCGCTTCTCACAAGGGACTGCCCAGACTTGTGCCTAGATGGGTCAGTGGAGATACCAAAGAAAAGCACTAAAGGCCAGATGCTTGGCCCAGCTGTTAGAAGCCGTCACTGAACGCCACAGCAATCCTGCAACGGACAGAAAGAGAGAATCCATCAAGGTGTGTCTACAGTTACAGAGCGTAGGTGTGGTGTTTATAATAGGCTTTAAGGAATGTGGCTTAGGGCTAGGGCTAAGTGTCTTCTTCAGTGCCGGGGAGTGCCCCTGCTTGGGGAAGGATGCACACAGCTAGCCCAGTGACAGACTCAGCAAGATGCTCACAGCGATGGAAACAATAGCAGTCACCAGGCAAAGCACAGAAAGTTCTAGAAGCTTGGCTACCGTAGAGAAAAAGGTCTGTGTTTTTGAAGACATTGAGTTGGAAGGGAGAGGGGGGCAGATCTCAAACAGCTTTGAATGCTGTGCCCATGAAGACAGATTTTATCCAAAGGGAATGGGACGCCATCAGAGGTTATTAGGCGGGAGGGTGCTGTTGCCTGGAGAATAAATTAATTGGACTAGTTTTGGGGTGGACCCCTGCAGGCCTGAAATTTGCCCAAGATTGAGTGGCTGAGGTAAGAGATGTGCCTGGGTGGTGCTGTTGAGACAGAAAACGTTTTAACAGCCCTGTTTTGTAGCCCTGGAGACCAGGTAAGACTCTTGTGGGGTTGGGCCAGCATTGGAGTGGGTACATAGCAAGAATGTGCCACGTGGCCAGGAGAGCATAAGCTCCAACCAATAGAAGGTGAGTTAGATTGGTCTAGAGTCTAGCTGCTCCTGGGCTCTCTGGTGTCATGTGGACGGCTGGTGGGTGGCATGCCCTGGGTGCCAGCTCCGTAAACACTTCTCACGTGAGTCATGCTTGCAGGAAGCTGGGCTTGGCCATGACTGACCTTGAAGAACTACAGAGCAGAGGAGAGTAAGTTACTCAGCTTTCTGTTACTGTAACAAAATGCCTGAGGTAATTAACCTGGAGACGAAGGGCAGCTTGGCTCTCAGAAGTTTGAGGGTCCTGACTTGAGGCCTGGGGTGAGGAAGCATATCATGGTGTGGAGTTCAGGATGGAGGAAACTGCTCACCTCATGGTGGCTGAGGAGCAAAAAGAAAGAACGGATAGGGTATTAATATTCTGATCCCGCCCCTTGGCGCCACCCTGTGTCCTGACGTAAAAGCCTCTTTTTAAGGAAAAAACTCTACCCCTTTTCTCTCTCTCCCTTTTTCTCTCTCTTCTCCCTCCACTCCCACGGAGTGTGCACCCCTCGATCCCCCTTCCTATCTCTCTCTCTCTCTCTGTCTCCCTCTTTCTGTCTCTCTGCCTCTTTATCTCTCTATTGTAATAAACTCTCCACGCAGATGTAGCATCCGGGTTGTGAACGTCCACCCGCCGCCCCGCTGCCATGCCTGCTGCTGCATCTGCCCGGCATGTTTTCCTGCATGCTACGGATGCCCTCAGGGTCCCCCCCCACACACACACATGTAATAAATCATAACACTACAGTCCTTTCCAGAGTACAGATCCAATGATCTAACTTCTTCCCACTAGGCCTCACCTCTCAAAGGTTCCACCACAGACTGGGACCTGAGTCTTTGTGGGGGGTGATCAACACCTACACTGTGGCAGAGGGTCATGGAGCCTCCTGGACACCCTGCCGCCTGGACCCACTGCCTCATGGACCCTTCCTGATCAGTTGTCCTGCAAGCCAGAGTATCCAAATGATTTTATTTCCATAGTATTTTCCCCACATCCCTTCTCTGCATCACCCTGGAGCTTCCTTCATCCACCTCTGCTGCGATGCCCCGTGATCTAAAGCAGATGTTTTAGTACCACTTTATCCCTGTCAGTCCTGTCTCTTCTACAGTTTCCCTTTCCCCAAATGGCTCCTGCATTGGCGTCACCCCCAAATCCCCTGCACAGAGCCGTTCTCTCCTTTCGGAAGGGTCTTTGGAAGCCCAGATGGCTTCTACAGTGCCGTCTCCACTTGGGTTGCTGTTCATCTAAGAACCCATGGTGGACAGGTGAGGCAGCTCAGGGGGTATCAGTATTTGCTACGTAAGTCTGATGGCCTGAGTTGATCCTTGAAACCCATGTAGAGTTGGAAGGAGAGAACCAATCCCCAAAAGTTATCATCTGGCTTCCACACTCATGCTGTGGCATGTACCTATATAAACACATGCATGTACACATATAAACTAATGTATTTTTTAGTGGAAATGGATTGTCTGAAGCTGTGAGGCTCCTCAGGCTCATTTCTGTCAGCACCACTAAGCACCTCTCATGCTTAAGGCAGACTTGCACAGAGGGTCTGAGAGTAAGTGCTCAGTTTAGCTTTGTTGTTCTTAGTATGGTTTTGTGTTTTGTTTTGTTTTTTTTTTTCTTTTTTTTTTCTTTTTTTTTGGTTTTGGTTTTTCGAGACAGGGTTTCTCTGTGTAGTTTTGGTGTCTGTCCTGGATCTCGCTCTGTAGACCAGGCTGGCCTTGAACTCACAGAGATCCGCCTGGCTCTGCCTCCCTAGTGCTGGGATTAAAGGCGTGCGCCACCACCGCCCGGTGTCGGTATGTTTTTGTTTTGTGCTTGAGACAGTCTATCTACACAGCCCTGGCTGTCCTGGAACTCACTCTGTAGACAAGGCTGGACTTGAGCTCATAGAGATCCACTTGTCTCTTAATCCTGAGTGCCACCAGGCCTAGCCTAATCCAGCCCTTCTAAATTGTGACTAGCTCTAGCAATACGGGCTGGTGTTGGTACTAATGACGTATTCCATGAGGCAAAGGAATGCATTTTAGTAGTTAATTTTTAAAAAAAAAAATAGGTTTGCTTAATTTCAGGTAACTTTCTTTCACATTTATAGATGAGACTAGAGGAGAGGAGGGAAGGATAGGGGAGGAATAGAGGGGGAGGAGAGAAGAGGAGGGGAGGAGTTGAGAAAGAAGGGAAGGAGGAAGAAAAAAGTTGCTTTTGAAAAACAAGAAGAGCCGGGCGGTTGTGGCGCACGCCTTTAATCCCAGCACTCGAGAGGCAGAGCCAGGCGGATCTCTGTGAGTTCGAAGCCAGCCTGGGCTACCAAGTGAGTTCCAGGAAAGGCGCAAAGCTACACAGAGAAACCCTGTCTCGAAAAACAAAAAAACAAAAAAAAAAAAAAAAAAAAAAAAAAAAAGAAAAACAAGAAGAAGGCTGTTAGGACCCCTAAATTCCACACCAAAGACCCATGACGTATTCCATGAGGCATGTGTTCTCTCCCAAGCTTTGAGGGTAAGTTTTACTCCTCATGCGAGAGAGATTGAGCTATAAATATGGATTTTTTTAAAAAAAAATGTATTTTTATTCTATGTGCATTGGTGTTTTGCCTGCATGTATGTCTGTGTGAGGGTGTCATATCTTGGAGTTATAGACAGCTGTGAGCTGCCTTGTGGTTGCTGGGAATTGAACTCAGGTCCTTTGGAAGAGCAGCCAGTGCTCTTAACCACTGAGCCATCTCTCCAGTTCCCAAATATGGATTTTTTTAAAAAACTGAAACTCCAGTACTTGGAGACTCAGGTGCAATGGGCATAAACGGACCAGATTAATTGAAAACATAATTTACTGCTCAAGTCCAGCAAAGCACCTGGGTCCAAGCACAGATGACATCATCAGCTCATGCCCCTTCTCTTTAAGTGAGCCATCTCCCTAGACAACGAGATGTATACCTGCTAGTCTAGCATCCTCTTGGGAAGGAGACCATGTTTCCAAATTCCTTTGGAAGACAAGTCTCAGAGAGGTGTTTTGTTTGAATTTTTGGAACAAGATCTGTTAGTTACTTCCCGTTGCCCTGATAAAACACCCTGACAAAAGTGACTTAGGGGAGGAAGGGTTGATTGGGCTCATGGTTCAGGGTACAGTCTGTCACCCTGGGGAAGTTGCAGCCCCAGAGCTGGTCCTATTACAGACCTGCCCAGAGAGCAGAGCACCACAGTGCCTGTGTTCAGCTCCCTCCCCTTTGTATATAACCCAGGACAAAAAACCAGGCGTTAGGACCACCCGTAGTGGGCAGATCTCCCCTCAAATAACGTTTTCAAGACGATCCGCCACAGGCATGCCAGCAGCTTCCAGATGATTCTAAGTCTCACTAAATTGAAAACTTAGATCGACCCTCACAGTCTCCCAAGAGCCTCAAACGCAAGGTCCGCCTGTCTCAGCCTCCTAAGTGCTGGATTAGAGGTGTGCACCACCATGCCTGGCTTCAGCGACGCCGTCACGTGGTTTTGTCTGCCCCATGTGCCTAGTGTCAGAGTAGGCAGAAGACATCAGACCCCTGGAACTGGAGTTACAGACCCTTGTGAGCCACCGTGTGGGCGGTGCGAATCGAACCCGAGTCCCCTGGAAGAGCGGCCAGCGCTCTTAACCAGTGAGCTCGGCCCTTGAAGGTAAAAGCAATGGTTCAGGATCCAAACACAGCGGGTGTTCCGTCGGGGACCGTCAGTCAGAGGGATCCGTGGAGTCGAGAAAGCAGAGAGAAATGAGAAGTTAGGAGTGGAGCTTCAGCTGCGGCGCACACTTTTCCTTCACCTCGGTGACCGCAGCCCTGTTCCCGGAACAGCTCAAACTGACCCCAGATTATGTTAGCCTTGGGCTCCGTGGGGAAGACGCAAATCGGAGCAAGGCACGGGTTTCCAGAGTACTGACAGGCACGTCTGCACTATTTTAACCACGCCGCCGTCATTCGTGGGCCTTAGAGGGTCCAGGTGAAGAGGATAAAAAAGGAGAAATTCCTTCTTCTGCGGCCAAGAGTGTTTACGCCAGCGGTTAAGGAGCGCAGGAGTGGGTGTGTTTGCCTTTCTGCAAAGGATAATTGCGGGCAGCTGTTTCACTGTTTGATACCGTGGCTACTTCCTCCAGGTGGCCACTGCCATTGTTCCCCCTTCCTTCGGTTCTCATTCTATTCCCTCCCTCAGAGTCAGGCCGCACCATCGAGGGTTTTATTATTTTATTTTTAAAAATCTTGAGTTTCCAGCGTATGGTTGTTTTGCCCCCCCCCCCTCTCTCTCTCTGTGTGTGTGTGTGTGTACCACATGCCTGCAGTGCCCACAGGGGCCAGATAAGGGTGGTGGTGTCTGATCTCCTGGAACTGGAGTTCTAAGGTGGTTGTAGGCCACCATGTGGGTGCTGGGCACCAAACCTGGGTCCTCTGGAAGTCAGTGCTCCTAACTGCCAAGTCACCTCTCTAGCTCCGACGTCAAGGATTTTAATAGAAATTTCAACAATTGGAGGGAAGTAGATGAGCGTCTTTCTCCCTCCCCGCCTCCCTTTCCTCTTCCTCTCTTCTCCTTCCTTTTCTTAAATCTTTATTTTTTAGTAAGGGTCTCACATAGCCAAAGCCTGCCTCAACTCTCTATGCAGCTGAGGATAACCTTGAATTATTGATCCGCTTGCCTCCACCTCTCAAGTACTGGGATGACACACGTACACCACCACCCTGGTTATGCGGTGCCAGGAACTGAACCGGCCCAGTGCGAGCACAGTTTCTAGTCAGGTCTGGAGAGGAGCAGAAGAAAAACGGCCAGGTGAAGGCGGAGAGGCAATGGCGGCCACGCAAACGAGAGAGCTGGCCAGTTTCCAGCCTCTTGGCAGGGTAGGCAGGTTCATTCAACACCGGAACCACGCCTGGGCGGGTAATGAGAGGAGCCAGGAGGGACCTCGGGGCAGATTACAAAACACCTTGAACCTTATGCCAAACTGTTTGAGTTTGATTGTATCTCTGGGTTTAGGGAGAAAAGGAGTACTTAATCTTTAGAATTGAATTTTTCAAACATTTTAATGATAATATCTCTGGCAGCTGACAGGAAGGCAGGATGGGATGGGCAGGAATGCCAGCAAGGAGCCCAGTCAGTGGCCAGGTGGGTATTTTGACAGGAGACAATACTCGGGCATTGGCAGAAGGGGGTGGCATTCCAGGGCTCAGGTGGAATCTATGGGATTTGGCATGACAGATAGTTGGGGGGGTGGGGAATCTGAAGCGGGAGGCTACTGCCCTCCCCTGGCAGGTTCTGGGCAGACTGACTCATGTGTTAAGCAGCATGGCAGCTCTCTCTGGTTCCCGGAACAGGGCCTGCTGCTGGGAAGCAGTGTCAGGAGCTTCCAGCCGCTCCAACACAGCGTTTCATCTCGCCCGCTTCCCGACCAATCTGTCCTTGGCTCCTGTGAAGTGCTGTGCCGGGTGTAATCTGGAGAGGGGAAACTGGCATCCTTCCTCTCGGCACGGCACTCTCGGTGACAGCAGAACAGCATATGGAAGACAGAGATGTACAAACAAGGCTGGGGTGTAGCTTAACTGACAGCGGGCTCACCTAGCCCGTAGGAGGCCCTGGGTTGGCTTCCCAGCGTTACACAAACTGGACAGGGTGGCACAGGCCTGTGCTCCCAGGCCTTGAGAGGCAGAGGAAGGCGTTCTGGGCAACAAATGATGGGTAGGAAGCAGGGGACCCCAGGAACAGGAGTTGGGGTTTGTGCAAGATGAGACTTTGTATGTGAGGAAGACACTGTCTAGCCCAGCATATGGCAGTAGACCCTGAGGACCACCTACGTCCATTCTGCAACTACCTGCTTCTGAAATTGTAAGAAAGTAGTGCTTTCTGATTAAATGGTTAAGAAATAAGATGACAGCTGGACATGGTGATACTGTCTCAAAAAGAAAAATAAAGTCCAGGGCTGGAATGATGGCCCAGGTTCAGCTCCCAGCACCCATGGCAGCTCACGACTGTCAGTAATTCCAGTTGCAGGTGCAGGAGATCCGACACCCTCTTTTGGCCTCTGTGGACACCATGCACATGTGTGGTACACATATGTGTATACAGGCAAAAAAAATTCTCTGAAAAGATAGAGATTAAATATTTTAAGATATGAGTAAAATTAAACTGATAATTTCCAAACATACCATATTATCTCATAATCAAATTCTGATTCTTTCCAACAAACAAAATAGTTTAGGGCAATGAAAACAGCAGCTTAACTCTGGCTGAAAGATATAGTTACCCTGACTTTCTTTGGTGTTCTTCTGAGTTGGGACCATGCTGCTGCTGAGTCCGTGAACTGAGAGATTTGCACTGCCACCTGGGGCCTTGGTGGCATCCAGGCCCAAGCTGATGGTGAGGGCTATGTCTGGGTCTGTGGTCCTGCTGCAGCTGAGGTCTGTGTTGATATCCTTTGCCTGTGTTACCACAGGAGCCCACTCGAATCATGTGTTGAACCATATGTTGAAGTATGAGGGCCATTCCGAGCTGGCCCCACCCCTCACCGGCCCTGGGATAGTGGGGACCCCAGCATGGGAGAGCTGGCACCTCATCTGAGGTCAGTGATCTCAGTGGCCAGGACTAACCAACTCAGTTACCACCCAGGCACACATCCAGGGCTTTGAGTTGGCACTCCCCAACATCTACCCCATCTATGACCTTCTGGAATATGTGAAGGGACTGGTCCTGTGGACCCATATCTGCAGGATGTCCATGACTCGGGGAAACAGCAGGATATCCAAGAGGAAATACAGTGAGGGTCCAGTATTGATGGTGTACCAGAAACCAGAGGCCTTGAACCTGACCAACAACTCATTACACAATCAACATTTGTGAGTAGAGCTGTTTGGACAAAAGGGCCTACTGTGTGACACACCGCAGCTCCCAAGGCCACTGCGACAAGTGAAGAGCTGATGGAGAAGCTTTTGTTTGTCTGTTTGTCTTTGTTCTATTTTTGTTTTTAATTAATGCTTTTATGTATTTTTAATTCTCTTATTTTTTATTTTTATTTCTTTTTAAATTTTCCTGGGGTGGGGTGCTACAAGGATGAGGGGTGATGCAGGGGGACTGGGAAATGAGTGGGATTAGGGAGCCTGATGTGAGATTCCCAAAGAATCAAATTTTAAAATTATGTTTAAAAATAAAAGAAGTCCAAACCGAAAAGCATGGCCACAGTCCAAGTCCCTTACTGCTCCCTGTGTGTCTCTCCATTTTCAACACACCCTTTGACTCTCTATGACTACTTTCTGCCAACTAGTTGCTAGCTCTGCCTCCTGACCCAAGGTTGATTTTATTTAATTAACACAAATAAAAACTCAGGATTCACAGTGTTATCATATATCCTGCAACATTCCCCCTTTTTGTCTAAATAAAAAGGAAAGGTTTCAGGCCGGGCGGTGGTGGCGCACGCCTTTAATCCCAGCACTCGGGAGGCAGAGCCAGGTGGATCTCTGTGAGTTCGAGGCCAGCCTGGGCTACCAAGTGAGTTCCAGGAAAAGGCGCAGAGCTACACAGAGAAACCCTGTCTCGAAAAACCAAAAATAAAAAGTAAGAAAAAAAAAAAAAAAGGAAAGGTTTTAACTCTAATGCAATAAAACTGTATACAATACGAACAATTAACAGGTAAGAATTATATTCACAATGTCCAGTCCATTTGTATTTGGCAACTTCAGAGAAAGTACTCTATTATCTGTCCTATCTTGGTGAGTCCAAAATTTTGTATCTAAATGACTTTCTATCATAACTTGTATTACCAACCTAAAAATATCTTTTCAGACTTCAAAACATGTTCTTAGATAAACAACTTAAGCTATTATATCTCTCAACTTTTATAAACTTTACATCTCTTTTGTGAGTTTCTTTTCTGAATTTAGTAACAAGGAGAACTATAAAACTATAACTATCTAGTCTTGAACCCCATCAGAGACCTGAGAAGGATAAAATATTGCCTGAGTAAACAGGAAGTGCAGAGCAAACAACTTCCAAAACTATAGAAACCACAGAGACAGGCTGCCTGGACAATTACCCAAAGTTTCTCTGCAACATTGGGGCATCCATCTTCAGCCTATAGGCCTAGAATATCTGACAGACTTTTCTGTGAAGCAATAATTTTGAAGGACTGGCCTGCCTCGTCTTGGCAAAGTTCAGCAATCAACTTCTTTCAGACAGAAACCTACCATACCACTGCATGATAAAAATGAAGAGGGGCAGCCCAAGATTATGAGAAAACTAGTCTTACTTTATCTAGTTACTATACAAGAACTACCAGGAGACAATAGACACCTCCAAGGTTATGCAGAAGTTAAATGGAGTTCTATAGAAATATTAGATTTGAGGAGATTTAAGGGAGTGGTCAATTCATACAGTATGCATTCACCCTATGTGAAGCAGATGTTAAATTCTTGGGCTATTCAGAATAGAATTATCTCCCAAGACTGGAAAGATTTAGTCACAGAAATATTGAAAACTGGTCCTCAGTTATAATGGAGAACTTGGTGGAAAGAGGAAGCTAGGGCCATAGAACAATGAAGAACATAGAGGTATTGATATTTCCCAAGACCAACTTCTTGGTGAAGGCCAGTATGCTGATTTACAAAGACAGTTTGAATCTGATGATCACACCTTGGCCTTATGTCATTTAGCAGTCTTAAATGCTTAGGACAAGGTTGAAGAATCAGGAAAGAAGTCTGAGTCCAAGAAAATTATCAGCTGAGGCTGAGAGAGAATTGGCTCTGGAAGAAAAGCAATTACAGGATGTAATTGTGGATGTATAAAAGTGGATGGCTTAGATCCAGAGCTTGGTTCTATCCTAGTCATTCTATCTTCTACTGATTAGCCTATAGTAATTCTTATGCAGAGAGAAGATAATATCTTAGAATGGATATTTTTACTGCACAAACAGTAAAAAATTAAATACCCAAGTAGAAAAGGTTTCTGTATTGATTCTAAAAGGAAAATTGAGACTTCATCAATTAGCAGGAATAGACCCAGCAGACCCATTTTACAAATGCTGAAATTTCCTCATTATGAGCAGAAAATGAGCATTGGCAAAGATCTTGGAGTAATTTTTTTGGGGAGAGATTAACAACAAATATCCCCAAAGCAAGAGACTTCAGTTTATAAAAAGAACTAATCGGATTCTCCCTCATATAATAAAAAGAACACCAATTCCTGGAGCCTCTACATTCTATACTGATGCAAATAAATCAGGAAAGGCAGGTTATAAGTCAGGAAAAATAAATAAAGTGGCTCAAAGTCCTTATGTTTCAGTTCAAAAAATCAGAATTATATGCTATTCTCATAGTATTATCAGATTTTCCAGAACCCCTTAATATAGTTACTAAGTCTCAATATGCAGAAAGAGTTGTTTTACATATTGAAACTGCTGAATTTATTCCAGATAACTCATAATTAACTTTGTTATGTATTCAATTACAACAAGTAATCAGAAATAGAAATCATCCATTGTATATAAGATATATCCAATCCCATATGGGTCTACCAAGCCCTCTAGCACAAGGTAATGATGAAATTGATCAACTATTAATAAGAAATATGCTAAAAGCCTCAAATTTTCTTAAGAAACACCATGTTAATAGCAAAAGTTTGAATACAGATTTTTCTATCACTTGGCAACAAGCCAAGGAAATTATAAGGAAATATCCTATTTGTTATTCTTTGTGTACCCAAACTCCATTACCTACAGGAAGTAATCCAAAAGGTACTCAAAGAAATGAATTTGGCAATAAAGACTCCCAGAAATCAATTACACAGTGTTTTATTAACTTTAAATATTTTAAATGCTAATGAAAAAGGAACAATGGTTGTGGAGAGACATTGGATAGTAGAATAAAACTGGTGAATTAAATCAGCCTATATATTTTAAAGATGTGTTGACCTCAGAATGGAAACTAGGATATGTGTTACATTGAGGAAGAGGTTTTGCTTTTGTTTCCACAGGAGAAGAAAAGCTATGAATACCATCAAAATTGATAAAGATTAGATTCAAACAGGAGAGACCTTTTGATTAGGAGAGATGATAGATAGTTCATCAAATAGCTTGGTCATTCAATCCAAACTTACTTATAAGACTAACAATTGCTTTTCATTTGATCAGGTATAAAATATATAATAATAATATTTTTGAACCATAATTTACCAAAGGTACAATAGCCCCTTACTGGCATGAAAAGAAAAATGGGTTTTCTTAAACCAAATGTCTTAATTCCATATTAGAATGTTAGACTGTAGATTGCCGTGTGGCCCATACCATTGGATGTCAGTTTTTGAGGTTTTTTTCTCAAATACAAAGAATGTTTTTATTGTTCAGTATTAAAAACCCAGCTAAGAGACTTAAAAGGGTTTAAGTAAATTCGAAGGGTTACTACAATTCAAGATTGTTTTCTAAATATCTAAGAGTTAGAATGATTTGGAGCTGAGATAAAATATTTGAGCAGGGCAGTGATAGCCCATGTCTTTAATCACAATAGAGACAGATCTCTATAAGTTCATCATTTTCTAAATTCTAGAGTTACAGTAAACAGGGTGGTGGTGGAGCACAACTTTAATCCCACCACCCAGAGACAGAATTCAGATACAGCTCCTAATTGACATGTTTGCGTACTAGACAAATAACATACCATATTTACAGATTAGTATAAAAACCCTCTACAGGGTTACTAAGAAGGCTAAAATTCAAAATGAATGTCCTTTGTGATCTAAAAATAAATACACTTTAAGATAGGGAGGATGATATACATATATTTATCCACATATACCAAGGTACATTTAATTTCAAAATTTCAAAAAAAAATTTAATTAAAGATAATTTTTCTGTTCCCCAAAAAAATTTTGCCTTAACAAAATATAACCTGCCAAAAAAGAAACTCCCCAAAGTTAGAGTTGGGGCAGGGTTTTGTTTTTGTTTTTTTCAGGAAAATAAAATCATCCAACAAAAGAATCTGAAGCCCACTGTACAAATGAGACATCGGAGGAAGGACAAATCATGAAAAGAAAATGTCCTAAGAAAAAGAGTAAACTGGCCTAATGGTATAGCCCATCTCAAACAGGATAGAATTTCATCAACCTTCCTAAATGCTTGTTTCTTGCAGCTCTCTACAGACATAAAAGGGAAATGGTCTTTATGTAGTCCCAATTCAATGAAAAATCAAAGCTGGCTTTGGAGTTGGAGTGTGGGTCTCTCCTTCTCTAAACCCAAGCATGCTTGTTAAAGAAAAATCCAAAATCTCTGTCTCATGTAAGAAGAACCAACTGGTATGGGACAGAAGAAAACCAAAATTAAGGGACTATTCTATTACCACTAATCTCATAATACTTTGGTTTTATTTTGACTCTTTAAAACTTTTCTTAAGATATAAATATGCTTCTAAATTTATAAGATTATTATGTATATATAAACTTTCTGTCATGTATTAGTGGTCATATAGAGTACTAATTCTAGAAATAAGCTTCATCCAGCTTCCTGTACACGTTTTTGGGTTTGAGTCTGAAGTAATTAGGCACTAAGGTTGTGTACCCTGGATGTACTTAGTAGATTGTGGTCCTTCAACCTTTCAGAGATCTTCTGTACGTGGCATTTAAAATGTTTTAAGTTTTCTGCAGTGAATCTTGACCATTCCTAGCAGTGACCTTTGAGGTCTCCATCCTCCTGGTCAGTGGCAAGGCCACTAAGATGACAGACACCACCCAAAGATCAGCTTTAGAGTACAAACGGCTCAGGACAACTTCAAAGGGGTTAGCTGAGATGACCCAGCCTCACAGACTACTGCAGCCAGAACTTCAGCTAAGCTCTGCACTTTCCCATCACACAGAGACTGGACAACAAATGATACAGCTAGCTCCCCCAGGACTTGACCATTATCCCAATTTTCTCAGGGTCCCCTGAAGATGTCGTCACCCCCAGACAACAGGAAGTAATTTTAAGAACATGATGCCTTTTTGCTTAGATAATACCTGATAATTGTTACTACTGTATATAGTTTTACTGTGTCAGCGTTAAAACCTTTTGTAGTCGGGGGCTGGAGAGATGGCTCAGTGGTTAAGAGCACCTACTGCTCTTCCAGAGGTCCTGAGTTCAACTCCCAGCAACCACATGGTGGCTGACAGCCATCTGCAATGAGATCTGGTGCCCTCTTCTGGCCTGCAAGGAGAGGCAGAATACTGTATACATTAATAAATAAAATAAATCTTTAAAAAAAAAAAAAACTTTTGTAGCTGGAGTTTTCTTTCCGGGTCCCGCCAAACCCCGGCAATCCGACAGCCCACTTATAAAATAAACACACAGACACTTATGTTATTTAAACTGTTTGGCCTACTGGCTCAAGCTTCTAGCTATCTAGTTCTTACATCTTAAATTAATCCATTTCTATAAATCTATACCTTGCCACATGGCTCGTGGCTTACCGGCATCTTCACATGCTGCTTGTCATGGCGGTGACTGGCAGTGTTTTCCTCTGCCTTCCTGTTCTCTCAATTCTCCTCTCTGTTAGTCCTGCCTATACTTCCTGCCTGGCCACTGGCCAATCAGTGTTTTATTTATTGACCAATCAGAGCAATTTGACATACAGACCATCCCATAGCAACCTTTCCTTTTTATTTAGACAAAAAGGGGAAAATGTTATGGGATATTTGATCACACTGGGAAACTCTAAGACTGTGCTTTAAAAAAATTAATCTTGGATCAGGGGGCATAGCCAGTGACTAGTTGACAAGAATTAACCATAGAGAGGACGAGGGACTTGGGAAGATGGATAGAGAGATGCACAGAAAGGAGAATGGAGGGACTTAAGAGATTTACAGGCCTTTTTGGTTTGGGACAGATGGAGAGACGCTCTCTTGCTGGGTCTCTGGCTAAAAAGGAAGGTCAGGTGGTTGCTTTTTGGCTGCTCTGATCTAGCAGGTTTTCACCCCAACATCTGGCTCCCAGATCTTTGTTGGTAAACAGAACAACTTAGATAAAAACAACATGTGTCCACTTGGTTGACCTAAGATGTACAAGTAGCTGGTCAAACATTATTTCTGAGAATGTCCACAAGGATGCTCCTAGAAGCTCTTGAAGACTGTGTAAAAATGCCTTGCTTTTTCCTCTGTGGAAGGGCACCCAGTCTACTGTGGGTCTGGTGGGACAAGGTAGGGAAAGGAGAAATTCTTGCCCTCTCTCCTTGAGCTAGAACTTTGCCCTTCTCCTACTCTCAGACACTGGGACTCCTGGTTCTTAGGCCTTTGGGTTTGTTGTTGTTGTTTGGTTTTTTTTTTTTTTTTTTTTTTTCGAGACAGGGTTTCTCTGTGTAGCTTTGCACCTTTCCTGGAACTCACTCTGTAGACCAGGCTGGCCTCGAACTCACAGAGATCCGCCTGCCTCTGCCTCCCAAGTGCTGGGATTAAAGGCGTGCGCCACCACTGCCCGGCTCTTAGGCCTTTGTATCCAGACTGTTATACCATTGGATTTCCCAGTTCCTGACCTTGCTGATGGCATATCGTGGACCTCCTTGTCCTCTCAAATCCTGTGAGCCAATTTCCCTTACAAATATCCACCGTACTCTTCTCTATCTCTCTCTCTCTCTCTCTCTCTCTCTCTCTCCCACCATTTGCCCCCTCTTCACCTCACCTTCCTTCCTCATTGTGTCTGTATTTCTGGAGAATCCTAACTAATATGATTTCTCTGTGACCCCTTCACATATATTCACAGTATATTTGCATCTTGAATGGACCTAAGTCATTTTGGTCCTTGATTGTCCCTTGAGGGGCTGATATTTATTTTACCACTAGGTGATAAGTCTTGGCTCCCCTGCCCCCAAGCTCTCTGAATTGGCTGGTCACCCTTTGGTCAGGATTGATGGATCTGAGCTGGGGAAATTCTACTGGGCAGGGCTGTCCTCACTTCAGATTTTTTTCCTAAACCTCACTTTATCAACTAAGTCTATGCCCTGAGAATGTTGGCAGGTTCTGCCCAATGGGATTCTTGGATCTTGTTTTTCTCTGGTCATCAACAGGATATGTTAATAGCTTAGCTAATGAGTAGTGGGGACAGTAAAGAGGTCTTCACAGTCAGTCCGTAATCCCCTCAGCACAGGCACCGGGTTATATGTTCCTGGCTCCTTCATGCTCCTCAGCTGAGGATATTCTCCCCACCATTGTGATTTTACATTCTGAAGTGGTGTGTGTGTGTGTGTGTGTGTGTGTGTGTGTGTGTGTGTGTGTAAGCACAGGTGCCAAGGCATATGTGTGGAGGTCAGGGAAAACTTGTGGGAACTGGATCTCTCCTTCCACCACGTGGGTCCCAGGAACTGATCTCAGATCATCAAACTCTGCAGATAGATCCCTTTACCTGCTGAGCTATCTCATGTGTTTATGGTGTGTGTGTGTGTGTGTGTGTGTGTGTGTGTGTGTGGCATCACGAGTATAGAGCTCAGAGGACAACTTGCAGGGTTCCAGTCTCCCCTTCTACTGTGTGGACTCGGAGAGTCAACTCGGCCTGTAAGGCTTGGCTGGAGCACCTTTGCTGGCTGAGTCGTCTCAGCAGCTCTCCGCACTGTTTGTACCACCTAACCTGCCTTGAACATTTTTAGTGGGGAGAAAGGGAAGGGCAATTTGCCTTGAGTTCCTTTTTTCCCAACACAATATTTTTATTAATTATTTGGAAATTACATACAATGCACCCGATCACACTCACTTTCCATACCTCCCAGGTCCATCCTTCCACCCTTGCACACACACACACACACACACACACACACACACACACACACACACAAAAAAAAAAAAAAAACACCCAGCAAGTAAAATTTGCGTTGCCCATATACTCACTGGAGCATGGTCAAACTCCCAGTAGCCAGCCCGTTATAGATAACTGAGTCCTTCCCATCCCCTGCCAGCAGCCATCAACGGTGAAGAGCTATGCTCCAGCGTCTTTCCCACAGTTTTTAAGGACTCTCTTCAGTAACTTCCTGTCTGGACTGGGTCTTGCGGGGGAGCAGGGATGGGGAGGAGGTTGTCACAGACGCCTTCAATGTCTCTCATTCTCAGCTACCAGTCTGCAGTTATCGACACCACAGCAAATGAAGCTTCCTTGTCCACAGCAGGTGGTGGCCGCTCAGGGCACAGAATGCCACATGGTTCCTGGAGGCAGCACGGACCATGGACATTACCATGGTCTCCTTTGCCTCAGTTTCTTAACCTGGTAGTGAAGGCTGCTATGCAGGACCCTCTTTTAAGATAGCTCAAGAGAAGCACGCCTTCAGAGTCTGGTTTAATGAAAATTCTGTAATGTACCAAGAAATCAAATGATAAGCACAGAGCGACTCAAAGATCAAAAGTCAGGACTTTGAACTTTCAAATATATTCTTCCTCTAAAACATATGGTGAAGAAATCTTACTGGTCAGCTGTCTGAATGGTTCTGGTTTGTGGTCTCTTTTGATAACAGCATACAGGAGCTTAGATTCGCCAGAACCCAACTAAAGCAGGTGCGGCAGTGAGTATCTGTAACCCCAGTGCCCCTATGGTGAGATGGGAGACAGGCGGGAGAGTCCTAGGAAGCACACAGGCCAGCCTGGCATGTACATCAGCAGTAAGACCCTGACTCAAACAGGGTAGAAGGTGAGGAACAACACCCACCCAAGGCTGTCCTCTGACCTACACACACACACACACACACACACACACACACACACACACATACACACACTTACTTCCCAAAGCATGTAAGGTTCTAATCCCTCCAATCCGGAAATGGAACATAATATCACTGATTAGGAAAAGATGAAAATGGATTCAGGCTTTAATTAGCTCGTGAATATTAAGATTTCTACTTGTATCATTTTAATTATGGGGAGATAGCTCGGTCAGTACAATGTTTGCCTCGAAAGCATGGGGGACCTGAGTTCGAATCCCAGAACTCATGTTAAAAAACAAACAAAATCCAGGCAAACAAAATCTAGGCTCGGCAGCATGTGCTTGTTGTAGTACCAGCAATGGGGAGGCAGAGTTAGGTAGACTGATGGGCCAGCCAGCCTAGGCTACTTGGCAAGTACCAGGAGGACATATACACATGCATACATACACAGAAAAGAAAAAAGTCTTAAAAAAGAGTAAGTTGGAAGATTGCCCCATTTTAAAGTGACAATATTGAAGACCATGTGGCGTTGGTGTAATGAGGGAGAAACAGAGAAAAGAGTTTTGAAATAGTCGCATGTATAAATTGTTATATATTTTTACTTTATGAAGGTCACTTCAATGATTAGACCTTAAAGACACTGGGGTGCTTTTCTTAAATTCTGGGGTATCTTTCATATCTTGAGCAGCCCTATGGAAAGTTCATGTGACTAGGGACCGCATACTCTTGCCAACAGCCGTGTGAGGGGACTTGTGTATTGTTCAGCTTTTTGTGTGAGTAGCAAATACCCGACATAATCGACTTAATGAGAGAGAAGCTTTATTCTGGCCTAGAATCCTTACATGTCATAGTCCCTGGTCAAGTAGATGTACCACTTTTAATCTCCGGTTGGGGTGCCACACCGTGGTGAAAGGGTTTGGCAGAGATAAACTGTTCATGGCAACCAGGAAGCAATGCGAGATGGGAAAGACCAGGGCCCCGTGATGTCCTTCAAGAGCAGGCACCCAGTGGGCCGCAGGGTGCTTCAGCAGCTAAGAGTGCTTATTGCTCTGTCTGCTAGAGTTCAGGTCCCAGCACCACACTGGCCCGCTCCCAAACATCTGCTCATTCCAGCTCCAAGGAATTTCCCACCCCCTCTGGCCTCCACAGTTACTTACTTACTTACTTACACACTCGCGCGCGCGCGCGCGCGCGCGCACACACACACACACACACACACACACACACACACACACAAAAAAAAAGGAACACATAATACCCAATGTCCTAAAATCTACAAGGCCCAATCTCCTAACCCACTTCCCAATAGTGCTACACTGGGGCCCAGCTTTTTAACACACAGGCCTTTAAAAGCATCTTTATCTATTTAGTGTGTGTGTGTGTGTGTGTGTGTGTGTGTGCACGGTCCTATATTGTGCGCCATAGTGCGCATGTGGATGTCAGAGGACCACTCTTAGGAGTCCCCTTTCTCTTTCCAGCTTGTTGAATCAGGTTTCTTCTGCTGTTTCTGCCTCTCTGCGTACTCCGGCTTCACGGGCTCCAGGCTTCCACTTGGTTCTCCTGTCTTCGCCTCCCATCTTGCCCTAGGAGTTCTGGGATGACGGATGGACATCACCACACTTTTTTTTTCCACGGGTCCTGGGGCTTAAACTTAGGCCATCGGGCAGAGCAAGTGTTTTTATCCACCGAGCCATCTTCCTAGGCTGACAAACCAACCTTTGGAGGATGCTGTCGATCTGAATTATGACGTCTTGGTGGTCAGTCCCCAAGGCCCACTCCAGCCTCTGCATGACTGTGGCCAATAACTTGACTACAGTGTCCTGGGCACGGGAGGCAGACTCCTTCCCCAAAGCCATTACCAGATTCCCACCCTCAGAAGTATGTGAGATCACAGATGTTTACTTTTTTTGTTGTTGTTTTTTCGAGACAGGGTTTCTCCGTGTAGTTTTGGTGCCTGTCCTGGATCTCGCTCTGCAGACCAGGCTGACCTCCAACTCACAAAGATCCACCTGGCTCTGCCTCCAAAGTGCTGGGATTAAAAGCGTGTGCCACCACTGCCCAGCAGATATTTACTTTTTATTGGTATTTTGATCAGACCTAATATAGCTCAGGCTGACCTGTGAACTCTCTAGGCAGCTGAGGATGACCTTGAACTTCTGATCTTTCTGCTTCTACCTCCCAAATGCTGGGTTAGAGGTTTATTCTCTGCTGAGGATTTAACCCAGGGCTTCGTTCACATTTGGCAAGCATTCTACCAAGCACCCCCAGACCCTAAATGTTTACTTTTTAAGGGTACCAAATTCGGGATAGTTTCTTTGCATTAACAATTTATAGTCAGGACAGCGAGGAGTTACGAAGTGTGATCAAGGTTTAAGACACAGCGGTCAAATCGTGGGGAAGGAAGGTCAGAGACGGCAGGAAACCATCAGCCTCTGATGTCTGAAAGAGCCTGGAGAGAACAACTTCCAAATCTACGGACCGAGGCAGAATGAAGGGGCCTGACCACGGCCTGTGGAAGCGGGAGGTGGTGTGCCAGGGGAACAGGGGCCAGGCAAACAAACACCCCATTTTGGTTTCTTCTCATCATCAACCTGGCCGAGTTACTGCCTCTGCCGGCCAAACACATGGTAGAAATTGGTAGAAACGGGGTTTGCGGAGGTGAATCTGCGCTGGGGGGCAGGGGGGGGGGGCGGGGGATAGAGATGGTACCAGTGCTCTGGGCTGTGCACCCGGAAAACCAAAAATGAGAGAGAGAGAAAAAAAAGGAGAGCAGTAGAGTGGGATCGGGGACAGTGGGGTGGAAAATGAGCTGTACCGCTGACTGAGCTCAGGATAAGGTTGGCTGCAGAGTACCAGAACGTTCTCTGATGGGCTTGGAAGGACTTCCTGTGCAGTCGGCCTAAAAACCGGTGTGTGACTCCCGAGTTTTTTATGTTTTAAGCTCTGTCCTTGACCAGAGGTTACAGACTTCTTTAAAGAGACAGCCAGGGAACAGTTCCCACTTTGCATCCCGTTCTCCTTTACAGGCAAACATCATAAATAGTACACAGCCCAGAATGCCTGTGACACGGCAACACTTCACAGAAAACCAACCAACAAAAACCGGGCAGCATGCCACGGCCTGGCCGAGGAGCCTCATCACTTCCTTTTATCCTTTTGTGCTCAGATAGACATTTTCTTTTCCCGGTGCTAGGGATCAACCACGGGGCCTGCGAAGCAAGCCCTGTACCACGGAGTTACGTCCCCAGCCAACAGATACGTTTTAAAAAAATAGTTTATTTTTATTTTATGTGTATAGGTGTTTTGCCTGCATGTATATCTGTGTGAGGGTGTCGGATTCCCTGGAAGGGGAGTTACAGACACTTGTGAGCAGCCATGTGGGTGCTGGGGATTGAACCCGGGTCCTCTGGAAGACTGGACAGGGCTCTTAACTGCTGAACCATCTCTCCAGCCGTCAGATAAATTTTTGTGTATCTCTTCTGGAGTGTCCTACGGCCTGGCTTCTGACAGAGAAGCATCCTGAACCTCTTTTGGAGTTCCCGGAAGGAATGAGTCAGTGTTAATTCCTATAGAAATCTCAGAACAAATGGTTATGAACCAAGGAACCAAGAGACAGATTTCCAATTCCAGCCGTTTTGATTTCAAGTATTTTCTGGAAAATACGTTAAAGGAATGTTTTCCTTTCGTGCCGAGAATATAGTAAATGAAGATTAAGCTTGGACACCAGGCAGACCCAAGTTGAAAAATCTGTCATGAACTAGATGTTAGCTTTGCCAGTTTCCTGTCTTGAAACGTGGAGCCCTTACTTCACAGGAAATGACAATTATTCTTGTTACAAAAAGTAAAAGAATGCACTCACACTTAAAGCTGCTTTCTCCTTTGCCCCATTCCACTGGCCTCTTGAAAATTATGGGATCTTAAAGTCTGCTTGTGTGTCTGTTTTTTGTTTTTTGTTTTTTTACAAATTACAGGTCTTTTTTTTAAAATTATTAAGCGATTTTCTGTTCACTTTACATACCAACCACAGATCCCCCCTTCCCTCTTCCCACCCCCCCCCAGTTCTTCCCCTCAACCCATCCCCCATCCCCACATTTTCCAAATCAAGGTCTCCCCTGGGGAGTCAGCAGAGCCTGGCACACTCAGCTGAGACAGGTCCAAGCCCCTCCCCCTGCACCAAGGCTGTGCAAGGTGTCACACCCTAGGCACTGGGCTCCAAAAAGCCCACCCATGCACCAGGGATGGATCCCGATCCCCCGGCCTGGGAGCCCCCCAAACAATTCAAGCTAACAACTGTCTCCCATATCCAGAGGGCCTAGTCTAGTCCCATGGGGGCTCCACAGCTATTGGTCCACAGTTCGTGGGTTTCCACTAGTGTGGCTGGTCATCTCTGCATGTTTTCCCATCTTGACATCCCCTGCCCACAGAATCCCTCCTCTCTCTCATGGATTGGACTCCAGGAGCTCAGCCTGGTGCCCAGCAATGGATCTCTGCATCTGCTTCCATCAGTCTCTGGATGAAGGTTCTATGATGACAGTTAGGGTATTCACTAGTCCAGTCACCACAGTAGACCAGTTCAGGCACCCTCTCAACCATTGCCAGTAGTCTATGGTGGGGTCATCCTGGTGGATTCCTGAGAACTTCCCTGGCACCCTGACTCTCCCTATTCCCATGATGTCTTCATTTTATCATGGTATCTCTTTCCTTGCTCTCCCACTCTGTCTCTGTTCCAGCTCGACCCTCCCATTTCCTTATGTTCTCATCCCCTATTCTATGCCCTCCATTACCCACCCACCCCCCACAGTCTTTCGTTTTTAATTGGGATTTTCAAAATATTCTCAGGCGCACGTCCCAGAACAGATCCCAAGTGTAGAAAATGAGGACATGACTGCTCCAAGGTATAGCTGAGGAGAAAATTTTTATTGTAGATATGAAGGAGAGTACAACCAGAGATATCTGAAGGAGTCCAGAGCAGGGAAAGAAACCGGTATATTGAACATGGCCAGTAGAATGAACCTGGCCATGAGGGAAGGGGTGGGGGAGGGGGTACAAGAGAGGAAGAGAAGAGAAGAAAAGAGGAGGGGGAGAGAAGAGGGGGAGAGGGAGGGGAGGGGAGGGGAGGGGAGGGGAGGGGAGGGGAGGGGAGAGGGGAGGGGAGGGGAGGAGAGGAGAGGAGAGGAGAGGAGAGGAGAGGAGAGGAGAGGAGAGGAGAGGAGAGAAGAGAAGCAGAGGGCCCAAGAGAGCACATGGCTGGGTTTATTCTGCATGAGAAGCCCGGGAAGGCAAGCCCCTGAGCTGGAGAAGTCTAGGGTAGGAGGTGGGATGGAAAGGGTAGAGTGGAGCCACAGGTACTGAGTGAACCTGGAGGCCAGCACGCAGTTAGCCATTTGTCCCCAGTTTCTTCTGGACCAATGCTAGGCAGTTTCTGTCTCCACAGGGACTCTGGTTCAGCCTCACAAACGACAGGAGAAAAAGATGACAGTGGTCACTGAATACTGAGTACACCAGAAGGCTTAATAATTCAACCTCAGAGGAAGGAACAGCACTAACCCCCCCACACACACACACACGTTTCTTCTTCTCCCTCTTCTTCCCTGTGTAGGCAAGTAGTTACAATAGATAAGTTGAGAATTCTGGATCCCATCTTGGGCTTCCCACTTGGCTTTCTCTTACATATAGATTATTTCATAGAGTTTTGTAGATTAGTTGTTTCTCTGCTGGTGGTGGTGGTGGCGGCGGCGGCGGGTGTGTGTGTGTTCATGATAGGGATCAAACCCAGGACTTCATATGTGCAAGGCAAGAGCTCTACCACTGAACTTCATCCTCAGCACTAGATCTAGATTTAAAAATTCCATGGAGGGTTGAAGACGAAACTCAATTAACAGAGTGCTCATCAAGCATCTTAGGGTTTCTATTGCTGAGAAGAGACACCATGACCGTGACAACTCTTTTTTTGTTGCTTTTGTTTTTGTTTTGTTTTGTTTTTTTGAGACAAGGTTTCTCTGTGTAACAGTCCTGGCTGTCCTGGAACAACCTCTGTAGACCAGGCTGGCCTTGAACTCACAGAGATCCACCTGCCTCTGCCTCCTGAGTGCTAAGATTAAAGATGTATACCCCACCACCTGGCTCTATGCCAACTCTGATAAAGGAAGACGTTTAACTGGGGCTGACTTACAGTTTCAGGGCTTTAGTCCACTAGCATCATGTCAGGACATGGCAGTGTGCAGGCAGACGTGGTGCTGGAGAAGAAGCTGAGGAGAGCTTCTTGATCTACATCTTCTTCAACTACCTCTTCATCGGCAGGCAGCAGCAGGAGGCTGTGTCCTACACTGGGTGTAGCTCGAGCATATGAGACCTCTCCTTGACAACTGCATACATGTGTACAACATACATGCCGTTTCCACACACCTTCTCTCCTCTCCTGTCTACTCCCACTGAGCCCCCTTTCCCCAGGTTTCCCTTTTATTTTCATGTGTGTTTTATTTGTTTTGTGACCCACTGAGAGCGATCATTTGCATGGGTGGGAAGTCCTTCACTGCAGCATGGGAAACTCACGACTGGCTACACCTCTGAAGGAAACGGTCCTCCTTCCTCAGCAGTCACCAACCTTCAGGAGCTCTTAAGGTGGGGCAGCCCCTCTCCCACCCAGGATGGGGTGTTGATGAGCTACCTTGCTCTTAAAAACCTGTTCAGCTATGAACTCATCAGCAGCTTAAGCCATTGATGAAGTTTGGGTATCTTTACAACCTGCTCACCTCTCCACAGTGCCACTGTGTGTTTGGATGAAAATGGCCTCCATAGGCTCATAGGGAGTGGTGCAATTAGGAGGTGTGGCCTTGTTGGAGGAAGTGTGTCATAGGGGGCGGGCTTTGCAGTTTCAGATGCTCAAGCCAGGCCCAATGTCATTTCTCTCTTCCTGTTGCCTGTGGATCAAGATGTAGAACTCTCAGCTCCTTCTCCAGCACCATGTCTGCCTGCATGCCACCACGCTTCCTGCCATGATGATAATGGACTGAACCTCTGAATCTGTAAGCCAGTCCCAATTTAATGTTTTCTGTTATAAGAGTTGCTGTGGTCATGGTGTCTCTTTCCAGCAATAGAAACCCGAACTAAGACAGCCAGCATCTGGGACCCAAGTCTTCAAAATATGAGCCTGTTGGGGCTGGAGAGATGGATCCATGGTCAAAAGCATGTACTGTTCACGCAGAGAACCTGAGTTTAGTTCCTGGCACCTACGTCAGGTGGTGAACAACCACTTGTAACTCAAACTCCAGGGCATATGACTCCCACTGTGGCCTCTGAGGGTCCCTGAACTCATGTGTACATACCACTTCCCTCTACCACCTGTATACATAACTAAAAATTAAATATTGAAAAAAATACATAACCCTACTGGGGAGATACTTCATACATAAGCCATACAGGAGTGAAAATGGATTTCCTAGAGTGGGTCCAGGTTTGAGCTGAACTCTTGGACATTTTTCTATGATAAGAGAGTGAGGAACAGAGGGATTCCTGGGATGCGTTGGAGGCTGGCCCAGCATCAGTGACCAAAGCTTTGATTGTTTTCAGAGATCAGGTCAAACAGGTGACAGAAATGTGAGCAATAACCTGGTTGTGGTGGTTTGAAAGAAAATGGCCCCCAAAGGGAGTGGGATGTATGGCCTTGTTGGAGTAGGTGTGGCTTTGTTGGAGGAAGTGTATCACTGTGGAGGCAGGCTTTGAGGTCTCATATATGCTCAAGATACCACCCAGGTCTCAGTTCACTTCCTGTTGCCTGCAAGATATAGAACTCTTCAGCTACTTCTCTAGCACCAGGTCTGCCTGCACGCCACCATGTCCCACCACGATGATAATGGATTGAACCTCTGAACTGTAAGCAAGGCACCACAATTAAATGTTTTCCTTTATAAGAGTTGCAGTGGTCATGGTGTATCTTCACAGCAATAGAAACCCTAAGACACTGGTAGAAGCCAGGAGTCTGTGTCCTTAAGTATCGAGGGGAGCTTTCCTAGCCAAGAAAGTGCTATTTCGGGAGCATGATTAAGGCAGCAGTTATGGCCGCTTAGAAGAGGCAGGGTGCAGAGGACCTTCACTGTAGAAGTAACCGTCTTGTTAAATAAGAAACACAGAGCCAATGCAGAGATGAAAGCCCAAGAGGTCAAAGCTAAACACCTTACCCTTCACTGCCGCTGCTGTCCTCCTCAGCAAGAGAGCTACTTCCTGTCTGTCTTTTTTATAAACTTTCTATTCTGCCTTCTCATTGGTTGTAAATCCAACCACATGACCTCCTCGTCACTGCCTGTCTGTACAGACCTCCAGGTCTTCTATGGTTGGTATTGAGATTAAAGGCGTGTGTCTCCATGCTGGATGTATCCTTGAACACACAGAGATCCGCCTAGCTCTGCCTCCCAAGAGCTGGGATTAAAGGCTTGTGCCACCACCCCCGGCTTCTGCTATGGCTTGCTATTAGCTCTGACCCCCAGGCAACTTTATTTATTAACATACAAATAAAATCACATTTCAGTACAAATAAAATATCACCATACTTCACTCGACCCTGAGACTCCTTAGAGAATCCAGGGACTCCGTACTCTGAGCTCAAGATTCAGTCCTGTGATTTCATTGTGATTGTATTTTTTATCCTTTGATTTATTTTTTTTAATTGAACTTGGTGTCACACAGCAGGCATGCTGGTGGGAGGGCCTCGGACTGGGAGGCTGCGGAGTGTGAGTGTCCTAGAAATGGGTGGGGGTGACAGAAAAGAGCTGGCCAGCTTTCTGCAAGTGCTTGTCGGAGTGAAGAAGTTAGGGGAAGGCAGGGGCCGTTTATTTAATAACTCATTCGTTTAGTAAATTTTCATTCATTTCTGCTCCGGGTGCTGTCCTAGGCAAGGGGGAGGGAGCATTGTAGTGATTTAAAAAATAGAAAGATAGGGCTGGAGAGATGGCTCAGAGGTTAAGAGCACTGCCTGCTCTTCCAGAGGTCCTGAGTTCAATTCCCAGCAACCACAAGGTGGCTCACAACCATCTGTAATGAGATCTGGTGCCCTCTTCTGGCCTGCAGTCATACATGCTGTATACATAATAAATAAATAAATCTTTTAAAAAAAAAAAATAGAAAGATAGCCGGGCGGTGGTGGCGCACGCCTTTAATCCCAGCACTCGGGAGGCAGAGCCAGGCAGATCTCTGTGAGTTCGAGGCCAGCCTGGTCTACCAAATGAGTTCCAGGAAACGCGCAAAGCTACACAGGGAAACCCTGTCCCCCCCCCCCCCAAAAAAAAAAGAGAAAGATAGACACTGCCTGGTTCAACAGAATTTGCAGTCCCAATCAGGTATGGTGGCACACGCCTGTAACCCAGACTTTGGGAAGTGGATCTTGGGCTACCGAAACCTGCCTGGGCGACACCAGACTATCTCAAAAACAAAAACAAAGGCCGGGTGGTGGTGGTGCACGCCTTTAATCCCAGCACTCGGGAGGCAGAGCCAGGTGGATCTCTGTGAGTTCCAGGCCAGCCTGGTCTACAGAGTGAGATCCAAGAAAGGAGCAAAGCTACACAGAGAAATCCTGTCTCAAAAAAACCAAAATAAACAAACAAAAAACAAAAAAGCAAAAAAAAAAACTCCACAAAAACAAAACACAACCAAAAAACTGTAAAAATAAATAAATAAATAAATAAATAAATAAATAGGGGCTGGAGAGATGGCTCAGAGGCTAAGAGCACTGGCTGCTCTTCCAGAGGACCTGAGTTCAATTCCCAGCAACCATATGGCAGCTCACAACTGTCTATAATGAGATCTGGCGCCCTCTTCTGGCCTGCAGGCAAACATGCAGGCAGAATACTGTATATATAATAAATAAATCTTAAAAAATAAACAAAAAATTTTAAAACTATAGTTAAAGAGCGATGAACAGTGGTTAAAAAAATGGATGTAATTTCATGGTTGGGGTCAAGGGTGCTTTCTGGAGGAGGTGCCTCAGCTTTGCCATCACTGAGACAGAATGCCTGAGACAGCCTCAGGGAGGAGACACTTGGCTCCAGTCGACGCCCGCTCTGCCGGCTCCTTACTGTCAGGCTCGTGGCGAGGCAGGAGCACAAGAGAGGAAGCTCCCGGTGGAGAAGAGCCCCTCACATCACGGCAGCCAGGAAGCGAAGAAGAGGAGCAGGAAGGGACCAGAGCCCGAGACACCCTCAGATGGCATCCTCGGTGGCTCGCTCCCTCATCTGGACCTCACCTTTCAGAGTTCCAGCACTCCCCCAAAATCTATTCACAGCTCAAGTCCAAGCCTGTGCCATTAATCCCAGCCCTGGGGAAGCAGAGCTGGGTGGTGTTAAGCCTGAGAATCTGGAGGAGAAAAGACCAAATCCATGACTGTACGATTAAAGCAAGCTGCCTCTTGGGGTGTCCCCGGGACTGGCCTGGTGGCTGTCTCCCTCTAAGTCAGGATTTGAGAGAGCAGCCCCTGCTGGCCTCCTGAAGTCCTTTACGGGAGAGAAGGTGTTCACGGGGGCCAGAGAGTGGGCTGCTACACATCGTTAAAAAATACAATGAAGGAACAGGGTAGGGATACACATCACACGGATTGAGGTTGCAAGCAGTTTACATCAGATCTAAGAAACAGAAACTTACTCTTCTTTTAGAAAAAAAAATTAATTGATGTTTTGCCTGTATGTATGTCTGTGTGAGGGTGTTAGATCCTGGAGTTACAGACCGTTATGAGCTGCCGTGTGGGTGCTGGGAATTGAACTTGGGTCCTCTAGAAGAGCATCCAGTGCTCTTAACTGTGGAGCCATCTCTTCAGACCCCAGCAACTTATTCTTTTTTTTTTTTTTTTCGAGACAGGGTTTCTCTGTGTAGCTTTGCGCCTTTCCTGGAACTCACTTGGTAGCCCAGGCTGGCCTCGAACTCACAGAGATCCGCCTGGCTCTGCCTCCCGAGTGCTGGGATTAAAGGCGTGCGCCACCACCGCCCGGCAGCAACTTATTCTTAATTACAGATAGAAACCGTACCTTGCAAGGACTTAGCATAGGACAAACAGGAACTTATTCTTAGATGTATTAACTGTAAAGAGAACTCTTAACCTGCAAGGTCTATTTTTCCTGTCTTGGTATCTCATTAACTTGCTTGTGAGGTACATTGTTCCTGTTTCAGTCTCACAGTGGATCTCTGTGTCTGTGTGTTCGAAGTCAGCATGGCCTACATAGCAAGTTCCAGGCCACCAGGGCTACGTAGCAAGACCCTGTCTAAAATAAATAATTTAAAAAAAAGTTTGACTCTATCAGTGTATTAAACCATTGTAGATCAAAGCCTTCATGATTGATCTGATCCTCTTTGGAAATCACAGACATGCTCAGACACACTCAGAGGGATGCTCTGCTAACCTCCTAGGGGATCTCTCAATGCAATCAAGTTGGCAGTCCAGATTACCCATCACGAGGTGTAAACTAACCTACATCTGGAAGAATACTGAGGAGTCAGTCAAGCGAATGGCAAAGGATGAGGTGTGAGTGGATGAAACTCCCCAGGTGGGATCACTATTTGGAGACCAAGAATGCCCTTAGAGAAAGGGATATCAGAAAAGCAGAGGAGGGCTGGGGATGCGGCGGCTCAGCGGTAGAGCACTTACCTAGCATGCATGAGGCCCAAGCACCACAACAAGGAAAAAGAAAAGGAATGGAAACTTTAGAGAAAAAAAAAAAAAAAGAATTTCGTCATATTCATAATACAAAACCTACAGATGCGCCCATCCCGGAGAAAGCTGAGCCTTGTAGGACTCTCACCCACACATTTTACTGCAGTTTTATCTTCAGCACAGTGGCTGCACCTTAATTGGCTGCTACGTCAGCCAGCAATTGTGACTCCACAGTTACCGGCCCGTTTCACTGGAAGCAACTTGGCTGCTCAGGCCACAGCCTGGCAGGAATTCTGTTCCCACAGGCACTGGCTCTGTCGTTGCCACCAAAGATAGCTTTAACTAAATGTCTACCATTCTATTTATAAATAAGACTTGCGATTCAAAGGCTGGGGTGAAAACCTGCTAGCTCAGAGAGGTTGAGTAGCAACTAGCTGACCTTCGCTTCTTGCTGGCATCTCCTAAAAGGCATGTTCTTCTGCTCCATTGAAGCAAAAGAGGCGCGCCATTCAAAGTCCTTCCCTACTACTTCCTGTGCATCTCTCTATCTCTCCCAGATGCCCTCTGATGCTCTACCGTGACTTTCTGCCAACTAGTTGCTAATTCAGCCTCCTGACCCAAGGTTAATTTTATTTAATTAACATAAATGCAAACTTGGGGTTCATAGTGTGATCAAATATCCCCCAACACTTTACAGTGAAGTTCCCTTTTCATTTTGGAGTATTCGTACTTGGGGGGAGAGGCCTCCAATATTCAAGGTGGAGCCATTAACCATCCCCAGGTTAATGACCCAAAGTAGGAGGCATGGTAGTGGCCTCCAGCTCCTGCTGTAGCTCTGTCTGTAGCTCCTTTCCCCCCAGGTTCAGCTTGCCTCAGCTCCTCCCTGCTAGATCCATTCCCTGGAGTCCTTATTAAAATTTACTGCTCACTTATTCCTTCCCTCGGGCACCTCTAATCCACAGTGTTAATTATCACGGAGCGCATAAATTACTTCCATAACTGGTTAAACTAGGTAATCCTTACTGGACGGCACCGTTCTGCTGGGGTAGAGAAATATTAATAAAGGTTATGCCTCCTAAGTACTCAGTTATTCTTCATGTTAATAACCTCTTCAGTCATAACCATCTCAGTCGCGGTAACAAATGACTCATGGTTTTCAGCTGTCTTTCTGTGAAACATCATCACTCTAAACCCTGTCTGCTGCCTGATGCTTTCCAACAACTCTGGGGGCAGAGTGGGTGAAGAAGTCCCTCAGTTTGCAGAATAAATAAAGGCATGTGGGGCTGGTGTAGTCCGTGGACCCAGAGTCCTCGGCTGGTAGAGGGTGGCAAGAGAGTTCTAATCTACACCCTACTCCAGATTCTACCTACCACGCACTCGCTGCCAAGCCGGGGACCCAAGGATAAGTGTCGTTGTTTTTCACTGTTCCCTTTTGGGGGGCCAGAGTGTTCTGTCACTAAAATGTAAAGCTAGTCAGGCACTACTCTGTCTCTCCACCTGCATCCCCATTGCTTTGGCTTGAAAGTGGCCCCCAAAGTTCAGGCATGGGAGCTTAATTCCCAGCACAGCAAGCAGTGCTAAGAGTAGAGCCTTTAAGAGGTGATTAGGGTCTTGGGGGATCTGCTCTCCATGATGCTAATGTGATCATCTCCAGAGTGAGCTTGTTAGAGAAGTCATGACGGCAGTCTCTGTGTGTCTCCCCTTTCTCTTCCCTCCCCACCACCAACCTGGCCTGCTGTGAGGTAAAGAAGGTGCTCACCAGATGCCCCGGGTGCAATACATATCCTTTGATTCTGGACTCCCCAGCCTCCAGAGCGATGAGCCAGTAAACCTGTTCACTACGAATTCCTGGATCTCAAGGATTCGGTTACAGCAGGCTGGACAGCCCCTCCAGTAAGAAATGGTTCGTGGCCAGCAAGGGGGTTCATCTGGTAAAGGCAGTTTGGTACCTGAGTTTGAGCCTCAGAATCCCCATGGTGGAAGGAGGGAATAGACTCCTGAAAGTTGATCTCTGACCTCCACACATGTGCCATGGCAGATGTGGAACATCCGCATATACAAATAAATAAGTAAATATGAGAACAAGGGGTTCAGCTTGGAGTTGTGTACACCTGCAATCCCAGCACTTAGGAAGATAGGCCGGGGGACCCCCAGTTTGAGTCCAACCTAAGCTACCAAGTGAGGGGTGGGGGACCTCCAGTTTGAGGCCAACCTAAGCTACCAAGTGAGGCTCCATCTCAAAAAAACCGAAAAAAACAAAGAAGTAAAAAGTCCTTACAACCTCTTTTAGTTGGTAGCATGATATTTTGGTTTAATGCCATAACCGTTCAGCCATTTGAAATTGTTAGCTAATTAGATTGTGTTGATTACTTAGTGCTGTGTAACAAGTCATCTCAAACAGTGTCGTAAAAGAGTGAACACCGTCTCCGTCTCTGTGGGGAAATCATTTGCATGTGCCTGTGGCTCTGAGTTTATTATAATGGCCATAACTTAAGCTCTCAACTGGGCTGTGCTCAGCCTAGCCGCCCCCCCCCCGCCCGGGGTGGGGGGAGAGTCTTTCCAACCTCACTCTGGGCTGCAGTCCCCAGCTTCTGCTGAAGCTCCTCCAAGGTCAGGGAAGGAGACAGCGAAGGAATGCTATTATGACGAGATGAAAGGAACTGATGGTAACGTGAGCTTCCTAAACCGTATTATAATAAAAACCCAGAGCCAGATAGATTGGTATGAAAGCTGAAAGATCAGAGAAGCAGAGCAAGCCACAGCCACCACCTCTTACCTCACCAACTCCTCAGCCTGAAAGAGCCTCTAGTTCCTGTCTCCTCACACCTTATATACCTTTCTCTGCTCAGCCATCACTTCCCAGGATTGAAGGTGTGTGTGCTTCCCAAGCAAAGGCATGAGATCTCAAGTGCTAGGATTAAAGGTGTGTGCCACCACTGCCTGGCCTCTCTGTTTAATCTAGTGGCTTGCTCTGTTCTCTGATCTTCAGGCAAATTTTATTAGGGTACACAATATATCACCACAGTCCCCGCCAAATGCACCTGTTAAAGGCTGGACCAGACCTTGAGTAACATTACTGGGGAGATGGAAGCTTTAAGAGGTGGGTTTCTTTTACTGTTATTTTTATTTTAAATATTATTTTACTGTTGATTTGGTGGGGAGAGGGAGACAGCAAAAGACTGGCCTCAAACTTACAGAAATCCTCCTGCCTCACTTTCCTTGGTGTTGAAATTACAGGCATGTGCTACCATGCTCCAGAACTAAGGACTACTTTAGGTGGAAGAATAGGGGAATTCTCTCTTTGAAGAGAGAGAAGACTTAGAGGTAAAAGCGGGCCACTTAGGGTCTTAAGGCAAAAGCTGTGTGTGTGTGTGTGTGTGTGTGTGTGTGTCTGTGTGTCTGTGTGTCTGTGTGTATGTCTGTGTGTGTGTGTGTGTGTGTGTGTGTGTGTGTGTGTGTGTGTGTGAGAATCTATGTCAAGGCTAGGGGCTCCAGAGGGTGGTGAGGTGGGGCTAGGAGAATGGTATAGCTGAGGTGGGAGAAGGAAGCAGAAGCTACATCCTTCTAGACTTCAGCACATAGAAAGGACTGAGAAAGCGGGTGGTGGTGCATGACTTTAATCCCAACACTTGGGAGGCAGAGGCAGGTGGATCTCTGTGAGTTCGAGGCCAGCCCGGGCTACAGAGTGAGTTCTGGGGCAGGCAGGACTATTACACAGAGAAACCCTGTCTTGAAAAACCAAATAGATAGATAGATAGATAGACAGACAGACAGACAGACAGACAGACAGACAGATAGATAGATAGATAGATAGATAGATAGATGATAGATAGATAGGCCCAAGTGTCTGGGTATATCTTTGAGGGATTTTTCTTGATTGAATCATTTGAAGTGGGATCTTTTGAGGTGGGAAGATCCACTTTAAATATGGACCAAGTCTTCTGCTGGCAGCCTGTATAAAAGACCTGGAGGAAGGAAGTGCTTGCTCTCTGCCTGCTTGCCCTTGCTCTCACGGGCAAGTCCATTCCTTCACAGGCATTAGAGCCTACTCCTTCAGGATTCCACTGTGTACTGAAGACCAGCTGAGACATCCAGCCTTGAGGGCTGAACAATTAATTACTGGATTCGTGGACCTTCCATAGCCAGCCATTGTTGGATTAGTTGAACCAGAGCTTACAAGCCCTTCTAGTAAATCCCATAAGTATCTGTGGGATTTAATTGATCACATATGTATGTATGGGTATGGGATTTAAAAGATTCCTATAGATATTCATTATCTATAAGAATCTATCTCTGTCTACCAGTCTGTCTACTCACTCTGTCAGTTTGTCCTCTAGAGAACCCTGACTAATATAGACAACAGTGGTGCACAAACTGACCAAACCAAAAAAATCGTAGAATTAGCCTTTTTTAGGTCTTTGTGTGTACACATTGCAACCAACCTTAGTAGTTAATGTTATTTCTGCTATAAAGAAATAACAGAAGAGTGAATCTGGCCTGTGAGAAGGGGTCCTGGAATTCAGGTCAGGTAGTCCCTCAGATCATGCAGGGCCACTTTCTCCTCTTGGAATAACTAACTGAGCAACTCTGGTTTATGCTCGCTTCCTTATTTGCCCAGGAACTATTTATATGTTCCAGACATAGTAGGAACTCAATAAACATCTTTCTCAATCTTTCTGTGTATTTTATGCACACACACTTAATATGCTTGTTTTTTCGAGACAGAGTTTCTCTGTGGAGCCCTAGCTGTCCTGGAACTCACTCTATAGATCAGGCTGGCCAAAATCATAGTGATCCACCTGCCTCCTGCCTCTGCCTCTGCCTCCTGAGTGCTGGGACTAAAGATGTGGGCCCACCACTGCCCAGCTTACTTTTATATGTAATCTATACCCACACATAATTTTTTTTTTTTTTTGAGATGTAGTCCCAAACTGGCTGTGAACACACTAGAGAGCCCAAGATGGCCTGGAATTTCCAGTCTTGCTGTATGTGTCTCCCCAGTACTGAGATTAAAGGCATAAGGCACAACACCAGGACTTTTATTGTTACCATTGTTTGCTTTTAAAGATGGTCTTGCTTTTAAAAGGGGGACAATAACTTTCCACATATATTTTAAAAAGTAAAGCCAGAAAGTTAACGTGCCAGGCATTGTTCACAAAAGCAAAGGAAAGAGATTCCCAGCTCTGGGTGCATGCACCATGTGGTGCTTTCCAGTGCCCGGCCATGCAGGGTGTTTGGATTTCCACCATATTCCACCATAGCAGCCAAGGGACATTCGATCCAGACCTCAGTGAAGGCCCTGGCTGCACAGAGGCCATGAGATTTTGCGGCCGTGTCATCTGATTGGGAAAAAGGCACATCAGGCAGCAAGCTACTAAGCCAACTTGGTAGAGCCGGCCTAGCCAAAAAAAAAAAAAAAAAAAAAAAAAAAAAAAAGCAGCATCTTTAGACCAGAGTACGGGGTGGTGGTCTGCTGGAATAGCGGACCTGTTAAACTTGGAGGAAGGGTTCGGTGTGCTAAGATGAAACCTGAAAAACTAACAGCCATGTTCAGTGACTGGGAGGGAACGCTGTGTGCCTGGGGACGCTTGGAGGGACACTAGGCATCCTGGAAGGTAGCTCGGGTGTCGATCCCCTCCGGGGCTGAACTCAAGCGGGCGAGACGCTGCTGGCACGTGGGAAAAGAAGGAACAGGAAGGCGAAAGAGGCCCGAGCAGACGCGCTCGGCACCGACTCCAGGCTGCGCGGTGAGAACGCCGGGGCAGACGCCCGGCCTCCCCGGAGCAGTGCAGCACCGAGGAACCGAGCGCCCAGAGCCCGCCCGCGCGCTTTTCCGGGGGACGAGCGAGCGGCTCGGCTCGGCTCGGCTCGGCTCGGCTCGGCTAGCTCGCGGGCTCGGGGGGCGTGGCGCGGCCGGGGGGCGTGGCCCGGGGCGTGGCCTCGGGCGCGGGCGTCGCGGAGGGAGGGTGTCACGCAGAGGGAAGCGGCCCGCGGCGGAGGGAGGGGAGGCCGAGTCCTGGAAGTGGAGCTCCGCGCTGGGACTGGTTCCCTCGCAGCCATTTTCTGTCCAACCAAACAGCCGATTGGAGACGGGAGCCAACCAGGGCTGCATTGGAGGTTTGTGTCTCGCTTCGGCCAATGATCGCTCCTAAACCGACTCCACTTTAGCTCGAATGAAATGTCCGTCTCCTCCCGGCGCCGTCCCCGCCGCCAACGCCGCGGCGGTCGGGGGCACTCTCCGGCCGCAGCCTTCGGGCGGGCCGGGCCTCCGGGCGAGGCCGCCGTGCTTCGGGCCGGGCCGGGCGCGGGGCGGCGGGCGCTTTGTGCACGGGGCCGCGAGCTCGGCCGAGCCGGGCCGGGCCGGGCGGCTGCGGGGCTCTCGCGGCGGCGGCCCCCGGGCCGGCTCCATTTTGTTCGGGGAGCCTGCGGCGGGCGAGCGGGCGAGCGGACGAGCGGGCGAGCGGGCGGGCGGGGAAAGCGGCCCGGCGTGCGCGGCGCCCCGGAGCGGCCGCTTTGTCTCCCGCATCCCGGCGGGCGGCGGGCGTTGGGCGCGGGCGGCGGGGGATGCGCTCGGCGGGGCCGCCCGGGCACCTGCGAGCCGAGGTGGCGGGTCCCCCGCGAGGAACGAGCAGGCGGCCTGGCGGCCCCCGGCCCGCTCGGCGCCTACAGCATGCAGCCATCTGGCGGCTGGCGCGCCCCGGACTTGCCCCGAAGGTGGGAAAGGAGCCTTGGAGGTTGCACGGTGCTTTCAGTCACCCGTGCTGGGGGGGCGGGAGGGTCTGCGAGAACAAAGAATTACCGAGCACCCACAGATCAGTTTTCGTGCCCGAAGTGCTACAAGAAGACTGTTTGGTTTAGGCAAGGTTAGGTAGCAGGCGACCTTTAAAAAAAAAAAATGGCATCCCGCTAATCCTCACAGACCCTAGTTTTGTGGATCGTGCCACAAATCACCGGGGTGGCTTCAGCTCTCAGTAAGGAAACTAATCGGCAGCCGAAAGTGATGGCTTAACTAGTCAGTAGTAGTGACATTAATAAACAGGAGCTTTATGGATGAAGTATTGAGAGTTTTACCAGAATTCCTGTAAAAGGCAAATTCCTCCTCTGCACGGCTCCTGTAGCTTAATTTAAGGATTCTATCGATGCAAAACTGTGGTTGTCGATGCCAAAGAATGGAGGTTGGAGGAAGGGAAGACTGCTTTTCTTGGATACAAATTTGCATTTCTTCAAACATTAAGCAGATGTATGCATTCCCTTGAGCTATTACACAGATTATAACCTGCCCTTAGGAAAATGTTTTCCATATGAAGTGATAGAGTGATTTTATTCTTAATGGACTAAACCTAAATGTATACTTAGCCAACTGTTTGGGTTACTGGTGTGGTAAGGGCCCTCAACCCCATAACCTTTCTAAGCAATATATATATGCACATGCCCAACTCCTGTGTTTAAGTGTCCAAACACTTTTTAAAGCTGTAGGAGCAGTTTTGGATCTGGAAAAGGGACATAATATGAAAAGATGATACAAATTACTTTGGAGAGTGTAACAGTGTCAGACAGTCTTTGCTATCTGGTCCCTTTAATCCCATTTTAAAAATCTATTTAGCGGAGCAGTGGTGCCACGCGCATTTAATCCCAGCACTCGGGAGCCAGAGACAGGAGGATCTCTGTGAGTTCTGAGCGAGTTCTAGGACAGTCTCCAAAGCTGCAGAGAAACCCTGTCTCAAAAACAAAACAATTCAACTCAACAGCCACGTTTTTACCCCCTGCTATTTATACTGCATTTCATGCTTGAATGGAAATCAGTATTCTTCCTTTAAAATTAACACTGAAAGGATTTTTGTTTTGTGCCCCCCCACACACACATTTAATTGTTTGCTTTGAAAACAAGGACTCAGCAAATAGGAAGGTGCCCAAACTGTCATTGCTTCTGATTCTCTCAGTTATTTTTGCCGTACAGTGAGACTGAAGCCTGTCTCCATGCAATTTTAGTTCCCAATGATGGTGCTCCAAAACTATAAATAAGGGCCCTGTGGATATTTTTTTCAGTGTGCCCTCTAGGCAATTTGTGTCTTTTTTCCAGCATAATGAACAATAATTTAAATGCATTATATAGTCTGACATAAATTTTTTCTTCTTTTTGAAGCTCAAAAATTTATACATCTTTGAAACATTTAATGAAGCCATCCTCAAAAATTGAAGTTAATCAGTGGGGTATTTCTGTCCTTGGTGTTAATATTTTATGAAATTTAGATATGTGAGTTTTCAGTCTCTTGCATAATATATAATTTGGTCCCTTATTTGGAGTATTATGGTGAATATTTATTATTAAAACAAATTCGGGGGTATGTTAGAAAGCCATTTCTGCCCTCTCCTGCAGACCCTCCATTGATTAGGTGTAGGAGGTAAGATGGCCTGTGTCTCTAATTTCAAGGAAGTCTGCAGACTGCACACTTTTGCTATTAAGAGATGTTTGTCTTTTAGGTTAAAATTGGGCAAGGATCCAACACCTTTTGACGGGTGTTTGAGAACACCACTGATACACAATTCTGACGGTATTTCATGACAGTAAGTATGCTTTGACCATTTTGGTTAGTTCCGTCTGACATGAAAAGGTAGCTAGCTGGTGTGTTGGAGAGGGCTCCACAGTGAAACCTTCCAGTCTAGACAGACAGTACCTGTGTTTATCCGCTTTGACGCTTGTCAGCTGTTGGCACAGGCTCACCGGTTCCTCAGCACTGCTGAGACCGTCTGGTAAAAGACCGTCTGCTCTCCTGCTTATGGGCTGTCTGTTCGGCTGCAGGCAGGGCTATGTGCCGATTGGAAAGGGCTGCAAGAGAGGGATGTGGTTGACCTGGGAATGTCAGGAGGGGTCCTCCCGGGCTGAACGGGGTCTTACAGATGGGTGGGATTTGGCCAGGTAAAAGGTGTCACTCAGAGCAAAAGCCCAGAAGCCCCGTTGAGTCACAGGCTTGGAGAGGGAGACAGGTACTTGTTCCAGGTGGGTTTTCACAGGATAGTTCTGTGACGAGCTCCCACCTGGCCACTGCACATTTGGATCTGGCTCTGCTACAGTATCTGTGACCTCAGGCAGGGTACAGTTCCTATGAGTCATGGTTGCTTCACTCTTACAATGAGAGACCTGCAATTGGTGGTCCCCTAGGCATATTCTAGTGTTCAGAGTTTTCCTAGGTTAAGACGGGAAGCTTCTGGTAAAGCTATGAAGAGGAGGTTTGGATTTGATGTAAGAGACCTTGTGGAAACAGTTTCGGTGAGTTGGTCTTGAGAGCATGCTAAGCTGGGCTGGGTGGTGGTGACCCAGTGGGAGGAAAAGGACGGGCTGATCCAGGTTGGAACCGCGAGACAGTGCTGGCCGGTCAGCCTAGACCGGTAGACCTGTGGTGCTCTCAACAGAACTGTCGGGGTGGGGGAGGTGAGTTACACTCCAGTGTCCTAGAAGTCACTGAGGCTGCTTAAACGGCAGGCGCAACAGCGATTGTAAATTTCGTATTTATGAGAGTAGAGGTAAAATTTAATGAGTTCATTAGAAGAGCAGAGGAGGAAAGAGCTAACGATTGGGGGACAGAGTAAGAGGATGGCTTTGGAAGTCTCTGAGGGGACGGGCAAGCCGTGTCAGTTCTGCGATGGTCTGCCGGGTGAAGGCTGATCTGAAAAGGCGGCTTTTCAGTGGTTTCCATTGGCGTGTTGGTGTTTTAAGAGCATGGGAATGAAGCGTTGTGTAAGGACCATGTGACTCCGTGAGCGTGAGCGCTAGTTAGGGAGTGGGGAGGTGAGGGTATTCCTCAGCCGGGAGAGTACCGCTGTGTGAAATGAGACGGCCGCATGCACGTGTTTAAGGGAGAGTAGGAAGCAGGCAGGCAGAGCTGAAAATGAGTAGCGATGAGGACTCCTGATAACTGTTTCTTAACCTCCAGAACAGATAAAGAGCAGGTAAGAGGTTAGTGTACATTCGAGGAAAGGTCTTCATGCCTGGAAAGAACCAGGACTGTTTGAAAAGGCAGGAATTACAGGAGGCTGAGGCTTGTGTGCTTTGCTGGGGCATTTGCACAGGAACTTGTTAGAGCAATCTTTCCATAGTGGATGGAAAGTGGCCTGTTGACCGCCACTTGGAGTGAGTGGGAGTGTGCCTCCAGCCCAGACAAGCCCAAGGGCCACACTCATCCCAAACTCCAGAACACGTTTTTAACCCCTTATAGATGTTATTCTGGTTGTGAGAGCAGCTACAATGCTTTCACTATGTAATCAGGAGATAGAGAACTAAGAGGGGGCACCTGGAGAATCAGGCCTAGGAAAAGCTACCAGGATGGGTTCTGTAGAGAACGTGGGGCCTCTAGGTTGGAGTCCCACTTACTCCGTCACCTCAGGCAGTCCGCACCTCAGCTACCTTTTCTTTTTTATTTTTTTATTTATTTTTTTTTAAAGATTTATTTATTTATTATGTATACAGCATGTATGACTTGACTACAGGTCAGAAGAGGGCACCAGATCTCATTACAGATGGTTGCGAGCCACCATGTGGTCTCTGGGAATTGAACTCAGGACCTCTGGAAGAGCAGGCAGTGCTCTTAACCTCTGAGCCATCTCTCCAGCCCCCCTTTTCTTTTTTAAGATGTGGAATGGGGCTGACGGTGAAGGTGCATGACATGGCGTGATGTGGAAGTCGGGATCATTGTGGAACTGGGTTCTCTCCTTTCCCCGTGTGGTTTCAAGGGATGGAGCTTAGGTAGTTAGGCTTGGAGGCAAGCCTGTGTGCCTGCTGAGCCATGTCGCTGGCCCATAGCTAGTTTCTTAAGCTATGCACAGGGCTATGAACATCTGAGGGATTTAGAAGTGCTCAGTAAATAAACATATTAAAGAAGACACTGTTTACCAGTGCACTTACTGTATTAGCAGATGATTGCTACTTTAAAAATCGGAATAAAAATGCATTATCACATCATCTTTAAAGAACATCAGTTCAGCTGGATAGCACAGTCACTGAACCTAATGTAATGAGATGGTCTCTGGGTTGCAGCTCCCCAGTGGACACGTATAATTTCAGTCACAGCCGACTGGCCCTGTTTCCTCCCACTGGTGTTCCTGTCCTTTCCATCCCTCGCTGTCCTTTTCTGTTCTCCACATCTGCAGCCACGCACTTCCCAGGTGGAGCCCAGCACCACTCTGCTTGAGCTCGCTGCAGCCAGGCAGACGTCCCATTTAGCTTCTCAAATGCTGTGTAGCTGCTGTCCTGTGGATGTGCAGGGCTCTGGCCCTGGAACACGCACTGGGGGATCATCTTACCTCACTTCCTGCCATAAGAGCGGTGTTACAGACCCTCTGTCTCCTGGCTCTATTTTGCTTCCTCCAGGCCATTTTCTGTACTGGACGATATTCTATTCTTCGACTGAAAATCCCCCTTTGGAGGCTCTTGTCCACAGATAACTGCTTAGCTGTCTCTCCCCAGTACTATGTTTCTCTCTCTTTCTTTCTTTCTTTCTTTCTTTTTTTTTTTTTTCGAGACAGGGTTTCTCCATGTAGTTTTGGTGCCTGTCCTGGAACTCTCTCTGTAGACCAGGCTGGCCTCAAACTCACAAAGATCCACCTGGCTCTGCCTCCGGAGTGCTGGGATTAAAGGCGTGCGCCACCACCGCCCTGCCATCTCTGTTTCTTTCTTAAACATGAATGTGCACCCTCCCCCTCCCCCTTTGGGCCTGATTTCTATTCTTTCAGTCTGTTTAGATGCCATCTCCTTTGTTGTTGTTTTGTTTTTTAAGATGTTTCTTATGTAGTCCTGGGTGTCCTGGAATTTACTCTGGCCTCAAACTCAGAGATCCACCTGCCTCTGCCTCTGGAGTGCTGGGATTAAAGGTGTGCGCCACCACTGCCTGCTAAATGCCATCTCCTAATGGGGCTTTTCTTGGCCCCCTGAGACTAGTCAAGCCCTTTTGAAATAAGGTCACTATGCTAAAATATAACAACATGGATGGAGTATTCCCATTGTGCTTGCTCAGTCTTTACAGATATGTCTTCTGATCCATGCAGAAGCCCTGTACGCACAAGTCTTCTCTCTGTTTATCCACCTTGCTCAAGGTCTTGTGGCCAATAAGTAGCAGGAAATTCAAACTAGGCGATTCCAGAGCCAGTGGCCTCGAAGAGCCCATGGACCGCTCTCCACTCCCTCACCCCGTTCTCCAGATTACGTAATACGTGTTTTCTCTGCAGGATAAGGACAGAACCCTTATGGGTTATTTCCCGTTCTGTGACCACACAGCGCGGACCAGTAAACACTGGGCGCTCAGTCAGTGCAGCATTGGCTGACTTTCATCCACATTCTCTTCCATAAAAATTCCATAGGAAGCCGGGCGGTGGTGGCACACGCCTTTAATCCCAGCACTCCAGAGGCAGAGCCAGGTTGATCTCTGTGAGTTCAAGGCCAGCCTGGGCTACAGAGTGAGTTCCAGGACAGGCACCAAAACTACACAGAGAAACCCTATGTCGAAGAAAAAAAAAATTCCATAGGAAAACAGAACAAACCTTTAGACTATATAATAGGTTTTCCCCACTGTTCCTTACATATAGCAGGGTAGCTGGCATGTTGTAAGACCCAGGGTTAGGCTGCTTATCTGAGGAATGCTGCTGCTGCTGTTGGCTTCAGTCAAGTGAATGTTAGATGTTTTGAGATTCCAGAACAGGATAAATCAAGAAGTTGCAGCAGGAAAGGGAATACTGGGATTGAAGTCTGGAGTGGGTTTTTTTTTTTTTTTTTTTTTTTGGTTTTTCGAGACAAGGTTTCTCTGTGTAGCTTTGCGCCTTTCCTGGAACTCACTTGGTAGCCCAGGCTGGCCTCGAACTCACAGAGATCCGCCTGGCTCTGCCTCCCGAGTGCTAGGATTAAAGGCGTGCGCCACCACCGCCCGGCTAGAGTGGGGTTTTAACGGTAGAAAGATAGAGGTGAGGAGCAGAAGGCGTGCAGTAACAGAAAGGCTAGAACAGACAGAACTAAAGATACCCAGTTAAGTAGGAGATGCGGACTGGGGGAGCAGGGTCTCCACAGCCCTGGATTGCTGACCCAGACAGTTGTGAGGTAGGAGACGCGGACTTGGGGAGCAGGGTCTCCACAGCCCCGGCATTGCTGACCCAGACAGCCGTGAAGTAGGGCATGCGCCTGGTTCGAAGACTAGTCGGGTAATCCACGTGATAACCAATCACAGTGTACAGTGGGATGGCAGTCAGCCTTCTGCTCTAGTACCTTTGCTTGTATTTATAATTAATCCATCTCTAGATCCACCTAGCTCCTTGACCAGTTTCTTGCTAGGGGAACTTCAAGACTAGTATCCTGTGAACATTGACTTAGCCAGGAATTTCTGTTATCAGACCTCACCAGTCAAGATTTATTTCCAGTTGTGGGTTCTGAATCAAATCTTGTCCTATTTCCTTTAAAACAGTGAACAGCTGTTCTAATAGACCATCTCTCCATGGCCAGTAGATTCATTGTCAAAGCCTTGAAAGGCATTTGTGATCAAAGACACTAGCATTTTCTACTGGGGTGATGGCTGACGTGTGTGTGAATGAAAGATGGGGAGGGTAATATTGTTCCATGTGTATAGAAACGAGTGGAGGACCAGTGAATGAATAGGACCCCTGCATCTCCATAGACAGAGGCTCCTTAAAACAGTATCAATTACAGAAATGTATCTCTGTCTACAACTGAATCAGATAGCAAAGCCAACAGATGCATGGAAGACATGCCATGTTGAAAACTTAGAAACTAGCCTGGTGTGTTAGAGGAAAGCCGTACAGATGGAGAAGCACTCTGAGGAGGGTAGTACTCCAGTCACTGCTAACTTCTAGGCCTTAGTCAGTATGCCAGGTAGACTCCACCCTTCTGGGCTTGTCCTGTGGCTGATGCAGCTCCATGCCCACGGGCCAGTCCTTCCAGATCTGCTGTGATGAAAAGAAATGGGATCTGTTGGGAGCTAATGGTTTACTTTCCCCAGAACGCATATGAAAAGGCCCAGCTGTGTGTGTGTGTGTGTGTGTGTGTGTGTGTGTGTGTGTGTGTGTGTCTGTATCTGTGTCTGTGTGTCTGTGTCTCCATGTCTGTTTGAAACAGGCAGCCCCCTGGGGTTCAGTGGCCAGACACCCAAGCCTGATTGGCTAGTTGCAGGCCAGTGAGACTGTCCCTAAAACAAGGTGTCTGGCCCCTGAGGAATGACCGCTGAGGTCTCTGTAATTCTTCTTCTTGTCTGTGGTTGTACTTCTCCTATTTCTATATTCGTCTCAAATATTTCCTTTCATTTAAAGAATCAGAAAGTTTGAGGAGCTGGGGGAAGAAAATACTTGTGTTAGACTCAGGTGATGGCCCCATTCAAAACCTGATGGGAAGCTTGGCATGGCGGCGTATGCCGGTAATCCTAGTTTTCAGAAGGTCAGTCTGGCTGTGTGACAAGACCCTGCAGGAAAAAAGAGGACTGTACCTTTGGGTGGCAGGGAGGCAGCAAAGGGAGGTATGCAGCAGGCACAGAAGAGAGGCTAGTCCTCAGGCTGTGCAGGACCGCTGGTAGGGCTGGGGCTGCCCGACATTCCAGGGACTGCCGTGCTCACCTGATTTGGAGCTCCAAGGAAGAAGTGTATGGTAAGTTAAGGTTGGCCACACTGTACTTGAGGAGTATGTAGTTGGAAAGCAAGAGGCATGTACTTTAGGGTCATTTTGTTTTATTCCTCTACTGATTTTACACTTAGTGCATATGGATGATGGACAGGAATGTTGAGTGGTTAGCAAATTATTGAAAAATGTCCTAGTCAAGAAATGCATTTTCTTAGTAAGGAAAGCTAGAAGTGGTCCACCCGGCGAGCGTGTAAGTGCTGAGCCGTTTCCTGAGGAGCACTGACAGACTTTGTCTCCTTAGATGGATGGTGACGGTTCCACAACAGATGCTTCTCAACTAGGGATTTCCGCGGACTACATCGGAGGAAGTCACTATGTCATCCAGCCGCACGATGGTAAGACACACAGCTAGAACCGGACACACACCAGGTCACCAGTGTCTGACAGCAGAGTAATGATTGCATGCCCTGGTTCACTGGAAATCTAAGTGAGAGCCTGGTCTGGGGCCCAACCTGTAATCCCACCTATTTGGGAGGCCAAGGCAGGAGGGTGACAAGTCAGGACTGGCCTAATCAACTTTATTGAGACCCTGTCTCACATGTGAAGTTAAGGCTGGGTATGATGGTGTACAGCTTTAACCTCAGCACTCGGGAGGCAGAGGCAGGCGGGTCTCTGTGAGTTTGAGGCCAGCCTGGGCTACAGAGCGAGTTTCAGGCTAGTCAGGGCTACCCAGAGAAACCCTGTCTGAAAAGAAAGAGAAGTGGGGAAGAGAGAGAGCCATAGCTCAGTGCTCTGTCCTTAGGTCCTGTCCCTAAGGCCCTTGGTCCAGTCCAAGTATTCCAAAAGCCAACCCACTGTAGAAGGCACACCCTACCGTCTTACTAGAGATGCTCTTCAGAAGCGTGGTGAGGCCTAGGAAGAGTGCTCTATAATATAAAGTGTGCTCTAAAAACCTCAGAACAGCATAGACTCCCTCTAAACAGTAAGAGGAATTCTTATGTTAGTCTACCAGAAATAATCTGCTTTTATGGCATTTTAATTTGTAAAATTAAACATTAACGTGTATTTTTTAGGAGCTATGAAGGGATTAGTGTTCCTAGATACTAAATTATTACCCAGTTGGGTCAATAATATTCAAGTCTAATTTTTTAAGTCTATAGAATTTAATATAAAATTTATATGAACAGGTTTATGTAAATGCTAGCGAGGAGTTTTATACTTTATAAACTTTACATATACAGGTTTATATAAACTTGGTTTTGGATAAACATAAACTTAGTCTAGTAATATTTAAGGAGCATAGGTTACGGACTGAGTTTTATAGCCAGGTTAGGCAGTGAGTGAGTGTTGGCCCTGCCACTGCTGGTGATTGAGCCCAAGACCTCATGGCTGGCAGTCAAGCACTCCACACTGAGTTACATCCCCCAGTGGTGAGCGTCTGCTCTGTAGAACCACGTCCCGGCACGCAGAGCTGCTTCCTGGCATCAGGAAAGACTCTTGATAGGGGAAATGAGAAGTGAAAAGAATTAGGGAACAGCAAGGAGAACCTGCCAAGGTATTGCATGAAGGGAGAGCACTTTGGGAGGTGCCGTCGGGGAGGGGGCTGGTGGAGGCTTTTGAGGAATGGGTGCTGGGATGTTAGAGGACAGCCAGGACAAGAGAGTGCTGGGTGCTGGGTTTGAGATTAACCCCGAGGAAATGTGGAAAAACAATTATTGCCATCTCTTAGGAGCACTGGGTGATGAGCCACAAGGCTCGTGCTTTAGACCGTCACAGTCATTTCAAGGTTGAAGTAAAAATGAAGATGTTTTAAACTATTATTATTTTACTCGTGTATGTGCCTGGGTGAGCTATGTGCACCGTGTGTGTGTGTGCGGGTGCCTGTGGAGGCAGAGGGCCTCAGATCCCTTGGAACTGGAGTTACAGGCGGTTGTGAGCTGCCTGATGTGGGTGCTGGGAACCGAACCCGGGTCCTCTGCAAGAGCAGTAAGTGCTCTTAACCGCTGAGCCATCTCTCCAGCCCTAAACCTAATTCTTAAAAAACTTTCTTTAGATACTGAGGACAGCATGAATGATCATGAAGATACAAATGGTTCAAAAGAAAGTTTCAGAGAACAAGATATTTATCTTCCAATTGCAAATGTGGCTAGGATAATGAAAAATGCCATACCTCAAACAGGAAAGGTAACGTAGAGGAGACTTTATCTGGCTTTTCTTTTGCAGGGGGAGGGAGGGAATGGAAACTGTAAGACACGTGTCCATAGTTAAATCAGTAGTAGCTAGCTATTCATTTCGGTCCCCAGCCTTTCAGCACATCAGGTTTTGTTTCTGACTACTTGGCTACTGAACAGTGGTCTGTCTCCAGTCCCCTCACCTTCCCATATGCCCCGGACATCCAGTGTCAGTGACGTTAGGTGGCATTGGACTGAAAGGTATGATAAGATTTTCAAAACACCGTGGAATTTGCAAACAGCTGTTTTCCTTTTTATGCAAATGGAGCCCATCTGTACCTCAGCTGACACACAGTAGCTTGTCTGAGAGCAACTCCTTGTATGAAACATTCCTCAGCCAGGTGTGGTGGCACTTGCTTTTAATTCCAGCATTTGGGGAGCTGAGGCAGAAGGATTGCCAAGAGTTCAAGGGCTACATAGCAAGTTCCATACCAGCCTTGGCTACATAATGAGACCTTGTGTCATAAAACAGACAAACCTCATCACTCAGCTTATCACTTGGTCTGAGGTAAATTTCCTACTTTATATATTGCTTTATATATAACATATGCATATACATTAACCTTTTCCATTATTTTTATAAACCTTTTGAAAGTAAAACTTTCAAATAAATATAATGATATTACATTACTCCCACTGTAAGTATGAGATATTCCTCCTTATGTTTTAGAGCAGAGGAATTGTTCCAGACTTGCTTTTAAGTAGCTCCTGCCTGTCCTGTCCACCAAGCAGCTGAAATGTGGCTGGTCTAAAAGGACTAGTGCTGTAACAAACCCACCAGATTCCAGAGGCCTGGTGTGAGGAGCACCATGAAAATACCTCATATTAAATTGATTACATGTTTCTGCTATATGTGTGTGTGTACACATATGTATGTGTATATACATGCTCGGTAAAGCAGTTAACGTGGCTTCCAATGGAGAGAAATACAGAATTACACACTTCGCTTGCATCCCATTGTTTTGTTCAATGCATTGTACAACTCTCATTTACTTTCTCCACCATGTAAAATGGGTGTGGAGGTAAATGACAGTATGTATGCTCGTGTGCGCAACTGCATATATGTACACATGCCACGGAACACGTGTAAAGGGTAGAGGACAACTTACGGTGTTCACTTCTTTCCTCCCATCATTTGGGCCCTGGGGACCACACTCAGGTGCTCAGGTTTGGCAGCCGGCACCCTTAGCTGCTGAACCATCCCGCCAGCTCCCAGTGACAGTAATTTTTCAGGAAGGCCTATTTCGTTTTCACTAGTAGACCCCCGACCGTTACTTACCTGTTTATGTGTGTATGCACGTATGTATTGAGACGGGGCCTTACTGTGTAGCTATGGCTGGCCTGGAACTGTTGTGTAGCCCAGGCTGGCCTCTGCCTACTTCTACCTCTCAAGGATTAAAAGCATTCACTACCATGCCCAGCAGACCTCAGAATTTGAAGAGAAGACTTCTTCATAATGGTGTGGAGGGTATATGCTGTTGTAGGCAATACTCAGAACCCATACTTTTTCTAGCCCCAATAGTTTAAAAAAGAAAAAAAAATCAGTATTTTATTCCTAAGACTTTTGTGAATTGTTTTTTTTTTTCTGAATTTTATTTTTAGCATTTTATTTATTTTGTGTGTATTAGTGTTTTGTCTGAAATGTATGTCTGTGCACCTTGCCCATACTTGGTGCCTGAGGTGGCCAGAAAAAGGAGTCAGATGCCCTGGAACTGGAGTTACAGATGGTTGTGAGCCACCATGTGGGTGCTGGTAATTGAACCCACATCCTCTAGAAGAGCAGCCAGTGCTCTTAATCACTGGGTCAACACTTCAGGTTTTTTGGGGCGGCAGGGGGGTGGCGTTTATTTTGTATGTCCTAGTCACAGACACGCTCCCCGAGTCTCAGCCCCTGATGTGCTCAGTGCAGCCGTACCGGGTTGGCCTTCCTGCGTCCCTGGGGGGGTAAGCTACTCAGCGGTGGCTCTCCACCATCTCCGTCTGGCTGCTGCTACAGATGCAGAAGTTCTCTCTCTTTTATTATGTGTTCCTTCTGCTCATTCTGACTCTGAGTTGGCTGTTACCAACAACAACGGTTAATATGTAAGGGGCTAAAGTTTAGGCATCACCAGCTCTGGGAACGTGGCTCCAGAGGTGGAGTGCTTGCCTAGCAAGCAAGAAACCCTGGGCTTTTCAAACTGGGCATGGTGGTGCATGCCTGTAGCCCAGCACTTGAGAGGTAGAGGCAGAAATAGAGGTTCAGGTCATCTTTGGCTACGTAAAGAGTCCGGCCTGGAGACATGAGACCCTGGGTAGCAGAGGTGTCTGTCAGTGCAGTGTGGTATGCTCTGGGCAGCGTTTTGTTTTCACACCTTTAATCCCAGCACTTGAGAAGCAAGGGCAGGCGGATCTCTGTGAGTTCGAGGCCAGCCTGGTCTACAAAGCGAGTTCCAGGACAGCTAGGACTGTTACACAGAGAAACCCTGTCTCAAACAATCGAAGAAAAAAAAAGGTAATGCATTTCCTACAAATTTACCTATGGCTTTTTTTTCCTCTTCAGATTGCAAAAGATGCCAAAGAATGTGTTCAGGAATGTGTGAGTGAGTTCATAAGCTTCATAACATCTGAGGCAAGCGAACGCTGTCATCAGGAGAAGCGGAAGACGATTAACGGGGAGGATATTCTCTTCGCCATGTCTACTCTAGGCTTCGACAGCTACGTGGAACCTCTGAAACTGTACCTTCAGAAGTTCAGAGAGGTAAGTGGTGTGGCCGCGGTGCTATGCCGAGGAAAGCGACAGCCACCCTCAGCTCGGTGTTAGACCATGTCACCTCAGAGGCTTTGCAGCAAATCACGTGACATTCCAGTAGTGTTAGATGTGTGAGATTACAGTATTTTAAATACCAGTTCTTTACTTCTTTCCTGTTTTGTTACAAACTTCAGCAGGTGAATAGTGATTACAAGGCTTCTGGGTTTATGCTGCCAGGGGGCAGAATATTGAAATAGTTTAGGCTTTGGTTCCTCATCTGTAAAGAGAGACTTACAGCACTTCCACTATAGAGTTATTGAAAAGATTAAATGGTGGACAGAGCTGCTGCACTAAGTGAGGAGCTGTGGTCAGTGTGGGACTTCTCAGATGACCAGAGGATGGTGTGACCATCCCCTCGTGTGCACACACATTATACACGTCTGCTGTCATCCCTTGGCACCTTAGTTTTTGAGACAGGCCTCCTTGACCAGGAGCCCACTAACGGGCTGGTCGGCTGGCCAGAAGCCCCGGAGACCCTTCTGTCTGCCTTCCCGGCACTGGTTACAGCTCTGAAGTGGGTTATGAGGACTCTGAACTCGGGTCCTCCTGCTTGCTGGGAAAAAGCATCTTCAGGGCTCAAGTCCCTCCCTGAAATTGGTGGGTGTTTGCATGGAATGAGTAAAAGTGGGGAAACTGTAAGTCACAGTACTCTCCTAAATACTTCCCACAGTACTTTGCTACTGAAGAGTACCACAGACCCAGAGAGCGGCTGGAACTTTGGAGGTCTCTGGTTCAAACAAATTTGTAGTTGGGAATTTTAAACACTAAGCCACCTGGCCGTACACTGATGACGACACACAAACAGGCCGTAAAGAGTTAATAAGACACTCCGTCATGTCATAGTTCTCTAACTGAGGCTTCCTGTTTTGGACATCACGCTCTCATTTAGAAACAGTGAATGTGAGCACTTGTTTGGACTTCTTCATTCCCTAGGCCATGAAAGGAGAGAAGGGCATTGGTGGAGCGGTCTCGGCTACAGATGGGCTAAGTGAGGAGCTCACGGAAGAGGCATTTAGTAAGTACTTGACACGCGGTTGCTGGGGCGTGGGCCGCTGAGGCTTGGTGCTAAGCCGTGTCGGGGACCTGCTCTAAATGACCTTGGTGAAGTCGGTGAGTGATGTGTGGAGATTTGAACTGGGAAGACAGACACCTCGACCTTACAGTAATAATTACAATCATTCTCCTCGTTTCGCGTTTGAGTGAAGACTTCTGAGAGGAATATTGAGAATTACAGCTTATGACATAAAATTGTATGATTTAAATGTTAACACGAGAAACTTCATCTACGAGACTCACGATGCTCAGTCCTGTGTGGCTCCGGCCACGCCCAGTGGTCAGGCTAGGTCTGAGCAGGACTCGGAAACTGTTGCTGAGTACAGTGTAGAGATGTGAGGCCGTGGATTGGAAGGCACAGTAGGGAAAAAATGTGACTTTTATTCTTAGAGGACTTTTTAAAAAGAAAATACGAAGTTTATGACTTTTCATAGGATTATATGCTGCATACATGGGAGAACTGTAGTGGGACATTAACAGCGTTGAACTAAGATTGAGGCCGAGAGTAAGAGTCTTCCCCTTTCACTGTTTTCTCCTTCCTTTAGCTAACCAGTTACCCGCTGGCTTAATCACTGCAGACGGTCAACAACAGAACGTTATGGTTTACACAACGTCCTATCAACAGGTACGGTCCGTCTGCACCTCACAACCTCAGAAGCACATGATAGTCACTGTGATAAAATGGTTTTCTCCAAATGTATATTACGGTCAGAACTCCTTAATGAGGAAAGCATTTCCCAGCTGCTCACGTCTACATGGAAGGTGACGTAGCTCTGAGGCAGGCAGCAGCTAGCTGGTGTGGGAACAACCCCCTTCTGCTGCCTGTTTGGTGGCTGAAATAGACACGTTACTTGTAACTTTACTTTTCTTTTTTTTTTTTTTTTTTTTTTTTTTTTTTTTGATTTTTCAAAACAGGGTTTCTCTGTGTAGCTTTGTGCTTTTCCTGGATCTCGCTCTAGACCAGGCTGACCTCGAACTCACAAAGATCCGCCTGGCTCTGGCAAATTATTTTCTTTTTTTTTTTTTTTTTTTTTTTTTTTTGAGACAGGGTTTCTCTGTGTAGTTTTGGTGCCTGTCCTGGCTCTGCCTCTCAAGTGCTAGGATTAAAGGCATGCGCCACCACCGCCCCTTGAAACTTTTCAAGATCTTACTTTCTATTTTCCAATCCTAGATTTCTGGTGTCCAGCAAATTCAGTTTTCGTGATCTGAAGAAGTGATGGAAGCGGGCTGTACAGATAGTCCGACCAAGTCTGGAACAGAGGCGTCGGGAGGAAGTGAGGGGAAGACGCCTCTTTGTACAATATGTAGCTGTAATGTAGCTTCCTGACGCTTGACTAATTGAGGTGTTAATTCTGACTTGAGAATCTTTTTCATGAATGATTTTAAAGAAAAAATTGGATTTTAAAGGTATTAAAATATTTTTGTTTTGTACGAGAGTTTGTTGCTCTGTATGACGCCTGTATGCATTGTATATTGCAATTTATTACTGTCAGAGATTTGTAGACAGTTTCTTATTTTCATATTGAATCATGTTATTTTGTAATTCAAGTAAGCAGCTGGGTTAATTCATGATGTTTGCCCTTTTAATAAAGTATAAGGGTAGAGTTCATTTTGAATGAAAGTTGCCTTTATTATAAATTTGAGTTTGTCCTGGCTATATACTATCTTGCATGATAACCTAGCTAGATTTTTAGAATTTATTTATTGAAATTAATTTTTTTGGTAAAAGTCATAGCTTAAGCAGTGTCTTTTTTTAATGTAATTGAATAATTAAGTTGGATGCAGAAGCAAGTATTGTCTGACCTATAAACTTGGTGCCCATCACTGTCCGCGCCTCTTCGGGTAGCTCTGGTTACTATCATGTGTGTTAGAATTCATTCTCACTTGATGTAGTCCCAGCACCCCTGAAGTGGTCCCTTTCTTAAGTATTACAGTGTCCTCGTCAAGAGGGATGTTTTTAGTCCATTGATAATGTCATATTACCCTTTTCACTGAAAGGTCAGATTTCCTGTTGAGCTGTGAGAACCGGAACAGTGGGTGTGATTGTGTGCAGACGTTTTACGTGGATGAGTGAACACACAGGAGAGCAGTGAGGGCTGCGGATCATGTGACACGGGGGCCTTGAGGCGCTGTCATGCTGTCTGCAATAAACTAACGTTAGATGATGTGGCTTTGTACAGCTTAGCAGTGTGTGCTTAGGTTCCTTTTTAAACTAAAGATTTCTATTTTCTCATCTATTCTTTTTAGTAATAATTACTTTGAGTTTTTGTGTACGTAGAGGTGGTAGTTTTAGCTCTATCAGAAATGGCTTATTGTACACTTTGTCCAGAAGGAAATTTGTGGGACTCCAATGGATGAAGGAGAAATTGCCTAGACACAAACTGAATGATAACAGCCACTTTGCCAGGAGTCTTGGGGACATAGCTGGCTATTCAGAGATTAACTAACCCTCCTCTCCTCCCCCCCTTTCCATAATAACCTTCATTGTAGACAATGCACATAGGAAAGAAAAGGAGAGGATGGGTAAGCAAAATCAACAGCCACCCTACTGTGTTGAAATAACCAATGTTAATATTTTGATAAATTCATTTGTCCTTTTACTTTGCTAAATATGTATATTTTTATAAAATGGGCTCATGTTGTGCACACTGTTTTGTAACTGGCTTTTTCACTTAACAATATATTGTGAACATCTTCCCCAGGTTGTGCATGGTCTTCTGCATCATTTTTACTGGGTTTTTATTCTGTTGTATGACTGAATCATGATTAATTTATTTAATCACCTATTGGAAATTTTAACTCTTTTCATCTCTCCATAGTTATAAATAGCACTTCACTGAATCTTGTGTATATCGTAACTTTTCTTGAAATAAATTCTTAGAAGTAGAACTGCTGGGATACCAGATACACAAAGCAGGAAGGTTTTGCTCCTTGTGTGTGGGTTCACTTTCGGAATGTGTCCTACCCAGACACTGTCATCACTTCACCGACACAGTGTGAGACTTGGGCATCAGACCATCTCGACAACTCTTTAAAGGTTAAGAATAAAGATAAAAAATAAATTACTAACCATTTTTAAGTTTAAAGCATACATCAAAATAGGATTTTGAACCTGATTGTGAGGGATACCTTTTAGGGCAAAAGCAGGTCAACTCAGGGTCATATTGCCTCCATATTCATGCAGGAAAGAAACCAGGCATTCTGTGCGTGCCTGATACATGTCCTTCATGCTCAGTTAGTGTTAGCTTCATGTTCATCCTGGCTCACATCTGATACCATCCTTAAGTGTTTGTTAGCCTAAAATAGTTTTATGATTTTGTAAATACTCCTTTTCTGATTAAAAGTGACTTGAGGTTTCGGTGATTTGTGTTACAAGTGGCATAAGGGGCTTAAATTAGCCTGATTTTGGTACTTGGTATAGTAGTGTCTGTTGCACGAATCCTAAATGGTCTTATAATAAAAACCCAGAGCCAGATATTGGGGTGAATGCTGAAAGATCAGGGAGACAAAGGAACAGGCCACAGCCATGTCTACCACGCCAACTCCACGCCCAGCCATTTCACTTCTTATCTCAACCTTCCTAGTTAATGGATCTCTGCCTCCTGAGTGCTAGGATTAAAGGTGTGTTCCACCACTGCCTGACCTCTATGTTTAACTCTGTGGCTGGCTCTGTCCTCTGATATTCAGGCAGATTTTATTAGAGTACAACAAAATGTTACTACATTTCCCATTTTTGTCTAAAATAATAAAAGAAGGTTGTAACTAATATAAGAAAAATTATATACAATAAGTACAAGAACTATATATAATATATAAAGCCAAGAATTACATCAACAATGTCCAATCCATTGACATTTCATGGATTCAGAGAAAATACTCCATTATTTATCCTATTTTGGTGAGTCTAAAATGTACCTAATTCACTTTCTATCCTAACTTGTATTACCAACCCAAAACTATATTTTGATGTCTTTCAAACTTATAAACTTTACACCTCTTTAGTGAGTTTCTTTTCTGAATTTGTTAACAAGGAAAACTATTAACTAGTCTTCAACTTCATCAAAGACCTGAGAAAGAAAGAATACTACCTAAGTAAACAGGAAGAGCAGGCAAGTGACTTCTAAAAAATGTAAGAAATGACAGAAACAGCTGGCTGCCTGGACAGTCACCCAAGGTTCCTCTGCAATGTTCAGGCATCCATCTTCGGCCTACAGGTCTAGCATATCTGACAGACTTATCTGTGAAGCAGGATTTTCTGAAGGGCTGTCCTACTTTGGCTTGGCAGGGTTTGGCAGTCCTTTTTTTGTGTGTCCTGCTCATCCCATTTGGACAGCGTACACTGTCAGCAGTGGAGGCAAAAGCATTTTCTTGCATAGTGGCTAACTTGCCACAAAGAAAGTAAACTCCATATGGAGTTTCTTCGATGCCCATCATTGCTCTGAAATAGATTGGTGCTGCCAGGACAGACATGTCTCATAGTCATTAAAAAAAAAAAAAAAAAGAATATGTTACTAAAACATCTTAAATGCCATATTCTGTAGATCTCTGAAGTGTTTGAAGATGACCTGTCTACCTAAAATATATCTGGTGGACCTTGAAAACATACCTAATATGACTACAAGTTTGATTTTAATAGGTAACTATTAACTTGCATTTCTTTATATCCTAAATAGTTGGTAATAATAACTTTCAAGGACTAGCAATTTGCATTACATTGTTAAACAAGCTGTATAGATACAATACCTTGAACAAGAGTAGAAATACATGTACAGTATGTTCCAACAAAAATAATCTCAACTTTATCAATATACACAATTTGTATCCAAAATATCCAATCCAATGTAAAATATTTAAAACTAGTAGTTGCTTTTTTAAAGTAGATTCAATAATCTACCTTTTTAGCATATCCATATTCTTTTCTTTTCAGAGTAGATTTAATTACCCTTTTATCCTATCCTATCTATCTTTTATGATACCCTATCATATCTGTATCTTTTTTTCAGAGTAGATTCAATAATCTACCTTTTATCTTATTATACCTGTATTTTTTCTTTTTAAAACAAGAACTCCTTTGTTTAGCTTTTTTCCTATTACCAATAACAACTTGTAATAAACCACCAAAATAATGACAAATATATTATGATCAATCCATGTGAGTCTATTAAATGGATGACAGAATTTATTAAGATATAAATTGAGGAAATACACTCACAATTAAGAACGGAGTAGACAGCACAAAGTCATCCCCTGATCTGACTGGGAGCAAATCCATCTCGCAGGTAGGAGCAGGGAGAAGGGGCATGTGACCCTTCTCCAACTCCTTATCAGAGGTCATGTACAACAACAGGATGCACTGCAGACAGCCCAAGGTCACGGGCAGGGCAAATACCACTACACAAATATCCATAACTTACTGAATGACTAAAAACCAACTACCCCTTGGGGTTGGGGACTTAGCTCAGTGGTAGAGCGCTTGCCCAAGCGCAAGGCCCTGGATTTGGTCCTCAGCTCTCAAAACAAAACAAAAACTACCCACCCCACCTCTTGTCAATGTGGATGTAATTGTCTTAAATTTACTTCCTGCTGTCTGGGGATGAAGGCATCTTAGGGGATCCTGAAAAGAAAATTTTGGGTTAACTGTCAAGTCTTGGAGGTTAATTCCTTTCCTTGGTAATTTTTTTGGGGGGTGGTTCTTTCTCCTTTTTTGGATGCTTATTTGTCCAAAGGTCTTTAAATTCCTCAAGATGATTTTTGGTTTGGTTTGTTTTTTTCCTGGAGTGATAAAAACAAAACCGTGCCCCAACCCTAACTTTGAGGAGGTTCCAAATCTAATCTGTATCGTATTTGCTTTATGATTTCTCCTGAAATTTTTGTTCTCTCCTATAGCTGTTCTATCATTCAGAGCAGTATGGGAATTTACAATAGGCATTAGGTTATTTAATTGCTCTGGGAAGGGGCTTCTCCCACGATGACCAGAAAGGATTGAACAGAATTTGACATGGGGGCCTGCCAGGGGCCCTCAGGAGTTTCCCCAACAGCAAAGGATTACCTTGTCTGTCCCTCGTTGATCTACATTCGTTAGTGCAGTGTCTGCCTTTGCCACACCTTCTGCATAATCCAGAGGCGAGGGGTGTTAAATTGGGATTATTCCTTGAAAAAAAATTATTTCTAGGAATGCCCTGTTTACAGTCCTTTTTTTAGGTGACCTTGTTTACTGCAATTGAAACATTAGACATTACTATTTTTCTTCAAACCTCTGGAAATCACCTCTCCTATCCAAGCATAATCATGGTCCTGAGATTCAATATTGATTGTATCTCAGATCCATTCCTCCAATGGTACTGATCTTGACTTTACCGGCCTAATTACCCTTTTGCATTGTGCATTAGCATTTTCAAAAGCCAGAGATTCAATTATTTGTCTAGCTTCTGAATTTGGTATCATTCTATTTACTGCTGAAGACAGCCTTTGTAAGAAATCAGTGAAGGTTTCTTCTGGGCCCTGTATAACTTTAGTAAATGATTCAATTTTCTTTCCGACTTCTTCAATTCTGTCCCAATCATTCAAGGCTGCTGTGCAGCATAAAGTAGGGTTATCATATAAAGATTCTTTGTATATCAGCATAATTGTCCTCTCCAAGAAGTTGGTCTTAGGAGATTTCCATACCTTTAGGCCTACTTTTTCGTTGTTCAATGGTCTTAGCCTCATCCTTCCACCAGATCCTCCATTGTAATTGGGGACCAGCCTCTTAGACTGCTGTAACCAAATCTCTCCAGTCTTGAGGAATAATTCTTTTGCAAGTTGACCATGAGTTTAACATCTTCACAAAAGGTGAGTGCATATCATAGGAGACTATCGCTTCTTTGAATTTCCTCAAATCTAACATTTGCACAGGAGTCCAGTCAGCTCTTACACAGCCTTGGGGATATCTATCATTTGGCAGTTCCTGTAAGGATACTGGATAAATTAAGGTTGACTGTTTGAAAGCCTTAGGTTGTTCCTCTGTAACCTTATAATGCAATGCTGAAATTGTTTCTCCCTCAAATTCCTCTGTCTGGGTCTGAATATCTCTATGATCTGTATTAATAAGCTTTTCTAAGACTTATATCTTGGCACTCATATCAACCAACTTAGCACTCATATAAACCAACTTTTTTAGGGATAAAATAAGAATAATCAAACCGATAATGTTTATAATTGACATTACGTCAATCCCATCTAAGTTAATTATCCTCTCATTTAATTGTTCCATTTTTCAGGCTGTCGAGTGTGTTATCAAACAGAGACCAAACTCCCTCCATTATAATATTGTTTCCCTTTTTTTAAAAAAATGGGCGGGGGGGGGGGGGGGTCGGGTCGTGGCTGCAGGAGATAAGTCTCTGCGCTGCTGATGTCATGAGACTGAGACTAGGAAGCCCAGTGTGGCTCCATTTCTGGGCGCTCGGAATCTTTAAGCTTTCTTAGGCCTATGTGGATCAATGCTCCACGTTGGGCACCAAATGTAGAGGGAAGTTTCTCAGTCCCACCTAGCCCCGTGGTCCAGATGAACCTCTCCCACCCAAGCTCTCAGCCACTTGTAATCACTCAGAGGCTTATATTAATTACAAACTGTATGACCTATGGTTTCAGCTTCTGGCTAGTTCTTTCATCTTAAATTAACCCATTCCTATTAATCTATACGCTGCCACATGGCCACGGTGTTGCCAGTCTGCTGGCATCTTGTTGCTCCTCCAGTGGCAGGTTGGCATCTCTCTGGACTCTGCCCTTCTTTATCTCTACTTCGATTTCCCACCTGGCTGTAAGCTTTCTTGCATAGGCCAAAACAGCTTTATGATCCAGTGGGAGCCACACATACAGCATACAGAAAGACATCCCACAGCAGGTATAAAAGCTGTTATTTATTTCTCTCCTCCCATGTAATATGTATACATTATTCTCCTTTCTTGAAAACATGCCTTACTGCCTTGGTGAGCTAAAGAAATCCAGTTACCTTTAATATTCTAATTATAAATACTCATGAGGTTCTATCTCAAATTTCTATAGTTGAGCAGTTGAGACAGACAAAAGAAACCAAAGACTGGCAGGATAGCTTAGTGTGTAAGGGTATTTGCTGCCAAGACTGACCCAAGTTCAATCCCTGGAACCCATGCAGGGAAAGAGAATTCCTACAGGATGTCTTCTGACCTTAAAACATGTGCTGTGGCACTATGTGCTCTTTTTCTGTCTCTGTTTTTCTCTCTAGTGCATGCACAAACACAATGTGTAATTTTTAAAAATGCACAATTCTATCTTTTGCAAGATGTAAAAATATATAGTTCTCTTGTTACTTTATATAAAATATGCCTTCAGTCACTCCTGTGAAGTTAGGCAAAACCTTAGTTCTTTCAGTTTCTGGATGGTGTGGTGGCATCAAGATCAACAGAGTTCAAGGCCAGCCCCAACCTGCAAGTCGTCCCAGTTTAGGGTCTGTGAGAGTCTTTAGAGTCACAACTGCAGATGACACTGGAATGTGTTATTTCTCTGGCTTCTGGCCACTGCCTGTGAAGACAAAGACTTGCCTAAAAGTATGGCTCTGGCTCCCTGACTTGTTCAGATGGCTCCCTTCAGCACTGCACACTGCATAGAAACTCAGGGCACGTCATGCATTAGTATTGACTCCTCAATCTACAACAGATGGCATGATCTTTTTGTCCCTTTTATGTATATTATATAATTCATGGCACTAGCAAGTTTTTGTCTTAGTTTTCTGCCTTACTTTCTGTACTTAGTCTATGAGTGAAAGGTAGTTCTGAATCTTGAATACTGAACAGTCAGTTGCAACAAGTAAATTGGGGCCAGTAAGATGACTGACTCAGCAGGTACAGGTGCTTGTCCCCAAGGCTGGAGACTGAGTTAAATCCACGACCCAAGGGATGAGGGAAGAGGGCAGATTTCTGGAGGGTTGTCTTGACTCCACTCACATGCAGACAGTCACACATGCACATGCACACACAAATAAATGTAACAAAGCAAGTTTCTAGGCAAGGACAAGGCATAAGCAGTACCTACATGCCAAGGAAGCTCATTCACATATGAGAAACCAAAGCCAGCTGAGCATGGTGGCACACTGCCAAAGGGCCCAGCACTTGTGAAGCTGAGGCAAGAGACAGCTTGGCAACAACAAGATGCTTGCTCAGAACAAAAACACCAGGGGCTGGAGGGAGGGCTCCGTGATTAGGAATACTCCATATTCTTGCAGAGGACTCCCATGTGGTTCCCGGCATGCTCACAACTACCTGTAACTCCAGATCCAGGGGATCTGACAACTGCGTTCCCACCAGCACCTGCACTCAAACACATCCCCTCTTCCCAATTTAAACACAAAAACACTTTGGAAAACAAAGCAATCAGCAGATGATAGCATGCAAGAGAATATCTGGGCCATTTAATGGAATGCCAGTCCTACTTCCTACTCTGGCAAAAATAACTTGGAAAATGTTTCCTTGGGGCTGGGGTTCCATGCTTGCCCCTCATGCATGAGGCCGAGTTAGTTCACAGGAGTCCTGTAAACTGGAAAGGCAGGACATGCCTGCAATTCCAGTACTGGAAAGGTGAAGACAGGACCCCTGGCCAGTGAGAGGTCCTTTTGTTGCATTTTCTCACCTACTCTAAGTAGGATTCCCCCAAACTGCAAGTGCTAACTTACAGTCAGTGTTTCCCAGACTTCTATAAAGACTACAAATGCCCTATAGTGCTGGCTATCATGTCCGAGGCCTGTAATCCCTGCACTTGGCAAGCAGAGGTAGAAAGATCAAGAATCCAAGGTCACCTTTGGCTGTATACCAAGTTGGGGCCAGCTCGGACTACATGAGAGAGAACTGTCTCAAAAAGCCAAACAAACCTGCAAGTGTGTGGTTTTCTACTTGTGTCAACAGTAAGTTACATCTTCAGACTTCATCTGGGAAGCAGCCTAGACAATAAAGCTTCTCTTTAAGAACTCCAAACACTGAATAACAAAGGGAGGTAAAATAATATACAAGTCTTTTAGGGTTGATGGAGTGCCTCCTCAGTGGGTTAAGGCACTTGCCAGCGGGTTAAGCCAGTGTACCTGAGTTTGATCCCCGGGATTCACCAGATGAAAGTTGAGAACTCCATGTACAAGCTGTCCTGACCTCCACACTGGAACTATGGCACTCATACAATAATACATGTGCATAAGCTGTATTGTTAAAAAAATTCCTTTAAAAATGTATCTGACATAAAAGCAGGTTTTCAGAAATGAAGTGGAAATGGAAAAACTTTGGTAAGTCAACACTGAAGTTTGTGTCTCTATCCCCAGAGGTGTTAAGCCCTGCAGACTTAGAAACAGTAGCCGGGCTGGACATAAGGCAGACATAGGCTGAAGTCTGAAAACAACCACTGTAGGAATGTGAGCAGGCTAGGAACATCTCTTAATTTTGGTGCTGGATGGAGAGGCATAAATTGCCACTCTCAAAACATTCATAATAGGCCATTCCTCAGTTTATTATTCAAAATGAAAAACCATCAAGCTAATAAATAATTTGAAGGAGTCTCAAGCTAACAGCCTTTGGATGTCTGGAAAAGCAAATAGATTCTCTTAGGGATTTTCAACTTCAGTCTGACTCAAACCATCCTTAGTTGTCACGGAAGATACCAGATACTCAAGACAAATGGCACCATGAATAAAAGACAAAATCCTTCAGATAAACAAGATCATCACATAGAATATGAACAGGAAAAATGTTTAAAGAAACAAACATATAAAAGGAACAAAAGATTGCAGAAAAGATTTGTAAACCAACTAGAACTTGTAAGAAAAAATAAAATAATTGAAGATTAAAAAACAACCCTCTAGGAGACAAGGCCATTGTCCACTACACTTCAAGTCTCCGGAGTTCTGGCATACGGACCGATGCCTGGTGTCCCAGAAAGGCCGCACCGAGGCATGACCAGGGTGATCTCATTTGCCCACGGAAGCACTGGGCTGGTTGCTCTCGTCTCTAGCCACAGACTCCTCTTGAGAACCCTGTAGTCTTCATTCTAAGACAGGCAGTCACTACTCTGGTAGTGGGACAGTATGGTGACCCAGGGCTGACTTGTGAGGTGCCACTTCTGAGTTGATCTGGGCCGTGCCTGAGGGCTTCCTGCAGCATGGTAGGTCCACTTAGAGGAAGTAATAGGTATGGGGGCATGACTTGGAGGTCCCTTGGTGAGTTGTGTGTCCTGGAGTCCAACTTTTGCCTGCTGCACACCTACCTCACTCAAGGCCTTGGGTGGGACATGCCCTAGTCCATATGGAGAAAGACATGGCCTCCACAAGCCTAAGACTAGAATTAAACTAAAAAGACAATTTATGTTTAAGGCTTAGGAATAAATCAGCCTATAATCACAACATAAACAGAATAAATCATTCAATTTTTAAAACTTTCTTGGCCTCCAGGTGGTAGGAGGCAGCACTTAGGAGGCAGAGGCAGGTGGATTTGAGTTCCAGCTAGCCAGGGTTACACTGTATCAAAAAGAAAATGCAAGGGCACAACTGCCGGGACCATAATGACACTAGGATGGGAGAATTCTAAACTCAGATGGCGGTTAATCTCTGGAAAAACTGAGGGCTGGTTCCAGATGTTCCTATCATGAAACTATTATGGTGATGACAGCGTGTCACAGCACAAGGGCAGACAGACCAGTGGACCCAGTAACACTAAATCCAGGCCCAGACTAAATGTATGTGCTCAACTGGCTTTGAAAACACACTTATAGAAACCAGGGAGAAGAGACTAGTTCCCCCTTTAGTTTTTATAAATTCTTTGAGAATCATGTACAACCTGTTTTCAGTTTTGGTTTTAGGGTTTGTTTGGTTTGGTTTTTTGTTGTTGTTTTTCTCTTTGGAGATGTCATGGAATTCACTATGTAGACCAGGCTGGCCCCAAACTCAGAGATCTGCTTGCCTCTTGTATCCTAGTGCTGGGATTAAAGGCATGCACCACCATGCCCAGCTTCCATTTTTATCATCTTCACTAGCCTTTCCCAAACCTACCTCCACCTCATACCCACCCAACTTTGTAGCCTTTTAAAAAAACAAACAAGGCTGGAGAGATGGCTCAGAGGTTAAGAGCACTGGCTGTTCTTCCAGAGGTCCTGAGTTCAATTCCCAGCACCCACATGGTGGCTCACAACCATCTGTAATGAGATCTGGCTCCCTCTTCTGGCCTGCAGGGATACACGCAAACAACACTGTATACATAATAAATAAATAAATCTTAAAAAAAAATAAAAAATATAAAAAAATTTAAAAAAAAAAACAAAAGAAAAAAACACATTTAAGTACAGTTTGTGCTGGCCATATACTCTTGGATGCAGAGCCTTCCACTGAAGTGTGGTTGACCCTGTTTTAAAAAAGAAAAATGGCAAATTGAGTCCATCAACGAACTAAGAATTAAAGGTTAGTTAGTATTTTAGAAAGAACAGTCATGTATGTACACATGCAGAGAGCAGTGAAACTCAACAACTATTCACAACCAAGTACCAGCATCTACAGTGGAGAGGACTTCCTCAACCAGGACAGGCGAGTGAGAACACACTTCCGACTGTGAAGCATTCAAACGCCTTAACCCAGTACTGGAGGTGGAGACAGCCCAGTGAGAATTCAGTTCCTGTCCAAGGCAGAGGCAGAGGACAACAGAGGAAGACTCCTGTAGTTCACTCTGGCTGCCTATGGGCATGAATACATACCTGCATGGTCACGTGCACACATAACCCAACCATAAATACGTGATTTTCTTTGAGATGGCACATGTTCACTGTCTGTACTTTTCAACATGTACTGTGAGTCTGTAGGAAGGGACCAAACTGAAGCCATTTTGGATACAATTTCCATTCTGAATAAGGGGCCAAATAAAGTTTAAGTTCCCCAGACCTCCCTGGGTAACTGACATCACTGATCCCGGTTGGCAAGCTGAGACATGAATGGTGGACAAGCCACCCCACCACAGTCGAGTGAACCGACCAATGGAAACAAGACTGTGCCAAGAACAATGTCCCTAGGAAAAGTACCTACCCCCGAATCCTGACTGGTGGAAAACACAACCGTAATTTGGCACAGAGGATTTTTTTTTTCCTCTCTGCTTAAATACTTGCTGAAATGAATGTTCAAGGAAGCAGTCAGCTCCCAAGTCTATACTGCTGTCCCTGCCCAGTTCAATAAAGACCCTGCTTTGTGTGGGTTCTTGTGCCTGCCTGGGTTGTTTCCAACTCTCAGACCCCACAACACTCTACCTATCACTGTAGTAAAATAAGGATAAGAAACAAAACATCCATAATGAGCAGATGAAAATTAAAAAGTGCCCGGTGTAGTGGCGCACACCTTTAATCCCAGCACTCAGGAGGCAGAGGAAGTCAGATCTTTGTGAATTTGAGGCCAGCCTGGACTACAAAGCAAGTTCCAGGGCAGCCAGGGCTACACAGAGAAAATCAAACAAACTAAACAAAACACACATATATAAAATTCCTACAGAGAAATCTAATATAAGACACGAGGCTTTCATAGGGAAAACTATGTTTATTGGAAGACATTAAAGAAAGACAATGAAGACATTAAAGTCAGGGAGTGGTAGTGGCTCATGCCTTTAATCCCAGCACTCAGGAGGCAGAAGCAGAGGATCTCTGTGAGTTCAAGGCGAACCTGGTCTACAGAGTGAGCTCCAGGATAGCCAGAGCTACACAGAGAAACTCTGTCTAGAAACAAACAATAAGAAATCATAATCAATGGAGAGACATATAATGCTTCTGACTGGGAAAACACATGGAAAAAATGCAAGTTTTCTCCAAGTTGATTAGCACATTCAACACAACTACAGAAGAAAATGCACAAATTTGGTAGGAAATGTGTGTGTACCATATGCAAAGGGCTGACATCCAGAACACACACAGAGACCATATGCATCAATGAAAGACAACTTATCAAACATGGGCAAAAGACACTAATCACTACTTCACAGGAGAGGACCATACATGGAAAAATTATTCCACAGTCATCAGGGGAATGAGACACTGAATATTAGACCTCCAACTGGCAGACACTAGACAGCCAAGAAGAGGTGTTGCCAAGGTGTGGTCCAGGAACTCCAGCTGCGCTGCCAGTGAGAGCACTTCAGAGCCCAGCTCAGCATTACAGTGGACTCCTCCTACAAGCTGCGGTATTCAACCTATCATTTCCCTCTTTCATTCTTAAAATTGAGGCATTCAGAGCTACAGCACATGCAGGGTGCGCCTATTTGTACTTACCACATGAGAAACCAAAGTGGAGACTTTTAAAGACACAAAACATGCATATGTATGCTCGATTAGATATCAGCTGTGATACTACATACCAGGACAATATTTAAGCTTTGGGAAAGCAGTAAAAAGGACGCATGTCTCAGTGGTGGTCATGAAAACAACTGTCCTCAAAGACCTTCTTTAAGGAGTGGTTGGTTATTAAACCGCAGTGCAGGACTTCAAAGCCAACTGTCCTACAGCAACTCTCGCACACACAAGGAAATGGGTGCAGGAAGCTATACATCCTCAACACTGACTGAGTGTCTGTCCTTTGTCAGTCATTGTTCTCAGCACTGACTACAGGCAAGGAACACAGAGTCTGCAACAGAATCGGGCAGAATGGCCACAGCAGCACTGTCTTCAATAGCAAAAAACTGAAAATAATAACCCAGATCCTGGTGAATAGAAGACCAGATAAAATTGTAGAATAGCAATACAATGGAATATTATATAGCAGGAAGACATGAAATACAATCACGTGCATAAACATGTATGCAAATTTAGAAAATACCACAAAATGTCACAGGAGAATACATATATCATGATTACTTTTACAAACAAGTTCAAAACAAGGTACATCTAAACATTTTATTAAGAACATACACATGTATAATAGAGCTACAAATAAAAAACATGGAAATAATTACTAAAAACGAATCCAGAGCACTTACACTGTATGGTGTGTATGAAGGGAGGAGAGATGGGATAGAAGGAGTTTGTAGGCAGTTAGGAAGCTTGGTAAAAGTCACATTATTTTACCTTTTTACCCATACAGACAGGTTATGGCTGGCACACACTGTTTCACAGCAAATATTTTTAAACAAGACGTGAGGTTACACAATACTTCAAACAAGATGACATCGCCACTTCAGTCACTGTTGTCCAAATGAGAGGCAGCCAACAATAACGGGCAAGTCCATGACATACAAAACAACCCAGTGTGCACGATTGCTCACTCAAGCTGGTAAAGAACCAATGAGCTCGTAGTGCCACGGCCCTGCCCTTCCATATCAGCCCACAGCCACCGCCACCTCTCTGTGTGAGTACTTTGCTCACTGTGGATACTTATTTCTCTAAAGCAGATAATGAGCCAGGCACAGTGGGATTGCAAGTTCAAGGCCAGCCTGAACTGCATAAGGTCTGAGCTAACCTGGGGTTCTGATGAGGAACTAACTGGCAATGTAAAGCATACAACACTTCCTTACTGAATGTTGTTGCCTAGGCACATTCTCCTAACTGTGCATTTGTGTGCTAAGTATTTCCAAAACCTGGGCAACATACAGCCATTCTCCACTGCCTCTCTATCTTCATCAAGGACAGCTTCCTTCTGGGTATGCAAAAATGTCAACCGTTTCTAGACACTGTCTGCCAACATCACCCTGTCTGTGCCTGGGATTTTATGGACTTGCAGCAGTTAAGGGACAGTTTCTCCTAGTCCAGGGAATTCACTGAAAATTCTGGTCTTCAATTCAGAAATTCTGAAAAGCAAAAGTGCTCTTGAAATATTTAACCCATCAGCCACTGAAGTTTTTTATCTTCTTAGTTATGGAGTAGGAAAGGGCAGACTAGTTGAGGCAGCAAATGAGCCAAGGACTCCGCTCTACTGAGTCAACTCCATCTACACCATCAACTCACCAGCAAGTTACAGGAGCTGCTGTGCCTATCCATCAACACACACGCACACACACAGCCAGCTGTGCGACCCAGAATCCACGTGTAACGGGAACGGACAAGGAGGGCAAACTGCAGTCTGTGCACCAGACACTGGGAGCTTCCAAACTCCGCCTAGCACCTGTTAGGCTTTATTTTACTAGATGAACCTGTTGGATCGGGAGACCACCCAAGCACACATTTTCTTTCTTTCTTTCTTCTCAATCTTAGTTCTGCAATGGACAGAAGCAGCACATGGATAGGAAGATGGAGAGCCATCTGGAACCAGGAGGCCAACCATCCTGAGATTTTGCAGCTTTCACTCAGCTTCAAGAATCTGTTTTTTGTTTCTCCCAGAATGTTATGGTTTGTCTTTCCATACATGATCAGAATAATACACTGTAGTTACAGGGACTTATAGCTAACTAGACCTGAAGGGAGGAAGGCCAAGGGCATCTTGTGTCTGTCGCTGTGAGTAAGAATCTAAAACGAAGTGCAGTGACTCAGGCTGCAATCCTGCCCTTGAGAGGTGAGGCAGAGGACTGCCAGGAGTTCAAAGTCAGCCTAGGTAAACAGGCTCTTGCCCAACAAGCTCACAGTGGCCTGCCCCGGGGAGTGGCAGGAGTTCGGTTCTAAACTGAACAACAAGCTTACAGTGGCCTGCCCCGGGGAGCGGCAGGAGTTCAGTTCTAACCAGGTGTCAGTTCCAGCAGTTTCCTGGCTTAAACTGATGCACTGCTTTCTAGTGTCGGAGAGACTATTTCTGCTCCGCACGCTGGTGCCCACCTTTAATCTCAGCACTCGGGAGGCAGAGGCAGGCAGATCTTAGTGAGTTCAAGGCCAGCCTGGTCTTCATGGTGAGTTCCAGGACAGCCAGGGCTACACAGTGAGACCGTCTCAACACACACACACACACACACACACACACACACACACACACACACACACAACAACAACAACAACAACAAAGACGAGAGATTAACTTCTGACAGATTTTAGATCATTTTGATCTCCTAGTGTCTCTGTGCCCACTGATCTCCTTAAACTCTAACACAACTTCAGATCAGGCCCTCCTCTTTGAGATCTAGCACCTCCCTCCTACACTTCATCTCACAATTTCCTTAGTTAGGAACCCAGTGCAGGGCGGGCGAGGAAGACAAAGCGCCAGCGTCTATTTCCCCAGCATGATACACACACTAAAACCACTCTCCTTCAGAGCCTCCCCGCTGACTGTGATCTGAGATCGGGAATGGAAGACGACAAAGGTGGCCGTTTTTTCACTCACCTGTTCAGACAGTCAGGTGCCATGAAGGGCCCAGGAGGGAAGAGCAGGAGACCGTCTCTGCACAAACACCGGTCAGAGAGCAGAAAGGGGCAGTGCTATGAAGTGAGGGACAGCATCCGTGAGACCGTGAGGAGAGGGGCCTCGATGCAGCAGCCAGAGCTCGCTGAAGGTGGGGGAGGTCGAAGAAGGTGTGCCCAGACTGGTCAAGTCCACACAGAGTGTGTGAAAGAAGACAGATGTGCCACCACAGACATGGGCAACTGTGCAAATTCCAAGGGGTGCTCACGGGACAAGATGAGTGTGAGGAGAGCGCCTCCTAGATCTGGGAAATGCAACATTATACCTGGTTTTGTTAGAGCCATCAGAACAGAGTAGCAGGGCAGAACCTGGCTGCTGTGAACCGAAGTGGGACAGAAGGAGACAGACAGACAGACAGAGACAGAGAGACAGAGACAGAGAAGAGAAAGAGAGGGAGGGAAAAAGGGAGAGAGGAGAGAGACAAACAGACAGAGACAGAGGAGAGAAAGAGAGAGGGGGGGATGGAAGAAGGGAGAGAGACAGAGAGACAGGGAGAAAGAGACAGAGAGACAGGGACAGAAAGAGGAGAGAGAGGAGGGAGGGGGAGAGAGAGACAGAGAAAGGAGAGAGGGAGGGAGGGGAGAGAAACAGAGAGAGAGGAGAGAGACAGAGACACGGAGAGAAAGTAAGCAAGCTCCAAAAGCCAACGAGACTCCAGAAGGTGAAAACAAGTCTAGACTGTCTCTTGGAGCCGTCTGTCCGTTTCCCTTGCACACCGATCAGCACAACTGTAACACGGTATGACTCCTGACCACAACCTAACTTCAGTTTCTAGACAGTCCATCTGAAGTCAGCAACAGACACATCAGCCTCCCACAGACCGGGCTCTGCCACCACTACTCTCTGATTTTATCATTCAAAGTCAATAATAACACCTGTCATTGTTTATAGCAAAAAGGGGCTTTTATTTTACACATCATTGGTACACAATACATAGAACTGCCTATAATCAGTCTTAGGAAACAACAGTTACACTTCAAATGGCCAAAGGCCAAGCCTACTTGCAGTTTCTCTATTAGGAGCAGATGCCTACAGGAGCTCTAAATACTAATCACTCCAGACAGAATGTAACAAATGGTCTTTATGTTGTAAGTGCTACCATTTTAAAATAAAAGCCCTTTAGTTACAGCAGACACTCTCTAAGCAGAACTGATTTTTGCTAGTCTACAAGTCTGAAAGAATCGATCAACAATTTCACTTCTCTATAGATGACTATACATGTACTGGATTATGGGGCAAAGATGCCTCATACATGCAATCTGATTATTTTAATCTTTAAATACAGATTGAGTTTATATATAACTTATTTCTAGTTAAATTGCCAAAATAATTTGCTAAACTAAAATAGAGCCAATACAGTATCTTAAAAAACATAATTCTAAGAGCATGCAATATCAATAATATTTTTACTTCTTATGTGAACCGAAGTTCAGAACACAGGACAGAGGCTCATAACACAAAGATCGTTATACAACTGGAGAGGAAAGAAAGAAATTCAACCTAATGTAAATCCTCGTAGTAAGAGATATCTGCCTAGGGGTAGTGAGCTTGGTGTTAGAGCCCTGGCCTAGTTGCCCAGGCCTCGAGTTCAATCTCCAGCATACACACACACAAAACAAGGATGTGGAAGATGGCGGAAAAAGAAAACAATGTCTGCATGACATGGATCACAGCTTCACGATGTGCAAGTCATGTTGGCAGGACGAGTCCTTCTACTGGAGCAGTTCTAACATCGCATGAACTACTAACACCAAAGCCACACTCACCTGCTAAAGGATCTCTCAGTCACCAGCTCCATAACAGAAACAGAAAAATGACTTATGCTTAAGAAAGTAGGCCAATGAAGAAAAAAATACAATTTGGGCAATTTGCAAGGTAAAAAGATTTATTATTTTAACAAATCACTTGATATAGAAAGGCTACCCTTTTGTCAAAGAAGCAAATCGTATGTTAGAACCATGGGCTCATATCTGTCTCCTGGTCTAGAATAGAAGATGCCTTTAAGCAAAATAAACTAAATCACATACTAAATAGACAAAAAAAGTACACACACAAAACCAACATTCTAGTCTGCTATACATCAACTTATTCCTCAACAGAAAGATAAATGTTTCAAGATGTAAACTGTTAACTGATGCAGAGAATAGGGACTGAAAGTCAGAAGTTTTCTAAGAAAGTAACTGGGCTTGAAACATACACTTCCTGTAACTGGCTATTCTAAGCTGAGCACACACATACAACAAAGCCTACCACTCAGTATGTGCAAATCTGCATACCACATAACTTTGGTTAAGACATGTTTAGCTTTATCAGACACATCATGGAAGCTACACAAATGATTACAAACATAATAATGAGGTAAGTTCAAAGTCTCCTAGTGCAAAAAGCAAGCACTGCCCAAAGCAAAGCACATAAATTAAATGAAGGCAGAGTGAAGCTCTCCCCACGGGAGCTGCTGGAATAACCAACCAGAGGTGCTCCTTGTAAACACTGCTTGGAAAGTACCCATTTAATGATTAAGGACTCATGTACCCAAAAAAGGTATTCTAATAACACCAGAGTAGTGCATTTATTTTTTATCTTTAGAGTTCAGAAACCACTCATGTGTCTAATAGTTTGCATATTTTCTTCAAGAGAAATTTAATTAGTGAGACGCATTAATTACAAATACTGTAGTATAAAATCCCAGTCTTTACAAAAATTATATATTAAAATATTCTATACACTTTAAGTTAGTAACTGGCATATATATCAATTCTTCACAATTAGATTCCTCTTCACTGGGCATATTTTATGTAAAGTTGGAGGGTGCAGCTACTCATCACCTTAACTGGCACTGAGACCGTGTGGCAGAAGCAGCCAGGCTTGTGCTCCTGCAGTCACGGCAGCTCGCAGCCGGAAACGTCTTTTCTGCAGCTACTGCCTGTACATACTCATTTCCAAACGGACTAGGCGGCCAAACTAAGAGACTTCAGAAGGTGTAAAGGAAGTTACCTGCAGCCAAATGGTCATGGAATTATCTGCATCTCTAAGGTGGTAAGGAGCCTGAACTGGCTGTCTAGTGCTTTTTATTTCTGGTATACAAAAGCTTATACAATTTTGAGGTAAAAATAATGCAAAAATAAAACATCTAGAGCATTTACAAAAATCTTACAAATGTTTAAAACACTATTTAAAAACCTGTGTCCTGTTAAGGTGCTTACTTCTTTCGTCAGGAGGAGGACACACGCCTTGATTTTTAATGAAGTCAAGGAAAAGCACAGTTAGAGTGAGGAAGACCTCTACAAAGGACAGCGTTCAGGGACACACCTGACTGTAAGGAGAATACAAAACACCAGAGCTGAAAGGGACCGTCACGAAAACTCGTCTAACTCTCTCACCTGCTGGTGAAGAAATTAAGGGCCAGATAGATTAAGTGCTTCAGCTAAAGATATAGTCAGATATATTGGTCATATACCAATCAAGACTATCCACTATCCTTTTTCTATTTGCTAGGATTCTCAGGGGGGAAAAAAAACAAGACAGAGTTCCTGCACTTGCCTTTTTTTTTTTCTTTTAAACTTCTTAGGCTTGTGGTAACTATAAATAAAGGAGTAAGTTTAGGTATCATAAATCCTATGCACTGGAAAGAGTTGGTAGAAGAGCACTGCTCATGGGATAAAGGCAGGAGGATACTCAGGAGGGCATTTACAACGTGGAACACTTTCACCACAGCAAGGCGTACACCAGCCAGTTACTGGACTCATCTCAGTGGCTGCAGATGACTGAGTTACGAGGCCTTTACAAAAGAGAAGGGGCAATACACCTTACAGCTTCTGTCTTTGTTTTGCTCTTGTTTTCTTTATAAGTAGTTATATGGGTAAGGAAGAATCCATATACTAATTTTCAGTCTTTGCTTCTTTCTATTTTTTATTTGGATCTAGAAATGAGCAAATACATTTTAAGAACAACTTACAAACTCAAATTCATAACTGCCAGAAATACAATCAGAGAATACTCTCCGAGAACAGGTCTTCATAACCAGTTACTAATAAATAACCATCACAACAGCTTGAATAAAAACAACTCAACTCAAAGGTGCTTTCTTATTGTTACCTTGAAGCCATCGAACTTGGGTGGCTGGTCCATAGCCCTTTTCGTTCTTTGCTGATATCCTGAATACAATGGCAGGTCTGGATGTGTAATCAATATGCGCATTTGCAAGCTGCCCAGAAGTCACAATGCATGAGGTTTTAAGACCACAGTAGATCCTCATGAACACAAGCTGGCTTGGATTATCCTGCACCTGTGCTGTGCGGATAGCCAAGTAGGCTGAGTATTCCAAAATATTCCCAGAAGGTGAAGTTGGAGGCTCCCAGGAAAGGTGGATCCCTTCGACATTCTAGAGAAGAGGAAGAAAGAGGTGATCCTCTATTATCACTTATCATGTCTTTAGAAGGCAGACCCTTTCCTCCTGTCAATCCACTAGACATCAGAACTCTCACTGCTGATTAGGATAGGACAGCTTAACTGGCTCTACAGTTTACACACACTTTTCACAAAGTGAAGCTTAAATATCCACAATCTGCCTATTGTATCCCCCAGAGAGGATTTTCTTCCTTAGCAAAGAGCACGAGTTATAAAATACAACCCAACTTCGTGTGTTCTGGAATTTAAAACTCTCCAAAATGGGGTTGGGGATTTAGCTCAGTGGTAGAGCGCTTTCCTAAGGCAAGTGCAAGGTCCTGGGTTCAGTCCTCAGCTCCGGGGGTAGGGGTGGGGGTGGGGTGGTAGATGGGGAGGAACCTCTCCAAAATGAACTCTGGATGACGAAACAGGACAATTACAAACTGATTTCCAGTCCTGTGGTTTTATGCTGTAATTGTACTTGTAATTTGGTACTAAAAATACCATGCATGGCTACCAGCACACACTTTTAAACATTTAATCCACCTCCCTTAGGTATCTTTCACAAGTGCCAGTAAGAATCTCTGTATAAGACGGGTAATACCTGAGGGGCGCTCACCAACCTAAGACAGAGCGCCTGTGTGGCCTGGGCAGGCATCTTCGTGATGGGTAAGGTGACCTGCTGATGTCCCACGCAACCTAAGTCAGAAGCTCATTTTTTAGTAAAAGGGGGACCTGTAGGACCCTGGCCCCCCGTTTTGGGTAACTGTTGCCTTGCTTGCTGACCTTGATATCCTCCCTATGCTAATTCTCCTGGGTTCCACCCTCCTGAATGCTTAAGGGAAGTTCCTTGTCTGTATATCCTGCATAATGGGCATTAACAGCTTAGATGCAAGACTGTAAAACATTGGTAGCAAACTTCTGCCCTCCGGGGTTCTCCCATTGTGCTGTAAGCCTGTATTTAAGACCTCCTCCCTCCTTCAATAAACGGCATTCGGCATAAAAAGAAAAAGAAAGAAAGAAAGAAAGAAAGAAAGAAAGAAAGAAAGAAAGAGAAAGAAAGAGAGAGAGAAAGAAAGAAAGAAAGAAAGAAAGAAAGAAAGAAAGAAAGAAGAAAAGAGGAAAAAAAAGAATCTCTGTATCAGATGAATCTTCGTTCTCAATATAATAGTGTTCAGAGGGGTATTTCACAAGTGACAGAACCAAGAGGGTTTCACCCTTGGCAATCTAATGTGATGCCCATAAAAATCAGGTTCATGATACAGAGAATGACCTTTCCTGTAAGTTCTGAAACCTGAAAATTTAGCTTCTCCCCCATGAAACAACGGGAAATGCCATGGACTGGAGGCTGGTCTCCAACCAGGCACCAGATTCACAGGAATACTGATCTTGGACTTGCCCACCTCTGAAACTGCAAATGATATATTTGTATTTTTAAAATAAATCATCTAGATTTGGATAGTTTGCTGTAACATAATAAATTCCCTTTGGCACACAGAAAAGAAATGATAAGGATGGAGAGGTAAACAGCAATGGAGAAAATGTTTTTGTTTATGTTACTGCTGACAAATATTTCCATGATTGGCTAGTGGGGAAAAAAAAGATCTCTAAACCGGCGTTTCCAATAGTTTGCATCACAGACCAGTCTTCCTGGACCTGACAGGTTACCTTGGAGATACGGACTGTGGAAGGAGCTCCAGGAAAACCAGGGATACACGTTTTAAATTCACTGATTTTGCTGAAAGGGCCTATTCCACAACCATTGATTGCAGCAACTCTGAATTTATATACTGTTCCTGGAACAAGATCCTGTTTCTTAAGTAAACTGTAGTCAGGTACATCTGCATTTCCTACCTAAAATGTAAGATATATTGAAGTCAGAAAAAAGGTACACTTATTATTTCAAAGTTATAATTATTCAACTTTTATTAAACAAAAAACTGTTTAAGAATGAGCTGTATTTTAGGGATGCAAGTCCATCATGTATTTCCCTTTCTCACACAAAGAGTAAAACTAACGCAGAACCCAGTAAGTCCCTTCCTGAATCAGATTCATACCCAATGGGGAGTTGATCTGAACCTCTGACTGTACGGAGAAAGGCAAGGGAATTCTGCACATGGGAGGCAGTAGAGGCAGGAAAAACAAAAACAAAAACCCAGAGGTGACATCACAATCAAGAAAAGAAATACCCCATCCCCACGTGAACTTAATTGGGAGAAGAATCTCGGACTTGCTGTCATATAATGGTCTTCCTAGGAGCAATGCCCTTTAGAGACAGGTAAGCAAGCTTGGCAAAGAAGGCGCAACTAACATGTAGGGTAGTTTTATAAATCCTACGCAGGACACTGAATAAATGTTAATGAGGATATGCTCTTGGGTGGCAATACCCTACCATCTATTCCTTTCAGACAGTTGGCAGTTAGTTGTTCTTGCTGACCATCACCACACCTGCCGTGACAGAGCCAGTGGACCACCACACTGTCTGGAAGCCTGGTCATCTCTACTACACAGGAAGGACACCAGATCCCAGAGAGTTTAGACAACTGACTTGCCTCTGTTCAAACTGAGGAATACTGGAACTAGAAATTCAAACTCCAGTTTACTAGCTAGAGATTTTCTGCTCTTTTGTTTTTTAAGAAAAATTAGGTAGCTAACATGTCTTTACAATGAATGTATCCTTATGTGGACACAGATTCATCTCCAGCCAGGGATCCTCATTAGCCATAAAAGTAGTAATTATTTACTAGACTTTTTTTTTAAAATCAAAAATGGAAAATATTTGCCGGGTGGTGGTGGTACACACTTTTAATCCCAGCACTTTGGAAGCAGAGGAAGTCAGATCTCTGTGAGTTCAAGGCCAGCCTGGTCTACAGAGCAAGTTCCAGGACAGCCAGAGCTACGCAGAGAAACCGTCTTGAAAAACCAAAATAATAATAATAATGAAATAAAAGAATTGAAAATATTCAATATGAAAAAGAGGGAAGGATGCCAAAAGTTTTGCTAGAGAAATTAAACTGGTAAGTGATTTTATGTGTGTGTGTGTGTGTGTGTGTGTGTGTGTGTGTGTGTGTGTACACGATTTTATGTGTGTGTGATATAGGTTGGTTGGGATACCCTTTATCTGAAATAATTGGGTACAGCTACTTTTTTGAGATAGGCTCTCACTATGTAGCTCTGGTTGTCCTAAAACTCACTATGTAGACCTGGCTGGCCTAATACTCACAGAGATCTGTCTGCCTCTGACTGCTGAGTGCTGGGATTAAAGGCGTGCACCACCATGCCCAGCTTGAAGCAGGTTTTTTCATTGTGTTTGCCTGTTTGCGTGTGTGTGTGTGTGTGTGTGTGTGTGTGTGTGTGTGTGTGTGGTTTTTTTTGTTTTGTTTTTGTTTTTGTTGTTTTTGAGAGGTTTCTTTATGTAGCCCTAGCTGTCCTGAAACTCACTTTGCAGACCAGGCTGTCCTGGAACTCAAAGATCTGCCAGCCTCTGCCTTCTGAACGCTGGGATTAAAGGTGTGCACCACCATCGCTTGGCAAAATATTTTTTAAATGAACTATTTGTGTCACAGTTATAAAAGCAGCATTAAAGAATGTAAGATGATTACATATACAGAACTCTCAAAATACACCGTGGAAAGATCCCAACTTCATTCCTTCAAATGACCTGAATCAGAGTTATCAAAAATAATCTCATTCCCAAGGTTCATAATTCACTTTTTGTACATTTTGCTTGCTTTATGAAGTGTTAGGAATTGTAGCCAAACTTATACACATGCTAGACATGCATTCTACTAATTATCTCCTCAGCCCTCAAAATGTAGAAAATTTACCAACAGTTACCTTTGACATACTTTGTTTTCCTTTTGGTAGCAAATAAAACTGGCTCACCAAAGCAGTATTGTTTTTAAAAATTCCCACATCACACCATTGTTGTTCTGTTTTCAAAACGGCCACTGGATTTGAAGGTGTCTCTTTCTAATTTCAGAGAAAGGAAAGTTTATAAAGACCTTATTGACTATAGAAATGTCAAACTTGTGTAATCCCATACAGTGGTCTACAAGTACACACCTGGGTGAACAGCACACACTACTAGTTCACAATGAACGGGATGCCAATTAAACACAGGGGTAACAGGGACTCTCCGCCAGGAGCTTGCTATGAGCCTGGCTGAGGTTGGCATGCTTCCACCTCAGCGGCAGGTTAACGTACCAGCTGTTAGAGAACACTGTCATGTCAGAGACCCTCAGAAAGCAGACAGAATCCCTTCGGAGAAATGCTACAGGAACAAAGTTCATTCCAACTGGCCTTGTCTCTAGACTCAAAACTAGTAAGTAGAGATCCAGTGATCTTTGTATCTGAAATACCTGTGCTTCTCCAAAACTAAAAGGAGAAAAAAATGTTCAAAACTAAAATGCAATGTGAATAGACTTCAATCTATATGAAAAAGAGGAGAAGATTACACTGGTCTGCATTTCTTTTCTCTGCTTTAAAAACAGACTTTCTCTAACTTTCAGTGGTGAGCTATCCTTACTCCCAGAACTAACCTTTCAAAACCATCTTTTTATAAATGAGACATTATTTCCAGAAGCTCAAAACAAATGTGCACGTCAGTTATTTATTTCTGACTTAATATACAACAGCAGAGGCACATGCTTATCACTGACATTTCTGTTATTCAGGCTAGCACACACAACAAAATCAACTGACTGGAAGTCTTAAAAGCTTAGGGACAGCTCTGAACTCATCTTCATTTGCTAAAACTGGAAAAACTCAACAACTTTCATGAAGCTCCTGGCTCCAACTGAAATAACAAACACAACTGTGACTGATATGTCACAAAACAGACTCAAAAGGAAAACCTTTCCACTTAATAATCCCTCCCTGAGAAGAGTCTACAAACACAGACTTAACATTCTGGAAAGGGGAACACCGATGAAGGAAGATACATGAGCAAAATTCCAAAAATGAAAAGAAAAAAAGTATGGAAAATTCTTAAAGACTCTTAAAAAACAAGCAAGGAATCATAATAATCACAGCAATCAAGTGAAATGACCGTTTTTTAAACCCCTAAAAACAGTATGTATGTATGATCCTTATATTTATCTACTTAAGGCAATCCTGATGTATCTGTGAGGCACTTTGCAAGCATTTCAGTTTGGTGCTATGCAGATCCATTATGACCACCCATGAAACAACTCACTGTCTGATTTTTGAGCTAGCCTCCATGTATGTCAATCTATTAGAGCAATGTTCTGCTGTGCTCCTATGAAGTAGTTACCCAAGTACTTCCGTCCCTTAACAAATTCCTTTAACCATTAATTTACATTAATGCACACATACATATGTCCATTTAAATACACATAAACTAGAGAAGAATGTCAAAACGATTTGTGGCCTCACATCCCAAAGACAGTCACCTAGCAGTTGTGGCTGCATTGTGAGGTGGTATACTGAGAATGTGAATATGTATATTAAATGAATTTTTACCTCAAAATTGGGACCACAAAATAGGCATTATTATTGTAGCCATCTTTTTTCACTAACTATATTATGAACATTTCCTATTCATCTACCTACGTGTAAATTTATATCAATTCCTACCACATGAGACCTGAGACCCTTTTTATTTAAACACACACACTCATCTAGAACATCATCTCCACCAGATCATACACTTACAGAAAAGGGCGTTGCTGAAGCATGCACCTCTACACGGCTGATCTTAGTTGCAGGCAGAGCACATATTTCATCAACTGAAAATCAAACCATCAGTTAAGTATTTAATCATTCAGACATACTAAAACAGTTCATAAATATACAGGGTATTTAATGCCACCAAACAATTAAACATAGTCCATATTCTATGTATTTTACCATAATTAAAAGAACCGAAGAACTGGGGAGCTGGGGAGTTATCTCAATCCCAGAACCGATGTAAAAAAAACTGGGCACGATCTTATTATCCCAGTGCTGGTGAAGCAGAGAAAGGCAGATCTCTGGGGCTTGTTTGTCAGCCAGCTTAGTTAAATTAGCAAGCTCCATGTAAAAATTGGAGACCCTATCTCAAAGAACAGGGTGGAGAGTGACTGAGGAAGACACACAGGGTGTCTCTAGCCTTCTCATGCACACACATGCACATCTGTGGATACACACATGCATGCACATGCACACACAAACACATGCACACAAAATGGGAAAAACAGCCAGAGATATCAGTGATCAATAATCACTCAAACTAGTCACAGTGTTCCTTTCATAAGGGTTGATGACTAGCTCTAATCAAAGATGAACCTGGCTCCTAGCACAGGAGAACAAGTGACAAAGTCATCCGTCAAGCTTGGAGGACTGTCGATCCTCAGGACCAACCTTTCCTAAGGGATGGGGTGTGCTCAACTTACTCCAGTGGAGGAGATAAGCGTCATCTTAGTGTGTGCTGGTCTGAATACTTCACATACAGGAACAAGGAATATACTGGGATGGGGGATGTAGCTCAGCGTAGCATCAGAACGTTCAATTATTAATGGGACAGGCAACAAAAACTTGTCTAACTTTTGAGGTTAATAGGAGATATAGTTGGGTGCAGAGATCTACCCTATAATCTCAGCATTCAGAAGGATCTCAAGGTAGGAGATCAGGCTGGGCTACATAGTGAGATTTAAAAAAAAAGAACTATTTTATGTACATTGGTGGAACTGGAATTACAGACAGTTATGATCTGCCATGTGGGTGCTGAGAATTAAACCCAGGTTCTCTAGAAGAGCAGCCAGTGCTCTTAACCACTGAGCTGTCTCTCCACCCCCATAGTGAGATCTTATCTCACAAAAAACAAAGTCAAAGAAAAAAAGACATGTATATTTATCTTAACTGCTTCATGATTTGCTCCACAGTGGAATTCCCATCTGCATTAGTAATTCTGATGATTTCTAAGTATAAATGGTTCAAAATGCAGTATGTGAAATATGTCCCAAACCTTTAGATTTGGTACTGAACGCTGCTGGAGAAGTCCCATCTTCAGCACCTGCCTCATTTGAACTGGATGGTTCAGTTTTAATAGCCTGCTGGGCTCACATAGTTTGCATGCTGGAAACAGTACTAGAGAGCCAAGTTCCAGGAATCACTGCTCTTAGGTCCAGGCAACTACTAAGTCCACCTACATGTGCTGAAGCATGAGGACCTGAGTTTAAAGGGAAAGGTAGAGACCCTGGAGGTTTCTGAGTTACTACTTTTGTTGTGCACTTCTTGGCGCTTTCAGTTTCCAGTCAAAACTTGAGCACTGTACGCAGCACTAATATGGATTTACCACGGGGTAGAAAATGTTTACAAAAGGGCACTGGACCCATCACGGACATCTAACATCTCAGCTCCCTTTTCCACTTGAAATACTGACACTGTTTGTTACTGAACTATAGATCAAATGACTCTGTCACTCGGTTTTAGGGTGTGTGTGTTGTGGGGGGGCATGAGTTTCTTCAGTGTTCTATCTTTTCCTGCCTAAACCAGAAATGTATTTGTGATCCTGTCCATTTTCTGTCTTCTCTCCCATTGTGGAAAATAAAGTTATATTCATGTATCCCACAATACTGAAGACTTCCTACAGGGTATTATGTTTATTTCTTAGATGGTGAAGGAAGACAGGGTTCATGTCCCATAAATTTCTTCATTTGGTACATACGTATACATAAACATACATATACAAAGAGTCACAAACTGTAATGCCTACTATAAGGGAAAAAACAAAAACAAACAACAACATTTATCTTTTCCTAAGCTAGGGGCCTCCTTTCTCACTCTCTTCAGCGAGGTGTTTTTGTTTTGTTTTGTTTTGTTTTCTGAGAAAGGGTTTCTCTGTGTAGCTTTGGTGCCTGAACTGGATCTCACTCTGTAGACCAGACTGGCCTCAAACTTACAGAGATCTGCCTGGCTCTGCTTCCTGAGTGCTGGGATGAAAGGGATGTGCCACCACTGCCCGGCTCTACCGGGATTCTTAAACTGAGCTTCCTTCTCTGCCAGTAAGTACCTTGGGCTGTAAACACTAGTCACCAATCACTCACTAGTCGAGCACACATGTATGACCTGGGCACAACACTGGCTGTTGGGAATCTAGCAGTGAACATGTCCACAAGGCCTCCCTCCGCTCCTGTGGCACTTACATTTGTATTTCTAGCCGAGAACTGCTTCCTAGCCTGCACACTATGGATCTAACTGCCCAGTGTGCTCCTCCAGGACCTATCTGGGTTCACAGGTAGACACTCTTCCTGAGTGTCCTTGTTCCTGCACTGTCACTCTGATGAAGAGCCGTGTCCACTCTCATGGTCAACTAAAAAGTCTTGCTTGACTCGCTTTTTTCTCTCATAGCCAACCAGTTGCCAAGTTGAGTTAATATGCCTTTTTAAGGGCATCTTCAATGTTTTGTTTTCATTCTGTCTTACCCACTGTTTTGTCTTTATGCACACCTATCTGAGAGTACTAAAAAAAGCCCTACCCAGTCTTTCAATTCTTTCCTAAAACGTCTCTTCCTCCGGTAAAGTCAGGTTTACTTTCAAGGAAAACACAATCTAATCCTATCACCCCTTTCCTCTTGGAGACACACACTGGCCGCTCTTCCATCTGTAAAGGATGTCAAGCTCTGTGTAACCTAGACTGAGCAGCCATCCCTGACACGGAGTGCTTATGATGTGTCAGGCACCGTCCCACAACCTCTGGCTTTACTGTTTTTTTTTTTTTTTGTTTGTTTGTTCAGTACCAACTTTACTCAGGATTTAGAATCTCAAGCTCAAGTTTGTTTTCACAATATAAACTTCTTCGCAAGACAAAAAGTTACAAATAAGAAATCTTAAATTGGAAGTTTAGGACCAAGCTTATCTATACCAAATAATACCTTTTTATCAAGAAAGCCAGTGACCCTGTCAGGTGTAGTGGACATACCTATGATCCTAGCACCTGGAAGGGTGAGGCAGGAGAATCACTAGGAGCTGAGGCTAGCCTGTGATACCTAGTGAGTCCTAGGCCAGTCTGGGATACAGAGTGAGCCTATCTCAAAACAAAAATAAAATAAAATAAAAGCTGGGTGGTGGTGATGGTACACACCTTTAATTCCAGCACTTGGGAAGCAGAAACAAGTGGATCTCTGTAAGCTCAAGACCAGCCTGGTCTACAGAGCTACACAGAGAAACCCTGCCTCAAAAAAACCAACCAACAAACCAACCAACCAACCAACCAAAACAAAAGCAGAGAGAAGAAAAATCAAGCAAAGGAAAAGGAAAGAAACTCAATGAAGTGCTCCTTCTGTGTAAGCAGAGCAATAGAACAGTACAACAAATAATCTTTCTAGAGTATGTTTATCTACTGTTCAAAATGGAAATAAGAATGTTTATTCTGTTTTATTTGAATCCCTCAACCACTAGATTTAGAACAGCTATCACAGTATCTTAAAATTAAAAAGCTACATTTCTATTCCAAGGGTATACCAAAATAAAATTTATAAAATAATTGCAGATATTGAAATCATAAGCAATATTTGATATATATCTCAATGGCATCTGAATATTCAAATACAACCAGGCATGGTGGATCGTGCCTACAATCTCAACACTTTATAGGCTGAGGCAGGAGGATTGCCACAAGTTTAGGTCAGCCTAGGCTAAAATAGTGACATGGGCTACAGAGTAAGATCCTGTTTAAAAAACAAAAATAAAAAACCTAAAAACCAAAACAAAATACAACAGAATATTCAAATAAAAAAAATCACCAAATTATGAGCTGTCTTGTAAATGCAAGTGATTAATGAACAGTTCCCATAACTGAATTACCTTAATTCAGATACCTGCTACACGACTATTTACTAAATGACAACTATTCATCAAGCACAGATCTCAGCCTTTTGGAAAGAGGAACAAGATGAATAAATAACCTCTTACATAAAAAGTGACAGAAAATAAGCACAAGGAAAGTCACACTGTCCACACTGACCAAAGTCAATTCAACAAGAACTTCCCTGACTGCATTTCACACTTATAATCTGTCAATGAGGCTCACTATGAAGAAAGTGATTAAAACCATGTAATATAAGTACTTGCCTTTAATCCCAGCTCTCAGGAGGCAGAGGCAGATGGAGCTCTGTTAGTTTGAGGTCAGCCAAAGCTACACAGTAAGACTCGAACACACACACACCCCACCCCACTCCCCAAGGACAGTGTAATTGTCTACTTTTTCAGTAACTCTAAGATGCTCTACCAATGTTATAAAGGTTTAATTTGATTTAAAATGTAACCTTATACCTTCATTCTTCCATAGCATATCCGTCACACAACTGTTATTATTAGAAGCATTAGGCGCCAAAGGTGAATGTAAAGCAGCATTAGAATCTGTTGCTCTGAAATCTGGTTTGTTTCTCACTGCAGTTCCCTTCATGGCTGTGTGTTCAGTTTTTGCACTGTTTACTGTATCACTAACCTACAAGAAATAAAATAGTTCATCATAGGAAGTAATGTGCAATAAATAGAAGTAAAAACTTAAAAAAACAAGTAAAACAATTTACAAGTACATTTGGGAAAGTAAATTCACCAGCAGGGAGTGGTGTTGCACGCTTGTAACTCCAGGTCATTTGAGACACAGGCAGAAAGCTCCAGTGCTCTAGGTAGCCTAGGCTAGGAAGTAAGATTCCCAAAACAACGACAGAAACTCAAATTTACTAAAATATAAAACATTTAAAATTAGATCCCTAATTTTATAATCATTCTTTAGCCTAGTAGTTTTAAGATTTTTTTTTTCACCTAATCTCCTTGTTCCAAAGATTATTATTTTTAGTTTAGCTTTTTCAAATGGTGGCTAGTATTTCAAGTATTTATGTAGCACACGTAAGGAGGCCATGAAAACTGCTTTAGCATTTTTATTAACAATTTTTTTTGGAGACAAGGTTTCTCGGTGTAGCCCTGGCTGTCCTGGAATTTTCTTTGTAGATCAGGCTGCCCTCAAACTCATAGAGATCCACCTGCCTCTACCTCCCAAGTGCTGGGATTAAAGGTGTGTGCCACCATTGCCTGGCATTAATAATTTTTTAACTGATTGTGTGTATAATGTGCAACGGTACACACATGCCATGACACAAATGTGTGGTCAGAGGACAACTCTATGTGTCCGTTTCCTAATGCTTTTATGTGGGTTTTGGGGACTGAACTATGGTGGGCAGGCTTGCATAGTAAGTTCTTGACTCACTGAGCCATTTTGTTAACAGCTCCTATTCAATTTTTAAAAAACAAATCAGACACATAGCCAAAAGGGCTGATGATTCCTAAGAGGAAAATTTCAGCAAATGAATTATTCTGTATGACTGAGTTTTACATATAAAGATTCAACACACTACACATCAAAATTATTTACTATTAAACATTTGGTCAGAAACCTTCCTAATGCTGAGCCTGGAGGTCTGGACATATAATTCTGGCTACTCTGTGAGGATGGGGTAGAGGAGATGGAACCCAGGAAAGAGAAGAGGAAAGAGGAAGGGAAGGAGAGAGGAGGGGGGAGACAGACTAAATATACTATAATGAACACATTTAAATTTTATGGCAGTCCAAGTTATCAGTAACAACATCATCAATTATATAGCCATGGAACTATAAAAAATGACCTGCCTTTCTTCAAGTACTCCAATGTTGCTGCTGTTTTACCTGAGCGCGCGCGTGTGCGTGTGCGTGTGCGTGTGCGTGTGCGTGTGCGTGTGTGTGTGTGTGTGTGTGTGTTTATACTCACTGAGCCATCTTGCTGGCCTCTAGATTTTTAATTTGCTGGTGAGTTGCTGACTCGAATTTTACAAAAACCATTACATGAATTTTGGCTCCCAAGGAATCAGGATGGAATTTCCAACAATGTATGGAATGGACCTAAACATACTTCTGCCATTTTGTCTACATTATTTATGTGAGGTGGCATTCTCAGCATTTATAATAATAAAATAAAAATGGCCATCAATTTTCAAAAACACTGAAGATGTTCTAAATCCTCCAGTTAACAAAGCACAACCATCTCATCAGTATGCAAATTTGCTTAATAACAGTAATCTGTATATATACCAAATAATTATTTTAAAAGCAATTTCTCAGGCTGGGGAGATGACTCAGTTGATAAAATACTTTCAGCACAAACATGAGGAGCTGAGTTCAATCGCCAGGACCCAAATAAAAACTCATGCGAGCCGGGTGGTGGTGGTGCACGCCTTTAATCCCAGCACTTGGGAGGCAGAGCCAGGTGGATCTTTGTGAGTTCGAGGCCAGCCTGGTCTACAGAGTGAGGTCCAGGAAATGCGCAAAGCTACACAGAGAAACCCTGTCTCGAAAAACCAAAAAAACAAAAAACAAAAAAACTCATTCGAAAAAGCTTCCTTGTGGTGGTGCACGCCTGTAAGCCCGGTGCTGGGGAGACAGAGACAGGAGGATCCCTGGGTCTCACTGGCCAGCCAGTCCAGTTGGATTTACAAGACCTAGGTTCAGGGAGATCCCATCTTAAATACATGGTGCAGAGTGACTGAGGAGGATACCTGGTGTTGACCTCTGTCTTCCATGTGATCTTGCATACAAATGTACACTTGCATACACACACAATACACTTCTCTATCAATTATTATTAGCAAATACTTTATTTGTATACTTATTTTATATACCTATATATTGGATTATGCAAAATTTTCTTGGGCAAAAAAATGGGTTGTGAATCGAAGAAGTTTAGGAGGTCCTGGACTAAAGGATGAAGAAGGGCTCCAGGAAACAAAAAGAAAAAGAAGCAAAGAAATTGCTTTAGATGTTGGGCTTTGATTATGAATTAATTGTAGGAAAGGACAAAAAAACTAAAAAGGGAGGCAGCTAACAGCAGGAAAAGCTAAGCTGTATGTGAAGGAACAATACTAATGGCTCACTGCAGGGCTCATTTATGAATACCTCATCACTGTGACACAAACATCAAGTTCAATTCCACTAAAAACACTTCAAGGCTGGAGAGGAGTGAAAATGGGGAGGGGTGTCATCAAGTCTTCACCTTCCATTATTCTTTCTGTATGTGTATGTGAACCTGTCTGCACGTGTGTGGAGACCAGAGGACACCTCGGCTGCAGGTTTCTGAGACAGGAGTCCTCCAGTGGCCTAGGATTTGCCAAGGAGGCTCGGCTGGCTGGCCAGTGGGCCCTGCGACTCCTCCTGCCCCTCCTCCTAGTACTGGGATCCCCAGCACTCACCACTACTCCCAGTATCCTCTGTTCTTATTGAAGAGAAGTGATCAAAAGCTAGAAAGTAAAGGTGTAACAAAAAAAGGATTTAATTTATTGCTTTGCTCTCTATGTAGCTCTGGCTGTCCTGGAACTCACTCTGTGACCAGGCTGGCCTCAAACTCACAGACATGTCACCGCCTCTGCTTCCCGAGTGCTGGCATTATAGACGGGCTACCACACCCAACTAGGATTTCATTCAAGTGTGCACAGCTAGACACTAAAAGAAAGCTAGAAGGGTTGAAAGGAGTTGTTTTTAGCAAGACTCAAGAACAGGGAGGGGCAAGGCAGTCACCCACTGTCTTCCCACCAACCATGCAGTACGTACTGTTCAGCTGATGATATACACACAATACTCATGACACATGGAGACACACAATGTAAATGTAGTGTGTCTTCTAAAACAGGCTACTCACAAACTGTATGAGCAAAACTTGTAATATCTCCTTCCTGAACAACTACAGTATTTTCTCATCCTCTCGGTCATGCTCAGAACAGGACTATACCTCATCCCTTCCTATGGAAAGGATTCACTGATATCAACAGCAGTTTTCCCAGATGAAATTTTAATAAGCCAAGCCATTAATATCCACAAATACTTACCATGACCACTTCATAAGGAACAAGTAAACTCACACAAAGTTGTTCAGTTTAGCTATTGACAGTCTTTGGTAAATAAAATAGTTAATATGTAAATATTCTTAAATCATATTTATAGATGCAGAATAAATATATGTGTAACATCTAAGAATATCACAATATATACATAAAAATACTTTCTTGGAGTTGAGACAGGGTTTTGTGTAGTTCAGGCTGGCTGAGGCTGGCCTTGATCTTCTGGACCTCCTGGCTCCACCTCTCCAGTGCTGGGATTACAGCCTGGCTCCTAAGTACCAATTCAAGAGGAACAGCATCCAATGCTATGTGCACTGAGACTAGACTTCTCTCCAACAAGGTTGTTCAAGTCAGGCTCCGTCATAAGAAGTCTGTGGAACCTTTTTCTCCTTTTACTTCTGTGGTGCTACAGACAGAATCCATGGTCTCGTGTATGCTACCAAGCACTCTAACACTGAACCTCATCCCCAGCCCTGTGAAAACCGGGTTGCCTGGACATCTCAGAGGGGGTTCTCATATGAAGCCAGGAGTAATTATTCAGAGTAATATGCAAAAAAAACCTCTGTAAACCTGGGACTAAAGCCATAAATATTCATTTGTCATCACAGGGGCATCAACTTACACTGTTATGAAGGATGCTATTACTGCCTTGTCTGTGAGGGTCCATCCTGCCTCCTGTAGGAATGAGAAAGTTCACACTGATATGCTCTTAATTAGCATCCATAAAATATGTTGTAAATAGTTATAAGTTTACATTAAAGATTAAAATATCATCTTTATCCATGTTTATCTGCTTCCTTAATAGTTATTTAATAGTTGCTGAAGACTGTAACAAATTTTGTTACTTTCCAAGGGCCTGTTCAGTTAAAAACACTTTTGAAAACCAGTGAAATATTTCTGAAAGCTAATTAAAAACATGTCTGGAACTCAAGTAATATAGATTTCCAAGTACACAGAATGAACTGCAGGAAAGCACTCTATGCACCTTTGAGTTCTGCTACAACAAAGAGTGAGACAGCCAGGCTTCAGAGCTGACACTCAGGAAAGCTGGTTTGCCAGGTATATACCAGGGCATCTTAAAATTCATGCATTTTCCTGAACCAAGCATCATCACAGGACTTTCTGCAGTATGTTTTTCAAAAGCACATGAGCAGACATGCATTCTTTAAGCATGACACTTATTTTACCTAGCATATTTGGTGCTGCTGAAGAATCAGGTGATGCAGCTTGGTATGGCAAGTCAGTATTCAATTGCAAAAGATAGCCCTCAACCGTCGGCACTTCGTCCCACTTGACATGGAAAGAGTTGGTAGTAGCTTTGATCAACTGGACTTGTGATGGTGCTGGCGGTTTCTCTAAAGAAAAACATTTATATAGGGCCTTTAGTTTCAAAAGCATCAATAAGTTGCCAACACAGTTTTGGTGGACAGTTTTGAAAACACCAGCAATGAGCGCGGTGTCTGCTTACTGAAGACACTTCAACAAAGAGAGTCAAATCAAAGGGGTCTGAAGCTCTCTATTTTACTCACTTCCTTCTACAAATAAAACAACCCAGAACCAAACTACTTGTGTCATTAGAATCAGAGGGCGAAAGGTCTACCCTGAACCTAATCGTGTCTGAAAGACTGAGGGGTGAGACTGGGTGTTACAGAATTACTGCTTTGTTGTTTGACCTTCATAAATTCTAGTTTTTTTAATTTAAAGAACTGATTTTCAACCAACAGCATACATGCTAGAAATACTGCTATTAGCAAAGATGACTTGGATATATTTTGGAAAAATAGTAAGTTTTAATATCCCTTTAACCAAAACACATAACCTTGGTATAAAATATCACTAACATAAAGAAAAATATTGCTAACATTTTCACAAGTAACAGATCTTTAAGATTTAAGATTACAGTCAGGTGGTGGGTGGCACACACCTTTAACCCCAGCACTTGGGAGGCAGAAGCAAATGAATCTCTGAGTTTAAGACCAGCCTGGTCTGTCTACACAGCAAGTTCCAGCACAGCCTGTATACACAGAGAAACCTTGTCTTGGAAAACAAAAACAAAAAAGATCTGAAATTATGGATTTTATGACAATATCTTTGGTCCAACCTTCTGTGTATACTTAGGATGTCAGCAAGTTTCACAACTGAGAGAAGTATGTTCCTAGCTTTGGACAGTTAGCTAAGAAAATCCATCTTTGTGATTTGCTCAGCTGTCTAGAGCAAGTCTAATATTAATATCTACTTCACTTTTAAATACCTCTTTAAAATATTTTAATCATTATTTTATGTATATAGGTGTTTTGCCTTCATGTATCTCTGTACATCATGTGCATGCCTGGTGCACAGAGACCAGGAGAAGGTGTTGGGTCCCCTGGAAGTGGAGTTACAGATGGTTGTGAGGAACCACGTGGGTTCGGGAATTGAACTCTGGTCCTCTAGAAAAACAGCCTGTGCTCTTATCTGCTGAGTCATCTCTCCAACCTCAAATGTATCTTTTTACTGATGATCAGCAACATATGGCCACAGCCAGTCCATGCCTGTTTCCTAAACAAGTTTTGTGGAAATACAGCAAGACTCATTTGTTAGTGTATTTTGCCTGGGGTTGCTTTCATGCTTCAAGATGAGTTAGGAGACCATATGGCCTAGTTCCTTCAATAATTCCCATATAAAGTCCTCCACCATCCCTTTAACAATCCAAGCTGTTTATATCCGCTCAAGGTAAGACAACTCATACCTGAGTAAAAAGCAAACATTTTGGAAAGTCCAGAAAGTAGACCAAACAGAGATATTAGGGTAGAAGACATGAAGAGAATTTTAAAAACTGTAAATCCTGAAATAAATTTCTATGAAACTAAACAATATGAGTTTCCAGACTGAAAAGGCCCACTGAGTACTGCTCACAATAGATTAAAAACAGATATCTAGCCGCCGGGCGGTGATGGCGCACGCCTTTAATCCCAGCACTCGGGAGGCAGAGCCAGGCGGATCTCTGTGAGATCGAGGCCAGCCTGGGCTACCAAGTGAGTCCCAGGAAAGGTGCAAAGTTACACAGAGAAACCCTGTCTCGAAAAAACCAAAAAAAACAAAAACAAAACAAAACAAAAAAAAACATATCCAGGGCTGAAGAGATGGCTAGTGAACATCAGCTATTCTTCCAGTGAACCTGAGTTTACTTCCTAGCACACACACATCAACTGGGTCACAACCATTTGTAGTTCCCACTCTAGGGGATCACATGCCTCTGGCTTCTGAAGGCACCTGCACTCACTTGCACATGCTAAAATTCATACATATACACACCTACAAACAATTAAAAATAACAAAAACAAAACCTCCTTTAAAAAGCAAAACAAGCCAGGCGGTGGTGGCATATGCCTTTAATCCCAGCACTCAGGAGACAGAGCCAGGCAGATCTCTGTGAATTCGAGGCCAGCCTGGTCTACAGAGCGAAATCCAGGACAGGCTCCAAAACTACACAGAGAAACCCTGTTTCAGAAAAAAAAAAAAAAAAAAAAAAAAAAAAACCAACAAAACAAAACACAAGCAAACATGTAAGCAAGGCAGAATGGTGGCACATACCTAAGGCAGGAGGACTGTATAGTTAAGGCCTCTTGGGCTATTTTGGAAGACTGTCTAAATAAACAGAAACAAATCACCCGCATCATAAAATTTTAAAATTGCAAGAATAGGTGAAAAAAATTACAAAGCTTCTAGAGGCAGGGGAAGGGAAAAAGGTCTTGTTAAAAAGAACCAAAACTGAAACCTGGAAAATGTAAGGAAGACAACTCAAGTTCCAGGCATAGGTACCTAGTAGGACTCCAGTCACTCAGGAAATAAAGCAATCATCAACAAATGGGACTGCATGGAATTGATTTTTTTCACAGCAAAGGAAAGTGCTAATCGAGTAAAGAGGTTGACTACAGAATGGAGGAAAGTCTTTGTCATCTGTAAAGGATTGTTATCTAAAATATACAGAGAACTCAAAATCCTAACAGCAAGAAAACAAACAATCCAATTAAAAAAAATGGGTTGAGGAGCAGAGAATTTTCCAAAGAGAAATAAAAATGGCTAATAAATATTTTAAAAATGTGTTCAACATCCTCGACCACCAGAGAAATGCAAATTAAAACTACTCCGAGACTCTGTCTCATCCTGGTCTTAGTGGGTCATCATCACAACAACAAATGACAGTGGACACTGAAAAAGGTGGACACAAGAAACTGCTGGCCCGACTGTAAACTGGACAGACATTACGGACATAAATGAGGGACCCTCCAAGGGCTAGAGAGAAGTCCCCCTTGATTTAGTTATACCACTCCTGGGCATCTATCTAGGGGACTTTACATTCCATTACAGACATACTTCCTCATCTGTATCTATGGCTGCTCTATTCATAATAGCAAGGAAATGGATCAGACTAAATGTCCATCAATAAGTGAGTAAAGAATGAAAAACTGGTACATAGGCACAAAGAAAAACCGAACTACAGTTTGAATAGATGGAGCTGCAAAGTATAAATGAGGTAGAGGTTTAGAAAGACAACACGTCCTCTCATGTGGGTCTCAGCCTCTGACCTCTGTATCACTATATGAATGTCTGTATAGGATGAGGCGGCAGACTCCAGTAAACAGGAAAGGGGCCTGAGAGAGGGAGAAAAAATAACTTTCAGCAGAAAGTTACCCTAGAATTAAATCTTACTGTTGTCTATGTCTTAATTAAAACTCAAAAAGTCATGATTGATTAGCATCTGACCATTTATGAGAAATCTTAAATTCCCAATTATGTTGTTGGAATTTCTGTTCTAATTTACTTCAGACTCATTTCCTCTTCTGATTATCTATGTTGCTGAGGATGCTGCTGTGTTCTGCATTTGCACATTTCTACAACTATCTCCACTGAGTTTCATTTGATTTTAATCTTGATGCTTTCATTTTTCATTCTCATTATGTAAATTTAAATCTTCCAATAAAAACTTGAAAACAACAGGTTAACATATGAAAGAAGCCAAGAGACAAAAAAGGAAGAACTAAACTGAGAAGTGGCTTGAGACCTTGTCATAGAAGAGACCAGTGCTGTTGCTGCTGTTGTTGTGAGACATCAAACTAAGACACTTTACTTCACTGTTGTCATATGTAGGGGTGTTTGCTTACATTTGTCCAAGTACCTGTGGAGGCCACAAACGGGCATCAGATACCCTAGATGTGTTTTTGTGTGTTTTGCTTACATGTATGTGTGGGGCCTGAGGAGGCCAGAAGAGGGCATCAGATCCTCTGCAAATGGAGTTACAGATGGTTGTGAACGGCCCTGTGGATGCTGGGAATCAGAGCCAGGGCCTCTGGAAGAGCAGCCAGCACTATTAACTGCTCAGGGGGTCTCTCCAGCCCCATGGCACTTATAAGATTCTCTGGGTTTTAGCATAAAATTCTATTTACATCAAAGCTATCAAATAAATTTATATGTACTCATTTTTTTTTCTTATAATTTTAGCAACTGAAGCTTGTCTTTGTATTATCTGTGTCCTGGCTAATTTTATGCCAACTTGACACAAGCTAGAGTCATCTGAAAGGAGGGACCTCAACTGAGAAAAGGCCTCCATAAGATCCAGCTGTAGGCATTTTCTTAATTAGTGACCGACCAATGGAGAGGGCCCAGCCCATGTGGGTGGTGCCATCCTGGGCTGTGGTCCTGGGCTCTCTAAGAAAGCAGGCTGAACAAGACATGGGGAACAAGCCAGTAAGTAGCATCCCTCCATGGCCTCTCTGCATCAGCTCCTGCCTCCAGGTTCCTGCCCTGTCTGAGTTCATGTCCTGACTTCCTTCAAAGATCAACAGTGCTGAGGAAATGTAAGCCAAATAAACCCTTTCCTCTGCAAATTGCTTTGGTTATGGTTCCACCACAGTGAAAGAAACCCTAACTAGGACAATCAGTTAGTAAATCTCAATTTAAAAGACAAATCAGTAAAGTGGATTTTCTGAATTTCTTTCTCTTTGCTATTGCGCTCTTTTAATGAAAGCATCTAGTCTCCAGTTTAGGTGTTCCACGGTTATAATCAACTTTGTCATTACAAAAGCATTACATAAACCACGCACGACCAGGAGGTAGTGCGAATACATTTACATACAGGTAAATGCGAATGCATTTAATCCCAGCATTTGGGAGACAGACGGTGGATCTCTGACTTCAAGGCCAAGTTGGTCTACAGAGCGAGTTCCAGGACAGCCAGGGCAGTTACACAGAGAAACGCTGTCTTGGGAAACAAACAAACAAACAAAACCAAGCATGTTGTTTGCTTGCACTCCTTAATGCCAGCACTAGGGAACTGGAGACAGAGGATCAAAGTTTATCCTTGGCCACATATTGAATTTAAGGCCAGCTGGGATACCTAAGACTGGACTGTGTCAAAAATAAATAAATAACTTTAGGGAAGGGAATTAGAACAAAGTCTTAGGACATGTATGAAAATGTCATAATGAAACCTGTGACTTTCTACCTTTACTCATATGTCTATGTGCATGCGGGCACAGACACAAAGCTAGAAGAGGGTGTCAGATGTCTTGGGAGAGGGAGTTACCCACAACTGCCTGATACGATGCTAGGAACTAAAGTCCTCTTCAAGAACTGAATGAGGTATTAACTGCTAAGCCATCTGTCCAGCCCCAAGAAAGGTTAAGTCTTACAAACTGTAATAAATTATCCTCACAGTAAAGGTTCTTCGGAACTTCTCCATGGAAAGTACTTTTAAAAGCTGTAATGAGCCAGGCAGTGGTGGTGCACGCCTTTAATCCCAGCACTCGGGAGGCAGAGGCAGGTGGATCTCTGTGAGTTCGAGGCCACCCTGGGCTACAGAGTGAGTTCCAGGAAAGGTGCAAAGTACACAGAGAAACCCTGTCTCGAGAAAAAAAAAAAAAAGCTGTAATGAGTTTTTAAACTAGTAAATAAACTAACTGCCTTCTGAAACAAAGCCCAATACCCTCTAAAGGATGACAACATTAGATGATAACAATATAATAAAATTACCAATAAAAATTATTAGAAATGGGGGCTGAGATGGCTCAGTGGTTAAGAGCAAGTACTGCCTCTTTCCCAGCACACATCTTGCAGCTAATAATTGCCTATAAGTCTAGCTCCAGAAGATCCAATGCCTTCTGGCTTCCTCAGGTACCTGTACTGATGTGTGTGCAACCACAAGCACACAAACACATACAAACTAAGATAAAAATAAATCTTTAACAGAAAATTATTAGAAATGCAAATGAAACAAGCCCTTCAGGAGAAGAAAACTGATTCCACACGACAGACCTGGAGTGTAGAGAAGACAAGGACTGTGGACTGTGTACTCCTCTACACGGCCCTTTCATTCCCACACCATGTAGCATTCCTGCCATTATTCTCCCCTTCCTCTTTCTGTCACTGTGCTCTCCCAAAGGGCGGAGAACAGTGACTCTAGAATACCCTAAGTGGGACATCTCTATCACCTGCCTTCCTCCCACACTCGGGATCACTTCGGAATAGGGGCAGGAAGACTACAAGGCAGCGGGATGGCTACAAGGAACCGGGGTTTTCAGGACACATCGGGGCAGTTGCACACACCAACTCACAGTGGTTCTCACCCCGTGCACAAGACCCACACAAGCTCAAGACAGAAAGAATCCCAGCATGGAGCCAGGAGGTGGACATGAAGTCGTGCCCCTAGCTGAGAAGCTATTGGTAACTGAGAGCTGCTGGGAGAGCATACGTTTTCTTTAAGGGTATAGTCTCTGGTAGGTTGGTCTAATTTCTGGTAGGATGGCCACACACCCAAGAATATATGGGTGGCACTAACTGGACTCAACACACTTTTTTTTCCCTGTTTTTTTTTTTTTTTTTTCGAGACAGGTTTCCATGGGTAGCCTTGGCTGTCCTGGAACTCAGTAGACCGGGCGGAGATCTGCCTGTCTCTGCCTGAGTGCTGGGATTAAAGGTGTGGGCTGCCATTCCTGGCTGACTGAACAGATTGAAAAAGAGTACAAAATTCTATGGGTACAGAATAGGATGGAGGAGGAAAATAACTGTGGTTGAAACACCAAGTACAGAGCTGAAGAGATGGCTCAGTGGGTGCTTGTTCTTGCAGAAGACCAGGGTTTGGTTCCCTGCATCTACATGGTGGCTCTAATTCCAATTCCAAAATGTCTGATGCCCTCTTCTGACCCCCTCACGGGCACCAAGCACACACATGGTGCACATACTTACAGGCAAACACTCATACATATAAAAACAAATCTAAAATCTAAAAATACAATATTTGAAATTCTCAGAAAATTTTTAAAGATTTTTATTGTTTTCAACTGTGTGTGTGTGTGTGTGTGTGTGTGTGTGTGTGTGTACACACTCAAGTGCATGCACCACAGAGCATGTATGGACATGTCAGAGGACAACTTATATGAGTCAGTGGTTTCTCTTTCCATCATGTGGGCCCTGGGGAATGAGCTCATGACGTCAGGCTTGACAGCAAGCACCATTAACTGATGAGACATCCTGCTGGCCCTCACTTTAAAACTTTTGATGCAACTATTAAGAAATGCTCTAAAATGTCCTTTAATTTGAGGCTATCTGGCACCATTACACTGGGGTTACAGATTTGTAGGAAAGTACCAACAGGAGTAGAGTATTTCTTGCTGCACTTTTTTTTTTTTTTGAGACAGGGTTTTTCTGTGTAAAAGCTCTGGCTGTCCTGGAACTCTAGACAGGCTAGCCTCAAACTCAGATATCTACCTGTCTGTGCCTCCCAAGTACTGGGATTAAAGGTACATGCCACCACTGCTGCCCTGCTCTCCTGCTGCATTTTTTATTAGGGTGTAAATGATACAATAGAATTTATCACTAATGATAATGATCTTGATCACTTTAGATGAGCTTGCAAGGTCTGATCATTAGAATAAGAATAGTTTTCTTCTTCCATGCTTTGGGAAGGAATCTTTAAACCCATTCTACATTCAATAAGAGAGGAATTAATAGACTCCTTTGAAGTGGGGAAGAGTTACATATTTCTTTCAGTGATTTCTTATTGTAAGAAAAGAGGAAATTATATTCATTTAAAGTCTTTGAAGACAGGTACTGAGTATCTATAGGTAGAACTTAATTAAGTACTCTTACCTACCAGTATCAAGATACCAAAGATCCTTGCAGCAAACTTGACTATTAAGTGCTTTTTTGTAGCCATCTCTTCCACTCCAAAAATATAATCGAGTTCCGATTGCAACAGCGCAGTGTCCAGCTCTTGGTCTGGGCCTTGAATTTTTTTTATCTTCTTGAGAATCTGATACTAGAGTTGTCCACTCTGCTGTATCTAAAAAGAAAGAAATTTCCATGACTCAGTGATTGCTCTGAAGCAACAAATAGCAAAAATTACTTTATTATGTCAATGAGCAAGTTTCAAAGACTCACCTAGATTTAGGTAAGAAAATGAGCTGGTACATCTCCATTCACAATCATGAGGTGAATTCTCAGTATTTTCCCCCTTGTGTGGAACCCATCCACCAAAAATGTACATCCTAGAAAGCAAAAGAAAACCAAGAACTTAAAGTAAGTGGTTTAATTTTACTTTTTGGATAGGAAATACAAGGATGAACTTAAATTTATTTGTTGGTTTAAAACTTCAGAACCACTTGCTTACCTACTACACTGTAAAGATAGTATTATATAAATAAAATGGTCCTTTAAAAAAGAGTTTACCACCAGGCGGTGGTGGTGCACGCCTTTAATCCCAGCGCTCGGGATGCAGAGGCAGGTGGATCTCTGTGGGTTCGAGGCCAGCCTGGTCTATAGTGTGAGATCCAGGAAAGGCGCAAAGCTACACAGAGAAACCCTGTCTCGGGGGGAAAAAAAAGAGTTTACCGGGTTGGGGATTTAGCTCAGTGGTAGAGCACTTGCCTAGCAAGCACAAGGCCCTGGGTTTGATCCTCAGCTCAAAAAAAAAAAAAAAATTTACCATTTTAAGTCAGGGTAGTACTCATCTGAAGTCAGAGGTACTTGGGAAGAGGAGGATTACTGGAGTCCACACTGGGAGATGAAACAAGAGCCTGTCTAAACAACAGCAGCAAACGAAATCAACACCTCGATAAAGTGGTACTGAATCAAAATTATACTCTGGAAAGTAAGTTTAATGAAGAGTGCTTCAACTATAACATGCCTAAAACCCAGTCCTGTGTGTAATACAGTCAGGGTGCAGGCATCCATCCCTGCTTCCTGACTGCAGATGCACTCCGAGTTCCCCAAAATGGAGGACTACCACCTCCAACTGTGAGCACAGCCAGCCCTTCCTTCCTAGGTTGCTTCTGTCAGGAAAAGTAACTAAGACAGAGACCAAAAAAGATGAAATTTCACATAACTCTGGGTCACTGCTATTACTTAAATGTAAGAACTTTAAGCCTGCAGTCCCAACTGCATGGGAGGCTGTGGTAAAAGCATGCTTGAACAAGCTTGGTGGTGGAGGCTTACAATCCCAGCTACCCAGGGAGGCCGAAGCAGGAAGATCACAAGTCTGAGGCCTGCCTGGACAAGTTAGTGAGACTTGGTCCTCAAATTCAAATTGAAAAAAAGGTTTGGTGAGGTAGCTCCACGTATGGTAGGACACTGCGATACATGTTAAAATGCTCAGTTCAAACTCCAGCACTGTTTAAAAAAACAGATAAAGATCCTTAAATTTCCCCAGCACTCTAGGGGTACTTGTCGGAACACTGTCCAGGAATGGAGTAGTGTAGAAGTTCTTAGTGCTTATGGGGCAACTCCAAGAAAACAAGACAAGAGTCTTGTGACCTCAGTTTCTCCAAAGCACGGAATTGTTCTTGGAAGGTGTTTGCATGCTCCTCTCAGCTGCAGTGGATAGGAGTTTAACTTCAGCTGTTGTTACTCATGTGCTTCTATGGAAAACGTGTTTTTACCTCATGTGGCTTGTCCTTGTGATTGAACACCTTACTCACAGGATTCTTAACCCTCAGAGTATAAATTGTCTGATGCTCCGAATAAAGTTGTCTATTGCATGAGACTTTCAGTCCACCTCATTTTTGGTTTTTTTTTTTGTTTTGTTTTGGTTTTTTTTGTCTTGTTTTTTTCAAGACAGGGTTTCTCTGTGTAGCTTTGCGCCTTTCCTGGAACTCACTTTGGAGACCAGGCTGGCCTCGAACTCACAGAGATCCGCCTGCCTCTGCCTCCTGAGTTCTGGGATTAAAGGCGTGCGCCACCACCGCCCGGCAGTCCACCTCATTTTTAGGCCCTGCTCTCCCAGACTCACACTGCCAATTAGAGCAATAAACAGTTCTTTTTAATTTTTTCTAAAACATATTTTATTTCATGTGTGTGGGTGTTTTGCCTGCATTTATGCATATGCACCATATGTATGCCTGATGTCTCTGATTCCCCAGAACTGGAGTTAGTGATGGATGTGAGCCCCGTGCAGATGCTGGGAATCCAACCACAGAGAAGACACAGCAGCGTGGCCACACCTTCTGACACTTAGGTCATGCCACACCAGGAAAGGCATGGAGAAGAAGGCAACTAGGTATCACAGATGGTACTAAAGGAAGTGGGTGTACAGGGGTTTCAGCTCCCACAGACAAGTCACTTAGCTGTGGTTAGCATGAGGCATTATTAAGTTTACTAGTCTATTTCTAAGAAAGTAACATCTTTATTTTGCTTGGTATGAATCTTTCAAAGTTGGTAAAAATGAAAGCTAGCCATACTTGTTTCCAATGACACTGGCTGTATGGAGGCTTCGTGGAAGTGGTACAGTCCCCTTTGTTTCTGGTTGTGACCATGACATAGTTTCTAGAAACAAAAATAAGCAAATCAGGAACTTGATCTAATAATAGTACATCACCTTAATTTACACACAAGTATAGAACAAAAGAAGTACTTATCAAAATGAAGCAAAAATGTTTTAAATCAGTTATCTGAATTTCATCTTAAATGTTTCCAGACCACAAAAACTTCCAATTAGAAATCTACTTACATTTGAATTTAACATTTATACTGAAGAAGTATGCTTAAAATGTCATTAATTTTGAGTTACATATAATATTTTTGACTTTACCATTGTAAATAAATGTGTGAAACAGTCAAAAATGAGAAGTACATTTCCAGTTACTCACTTCTAGAGAGCTGCCCTCAGGTCTCCCACTGGTTAGCAATGCTGTGAAAGCCACACTTCCCAAAGACACGGGGGACAATGAGAAACTACCAACCCAACCAGATCCTTCTCAAGGTGAAAGAGGGCACTACTGACAACTACAAAGGACAGCTAGCATAAAGCTGGACCATTCTAGACAAGCCGGGACCTATGGTGGAGCTCAAGGGACCATAGGAAAGTTACTGCCATAAACTGAACATTCAATTGTTCAAAGTCTCAGCTGTTTCGGAGAATGTAAATGCTAACTATAATATCAGTGCAACTTGACAAGTATTTAAACAAAAACATTTTAAATACATTTAAATTTCTCTTACCAATCATAAGAAATTCCTGAATCAAACTATGATTACCTAAATCAAGCTGCCATAGGTCATCCAGGCGAGCACCGCACATTCCACCAAAAACATACATCCTAGGACGCCCAGAGTCTTTTTTACAATATATAATCGCAGTATGGGACTCTCTCGGAGAAGGTACAATGCCTTTGGTGGCTGGGATGCTCCAGCCCACGACACCAGAACCATGCTGTAGTTCCAACTCATAGAAATCATTCAAATACCTACGACATCACAAATAAATGAAAACGTTCAGATGATAGGTATGTTTATTTGCTTTTTTTCAATTCACAAACACAGCATATGCTAGCCACACACAGTGGTGCATGCCTGTACTCTTAGCACTCAGGAGTTTGAGGCAGGAGGACCTGAGTCCAGGTCAGTCAGTATGAACCAGACGTCCTATCTCAAAGGAGGAAAGAAAAGAGAAGGGGCTTGAGAGACGGCTTAGCAGCTAAGAGTGCTTACTGCTCTGGCAGAGGACTCAAGCTGGGTTCTTAGTGCTGACATCTGGTGGCTACAACCATCTGGAACTCCTGTTACAGAGGATCTGATGCCCTCTGCTGTCCTCTGTAGGCACCTACATGCACATGGTGCAATAAACTCATGCGCACACATACACAAATGTTTTTAAAAAGAAAAATGTCTATTATATGCTTATTGTAAAAAAATTCTCATAGTACAGAAAGGCACTAGGCAAGCAAAACTTCCAGATATTTATTCATTCCATATATATTTATCAAACTACTATGTGCCAGGTACCTGCCATAATATATAGTGAAGACAGAAAGCATCTTACCAATACTCTTCTTATTGACCATGGTGATGGCTTTAAAACACAGTCCCAAATATCTGAAATATACTCTTTCCATCAGATGAGATCCCTCTCCCCTTTACTGTAGGCTGCTCTGAACAAGGGTGCCCTGGCTGGCTTGTGAAGGCCAATGTATTCTTACTGTAATACCGCTTGTGGAACTCTCCATCAAGCTCTGAAAAGGCCACTCAAGGGTCTGGGTATGCAGCTCAGATGGTAGAGTGCCTGCCCAGCGCAGAGGAAGCTCTAGTTTCAGTCTCTAGCAATGAACATCCCAGACATGGTGGCAGAGGCCTCTAATTTCAGCACTCAGAAGGTATAGCAGAATGATCAGAAGTCCAGTTGTTCTTGGTTACACAGTCCAAAGCCAGCCAGGGCTTTATGAGATCCTGTCTCAAAATAAGCTACACATAGGCATGTCAGGTGATGGCCCCATTGAATCCATCCTTCAGCCACCTCAGTTAACTGCCCAATGTGGGGATAACCACTCAAGCTTTCCCACTGAAGGGTTCAGCCATCCCCTTCATGCCATTTGATTTCCTTACTTACAGAGTTTATGAGCATGAGAAAAGTTGTTACTTTGCATCATTATTACACAGCACTAGATAACCAACAGTAACTATGGACAATATTTCAGCAAATACCTTGAAGATGTTGTTATCTGGAATGCTTACTGCTTTGCAACCTTTTTAGTACACTATAATGTCATAGCAATGTCCTAAATAGTGTCTTAATTTAGAAACTGGCATTAAACTTGTTCTAAACAGCTTCTGTTCTTATAAAACTGTCATTAATCTATGACATACATACATATAAATTTTGGTTTGTTCGAGACAGGGTTTCTCTGTGTAGCTTTGGTGCCTGTCCTGGATCTCACTCTGTAGCCCAGGCTGGCCTCGAACTCACAGAGATCAGCCTGGCTCTGCCTCCCGAGTGCTGGGATTAAAGGTGAGCGCTACCACCGCCCGGTGACATATATTTCTTACTGCAATGACTTGGCTTTTTTGCAAATGCATGCATATGTGGTATGCATACATGTGTGCACACATGTATAAGCAAGGGCTGACATTAGGTTGTCGTCTCTACCTTTTAGAGTTGAGGCAGTCTGTCCTGAACCTGGAACTTGGTTTGTTTTGTCTAGTCTTGCCCAGAGCCCTTCTGTTCCTGCCTCCTGTTCACTGGAATGACATACGGCCACTACACCCACCTCGCTTTCTATGTGAGTTCTAGAGATCCAGACGCAGAGTCCTCACACTTGCATGACAAGAGCTTAACCTGCTGAGCTATCTCCCAATTCCAAAATGACTTCTGTAACAACTAATTCAATTTCCTACTAATTTTTTATTCAAGTATGAAGGCAGAGAGAAAAACAGTTTAGAAAATAAAATTTGAAAGTTTAGAGACTGGAGAAATGGCTCAGTGACTAAGAGCACACTCCAAAGAGCATGAGTTCAGCTGCCCAGCACCCATTTCAGGTGGCCCACAGCCGCCTGGAACTCCGGCTCCAGGGAAGCCAACACCTCTAGCCTCACTGGGCATCCACACTCACAGGCATACACCCACACACAAACACCCACATATATATACATAATTAAAGATAAATTCTTACATCTGTCCTGGCGGCACACGCCTTTAATCCAAGCACTCAGGGATGCAGAGGCAGGTGGATCTCTGAGTTCCAGGCTACCCTGGTCTACACAGGGAAACCCTATCTTAGAAAAAAATAAATAAGTAAAAATTAAAAAATAAAAACCAAGACATGTATTGAAAAGGGAAAAGGAAAAGAGACAGTGATTCATTCTCTTTGGAAAAAGGGACAGACAGTATTTGCTAGTGTAATATATCTTAATAGACCGTATGGAGTATGAGAACAATGGCTTTCATTTAATAACCACACTTCACACCAAGTTTTCAGATAAAACCAATTTTAAAATAAACTGGTATTGTACATGACCCACTTAATATGAATTATAGCCCAAGACATACAAATATATTGGCATAAGCAATTATACAAGTATCAACTTAATAAGATGATTTCTGATTAGAAAAGAGAGTTTGAAAACATTCTCTAGGGACTGAATGTGTGCGGGAAGTTGGTGGTGCACGCCTTTAATCCCAGCACTCGGGAGGCAGAGGCAGGCGGATCTTTGTGAGTTCAAGGCCAGCCTGGTCTACAGAGCGAGATCCAGGAAAGGCGCAAAACTACACAGAGAAACCCTGTCTCGAAACACCTCCCCCCCAAAAAATGTGTTTATTGTTAGTCTCAAATATAAAAATATAAGCCTAAGCCTTATAATAACTACAGATAAAATATTTTAATCTAAGTCAAAATAAGCACTTGGTCTATAACGAGCATACCTGGGAACATTATTATTTGAGTCTTCACTTTCATTTGCCAGACCACCAAACAAATAGCACTTGTTACCATACAAAGAGAAACTATGTCCAAGCCGAGGACAAGGCGGTAAACCCGAAGGAGGAGGCTGGGGTTTCACTTTTTTCCATAGCCAACGGCTTGCCTAAAAAAAGAAGATATGCCTATGAAAGCAGGAAGCATTTCTACCTCAGTACTGTCAACAGTGAGCCGCCATCCCAATGCCTCAGAATCCAAATGACAAGTAAGTGGCTAACTTCTGGCTGGTTTGTTGAGACACGATCTCACCATGAACTCTCTACCCAGTGAGTTCCAGGACAGTTCGAGGCTGGCCTCAAACTCCAAAATATCTGCCTGCCTCTGCTTCCCAAGTGCTAGAATAAAAGGCATGTAACTCTATGGCTAACTTGTGAAATTAAAATGTATATCCTGGGAAGGCTGGCTGTGGTAATTCCAGAATTTGTGAGGCAAGAGGACCAGGAGGTGAAAGGTATCTCTGGCTACTGAGTGAGTTTAAGGGCAGCCTGGACTACGTGAAACTTGTATCACAAAGCTATATGTATGCCTGTAGGTATGTGTGCATACATGTTAGTAGACACTCAAGTGAATCTTCTCTATACACAGATTTCCACGATGATACGCTAAGTTTACAATAATACTAAATACTATCACTTCTAATTTCTTCCAAGTGAAAAAAAATAAGTATTTACACGTAGAACTTTAAGATTAGATGTAATTCATGAAAGCTATCTTTTATATATTAGGTAATCCATGAATGCTAAATATTTAACCTTTAAATAAATAAAAACTCATTTAACAAATCAAATTCCAAAATTTACTCTTTAGCCATGAGAATCTTCTCTATTTGAAATGGTTGCTGGCTTGGAAACATGTACAACCCATTCACATTTGCCAATGGCAGATACCCTGATGATCATGGCCCTTGGAACATATCAAGAACAGTCAACAAGAATGAGCTCCAGTTTAATAAGCAAATCAAATTTAGAAAGGCTATATGAAACTGTAACCTCTCTCTGCATGACTGTGTGGGGGTTACTATTACTGTTAAAGGAAACCATTCTCACACTGAGGCACCGGTTTTCAAAGCATGCTCTGGGTGGTAGAAAGGCAAGTGTCCAGGTCCCAGCACAGACAAGACTCCAAAAACCCAGGGGCGGGACCAGCAATCTGTTTTCATCAGTCCGAGGGTGCCTAACGGACAACTGCACTAACCCACAGAGACCTAAACATGAGACAGTTCAAGTATTGCTAAAGGTCAGGTATCTTTATGCTATAAAGGTCACACCAGACCTAAGAAAAGACATCAGATACTTTGACTTGTCAGTGAAGTGGAAACATTTTCTTTGAAGCTATAAACTGTGGAGCATCTGTTACTGTACCTGTGCTAATACAATGTTTTGTAATCTTTTTTAAAAAATCACAACAATTTAATTAGCACTTCAGACTGAAATAATAAATGTGAAATACACTTACTTGCAACTCATATAACTCATTGCTGTATCTTCCATATTCAACCATTCCCCCAAACACTAGTATTCTAGTACCATCACAGACAAATCCATGGGCTGCACAACCTGGAGGGATGTCTCCTCTAACAGCTGGTAGGAACCACTGATTTGTAACTAGTCGTCAGAAAAAAAATTAAGATCAATTATAACAAATTATAGCTACATATTCCATGAGTTTGATACATATGTGTATAGATACAAACATACATGCATATACCCATTCTACATTCCTGTAGCTCTCAACTGGGGGTTCTTTTGCTCTTCCAAGGATACTGACTTTGCAATGTCCAAAATCATATTTAGTTGTCACAACTGGAAAGGAGATGCTACACCAAGTCGTGGGTTGAGCCTGAGGACGCCAGCATTTATCTTACACCATACAAGCCTCCACAGCCAAAAATCACCTGTCCCAAAATGTCAATAATGCTGCTGTTGAAAACCCTGAATTTCACCATTTAACTCCTAGAAAGACGCTGGTGGGTGTCATCGCCATTAAAGAAGTGGAAAACCTGAGATTTAGAAAGCCTTGGTAACTTTAACACTGATTTTGAACAATTGGCAAAGTAAGAGTCAAAATAAGTGTAACTTTTCTAAATCCATGGTATTTACACTATACCAAATCAAATACTTGTTGGGACTATTGGGGAGGGTAGCAGAGAGGAACAAAATTAACGAAATTTCTCCTATAGATTTTTGCCTTTAGAGGACTACTGTGATCAAATTGTTTCAAAGAAAAGTTGGTTGTGAAATATATCGACCCCAAACTCAGCAACTAGACTTACTAGTTTCCATTGATGGCTAGACTATTTACTAATGGAGAAAAAAAAAAAATTTCTAATAAAGGCTCGTCCCCCCCGATCAGCGACACTTGGCGCTCTGCAGTGGTGTCTGAGCTCTGACAGTCCTCTTTGCGAGAGCATGTACACACATCAACCACAGGTCCCTTCCCCGCCAGGGTAGAGAACGGTCGGTCGGTCGGTCGGCCGAGAAAGTCTCGCCGGCTTCCGCCAGACACCGAGTCCCGCAGCTCAAGGGCCACAGGGCCTCCCCGCCCCTCGGTCCTCGCAAAGACCGCCGGGGCCCGGCTTGGGGTGGGTTTTGGTCTTGACAGTGGCGGGATCTCGGCCCTCGAAGTGACCAGCCCCCGGGGGAGTGGAGCGGGGCGGGGGAGCGGGGGAGGCCAGACGGTGGGAGCCGGGTCCACTCAGGTCCACGGGCAGGGATGTCCGCCGGCCAGACCGGCCCAGCCCACGGGCCCCGGGGAAACCGAGCCGCCCTCCAGCACGTCTGCGAGCTCGGGCCGCCGACCCCGCCGAGCGGAGGAAGCGGCGGCCGCGGCGGTGACAGCTGTCAGGCCCGCGTCCGCCGCGCCTCCCCTCCCCCCTCCGCGGTCCCGAGGCGGGGTCGCCCAGCCGCCGCCTACCGGTGTTGTAGACGTGCAGCTCGTCCGCGATGCCCTCGTTGCCCCCGCCGAAGATGATCATCAGCTCCCGGATGGCCACGGCTCGGTGTCCGTGCCGGGCGCGGGGCACCGGCCCTGTGAAGGAGGAAACCCGCCTCCAGTTGAGGAGGCTGGGAGCCGCCATCTTCCCAACCCCCGCCCCTCGGCCCACAATGCCCCGCGCGCCACGGGCTCCACGGCTCGTGGGGCGGGGGGGGGGGGGGAGACCGGGCACCGCCTCCAGCTGTGCGCGGGAGGCCCCCGGCACGTGACCCGCGGGCCCCGCCCCCTGCCCGTGGCGACGTGGCCCTCGGGGCGCCGCCGGGATGGAGCCCCTCCCACCGGCCCTGCCTGCTCCGCTCCACTCCCGTGGCTTCCCGTGGGCTGTCCGCGGAGGAGGGGACCGCCTGGTCCTCGGAGTCCACTTTGAGCATCTTCCGTGTGGGCGTGGCACACCCTGCAAACTGTTGCCGCCAGGCGCTGGAGAAGAGCCGCCGCCGTGGAGGTCCCAGGCGCTGGGCAAATCTGTCATCTCACGCCAGGGTCCCGCCGATGCAGAGGGCAGGACCTGGACCTGGACCGTGTGGCTAAGAAAAGTGCGCTGCCCCCAGCTCCGATCAGATTTGGAGGTGTCAGGCCTAGACAGCCCAAGTTAGCCCCCAAGGGGATTGGCTTTCGTTTGATTGAAGCAGGTGTATGAGTCGTCTTGTTGCTGAGATAAAATACCCTGACAAAAACAGTTGAAGGAGATTTATTTTGACCCACGGAGAAGGAAGCCCATCATAGTAAGGAAGGAGGCTTGGCAGGAGGTGGCAGGTCACACTTCACCTGCGGAGAGCCACTGATGCTGGAACCCAGCTGCCTTTCACATTGTTTGGTCCAGGACCCGGGGAATGGTGCCACTCACATTTATCCCTATCTTAATTAACCTAGATAATCCCTCATAGGCCTGCCCACAGGCTTGGCCCCCAGGTAAACCCAGATAGTATCAAGCTGACACTCTTGACTATCACTATCAAGCTGACACTATTGACTATCACCATCAAGCTGACACTTGACTATCACTATCAAGCTGACACTCTTGATTATCACTATCAAGCTGACACTATTGACTATCACTATCAAGCTGACACTATTGACTATCACTATCAAGCTGACACTATTGACTATCACTATCAAGCTGACACTATTGACTATCACTATCAAGCTGACACTATTGACTATCACTATCAAGCTGACACTCTTGACTATCACTATCAAGCTGACACTCTTGACTATCACTATCAAGCTGACACTCTTGACTATCACTATCAAGCTGACACTATTGACTACCACAGGGGGCATCGCTAGCTAACAACTGACAGTACTTCCACACCCAGGCACCATCCTAAATTACCTTCTTTATAATAACACGCAGTCTTTGCAACTGTTCAGGAAGTTTGGTACTTCCCCGTTGTGGTTGGGGAAGTGAGGCATATGGCTACGGAAATTGCTCAGGTACACACAGAAAAGGACCTGGGGCAGGATTCGAACAGGCTTCTATGCTCATGGCTTTCCAGCCTTAACTGCTAAATGTATTGCCTCCGACAGTAGACACTTACAGCCCTTAATCCCCAAACGCCTTGCAGTTCGGTTCGAACTGGATCACAAAGTAAGTAGTAAAACAAACGCTTAAAGCAATTTAAATCTCATCTCAGGTTATCAAGATGATACTGCAGGGAACACACGCTGTGCAGCCCATTTTCTGAAGTTCATTTTCTCCCATCTCTTACCTCACACTCTCACCTCCCTCAAAGCTACGTGTACCGTATCTCTAAGTTCTCATCCACCCAAGTTTTCTGAAGAGAGAATTCTCTACATTTTTAATCAAAACTTCTTACTGTCAACCGGGTGGTGGTGGCACACGCCTTTAATCCCAGCAGGCAGAGGCAGGCGGATCTCTGTGAGTTTGAGCCCAGCCTGGTCTACAGAGCGAGATCCTGGGCAGGCACCAAAACTACACAAACTACACAGAGAAACACTGTCTCAACCCGTCCCCCTCAAAAAAAAAAGCCTCTATGTGTGATTTATTTGGGAGATGGGTGGCGGGCCCCCCAAAAGAGCAAAAACAACCAACAACAATTATATGATAGATTCTTGTTGTTGTTAATATTCTTAGACAAAAAGACTTAAGGGGGAATTAAAAGTCGCAAACCCAGTGTTAATTAGGAGAGAGCCTGTTTTCCAGGCCTGCTACATCCAAGTACCTAGTGGCTTAAAATAGTTGAACAGCGCTCAGGAGGCAGAGAAAGGCAGATCTCTGTGAGTTTGGGGCCAGCCGGGTCTACATAGTGAGTTCCAGGACAGCCAGAGCTTTGTAGAGAGACCCTATCTCCAAAAATATAAAAAAGAAAATAAAAGGTAGAACTTGGGTTTGATTTCCAACACCCACATAGCCACTCACAACCATCTGGAACCCCTGTTCCAAGGGTTCTGACGCCCTCTTCTGGCCACCACAGGTACCAGCCACACCTGTGGTTCATAGACATACCTCCAGGCAAAATACTCATAAAATAAATTTTTTAAAAAGAATCAAAACAGTAGAGCCAGGCGACGGTTGCCCACGTCTTTAATCTCAGCACTCAGGAGGCAGAGGCAGGCAGATCTCTGAATTCTGACTTCGAGGCCAGCCTGGTCTAGAGAATGAGTTCCAGGACAGCCAGGGCTACACGGAAGAACTGTCTTGAAAAAAACAAACAAAACCTAGTAGAATTGTCAGAATTGTCTCACAGTTCTAGAGAACAGAATTCCAGAACCAGGGTGTCAGCAGGACAGAACACCAGTGTAGGCACCATCTAGGAGGAAAGATTAGAAAGGGTAGAGAAGGAGGAGGGTTAGTGATGTCCCCCAAGAAGACAGCATTTTAAAGGTTATAACAGACGTGGAAAAGGGAACTGGGGACTTGTTCAATGGGTTTGGCTTTGAAAACCACTTCCACCTTCACGAAGCTCCCTTTGCCTGTGGCTTCCTTTAAATGTCAGCCCTCACCAAGTTCCCTTTGACCTCCTCGACTATTGTGTTCCGTTTCCTTCCGAAGCCATTCCGAGTTCAGGTAGGAGGAGGAACTGTCTGTTGGATTTACAAATGCCTAGTGTAAGCCACTTTCAGTGGAGGAGGAGAAGCCAGAGAGAACAGAGGAGTGAGTAACAAGTGAGGAGGCGCAGAGAACATCGGCAGTCTAGTATTCTTTTGAACTGTTGCCAGCAAAGCAAGAACATGTGCTGTGCTCGGGCAATGTCCGTCCGGCACATGGTGGTCATTCAGTAAGATTATAATTTCTATCATCACCATATTACTACTGTTTCCAATCCTCTTCCTTAGCTACAGGACATTGGAGAGTCAGTTGTAGAGCAAGAGACTAGTGCCCAAGGGTGGCAGAGAGCTGAGTGTAATCCACAAGGTCTCAGTTGAGGGCTCAGGCCAAGGTTTTATGTTCTGGGAAATGCTAACAGGTGGGCTCAAGAGCAGCGTCCGAGCGGGTACAGGCACTGTTCTCAAGATGAGGGAATCAGAGAGTGGCTGAGACATCTGTTTACAGCTCCTAGGCTCAGGACATGGAGAAGGCAGAGGGAAGAGTAAGGCCGAGCTCTAGGCCCTGTGGGTTCTAACTGAGTTACCAGAGCAGGGACTCAAGAGCACGTGAGAAACAGGGAACCCAGTGCCAAGACTTGGGTGCAGACCCCAATGTTACCCCCTCAGCAAGTAGCAGAAAAGAGCCCAGAGCCCTGAAGCTCAGGCTGCCAAGGTGATAACCCACTACTGAGGTCCATTGAGCAAGAGGGATTGAGTGTCCATTGTTGTTTCTGCCTGCTGTGTGTGATCTTGGATGCCGGCCATGAGAGACAAAAGGAAAAAAAAAATCAGCTTGACCCATGTAGTGATTCATTGGCTACTACAAAATACTTCCTTCCTTCATTGGCCTTAGGAGACGCTATTTCACCCATTAACTGCCAACAGCTCCTTAGGGAGGGGTGGATTTCGTCCTCTACTCCCACCATCCATGAAGGCATATTGGTAGGTCCTCTGCAGGTCTTATGCAGGTGTAACCACAGCTTTGGTGAGTTCATAAGAGCCTCCTACTCATAGCCATAACCAACCCTAATTAAATCCAGGGGAACACACACGTAAGACAGGAAAAAAGAAGAGGGACTGACTAGTTGGGAAGGAGGAAGGGTTCAGGAGGAGAGGGGACACAAGAAGGTGATGATGATGGGGACATGAGCATCGTCAAAACATATGCAGGTCTGAAACTGCTGAAAAATATGAGTAGATATTACCTAAGATGTTTTTAAAAAGACTCCGCGAAGGCCGATCTGGTTGGCAAGAAGAAATGATAAATGTTCAACTTTCAGCTAAAAGATACATAGTTTAATGATAAATGGTACTACAGACTAAAAGTGCACGTGAAGGGCAGAGATTATCATGTTCAGCCATGAACCTAAGTCCTGAAATAAATGCATCATTAAGTAAATGGTGTGAAGTAATATTATGTATGATATCATAGAGAATATTTGGGCATACCTAGATGATATAGGTTATAACTGGGCTATATGGTGTGATATAGCCTACCTATTTATTAGAATAATTATTATTTTCTTATTTTTTAAGATTTTTTTTTTAGTGTGTGTGTGTGCAGGTACCCTCAGAGGCCAAAAAAGAGCATCAGATCCCCTAGAGCTGGAGTTCTAGGTAGTTGTAAGCTGTCAATGAGGGTGCCGGGAATCGAACTCTGTAAGAGCAAGAAGTGCTCTAACCACTGAGCAATCACTCCAGCCCAATGATTTTCTTTTCAACATTTATTTAAAAAAAACTGAGGAGAGTGGTGGTGGAGGCTCCCGGTTATTGCCAAGCCCAGGGTGCTGTGCACTCTCTCTCTCTCTCTCTCTCTCTCTCTCTCTCTCTCTCTTTTTTTTTTTTTGGTTTTTCGAGACAGGGTTTCTCTGTGTAGCTTTGCGCCTTTCCTGGAACTCACTCTGTAGACCAGGCTGGCCTCGAACTCACAGAGATCCGCCTGGCTCTGCCTCCCGAGTGCTGGGATTAAAGGCATGCGCCACCACTGCCCGGCACTGTGCACTCTCTTAACTTCATGTCCCTATCCCTAACTACACTTTCAAACAATGTCCTTTCTAATTCATTCATTCATTTGTATGTACTTACTTCCTTCTTTTGAGATGGGGTCTCTCGGTGTACCCCTGGCTACCCTGGAACTTATTTTGTAGACCGAGCTGTCCTCAAACTCACAGAGATCAGCCTGCCTCTGCCTCCCGAGTGCTGGATTAAAGATATGCTCCACCACATAGAGCAGCAGCGCTTTTTAAAGATCTCCGACGTTCCTAGATTGTAGTGAGCCATCTGTGTCCCGTCAGGACGCTGACCCACTCAACCGTAATCTCCGTGCACAGCTTGGGTGGCCATCTGCAGCACTGTGGGCCTTTGATCCTCGGAAAGGAAAAGTGGCCGCTCCTCTTCCAGCATCAAGGTTGGATTTCAGACAGGAAGAAAGGGCAAGGCTCCAAATGGTCCTTTGCCAGAAGAACAGGAGCTTTCTAGGAAGTTCCAGACAGTGACTTCCACTGGGATGCTTCCCTTAGCTGCAGAACACCACAGAGGCATTTTAACTACAGACATTGCTGTCCAGGTAAGATATTCATAGTTTCCATTGGAAGGACTAAAGTAGAGAAGAATTAAATCATGAGGCAAAGCAGTCAGCACATTTGTACAAAGTTACAAATAACTTACTGCTGTAATTCTTTTCCTATTTCCTATCTTAGGGTTTCTTTATTCAATATCAATGATAAAATTGGTACAAGCACTATGGAAAATAGTATGGACGTCTCTCAAAAATATGTTAAAAACAGAGGATTGGCAAGATGGCTCAGTGGGTAAAGGGACCTGCCGCTAGGCCTAATGACAGGAGTTTGATCCCCGGAACCCACATGGTGGAAGGAGAGAACTGACTACTCCCACAAGTTATCAACTGATGTCTACATGTGCATTGTAGGATGCATGAGCATGCACACACACACACGTGTACACACTAAATAAATAAAGTGTTTAAATTTGAAAATAAAATTACAGTATGATCTAGCCACCCTAATTCTGGATATACATCCAAAGGAAATGAAATCAGTATCTCTCAGTGAATGCCTGTTTTGGTTCTGGTTCTGGTTCTTAACTGAACGCCTCACATCTGTTAGGCAAGCACTCTTCTACTTCACCCATCCCTTGAAGAGACAGCTGTGTCCCTGTACTCATTGGAAGACTGCTCACAATAGCCAAGCTATGGAGACAATCCAAGTGTCCAGTAATAGATGGCAGGACACAGAAATCGTGGTTCATATGCATACTGGGCACTCAGACATAAAAAGAAGATCCTGACATTTGGAGCAACATGGATGAACCTTAACAATTTGTTAAGTGAAATAAGCCAAACAAAGAGAGACAAATACTATAAAAGCTTATAGCCTGGGCGGTGGTGGCGCACTCCATTAACACCAGCACTCGGGAGGCAGAGGCAGGTGGATCACTGAGTTCCAGGACAGCCAGCGCTACAGAGAGAAACCCTGTCTCAAAAAAAAAAACAAATGAACAAACAAAAAGCTTATTTAGAGAATCTAAAAATGTCGAAGTTAAAGAAACTGAGAGTAGAATAATGGTTGCCAGGGATGGGACAGAAAAGTAGAGAAAATAGGTAGATGTTTGTCAAAGGTACACACTTACAGGTATAAGATGATCAGAGTCTGGGAATCTAAAGTACAACATAAATGGTGATGTGTTGACTTGGTAATCAGTACATAGTTTGTGTCTGTGTATGTATCAGGTCATGAGACATATCTTGAATATATTCAGTCTTTATCAATTAACATAACAACATAACATGTAAAACTATTGCTAAATTAAATTAGCTAAATATTATCATTAAATTTCCATTTAAGTATGATTTGAAAGCACCAACAATACTAATTTCCATTTATCAGGCTTTTCTGAGTATTTTATATGCATAATGTAAAATCATGTTTGTTTGTTTGTTTTTGTTCTTCGAGACAGGGTTTCTCTGTGTAGCCCTGGCTGTACTAGATCTCACTCTGTAGACCAGGCTGTCCTCGAATTCAGAGATCCGCCTGCCTCTGCCTCCTGAGTGCTGGGATTAAAGATGTGTGCTACCACCGCTTGGCATGCATGATACATTTCAGCCCTCAGTTCTGTTAGGCCTCTCCTAACAGAACTCCTAATAGGTGGAGAAACTGAAAACGTGCAATAATATGTAAAAATAACAACTGAGCTCCAAGTCCACATTGGGTGCCAATGCACCATTAACACATCACTGATAGCCTGTATCTCTTTCCCATCTCATTTATTTCATAAGGAGGAGTCCACGAATACAACATGGAAACGTTGGCCATAGATGAGAAAGCGCTTGTATCCTCAAAGCATGGCAGAGCGGGAATAGAAGGGAAAGGAGCTGGAGTTAGAGACATTAAGGGTCCAAAAATAATGATCAGAGAGATTTCAGTTAATAGGAGTAGTAACTAGGTCCTGTGAAGGCAGTTATTATTTCAGTTTTGAAGCTCACTTTTGAGTGGGTGTCATCCGCTTATTCAACAGCAGACTGATCAAACATTCTCCTAAGTAGATAAGAGCTGAAGATGAGGTGACCTTGGTATGGAGTGACCTGGACGGGCATCAGCTTAAGGTTCTGCCTGCCGAGCTGCCTTAGGACATGTCTGAGGACCACTCTGCAACATCTGCTACCCCCATGAGTGGATAATGCTGCTCCCAGAAGGCTGGGTTATCAGTGAAAATCCCAGTGCCAGCCATGGGATACCTCCCTAGAGTTGTTAGGGGGAGTCCAGAGTCTCTCCAAACAATATAGCCATTACAACTGCTCTTGAGTGCTCCGTCCTAAGCAGGACATCTGCATCATTCTTCCTCTCCCCACAGGGCTCAAGAAACACTGCAGAAGAGAAGGATGAAAGAATTTAAAAACCAGGTATGGCAGCTCACACATTTAATTCAGCCCTTAAGAGGTAGAGGCAGGTGTATCTCTGTGAGTTAGAGTCCAGCCTAGTATACATAATGAGTTCCAGGCTATCCAGGGCTACATAGTGAGACCTTGTCTCAAAAACAAAACAAAAGGAGATAGCTGAGGAGTGTCCACCAGGAATCCCAGCTTCAGCACTAAATTACTTTGCTACATTGGACTTTATCTCCCCTACAGCCTCAGCTTGCTCATCTGAAAGGTGGAGAGAAATTCAGTTTACCAACACAAACGCTGGGAACAAAACGAAACGGAAGCCATGGATCTGTTTTGTCAATGTTCCGAGTTCCATGTGATTGAAAGATATTCAAAACACTGCTTCTCCATCTCTAAGTCCAGAAAACACTTAATCCTCAGGAACGTAGATATCCAACCCGTAGCCACCAGCCACGTGGCTTAGGAGTATTTCAACATAATTAGTGAAGCTGGAGAACTGAATCTTAAATTTTACTAAATTTTCATTCCTTTGAGAGGAAAAATGAATACTACACTCAGCTGTTAGAACTATTTTAGGTATATTTAAAACAGCGTGGGATATGAGACTCCAGCTAGGGATTAAACTTATGGCCCTGTCCATACTGGAGAAACACTCTACCCATCCCTGTTTTCTACTTTGGTTTGAGTCACTAAGTTCTCCAGGTTGGCCTCAAACTCCCACTGAATCCCAGATGCCGTTGGCAAACAATCTTCCTGTCTCAGCCTCCCAGTAGCTGGGATTACAGGCCCACACTGCCACGCCCGTCCCATGTTCTGCTGTTCAGTTTGTGAAATCTAAATGTATATGAAAAAATTTAATGTCGAAGTGAGATTGCTGAAAATGCAAAATCCATGCCAGATTTCAAAGACCTAGTAAAAATAATTTTTTATTTTATTTTATTTTTTTTTTTTTGAGACAGGGTTTCTCTGTGTAGCTTTAGTAAAAATAATTTTTTAAAAAATACCGTGTCTTGCCGGGCGGCGGCAGTGGCGGCAGCGCACGCCTTTAATCCCAGCACTGGGGAGGCAGAGGCAGGCGGATCTCTGTGAGTTCAAGGCCAGCCTGGTCTACAGAGCGAGCTCCAGGAAAGGCACAAAGCTACACAGAGAAACACTGTCTCGAAAAACCAAAAAAAAAAAAGTCTTTTACATATTTTATACTACTTGTTGGTTGAAATTTTTGTGTACACTGAGTAAAGTAAGAAACATCATTAAAATATAAACATATATATACTTTTATTAATATGGATGATCCTTTTTAACTTTTATTTATTTGTTCATATATCTATTTTTGAGGCAAGGTCTCATGTAGCCTGTGCTGGACTTGAACTCCTGACCCCTACAGTCTCTATGGCCCAAGGATTACAGGCATCCCACTCCACCCCCCACTCCACTCCCACCCCTTCTCCCCACCGCGGTTCTTACTGAGGAGTCTTGGAAATTTGAAGTTACAGTGTGAGTTGCATTATATTTATGAAGGAAAGGACCGCTTGGGACGGAGGCAGCCAGCAAGGACCTCTTTACAGCAGCCGAGAGGGGCCGTTGTGGAATATGTTCCGTGATCCTGGGCAAAGAGCTGGTACCATTCCTGGGTTTCTGGGGATCACCACCTGCAAAACTACAGAGCGCAGAGATCGGGACCAAGTCTGCCCTCTCCCTGCCTGATTCCTCTCCACTTCGGGCAGAAATGCTCTCTATCTGGAAATGTCTGTCTTTATCGCAGCCTCCGTAGAAGACCGCAGTTGTCTGCGTTTTGATTTGCCATAGCAACATTGCAATGTCCAGGATATTTAAAAGATTCTGGGCTCTAGCCTGACTGTTGCTTTCTCTTGAAATTTACATAAGACACATCATGGTATAAATTCTCTTTCCAAGCATTTGCTTTTCCCTGGGTTTGAATCTTTTACTCCAGAACAGCCTCGTTTGGGAGAGAGTTTCGCACACAGACTTCAAGAGAAAGCTGAGAGAGGAAGTCCGTGCCAGCTAGCCAGCCTGCCCTGCCTTGGGAGCACATCTGGAAGAGGTTTCAGGAGCAGCCTCTGGGCACAAGGCTCAGATTCCCAGCCGGGGAAGGAGGAGTGGAAGAAACCCGAGCCATTCAAAGTCAACGCAAGCGGAGGTGGGTGTGGACAGCCGAGGCACACTCTCTTGGAAACCGTGTATTGGCCTCGGGGCTCCCCGGGCCCCTAGGGATTTCCAATGGGATCTTAGAAGCAGCCGGAGCGAAGCTCAGCAGCCCCTGCGAGGCCAGCGGCAATTTGAACGCTCCGCCCTGCCCGGGTTCTGGACCAAGGAACCCAAAGCCTCCCTTACCAGCCATCAGGTAAATAGAGCAATTTTTCGAGCCAGGTACTCTCTCCATTTCGCCTCCTCTGTCTACAGCGCTTGCTTGTTTTGCTGTGGACTCAAAGATGTGTACATCAGAGGCTTCAGACTGCCCGCTCCACAGAGTTAGCCTCCAGAAGCCCCCTGCTTTGAAATGGTAGCATCCTAACGGAAGCTTTGCTATCATGACAAATCCAAGATGTTGAGTGTACCAACTTTTCACATCTTGGGCTGCTTTTGCGGAGGAGAGTTTTATCCCCCTCCTCCCACCCCGCCCCTAATAGCGTGATTATTTGTTTGTTTTTGTTTGTTTGCATTGGATTTTAAGGATGAGCATCAGGAGTTAGATAGGACAGAGATCAATGTTAGCATTTAACGTGAGTCTGTTTCTGGAGCCAAAATGACTTAACTGAGTTATGATTCATGTTTTTGGAATCTGTCCTCAGAAACTCTTTTGGGGCCTCCATACCCAGTAAGAGAGCTGGCAACCGTAGGGTTCTGTGATTTTGTTGTAGTACAAGAGTCGCGGTGTTTGCTGTTTGCTTTAGCATCCCAAAACTGTCTTATGTTCTCTTTAGCAGTACATGCAAGATCTCGGATAAGTCCATAGCTAAGTCACAGGTAATCTGTGATAGAACTTAAGACGAGATAGTAAGCACAGAGTTTGAAAAGAGAGAGAACATAGATTCTGTCTAAATGCCTGAATGTGCTGTGGACATCAGTCCTGCAGAGGTTGGCCCATGCAGCCCGGTAGCCAGTGTGACGCTGGTGGGTTGGTCTTGGCTTTTCATTTTTCTCGAAATGTTTTGGTATTGCACTTCGGTGCAGTATCCTGTTTGTGTTACATAAGAGAATTTGAGTCCTCTCCCTGATACAGCCAACAACAGAGCTGCACCCTCCAGTAGTGACAGCGTGAGCTGTGTGCCCGGGAGGAGCTTTATGAGCTTGACTCTGGTCACATCATGTTGCACGTGCCTGCTTTTCCTCGTCTGTAAAGTGGAAATAAAGTGATATAATGTCATGTGTGACACACGGGGTGCCCCGCTTCCCTGGCAGAGCTGCCGGTGATGGTGCTGGGGACCGGAGTGCACACACATCCTGCACCAGGCTGGTCCCTGTCTTGATATGTTCTTCCTCTGACATTCTGGTGGCTTCAGGTGCTCCTGGTCTCCCAACATGTCTTCTCCCCAGGACCCTGCTTTCTCCACTGCTCCCCTCAAATCCCTACCCCCAGCTCTCTCTCCTCTCCTCCGTCTTTGCGCTTCGTCTTTCCTCTTGGAGACAAAGGCGTGGTTATTAAACCACGATTTTCATTTCTTATTTCCAAGGAACTCCGTTTCTTACATCACTTCTTTAATGTCAGAGTTTTCCAAAGACTGTTCAGAAAGACACAGTCTCACGAGAAAGGAGCTCCACAAACCCCTGACTGACGGGCCCAAAGGTAGAAGAACACTTTAAATGTCCTGAGAAATGTCACAACAAAGACTATCACTTAAGAGTGGGCATTTAGGGGCTGGAGAGATGGCTCAGAGGTTAAGAGCACTGACTGCTCTTCCAGAGGTCTTGAGTTCAATTCCCAGCACCCACATGGTGGCTCACAACCATCTGTAATGAGATCTGGTGCCCTCTTCTGTATAAATAATAAATAAATAAATCTTTAAAAAAAAAAAAAAGAGTGGGCATTTAGCACAGTCGTTCCCAAAGTTGAGCCATTTTATCATGTCAGTGAATGTTGCTTGGAGCATGCTCTGGGGTTTGCTTTTCTGACCACGCTTGTCTTCATTTTGGCTCCTATTATGAAGCCCTATCTCTTAGCACTACTGGTGAGCACGCAAGGGGTCGCCCGGTGAGCATGCAAGGGGTCGCCGGATGAGCATGCAAGGGGTTGTCTTGTTCTTCCTCCCCTATTGCTATGGTTTGGATATGGTTTGTAGTTCGGATCCAAACGTTCAAGTGCATAAGACTTGATCCTTACGTCAGTTTTGGGAGTTGGTATAGGAGTGATTTCAGGAGGGATGATGCCTCGTGGAAGGTGCTTACATCACTCAAGGCATCCCTTGTTCGGCTACAGCACTCATGGTATTTCTACTACCAGCATTGAACACGACCTCCTGTATTTAAATCATTCAGCAACGGCTTTTGGGCACTTTTGCCTTTATTTCTCTTCCACCTGTGCACTACCAGATCTTTCCCAGCTCACCTGCACCCAGGGCAGATCCGATTAATCAGTCATCGTCTCTACCCTTTTAAAACAAGAGCCTGGAGATGGCTTTAGAAGTCTCCTTCATTTAGCAATCTCCAACTCCTCTACCAACTCATTAGAGCTGACATGTAAAATAAGTCTTTGGGGCCGGGCGGTGGCGGCGCATGCCTTTAATCCCAGCACTCGGGAGGCAGAGCCAGGCGGATCTCTGTGAGTTCGAGGCCAGCCTGGTCTCCAAAGAGAGTTCCAGGAAAGGCGCAAAGCTACACAGAGAAACCCTGTTTTGAAAAACCAAAAAAGAAAAAAAAAGTCTTTGGGGCTCTGAATTTTGAGGCCTTTTTTGTCCCGCTTTTTCTTCCAAGGCAGAGCTGAGCTCCTTGGCTACTACTTGGTCCGAAAGCTCTCTTCTCGGGTCCAAAGCAGCCGCCCTGCAGCGTCCTCAGGGGTGGTGCTCTGAACGTGCTCCGTCTTTCCTCACGCCTAGCCTAGCTCTCGATGCCCTCTGCTCTCTTTTTCTCCTCTCTGAAGCTGTCACTGTCCAGCACCTTGCTTTGGGAATTCCTTGTTCCATCATTGACATTTACTAACTCCCAACTCTACCTCTGACTGTCTGAAGACAGGCCGACAGGCTTTTCTACACTGGAGAGTGGACTGTTATTAACACAGAAACAGTGACTCGGAAGTCGTTCAGCCTAGAAAAGCTTATAGAGGCGAAAGCTGAGGGACTTCCTGTCCAGAACCCTCTGCCTCCATCCTTGGAATGGGACCACTGGCTTTGATGAGCTGGCTCCTTTCTTTCAGGGGGTGACAAGCAGAGTGACCAGAGTCTCTCTCCCTTGCTTTCTCTGTCCTGGTGTTCTTTCAAACCATCCTTGCGACAGGTCAGGCAGACCCAGAGGGGCGTCACACTCCTGTCCTCGGCCATCATGAAAGGAGACAGGCACAGCATGACTTTAGAAAACAGTTTGGCGGGCTGGAGAGATGGCTCAGAGGTTAAGAGCACTGGCTGCTCTTCCAGAGGTCCTGAGTTCAATTCCCAGCAACCATATGGTGGCTCACAACCATCTGTAATGAGATCTGGTGCCCTCTTCTGGCCTGCAGTCATACATGCTGTATACATAATAAATAAATAGATCTAAAAAAAAAAAAAAAAAACAAAAACAAAAAACAGTTTGGAGGCTGGGAGCACTGGTGATGCACACCTTTAATCCCAGCACTCTGGAGGCAGAGGCAGACAGACAGATCTCTGAGTTTAAGGCCAGCCTGGTCTACATAGTGAGTTCTGAGACAGCCAGGGCTACACAGAGAAACCCCGTCTTGAAAAACCAAAAGGGAAAACAAAAAAGAAAGAAAACAGTATGGAGAGTTCACCGATGGGTACAGGGAGAGCACCAGGCAAGGCACTCACTGCCTGAAGGAGGTGAGGAAAGAGCCTTCCGGGCAGGGATGCCGCTTGAGTTAGGCTGAGGACAAGAAACCGTAGAGTTGGGTGTGGATAGGCTGACTGGTGGACCCTAATCATGAGCTGTTCAGCATGGCCAGAGGTGTGACAGTCAGTGGAGTTGATTCACCTTAATTTTCGGTGGTACCCATGAGGGGTCTTAAGCAAGAATGGAATGCTCAGAGTTAGGTGGGGCGGTAGGCTAATTTTGAAAACTGACAGATAACTGTGTATTTTTACAAGGTACAGTGTGATGTTTCGATTCATGTGTAAAGTGACTAGCTGGCTAAATTGATATTCTATCACATCAATCAAAAAATCTTTTCTTTCTTTCTTTCTTTTTTTCTTTCTTTCTTTTTTTTTTTTTTTTTTTTTGAGACAGGGTTTCTCTGTGTAGCCCCAGCTGTCCTGGAACTCACTCTGTAGACCAGGCTAACCTCAAGCTCACAGAGATCCACCTGCCTCTGCTTCCCAAGTGTCGGGACTAAAGGTGTGCACCATCACAGCTGGCTTACCTTGTTTCTATGTATTGGAAACGTTTGAGATCATTAGCTATTTAAAATGTACAAGTATGTTTTGTCAGCTGAAGTTATCAGACGTTAGGTGTTATTTCCCCGATATAGCTGCACCTATGCACCGCTTAGCCACACTGTCTCCATCTGCCCAGTACAGTTCTGAAGCACACTACATTTGTCAGAGTTGTGACAAGTAAAAAAAGCAGTGGAAATGCTTAAATGGCACCAATTAAGAGTAAGAGCCACTAAAGACAGAAAGCCACGCTATAGAACACCAGGTTGGAACAGAGGGAGTTGAGTGTGAACTGCTTATTGGGTGATGCTATTAATGTTATTTTTCTTAGATGTGGTCATGGCATTTTGGTTTCATAGGAGAATGTCTTGGGTTTGTTTGCGCTTTAGTATACCGTTGTTTTTGTGTATGTGTATATGAGTGTGTGTGCACACGTGTGTGGGCCCATGTTTGCGCATGTGAAAGCCAAAGGAGGATGTCAGATGTCCTGCTCTGTTACTCCTCCTTGTTCCCTTGAGACAGACCTCTATGCCCGCCAGTTCTCTCTCTGTCCCCATACACTGGAGTTACAGGCACACATGGAAGGGCCTGGCTCTTTATGTAGGTGCTAGGGAGTTGAACTCAGACCTACACGCTTGTGTGGTCAGCACTCTTAACCACAGAACCATTTCCCCAGTCCTTACCCTACCCTCATTTTTTTACAAGAGGCATGCTGAGCCAGGCACGGTGGCACAGGCCTTTAATCCCAATACTTGGGAGGTAGAGGCAGGAAGATCTCTGTGAGTTCAAGGCCAGCCTGGTCTACAGAGAGAGTTCCAGAACAGCCAGGGCTATACAGAGAAACCCTGTCTCGAAAACCAAACAAACAAGCAAAAAATTCTAAAAGAGGTGTGCTTAAATATTAAGGGGTGATGTCCCACGCACAGTGCCTGTAACTTCAAAGCGTGCATGCACGCGCGTGCTTATGGGTAGGGCAGCTGAGCAAATGCAACACCTTGCTAGCGAGCTGGTGAAGAGCCTATGGGTAATTTATTCTTTTAACTTTTGTAAACTTGAACTGTTTCAAGTGAAACAAAGAAAAGAAAAAAAATGAGGCTGCTGCAGCTTCATATGTGTTTCACGTAGACTTTATATACTTATCAAACAACAAAAAAGAATCCATGAGGCGGTTATGTCAGAGATTGATTGGGGAAGGGGAGGGGGCAGGAAGGCTGGATGGGAAGTCACTGCAGAGTCAGTAAGGGGGTGAGATGAAACAGGATGGGAGGGAGGACCTAAGTATGAGTTAGGCGGTATAAGTCCCCAGAGCCAGTGATGGCTCCCGTGAGGGAAGACATGGAAGAAGATGGCAGGGTGCAGCCAAGCAGTCCCCGCAGGGCCTGAGGCGCTGAGCTCATGATGAACACCCAGGGTTTGTGGTCGTCCTGTAACAGGGCAGCACAGTCATCCGGGCCCTTTGGTATGTTTGAGAGATTATACTGCTAGATGCTGAACACATGTCGGTGAACAGAGACACAAGTCACAGCTTCTGATGTTCCATTAGTGGGAACAGAGTGGGGGAAGGGACAGCGGCAGGGACAGCCTGGTGGCTGGAGGTGACTACTGAGGAGATGAAGAGTCGGAGGGTGGAGAGGTGGCAAGCACCTGAAGAACACTCCAGATTGTCGGGGGAGGGGACTGGTGTATGTGGGGGTGGTGGGGGTAACAAGTGGAAGGACTCTGAGGCTGGAGTCTGCCTGGCAAGGTGGGCAGGGTGGTCATGTGATATCTCACAGGAGGCATTGTGTGCGCTCTGGCTCTTCCCCGGGAGCCTGGAAGGCCTGGAAGGGTTTTGGGCAGAGCCGAGCACCAGGCACAGTGTGACTCAGGCTCAGTACAGCTGCTTGGCTGTAGACCTGCTGAAGGCAGATAAGGCAGTACTTCTGTAAGACTATGATACAGTCAAAAGATGGTGTCGGTCGGCCAGGGTGGAGGCCCTGGGGGTGGTGACAATTCTGGGTGTATTCTGAAAACAAAACCCAGAGGATGTGTTGCCAGTCTACACGTCGTCGGCACAGGGAGAGGCTGAAGACAGCACGTTTGCCTTTTGTTGGGATAATTATAAAATGAGGTTGTGGATAACTGGTTTGGGGAAGAGCCTGGGTGATGTGTGCTGGGAAGTATCAGATCGGAGCATGCGGATGCCTTCACACAGGCATGTCAAGTGTCCAGTGGGATTTAGACATATGGAGTCCATATGGGAGGTTTGAACTGGGACAGAAATGTGAGTGTGGTTGTCACATAAATAGTATTTAAAACTGTGAATGTTTAAAACATGGTAGGGTTTCTTCAGAAGGAAGAGAAGAAAAGAGACCATAGACAGGGGTGTTCCACCATGTTCCTGTTGATGTTCAGGAGGTGGGAGCTAAAGAGACCGGGACAGAGCCGGGTGGTGGCGGCACAAACCTTCAATCCCAGCACTCGGGAGGCAGAGGCAGGAGGATCTCTGTGAGTTCAAGGCCAGCCTGGTCTACAGAGTGAGATCCAGGACAGTTAGAGCTGTTACACAGAGAAACCCTGCCGAGAGAGAGAGAGAGAGAGAGAGAGAGAGAGAGAGAGAGAGAAAGAGAGAGAGGGAGAGATGGGGACAGTAGAAGAGACTGAACATGCACCTCCTGAAGGGTGGAGAAATAAGAGCTTTTATAGATGGTATTCAGGGAGTGTGTGGAGGAGGGGAGTGAGCATACCCCTGAGGAATGCGCCTCATGGAATCTTCTAGCATTCACGGACCTTGATGACCCAGACAGTGTCCTCTTAGGCTGTACCTTGGTGTCACTTGTCTTGCCATTGAGACAGAACACCCAACAAAAGCAAATCAAGGAAGAAGGGTTGATTTGGTTCATGGGGTTCAGGCTGTCACCACAGGGAAGGCAGTGGGATGGCCATGGGCCAGAAGGCAGCAGAGAGCGATGGATCTGGTGCTCTGCCCTCTTCCTCCTTTTTATCCTGTTTGGGACCCGGGCCCATGAGATGGGGCCACTCCCAGAGTGAGTCCACCTCAGTTAAACCTCTCTGGAAACATCCTCACAGCCACAGAGGCGTGTCTCCTAGGTGACTCCTAAATCCTGTCAAGCTGTCAATCACGATTAACTACCACAGGGCCTGGAGAGATGGCTAGGTGGTTATGGGCACAGACTGCTTTTGCAGAGTGTATGGGTTATCATTCTGTTGCTGGATAAAATACCGTGGCCAAGGCAACCTGTGGGAGAAAGAGTTTATTTGGGCTTATGGTTCCAGAGGGCTTCCAGTCCATGATGGCAGCAAGTGGCAGGCGTGAGGGCAGGAACACAATGGAGAGCTCACATCGTGAACCACGAGCACAAAGTGGAGAGAGCACTGTTGTGGAATAGAGAATTGCTTAACTAAGTAAAGATGTGTTACATTTGTTTGTGTTGCAGAATAATTGTTTATGTAAAGATGTGTTGCATTTGTTGATACTGCATTTGTTTAACTACATAAAGGTGTGTTGCTGTTTCACCTTGCCTGCCTGAGGCACCTGATTGGTCTAATAAAAAGCTGAACGGCCAATAGCTAGGCAGAGGAGGGATAGGCAGGGCTGGTGAGCAGAGAGAAAAGGGGAGCCAGCCAGCTGGGAGCCAGCCATCCAGGGGCCAGACAGACAGACATGGAGAAAATCAGGAAGGCAGGATAGACTATATAGTATAGTATAGTATAGTATAGTATAGTATAGTATAGAATAGTATAGTATAGAATAGTATAGTGTAGTATAGTATAGAATAGTGTAGTGTAGTGTAGTGTAGTATAGTATTGTATAGTATAGTATAGTATAGAATAGTATAGTATAGTATAGAGTAGTGTAGTGTAGTATAGTATTGTATAGTATAGTATAGTATAGAATAGTATAGTATAGTATAGTGTAGTGTAGTGTAGTATAGTATTGTATAGTATAGTATAGTGTAGAATAGTATAGTATAGAATAGTATAGTATAGTATAGAGTAGTGTAGTGTAGTATAGTATAGAGTAGTGTAGTGTAGTGTAGTGTAGTGTAGTATAGTATAGTGTATAGATGAGTTAAACAAACCTCAGAGCAGCACATAGATTAATAAAAACGGGTTAATTTAATTTAAAAAAAAAAGCTAGCTAGAAACAAGCCTAAACTAAGGCTGAGCATTCATAATTAACAATAAGTCTCCATGTCATGAGCCCGCTCCAGAGCACACAGAATGGCATAAGGCTTTAAAACCTGAAAGCCTGTTCCCAGTAACATAGTTTCCCAACAAGACCATCCCTCCTAACCAACGAAACAGCATCATTAACTGGGGACCAAATGTCCAAGAATATGGGGAGCACCTAATTCAAACCACCACACAGAAGACATGTTAGGTTCCACAGGCTCACAACTACCTGTGACAATAGCTCCCGGAGAATCCAAAGAATCGATGGGCACTGGCACTCATGTACACAGGTACACACGCGTATAATTAAAAATAATGAAATGTTTAAAAAGATTCACTACACAGCCTTAGACCTTGGATTTTCTGCTGGACTCGGGTTTCTGCTTTCTTCTCTACGTGGCTTTTTTTATTTTTATATTGTGTGCCTAGGTGTTTTGCCTACATGTATGTAAGTGTAGCATATGAACGCAGTGCCAGTGGGGGCCAGCAGAGGGCACTGGATCACCTGGACTTGGAGTTCCTGGGCCTGCCATGTGGGTGCTGGGACCTGAGCTGCAGGGGCACTAAGTACCCCTAACCACTGAACATGCCGTAGCCTGACTGTGGAGGTCAGAGGATAACTCTGGGGACTGGGTTCTCTCCTTCCACCTTTATGTCTGATATTTTTATCTCGAAGAGGTGAACAGTGAAAGAGACTAGTGACTGAACTGTGAATACTCTCCCCATTAAGTATTGTCGGTGCCTTTGTGTGTGTGTGTGTGTGTGTGTGTGTAGTTTATTTTTGAGTTCTTTGTTGTATGCCCCTGTCTGTGTCTGTTTTTATGTAAGTGTCAAGCTGTTTTGGTATCAGTGGCTTGGGAATATAATTTGACATCAGGAAGCATGACACTTAGCTCTTGTTCAGGGAGGTTTTGGCTACATGGGGCACCTGGTACTTCTGTGTGGGTTTTAGGAAAACTTTTCCTTAGAAAACACCACTGGAATTTTGTTAGTGGGTATGTCGAATCTGCAGCTCTCTTTGGTGGTGCTTATAGACATCTTGACAAGACTGGATCTTTTGATCTCAGTCAATTTATGTGAAGGAAGATTCGTGTCAAGTTCTAGGATGTTCTCGCTAAGAGTTTCCTGTTTTACATGTCATGATGAGACTTGAGGCAGGAGGAGTGACTTCCTCAGGATCACCCAGTCAGCGCCTCTCACTAACAAGGCTTCTGCTGTTGCCACAGGAGGGTTAGAGAGTGTTCTGGGATTGTTGTATTTAATCCTCACAAAAGCTTGCTCATGGGGCTGGAGAGATAGCTCAGTGGTTAAGAGCACTGACTGCTTTTCCTAGAGGTCCTGAGTTAAATTCCCAGCAACCACATGGTGGCTCACAACCACTTGTAATGAGATCTGGTGCCCTCTTCTGGCCTGCAAGGACACATGAAGGCAGAATACTGTATACATAATAAATAAATAAATCTTAAAAAGGAAAAAAAAAAAGCTTGCTCATGTGATGTTCCCATACTTTTTTGCTTAGATAAATTTTGACTTATGAAAGTGTAGCAGAAGTGTATAGTGAGCATTTATTTACCAACTCAACTAATCATTAGCACTGTGTCATCTCTTTCTTTCTATACATCCCTTAACATCCTATCCCTTCACCCCTAAATATACGTATGTGTCTCCTGTGTTCAAGGAGATATTTCTATGTAAACATATAGCTATCCACTAAGGAAATGTAACATTGATGCAATAGTATTTCTTACCTTTTCCAATAATAAATATATCACTGGTTTTTTTTTTATTTATTTATTTACTCACTGTTTTTTTGAGAGAGGGTTTCTCTGTGTAGCTCTGGCTGTCCTGGGACTCTTAGACATGAGCACTCACAGAGTGCTACCGTCATGGACTTGTAGCCCTCTGGAGCCATAAACCCAAATAAACCCTTTCTTTCACAAGTTGCCTTGGCCATGGTGTTTTATCATAGCAACAGAACAGTAACTAACTAGCCTGTAGCCCAGGCTGGTCTCAAACTCACAGAGATCTGCCTGCTTCTGCCTCCCTAGTGCTGGGATCAAAGGCATGCGCCACCACCACCCAGATATCCCTGTTTCTAAATATGCAGCCAAGGGCCATTTATTTAATCTCATGTCAAGTCTCTAGAGATGTTCCAGTATTTTTAAAAGTTTATATTTATTGAGGAAGCCAAAGGCTTTAGATCCCCTGGGTCAGAGTTACAGGGAGTCATGAGCTACCCAATGTGAGTGCAGGGACTGAATTCAGATTTAGTCCAGTCACTGAGTGGTCTCTACAGCCCCAAGATTTTTTTTTAACCTTTTCTTGCCCCCTCCCACCCACTCCTTGCCTATAAGCCCTAAGGGAGTGGTGAGAGCTCCCGTCTATGCCAGAATGTTGACAGACCCATCCTGTGCAGGTCTTCTACAGGTCACATGCTGCCTGGAAGACCATGATCCACAGCACCCGACTCTTTGCTCTGGCTCTTACGTTCCTCCCGCCCCCTGTTCCATGATGTTTCTTGAGCTTGGAGTGTGTTATGTAAGTGTCCCGCTTATGGCCGAGCACTCAGAACTCACTTGTTGCCAGTGCTCTGAGGTACTGTGAGTCCGGCTGTTACCACTGCAGAAGAAGCTGCTCTGACCAGAGCTGACAGCCGGCCAGTCAATGGAGAAGCGTAAATGTTTAGAAGGCGATTTGACAAGCACATTGTGTTCTCTTGACAACAGTCAGCCTTTCTGTTTTCTGTCAAGACATCCACATATTCAAAGAGGCCCAGAGTGTTCAGAATGAAGCACAGTTTGGGCTTGACTGTGCCCTGTTCTTGATAGAAAAGATGAAATGCCGTTGGAGGGAATATCCTGGTGTCCCGCACTTCCTGAGGCACAGAGTTTCAGTTTTTTTCTGTTGTTGATGATACTGAGTCCATTCACTTTCTTGAAATGGGGTTTTCCACTTCAATTCTTGAGAAGTCCCTTTTGCAATTAATAACTAATCAGCTGATACTTTGAGATTATGAGTTTCTTTCCCAACAACCTCTCACTAAATTATTGAGATTTATATTTTTTTAATTAGTTATTAAGCATGGTGGTTGCAAAGTGGTATTGTAGGTACGATATCTTAACTTTCCTAGGGCAGAGGTCTTATGTATGGTGGAGCTAGGATTTGAACCTTGGTTCATCTGACTACAAGGTTCCCCTCTAACCTAGCAGCATGCCGGCCATATTGGAGAATGACCTCTATTTGGTCTATGACTGCAGATGTTCCTGTTGTATTTACCACTGGGATTGTAAGGCTCATGAAGCCATGCTATCAGAGAGGAGATGAAGTTGTAAGATGGAGAAGAGGGTACAATTTCACATGCCCCCTACTCACACCCCCAGTGCTACAGACCCAACTATGCACATGCTAGGTAAGCACTCTACTGCAGAGGTACATTCCACCCTTTGTGTAAAGCAGACTTTCTGTGGGAACGCTCTGCTTCTCAAGGAGATGCCATGTGGCTTAGGGCTTCCTACACTCCGTCTGCTTCAGGAACATCCTCCTTCCTCATCAGGAGCATCCCTCCTTCTCATCAGGAACATCCCTCCTCCTCATCAGGAACACCCCTCCTCCTCATCAGGAACATCCCTCCTCATCATCAGGAACATCCCTCCTCATCATCAGGAACACTCCTCCTCCTCATCAGGAGCATCCCTCCTCCTCATCAGGAACATCCCTCCTCATCATCAGGAACATCCCTCCTCATCATCAGGAACACTCCTCCTCATCATCAGGAGCATCCCTCCTCCTCATCAGGAACATCCCTCCTCCTCATCAGGAACATCCCTCCTCCTCATCAGGAACATCCCTCCTCATCATCAGGAACATCCCTCCTCCTCATCAGGAGCATCCCTCCTCCTCAAATCCTTGTAGTGCCTTGCTATTAGACACACCAGTGCTAATTTTCTGAAGTTGTTTGTTTTATCTTATGGCGATTTCAGAGTGGGCAGCCCAAGAGATAAAGATGAGCCCCCTTTGTAGCTGTGCCAACACTTGATAGTAACTAGTATGGTCTCATAGTCCCAGTAACCTGCTCAACTTATGTGTGTACAGTGGAACACCAGCATAGTAAACTCCTCCACCTGGAGCCAAACTCACTGGCCCCTGGTGGGATCAGAATAGCCCCTAGAGAGAGTTCCAGAACTTTGTGGTTCATGCATTTGGAAAGCTCTAATGGTCAATATCTGTTCTGTCACTGACCAACTGTGTGATTTTTGACATTTGACTGGAAGCTGAAGACAGCGAAGGGAACAAGAAGATTCAGAAACCTGAAACAGGAACTCCATGGGGGAGAATTCCAGAGGCACGGTGTGTAGTGGGGTCTCTGAGCCCTTCTGAGCCACATTTCCCCACTCAACGAAGAGTAATGTCTCCACTTGGAAAAGAATTGCAAGAATTGAAGGAGGCAATGGACCCAGTGACCCCACACACATGCCATAGCAAATGTATTTGTTTTCAAGTAATTGAACTTAGCCAGACATGGTGACACACACCTTTAATTTCAGCACTCAGGAGACAGTGACAGGTGGATCTCTGAGTTTGAGGCTGGTCTGGTCTACACAGTGAGTTCCAGGATAGCCAGGGCTACATAGTGAGACCCTGTCTCAAAAAAAAAAAGGAAAAAGAAAGGAAAGACAGACAGACAGACAGGAAGAAAGAGAGAGAGAGGAAGGAAGGAAGGAAGGAAGGAAGGAAGGAAGGAAGGAAGGAAGGAAGAAACTGAACCTTGTTCAAGCAAAGGAGAAATTTATTGGCTTAAGCTGAAGTGCCCAGGGAGGAACTTTCTCCTGGAACTCTGGACTTGGTCTTCGTTTCTCCCCGGGTACCACATGGCTTCCTTCAGGAAGTGAAGGAGGAACCATGTGGCCAAAGACAATTCTGAGATGACATTACACCAAAAGGTAGATGATGAATATCACTTGGAGATGTAAATGAATAAAAATTACCTGAGATCTTATCTTTAAGAAATCCTGCCGTGCGGTGGTGGCGCACGCCTTTAATCCCAGCACTCAGGAGGCAGAGCCAGGCAGATCTCTGTGAGTTCCAGGACAGGCTTCAAAGCTACACAGAGAAACCCTGTCTTGAAAAACCAAAAAAAAAAAAGAGCAGGTTTCTTGAGTTGGGGATTTAGCTCAGTGGTAGAGCGCTTGCCTAGCAAGCGCAAGGCCCTGGGTTCGGTCCTTAGCTCCAGAAAAAAAAAAAGAAAAGAAAAGAAAAGAAATCCTAAGCAATGTGCTGTTTCACTAAGGGCAGGGAAGGGCCACCCAGATGCACTATGAGTTCCTGGGTGTGCAGGAGAGGCCAGGGAAATAGAAAAGACAGTGTGATTGGATATTTACAGTGAATTAAAGACTTGCCTCACATCTCTGGTGATGCCTGGATCACTGCCAACAAATTCTCACCGCATTCTAGCACAGAAACCCTGGCGTACATTACATCTCATTTCCCTTCCTTGGACTGTCTGCTGATATTTCCTGGAACTTATTATTTACTGTCTATAGCCTCCAGGCAAATGTCAAGGTCAGAAGTTCTTTTGAAGGACTGTACATTAGATGGAACCCCTTAATTTTATAATAAACTGAGTTTCCAAGACAAATTGCTGTTTATGGTAAAGTAACTTTGAGAAAATAAGTCATTTTCCATCTCCTGGAGTGATTAGCAAAACGTCACAAAAAAGGAAATACACCGGGCGGTGGTGGCGCACGCCTTTAATCCCAGCACTCGGGAGGCAGAGCCAGGCGGATCTCTGTGAGTTCGAGGCCAGCCTGGGCTACCAAGTGAGTTCCAGGAAAGGCGCAAAACTACACAGAGAAACCCTGCCTCGAAAAACCGGAAAAAAAAAAAAAAAAAAAAAAGGAAATACACATATAAGTGTGGCAAAAGTTTATTTCAGGCTTTCAGACTTAGCGTCTAGATGTGGTATCACATGCCTCTAGTCCCAGTACCCAGGAGACAGAGGGAGGTAGGTAGGTGAAACTCTGTGAGTTTGAGACCAGGTTGATCTAAAGAACAAGTTTCAGGACAGCCGCACAGAGAGACCTTGTCTCAAAATGGTATCTAATGGTTGAACTTTTGTTGTTGCTGTTTTATTTTTCAAGACAGAGTTTCTCTGTGTAGCCCTGGCTGTTCTGGAACTCACTCTGTAACCACATTAGCATAGAACTCAGAGATTCACTTCCCTCTGCCTCCTGAGTGCTGGGATCAAAGGTGTACACCAACACACCCAGCTTCTAATGGTTAAACTTTTTTTCTCTCATGGAAATACCCTGCTCTTCTGTAGGAGTATCTAAGATATTCTAGTAAGTACACAGATAAAACTGTAACCTGGGAAAACCAGGGAGGATGATCATAGCAGGTCTATTTGAGAAGAGGCATTGTTAACTCTTTGTGGTAATTTGCATAAGAATGGCCCCATGGGCTCATATATTTTAATGCTTAGTTACCAGGGAGTGAAACTGTTTGAGAAGGATTAGAAGAATTAGTAGGTGTGGTCTTGTTGGAGGAAGTGTGTCACTGGGGGGTGGGCTTTGAGGTTTGAAAAGCCCACTCCAAGTTGGATGCCTGTGGATCAGGATGTGAAGCTCTCAATTACTTCCCCAACCATGCCTGCCTGCATGCTGCCATGCTCCCTGCCATGATGATAATGGACTAAGCCTCTGAAACTGTAAACAAGGCCCCAAGTAAGTGCTTTCTTTTATAAGAGTTGCTTTCGTTGTAGTGTTTCATCACCACAATAGTAACCCTAACTAAGATACTCTCGAATTCAGTGCACACACACACAAACAAACAAACAAAAAAACCATTCAAGGATATTGTGAAGTGATGGGACTTGATTAACTGAATCCTTTTCATGTTGGTTCAGCCCCTTCCTTGCCCTCTTGACCTTGACACTACTCTGAGGTTATTTCTAGATGATTGTGGGAGAGTCTGTGTGTGTGGTAGGTGTGCCCGTGTTGCACCAGGAGGCCTGAGGCTGTTGGGCATCTTGTTCTACCACTACCCACCTTATTCCTTTGAGACATGGTCTCACATTGAATGTAGAGCTAGGCTGGCCGGTCAGCACACCCTAGTGATGGTCTTCCTGTGTATTTTTGGTGCACATGCAACCACAGCCAGATATTTATGAGTTCTTAGGATTTGAATTCAGGTCCTCAGGCTTGAGTGGCAAGCTTTCTTACCTGCCAAGCCATCTCCCAGGCCCATTATTGGGTCTTTATTTGCTGATTTAGCTTATATATATTTAGCTTTTTACCCACTCACTTCTGTCTGGATCTGTGGTCATTGTTATGCAAAGTGTAGGAGAATCCCAAAGCTCTGCTGACTGTCTTTTGCTTTTTGACAGGACACATTTCATCCTTGAGAAACACTGGGTTACAAACTCAACTCCATAGGAAGAATAGACTAATAAAGAGCCCTAGAACAGCCAGCTCTCCATCCGCTAAAACAATGGAATTTTGATGGCGCACGCCTTTAATCCCAGCACTCGGGAGGCAGAGCCAGGCGGACCTCTGAGTTCGAAGCCAGCCTGGTCTACAGAGTGAGATCCAGGACAGGCACCAAAACTACACAGAGAAACCCTGTCTTGAAAAACCAAAAAAAACCAAAAAACCAAAAAACAAAAAACAACCCTGTTAAATTGTAAAATTCTCAGAGACCTCAGGGTAGGCCAAACAGTCTTAGATATATCACCCCAGCATAATCCATAAAGAAAAAAATCATGAGTTGGGCCTAATCAAAATCTGACTGGGGATGGCTGGAGATGTAGCTCAGCTTGTAGAGTGTCTGTCTAGCATACAAGAGGCCCTATGTTTTGTCTCTAGCACCAAATAAAACCAGCCATGATTAAGGCATGTCTGTAATCCTGGAACTTGAGAGGTGGAGGTGGAGAGGTCAGGAGTTTAAGGCTAGCCTGGGCTACATGAGGCTGGATGTGGAGGTGCACATGTGTAATGTCAACATTCTGCAGGCTAATGCAAGAGGATGGCCAGTTGGAGGCCAGCCTTGGCTACATAGCAAGATGCTGAATTGCCAAATTTGGCCAGAGGGTGAAAAGAGGCTATGTACTGAAGAATGGTATTTGCAAATCACATATCCAACAAAGGATTGGTCTCCAGAATATATAAGTGACTTTGAAAATTCAAAACCAAGGAATAATCTTCAAAAACAGTGGAAAGATTTAAACAGACACTTCTCTATCTGAATGTGGTAAAAATAAATTAAAAATAAATACTGATGCTCAGTATCAGGGGTCATTAGGGAAATTCAAGTGAAACCTGCAATGTAATGTATGTACAGCGGTTGAAATAACAGCCATAATAAAAAGTGCTGGCAAGCCCACAGCAACTCTTACCTTGCCAGGGGGGATGAAACATGGCAATGTTTCCACTCAGGAGACAGCGCGGCGGTCTCTTAGAAAGCTAAGCAAGAGCTACCAAATGATTTAGCCATGGCACTCCTGGGCATTTACCCTCACATTCACACAAAAACCTGTACCCAAGTGTTTACAGAAGCACTGTTCACAACCACAGGACACTGGAAACAACTCTAAATCCTTAAATAAGCAAGACAATGTTCTTTCCCAGGGGAACTCTCCAACAACCAAAGGAATGATGTTTTCCCCACTGCTACATGCTGTTCATGAGAATCTGGCAGTAAAGCTGCAAACTTAGAGTGTTGGTCCAATGTGGATGACCTTGAGTTCCACTCTCTTCCCATTAGACTTTCCTTGGGAACGTTTATATTTTCATTTTAATTTAAAGTGTGTGTGTGTGTGTGTGTGTGTGTGTGTGTGTGCACGCGCGCTTGTGTGAATGCGGGTGCATGCACATGTGCACTCATGTAGAGGTCAGAGGAGGAATTCTGATGTCCTCCATCACTCTGCCCGATCGCCTTGAGACAGGGTCCCTCAATGAACCAGAAACCCGCATTCCAAATAGGCTGGCTAGCAAGAGAGCGCCAGTGTCCACCTGTCTCTGCCTTCAACTCTGGGATTGCAGACACATCTAGCCAGATGTGTGGGTGCTGAGAACGTGAACCCATATCCTCACCCTTGCCCAGAAGGCACTCTTACCCACAGAACCGTCTTTCCAGTACCCTTGGGAATATGCACACCTGCTGTCTGAGGGTTTTAATGTGTGGCCAAAGACTGATGGAGAGGGTTAAATGCCAGCACACTGTATCTGTCCCCTTGGTCCCTCGTCAGCCCCTCCTATCCATTCCTCCCATAGTTCATGGTGGTGTGTCCACTTACCCTGTAGTTCCCAGAGCACTTGGAGTTCTTTCCAGCCGCAGGGCCTTTGCATCCCCTCTGCTGGGGTTCTCTTCCACATGTCCTCCTTTTGACTGACTCCTGCTCGTCCTTCCCACGCAGCGCCTTCTCCTCAGGGCTGTTCCTTTCTCTGCACTTACCCCAGCTATTTTATCTGCTATGTCTTAACACCTGTTTGCTCACTGGGGTGAAGGCTCCGTGGGGATGGAGACCAGGTCCTTCTGGTTCATCAGCGCCTTCCCAGCACATCACAGGCTGGGCCTTTCGTAAGATCTCAACAACTGAACAGATGATTGGATTGAGTGTGAAGTTTGCCCACTCCAGGATGGTCTGTTTCTACCAGAGAATCCAGACAATGGAAACACTCCCTTATTTTAAAGACAAGCATGGGGTATGCATCCTAGAGCAAAGAGACTTCCTTAAATGACATTTCTGTATAGTCCCATCTACTCTGATAGCCAAGAAAGGTAACAGGGTTCCTTTTGGGGAAGGATTGGGAAAAAAACTGAAGAGAAATGATCATCTACTTGGATCCATTTGTTCAGCCAGAATCATGACTCTTGAAGCAGGCTGTATATGTGTGATGGTTATCTCAGTTGTCAACTTACTACAAGTTAGACTCACATTGGAAACGGGCCTATGGGCACACCTGTGGGGATTATCTTGACTGTGTTAATGGAGGTAGGAAGACCTGTTCTCTGTGGGTGGCACCATTCCCTAGGCTAAGAAGATCTTGGACTGTACAGACAAGATGAGCTGCATAAGTATTCCTCGCTCTCTGCTTCCTGATTGTGGAAGTGATGTGACCTCAAGTGTGAGCTTCAAGCACCTGCTTCCTTGCCGTGATGGGCAGTACTCTTGAGCTGTGAACCAAAACAAGTCCGTTCTCTCTTGAGTTGCGTTTGTCAGGGTATTCCATCACAGCAACAAGAAACTGAGACCACATTCAAGAAATAGTTATTTTCTCCTTAAAATTTGAAATCCAGAACAGTAATGGGTGGTATATACTTCACAACATACCATATTTCCAGGGAAGATGCAGTTCTTAACCAACTTATGTCTTTGGCATTGATTTTTTTTTAACGACTTTTTCTCTTCAGTTCACAGGTCCTGGTTGTTATCCAGGTGGATACACATGGCTCTTCTACGCAAAAGTAAGAATTGAACTTGTGAAAAGACCTTGAAAGAAAGATGTTTCAGAGGAGTGTTCTGATGATGATGCTCTCTGTGTGTGTGTGTGTGTGTGTGTGTGTGTGTGTGTGTGTGTGTGATTTTCATAGATCACTTTCCCACAAGCAATTTTGGCATGGGAATTTGAGGATTCCTGTGGGATGCTGTTGAGATTTTGGTTAGAAATGGACTTATCATTAATCATATATTATCATGGAATATATATATATATATATATATGTTTTTTGAGACAGAGTTTCTCTTTGTAGACCCAACTGTCCTGGAGCTAGCTCTGTAGACCAGGCTGGCCTCCAGCTTACAGTGTTGGGATCAAAGGCATGGGCCACCACCGCCTGGCCTGGATCATATCTTTTAAAATAAAACCTGCTCTTACAATCATTTCCTCACTCTAAATAAGTATTCCTCATTCATGCCTAAGCATTTTTAAAGTTCTGTTCTTGTTCTTAAAGGGTCACATCAAATCTCCAGACCTTGCAAACACCTATATTCTTCTGATTTAAATAGAACATTATTAATTTGAGGAAAAACACAGTAACCCAATACTGTTTCTATTACTCTTGGAGTCGCCTAATTTAAATGAAAATGAAAGGCATCCAATTAAATGTGAACTTCCCATAAATGAGGAATTATTTTTAGTGTATGTTCCAAATATTGCATGGGACATACTTAACCTAAAAATTCTGTTTTCCTGGCAACTTTTTGTCGGTGGTAACAGCCATGGGAGGGTCAGGTGTGGGGTCACCTCTCTAAACACAGTGGCAGGTGAAATAGTCATCAGATCTCCTGAGACCTACAGAACCTTTTACTTCTTCCTGGCCTGTGGCTATCCACGGCTGAATCTTCCCGAAAAGGGCTGGAAGGAGAGCTGGAACCTTAGGGAGATGGAGCCATCAGGAAGTGCAGGGTGTAGTGTGTGTGTGGGGGGGGGATCTAAGACTCTCTAGGTCGTTTCTTTTACAAATATGAGCACAAAAGCTAGAGGGTCAAAAAAACAAGCTAGCATGAAGCCAATGATTACCTTCAGAGAAATATTTTAGATTTGTATTATTTTTATTTGTATCAGAGAACACCCCCCACCCCCCCACCCCACCCCCCACCACCCCTCCCCCCAGGCTCAGGGAAGTTATGTTTGCGTAGCTGGGGGGAGGGGGAGGGTAAGATCTGACTGGAGGTTTGGATCTGACTTCATGTCCCAGCTCCTTCCCTTCCCCACGACAGAGTTTCAGGGTAGCTCGGGCAGGCTTGGACTCCCTGTGACCCCCTGCCCCTGCCTGGTGAGCGCAGGGCCACAGGCCTGGGTCATGCGCCACACTCCACGCTGTGCCTGGCCGGTGGCAAAGTCCCATCTCTACAGTTTTTGTTGTCTGTGTTCCTTCTGTCTTCCACGTTTCTTTAAATTCATTCCTATTTAATATTGGGAGGCACATTTCATAACAGGAAGTTTCTATCCTTTCTGTAAATGGGAAAGCATCTATCTCCCGCCACAAAAAGAAGATGGTTTGTAAAATAGATTCAATTAGAAGAATGTTCAGTTTTGAAGACCTTGTGTTGCTTGGCTGCAGCGTTGAAATCAGAGACTGGCTTTTCCACACATGATTTGGTATTGCTTAACTCTGTGAACACAAATGCCCCCAGTCATTTTGCCAACAACCAGCAATGTGTGTTCCGTACTCAAAAAATGCTGCCCTGCCCCGTCCCGTTTCATCACTAATGTGGAACAGGTGGAGGCTGGGAACTGGAAGCATTGAGGTCCTGACCCGGAGCCAGGCTTTTCTGCACATCATCCTCCACTGGCATCTGAATCAACTGAAACGCAACTAGCGTCTACAACTTTAAGCCTGTTCAGAATTAGCAGTAGCTTGTAAAAAGCATTCTAGAAATGAAGCCGTTTATACAATGGATCAAATATTCATGCAAAGCAGCCTCCTGTGGTGATTGGGTTTGAGGCCTCCGCCATCAGACTGCCTGGGTCCTGGGTCTTCCTAGTGCTTTGAGGAAGTGGCTACAGTACACTGTAGGTAGAGTTTTTCTCTCCAGGTCCCGCCAAGCCCGGGTAGTCCAGTATCCCACTTATAAAATAAACATACAGATGCTTATATTATTTAAACTGTTCAGCCATTAGCTCAGGACTACCATTGTCTAGCTCTTACTCTTTTTTTTTTTTTTTTGGTTTTTCGAGACAGGGTTTCTCTGTGTAGTTTTGGTGCCTTTCCTGGATCTCGCTCTGTAGACCAGGCTGGCCTCGAACTCACAGAGATCCTCCTGCCTCTGCCTCCCGAGTGCTGGGATTAAAGGCGTGCGCCACCACCGCCCGGCTAGCTCTTACTCTTATACTTAGCCCATTTCTGTTAATCTATATGTCACCACGTGTTCCGTGGCTTTACCTGCTGCCTTTACATGATGCTCTCTGGATGGCAGGCTGGTGTCTCCTCCTCTCTGCCTTCCTGTTCTCTCAATTCTCCTCTCTGCTAGTCATGCCTATACTTCCTGCCTGGCTACTGGACAATCAGTGTTTTATTTATCAATCAATCATCCACAGCAGTACACCAGGTCAATGCAGTACTCCATAGCTGTGCGTGCTCAGCCCCAGACTGCCATGTCCTCTGTATGCCTGCCCACGCTGCCGTTCAGGATGTTTTTTTTAGTGGTTTGAGGTTGACTGGTCAGACTTTGATGTGTTTCCTCTTCATTTCAGTTAATCAGGTGCTGCTCTTCCTTCTGGCCCTGACCCTTTGTGGGATTCTGTACAAGAAAGTTCATAAGGGAGCTGTCCTCAAGAGCGAAGCAGGTGAGCACCTATGGGGTCTGTCAACAAGACACCTAAGAAGGTGGTTCCGATGTTTTCCACTGGGTCCTTTCAGTGGTTGGGCTGCGGGCAAATGAGAACATGGTGAAGGGGGCAGCCTGTAAAACATCTTCCCCAGGGCAGCAGTTGGGTTATGCTCTGGGATGATCGGTGCCGTTCAAAATGTAGCCTATGTCACATGGAGGGCTTGTTAGAAGACACAGACACACACAGAGACACAGGCGCACACACACAGACACACACACACACACACACACACACACATACATGCACGCACGCACGCACGCACACGCATGCTCCTGGTGTTGAGGAAATGAGGAGTCTGGTATTGCCGAAAAACCACCAGTGATGATCCGCACAGCCAAGCCTGCATCAGTTAGACCTCCTCACCCGGCTGCCCGGTGACAGTGTACCCCTCAGTGAACAGTCTGTAAACAAGTCTGTTCTGGTTTGCTTTTTCAAACTGGATGCAGGAGTCTGACCACCTGGGAAGACGTCATCCTTGTGCGTAGGTTTGAGGCTGGCACGGGCTATGTGAGATGCTACCTCCAAAACATTATTTCATTTGTTTATAAAAAAAATAATAATAATTCCTTTAATCCCAGCACTCGGGAGGCAGAGGCAGGAGGATCTCTGTAAGTTCAAGGCCAGCCTGGTCTAGAAAAGTGAGCTCCAGGACAGCCAGGGCTACACAGAGAAACCCTGTCTCGAAAAAGTAAATAAATAAATCATGATTACTTAGAGAATTTGAGAAAAAAAAGTAAGAAATACAAGCAAAATTTAAGTCACTTACAATTTCATAAGTAGCCACAGATAAGTTTGTAGAAGTGTATGTATCACATTGGGATCAAAGACCAGAAAGAATTATTTATTTCTTTATTGACAGGGTTTTACTATTCGGCCTCAGCTGGCCTGGAACTCATGATACAGCCCAAGCTGACTTCAGACCCACAGAGGTCCACCCACCTCTGCCTCCCCATGTGCCAACACACCAGCTAAGAATTTATATTCTTTTCCCCTTCAAAGTATATTATGAGATCCTCTCAAGTCAGGAAATATGTCATGAGAACATTCTTTTTTCTAGTAGCAGATACAGAAGTGGATAGAAAAAAATATAAAGAGATGGAGAAACCATTTAATGTTTATTAAGTTATACAAAATACACCTGGTAATTTGTTTCAGTAAGTGTTTATTGAATTAAATATCAGCTGGAACTACCTTGGACCTAGGTGAGAAGAGGGGTTTTGTAAAACTGTCTGCAAAGAGAGAGGAAGCTTAGTAAAACTCAGCTGTGCACAGACTGGTTATTCTTCACAATGCAGGTTGCACTGTGCTACCAAAATATAATGTGGTAGCATCGGTGTTTCATCTCTTCCGGTGCTGAAGTATGATTGGTCATTCATGAGTACTAGCCACGCCCCTTAGTTACTCTTTCCTCTTGCTGCTAACACTTGACTACCGAGTGGAGAGCAGCAGAGATCCACAGCAGTACAGGCCACACAAGTTCCGATGCTGGGCCCGTGAGGCTCTGCATTCTGTGTGTGTTTCAGCTGTATGTGTGGGAGGCCGTGGGCTGGCATATGAAAAAGAGGCCCGGAGCAATAGGGACTTAGAAGTTTACCCTATCTTCACTTGAAAATCTGATGCATGGATTCCACAGCCTTTCAGATCAAAGTCCTTTGGGACCTTATGGCTCTGATGTCTTTAGGTATTTTCAGTCAAAGAAGGTCTTCACCACATCATACCAACATGGCAGGAGAGGGAGGAGGGTTGGCATGGAGCATTACTCTGGGGTGCAGACCGTACAGATGCACACATCACTTAAAACAGCTTCCCATTTGTCCAACTTGACCACATTTTGCAGGAAGGGAATGGTAGGATTAGTTTTAGTGTTTGGTCACGTGCGAGCTGAAATTTTCACACTCGTTTCCAAGGGCTGGGGAGAGCCTGGATGTTGAAAAGCCATCCTCCCCAGCACCGCGGACTAGCGGTCAGACGTCTCTCCTGGCACCTTCCTTACGATGTCGATGTTTTTTCAGATGATGATTCCGAGTCCCCCGAGGACACGGAGGAGGAGATTCCAGTGGTGATCTGTGCGGCCGCAGGGAGGATGGGCGCGACCATGGCCGCCATCAACAGCATCTACAGCAACACGGATGCCAACATTGTGTTCTATGTGGTTGGACTGCGGAACACTCTGACTCGAATACGGTAGTTTGTATGCTGTGGTTTTGGAATGTTCTATGTTCTTTTCACCTTTTTTCTCTTTAGATGGACCCTTACCACCTTCACCACCACCTCTTCCTCCTTTCCTTCTTCCTCTTCCTCCTCCTCATCCTCCTCCTCCTTCCTCTTCTTCTAGATTGACAACTGTCATTAGAATTATTGAGAGGAAGTCCTGGGTTTACTGTGCTGGACTAATGTGTTTCTAGATGAGGAAACGTCATCAAAACTTCATTAGTCAAGTAGGACGACAGGTATTTCTGTAGATTTGAACTGTCTAGGGAACTAAAGAGCCCCAGTCCTGGAGCAGCTTACTGGAAAATCTTTCAATATTTGTTCTTAGCCAGGTTGATGAAGACCTGTGACCCTAGCTACTGAGGAGGTGGAGCCTGGAGGAGCACTCTGGGCTATCGAGGGAAGGCCAGATCAGGCAACTTTATGAGATCCAAACTCAAAATAAAAAGTAAAAACAGAGTAGGGGTGTAGCTGAGTGTTAGAGTGCGTATGTGAGGACCTGGGTTCAATTCCCAGCAGAGGAGGGAAAACAATTGTTCTTTTTATTTTCCCTCTGTTTTCCTAACCTAGGAGAATATTTGCATAATCCTTACTAACTATGTTTTTGGGGGAAAGGGGCTGGAGATTCAATCCATGTCCCACACAGATTAAACACAGGCTCGACCACCGAATCTCACCTCAGCTGTAATGTTTGAACAGCAAACTTGCAGTAATATATCTTTATAGGTCATAGTGTAACTCTGAACTTATTTTCCCTATGACATGCCATACCAAAAAAAATGAATTGGAGGTAGAGTAAGAAGAAATCAACAGAAAATCAAAATTCAAATGTGCTTTAGAAATGCAGGATAACTGTAATCTGGGACAGTAGCTCCCTGAGCCCAGGAATTAGAAGAAAAAGCTGACAGACTTCCCTGTACAACACAAGAACTTCTGAATAGTGAAGAACAGTGAGTGGGATTAGTTATAAAATCCATTAGTAAAAAGTATGGCTTATCATGAAGAATTGTTGAAAAAAACTTTTAAATGTTAAACTTAGTGGGAAAATGAGCATAAACTCTGAACAGACACCAAGGCCCCGAATTCCATCCCCAGCTCTATGAACAACACAACCACCAACGGCCAACACTGTGCCTGGTACTCAGAGGCTGAGGAAGGGGGTTGTGGATTAGAGACCAGACTGGGCTGCATGGTGAGGCATTCTCCCAACTAACCAAACTAGCCAAATAACCAACCAAACAACCAACCAAAAAAGAATAGATCACACAATTCACAGAGATATAGATGGTCAACAGAGTGGGCTATCTCCCAGTTCCTGGCTGTTGGTCCTCCCGCAATGTTTAACTATTTTACAACCAGTTCTCATTGAAGGAGAACACAAGAGTAGAGGTATGGACCTACCGTACCTCTCAGTCAGTCACCACAAGCAAATGTACTTCTGGAACAACTGCCACATTCCCAGCACCAGTGGCCAGAGTTCTGCCGCCGGGCACCGACCCCCAGCCCTCTTCTGCCAATTTGCCATCAACAGCAAAGGCTGCCGTATGTGGCTTGGGTCATCGCCAACGCTGTTTTGAGATGATGTCTACCACTCTATGCTCATAACGAATCAGATGAAAGATTAGACACCCTGTGGGACTGAGTGACAAAGGAAAGAGGGTGAGGGACAGAAGAAGGGTGAAGCAGAGGAGGGGACTGAGCGACATCGTCCCTTGGAGTCAAAGGCTGGGCTGCCCGTGTCTCAGCAGGAGCATGTGGCAGCTTGATAAGGAAGGAACATGTCATGTTCCTCTAGTTTCCCGGGATGATTTTTGGACGTGGGAATATACTTGGTTCTTACTGTCTTGTTAATTTCCTTTGCAGGAAGAGTTAGCAGATTGGTGGCGGGGAAAGGGGAGATGGGAAGTTAGACCAGATGGGGAAACAGTCAGAAGGATTTATAGCACTGTTTATAGACACTTAACTTTCTAAGGCCGGAACGGACTAGCCCTGGGATGGCATGCAAGTTAACTGGAGGAAAGATCTGAAGTGTGTGCTAGAGGTTTCTGGTCATCTCTTTAGAAAGTGGATCGAACATTCCAAACTGAGAGAAATAAACTTCAGAGTTGTGGAGTTCAACCCTGTAGTCCTCCAGGGGAAGATCAGACCAGACTCATCGAGGCCTGAGCTGCTCCAGCCTGTGAGTAAGAGCCATGCACACGGTGGGGACAGTCCTGAGTTCACGGACACTGTAGATTCCCAGCCACCTGTCTTTGTTGTTGTTTTCTGAGACAGGGTTTTTCTGTGTAGCCCTGGCTGTCCTGGATCTCACTCTGTAGACCAGGCTGGCCTCGAACTCACAGAGATCCGCCTGCCTCTGCCTCTCAAGTGCTGGGATTAAAGGTGTGCGCCACCATGCCTGGCCTCGCCATCTGTCTTAGTTAGGGTTTCTACTGCTGTGGCAAAACACCAGGACCAAAAAGCAAGCTGGAAGTAAACTGTTTATTCCATATCACTGTTCATCACTGAAGGAGGTCAGGACAGGAACTCAAGCAGGGCAGGATCCCGGAGGCAGGAGCTGATGCAGAGGTCACGGAGGGGTGCTGCTTACTGGATTACTCCCCATGGCTTGCTCAGCCTGTTTTCTTAGAGAACCCAGGACCACTAACCAGGGATGGCACCACTCCCCATGGGCTGGGCCCTCCCCATTGGTCACTAATTAAGAAAATACCCTACAGCTGGATCTTATGGAGGCATTTCCTCAACTGAGGCTCCTTCTTTTCGGATGACTCTAGCTTGTGTCAAGTCGACATAAAACTAGCCAGCACACCATCTGGTGCACACAGGATATTTCAGACTCATGAGTGCTGGATCCCCACAAAGCTCTGCTTATTTATAACTTAGCAGCCACCTGCTCCAGGAAGGATTTAAGATGGTTTATATAAGCACAATGAAGCTACTGGGAAGAACTGAGGCATAAAAATGTAGACTACATTTGTGTGTGTGAAGATGGCTATGGGTAGGGGAGGGAGGCGGGCCGGGGAGGGAGGCGGGCCGGGGAGGGAGGTGGGCAAAACCATTCCCAAGCACTTCCGTTCTTGTATCTTCTGTGCTTAATTACTAGCTAGCTCGTATTCTTCCAAAAGCCAAGGAAACCCAGCAGTGTACAGCTATGAGCCTCAGTGATGGCCACATCATATTCAGGAGACATCCATGCTCTTCCCAGCTATGGGGGTCATCCACAGAGTCCCTCTCCTTCATGAAGAGCAGAAGTATGTGTGTGTGTGTGTGTGTGTGTGTGTGTGTGTGTGTGTGTGTGTGTGTGTGTGTGTGATATGCTTATGTGTCAGTGAACCCCAGCAAGCCTTTCTCCAGCCTCCCCCTAGTTCCTCACCCCTCTCCCAACCCCAACTTGCCTCCCCCAGCACTGGTGGTTCAGACAAGTGTGCTACAGTCATCTTTTCATGTGGGTGCTGGGTACCTACCAAGTGGGTACCAAGCTCAGGGCCTCATGCTTACATGCTGAACCACCTTTCCAGTCCAAAAGCAGTTTCTGATGGCAATTTGTAGAAACTGGCTTCCTCCTATATAGTCCACGTAAATCCATCCTTTCCAATTAAGTTCTAAAGCCTCTGCCTGTGACAGGCTCTACTGTTAGCTGGTCACGATAACTGAATGGCACTAATGGAAACCCTACAGACTCATGTTTCTGTTTTCTGGATTAAGACGCTAAAAGGCTGGGCTTGTTGCTGAGGCGTGGGGGGTGGGGCAGAGAGAGGGAGAGGGAGAGAGGTGGGGACTGGATTTAGAAGAGCTTCTCTGGGCCAGCCTGGCCTCATCCTCAGAGCGCGGAGGACCGGGTGCTGAAAGCCTGGATGAGGCATCACTTTAGCCCATTTTACTCCGTTCCACACTTGGGGCTCAACGGGCCATGGTCAGAGCTGACTTGTAGGTGCCAGACAACCTTGAGCCATATGCCTTTCCCCACCTGTTTCTCTTGTTTTAACAGCTGAACTTCGTTCGATTTTATCTCCCTCTGCTTATCCATCAACATGAGAAAGTCATCTATTTGGACGATGACGTCATTGTGCAAGGTACATTCACTCACCGCCAAGAACCCTTGCAAGGGCACCGCTCTCAAGGAGAGCGACATACTTTCCCCTCATTTTCCATGGAGCTGGCTGGCTTCCAACTCTTTGTGAAGTGAACACAGCATTGTTGTAAAACTGGGCCTATTTTGCAAGCAGGGTTTGATATTCCCTGGGTCATCCGGTGGCAGACTGCCAAGTCTGCTGTAATTACCTTGGTAGCATCTTCTCTGCATTCCTAAAACATGTAGGAATAATTGTCACTGAGGGCACTTGGTAGTGGCCTTGGCTGCGCGTGTGCATGTTGTATTTGTTCTCTTCCACGTGCAAGTTAGATAAGCGTTCAGAAACTACCAGCCACAGACCTGACCAACATCCATCTACTGTTTGTAGTGGTTTCCTCAACGGGCATGAGCTGTTAAGAACACCGCCACGCATGGGAAAAGCGGGACCCTGTATTCTCTGCTCTACTGAAGTTAGGGACTAAGCTAAGGTTCTTTGTAGCCCCGAGATACTTGCTGTGTTTTAACTGGTAATCCTCCCGAACGCAGGTGACATCCAGGAACTGTACGACACCACCCTGGCTCTGGGCCATGCAGCGGCCTTCTCGGATGACTGTGACTTACCCTCCGCTCAAGACAACAACCGAATCGTGGGGCTGCAGGTGAGCATGCTCTCTTAGAAATCCTACCTTACCTACCCTTCTTCTCTGGCTCTGGCCCTCTATTCCTCCTCCCCAACTCAAAATTATCACAACCTCTCCATCCAAAGCCAGTGGGAACTTCCAGGAGACCGGGATGGTAGGAGGGGCTCTGTTTTTCCCACCCACTCGGGCCAAGTTCTGTAACCATTAAGTCTCACTTTCCTGATCTGAAACATGGCATGGGCACTATCTATCCTGAGCTGCAATGGGGTATGGCAAGTGCTCTAAAAAAGGTGGCTGTTGTGTTGCGCATCACCACAGGCCATTACTGGGTTCCCGGTACCTACACAGAGGCTCACAACTATACGTAACTCCAGTTCCAGGGGACCCAACGCCCTCTTCTGGCTTCCTTGGGCACCAGGCACACACGGTGCATAAACATGCATGCAGGCAAAATACTCATGCACATAAGATAAAAATAAGACCATTTTAAAAGGGAGCAATGCATAGCACCTATGGGCAGGCATGGGAAGGCTGAGTGCGGGGACTGGCTGGTGTCAGGAGGCATCGTGAAGCTGGACAAACAGGAGTAATAGGTTTGGATGAGGAGCAGCTCAGGATGGTCTAATGACCCTGGGCTTCTGCTTAAATAACAAGACGGACAGAAACACTATTTCCTGAGGCGGCATGTGGCAGGGAGCCAGCTTTAAGACAGGACTTGGCACATGTTGCCTGTTGGAGCTGCTTAAGCATCAAGAAAGCAACACTAGAGGCAGAGGCAGGTGGATCTCTGTGAGTTCCAGGACAGCAAGGGCTGTTAGAGAAACCCTATCTTGGAAAAAATAAAAATAAAAACAAGAAAAAATGCAACACCAGCTAGGTAGATGTGGCAGCTGGAAGGCTAGAGAGACCGAAGTGTCGGACAGATGGAATTTAGAGCCCTGAAACAGGATGGGCTGCCAGTGGAGTGAGAAAAAATGACAGGTGCTGGGACTGAGAGCAGGGCACTGAGTATTCAGAGGTTGGAAAAAGAGGCACAAACAGCCATGGAGAGCGGTGTGCTAGCTCGGAGCGTAAAAACACTTGCTCTGGAAGCCTGTCCTTTGACACGTACACATGCACTGCGGCATGCGCGCACGCACACGCGCACACACACACACACACACAAACACACTGGGCACGGTGGCACACGCCTGTAATCCCAGCACTGGAGAGGCAGAGGCGGGCAGGTCTCCGTTGTAAGTTTGAGGCCAGTCTGGTCTACATAGTGAGTTCCAGGACAGCCAGAGCTACATAGTGAGACCCTGCTGCCTCAAACAACAAAACGCACCAAAAACAAGCTGCTCGTACCATGGGAGGAAGCCCAGGGATGCTGCACAATAGCTCTGAGAGCCTAACTATTTTCCAGAAACGGCAGACTCCATCCCATTCTTTTGCAGAACACATACATGGGCTATCTGGACTACCGGAAGAAGACCATTAAGGATCTTGGCATCAGCCCCAGCACCTGCTCATTCAATCCTGGTGTGATTGTCGCCAACATGACCGAGTGGAAACATCAACGCATCACCAAGCAGCTGGAAAAATGGATGCAAAAGAACGTGGAGTATGTATGCGCGGGATTCTCTGCCAGCATTGTTCCCAGCTGGGAAACAGATGGCTCAGCTAATCTTTGTATAGCTCAAGAGTTAAAACAACAACAAAAATTTGAGGTCAGATTTTCATAGAACCTGTTGGCCAAGAAAAGGGGCAAGGATGAAGATCTTTCCCCAAATGATAGAAATCTGAAGAATCGATGCTGTGAGATCAGGGTTCATTCCATTTTCCTAGTAAGTTGCTTTGTAATGTGAGTTGAACCTTTTCCACTGAGGAATCTTCATTTATTTTGAGTTTCTTTTATAGTCTGCTGTTTGAGGGAGACAGGGTCTCACTCTGTAGCCCTGGCCTGCTGGCCTGAAACTTGCCGTGAAACCAGACTGGCGTTTGCCACCAATACGCTGGGATTAAAGTCGTGCGCCACCACACCCGGCCACAGACCTACTTTTAAGTCTCATTTCATAGAACCTGCATTTTTTAAAAATCCTTTTGATTTTTTTCCCCCCAAGACAGGGTTTCTCTTGTGTAACCGACCGCCTTGGCTGTCCTAGAACTCGCTTTGTAGACCAGGCTGACCTCAAACTCCCAGACATCCACCTGCCTCTGCCTCCTGAGTGCTGGGATTAAAGGCGTGCGCCACTACACCTGGCTCGATTTTTTCCCCCCATTTTTAAAAACAAAACTATTTTTAACTTTGTGTGTGTGGTGTTCTGCTTCCTTCCTGTACGTTTATGTACCACACGCATACCTGGTATCCTTGGGGGCCAGAAGAGGGTGTGGGATCCTGGGAACTGGAGTCTCAGGTGGCTGAGAGTCACCACCTGGGGCTGGGAATCTTGAAGATGGGTCCTTGTATGAGCACCAGCGTTTAACTGTTGAGCCATCTCTCCAGCCCCTCATGTGTGTCTTAATGCCATCCTAACACTGAACTCGTGAGCAGCTTCAGTATAGGATCAGAATTTGATCTTCTGTGCGGACCATAAAAAACCTCGAGCGTTAGTGACAAGATATTAACAAGTTGCGGTGGTGGCGCACGCCTTTAATCCCAGCACTCGGGAGGCAGAGCCAGGCGGATCTCTGTGAGTTTGAGGCCAGCCTGGGCTACCAAGTGAGTTCCAGGAAAGGCGCAAAGCTACACAGAGAAACTCTGTCTCGAAAAACCAAAAAAAAAAAAAAAAGATATTAACAAGTATGAACACTGCGAGTCTAGATGACATGCAGAGGGGTGTGGCCTCATGGACATGAGAGTGTGACCTCAGGTGACATACATGGGAGATTGTGACTCTGGATCATGTGCATGGGTCATGTGATTCTACGTGATGTGTACGGGAGCTCCTGGTTGTGTACATTTTGAAGTTTGATAGTTTTAAAAATAAGAAAAGAAATTGGGAGGTAGGTGTGACAGTACATCCTACCACCCCAGCGTGTCGGAGTGAAGGCAGCAGGCTTGACTCAAGGCTATCCTCAGCTACAGGGGGACTTCAAGGCCAGTTTGATCTACAGGAGACCGTTTCTAACAACAAAACCCCTAGCTGAAAATTAAAAGTTGGGGAGAAGTGGAAAGGAAAGCCTCACATCTTTTCTTGAAGGACCGTATTAGCGCTGACCTGGTGTTTGTGCGGGCTCCAGACCCAATGTCGGTTTTCCGTCTCATCTCTTAGAGAAAACCTCTACAGCAGCTCCCTGGGAGGCGGAGTGGCTACCTCACCGATGCTGATTGTGTTTCACGGGAAGTATTCCACCATCAACCCTCTGTGGCACATCCGGCACCTCGGTAAGTAGTGCCAGGAAGCAAGGGAGGCGCACATTTCACCCAGTGACCACCACCGCGCTGCCTATAGCCTAGGTCTTCGAACCCGTCACCCCACCTCCTTAACCCTTAGGCTCAGAATCTTCAAACGCAGCTGCCCTCTTTAGTTGCCAGACGGTACATTCTAGGATTCCTGAAAACCCTATGAACCTGGGCTGGAGAGGTGGCTCAGCAGGTAAGAGCACTGGCTGCTCTGTAAGTGGACCTAGGTTCAATTCCCAGCACCTACATGGCCACTCACAACTGTCTGTAATTCCAGTTCCAAGGGATCCGACACCCTCACACAGACATGCAATGCACATGAAATAAAAATCTATTTAAAAATAATAAAGATTTTTTTAAAAAAAAAAAAGAAAGAAAGAAAGAAAGAAAGAAAAGCGTACAGACTGATGCTTGGCATAGAACTTCCACTTTGCAAGGTTCTACAGAACACCGTGGACAGAACCTGCTGGTGTATAATGGCACACAATGACCTTAGATACCTGGCACTTTATTGCTATTAGGTCAACTCTCACCATTTCCATAGACAAAAATCCCACCAAAAGCGGAGGTCAATATTTGTAAGAAGAGCTGTGTGAAGCTGGGCTGGGAACATGGCTCAGGGCATAAAAATACTTGCCATGCAAGCTTATGAACAATTCCAGTCCCAGGACCCTTGCAAAGCCAGCAAAGCCAGCAATCCCAGGACTCAGGGGGACAGAGACAGGGTTCTCTGGCTAGCTAGACCAGCCACACTGGCAAGCTCTGGGTTTAAGTGAGAGGCCACTGCTTCAAAACTGGAAAAAAATTGTAAGAAAGCTGATGTCAGCTTTGGCCTTCCATACATAGCCATGTGCATACCCACATGCATGGCCACGTTCATGTCCACATGCATGACCACGTGCACAGAAACATGTGCACAAAAGAAAAAGGACAAGCACGTTGTGATCTGCCTTGCGAATGACCAACTACTGACATTCAAGAAGGTCATATAATCTTCCTAGGAAAATGACCCTTTTTCTCTGTAAGGTCTGGAATCAGGCGAGGTCTGTAAAGTCAGTCTATGTAGCAATGGTTTGAAAAGTGATCCGGTTTTGTTTTAGAAGAGGAAGCAACAGTAATGATAGGATGCACTAAGTCTGGGTCTAAACAGAAAGACTTAGCATCTATAAAACAAATTAGTTAGAAGTAATTTCATCTCTCAGACTCTGGGGTAGTTCCACAGTGTCATGTGCCTCCTCCCAGATGTGGGCTCCTTTGTGGAGACTGGCTGGAGGCTGGTCATTCTAACCACAGGCTGAGGAGACTAACCAGCTTCTCTCGGGCAGCTGCGGCCACATCTGAGCTAATGAGTGACAGAAGCCAGGCTCTGTTGTTGCTGGCATGCAGCAGCAGAACAGCTTCCAGTAATCATTCTTCTACTCAATAGAGTTTCAGTTACGGAAAGAAACATAGCAGCAGAGGATATGTATTTTTTCCCCCTGAGACAGAGTTTCTCTGTATAGCCGTGGTTGTCCTAGAACTCACTCTGTAGACCTGGGTGGCCTCGAACTCACGAAGCTCCACCAGCCTCTACCTCCCGAGTGCTGGGATTAGAGGTGTGCGCCACCACCACCCAGTGAGGATATGTATTTTTTATAAATTCTATGTGCATGACCTTCTAAGTCCTGTAGAATAGTCCGAGAAATGGCAGTAGTAAGCTTTCTTCACTGTATAGCCCTGTGGTTTATTTACTCTATAAGCTGTGCGCACTGTAGTTTCACACCAGTGAGGTTCATCTGAGGTGTGACTGCTAAGTGGAAACCTTTCCTGTGAGCTTGTGTCCAGTGTTTCCTGGAAACTGTATTCACTAACAAGCCTGTTCTCCTCTGCACACACTGAAGGCTGGAACCCTGAAGCAAGATATTCGGAGCGTTTTCTGCAGGACGCTAAACTACTCCACTGGAACGGAAGACATAAGCCCTGGGACTTTCCTAGTGTTCACAACGACTTATGGGAAAGCTGGTTTGTTCCTGACCCTGCGGGGATCTTTAAACTCCATCACAACAGATGACACACCTCGATACTTCAAGTATTCCCTGGACAAAAATGGAATCACCCTTTGTACCCTCCCCTAGCCCTGTTCTTTAGGAACGGCACCTCGGACACATAGATCTACAATGGAAGAAGCAAGAACTGTGTTACATGTTCAACCGTGGACCAAAGGCAGACCTAATTCTTGAAGTTCAAGTGGTAATTATGACTGGCCCTTCACCCCCTTCCCCTCTCTTCTTGGTGTTTTGAGACAGGGTCTCACTATGTACCCCAGGCTGGTCTGGACTTGAATGACAGTTATACCAGAAAACTTTAAAAGTCTCTAATTTTTCACAGTTAGGTATTTTTGTAGCTGTTCTTGTTGGTTCTGATTTTGCATAAGATAGGATCTCTCTATATAGCCCTGGCTGGCTTAGAACTCACTTATTGACCAGGCTGGCCTCAAACTCACAAGATCTACATACCTCTGCCTCCTAAGTACTGGAATTAAATGCATGTGCCACCATGCCTGGCTGCAGGTGTTTTCGTTTTTTAACAGGTTGCCAGTTTTGTCCTTTATAAAAATTAAAACTAAAAAAATTTAAATATCGCTTGGTGGTGTTGCATGCCTTTGATCCCAGCTTGGGAGGTGGAGGCAGAGGCAGGTGGATCTCTGTTGAGTTAGAGGCCAGGCCGGTCTACAGAATGAGTTCCAAGACAGCCAGGGCTACACAGAGAAACTCTGTCTCAAAAAACAAACAAAGCACACACACACACACACACACACACACACACACACACACATACACGATATCTGTACAAATAAAATATTCAAGTTTTCCTCATGTATTACTCTACAAGTTAAATATAATAGAAAGTAAACTGTCTTCAGGTTTAAAGCGAAGAAGGATACCATTAAGTCTTTCTACAGAAAAGCCTGTTCCTTAAGCATAGCCATTCTTAATGTTTATTGTAAAAACCACACAGACTTTCATATGAATTTAAAATCCCAGTATTATAATGGAGAAAACGCCATCCTGTCATGTGCAGGATATATCAACACGTATGACTCATTTGCCATGGTCAATGAAAAACGCTGAGCTGTTTCGGAAGACCCTCACACCCATTCTCCAGAGTGACATAATTTAAAGGTATTTCTCTACTCAAGGAAATCTATGGGAAAGCTACAACAGTTATATACCAAAGCAATACCTAGTTACATGCTTTACATAGTCCCATGGAAAAAAATAATTCAACTGGTCCTAATCCCTGATGCCAGGCACTTCAAAGCACCCGCACAAAATGTCCATGTAAACAGCAGTGCAGTACACCTTTTAAATAACATGACTGTACACAGCTCGACTAGACGTAAGGAAAATAAAATCCATCATTGCCACAGCTAAAAGGCATGTTAAGATTCACAAGAAACTGCTTCTCTGCAGACTACTTAACCTCTGTGGAATAAAAACACCGCACAGACATTTCATACTGCAAAACCAGCATGCTCCTTGGGTATGCATCAAGTCAGAATATTCATGAGTGATCAGGATTGAATGTAATAGGTATTTCTGAATACCCAGTTTTAATATCCACCAGCCCCAGTGGGCTGGACTATTTGTAGCACCGTGGAAAATGCGTTAGAAACTATAAAGGTACAAATTCCAGCCAACCTTTTCATGAGGTTCACTTAGTCCACAGTAACAAACAGTAGTGACAGTCACTTTTAAATTATTGACTCATTAGTTTTAACTAGCAAGAAAAAGTCTGCATTATCTTAGTACATCCCATGTACACACAGCACCAGTTTAAACAGAATTATCAAACACCTCCAGCATCTTGTTGCTGTCCCTGAAAGTTCATTTCTTACTACTTTCCAGTCAAGGATAAAATTAGAACAGTGATAAACACTGATGGGGAAATTCAGTAAAATACACAATTGGCAAACGTAAAAGGTCTAGTGCGTTCTCAGGAACCTACCAGCTCAGAACAGTTTCTGTCTCTGAGAGGATCAGCACACAGGAGTGGGAGGCCGAAGGCAGGGCTTAGGCCCATCAGGTCAGGCCACACTCTGATTCTATTACTAAGCAACTGCCATATACACCATCTGGAGAGTGTGACTAGGAAGTTCTGAGTTTACCCCCAGCTTCCAAAACTAACCAGACTCCACTGAGGGTTGGTTAGCTTCTTACATGGAAATCGGCACATCTGCCTTTTACTAGTTTGATTCTTATTAGCATGCCCTTCTGAGGCATTAAAAGGGATAATGGCATATATAGGTATGGACAGTCAAGAATCAACTATAAATATTCAGACTGTTGCGTTTTAAAATTACATCAAAGTAACTCCCCAAAGAAAACCAGTTTCTTCATAAATGAAATATAGTATATAAAAAGCTGGGATGATGGGTAATTCAAATACAAAACTCAGGTAGAAAACACCCTATTTTTTTCCTTCCAGACTACATAGGTTCATACAGTTGACCCTACCATGTAACTGCTCCATGTATAATTACACCACTAGCGTAAAGTACTATGAATACTAACTCTTTAGTTAGGAAACTGAGGTTCGAGGTCCTGCCAGCTGCATTAAAACTGCAGCATTGAGGCAGAGCTGAGAAGCACCGTCGTTAAGCATGGCTTCCTTCTTCCTGTTCGTGGGTCCCACAATTGTTAAAAGAGGGGATCGGGTCTGTAAATGACTGTGCCATCCACTGCCCATTTGGAACGTCACCAGGGGCCTCTTCTCTCAGCTCCGCACCGTCGGCTGCTGGGAAGGGAAAGAATCTTCGTTCATTGTCAAGTTTCAACTGATCTTATCGGGGGATCTTTAAAGTGCATTAAAGAACTATTAAGATACTGAGCGAGTTTTTAAAAACAGTGTTAAGTTTCTACTAGCTTTTCAGTTCGAGGACTGAGAAATCATCATTTGTTACTCAGAGAAGGAGATGCTAGGGGGTTGTTTAGAAGCCATGCATTAAGAACATGATGTGAAAATCTTCAGTCACTTAACTACATTTTTAGATTAGTATCCCTAAATCTCCAACAATTACTTTCTTTTCCTATTACATCCCCATCGCCCCCCAATCCTCTGAAAGGAACAAATCCGGATGGGAACATACTTAGCCCATTTGAAGGAAAGCTGCGAGGTTCACTATTACATGGGTTTTCACCGTAAGCACTGCCATACGCTGCTTCATAGCCGGGATCATACTTTTCTTCCTTAACAGCCATCTTCTTCGCGTCCTCTGTGGGGAAGGTAAAGATGGCTGAAACTGGTGTTGTAGAAGTTTTCTATAAATTCAGCTGAGTTACAGAATTTGCTGTAGTTTTTTTTTTAAGACTTGTTATTTATTTATTTATTTGTGTGTGTGTGTGTGTGTGTGTGTGTGTGTGTGTGTGTGTGTGTGTTACATTAGTGTATATGCATGCAGGTGACCGAGGAGGCTAGAGGGCAACAGATTCCCCCGGAAGTGGAATTACAGGTGGCCGTGAACCGCCTGAGGTGGGTTCTGAGAACCGAACCTGGTCTCTACAAGATCAACAGATGTTTTTACCCCCTGAGCAACCTCTCCAGCCCCATTTGCTGTCGTTCTTACAATTCTTTGGAGCATATACTAAATTAGGTTGTAAGAATTGGAAAAATCCACCACACTCAGTTTTAGGCAGGGAGGCGGTCCTTAGACCCAGAACAGGGGGAAACCATGGTATAAGGAGACCCGAACAGACACTAAAATCCGGTACCAGAGCATCTGGCTCCAATAAAATTTCCCTTCTTCCTGCTTGAAACCCACACCCTCCTTTCTGTTGCGGACGCACAGTCACTGATGAGGGAAGGGACGCTAGCAAACCTTGTGCCAGCTGCAGGTCGAACGTGTACTGCACCTCCTGGACGTCTGTGCTCCGCTCAATGCCCTTCAGCTGATCCCGCAAATCCTTCAGCTTAATGTAGTAGTGAACTTTGTCCTGGGCTCGAGGAAACTGAGCACATCTGGCACTGGAAGATGGCATGACGTAGCAGAGCTGGGATCAACAAGTTTTAAAGGTTCAGAGATCTTAACATTTGATTGAAACTACTCACACTGTGGTCAGAAAAACTTACCTTTATTTGGCATAATAACTTGATACTTAAATTAAGAGATGGCTCCCTGCAGTGTTCCTCTATCAATCAAGTCTTTTCTTTCCTTAGTAAATACACACTTCACGATTCAAGAGGAACAAAGGGCTGCAGCATTTATGCTGACGTTTACCCTCCCAGCTCTCTGTCCACTCAGCTGCCTTTGCTGAGACAATCACTCTGAGTCCCCGAGGTGTCCGTGGACAATCCAAGGCATCTAGGGTATCAACTACCCCACATCCCTTTTCATAACATACAAGACAATGTGCTCTACTTCCCCATACCCTGCTCTTCTCTTTACTCAACGGTGTATCGCAGAGATGTTCTGACCATATAGCAAGGAAAAAAAAAAGCCTTTTAAATGAAGTTATCCAGGCTTTTTATAATTATTAACCCGAGCCAATTGTAGATTTAGGTTGTTATGAGTTCTTTTATCGACTACAGGAAAAAGCTTTATACATCATTAATTTGGAGATTTTCCCAGAAGTTGGATAAAATACCAGAAGTAGCCAGGCAGTGGTGGTGCACGCCTTTAATCCCAGCACTTGGGAAGCAGAGCCAGGAGGATCTCTGTGAGTTTGAGGCCAGCCTGGGCTACAGAGCAAGATCCAGGACAGGCACCAAAACTACACAGAGAAATTCTGTCTCGAAAAACAAAAAACAAAAAAACAAACAAACACCAGAAGTAGATAGCTACAGGGAAAGACACATTTATCATTTTGGTTGGTGACAAACTATCCTTCAAAGGGCAGAAGTTGCTTCTGTCCTCTCTATACACAAGTGAGATGATGGACTACTTTATCTATGGTGATTTTTAATTATTTGCTCTGACTATAGCATGTTTAGAGAAATTCCTAATTGATACAGACACGCAGGTGAGTATGTTAGCGTGTTTTATAACAGCACATTTTCAAGATATTCTTCAATTAAAATGACCCAGAGTAGACAGTCTACTGGCACCAGCACACCTTTAATCCTAACACTCAGGAGGCAGAGGCAAGGGGATCTCTGTAAGTTTGAGAACAGGTTAGTCTACATAGTGAGACCCTCCACCCACCCGCCCACAAACACACAAAGTAAAAGAATAGAAAGTAAACTGTTTTCTCTTTGAGCTAAATCACTAGCAACATCAGCAGCTTCTTAGTTTATGGTAAAGAATACCGTGTCTAAGATAAATGCAGGGCCAAGAGGACCGCCGCCGTTGCCACGGTTACTTCTTGGCTATCAACTGACCCAGATCTACAATCACCTGTGAAGAGGCAACTTCACCTGAAAAATTACCCAGATCAAACTAGCCTGGGCCTTGCCTGTGAGGCACTTTCTTATTTTGGGGTGCGGGGTGGTGGTGGAGGGGCATGTGGTGTGTGTACAAGTGGAGGTCAGAGGACAACCTGTGGGAGTCTGTTCCCTCCTTCCACAGTGTGTGTGTCTGGGGACTGAACTCAGGTTGTCAGGCTTGGCAGCAAATGTCGTAACCCACTCAATAACCAACCTGCCAGCCCCGGGACGCCTTTTCTTAACTGCTAATATGTGGGAGGAGAGCCCCACCCACTAAGAGGAGCGCCATCCCTAGTGGGCCTGTTTGGTTTGTTCTAAGATGTAGTCTACGTGCACTGGGGTTTTGCCGGCATGTCTGTCTGTGTGGGGGTGTCAGATCACCTCTGGGATAGCAGCCAGTGCTCTTAACTACGGAGCCATCTCTCCAGCCCCAGAGCCTGGGTTCCATAAGAAAGCAAGCTGAGCGAGCCAGAGGAAGCCAGCAAGCAGTGTTCTTCCAGTCTGCTTCCACTTCTGCTTCCCTCGACGTCGTTGACGACGATGGTGTGTGATTTGTAAGTGGAAATAAATCTCTTCTTCCCAAGCCGCCTTTGGTCATGGTGTTTATCACAGCGAGAGTACAAACTAGGATGCTCACCAATCAAGTGTTTACAGGAAAGCAGAGAGGGAGAGATTTGGGGCTTTTTTTTTTTTTTGAGACAGGGTTTCTCTGTGTGGCCCTGGCTGTCCTGGATCTCACTCTGTAGACTAGGCTGGCCTCTAACTCACAGAGATCCACCTGCCTCTGTGTCAGTGTGCACCGTGTAGTTTTTAGAAAGCTGTGTTCAGGGTAGGCCTGGTGGCACAGGTTTCTAATCCCATCATCTAATCAGGAGGCTGAAATGGGAGGATGGCAAATTCAAGGCCAGCCTGAACTAGAGAGCGATTTGAAGACTACTTTGGGCAACTTAGTGAGACTCTAACTCAAAACAAAAAGTAAAAAAGGCTGCGGACATAGCTCAGTAGTAGATCACTTGCCTAGCATGTGAGAAACCCTAGGTTCAATCCCAATTACCCTGACCCCTTCAACTGAATAATAAAAGAAAGCTGTATAGAAAACTATGTGTAAGCAGGCCAGGGTATAGCTAAGTGGCAGTACTTGTCTGACATGTGCAAAGACCTAGGTTTGATCCTCAGCACAACAAGACAACGGAAAACCTATATACTTAAGTACTAAAAAAAGAAGAGTAAACAAAACTGGAACCAAATGTCTGCAGATACTCGGCGGAAATTAGTTTGAAATCACTATACCAGGCTGAAGAGATAGCTCAGTGGTTAAGAGCACTGGCTGCTCTTACAGAAGACTCAGGGTTCAATTCTCAGCACCCACATGGCGGCTCACAACCTTCTCTATCTCCAGTCCTAGGAAATCTGGTGCCCTCTTCTGGCCTCCATTGGTATTGCACACATGTGGTACACAGACATATGCAAGCAAAACACCCACACACATAAAAATAGATAAATAAAGGAAACGTTAAAAAAAGAGAAAACCACAGGCTGTCTCGTATCTCTGATAGTGTGACAGTACCAAACAGAATGTTGGCTGGATGTTCGTCTAGCATGTATGGCTCGAAAATTAAGCTGGGATTAAATATACAAATAAAGTAGTTAATTTTACCAATGAAGACTGTATTTATATGTACGTCTGAGTTTTTAAGTAACTGCCATTGATGATATTCTAAATGTAGTGTGAGCCAGTTCCTCTGATATTTAGCTAACAAATTTTTTTTTTTTTTTATTTTGGTTTTTCAAGACAGGGTTTCTCTGTGTAGCTTTGCGCCTTTTCCTGGAACTCACTTGGTAGCCCAGGCTGGCCTCGAACTCACAGAGATCCGCCTGGCTCTGCCTCCCGAGTGCTGGGATTAAAGGCGTGCGCCACCACCGCCCGGCACAAATACTTTTTAAATAAAACTCTAATTGCGTCTGAAAGTGTAAGCTGATAATGATTTAATACAACAGATGGCTTTTTTCATGGCAAAAATGACAATGTCTGAGACAAATGAAAAGGCCAGCTAGCTGGAAGTCCCTGTGGATCTGGTTTACAGATGTACTTAGAGGACTTACAGTTTCTGTGTCAGGGATCTTGTGGGGCTGAAGCCCAAATTCCAAGTTCTTAACCTTTACTCCAAACACTTCTTTACTGAAAATTTCATAGATACCTAAAATAGAAAACCACACACATGTTTAACGCTGCCCTTGACATTAGCAGAGAGAAGATAAAGATGCAGAAGTAAACCTTACATTTTCCATTAAACACAGCTATGCGTGGCTGGTATTTCTGCAGTTTCTGCACTAGGATTCGCCCTCCTTCCCGGAATTCCTTACTGAAATTGAGTGAAGAAGCAGTGAGGAACATAAACAGCAGTGTTTGCTCAATAACCATCACACACGCAGTGCTCCTGAGTCACACGAGAGCCTCGCCACCAGATGCTCTATAGCTACCTAGACAGATCCTTGCTGCCCGGAGTTGTCCTCTCCACCATGTTGGTGAATCCGATGCCATACTTCCCGGGTAAGGTGTGGTCGTCCATGTGATTCAGCTGAACCTCACTCAGCCCTGACATGAACAGACACTTCCCTGTGAAAAGACGACGCTGTCACTTCCACAGAAAGTGGAAAGCTTTTACCAGAAAACTGATGGAATAGTCTACATCCTGTTCTTAAAACTGATGGGAGATAAAGGACTTAAAGTGTATTAAAAATCAGTACCTAGGCCTAATACCTTATTGAGCAATGACAGCAGGCTGGATACCATGCTAATCTCTATGATTTCAATAACCGTCACTTTCCTACAAGAAACTATTATCTTCTTTGTACCACAGCTTCGAACCGTGTTCTCACCCAGTTATTGGTAATGTCACCATCTGCCCTCGGACTACCCCACAGACTGAATTAAAACACCTTGAGAGTGGAGGAAACTAAGACACACTTTCTCAGAACTAAAAGAAAAAAAAAAAAAAAAGGGACAATATGGTGCTGGGTTCAAAAGTACACTAGTACCTAGCCTAAACATCTGGAATGCTATTCTTAGATAAGCAGTGTTTTTTGAGGACACGCGCTGCTCTAGTAGGCAGTGGTAAAGGGTCTGTATGAACAACTTCATATGGAGAGCAACACAGTAGTAGTACCTGTTTTTAAAGCTCACTATCAAAGAATGAGCCTTTGCTATTTTCTTCTAAAGGAATTGTCTTTAGAATGTCTCATACCAAAGCATTTTATATATAACCTATCTAAAAATCAATTAATTTCTTTTAAGAAACTGTTTTTTTATGTGTATGGGTGTGTTTAGTTAGGGTTTCTATTGCTGTGATAAAGACCATGACCAAATGCAATTTGTGGAGAATGCGTTTATTTCAACTTACATCTCTCAGGTCACACTCCATCACTGAAAGAAGTCAGGGCAGGAACTCAAGGCAGGAACCTGGAGGCAGGAAGTGATGCAGAGGCCATGGAGGATGCTCCTTACTGGCTTGCTCAGCCTGCTTTCTTACACAACTCAGGACCACCTGCCTGGGATGGGATCACCTACAATGAGCTGGACCCTCCCAATCAAGAAAATGCCCCACAGCCCAATCTGGTGGTTTCTCAACTCTTACCAAATTACTCTGAGTTTGTGTCACACTGACAAAAAATAAAAATAAAAACAACCATAACAGGGTGTTTTGCCTAGGGTGTTGTGCACCATATGTGGTGTTGGTGCCAAAACAGGGCATCATGTAGGTGCTGGGAATCAAATCTGGGTGCTCTGGAAGAACAGCCAATGCTCTTAACCGATGAGTCACCTCTCCAGCTCCACAATCAATACTTTTCATCTCTCCGAGGAAACAACACTTACAAAAATCTAGGAACACCAATACTTTTGTCTACACCAGTGGTTCTCAACCTTCCTAGTAGTTCCTCATGTTGCGGTGACCCACAACCATAAAACTATTTTCACTGCTACTTTATAGTTGTAATTTTGCCACTGTTATGAATTGTAATGTAAATATTTTTGGAGATAGAAGTTTGTCAAGGGGGTCACGACCTATAGGTCTATACTGTCATAGCAAAGTACTATTGTTACTGTATCTGTGGGATACACACACACCCTCTTAAAAAAACAAAAACAAAAACAAACCAAGGCCAGGCATGATAGCGCATGCCTTTAATCCCAGCACTCGGGAGGCAAAGCAGGAGGATTTCTGTGAGTTCAAGCCAGCTGTCTATATAGTAGTTCCTGAACAGCCAGGATTACATAAAGAGACTCTGTCTCAATTTTTTAAAAAAAAGTAATAACAATAACAAATAAGAATCGAAAACATGCCGGGCGTTGGTGGCACACGCCTTTAATCCCAGCACTCGGGAGGCAGAGGCAGGCGGATCTCTGTGAGTTTGAGGCCAGCCTGGACTACAGAGTGAGTTCCAGGAAAGGCGCAAAGCTACACAGAGAAACCCTGTCTCGAAAAAACAAAAAAAAAAACAAAAAAACAAAAAAAAAGAATCGAAAACATTTTGAGCAAAGAGAAAGAAGGTAGGGAGGTCAGCCAGGTGTAGAATACTTAGCATGCTCGAAGTCCTGGGTTTGATCCCCAGCTCCACAGAAATTATCACCAAGTTCTGCTCCGTGCCCTTCTGCTCCCTAGCACATAAAACTGTGAACAATGGTACACCATTTCAGACCCCTGACCTTCATATATAGACTCAGAGAAATGTGCAATCTGAGTACATGTTATCTGTATCATTCTCATAACTGTAAAACTCTAATGAATCCTAAAGAAAGATCTCATTCTAAAAGGGCCTTTTCAGAAGTAGACACTTACAGAAATGGTTTCCAGGTCCAGGGTAATGATGTCCTTTGTAAGCAGCCATTAGTCCTGGGTTAATGCCGATCTATAAAACAGAATAATTAACTAGTTTTAGCTTTAACTCAGACAAACATCACATTTTATTTCAGATGCAAAATCCAGATGAAAGGCAGGCTGTTCTGTTACCGCCACACCCCCTACACTATGCAGTATACTAAATTATTATGTTTTTTCTTAAAAAAAATTTCTCTATTAAAACAAAACAAACAAACAAACAAAAAAAAAAAACGAGCGGGGGCTGTCTGTGACTCTTCTGCCTACTTGTGGACCTTTTCCCTCCCACTGCGCTGCCTCGTCCAGCCTAGATGTGATGGTATGTGCCGGATCTTATTGTAGCTGGTTATGTCATGTTTGGTTGATATCCCCCAGGAGGCCTGTTCTTTTCTGAGGGGAGTTGGAGATGGGGGTGAATGGGGGGGAGAGGAGGGAGACAGACTTGGGGGGAGGGGAGGAAGAGGAAACTGGTCTAGATATAATATGTAAGAGAATAAAAAAAAAGAAAAATAGCCAAGCTGTGGTAGCACATGCCTTTAGGGAGGCAGAGGCAGGTGGATCTCTGAGTTCGAGGCCAGCCTGGTCTACAGAGCGAGTTGCAGGACAGCCAAGGCTACACAGATAAACCCTGTCTTGAAAAACAGAAAAAGGGCTGGAGAGATGGCTCAGAGGTTAGGAGCACTGACTGCTCGTCCAGAGGTCCTGAGTTCAATTCCCAGCAACCACATGGTGGCTCACAACCATCTGTAATGAGATCTGGCGCCCTCTTCTGTATACATAATAAATAAATAATTCTTTAAAAAGAAAAAAAGAAAAACAGGAAAAAGAAAAGGTAGACTATTTGATAAGAAAAAAGATGAGGAAGAAGGACAAGAGGTTAACTGGGCAGTGAACACAAAGTGCATCATGTACATGTATGAAACAACGAAGCCTGGTATGTTGTGCAATTATTACATGCTAAAAACCGAAAGAAGTCAGGGTTAAGCCTTCGGGCTTTTATACAGGGGTGGCAGAGAAAACGGAATTGATTATAACTGCTGCAGCATAAACTCCTTTCTAAAATTTGCTGCTGTTTTCAAAGAACCAACTGGACCCCCACTGAGGCAGGCTGCCTGCAGTCAGGAAAGATGCAGGTCTTCCAGCAGCCAGTCCAAGCCACGTCCTGCCAGCATCCCAGGAAGTAACTTTCTCTCCAGAACGCCTACACAGCTGTCCAATGATGCTCACTAGGTTCTAGTGTTTCTTACATTATAGACAGAAGCTCCGATTTAGTACTGTCTGGCTGGATGTGGTGGCACAGGTGTGTAATAGTCAGAGGCACCAGGACTGCTACAAGTTTGAGGCCAGCCAGGGCTACACAGTGAGTGTATTTCAAAATACCAAAAAGCAAAAACAATCCAGTACCATCATTTACTGAGTACTACCAACTATCCTGCAATCTAAGTGGTTCACGTGGGTTAGTTCACTCAAGGGAGGCATGCACACGTTTTATCAATGAAATACTGTAAAGATGAAGGCCCGCCCAGGGCCTTCCCTTGCTGGAAGGTTTGAACCCAGGCAGTCCCAACCTCAGGCTCATCTCTTGTTCACCCCCACATAACTCAACCTCAGGAAGGTAACACCACTCACCCCCAGAAGGGTCTCAGAAACCCTCTTTTCAGAAGATTGCTATTGGTAAGGACCACTCTAAGATAATCCTCTAGTGACATTCACTGTCTACCAAGGACAAAAATTCTTACGATCACAATGTCCAGATTGAAGGTCAAAATATCAGGGAGAGTCTTGGTCAGAAGCTCTGCTTCAGAAACGCCGTTGAAACGGTCCACTTTTCTTTTCACTTTAAAGGTGTCAGTGATTTTTTCTTGCTTCTCTTTTGATTTTGTGGACTTGCCAGATTTTTTTGACTCAGCAGGTTTTTTGGGTTCCACTGGGTCCTTGGGTTCTGATGCTCTGGTTTTCCTTTTCCTTCTTTTTGGAGCCTCTGAAACACAGTGATTTCCAGAATGTGGCTACAGAAAACTTTAATTTAGAAACTGCAGGAGATTCCACCCATGTTATCGGATTCCAGTTCCGGCCTTGTATTTCCCAACACTGGGCTGCAGTGTGTTCCCTCCTTTTCCCTCCATCTAGGCACACGTGACAGTCACAGGATGATTTCCTGTACAATCTCACTTGGCTTCCTGCTTTCTCCAGGGATCTATGAACCACTTTATAGGAATTCAATCAGTACATGAATAATTAAGTAAACAACTTTCTGAACAAGGCCAGACAAGGTGGTGCACATCTTTAACACTAGCATTCAAGAAGCGGAAGCAGGCAAAGAATTTCTATGAATTCAAGATCAGCCTGGTCTACAGTGAGACCCTGTCCTCAAAGGGAGAGGTTTTAACTGACTTTAAGGCTGAACGATGTGTGTTGAGGGCAAATCTGGTCATTAGTGAGTAACACCACCTGTCATTTCTGCCTGACAGTCCCATGGTCAAACGTCTCTTGACAATGCTAACGTCTCCTGAGGCTGAGAAACACAGACTCAAGGTTATTCAACAGGAACCCTTGGTTCCCTCAGCCTTCATTCTCTGCATGCTTTCCTGTTTTCTCAGGCTTCTGTTCCACCAAGCCTGGAAGGCTGCTTCAGCCACTCCCTACCAGGGCTCTACCACCATAGACCAGCAGCTGGGGACACCAGCTCCCCATCGGCAAACACAGAAGCAAGGCAGGAGGCAGCCCTGGGACTATATACCAACTATGAGCACACTCCTAATATAAATACTGCTGCTGGTACCCCAACTCCACACTTCAATCTTCTGACTCCTCTTCTAATTCTTTATCTCAGTGTGTGGCACTTCCTGTAACCAACTGCCCGTCAGAAATCTAAGAATGCTTTGGATAATGCTCGAGTTTGTCCACCAGAGGTTCCTGTGTTTGGATGCTTCGTCCCTCGGTAGCTGTGGAACCGTTAAGAGGTGGGGCCACTCAAGGGTCCTTGGGTTAACTGGGGGAATGCCTATCTGTCGCTGTGGCTTCCTGTCTGGGGATGGGATTCTCTCTCACATTAACTTCTGCCACTGTGGTGCCAACTGCCAGGAGGTCTTCCCTAGAGCTGAGCAAATGCTGGTGCTATGCTCCTGAACCTTCAGAACTGTGCACACACCGCCGTCCTCGGAGCTGGAGAGATGGGAGAGATGGCCCAGTGGTTAAGAGTGGCCGCTCTTGCAGAGGACACAGCACTCACATGGCAGCGTACAACCATCTCTAACTCCAGTTCCAGGGGATCCCACACCCTCTTCCAGCCTCCGAAGGTACCAGACATGTAAGCAGTGCACAGACAATGCATGGAAAACACCCATGCACATAGAACATTAAACAATCAAAACCACGCTTTTTAAAAATGTCACTCCGGGCAGGGATATAGCTCAGTGGTTAAGAACACATCGGTTGTTCTTCCAGAGGACCCAGGTTCAATTCCCAGCACCCACATGGCAGCTCACAACAGTCTGTAACTCCAGTTCCAGGGATCTGATGCCCTCTTCTGGCTTCTGTGGGTACCGGGTACACATGTGCATAGACATACACACAGGCAACACACACATAAACATAAACATAGTAATCACAATAAAAAGGGGCATCAGGATCATGACGGGGAAACCTACAGAGACAACCAAACCAAACTAGTGGGAACTCATGAACTTTAGACCAACAGCTGTGGAGCCTCCATGGGACTAGACTAGGCCCTCTGCATAAGTGAGACAGTTGTGTAGCTTGGTCTGCTTAAGGGGCTCCTGGCAGTGGGATCAGGATCCATCCCTGGTGCATGACCTGGCTTTTTTGAGCCCTCTCCCTATGGTGGGACACCTTGATTCAGGGGGAGGGGCTTAGACCTGCCTCTGCTGACTCCCCATGGGAGGTCTTACTTGTTGGAGGAGGGAATAGGGGGTGGGTTGAGGGGAAAGGCAGGGGAGCAGGATGAGGGAAGAGAGAGGGATCTGTAGTTGGCATGCAAAATGAAAAAACAAACAAACAAACAAACCCACAATAAAAGTGTCACCCAGCCTCAAGTAATCATTATAATCATGTAATGGACTACGACAGGTACTTGCTGGTTTCTCCTCCTCCTCCTCCCTCAGCATCCACATGAAATATATGAACTACAGCCAAGTAATTCTACCTCGAGTATTGCCCAACTCTCTCCATGCTCTCCAATATTCTCCATATCCTCCCCAGCTTACAGAAAGTCTCTACTCCACTCCTCACCTTCAAGCCTGTCTTGTTCTTAAAACACCCTCCAGACCGACTTTAAAATGCCCATTTACGTCACTTCCTTGCTCCCAACCTCTCGACAGCTCTCTATTGCTTTGGGAATAGAATGTGTACTCCTCAGGATCAACACAGCCTGACTGCCTTGTCTGGCCCCATTTCCCACCATTTCCTTCCATACTCCAGAAGCCACACAATCACTCAAGTTTCTGGCTGCCATGGCTCAACTCTGTTCCCTCAGCTGGTACCTTCCCTCCTCTGTTGTTCACAGGATGTCATTCTGCCCTGACATTCAGAGCTCTTGTGTTAGTAGTCTGCTGCCGCTGAGCCCGTGGACCAAGTTAAATGCTAGTGCTAAGGTCTCGGGTCCCCATCCCCCCACCCCCACCCCCACCCCGGAGCACCCGGTGTGCAGATGTGGAACTTTACTAACCGCCTTACCAGCACAGGAGGCATTCAGGGACGGGCCCACGGTTTTAAAGCAGCGTGGTAAGAAGTACCTGGTACAGGCTCCTCCTGGGCAGGAGCTTCTGCCGGCATCTGCGCTTCAGTCGTGACTGCCATGTTAGGGGCTTCAGCCATCATTTGTTGAAATGGAAATGAATAGAAAGCTTGAACTTGCTCCAGCGAATAGCTGAAAGAACAATTAGGTAGAAGCTGTGAGTTTAAATGATCAGGTGTTCAAGTCTTCAGAATCCAACCATTTTATAGCCGGATGGATCGTAGTCATTATTCAAAGCTAACAGGAGAGAAGAAGGCCTACTCTCCAATGCACATTCTTCCCTGACCTTTACCAAGCACTCACTACACAAACGTTAACTCTTACAGTGTATGCTGGCCCAATGTGCCACCAATGAAACCTGCCAGTCCTCTCAAGGTGCCTACACTGTCCCTGAAACAAGATCATAGGAACTTTCTAGTAGATAGTCTTGAAGGGCTATCAATCCATATGAATTAAAAATATTCACAAATACAATTTATAGCCCCACAAACACTACTTCCCATCTTGGCACAAGGATTTCCCCATCCCCATATAACCTAGGTTTTCTTTTGGGTTATGTGTGTGTTTTGTTTTGTTTTGTTTGTTTTTGAGACAGGGGCTGGAGAGACATGCAGAGCACTCACTGCTCTCTTGAGGATCCAGGCTCATTCCCAGCACCCACATCAGGCAGTTCTCAATCTCCTGTAACTCTAGTTCCAGGGGACTGGACACCCTCTTCCAGAATTCCATACGCACTTGCACAGAGATGGTGCACACATTCTCATCTACCCACAAACATGCACAAATAAAAAAGCAAAGGTCAAATGAGCCAGTTCTGTAATTAAGTCTTATCTCAGTAAAATGCCAAGTTAAAAGGTAACTCACTTGGTAGCCCAGGCTGGCCTCGAACTCACAGAGATCCGCCTGGCTCTGCCTCCCGAGTGCTGGGATTAAAGGCGTGCGCCACCAACGCCCGGCAAAAGGTAACTTTTAACTGCCATGAAGTGGCGGCACACACATTTAATCCCAACATTCCAGCAGTAAGGCAGGCAGATCTCTTGAGTACCAGGCCAGCCTGGTCTACAGAGTTCCAGGATAGCCAGGGCTACACAGAGAAACCCTGTCTCAAATCACTCCCTTCCGCCCCGCCCCATAAAAGGTAACAGTAGATTTTCCCACACTGCCTGGCTGAGAGCTCTGCTCCCTTAGATCTTTGTTTACTCCCCTGGGAACACCTTCCCCAGCTCAGCCCAAGTGAGAGCACCTTGCTGACAGCCTAATCTGCCCTGAGACTTCCTGCCCCAAGAACACCTGATGAGAGTGAGGAGAAATACTCTGGATGTTGACTATTGCTTCTCTGTCCCTGCTTGGAACCCTGAGCTATCCCACAAAGCCTGAAAGAGGGCTCTTGAGCAGTACTGTATAGACTCCCCCGGTTCTGTTCAATCTGGAAATCAACTTCAGTTCCTCAGCACAGGGCACAAAGGGCACACAGGGTAACAGACTACCCGTGAGAACACAGCTAGAGTGCTACACGCTCCAAGACCACAGGGGCCCAATCCCAGCGAATAGGCACTTTGTCTTCAAGGAGGGATGCAGGAGAGGAGGGTTGGCACCAGTGAGGAAAAATAGGAACACATACACAGAGCCTGGAGGTGGTGGTGCAGCCTTTAATCCCAGCACTCGGGAGGCAGAGGCAGGCGGATCTCTGTGACTTTGAGGACCAGGCTGCACAGTAAAAAAAAACCAAAGCACACGCTCGTATGTGCACATACACACACACACATACACTCCCACACACAATAATTTTAAAGGTCAATTTTATGTGTAAAAGTATTGTCTGCATATACGTATAACGTGTGCGTACAGTGCCTGTGGGGGCAGAAGAGGGGTGTCAGAGCCCCTGGAACTGAAGTTATGGAGAGTTGCGAGCCACCATATGGGTGCTGCGAATCAAATGCAGGTCCTCTTACTGTTAAACTATCTCTCCATCCTCAAACTATTTCTTTACAAATACTGTTCTCAAATTACATAACAACTCAATAAACTATTGTCACAAACGGGAGAAAATACTATGCAGCTACTAAAAGCTAATTGGCATTATGCAAAACTACAGAAAAAATGATAAATATTTAAAATATTTCTGTGTGGGCTTTTTGTTGTTTGAGACAAGGTCTCGTGTAGTCCCAGCTGGCCTCAACTCGACATAGCTCAAGGTGAACTTGAACTCCTGATCCTCCTGCCTCTATTACCAAGTATTGGGATTATAGGCATGTGTGACCGTGCCTGGCCATGAGAATTAAATGTGGCATCATGTGACTAGCTTCCCAACACCCCAAACAAAAGGTGGAATGTAACACTGTTTACGTGGGAACATGTGGGGGCCAGAGGTCAGTATCAGGTAGCGCCCTCGAGGACTCTCTAGCTTAGTTTTTCAGACAGGGTCTCACTGAACCTGAGGCTCCCAGACCAGCCAGACCAACCAACCAGCAAACCACAGATGGCCTCTTCCTCCCCTGTGGAAGGAAAACAGGCACACACCCGGATTCTCACATAGGTACTGCAGCAGACACCTTACCAGGTAAACCATCTCCCCAGTCCCATAACAGTCTTTTGTTGTTGTTGTTTGGTTGGTTTCTTGGTTTTGTTCTTCGTTTTTTTTGGGGTGTTTTTTTTTTTCTTTCTTTCTCAAGACAGGGTTTCTCTGTGTAGCCTTGGCTGTCCTGGAACTCACTCTGTAGACCAGGCTGGCCTTGAACTCAGAGATCCGCCTGCCTCTGCCTCTGTAACATTGTTACTTGGCAGAAGAAAGCTGTACATGTACAGAAAAACCTTCTTAAACTTGAATGCTAGAAAACCAGAGTTGTATATGTACCTATGCTTGTCTACGTGAGTCTATGTGCATGTCATGTGGAGGTGAGAAGGGGAGTCAGTGCCCCCATAACTGGAGTAAGGCAGTTACGAGCCACCATGCTCATGATGGGGGAGAAACTCATCCTCTGCAAGAGCAGCAAGTGTTCCTAACTGCTCAGTCATCTTTCTAACTCCCTGCTCAAAAGATTTAAGAAATATCTTTGTCTCACACGTGTGCGCGCGCACATGCGCGCGCACACACACACACACACCACTGGCTACTCCCTGGGATAGAATTCTGCAGTGCTCCTGTTCCGTCTCCAGGAGAGGGGCAGCCACAGGGAGAACCGAGTCGTCATACCTACTGTCCACCTTCCCCTCCCTCACTACGCTAATGAAGAATTAGATTTAGCAGCCTCTCCACTACACAGGACTAAACCTGTTGAGATCTGAACAGATCCTGTATTTTCCTCCTTTCCTGGTCGGTGTAGCCAATACCTGAAAAAAGGCACCTTAATGGAAGAACAGCTTATTCCTAACCCAGTTCAGAAGAACACAGTCCACCAGGCTGGGGAAGGCGTGGCTTGTTCCTATGCCCAGTTCAAAAGAACAGTCCACCAGGCTGGGGAAGGCGTGGCTTGTTCCTATGCCCAGTTCAGAAGAACACAGTCCACCAGGCTGGGGAAGGCGTGGCTTGTTCCTATGCCCAGTTCAGAAGAACACAGTCCACCAGGCTGGGGAAGGCGTGGCAGCCAGAGCCACTTGGTCCATGGTGCTGATCAGGAAGCAGAGAAAGGGGAATGCCAGCACTTAGCAGGCTCTTTCCTTTTCCCCACTCTGGGACCCAGCCCAGAGAAGGATGGACAGAAAAATTAAAGAACACCAGAAGGGGAAGTCTTTTATTCCAGAGTTTGGCTATGAGTCAGAGCGTCAACACAACCGACAAAAATCACGATTCCCTACAGGGATTGCCTATCTTTCTAAGTACATCACAAGTAAGGGTATTAAAAACAAGAAACTAAGCTTAATCAGGCCTTAAGTTTTGACTCCTCTCACATCCTTATATCACCTTAAGTCATCCTTAACACACCTCATAAAACCACTTACAATTTTACCTACAAGGGAAATTCTTTAAGAGGAAAACAAACCAGCGCCATGGTTTGAATGATATCGGTCTGCATGGGCTCGTATATTTGCATGCTTAGTTCCCAGTCGATGAACTGTTTGGGAAGGATCAGGAGGTGTGGCCTTGTTGGAGGAGGCGTGTCACTGGGGGCGGGCTCTGAAGTTTCAAAAGCCCACACCAGGCCCAGTGTCTCTTTCTGCCTGCTGTTTTCATGTCAGGATACAAAGCTCTTAGCCACTGTTCCAGTGCCGTCCTGCACTAACTCTCTGACACTGTCAGCAAGTCCCCAATTAAATGCTTTCTTTTATGAAAGTTGGTCATGATGTCCCTTCACAGCAATCGAACAGTAACTAAGACAAATGTACATATCTTGTTTTCATTTAGTCTTTAAACTTAGCTGTAAATTACATCCCTTGAGCAATGCAGTAGAAAGACACAGAATTTTACACATAGCCACTGAAGACACCTGTGGACTTCCATGTCTTAGGTGTGTACTGTCCTTTTAAACTAAGCTCCGCTCTGCCATGCTTGGGCCAGTGACATGGTTCAGCAGGCAAAGGTACTTGCCACCAAGACTGATAGCCTGAGTCTGGCATCTGGAACCCACAAGGGGAAGGAGAAAATAAACTTTAGAAAATTGTCCTCTGACCTCCATATTGGTTGGGGCTGTGAAACATGGGCATCCCCATATATACACATGCATGAGTGAATGAGTGCACACACACAGTAAAATGCTAAAAATAAAATAATAAGTAAGTGCGTACTTACAATCCCTTACCACTACCTAACAAGCTTACGAAATCTGCTTTGCTCTTTCTCATCCCGACATTCTTTTGTGTAGTTCAGTCCAAGATCCAGCTTCACTGAGCAGAGGTCTGCAAATGGAAAGCCCTCTGACAGGACCATCACATTCAGGGCAGCTCCTCAGGGGAACGTCTCTGGAAACACTCTAAAGACAGATCCAGAAGTGTGTCTTCTAGGTGACTCCAAGTCAAGTTGTGATGAACTATTAGAGGCCCCAGACCTTCCATTCTGTGTGAAACTTCAAAGCTTGATGAAGACGTCCCATTCTCTTTTCTTCCCTTATCTGCTGGTCTAAACTACCCCTCACTGCCTCTTTCCTTCTTCTCATGCTGCTTCTCCTAGACCCCTTCTCTCCTAGACCCCTTCTCCACCCCCTCCTATTTACTTCCTGTTCCCAGGACTGGTTCCCACTGCTGTCCGTGGTCTCTACACACTCACATACACACACACACACACACACACACACACACACACACACACACAGAGCTGATTAAGAAAGTCACCACATTGTACACCTGTAATCCCAGCACTCAGAAAGCAGAGGCAGGAGGATGAACATAAGCTTGAGGCCTGCCTGGGGCTACAAAGCAAGAGTGTCTCAAAGATTTAAAAAAAAAAAAAAAAAAAAAAAAGTATAGTTAAAACAATTCAGATCTGCCGTGTCTTAAATCTTTACGGCTTTCTCTAGAAACAATGAGGAACTCCTCACTTGAACAAATACGTATCACACTGAGTGCTCACAACGCAACGACCTGTGCTAATGGGCGTGGGAGCTGGTAATGGGCACTGCGAAGGGACACCACATACAAGTCTGCTGCTGACTGTGCTTGTGTGCACATAACTGTGCATTAGTTATGACAGGCAGTGAGCACAGAGACTTAGGACCAACCAGAATTTCCAGTTCAAACCAGGCCCATAATCCCAGCCATGTAGGAGGCTGAGGCAGAAGGCCCATAACTTTAAGGTCCATCTAAGCTTACAGACTGATTCAAGGCTAGCCTAGGTAACACAGCAAGATGTTTCAAAATAAAAACCAAGATTTTGGTTGGGGGCATGACTCTGTGGTAAAGTGTTTATCTCGCATGCTAGAGGCCCTGGACTCAATCCCCAATCACATCCTCCCAAATAATAATAATTTTATTTTATTTTGGATCATTTTAACATCACTTCAACAGTATAACATCAAGGTTCCCCCCTCCCCCACTATTTGGTCTTAGGAGTGTGTGTGTGCACGCGTGTGTGCAAGCACACACACACACACACACACACACACCCACCCCAAATACATCAAATACAGCATCAGCATGAAATTGAACCGGGCATGAAATTGAGCAGTTAGTTACGTTCTTTCCAGAGACAAACTACACAACCTATTATATGAAAACTGCTGACGTGCCTTACTGTCTTAGTTTTTTCTGAACTTCCGTATAAGACTGTGCCTCGTTTTGTTAATGACTCACTATTCCATCCATTTAGCATTTATTTATGCAGACTCTCATTCAATCAGTTCTACAAACCCCTCTGCAAGTTGGGCTGGGACACTCTTCACCAGCAGGCCACTGGCACCCTGCAATTGGTAAACTGTTGAGGAACAGCTGGGGGTTAGATCTACAAGCCCTGTCAGTAGAGACCCCTCTGCAGAGTGCCCTTGAATCTTTCAGTTGTAATCCAGGCTTTCATTTCACTCCCACAAACTGCCGTCAGCCCCCATCAACCCACTCACAGAGATGAACGCAGGGGTCGAAAAGGGAGGCAGGCTGAAGACAGTTGCCTTGCCCTAAGTTCAGTGTCCATTCGCCACTGAGAGGCACGCTAATTGTTCACCAGGCCTAATAGTAAGTCAGCATTCCGTTTACCTGCGGAGGCCCTGCCATCTTGTTTTTCTTATTTCACTTTCTGTCAAGAGTTTAAATCTCCAAACCTGTACTTTGGCAACACCCCTGACATCCTCAGCACCCCTAAGGGACAATGTTAAAGACCATCTCAGGGCCACCAGAAAGGCACAATTTCTAGATTGCCTTCCTTGCGCGTTGTACACGCACGCGCATGCACACACACACACACACACACACACACACACACAAAGACACAATCTCTAGATTGCCTTGCGCGTTGTACACACACACACACACACACACACACGGAAAGGCACAATCTCTATAGATTGCCTTCCTTGGGCGTTGCACACACACACACACACACACACACAGAAAGACACAATCTCTAGATTGCCTTCCTTGCGTTGTACACACACACACGGAAAGGCACAACCTCTATAGATTGCCTTCCTTGCGCCTTGTACACGCACACACCCCACAGCAAGAGCATCCACCCGGGGAACCTTCACGGAGCTTTCCCGAGAGGATGCGGAGGAAGCCCCCCCCCCCCCCCCGGTCCGTCCACCAGGCACCCGCTCCATCTTTCCAGTTCCCGGCGATCGAGGCTGTGGCCGCGCACACCGCCTTTTAAAGCTCGCGGGTACCGGGGCCTGAGGACCGGCGCGGGCTCGCGGGGGGTGGGGGGTGGGAGCGCGGGCCCCAGCGCGCACGCGCAGGCCGGCCTTTGTGCGGGCCGCGGCCTCGGCCGACCCCGGCCGCCCGCGTCCGCGTTACCTGCGCGCGCCCTCCGCGTCCATGGCGCAGCCGCCGACCGGAGGGTGGGGAGGGGGGCGGCCGCTGCTGCCGGGCCCACGGGCGGCCCCGCTCTGCCGCTCGGCGCGCGGACTCACCGCACGATCGATCGATCGGGGCGGCCGGCGGACGGACGGCGCTGGCCTCGGCCCCTCCCTCGCCGCTACATCACCAGGCGCACTTCCGTCCCCCGCCGGGGAGGCTCGCCGTCACGTGACGCGGGCCGTGCCAATGGGGTCCCCCCCGGCTCCCGGGGCGCCCCGTCCGCCGCCTAGCCTTTCGGGAAACGTGGAGGACCCGGAGGGGGCCCGGGGAGCGCCCGGCTGACGTCAGCTTCCGGGTGGCGAGTGCATGTCTCTCCACCCCGGGTTTTGTGCGGATCGGAAACTCCGCCTGTCGTGGCCCCCGCGTGGTGGCGCACGCGCTTTCGTGGAAAAGCGCAAAAGCAGGTGGATCTGGGTTCGATGCCCGCCTGATCTACAGAGCGAGTTTCTGCACAGCCGGGGCCACGCACAGAAACCCTGTCTCGAAAAACCAAAATTAATATAATAATAGTGATAATAATAATAATAATAAATCATAGTGTTAAATAAATTAAAACTGTACCTTAACCAAAACAACAAGAAAACTGCCTTTATTGTCAGTTTCTGTGATGGGGACTAGGGCATTTCCGTTTGGAATTGGAAAACCTAAAAGTTGGGGGCCACTACCGTTCGGGGCTCAGTTTATTTTATTTTTTTATTTTTTTGGTTTTTCGAGACAGGGTTTCTCTGTGTAGCTTTGTGCCTTTTCCTGGAACTCACTTGGTAGCCCAGGCTGGCCTCGAACTCACAGAGATCCGCCTGGCTCTGCCTCCCGAGTGCTGGGATTAAAGGCGTGCGCCACCACCGCCCGGCGCCTTTCATTATTTCTTATTCCGTGGCTTGCTGTGTAGCTGGGTGGCTGGCCCCTTGGATCCTCCTCCTTCTCTGGACCCTTCCTTCTCTCCTCCCAGATTTCTCCTTCTATTAATTCTCTCTGACAGCCCCACCTATCCTTTCTCCTGCCTTGCTATTGGCTATTCAGTTCTTTATTAGACCATTAGGTGTTTAGACAGACACAATAATACAGCTTCACAGAGTTAAACAAATGCAACATAAACAAAAGTAACACACTTTAAAATAATATTCCCCAACACATAGACTGGAAGAAGATATTTGCAGAGTGTATGGGATAAAAGGCTTGTATACAAAATAAAGAACAATTTCACACTTTTGAAGAAACATTCCGATAAACAAATGGGTAGGTTGAGCTGGAGAATTGGTTTAGCAGTTAAAAGCACATGTTGAGAGCTAGAGAGATGGCTCAGTGGTTAAGAGCACTGACTGCTCTTCTAGAGGACCTGAGTTCAATTCCCAGCACCCACACGACAGCTCACAACTGTCTGTAACTCCAAGATCTGACACCCTCACACAAACATACATGCAGTCAAAACACCAATGCACATAAAATAAAAATAAATAAGTTATTTTTTAAAAAAGCACATGTTGTTCTTGCAGAGGATTGGGATTTGGTTCCCAGCATACAGATGGTTCCCAGCCATCGGTAACTCCAGTTCCAGAGTTCAACACCGTTTTCTGACCTCTGAGTGCACAGGCATGCACATGGTGCACATATATATATGTATAGGCAAAACACTCATATGCATAAAATTAAATAAATCTAAAAAAAATATAGGCAAGAGATTTGAACAGATAATTCACCGAAGGAAACATAAGTATACGAAAGTCTATGATCCAGAGCAGGGGATGGGGCACATGCTTATAATCTTAGCAGTTGAGAGGCTGAGGCAGGAGGATCACTGTAAGTTCAAGGCCAGCTTGAGCTATCATGATGCATTTTGCTTTGTTTGTGTGTTGTATACATGTGTTTGTTTGGGTGTGCATGTCCCCATGTGGATGTGTGTGGAAGTCAAGAGGCTGACATCAAGTAACTTCTCAGTTGCTCTGTGTCTTATTTTTATTTACACTGTCTTGGTTAGGATTTTATTACTGTGAAGAGACACCATGACCACGGCAACTCCTATAAGGAAACATTCAATTGGAGCTGGCTTACAGTTTAGAGGTTTAATCCATTATCATCTTGGTGGGAAGCTTGGTGGCACACAGGCAGACATGGTGCTGGAGAGGTAGCTGAGAGTTCTACATCTGGATAGGCAGGCAGCAGGAATAGAATGAAACTTCAAAACCCACGCCCAGAGACACACCTCTTCCAACAAGGCCACATCTCCTAATGGTGACACTCCCTATGGGCCAAGCATTTAATCACAGGAGTATTTGGGGGCCATTCAAAACTGCACACTTCCTTTACCTATTTGTTTTTGAGACTGGAATCTGGAGGTCACCAATTAGTCTCGGCTATAATCCCAGCTCTAGTGAAGCCGAGACAGGCAGATCTCTAGGGTTTACTGGCCAGCTATCCCATCCTCCTTTGGGAACTCCAGGTCAATGAGAGACCCAGTCTAGATAAGAAAGGAGAGGAATGGACAGTGCCGGAGGTGTGACACCCCTGAAGTCATCCTCTGACCTCTACATTGCACATGTGCACACACATGAACACACACACAAAACAACTTGGGCATAACGTTGATTGTCTCAGTTGTGGGAATGATTTTAGGAACATACACATGGCAAACCACATAAAATTGTCCATACTTTGTGAGATTATCATGTCAAAGATACTACCATGAAGTTAAAACTGAAAAAAAAAAAAGAAAAAAGAAAAAAGAAAGTTTTTTTTCCTACTGGACTAGCCAACCTGAGCACAGCAAACATGGCTCTGGCAGACCCTGCCCTTCCCCCATCCCCTCTGCCTTGCTAAAAACCGATAGATTACATTCCTAAACCGATAGATTACATTCCTAAAGCTAGCCACCAAGGTCTATTCCCTTATTTGGCCACTTTCTTCTCCTGAGGCTACTACCAAGGTCCAGCTGTCCAAGTATTGATGTCCAGCATCAAAGCCCCCTTTGGCTCACCTAATTAATATGCCCAATCAAAACAAACCAGCTCATCCTAGCACTGGGTTTCCCCTTTTACCTTTATAAACTTCCATTTGCCTATCGAGAGGCAGCCCTTTGTAGTCAGTCTGTGTTGTCCTCCCTCCCCCACAAATATCCCTCTGCCATCTCCTCTGCCATCTTTCTTCCTCACCATCTGTCTTCTGTCTTTGTTTCTTATTCTCTGCCTTCTGTCCCTCCGGGTCAAAGAAACCTTCGTGGTGCTGAGAACTTGATCTTGGGGTGTCCTGATCCGGTACAGGACCTTAAAACTATCACAAAAAAAGTATGTGTGTGTGTGTGTGTGTGTGTGTGTGTGTGTGTGTGTGTGTGTGAAGAGAACAATTCATAAAGTCGGCTCTCTGCTTAAACCATGTAGAGCCCTGGGAGCAAAATGGGGTCAGGTTTAGCAACAAACCTCCTCACCCGTTCAGCCATTTTCAGGCCCAAAGTTGTAAAAATGTTCTCAAGCTTGATGTTATACAATGCAACCTTCATACTTCAGAATTAATTCTTGAAGTGTGCTTAACAAAACATGAATCCACAATCAAAGCACGATCTTTAAAAACACTCACAGATTAAGATAGATTGGCTGTCTCTTTTCGGTAACACCGTGTCTCAAAGGCACGGTGCTTGGGCGTGGCTCTCTGTAAATTACCAAAGACCCTCAGGATCCTGGAGAATAAACCTTTGAGCCTCTTTCTAGAGCAGTGGTTCTCAGACTTCCTAATGCTATGACCCGTTAATATAATTCCTCATGTTATGTTGTAGTTGAGCGGCTACAGCCGCTGAGCAGGCCAGTGCAGATGCCTGAGAATGCTAACAATGGTCTCAAAAAACCAAAAAAGTAAAATAAAATAAAATAAAATAAAATAAAATTTCATTTGCTACTTCTGATCTGTAATTGTGCTACAGTTATGAACTGTAATGTAAGCATCTGATTTGCAGAATATCAGATATGGCACCGTTAGGAGGGCCCGAAGGGGTCTCGACCCACAAGGTGAGAAACGCTGTCCTGGAGCGTGACCTCAGTCTGGCAGGAGCCCCTAAGAGTTCCGCTGCGAACCCCGCCTCCTCCTAACCACGGGACGGGGGGGGGGGGGGGGGGTCGTGCCGTTTCCTTTGCGTGAAAGGAGAAACGATTCCGTAAACATCACAATGGCCAGGGACGGCACACGACAGGATGGGGACAGTGACCAGGAGCCGGCTGGCTAAGGAGTGAGTGGGAATAGTCAAGACAAAGCAAAAGCCGAAAAACATAACCTAACACCTCACTTCCGCCAGGAACACACGAGTGCGCCTGCGCGCGCCTTGCCCTGGCTTTCCGCTCCGGCGCGGCGCCGGTCCCCTGCACGTTGGGTCCGGCCCCCTGGCGGTCAGCTCCGGGTCGTCCTGCGCTCGTGCACTCCCCGGTACCGTCTTCCGCTCGCGGGGTCGGGGGCAGGAGCCAGGGGCTGCAGCTGCTCCCCGAGAGGCTCAAGGGGCGAGGAACCACCGGGCCCACCTCCCACCTGCCCGGTTGTCGCCGGCTGCGCCGCTCGCTCGTCACCGCGGAGGAAGTTGCGCGTGTACCCGAGGGCAGCATTGCACCTCGAGTGCCTCAGCTGTCGGGCAGTCTAAAAGCCACCCACCCCTCTAACGCCGTACCCTTTCCTTCCCTGCCAGCTCTCCACCATGCCCGGGGGCGTGCCCTGGTCCGCCTACTTGAAAATGCTGTCCTCCAGCCTCCTGGCCATGTGCGTCGGGGCCCAGATGGTGCACTGGTACTACCAGCCTGACCTGGTGAGTGCTGCGGGGCTCGTGCCCATCCTCGCAGCTACACCCCAGCATTCTGTCTGTCCGTTTGCTCAGTCCCTCTTGACATTTAGAGCCTGGTCTACAGAGTGAGTTCCAGGACAGCTGGGACTACACAGAGAAACCCTGTCGGAGGGGCGGGGGACACATAATGAAGTGTCAAGAAACTTAATGGAGACACAAAGTGGCAAGAACTTTCCACGGAAATGCAGCTTTTTTTTTTTTTTTTTAAAGATGTATTTATTTATTATGTATACAGAAGAGGGCGCCAGATCTCACTACAGATGGTTGCGAGCCACCATGTGGTTGCTGGGAATTGAACTCAGGACCTCTGGAAGAGCAGGCAGTGCTCTTAACCTCTGAGCCATCTCTCCAGCCCGGAAATGCAGCTTTGTGTCTATCTTCTCCCGGCATACTTACCAGCAGCTCCATACCAAGGAAACAATGCCTAGAATTTGATCCTGTGAGGTTGACTTGATTCATCTCATTGCTATTGGAGATGTACAAGGCTGTACTTTGGGAGAAAACAACACAAAACCACAGTCTCAAAAATGGGCATACCAACGGTCCTAGGCCACCTCAGTCTGGCTGGGTGGTAGCATTGGCAGCAGGCGTCTTTACTGATAGACTTACAGGCCAAGGTGGCTGCCTGCTATCGGGCGCTGGACGTGTTCCTAGTTTTAAGGAATTTATGTCCTGTGCCTACCTAGTCTTTTGGAATTATTCCAGCCACCACTGTTACAATAACTAAAAGGTTTAGGGAAAGAGCACAGAAGAGACCATAGTGGCTGCCCGTGGTTGGCACTCAGTGCCGACTTAGGGAGAACTGTTAAGGATGCTGTTTCAGTTGTCCAGCCTCATGAGGACAGCAGAAGCGACAGCTGTGTTCTTTTAGTTATTTAGACTGAAGTCCCGGAGGCAACCTGTTCCTCTCACAGCATGCCTCAACAGATCCCATTGGGTGAATCTGCAAGATACATCCGCATCCTGCCCACTTCTCCAGCCACTGTTGTACCTACCCTGTTCAGGCCACCATCAGTTAGCTCCTCCCTCAGTTAAGACAGTGGCTTCCTGACCGTCTTCTGCCCTCCACTCTTGCTTTTCCTGGTCTCTTCTCAACAGCTTCCATCACGTCTTTTTAACCTTGACTCAGCTCGTGTCGTTCCTCTCAAAACTCTCCCCAAAGTGACGGCCAGTGGAGCCTTTCTGTCCCCCTCCACTGCCCACCAACTAGCCTTCTAACCTCTTGCACATTGTATCAGATGTAACAATGCTTTTCCTTGAACATGAAGGCACAGTCGTCGTGCCCCAGGTGCTCTGCCCTTGTGATCCCATCAGCCCGAAACACTCCTAGATACCTGCAGCATGGCTTCTTCATCTTCCTCCATATCTGTGGTCAGAAGTCATCTCAGCCAGGAAGCCTGTGAAAAGATGCTCATTATCATTAGCCACCAGAGAAATGCAATCAGAATGACCGATGCCATAATAAAACAGTTGTCAAGGACAGGGAGAAGTTGGGACCCTCAGGCACTACCAGGGGGACTATAAAACTGTGCAGTTGCGTTGAGACCCAGTCTAGAATTCCTCAAACAGTGTTATGTTCCAGCAATTCCCATTCTAGGTTCCTACCCAAACACCAAGACATACGTCATCATACTAATTTGTTTGACCTTGTGCATGTTCATAGGTGGGAACAGTGCAGATATCTGATGAATACCTGTATAAAACATAGTACCATCTATATAGGGGAATATCATTCAGTCATCCTACGTGAATGAACCTTGAAATCCTGCTAAGTGAAATGATCGAGTCACAAAAGACTACATGATACATGATGGGCAAATATATGTGGACAAAAGTGGGAATCATATGGGAACAAGATAGGAGTTTATTTGGGGGCAGTGAAAAGATTCCAAAATTTTATTGTGATAGACTCATAGTTTTGATGATACTGTACTGAAAACCATTGTATTTTTTTTTTTTTTTTTGTGGTCTGGGAATCAAACTCAACCATCCACATGCTGCACATCCCATGCATTTCTTCCTGCCTTCCTCAAAGGCAGAATTGTGCATGTTTGCTCATTGCTTTATGCATGTCATGTGATGGTCACTTCATATCTTTTGAATACAATAACCACCATTAGTTATCTTCTGGGCCTGGTGCATGGTAGAGAGCCAGCAAACAGTGCAGGAATGAATTTCCAAGTGTTGAAATTCTCACTGAAATTGTGAGTCAATTGGATTTATCCCTGTGGACTTAAGACATCTAGATGATTTAATCGTGAATATACAGACAGCAGGAAATTTAGATCAACCAGGGGTCCTCATAATGGTGATGGTGTTGAGTAGCATGCAGGAGGCTTTTTGTTCTTTCTCAAGCTTTTTAGATCTCATTGACCTGTTGTCTCAGATGTAGTAGCAACTGTTTTTTGGCTTGTTTTTGTTTTTGTAGACAATACCTGAAATTCCACCAAAGCCTGGAGAACTCAAAACGGAACTTTTGGGACTGAAAGAGAGACACCACAAACCTCAAGTTTCACAGCAGTAGAAACTTCAAAATACAACTCTGCCATGTGAATAATATTTTACATATATATTTTTACATATAGTGGGTAAAACGACTTCTTAAAACGTCTAATCCAAAGACAAATGCTGGTTGGTAGGAGCTGATGAAGTTGACTTGTATTATGATTCAGTTAGAATTTTTTAAAGTCTCACTATGCATCCTTGGCTCACCTGGAGCTCACTGTGGAGATCAGGCTGGCCTCTGTAATGGGGTCTTGATGTGTAGCCCAGGCTGACCTCAAACTCAAGACAGCCCTGCCTCCGCCTCCCAAATGGTGGAGTCACAGGTATAAATGACCACACACTTGGTCCAGCGCCTCTTAAGCGCCGCTTCAGCTTCTTTTTGTTTTTTTTTTTGTTTTTTTTTTTTTTTTTTTTTTTTTTTTTTCCGAGACAGGGTTTCTCTGTGTAGCTTTGCGCCTTTCCTGGGACTCGGTAGTCCAGGCTGGCCTCGAACTCACAGAGATCCACCTGGCTCTGCCTCCCGAGTGCTGGGATTAAAGGTGTGCGCCACCACCGCCCGGCCTCGCTTCAGCTTCTTGCATTTGACTAGGAAGATGTTTCTCTTCAGTATCACACGAGACTGAGTATTTGCAATGTCTCCTGCCATTATGATACTTACTTCTCTGAAAGAGCTTGATTTTAATGTTGTTATAAATTACATACAATAAGTCAGTGATAATGCTTAGAGTCTAAACATTGAGAAGTAATATTTGCACCAAACTGTATAAAATATTTAAAGTTGGAAGTTCTTTGGAATTGTGTGCCTAATGGAATTGCAGCATTAGCAACTTAGCTTGTCAAGGTGCTCTCATCCCCCACATTCGAGAAAGCAAATTAACATGGGCATTTCTTATATGTTAAAAATGGCATAAAAACTTAAATGAATATGCTGAGTTGAAATGCGTCCCTAAAAAATGTTGACCTCAACCCTCAGTGCCTGTGACTGTAGGACGGGCCACAGGGTGGGCCTGATGCACGGGATCAGTCTTAATGCCTTGAGAAGAAAGGCAGGGAGGGCATTGTGTGGAGAGGCTGGGACTGGAGTGTTGGAACCGCAAGCCAAGAACACAAGTACTTTAGGAAAGGATTCCGCAGTCACAGAACAAGGCCCTGCTCACCCTGGACTCCACTTTGGTCCCTCAGAACTGTGACAGCACATCTCTTGCCACCTAGTTTCCTACATCAGCTGCAGGAAGTGAACTTGTTTCAAGATTTTGCCCCTTCTGTAAATGTAGAATAAAAAGTAATTTATACAATGGGCCTGTTTTTAAATACTTTTATGTATGAATGCACTGACTGTATTTTTGTCTGTGCGCTGTGTGCATGCCTAGTTCCCTCAGAAGCCAGGGCATCAGATAGCCTGAACTTTGCGAGAGGTCATGTGGGTACTGAGGACTGAACCTGGGTCCTCTGGAAGAGTAGCCATACTCTTAACTGTTGACTATCTCTCCAGCCCCTTAAGGTTAATTTACACAAGTTGTATGAATGTGGACACGTGTGCATTGCCATGGAGGGCAGGTGTCAGATCGCCTAGAATATGAGTTATAGACAGTTTTGAGCCATCAGGTGGGCTCTGGGAACTCAACATAGGTCTTCTGTAAGCAACAAGTTGTCTGCAGTCATTTCTCCAGCCCCAGACGACATCTTTTAAGCCCACCCTAATGAGCAGACTGAGGCTCTGAAGATGAGTTTTTTCTGTTTGATACAGGGTCTCACTATGCAACCTTGCTGGTCCTAGTAGATTAGGCTGACCTTGAATTCAAGATCTGACCGCCTTTGCAGGCAAAGCAAAACACTCATGCACATCAATTTTTAAATTTTTGACAGGGTCTATTTCTTCCTGGCACTGGCTGAGTCTTGCTGGCTTTGAACTCAAGAGATAGATACTCCTGTCTCCCAAGTGTACCACCATGCTCAGCTAACATAAAATCACCATGGTATGCATACCTTTAATCCTAGCACTCTGGAGGCAAGTGGAGTTCTAGGCCAGCTGGAATTACATAGCTGTGAGAGCATGTTTCAAAACAGAAACCACTGGCAAGTTACTTCTAATTACCCCGTGGCCCTCACTGTGTCTTACTGAGTGCCCACTTGACCCCCACCACCCAGTTAATGGCTTCCCAAGTTTCTAGTCAGCTTCCTCTCGCCTGTAAGGACTGCTCAATCTAATGGCCTCCCCTAAGTTTCCAGTCAACTTCCTCTAGCCTGTAAGGACTGCTCAGTCTAAGGTTTTCATGACCTCTAAAGAGTGACAGTGTCCCCCTCCTGTGCTTACTATAGAAGGTTGCCACCAAGTCTAGCCCACATTCAAAGTTTATATTCTGATCCCTGGAAGGGGAGTTATTTGCATGTATATCAACTTGTTTAGTAAGAAAGATGACCTGAAAAGCAAACCACCCGACCTGAACAAACCAGCTACCTAACAGGCAGGAAGAAGAAAAAAGTTATCCTGCTGTGTTATAAAAACAGTCGGCAGCCGGGTGGTGGTGGCGCACGCCTTTAATCCCAGCACTCAGGAGGCAGAGGCAGGCGGATCTCTGTGAGTTCGAGGCCAGCCTGGGCTACCAAGTGAGTCCCAGGAAAGGCGCAAAGCTACACAGAGAAACCCTGTCTCAAAAAACCAAAAAAAAAAAAAAAAAAAAAAAAAAAAAGTCGGCGGGTATTTGGGACCTTTTTATTTTTATACACATGACAAGATTTTACACCAATAGTCAGTTAAATAGTACAAATTTACATTCATGAGGAATGTTAAAAAAAACCAAAACAAAACAAACTCAACTAAAAAAAACCCACTTCTTCCTGTGACCCATAATCCCAACATTTTACAGTGCAGGGGAGGTGGTGGCTTGGGGGAGCATCCAAAACAAGTCTCTCCAAAAAGAAAGGACTTTAAAATTTCACATTCCCTCTCCACACAGGATCCGTGGTGAGAAGATAATTTACAATTCATCCTTTTCTGCTGTAGATTCCTGTGAAAACAAACATCAGAAGACACTTACAATCCAGTCACTAACCCTGCCTTATGGAAAAGCTCACATTTAAACTGTTCTGTTATTCTGTTTGTAGTTGCTTATTGGCAAAATAATTCAGAACCCACCAAGATCAATGCCTACATCTAAATAATGAAAACTTTAAAAATGAAGCGACGGCACAGGAGTACACAGAAAGACCCTATCTCAACATCCCGCTCCATCCTGAGTGTTTGCACACAGTGAGCAGCATGAGGGTGGGGTAATCAATCTGCTTAAAAAGATCTTGTGAAGGGGCTGGAGAGATGGCTCAGAGGCTAAGAGCACTGCTTGTTCTTCCAAAGGTCCTGAGTTCAATTCCCAGCAACCACATGGTGGCTCACAACCATCTGTAATGAGATCTGGTGCCCTCTTCTGGCCTGCAGGGATATGTGCAGACAGAACACTGTAGACATAATAAATAAATAAATCTTAAAAAAAAAAAAAAAATCTTGTGAATGCTGGATAAAATAAAGGAATGACACATTTCCTCCAGCTTCTGAGCTTGGTGTCTGATGCCCACTTCTCTGGATTTACTCCTGTGTGACTAGCCTCACGCAGCCCCATCTGGGTGAACTCAGTCGGCCCCACTCTCCCTCAGACCTTTGCTGTTTCTTCCTCCTCCTCCTCCTCTTCTTCTGTGCCTGCATCCACCTCTTCCTCTTCGTCTTGCTCCGTGTCTTCTGCCGTGTCTTCTGGCTCTTCTTCCGGCTCTTCTTCTACCTAAAGGTGACATCCACGACCCTAGTAAATGCCTTCCGTCTATTTTCATTTTGCTCTCAAAATGTTTAAGATGCTAATGGGTGCTTTAATAAGAACTGTAGTAAAGCAGGGAAACTATCAGAAAGGAAGACAGGGATTTCTCCTTCATTTCATAGGTCACTCTAAGGGTTCAGACATGGAACAAGTTACTTCTAAGAGTAAAAACTAAACAAACTTCTTTTTTTTTTTTTTTTTTTTTTTGAGACAGGGTTTCTCTGTGTAGCTTTGCGCCTTTCCTGGAACTCACTTGGTAGCCCAGGCTGGCCTCGAACTCACAGAGATTCGCCTGGCTCTGCCTCCCGAGTGCTGGGATTAAAGGCGTGCGCCACCACCGCCCGGCTAAACAAACTTCTTAAGCAGTATCACTTAACTGGGAGACAATTGTTCCTAACACTTGTGGCAGAGCCCAGGGTACAAACCTGTGCTTCAGGGTCAATGTTTAGACTGAGGCGAAGCATTCTTTCTATTCTGTCTCCGTATGCCTTGGTGTCTGGTAGGAGATACCCTGACCGGAGTGTTGCTGTTTCAAACAAAACGACAGCAAGATCCAGGACAGTCTTGTCCTCTTCATCCTCCTGATAGAAGGCACATTTGACTAATATTAGTATACAAGTTACAGAGCATCCAGTTTAAACAGACAGGAGAGCAGCCATAGCTTTACTCACCTTAACTCGCCGAAGCATGTCTCTGATCAGCGGATGTCTGGGATTAATTTCAAATGTTTTCTTCTGACTGGCATAGTAACTGTGGAGGGACAAAATGAGCATCAGTTAAGATGCCAATTTTAGGGTCCACATGCCTAGCTTTAATTAGAGAAAAGAATTATTGCTTCCTTTAACAGGAGAGTGGCCATGGTAAGGTTAAAAAAAAAGAAATAAAAGGAACTATTTAATGATGACTCCCAAGTTCTTCCGGGTTAATTAACTGGTTTAACGTCTTGTTCATCCCCTAATACCTTAACTGAGGCATCCAGTGATGGGTGCTGCTTAAGTTCATCATCTCCATGATTCCTTTCCAGTGTGGGTCCCTAAACCCACTTGTTTACTTAACACCAATTAAAACTTTGCAGTGTGTTCTGTACGTTCTCATGCTCATTAGTATTTTACTTCAACTTTTTCTATAAATCCAAGTCCAGAGGGTTTATCATACATCCGCTTAGGGTATAACTTGATTAGTCTGATGGTCACAAAGACAAGAGCCACCACAGTGTAAACGCAGCGAGTGCTGAATGGACAGTAAGTAACTTTTTTGACACTGACAGCTAAGTTTTAAACAATATTATAACGTAGGATGAAAGATACAGCAGCATTTTTTACTTAGAACTCAGAGAGCCTAGCATAGTGGATCTCTGTGAATTCCAGGCCAGTTTGGTCTACAAAGTGAGTTCCAGGACAACCAGGGCTGTCACAGAGAAACTTTGTCTCAAAAACCAGACCAAAAAACACTGGTGAGTTATGATGTAATGTGAACATTCCCCCCCCCCCCCCCCAAACACACACACAGGGTTTCTCTGTGTAGCTGTGGATGTCCTGGATAGAACTTGCCCTGTAGACCAGTGCTGGGATTAAAGGTGTGTGCTACCACTGCCCAGCTTGTGGACATTGTTCTTAATTTAATCTAAAGTAAAAATAAAGAAAATAAGGATGATACATGTAGCGGATCAAAAAAAAAAAATGACATTTGCACATAAAAGAACAAGAGCTGGTACCTTGGTGGGACATCCCAGTTACTTACTTTGTGGAGATGTCCTTGCCCGTCTGGTATGCCTGTGCCTTCATAATCCTCTCCATGTTGCCAGACCATCCATACTGGCTGGCCACAAGAGCACAGGGAGACTCTGTGAGACGCTGCGATACCACGGCCTTTTCAATCTTAGGATGGGAAACATCAGACACAAGTGAGTCTCAACAGCTAAGCAATGCAGTCGCCCCTCAGATTACTGACAGAGGCATTCAGATTCGGGGTCCTTCAAGGGACACTCATTTCAACTTAAACCTGTAAAAACTCAGTACACACTCAGTAAAATCAGTATTAGAACAACAGGAAACGTCTGTAAGGTGCAGACTCACTCTACCCCGTATTAAACCCAGGGTCTAAAGCACAGCAGATAAAGGTGTCCCTGAGCTGCACCTCCAGTTCCCTGTTGAGTCTTGAGTGCCTGAGGCTACAGGTGCCACTCTCTACAACTGTTCATGGTTACAAAGAAACCAGGCGTAGACCAGTTTGAGCTAATTCTTAGGTGTGGACGCTAAGGTCTGCCCACCACAAAGTACCTTGTCCTTAAGGGCCTTGTCCTTCATCCAGGTGAGCAGAGGCTCAAACTCCTTCTCTGTGGCTTCCCGGTTTTCCTTAGTCTTCTCGCTCTCATCAAACTTCACTCCTTCTTTGGCAACGTTCTGGAACCTCTTCCCATCAAACTCGGGAAGGGCCTGAATGCAGTATTCATCCACGGGCTCTGTGAGGTAAATGACCTCATAGCCCTTTTTCAGCAGTCTCTCAACAAATGGAGAAGACTCAGCCTATAAAATTAAAGGAAGTGTGTTTCGTCAAGTTCCACCTTGGTGTATCAGCAGGGTCTCCACAGCATTAACAACGCCGTGTGAGAGAAGGACCTGGGGTAAGTGTCCTCTAGTGGCTGCCAACTACTCCTGTGACAACGAACTCCGTTCCTCTCCAGCACTGGCTACCCACAGCTAGCTAGCTGCTTTTCCTCACCTCTTTCCTGCTTGACCCAGCCATGAAGTAGATCTTGTCCTGTTTTTCCTTCATTCTTTCCACATACTGGTCTAGACTAGTGATGTCAGTTGCGTGGTGAGAAGACTGGAACCTCAGGAGCTTCGCCAGCCGGGTGCGGTTTGAGTGGTCTTCAATCACGCCCAGCTTGATGTTGGTGCCGAACTCCTTCCAGAAAGTATCGTTGTACTTCTCATCGGCAATCTTCTTGATCATGTCCAGAGTCTTCCGGACAAGCTTCTTCCTTATCACCTAAAGAAAACGGAAATCTGGTTAGCAAAGTGCGCCTCAAACCCTGGCAAGTGTAGAGACAAGAACAGCCACTGGAACAGCAGAATGGCCACACTACTGCCACCGATCAAGGGACAGGAAATGACTGGGTACTCCTTCATTGAGTTAGATTAACGACAAGTGTTTTTAATGTTAGCATTCTAGAACGTGGATATTTTGACAAAATGACTGATATTTTCAAATGCTTAAAAACAAAACAAAACCCACCTCGTCTTCTAATTATTGTGACACTGGTGGGAGCAGGCTTACTGTGGTAACACACACATAAGTGACCATGTGATAACACACTTGTCTGTGGACCACAGAGTAGGTGTGTACATTCCCTGCTTTCAGCTTTGTTCGAAACTGTATTAAGTGTCGGGGCAATGTGTCAGCTCGAAGACCCAACAGTCCAGAGTGAAAGAAGTTCCCTTTTTGAGACGGGACCTCATGTTAAGGTAGGGTGGCTTCAAACTAATAAACCCTGGCATGACTAGCAGGACCTCATAGCCTTCCTGTTTTTTCCTTCAAGCTGCTGAGATAATAGGTAAGCACTGTTATGCCTGACAGAAGTTCTTTTGGACAGTCAAAGACCAGCTCAAGCACAAAATCTAGCTGCCCTCCTCACGGAACATCCTCGCACTCCAACTAAAGGGCAAGGAACCCAACTACAAGTCCTCACCTTGAGGAGTTTATGTTGCTGAAGAGTCTCACGGGAAACATTGAGAGGGAGATCATCTGAATCCACCTGCAGATAGTAAACGTCCACTGAGCAATAAAATCAACTCCATACCAAAAAGCCCAGCACTGCTCGACTCCCACCCACTCCAATGCCCATGCACCCCATCTTCAGATACTTACAACACCTTTGACAAAGTTAAGGTACTTGGGCATCATATCATGGAAGTCATCTGTGATGAATACTCGGCGCACATACAGCTGATGGGAACCAAAACAGAGTCAGTCACTTTTGAAATCATACTTTTCAATTTTAAACTTAGTTTACAATACTTAAAAACCCACCTACCTTAATATAATCGCTCTTTTTGGATCCATATTCATCAAACAGACCACGAGGAGCAGATGTGGGCACAAATAAAATTGATTTGAAGGTGACTTCCCCTTCTGCAGTAAAGTGGATATAAGCCATGGGGTCATCACTTTCCTGTGGAAAGTACTTGGGTTATTCACATCACAGGAAAGAGCAGTACAAAGGCTTAGCACTTCATCACACCCACAAGCATTTCACAGAGATGGCCCCTCACCAAATCAAAACAGAAAGGTGGTCCCGAGAGCAAGGCTGGATTCTGACTGAGTAAGGTTTTGGATGACTGCTGATAACCCCACTATCTATCTGTTAATCCAGGAGGGTAATGACATGATAGTGAGCAAACACTAACTTTCATGCCATGCCAAGTCCTTCAGCACAGCTGATCTGTACAAGACCTTGTTCAGGAAATAGTAACTAGAAGCAATCTTAAGTCTAGTTTTACATTCTGAGGAGTCAAAATAATGGATCAGTAAAAGAAAAACAAAAATCCCCGAGAAACAGCATCAGCAGTATCTTAAATACACGGCAATGTCTGATGTTGTGTGCGAACTCTTTCAAGATCACATTAAAAGCCACGCACTAACTCACGTCCTGTTTTATGCTGGAAACCATCGCTGACGTAAGTGGCTCTTAATGTCTCTATAACATGTTTCTCAGCCATCCTGTGAGACCCGTGGATGACGCGTCTCATATATACATGCATTATGAAAATGACAGTTTAGTTCTCAGTGTTTAGAACAACTCTTGGATCTCTACTGCTTCATTAACAAACATGTTGTGTGTGATTACTCTTAAGACGACTCCTAACCAGAAACCAACCTCCAAGGCTCTTGTGAAATTTGAATATAATTGTTGCCCTCGATACTCTTGCAAGAGACACAACATGGTTGTTATAAAATTTTTTGTATAATCTTATTGGGAAAAATGGGGATGAACAATCTTTATAGTCACATTATCATATTTTTGTTGTTGTTTTTGTTTTTCGAGACAGGGTTTCTCTGTGTAGCTTTGGAGCCTGTCCTGGAACTCACTCTGTAGCCCAGGCTGGCCTCGAACTCACAGGGATCCGCCTGCCTCTGCCTCCCGAGTGCTGGGATTAAAGGTGTGCGCCACCACCGCCCAGCCACATTATCATATTTAAATTAACAAATATGCTGATGATTTTGTACAACTCATTAATAACTTAAAAGGAAAGAACTCTTGACATAGAATTTACCTTTGAAAAGGATTTGTAGAAAGCTTTGTATTCATCCTCTTCTACTTCTTTGGATGGTCTCTGCCATATTGGTTTGATATCATTCATAAGTTCCCAATCCCAAACTGTTTTTTCAACCTAAAGTTAAGATATTTGGTAAGTTTCTTTTAGTCCTCAATGGTTAACCTACAAGTGATCATAATTTGCTATTTGCTATCTAATAGGGGTCCTACTAACAAGTATTTTTCAAAGCACAGGTCTTTCTTTTTTAAGAGGTAAGTTCCAGCTATGTGGCCCAGATTGGTCTCAAACCAAGAACCTCTTGCCCTGCCTCTAAAGTGCTTGGATTACAGCAAAAAGCAAGTCTTTCACTTAGCACTTATAGCCAGTACTTAACACGAAAAGGAGAGTAGCCAACATCATAAATTCAACAATCTTCAGCAACCCTTCTACTCTCTCTGCTACCTAAATCAGTTTAGGAAATGTTTTGATAGTAGATCACAACATGCTAGAGAGAAGATACAGAAAGCTTCAGGATTTTAAAATTCAGAATACAGAAGACAGACTTAACTAATACAGAAAGTCAGAAGGTTTTTACAGAGGATTGCTACTCAAAGCATTCCAGGATAAAACACAGCACATAAACAAAGGCCATGTTTTTAATAGTAGAACCACCTGGAAAATGAGAAACTTTTAAAAATGAAGCCTCATGCCATGCATGGTAATGGATACCTTTGATAGTTATCCCACACTGGGGAGGCAGGAGGATGTCAGAGGCACATGCTGAGACCCAGCTTCAGAAAGTCCACCACCAACCAAAACACACACCCATCCACACGCCAGAATGAAGTTCTAGGCCTGGAGAGATGATGGCTCAGTGGTGACAGTGACTGGAGGCTGGATTCCCAGTGTCCACACGGGAGCTCACAACCTCTTTAATGCCAGTTCCAGAGGCCCCAACACCATCTTCTGGCCTCCATGGGTACCACACACACAGTGGTGCATAAGTATACATGCAAGCAAACCACCCACACACTCAAAAACAATTTTGTTCAAGACTGAAGCTTCATAAGCCTGCACTGGCGGTTGGAAGCTGCTCTTCCACAGACGCTAACATCAAATCTGAAGAGCCAGGCTTACTTTCTTGGTCTTCGGTTTCTTTTCTTCCTCCTCCTCCTCCACTGCAGCTTCATCATCAGATTCTTCCTTCTCTTCTTTAGCTGCTTCGTCTTCCTCCAGGGGCTCCTCGACGGTCTCGGTCTGTTGAGTAGAGAGTACAAGGACAGTTAAGCTTGCTGGTGTAATCCTCATGTCTACGGAGCAGCAACCACTGTCAAGTAAAAGGCCTCCAGTAAGAACCACACAACACTCACCCCAGCTCAACACTCATGTCTACCAAGGTCACGCATGACATTTATCCAGACTCACCTTGCTACTCCACACGTAGATGGGGAAGTTGATGAACTGAGAATACTTCCTGACGAGATTTTTAATTGTGTCCAATTCAAGGTAATCAGACGCTTCTTCTTTTAAGACAAGACTGAAAGGAGAGAGAATGCGCCGTTTAGACACAGCTTGCCCACACTGGTAATGACAGCCAGCAGTTAGTTCTGTATGACACCTGACACAGTAAGAACTGCCCTCCCCCATCAGAAGGCTGTGAGCTCAATATAACACACGGGGAAGGGAAAGGAGACTTCCCTGTATTCCCTCAGGTGGACAACAGTGTTTTCTAGGAAACAAAAATCTGAGGACGCTGGGAATTTTCATTTCTCAGGGTGAGAAAGCAGTTCAACACTGTCACTTTCAGTTTTATACCGTCACTCTAGCACCGAAGGATTAGGTATTCCTAAATAAAAACATGGTAGTACAGCGCTTGCTGGGCAAGCGTGAAGGCCGAGTCTGATCCCCAGCACCCATGTAGAGAGCGGGGCACAGTGGCTGCACTCGCATCCTGGAGCTGGCCACCCAGACTAGCCTCCTCAAGCCCCACTGCAACTGGGTCAAAACAGAAAAAGGTGGGAGAGTTCCTGAGGCAGGAGACTTCAGGTTGTCCTCTGGCTTCCACCCACAAACATGTGCACAATCACACCCCACCGCCAAAACTGAGGGTGGGGAGCAGGGGTCCACAGCTCCAGTGTCTACCCTGAGTACTCAACAGACACATGTGACTGGTGGCCGCACTAAAATTGTAACCAAGAGGTGACCTAGAATATGGGAGGGCGCACAGTTCTGTGCAGATACAACACCATGTATAGAAGCCGCTCTTCATCCACTGGCTTTGGAGTCTGCAGGGCTCCTGGAGCCAATCCCAGGCAGACACCGAGTGAGTCTCTACTTTGACGATGCCGCACTGTTGAGAAGAGAGTATGTGTGCCCCGCAATAGTCCTTCTCCTCCCCACACACTTGCACACTGAACCTTTATGTATGAGGGGAATATGATGTGTGCCAGCAAGTCGGACTTTAAAAGCTGAGGAAGAATGTGGTAAAATAAATCAACAGTGACTAGAAGGGATGCATCAACATTTCCCAGATGCAAATTTTCTGACCTTATCACTTAGCTCTCACAGATCGCTCCTAAGGGTTAGAGCAGCTGATTTAGGGATGAGAACACTAGTAAACTGATGTCTTTTTGTAGCGTTTCTGGACATTTTCAATTCTTCAGCTGGGCCATCCTGGGTTGCTTTGGAGCCTTCAAACACACCCTGCTTCCTGCCTACAGAGTATCTAAAGCTAACATCAGTATTCCAGGAAGTTTCTGATAATAACTCTTCCTGAAAATGCAGGAGCCCTTAGCGTCCTTTCTTGCTTTTGACCCTAAATTGTTTTTCATGCTCTAAGGAGCCTGAGCCCCGTGAAAGCACGGGACTAAATCTATCCATTTCCCACTGTAACCCCAACCGCTACGCTACGCTACCAGGCATTCACCTGAGTATGGGTGACCGGTGATGCAGGACTTGAGAAAAGGAAATCTTACTTAGGAAAGAAAGCAGTAGACCTGTTATATAGTTTCATTTGCTTTACTAACCAACACTATGCTATTAAACTGTCCTCAAGTACACGCTAGTCAACTGTCAGGCTGAAAACAGTTATCACAGAGTTATTACCCAGATAATCTTACCAGTCTCTTGGTACATGAACATCTGGCACATTCTCTGATTATTTATTCTCTTCACCCCACATTACAAATCATGACTATTTAAAAAAACAGAGAACCAAAACTATCAGCAACTGCAAGGGTGAGAAGTCCTTTACGCCTGAGAACACACCACCCTTTCCTTCTTCCCGCCTTTATCTAGGCTTCTCTGAACATCTCAACCTCCTTCTCTAATCTGGAAAACCCAGAGCTACCCCTCTAGGAGAGCTCACTTCCTATCTGTGCTCTCTGTACAACAGCAATCTTAACACTTTGTACCTAGACCCCTGCACATCTCAAGTCTTCCTTCCAATGGGACAGCAATTTCTTCATGTCATGGGCAAGGAAGTCAGGCCCACAGTGAACCACGTGCTCGGGACCTCGTTCTATTGGTGTGTGTCAGAAGCAGCAGTACTCACGTGATTGTTGTCCCCCGACCTAGTGTGTTTCCTCTGGGGTCAGCGATGACAGAGAACTCATTGGAGTCTGACTCCCAGATGTGCTGGGTGTCATTGTTGTGTTTGGACGTGACAATGACCTTATCTGCTACAAGGAAGGCAGAATAAAAACCGACACCAAACTGGCCAATCAGCTCAGAAGTCGACTGGCCGTCTTCTTGGGCCTCTGTCATTTTGTTTAAAAACTCGCTCGTTCCAGATTTGGCAATGGTACCAAGGTTTTTAACCAGCTCCTCTCTGGTCATTCCTACACCAGTGTCTGTGACATGCAGCAGGTTCTTCTCCTTATCACACTAAAAGCAAGACAAGAATCAGAGAGTTAGGTCTCCTTATTTACATTATGCCAAATGCCAGGTTCTACATGGAGCAATGACCAGCTTTGGGCCACATCAACTTTAGACAGATACTACTCTGTAATCTACTTGATGGCATTTCAAAAGCACTCCTTAAAAGTATGTTTCTTTGTAGTTTTAAATGCAGTGCACTTCAGGAAAATAGGAAGAGACTGGTTTAAATGTCAAAGAACAGATACTAACCCAAATAAAACATTTTGAAGATAAAATTCCAGAAAAACTATTTCACAGAACACAAAAGGACTAAAATCAGTGATTATTCATGTTCTTCATTAAATACCCCTGGCTGTATCCAGGAGCCTGGTAGGACTGTGCATGCACCCATCCACGGGCCATGTGATTATTTCTGCCCAGGGAAGTTGCAAGTGGGAGTTGTGAGTGTGACTTTCAGGCTGAGCCTTTAATTGATGTTCGACCCTTTGCACCATGGCAACCAGAGATACTCCAGATGGCTGCTCAGTCAGCCCGTGGAATGATTTAAGCCCAGGACTTGGCTACCTTTGCCTAAAGGGCCAAGTAGTATCTATTTTTGGTTTGGGGAGCCATAAGACCCTGTCACAGTGATTACAGCCATTGCAGACAAAAGCATTTATAATGTTACTAGTATGACTGTGTTCCAATAAACCTAATAAAAATAGGCAAAGTCAGATTTGTCCTACAAGCAGCCCAAGGACTTCACTTTTCGCAGCAGAATACCCACTGTATCCAACTGACGGACTGCCTGGCTTCTGAGGTTCCTTTTTCAAAAGGACAGTTCAGTTAAGCTTACCTTAATCTTGACTGTTAACTCTTCATTCCCAGCCAGGGCATTCTCATCAGTTAGTGAGATGAGTCTTATCTTGTCTAAAGCATCGGAAGCATTTGAAATCAGTTCTCTCAGGAAAATCTAGAAGGAAGTCAGAGTAACACACTGGGATTAACCCCTGGGCACAGTAAGATGTTGCTTTTTCTGCCAAATTCCTCATTTCTCCTCAGAAACATGAAAAGACAAGCTCTTTGTGGTTCAAGGATGGCTTCACTGTCTTCATAAAAAGTCAGGTGTGGCTCTTCATAAATAGGCCTGTGGTAAGCACAAGGGCTACCCCAACTGGTGAGAACAGGGGTACTATTTATTCTCCCACCCTCCATCTTTAGTTCACTATACCTGAGAGCTCAGTCTGTGTGTGTGACTGCCCCTCAGTCAGCAGGCCACAACCATACTCTGAGCTAAAAGGCAAGACTGGGAAAATGTCAACTCTCTTCCTCCCCCAGTATAACCAGTAACAATTCTTATTCATTCCTATTGTGTATTTAAACTTCACAATTACTATATACTTAAATCTTCATGATCTACTATGAAAGGATGCAAGCACTACCACAGGGATACAAACTGCTGTCCTAACCACGTGACACTTACCTCTTTATTTTTATACAAAGAGTTAATGATAAGTTTCATCATCCTGTTAACTTCGGCTTGGAAAGCAAACTTTTCAGACTTTTCTCTAAGTTCTCTTATTTGTGATGCGTTCAACCCATCCAACTGAATAGCTTCTTCCTCTCTAAGGAAATCAAATTAGATAAGCAACTGCTTAGTTTTCATTTTTTAAAAAGTCTCCAGTCAGGACATAGTGACGGTCTGAAGACTATCTCGTTGAAGGGTAAAATGGAAGCCTTTATAAACTACCATTAACATACCAGCTCATTTTTATCACAGTAATGGGCTGTCACTCAGTTGGAAATAGTTCCTAAAATTCCCAGAAAAATAAACCCAGCTACCCTCTACTGAAAATCAAGTACTCATGTATGCATGTCCTCACAGCTAACACTTTAGTACTGCTGCTAATTCCTAAGAGATCAAAATTTAAAACACAGCTCTCCTATTGCAGAACTCACATTTTAAAGTTACTGGCATAAGCTCTATTTTCTTTTTGTATTACTAACTTCACACAAACAAACAAAATCAATTTGTAGTCATCTGTCAGTTATGAGAGTTCCCAGCACGAGCTGTATGTCCGTCCTGCAGCTACCAGCTTTTGTTTTTAGATGCTGAGATGCCAGGCTTACCCCCAGCACCTCATTCAACTTCCCTCCTTCAATCCGTAGTCATTCCTAGCTAAGAATTAGGAGAGACTTCTGTGTGCAGATAACTGGGTACTCCTCAACATTTCTGATTATTTGGTATCATTAGCAACTATCTTATTAAGCACTGGATGTTCCTTAGGCTGGAGAAGGAAGAGAGGCAGCCACTGTGTCCCACAGACTTTCAAGGTTTTATCAGCAGAGTTTCAACGGCACCGACCTCTGCACAACTTCATCGTCTGTCCTTGAACCTTCTCTGCTTTTACCCAGGTCCTCTTCCACTGTACCATCCACATCGACTTCATCGTCAGCTCTAACAAACCCTGAGGAAAAAAGGTAAAACTCTCAAAACACTGTGGCTTCCTCTCCTTCATACAAAGAACAAGACCAAGCAGGGCTAGAGATAAAGTGAACAAAATTCAACAAGATGAGGGGATGGAAGAATGATGTATTGATTTCAATAATCAATGTCACACCAAGTTAGCGCGCTAAAGTTTAAATGGAAGTGTTCACTACCCCCAGTGGACTCTGGAAGACCAGGCTGCCATCACTTGTGTCCAACGTTCCCTCGAAACAAGGCCAGAGTGATGCAGGCCCCATCGACACCCACACGTGTTGCACACAGTGCGGAGGCCTACACTCGCTAAGCTAAAACGTGGGCCCGCCTTCGTTGTCACAGGAAAGAATGCAAACAGGGTTTTTGCAACTTCTAGAGAGGGGAACTGAAATCGGGCCCAAAGGGGAAGACGTGTCAAGGACTGTGCTCGCAGCACATTGGAATCGGGCGCTGGCCTGCGGCCGCACGCCTGCAAGCCTCGCGTCAGGAAACAGAAACGCACTTCCGAAGAATCGGAGGGCAGGGACCGGGGGTCCTCAGGATGGGGTGGCCAAAGGTCGGATCTGATGACAAAAGTCCTTAGGGAGGGGCCGGCAGAAGGCTCCCCCGGGACTAGAGTCCGAGAGGCCGCGCCCCGCCAGCGAGACTTCGGGGAGCGCTCCAGCTCCATCCGCAAGGCATTTAAATGCCCCGGCTCCAAGTCGCCTCTTCCCAGAGGTCTCAGGGCAAGCATCATCACCCGGGTCTCGGGTCTAAGAAAGGAGATGGTCCCTGTACCCTCTGCAGCTCCTGGCGTCCCCCTCCCAGGCTCAACGCCCCCAGAACGTTCGAGAAGCGGTCGCGAAGGAGGAGGGGGGGCACCCGCCGCCGCCCGATCACTCACCGAAGGTCAGCAGGACGCAGCAGAGGCCTAATACCCAGAGGACCCTCATGGTGCGCGGACGGCGAGTCGCAAGTCCTTTTCGGTCGCAGGAGCCGCCTCCGCCCCCCCCAACCCCGAGTCTCAGGTCCTCACACCTCCAGCCGCGCGGTCCGCCCACTAAACCGCGCGCAGGTCGGGCTGCTTTTCACCCCACGGCTTGCGGGCGGGGGACGGGAAACACGAACGCACCAATCCCGCCTCACCACGCACTCTCTGCACCCAATGGGGACGCACGGGGGGGACCGCAGCCCACCAATCGGAACTGTCCAGGTGCGGTGCCCGATGCCCGAAGCGTGGCTCCTTCCGATTGGGCTTGGCCAGCCGCTTCCCTCCAATCAAATGGCTCCGCGGGCCCCTCACACGCCGGGCCACCCCTTGGCCTGGGAAGCCTTGGCCTCTGAGGAAAACCGTCCAATGAACGTAAGCGCAGAGCACGTCTGTCTTTTCCTAGAGGTCCCCGGGAATCACTTCCGGCTCCTACAGAACGTTCGTTCCGTGACTAGGGGAAACGGTAGCCAAGACAACGCGTTTTTTACCCTTTTCTCGTCTACGACGGGGGGTCACGTTGGGAGCCATTTTAGCGCTACGCCCCCCCTCCCCCGTCACCTTTCTGTTCGACGTTGCTTTTGGAAAAAGAGAAATATGTAAGGGATTGAACACTCTCCCTGGTGCGTTTGGATGGTGGTGAGAAACTACATTTCCCGGCATGCAACGCGCTAGGCTTATGGATGCTGGGAATCGTAGTCTTAGGCCTCTGAGCCAGTGGGCGTAGTTTGGCCTCTCTGCAGTCTCCTGTCATGTGTCTGCGGGAAGTGTGCCCTCAGTGATTTAGGATTTCCACCTCGTTCTGATTGCAGATTAGATGTATGCTTGTTCCAGGACTCTAAAGCACACAGTTTTCAGAGGCGGACCTGGAAAGCCGCCTCGGACACCTAGCCGCCGGGTGTCAGAGGGCCAGCCCTGAATTCGGGGCTCCGCCTCTGGCCGATGGTGGCACGCGGGTTTCCAGGTCGGCCTTCTTGTGCGTCACTCCGGGCTCTTGGAACCTTCAGCTCCACCTGGCGTTTCGCTGCCGGCATCTCCTTACCTCGCTGGTTTTGTTTGTAGTTGAGGGTGGCTGGGTTCCCCAACCCCGAGGGAAACTCCAGTTCCCTCCAGTTCCTTTGACATCCCTGTAAATACCAAGGAACGACCTGCAATCCGACAGCCCCTCTGTGAATCAGCTGGACAGCGCGGTGGTGAAGTCCAGGCTAGCACAGAGCAGGAAAGGACGTGTGCAGATACTTGAAAGCAAAAGCCGCAGTGCTTGCAAATAGCTGGACCGTGGCTTTGTAACTTCGTAGAAACATCTTTCCGCCTTCCGAAAGACAGCAAAGGGGCTCTTTCTGGTGAGGGAAGTCCCTCACGCCAGCTTGTGCATTCCGAAATGTTTTCTAAGCTCTTTAGCCTTATTTTAACAAATTTTCCTCCAGCCCGAGTGCCTGTCTCTAACATACCCGCTCCATCACTGCTTCCTCCAAGAAAATTGGAGTTGTTTTCGGATCATCCAAATTCCTGAAGGCAAGCTTTTCAGTGTCCTAGTGCCTTTGACAGCTTCCGGAATTTAGACTTGCCAATCTTGAATCTGTGGTTTGGTGTTTACATAATGTGATGCCTTATTTACATATGTCTGATCTACCTACATGTAACAAAGCACAGAGAAGCGTTAAGACACAGGCTTTTTCCCCCTCTGTGCTTGTGTTTGTATAGAGCATACCAGGATCTTATTTCTTTCTGTTTTTAGAAAAAGATGTCTGTTTCTGTGTTTGACAGCCCAACATCACTTTTTTTTTTTTTTTTTTTTTTTTTTAATCGAGCAAGTAAGCAACTGTTCTGAAACTGCAAATGCATCTTAACTGGCCAGTGGGGGTTAAATTGGGGCTGCACCTGGGAGGAACTGAGAATGAGAGTCATCCTCCAAAATAAAGCTGCTGTTTGTGGGTAGAAGTTTCTGCAGATGATGGTCCCCGGAAAGAAAAAAGAAAAAAAAGAAGATAGAAAGAAAGAAGCTCGTAGAATGGTTGGCCCTCATCTGACTCAACTTTGCTCTTTTGGCTCTTCTGAGATTGCTGGCTGAGCGCCCTGTAAAGTAAATGGGTATCTGAGAAGAAGCACAGCGGGTAAAATGATTGCCCCGCTTGCACTGTGACCTGAGTTAGGCTTCTCAGCACTTGCATAATGGTCAGATTCTGGTCTGTAAGCCCAGTGGGGGGGGGGGCGAGGTAGAGACAACCCCCCCATGAGAGGATAGAGGAATACACACACACACACACACACACACACACACACACACACACACACACAGAGAGAGAGAGAGAGAGAGAGAGAGAGAGAGAGAGAGAGAGAGAGAGAGAGATTGACTCTTGGAAGCCTAGTGTGTTTTCCCCACGTTCTGCACTTCTGACTTTTGACCCGTGACTGATCGCTAGTTTCCATTTTACTGTCTTTGCCCAGCACTATATTCAAAATGGGTTTTGTTTTTTGTTTTTTTTTTTTTTTTTTGGTTTTTCGAGACAGGGTTTCTCTGTGTAGCTTTGCGCCTTTCCTGGAACTCACTTGGTAGCCCAGGCTGGCCTCGAACTCACAGAGATCCACCTGGCTCTGCCTCCCGAGTGCCACCACCGCCCGGCTTCAAAATGGGGTTTTTAAGCTCGCTACTTTTGAATCTGATTCTCTTGCTTCCTAGTGAGCCACCCTGTGAGTGCTAAGAACTGAAGCCTGGACCTCCTCAAGAGCAAGTGTTCTTATCCACAGAACCATCTCTCCAGGCTCTCTGTCTCTTTCTCTCTCTCTCTTTAAGACATGGTCTTTCTATGTAGCCCTAGCTGTCCTGGAACTCACTATATAGACCAGTCTGGCCTCCACTTGCCGCTGCCTGGGATTAAAAGAGGGTGCCAGCTGGGCGGTGGTGGCTCACGCCTTTAATACCAGCACTTTGGAGGCAGAGGCAGGCGGATCTCTGTGAGTTGAAGGCCAGCCTGGTCTACAGAGTGAGTTCCAGGACAGCCAGGAATACACAGTGAAACCCTGTCTCGAAAAAACGAAAACCAACCCCCACCCCCACCCCACCCCACCTCACCCCCCCCCCAAAAAAAAGAAAGAGGGCGCCACCATCTTGGCTAGTGTTTCTCTTTAACTCTGTATGTTTGTGGCTACTACTGTCCATGGCTACCTTTGTTCTGATTTTTGTCATAGTTCTTAAGCAACTCTAAGGCCATTAGTCCCTGGTCTTGCAGTTAAACTTGGAAGGAAAATCCAGATGGGCAAAGGGGATGCAGTTATGGGTATGAATACCTCCCTCAGGTGTGTGTGTGTGTGTGTGTGTGTGTGTGTTAATATAACATATATTAATATAGCATATACTAATGTATATAACATATATATGATATATATATTAAGCAGATACAATCCAGCTGTGGGGAGACTAAGGCAAGAAAGCACTTGGCATTTGGGAGCACTGAAGAACTGAGGGATGGAATGGATACCAAGGGGAACTGGTGGGTTGATCGATTCCTTCCTTCCCTTCCTCCCTTCTGCCTACCTCATTCTGTTTCTCCCTTATTAATACACCAAATATAGGACCCGATCTGTGCTACGTATTATACTAGGGGCTGAAAGTCACTGGTGGACAATGAAGGGTGTGGTCTTTGTCCCTACAGCGCATGAGCAGTATTAACAGTCAAGGTGCACCATAAGGGAGTGTTATTTAGTTATTTATTTATCTATTTATTTATTTATCGAGTCAAGATCTTGCTAGCTAGCCCAGGCTGGTCTGAAACTGTGTAGCCCTGACTGGCGTCCAACTCAGAGTGTTCCAGAGAGCTAGAATTACAGGAGTACACCTGTCCGCCTGGCCGTGAGTTCAAGTACAGAATGTAACCTGAGTAAAGGCACAGCAGAGTACTACCAAAGAGAACCATGGAACTTGGAAGGGGACATTCTTGATCTTGATATTGGGGGATGCTCAAAACTCATCAAACTGGCTGGGTGGTAGTGGCGCACGCCTTTAATCCCAGTACCCAGGAGGCAAAAGCAGGTGGATCTCTGAGTTCAAGGCCAGCCTGGTCTATAGAAGGAGTTCCAGGACAACTAGGGCTACCCAGAGAAATCTTGTCTCAAAAAACAAAAAGAAAAAAGAAAAAAGAAAAATTGAAGTCCCTTATTTTGTAATTATTGTTTACATATCCCAGATACCCAAGATCTTAGTTTTGTTTTGTTTTGTTTCTTTTGGAGCTGAGGACCAAACTCAGGGCCTTGCACTTGCTAGGCAAGGGCTCTACCACTGAGCTAAATTCCCAACCCATGATCTTAGTTTTTTTAAGCCTCAAATGAATATGAGAATCTGGTAAATTATTGATTTTACGATGAACCTATAAAAATTAAGTCTTACTCTCATTTTGCAAAAACATAAAAATTGAAACAAAAATTTCATTCATATTAGAAAAAACACATATGTGGGAATAAGCAACGACATAATTCCAGTATGAAGAAAACTATATACAGTATTGAAGAAATGAAAATAAATAAACTTGGACTGGTCTGTGCCTCTGAATTATGAAGTGCTGTGTAATAAGTTGCAGCTTAAAGACCACCCACTTATTGTCTTACATGGTATCTGGTGATCTGAATTGAGGCACACTGTGATATATTTTAGTTTCTGTGTTTGTTTTTCCAGGCAGGGTCTCACCAACATTTCTCCTCCTGCGTCTACTTCCTGAGTACTGGGACTACAGGTGTGTGCCAGCCATGTCCAGAACTTCCTCTCCATTTATTTGGTTTATTATTGTTTTGTTTTTCAAACTCTGTTTTTCTCTGTGTAGCCCTAGCTGTCCCGGAACTCATCCCTGTAGACCAGGCTGGCCTTAAACTTACAGAGATCCACCTGCCTCTGCCTCCTGAGTGCTGGGGTTACTGCTGAGTGTGCACCACCACTGCCTGGTGTAGCATTTGCTTTCTCTGACTATCTTTTTTGTAGTAGTAGAAAAACATCTTTATGTGTGTAGTTTTTAACCTTTTGGCTTAGTTGCTTGAGAGTGATTCCCGGAGCGTAGAATCACTGAACCACAGATGTTTGGTACTTGAACATCTTTATTTTTATGGCTATGTGTGTGAGCTTGCATGAGTTCCTGTGCACCACATGTGTGCTGCTGTCAGCACAGGCTGGAAAAGGACACTGGATCCCCTGGAACTAGAGTTACAGAAGGTTGTGAGCTTCCATGTAGGTGCTTGGAACTGAACTTGGTCCTCCGCAAAAGCATCGCTTACAACACGTATTTCCCCAGGACCTATTCTGAATCTATCGCATCCCGAGTGTTAGATACTCGATAGTAAGAAAGAAGTAATATCTGAAGACTGGGCCAGACATGGGGGTGTATACCTGAACTTCAGCACTAGAAGAACAAAGATTTCAAGTTTGAGACTAGCCATGATAACAGAGTGATACCCTGTTTCAAGAGAAGGAGGAAGAGGAGGAGGGGGAGGAGGAAGGGGCGGGGCGAGGCTGGGGAGATGGCTCAGTTGGTAAAGTGCTTGTCACGCCCTAGAACCACTTACAAAAGCTGGGCGTGGTGGTATGTGCTTGTAATCCCAGCATTGGGGAGGTGGAGACAGGCAGATCCCTCGGCCTCACTGGCCACCATGCCTAGCCTCTTTGGCAAATTCTAAGCCAATGGTAGACTTTATCTCAAAAATAAGGTGAATGACACCTGATGAGCAATATTCAAGGTAAACTGGCTTCCTCATACACAGGATTGCACACATACAGGCACACACACACACACACACACACACACACACACACAACCACTTTCCACACACATACTCGTTCACACACAGAAATGACCTCTGATCACATGGAAATGAGAGATGGTAGTTTTTTTGTAAGGCTTGATGATCTATCTAGCCTCCTATGTGACAGATGAGACTTCTATTAATAAAATATCCATGGTGTTCTGTCATATTTTTAATATTTTTGAAAAAAGTTGTGAAATTGAAAAAAAAAACCTTGTCTACATTGCTTATTTATTATAAAACTCCTTCTAGGGCAGGTGTTTTCTACACACCAATTTACGGTCTCCTCACACCTCAAGTCTTACCTCTATAATATACGGAGACATTATAATGTGCACATTCTGAGTCCGCCTGACCTGGGGATAAATCTTGATGTTCAGGCCCCTGTGATGGCCCAGTGGGTAAGGGTGCTTGCTACCAAGTGTGATGACCGGAGCTCCTTCCCAGGGCCACACGGTAGAAGGACAGAACTGGCTCTCAAAAGTTGTCCTCTGACCTCCACATGCTGGCTGTGGCACACGTGTGCCCTCTACCCCCAATAAATAAATTAACTAAAGCAAGCATGACTTTGGACTATTACTGATCCTGTTCAAACTTTTGCTCCTTGATCTGTGTGGGAGGGTGGTGGTCTCTCGTGGGATTATTGAGGTAATTCAATGCAAAGGGTTAATACTTTTTTTTTTTAAGGCATGGACTTAAATGTTGGTAGGAGATCTTAGGAACTGTTTTAGGCTTCTGATGTTTTTTACTCTATGTGAAAGGAATAACTATAATTTAAAAGTAGTATTTTGTGTGGAAGTAAGCTGTGTCGAGGAAAAGCTCATACAGTGACGTAGTCTTCGTAGCTATTTTTAGCTCTCACAGGCTGTGTTGTCATCCGAGTGTTTTCCATTAGCTCGGTGGGATTAAATTCCGGTAGGTGAGTGGAATGTGTGTGAGCTTGTAGAACTGAAGATAACGCCTCTGAGCCCCATCAGGCTCCTGGATGCAGACTTTCCTTGGCCGCCAGCCACATTCTTGGTCTTGGTCTTGGTCCTGTTTGTCCTGTGCCGACCTCCACTTCATACCCGTTTTCAGTCTTGCTCCTGTCGTGAGCCTCCCTCGGCTTCCGTGGCTCCTAATTACACTAGAGTCCCTCTGTGGACATGCCTTCCCTTTCTCGTTGACAGCCCAGCTTGCATTCGTTTTGATATTTCTATGGGGCAGAAGCAGGGGTTGGCCAGAGGACCTGGGAGAGTGGCCTGGGACTCTGGGGAAGAGGGAGGCCTTGTGTTCATTACCCCATTCGTCTTATGGTTGTTAGTTTTTCAGCTAAAGCTTTGTGGGGAGTCAAGGGAGACACAAACTGCCGGTACTCCTAAAATAAATCTGTTTTGCCCTTTTGTGCCCTTCCTAAACTAGATTGACTGTGGCATGTCTTCCCCAGAACACAATTCAAAGATGGGATTTGAGTAAAGCTGACTGGTTGTTGATAGCACAATCGGGGACGAGACTCAAGCTGTGCACCTTGACGACTGGGCCAGGATAAAGCTTGTCTTGTTCCGAGTGCGATGCCATCCCTAAGCTTCATGAAGTGAATCAGATGGCGGGTGACCCTGGACCGAGATACAACACTCAACCCAACTTAAAGCTCCAGAAGCCCATCCAGCCTTACGTCTGCTCCACGCTAGAGGACTTTCAGGAAGAGAGAGATTTTTTGGCCAACATCATCTTCCCTCGGCTCAATGACTTCTGCAGCCCCCGGGGCACCTACTTCAAAGCTGTGGACCTGAGATGGTCAGCCGTGAAGGCCCATAAGTCCTTCACCACCAACCTGTTCCGACAGTACACCTGCCTGTGTTCCCAGCGTCTGAAGCTCTGCCTCGACTGTGTGGACAGCTGCTCCCCCTTCTTCATCTGCCTGCTGGGGCAGACCTACGGAGACTTCCTCCCCCACTACACGCCTTTCCTGTTCTCCAACGTAAAGGACTTCGCCAATCTATCCAAGGGAGAACAAAATCTGTATGTTGCTGCAAAAAATGGCTACCCTTGGGTCCTGGAGACTCCCAACTGCAGCCTTACAGAGTTCGAGATCACCCAAGCAGCCTTTCGGAAGGAATCTCAGTTTCAGTTTTTCTACTTCCGGACATCGAACTCACTGCTAAGGACTTTCAGCGAGGAGGAAGAAGAGGAAGAAAAGCTGTCCCCAACTTTTCTGATGAATGAAGAGGGAAAACTGAAAGTTGGGAGACTCAAGGCTAAGATCATCGGGAAAGGGCTTCCTGTCAGATTCTATCGAGACCTGGATGAGTTGGGCGATTTGGTTTTCAAGGACTGGTCCGCTGTTGTGGAGAAGCTCTACCCAGTCCCTATTATCATGGAAAACATAGGTCAGTAAACACAGAGACAGCTAAGGCTGCCCTTTGCAATCGGGGATGTCTCCTGTGTCTTCCTGGAGAAGGAATTAAAAAATAATAATAATGTGTGCTTGCGTGTGTGTGTGTGTGTGTGTGTGTGTGTGTGTGTGTGTGTGTGTGTATGCACGTGTGCCCACACCATGGTGCCTTTTCAGGTCAGAGGGCAACTTTGGGGAGTCAGTTTTCCTCTTTTGCCTGTTGAGGCAGAGTCTCTCATTTCTGGTGTTCTGCACACTCCAGTCTGTCTGGCTCACAAGTTTCCTGTGATTCTCCTGTCTCCATTTCCCATCTCCCTGTATCCGACAGTGCTGGGATTACAGATTTAGGATACCACATCTGGCTTTTTGTAAATTCTCAGAATAGAACTTGAGTCATCAGACTTGTACAGCAAGTGCTTTTACCTGCTGGGCCATCTCACTGGCCCAGGAAAGGAACCTTTAAATAATTGAATATACTTGTTAAGCATTTTAAACTATCACCATAATCTTGTAGCACATGTTGCTCTCTTTAAAAGTATATTTATTTTAATGTGTGTGTGTGTGTACCTGAGTGCATGTCTATACACTGTGTTCATGCAGGAGCCTGAGGAAGTCGGAAGAAAGTGTCATATCCCCTAGAACTGGAGTTAGAGGCAGTTGTGAGCCAGGTGTGTGCTGGTAACTGAATCTGGCTCCTCTGCAGGAGGACTTTTGGAACTGAAAAGAAGAGCTAATCATGGGCCTGGAGATTATTAGGATGTTAGAGAGCTCAGAGAAGACCCAGAACATTGGCATTCGCATGTAGGTCTAGAGAGATATTGTCACCCAGAGTTGATGTTGTCCCCTCTGGTCTCATCTGCAGAGAATCTTGATTATCATAAGTGAAGGGAAGCATTGGTGTCTAGTGGGTAGAGGCTGGGGACGTAAATGCACAGGACAGACCTCCACAATGAAGGACTGTCTGGTCCTAAATGCTAATGGCGGCCATAGATAGGAAAAGAAAGAACCTTTATAGTCTGTTGATATGTGTATAGTGTCACATTTAGTCTTTAAGATGACATTCTGGTCCTGTAGATGAGCAAGTAGAAGCTGCTGTCCAGTGGTTAAGTGTCTTACCAATGATACACGACTACTAAAGGACCAATCCAGGTCTTGAACTCAGGTCCCTCTGATGCTCAGATCCTTACCTGTGGAATCCTTTACTACTCAGTGGAACCCATGGACTAACAAGCTTGAGAATTTGTTATCCCTTTCCAGGTCTGTTTAATTAAAACAATGGTTATGTTAGTGTTTTTGAAAATAATGTCCTATGTTGGACATGGCATGCATGTGGTAGATTGAAAAGCCAATAGCACTTAAGAGTGTGGCAGAGGTTTTTCACCCAGACAAGCTTCAGAAGGGATCTGTGATGAAGAAAATTCATCAAATAATATGAGTAGTGGAATGTTCACATGCATGTGGTATGTTTAGGGGGTAAGAAGATGACTATGTTTTGTCCCATCCTCAAGGAATGATATACAAATGTTATAGTTTCTAATGTAAGGACTAGTTAACATGGGCATGCAAAATGACAGTAGATGGTATATTGCCAGATCCTTTCTGGGACCAAGTAGTCAAGAGACCTTGTAATGTGATTAGGAGCAGATGGGTGGGTGGTGACTGTGCTGGTAACACGAAACTGCTTGCAAGCCAAACCATTAGGGACCCAGACAAGAATATTATTATCAGTTCTGTCAGTCTTTTGGCTCTAAGTGACATCATTAAAAAAGGAGAATTGCAGAGTTTGGGCCCCATTCCATTCTATTGAATTAAACTTGCTGTTAGAACTGGAGATGCAAGGCTTAGTTCTGGGTCACGTGGGCTTCCTCTTGGTGCTCAGATGGTGTCCCTGGGCTTGGGACAGTGTTTCTCAGCTGGGAGCTGCTGTCCTGATGTGGTCTCAACACCTTGAGTTCCCCATTACGGAAGGAAAAATGAGTGTAGCCGCTCCAGGTTCAAAGTCCTAAGAATTGATTCTGAGTCTTAGAATTGGGTCATTTTGTCTCTGAGAGCCTGAGTTGGGCCATAGGTCACTGGTGCCAAAAAAATGTGATGTTCTGCTTGGCTAATCCTGTATCTGGAAGAGCAGTCATGAGCTGGAGAATGTGAACTGAGGCTGAATGAGCCTCAGACACTAATCTGGTGCTGCTCCTGAAATGATGCTAAAGCCAGGGGGTGTGAGGCAGCCAGAAACACAGACCAAATAATTGTGGTGGGGTAGGGTTTTGGACTCTCAGTCCAGACTGTGCTAGATCCTAGAGTTTTCAGTTCCAAGCTCTGGAATTTAGCAAGTTACTATTGCTAAGTGTTCGTTTCTTGTATAAAACGGATTAACAGTAAATACCTTGAAGGTAATAAAAAAGTAAGACATCTAAACACAATGCCCAGCACATGTTAGTCATGGGAAATTGTTAAGAAGCAGGAATAACAACAAATGGGATCTGGAAGAATATCTACATTTGGCTAAAGTATGAAATGTGGGTAATATTAATATTCTTTTACCGATCTCAATCTGAAACCTATCTGATTAATGATCACCAGTGTGTAGAAGAATCAAGCTTTTCTGTATAGTTGGATTAAGGCCACCTTATTTCATTCTTGTATTTATGTTAGTTTTTAAATTTTTCGGATATGCACGCATGTGTATGTGTATGATGTGTGTGTGTGTGTGTGTGTGTGTGTGTGTGTGTGTGTGTGAGTGTGTAGAGGGGACACTTGTGCAGGCATGTAGAGGCCAGAGTCCAGCATCGTGGAATCATTTTTCTCCTTCTACCAGGGTTAAGTTAGGTTTCTAAGCTTGCTCAGCAAGTGTCTTTACCTGTTCAGCCATCTTGATGGCCCTAATTAGTCTTTGATTTTGAATATTATTGAAAGGTTAGCTTGTTTTAGACTTTCTTCTTCTTCTTTTTTTTTTACTTTTAATTTTAAATCACATGCATTTATGTATGTGTGAGTATGCTGTGGGGGGGGGTATGCATACATGAGTGCAGGTGTGCTCGGAGACCAGCTGTCAGATCCCCTGGAGCTGAAGTTAAGGTAATTGGAAGCCGCCTGATGGGGGTGCTGGAAACTGAACTCAGGTCCTTGGCAAAAGCAGGATGCACTCTTAACTGCTGACCATCTCTTCAGCCCCTAGGCTTTATTCTTTGTTTGTTTGTTTGTTTTTCGAGACAGGGTTTCTCTGTGTAGTTTTGGTCAGCCTGTCCTGGATCTCACGCTGTAGACCAGGCTGACCTTGAACTCACAGAGATCCGCCTGGCTCTACCCCACCCTTCCCTGCCACTGCTTAGCGGCTTTATTCTTAAATGGGTCTATGTGCACTAAGTGAATAAGAAGATACATAATGGGTTATATAATAGAAATTGTTTCTATCATACGAATTATAAATGTATAATTAAATAATATAAATATAAATTATGTGTATAAATTATAAAAATGCTTTAGAAACAAGTGTTCAGTTCTTTCCTTGTGGATCTTTGGGACCCTTTAATAACTCAAGGAGGCTACAGCTGGGATGGTAGAAAACCATTTGGTCAGCTGCTAGCTCCTGAAAAGCAAGGTAAAGTTGTCATTGTGTATTTATGCACACATGTGCGTGCATGTGTGCATGTGTGTGTGTGTGTGTGTGTCTGTCTGTCTGTCTGTTTTTGTGTATATGCAGGTACATGTAGCGACTAAGGGTTAACTGCAGGTGTTGTTCCTCCTGCTGATCACCTTGTTCAGTTTGAACTTGACTCTTAGAAGTCTCATGACACGTGGATGAAAATACTGTAACAGAACCCATTTTTTGTAAGCCAACCTTAAAAATCAATTTAAAATACTTCTGCTATTCATAGAGAAACCTAAGTGAGTGAAAGTCCAGGTCAGTTCAAGAGACTTGTTGGACTGTAAATTCTGCAGTACAACATTCTGTTGAAGCTCTTGGAACTTGGAGCTGGCCTTGGGCAAACTGGGTTTCTAAGTCTGTTCTGGCCCAAATCTCAACAGGGAAGCTGAGAAGCCCAGTTTGGAGGTGCAAGGTGTGTCTTTTGGGAATCTACCAGACCAACTATATTATATTTCGTATATTGATACTATCCTTCACTCCCCACCTCCCACCCCTGCCACCGGAATAAATTGGGGAATATGTGTCTCTCCAAAGACAGGAGGGGGTTTTGATAGGCCAGAACCTCCTGACACTAATCAGGCAGTGGGTTTGGAATTGAAGGAAACTGGAGCTGGCATGAGCATTAGAGATCATCTAGTTGTCTGGCCCTCCATATTTACCAGAATTTAAAGGACTTCCCCAATGGTAGAACTGTATCTGTGCTTATGGTTATCGTCCGTGTTGGAACATTTTACCCAGAAAAAAAAAAAAAGCCGTACTCCTCAGCCTCTGCCATGGAGGACATACATGTACACACGTACCACAACACTGAACCTTTGTACTCGCTAGCAGTTTATGTATCAAGTCTAAATTTGTTTTTAGACTTGTTGCTCTCGGGTGGTGAAAGTTGGATTCCGTATACAAATGGCATGAGGGAGGGGAAATGGGCTATCTGTGGCAATGGTTCTCAACTTGTGGGTCGCAACCCTTTTGGGGAGTGCATATCAGATATCTTGCATATTGGATATTTATATTATGACTCATAACAGTAATAAAATTACAGTTATGAAGTGGCAACAAAATAATTTTATGGTTGGGGTACATAACATGAGGAAGTGTATTGAAGGGTCTCATAGCATTAGGAAAGTTGAGAACCACTGGTCTATGGTTTGCTTTCACTATTATATACAGTGGGCTATAAAATATGATACAACCATAGAGAGAAAGAGCTATGGACACAGAAGGGTAGATTCCTTCCTGGGCGTTAGAAGAGTCGCACAGAACTGAAGATGTGAAACTACAAATCTAACACTTGCCTTACCTTTTCTTCACTGTTAAGATTACAAACACAGTCTTGAGTGCTTGTATCATGAAGAGTTTGCTGAGAAGTGCGAGCAAGTTTTTGTTATTTCCAAGGAGTCAAACAGGACCTTTGAAATACTGGAAAGATTTGCCTTAAAAGATGTTGAACTTGACTCCGACAGTGCAGGTTTGGGGCTGGACTCCATTCTCAGGTAAGAGGTTCGGAAATCCTAATTTATTTTATGGGGCTAACACAAAGCAGCCTGGCTTTGGTGTATGTGAGCCTCCAATTCTGGAGTGTCTAGCTTCCCTTTTCCCGTAGCTTTCTGTAAGAAAGACCCTGTGAGAGTCTACACTCGTGATACCTTAGCAGTGTGGTTGCCCAAACCAGACCTGAACTGTGACAACACCAACGGACATGCTAATGAGGAAGAGGGAAATCTCGGGGACCCCAACCCTAGACAAAGAACTACGAGCGACTAAGGACCACCGAGAGAAGGAGAATTAGTCTTCCCTGGGGATGAGCCTTCTAATTTGTTATCTAACACCAAGTGGTCAGCCCTAAAATCATATATACGAGCAACACTCTGCGGACTCAGTGGGTTATACGTATATATTTATGCAATATATAAAACGTAATAATAATGAAGGAAAAAGAGGTTATGAATTGAAGGGAATGGGGGACATGGGATGAGAGGGAGGGGACATTATGTACTTATATATTTTTTTTTTTTTTTTTTTTTTTTTTTGGTTTTTCGAGACAGGGTTTCTCTGTGTAGCTTTGCGCCTTTCCTGGGACTCACTTGGTAGCCCAGGCTGGCCTCGAACTCACAGAGATCCGCCTGGCTCTGCCTCCCGAGTGCTGGGATTAAAGGCGTGCGCCACCACCGCCCGGCTTGTACTTATATTTTAATTTTTAAAAAATTGCAAAAATTTAAATAAAAAATTAGGTGAAAGAAAGAAAGAGAGAAAAGAAAAGGACTGTAGAAGCCGTGCTTCAATTAGAACATTAGTGATCCCTCTGCTTTTTTGAAGCTTTTCTGTATTTCACACACTGTCAAGATGAAAAACCTCCGAAGGGCCGAGGACCTATCCTTTTTCAGTCTCATACATCAAAATTTGCTCAACAAATCCCTGAGAATTGTGGGATGACTGTAAGCCACAGAAACCAGGGAAAATGAATGTGTTTGGATAGTGTTATATCATTTACAAAGAGCTTCTACATATATCATTATAAATTATATTAATATATTCCCCAAGCACTTATTGGGATATGGGCCATATCATGTTTGGGTTAATAAGGAATCAAGTTATTACACACAATGCATGACGCCCTTCTGGTTTATCTGGTGTCCTGCACAGTACAGCCAACCCCATACCTCTTCCGCCAATGGTGATCGCAGACCCCCATTTACCGGTCAGATGAGGTTGAGAGTAAGAGCGGGAGCTGTCTCCAGTGTCCCTCAAGCCTCATTTCTAAAGAGGGGAAGACTGTAGAACGTTTTTTCATTCTCCTCTTCTGGCTCTTGCCGCAGATCTCATTTATTTTGTAAGAATTTTGTGATTTGAAATGAAGCCACAGGCTGGCCTTCGTGGTTCCTATCCTAGCCTTAGTACTCCCGTCACAGGCCACTCAGAGTGACCAGGGAGCTTTCTGGTAGTTCTGGGTGCTCATGCTAGGTTACTACAGCATGATACTCAGCCAATTTTTTTTTGTTTTTGTTTTTTGAAAAAGAGTTTCTCTGTATAGCTTTGGAGTCTGTCCTGGAACTCACTCTGTAGACCAGGCTGGCCTTGAACTCACTGGCTCCGACTGCCTCTGCCTCCCAAGTGCTGGGACTAAAGACTTGCGCCACCACTGCCCGGCCAGCCAATGTTTTTAAGACTATAGGAGAATGTGTAGGTTATGGTTAAAAATGTTAGGCTTGGATAGGTGAGTCCACAGAGACAGAGAGTTAGGGAGTGGCTGCTGAGAGGTGAGAGTGGGGATGGAGGGGAGGGTCACTATTAAAGGGGACAGAGGGTTGTTTTTTTTGTTTTTTTTGTTTTTTTTTTTTGGATACTGGACATGTTCTGGAGTTAAATAGCAGTGATGATCATAGATCCTTATATAATGAAAATCAGCTGTGTACTCGAACACTGAGGTTTGGGCTTTGTAGATTCTCATTCTGTTTATTATTTTTTAATAGTTTATCATTCAAATAAATTTAGTTGTAATTGAAGAATTTAAATTGGACCCAGTAAAAACACAATGATAAGATAGTCTTTTGAACTGCATAGAAACACTCAGGGCCCTGTTTGCTTTATGATCTGGAATGGTGCTCTGTACTGTATGTTCCTGAACACTGTGTGTAAGTCAACAGAAGAATGTTCTTTGTTCTAAGGTGCAAAGCATGGCCTTAATACTACCTTTTTTTTCTTTAATTCTCTCTATCTCTTTCAGATGTGATCTCACTGTGTAGCCCTGGGTAGCCTCAAACTCATATAGTTTAGGCTGGCCTTTAACTTCTGGCCATCTTCCTATCTCTGTCTCCTGCGTACTGAAATGATAAGCGTGTGCCACCTTTCCAGGTCATCTATCAACCTTTTACCAAAAGAATTTTTTGTAAGAATGTTTTCATCTGTTTTTGAAGAAAAAAAAACTGTATGACTATCTCTGTTTACACGGATGCATCACACATGTCTGTGCTCACTGATTTGACCTGCTTAGTGCCACATACAGTTTCAGACTCACAGGGTCCGGCAGGGAACAAAAGAGCTGAACCCCCTGCCTCTGTGGCTTTTGATCCTGGACACAGGGACTAAACAGCATGTGTGAAGAGTGTGCAGTGTGCTCCACGTCTTCAAGAGCCAACGGAGCACTGTGCAACACTGAAATGAAAGGGGCCGGCTGATAGGCTGAGGGAAAGCCCTGGGTGACAAGTGATGTTTGGGAACTAAGAGATGTGTGAAGCAGCCAGCTAAGCAAACATGGCCTGGAAGAACATTCCAGACAGAAGCAATTGTAAATACAGAAGCCCTGAGGCTAGAGAAATAGCCAAGATTCCAGGCAGTGAGAGGCAGGGAAAGCGGCAGGGGGTGAAGGTGGAGGTGAGCTGATGGCCATCTGGTCTCACAGGTCACCTGTATGACAGAGGTCAATAAGCTCACTCTGGCTGATGGCAGAGGTAGGAGGAGGAGGACTCAAAATTAAATCCCACTTTTGAAAATTATCAGCGAAAGTCTGGCGGTGGTAGTGCACACCTTTCATCCCATCACTCGGGAGGCAGAGGCAGATGGATCTCTGAGTTCGAGGCCAGCCTGGGCTACAGAGTAAGTTCCAGGACAGCCAAGATTATTCAGAGAAACCCTGTCTCGAAACCCTCTACCCTCCCGCCCAAATAAAAATAAAAAAGAAAGAAAATTATTGATGAAGGCATTTAAGTAATAGAGCATTGATTCCTAATTCCTATCAATGAAGATTGAATTATTGCAAACTACTTTTTAATGACTACTTGACAGTTTTTATTTCAGTGAGTTTCCTAGCCAATCCTCTTCTATTGCTGAATTTGAATTCTGGCTCATGTGTTTCATTTCATTCATTCAGTCATTTATTCCCTCAACAACTTGTTGTCAGGTGCTGTCCTAGTCAACAGTAAGATACTTCCTCATGATATTTATCCTCAGTGGAAAATCATTACACACATACATACACACACGTGCACACACATGCACAGGCACACACATATTTTGTATGACTGGGGCTAGAGATTGAACCTGGGGCCTCATGTATGATAGGCAAGCACTCTCCTACTGAACTATATACCCACCCCCAGGCATTTTTCCTTATTTTTCTCGAAACAGGGTCCCACGACATTACCTAGGATGGCCTTAAGCTTGTGATCCTTCTGCCTCAGCGTCCCAAGTAGCAGAGATTACAAATCAGCACCACTAAACCTAGCTGATACATACTAATTCATCATAATCACAAGTCCGGGGTGGTTGTCACGTGATCCCAGCGCTGGGGAGTTTGAGGGGGAGAATCAGGAGTTCAAGAGCATCCTTGGCTACTTAGGAAGTGTGAGGCCAGCCTGAGCAATGTGAGACCCTGTCTCAAAAAGAAACAAGTAAAAAATAAAATAACTGTAAGTCACAAGGCTAGAGTCTCTGTCATGGTGTTCACAGGCCAGAAGTATCTCTGCATATCCAGAACTTGGCTAAAAACTAAGCACCAAAACAAGCTGTTGCCAGAACCTAGACAGACGTTTAAGTGGAGTTACCAGTTAACACACGCTGGGGCAGCTGCAGGCGCTTCTCAGCCACCAAACCAGTGGCAAGTTAGTTGGAATTCCAATTCTGCCGGTTTGGGAATTGATGAGCGTTCTTGGTGTATGGGTGCTCCTGTTCTTCATTCTCTTCCAATGTGGCTTATGTCACCAAGGATAGCCTGGTGGCAGTGAGGTGGGCAGAGTGGACAGACAGATAGGACAGTGGGCTGGGGTGGTGACCTTTTCCTCCCTAGGCCTTGAGCCCTTGACCATACTTGAAGTTCATGTTGGACAGTCCTAGGGTCCGTCTAGGCAGAGGGACCTTCCAAAGTAACTCTGTCCCTACTCTCCGAATCTCGTGTCTTACGAAACTGCAGCTTGAAGGAGGAATGGCTTCTCTGAAGCCAGCCAAAGCCTACTAACTTAGGCCAGAGCATTGTATCCCTTAGAGGGAAAATGTACCCACGAAAATGTCTTCTCTCCTTCTCCTTCTTGGTAAAGACTCGTGCCTACCACTTCCCCTTCTATTTTTCAGAATAAATGCTCTTCCGACTTATAAGTCTATTTTGCTCTTGTCTGGAGAACGCGGCTGTGGGAAGTCTACTCTGATTGCCAGCTGGGTCAATTACTTCAAAAGCAGACATCCCGGCGTGCTGATGATCCCCTATTTCGTGGGGAGTACCTGTGAAAGCAGCGATATCATGTCGGTGATCCACTACTTCATCATGGAGCTGCAGCACAGAGCCCACGGTAATGGAGCCAGCCTTAGGGGCGATCGATCGCGGACGCAAGCCCCTCTGCTGTTCTTCCTGCACTCCACTTTCACTTTTTAAAAAATAATTTATTTATTGTTATCTTATGTGCATTGGTGTTTTCCCTGCATGTATGTTTGTGTGAGGGTGTCGGATCCCCTGAAACTGGAGTTACAGAGAGTTGTGAGCTACTATGTGGGTGCTGGGAATTGAACCCAGGTCCTCTAGAAGAGCAGCCAGTGCTCTTAACCACTGAGCCATCTCTTCAATCTCCACTTTTACTCTTTATAAATTCCAATATGACTGCTTTAAACACTTCAGGTCACTTGTCAAATTAAAACCAAAAAGTTCTTAAGACCAGGAAAAAAAATTGGTTTTGATATAAGCGTGAATCTTAATATAAAAAGAAAAATCATTAAAAATGTGGTTTTTTTCCCCATGAAAAATAAAGTCATGACTCAAAGGATAATTAATATAAACATTTTTTAAAGTACCAGCTGAATCAGAAACAAGCAGTTCTTGGACCAGGTGTGATGGTTCACCCCCTTTATCCCAGTACTCGGGAGGCAGGGGCAAGTGGATCTCTGTGAGTTCGAGGCCAGCCTGATCTACTAAGTAAGTTCCACAGAGAAACTTTGTCTTGAAAAACAAAAAACAAAACAAAACAAAAAAATAAAGAGAGGAAGAAAAGAGAAAGAAAGAAACAGTTCTTGCCCCTGTCCTTGAGGCTGACATTCTCTCGTTTGGATGTGAATCCCTATGGCCTCACCCACAGACCCTGTTTCTCCCTTCCTAGAACGTCTCTGGTTCTTCGAAGGTAATAGTCTATAAGGTGTCTCTCTCTCTCTCTTTTTTTTTTTTTTTTTTTCCCCCGAGACAGGGTTTCTCTGTGTAGCTTTGCGCCTTTCCTGGAACTCACTTGGTAGCCCAGGCTGGCCTCGAACTCACAGAGATCCGCCTGGCTCTGCCTCCCGAGTGCTGGGATTAAAGGCGTGCGCCACCACCGCCCGGCGGGGTGTCTCTTAACTGAGTCACAAGCAGCATTCTTCCCTAAGGTACCTGGAGGAAACCTTTCCACACAGAGGCTGTGCCTGAAAGGTCTGACTCTTCTGCCTTGGGCTAGAGCAGTGGTCCTCAACCCTCCTAATGCTGTGACCCTTTAACACAGTGCCTCATGTTGTGCTGACCCCCAACCATAAACTTATTTCCATTGCTACTTCATAACTGTAATTTTGCTACTGTTATGAATCGTAGTGTAAATATCTGATATGCAGGAGATCTGATGTGCGACCCTCATGAAAGGGTCGGCCACCCAAAGGGGTCTCAACTCACGTGTTGAGAGCCGCTGGGCTAGAGGAAGAGTGGAAAAGGCAAACCAGGGACTGTTCTCCCCACCTCCACTCTTTTGGTAAGAAGTTGGCCACATGCTGGGCGGTGGTGGCGCACGCCTTTAATCCCAGCACTCGGGAGGCAGAGCCAGGCGGATCTCTGTGAGTTCGAGGCCATCCTGGACTACCAAGTGAGTCCCAGGAAAGGCGCAAAGCTACACAGAGAAACCCTGTCTCGAAAAACCAAAAAAAAAAAAAAAAAAAAAAAAAAGAATGAATTTAGCCTATCATGGCTGCAGGGGAGTCCAGCCTTGAAGGACTGAAGCGCTTTTCCCTTCACCTAGGGCATATTTATTTACTCCATTTTACAGTTAATTTACATACTTTCAAAGCAACCCAAAAGGAGCTCCCAGAGACCAAATGCCAGGTGCAAATTACTTGAACTATCAGGTACCTCGGTTTTCCGGGTTTCCTGGACCAAGTTTTGCATAGGCCTTTGATCCCTGGGGGACTCTCTGATCCTTGACTCTCAAATAAGATTCACATAGGGCAATAAGAGAAACAAAAGATAAGAAAAACAAAAGGTGTGGTTAAACAAAGGAAGGATTAGGGCTAGGTGCTGCTCTCTGGAGCCAAGCCAGGAGCTCAGCAGGAATGCCGCCACAGGTGTGGATCCTGTTACGTGTAGCCAGAGGCCAGTGGAGGGATTTAAGTGGGGGGGGGGGGGGGACACATGGACGGACAGGACGTGGCTTGATACACAGGGAGGCCAGCTTGCAGGGGTGGGGGTGGGGGGACACACACTTACTGTTGGTTGTTGAAATGGTCCTAGCAAGATGATCAGCATGTGGGGTGAGGGCAGCAGCGGTGGAGAAGGGCTGGGCTGTGGCTGGTTTGGTTGGATGTGGGTTGAAGGAAAGGGGGACACGGAGGGTGATGGAGGGTGATTCCCGTTTCTAGGCTGTAGGAAAAGGGCCGCTCACTGAGTCAGGCAGAGCTGGCGGGGCAGGGAGGTAAGCAGGTTTGGAGGAAGTCAGGGCTCTGCTTCGGAGGTGTGGTGTTTGAGATACAAAGTGTGTTGTGCCCACAGGGATGGCAGTCATGGGGGCGGGTGCTGTGCTGTGCTTCATTCTGTCCTTGGGAACCTGAGAACCTGTATTCAAACCTGGGTCTATGACTTACTAGTCATATGACCTTGGGTAAATTATTTTAATTTCTGTGACTTGGTTCCTAGTTGATTTTGTTTCAATTTTTTTTTTTTTTTGAGACAGATCTCATGTAGTTCAGAGCGATCTCAAATTTGTTGTGTAGTCAAGGATGGCCCTGAACTCCCAACTCTACTTCCCAAGTGTTCCAATCACAAGCCTGCCATACCCAGCTTTGTTTCTCTATTTATAAAATATGGATATAAAAGGAAAAGTACCTCTTAGGCATATAAGAGGATTAGCTAGGATAAGGCACAAAAGACAAAGGCATTCAGTGTGGTGTGACCCTGGCATACAGTAAGCACTGATAACATTAGTGGTTACCATTGTTCCTCATCTGCCAAGGATGTACAGATTCACATGCGTCTGACTTTGCCTGCTGGTGACAGTTCATCTCTTATCATCCACCTGTGTGTTCTTCGAGGTCCTGAGTGCCTCACAGTGACTTTGGATGTGTTCATACAATTCACGCAGGGCAGGGCAGGTGTCTACGCACCTGGTGGGTTTCTGTGAACATGCAGGGTGAGTTCTCTTTGGTTGCACTTCCTGGGTCTGTAAAGCAGGTAAAATCAGAATCGGCAGAAGCAGGTGTGACTGTCTCCGTAGGCTCCTAGGCCTATTCTGGCACATCCCCTAGGTGCTCACTTGGGCTAGGCAGCTGATGATGTAAGCTTGGCTGAGCACACCCAATTATGATTTTATTCCCAAAGTGAGTTGTTATTTTAACGAGTGTGTCTTGGGGTTCAGGAAGCTCCTGATAAAAACAGCTGCTGTCTTTCAAACAAGCAGCTTTTTAGTCTGGTAGTGAGTGGTAGGACAAATTCAGGAAAGCCTGTGAACACCAGACAGTTCTCCATGAGAGAACACTTCTTGTTCACGGTGGAAGCCCAGAAAGGGAGGCTTTGGGCTTGACCCACAATTCCGCCTTCCTTCTTCACTAGCTGGGTGATCGCCAGCGGTTTACTCAAGCTCTTTGACGCATTTCTCACCTGTAAAACCCACAAACCTACCCTCTAAGGCTGTGTGAGAATGGAAAGATGAAGCCTGTAAAGGATTGACAGTGGTACCCGGCAGCCTGCTGCTACTGTTATTTTGCCGCTGTTGTTATTTGTTGATGGGATTAGCGTTCCTCCCTGGGTCGGAGAAAGAAGCGGCGGGGTGCACTATTAAGGGAAACCAGACTCTCCCACCCCCTTTCTAGGTTAAGGAGGAGAGAGGCCGCCACAGGAGCGTCTGCGGCGTCGCCACCGCAGCCTGATTGGGTTCTTGGGTTCGGGGCCGAGGGGCGTTTTCAGGGCTGCCTGTGCTGCACAGCGCAGCTGGTTTCCGGAATGAGGTGGATGTGGGTGCAGGGGTCAGACGCAGGTGCACACCACAGACTCAGCTACTTTGTGGCCCGTTTTCCTGTGACCCACCTCTGCCTCTGCAAGCCTTCCTCTGTGAGATGTGAGCAGCGACCCTTCCTCTCTGGGACACCAAATGCCATGTGTGACCTATTTCTGCTTTTCTGGCCCCAGCCTCTGCCTTCCAGGACAAAGCCTCTGGTGGAGGAGAACTGCCACTATCAGACTCCCTTGATATCCTGCCCCCTCCCCTGCCTTGCTAGCAGCTGGTGTCCCTTCTGTGACATGCTTTGCAGAGTCAAGCTTTTTCTTGACGCAGTTCCTCTCCGCCATGTTCCATGGTATCGTGTGAGGCAGCCCTAGCAGGCAAGTTGTACCGATTGAAGACGCCCTGAGCACCAGGCATTGTGTTAGGGGTTTCACCTTGTTCCAGGCCCTGAACCGACGACGACGACGACGACGACGACGACGAGGACATTAGCATCCTGACAAGGAGACTGAGGCTCAGAGTGGCAGTGTCACCAGCTGCACGTGGGCAGAGTAGAATAGTCTAAGCTCCGCTCTTGCTGACTTTAAAGCTCTCAGTACTGCGCTGTGGAGCCTCCTCGAGGCAGCAAAGGAAAATCTCAGTCTGTGGAAGATTTCCTTCTTGGTCCTCACCAGCGCTGGCTCTCGGGAGAACCTGCCTGTGGGTTGATGATGTGGAATACATGGGCAGACAGCCTCAGCTTTGTGACCTGCTTCGTGCCCTGGGCCAAGATCACTTCCTAGCCTGGCTTCTTGTCCTTTCCTCCACAAGTCTGGTTTCTTTGGAGTAGACCCATCACTTCAGGTTCATTCGCTTCTCTCAATTTTCCCTGGTGGCGAGATGTTTATTCTGTTCACGGGCCACCCCTCTGTGAGAGGGCTGATGGGCAGCTGTCCCTGACTGACAGCCAGTGTAGCCCCAGCCCCATGTGGTGCTGCTGCCTGTGGATGTAAGCTCCTCCTCCTTGGCTCCCCAGGTGACTTACAAAGGTCCCAGTGTTGTATGTTTTAGTGTTTGTCTCCCTCTGCAAGCCCTCGGAGTTCAGAGGTTATGTCTATTTTCCTGGTCATTGATATACCACAGGCATACAAGATTCCTGGCAAATTTGTGCTGAATGATGACCTCCACATACACAAGGACACACATGAGCATGTACACATACAATGAGCAACCAAGTCTGCCTATTAGTAAGTCACTAAGTGGGAATTTAAACATTTGAGATATTAACATTTAAATCAGAACTTCAATAGAGGCAGATTGGCTCTTTCCAAACAAAGGGAAATGTTTAGGATCTTTTTCCAGTATTATCGATACTATCCTTATCTTTAACATCATTGTAGCTGAAGTTTTCTCCGGTCCTGCCCAGCCCCACGGACTCCGCAGCCGCTTATAAAATAATCACTCAGAGCTTATATTAATTAAAACTGCTCAGCCATTAGCTCAGGCCTACCACTGACTAGCTCTTACACTTAAACTCAGCCCATTTCTGTTCATCTATATGTCGCCACATTTTCCGTGGCTTTACCTGTGTGCCATTACATCCTGCTCCCTGGATGGTGGGCTGGCGTCTCCTTACTCAGTCTTACTGTTCCCAGAATTCTCCTTGTCTGTTTATCCCGTCTGTACTTCCTGCTTGGCTACTGGCCAATCAGCTTTTTATTTATCAACCAATCAGAGCAACACATTCACAGCATACAGAGAATCCCACAGCACATCATTTTAAGAACAAATAGTTATGTCCACTTGACTGTCTTTTACTTGGAGCTTTCTTCATTGTGATGCTTTTGCATCAACTGCCGTAGCCTTCGGACTCCTGGGGAGGTGGGGGTAGGAGGGTCCCCAGAGCTCATTGGTCAGCTCCAGTTTCAGAGAGAGACCCTGTCTCAAAAACTAAGGTGGAGAGTGATCGAGAGGGACATCAGACATTTACCCTGGCCTACACACACACACACACACACACACACACACACACACACACACACACACACACCACGCGCACGCGCGCAAGAAACATGTGCAAACACCGTACATAGTATTTTTATATGAAATCTTGAAACTGTTGGAGACATATGGTGACAAATACTATTATTAGCTCTTTGGGCCTGAATGTCTCGAGGAAGCCAGCCAAGCATGCGCATGCGTGTGTCAGCTGCACAACTGTGAGTAGCACTTCTTTCCTACACCCTACCCCACCCCAGCCCATCAGCACAGCTTAGCAGTGACTGGAACATCTTCACCTAATTTGAAATTTCTGTATTGTAGGTCCCCAGATTGAAATGGATTTCCTTAATGAAGACTCAAGTGTCTTGGTCTTTTCGCTTCTTGTAGAAGTGTTCATGGCCTTCATCAGCCTAAAGCCATGTGTACTTGTATTAGATGGGATTGAAGAGTTGATTGGCGTTTATGGGATTTCAGGTCAGAAGGTAACATCTTTTAAAAATAACACTTATTTTATGAAAAAAGGAAGACCCCATTATTTAGGTGTATATAGTACATTTCTATTGTGTTGTGTTTCTAGGTATGCCCATCATTGATTTTATTTGTTTTTTGTGTTTCATTAGACAACTATTTACATGACATTTACCATGGGCTGGGTACCATCTTTAAATGTATCAACATATTCTTTTTGTCTCAGAATAGAAGGTCTAGAATGTACACAGATGTTCAAAAAGAGACTACTCATCATCCTTGGTTGGACAGAGGACAAAGAGATGCTAGGTGTTGTCTAAGGTCCAAAGATAACTAAGTGGTGGGATCAGAATTCAGACACAGGGAGCCAGTGAGATGGCTCAGTTGTAAAGATGCCTGCTGCCATGGCTGACAGCCTTAGTTCAATACCTAGGATCTGTATCATAGGTGAGAACTGATTCCCAAAAGTTGTCCTCTGACCTCTACACACGTGCCCTGGCACCTACCTGCACACACACACACATGTGCACACAAAAATAAAGAAATGAAAAGGTAATTAAAAATTTTTTTAACAATAATCAAGAAAAGATCATATTAGGTGTTCAACTCAAGATAGTTTTACTGAAGAAAGTAACAATTCTTTACCATAACACAAGGTCTTATTTTATTAAGTGGTTCAATTTGCCTTTTATTAGATTTCCTCTGATTATCACTGTAGATTAGTCCTCAGAAATATGAGATTTTATTAAATTGTTTGTAGGAATCTGTTTTCTTTTTTAAAAAAGATTTGTTTATTTATTTTATGTATATGATACTCTATCTGCATGTATGACATTTTGGCAGAAGAAGGTATCAGATCCCACTATAGATGGTTGTGAACCACCATGTAGTTGCTGGGAATTGAACTCAGGACCTCTGGAAGAGCAGCCAGTGCTCTTAACCACTGAGCCATCTCTTGAGTTCGAGGCCAGCCTGGGCTACCAAGTGAGTTCCAGGAAAGGCACAAAGCTACACAGAGAAACCCTGTCTCAAAAAAAACAAAAAAAACAAAAAAAAGAAAAGAAAAGAAAAAAAGAGTCCAGATTTGTACTATTAGATTCATCATATATGCATCAGTCAACAGGTTTCATTCTGTGCAAATTTGTATTTCTTCCTACCAAATGGCTCCTTATCCAAATTACTGTTAGTGGCCATCACCCACCCTTACCCTATCCTCACACCCAATATTCCACCTATTCTAAGTCTGAAAACCATCCACAAAGTCATTTCAAGGTCTTTGAGGTTTTCAAATGTCTCCACCAGGCGAAAGACTTCTCGTGGCTGCCGTGTGCACTCCCTCCACATTGTAAATTCATCCTGAGCACCGTCTCCTCCAGTCTGTCATGCAAGTCACTGTGCGCCCGCCCGGATGTGAGGACTCTGGAGCTCTCGGGCATGGGGGATGAAGACACGAAGTTCAGCATCTTCAGACAGCACCTTTCCACTCCCGACCAAGAGCGCTTCGGGCAGAGCAAACCCATTTTGAGGAAAAAGCCAAACCTGACCCCTCTGAAGCTGTCGATCATCGCCAGCGAGCTGCAGGAGTGCAGAATCTACCGTAACGAGTTCCAGTGTCTGAGGGAGTACTTAGAGGTGGCCTCTGTCCAGGAGCTCTGGGAGCTGATTCTGAAGCGCTGGGTTGAAGACTATGGTTGGAATTTGAAGCAAAAAGAGACAAACTCAGATGCTGTGGCTTCAGGAAAAGGTTTGGGCAGTGTTGACATCTTGGTGGGAGTCCACGGGGACAAAGGTCCGTGGTGTAGGCTTGCTCAGGAGAAGGGTCTGGGGAGGGAACTGTCGGAGGAAACACAGGACTTCATTAGATTTGAATTTCAGATCAACAACAAGTAATATCTTAGGGGAGGGATATAAAAAGAGAAAAATAGTATTCTAGGGGCTGGAGAAGTGCCTCAGCAGTCCAGAGTGCTTCCCGCTCTTACAGAGGACCTGAGTTTGGTTCCCAGCACCCACTTCAGATGACTCACAGTTACCTCTAACTCCGTTTCCTGGAGACCTGATGCCTTCTGGCCTCTGCAGGCCCCTGCATTCCCATGGTGCACATAAACTCACGAAGACACGTACAAATAAAAAATATTTTGATATAAATATGTCTCTGATATTGCATGAGATGCATTTAATCACTAATTGGATTCTAGAAAAACAACAAGTAATTCTCAGAATAAATATGTCCCAAATATTGCATGGGGGTATATTTGTACTAAAAATTAGTTTATCTGAAATTCATATTTAACTGGGCATCTCATCTTGTTTGGTGACTGTGTAGAGAGATGTATGCTGACTATAAAGAGAACTGTATTAGGTACAAATTTGAAACTATTCAGGGCTCTGAAAAGTGTACTTTTATTATTTCTATCGCTCAGTATAAAACCTCTGCTTTGATCCCACGGTCCTACTTTTGCACAAGCCTATCCAGTGAATTTAGGTACATTCTCCATGTTTCCAGCCAATGGGGCCTCTTAAGTCTGGCAAGGATTCGGATACTTTCCGTGTTTCTCTTGGATGGAGCCTTGGTACAGGGATGTCTTTGGCTGTCATCTGCTCCTGCACAGTCTTCCGATGTGGTAGCTGATCCCAGATGAACGGCAGTCCTCAGAGTGCCCCCCCCCCCCTCGATTTGGTGGCTCCTGTTAGGAGCAGCGTTTGCCATCTTTTCTTGGTTGTTGTGTCTCTGCTGCCCCTTGCTGGTGCGATCCCTCATCCTCGCCAAGGAGAACCTTGACCAGGCTTTTTTGTTTTTTGAGACAGGCTATCTATATGTAGTTCTGGCTGGCCTAGAACTTGCTATGTAGACCAGGCTGGACTTCAATTCCCGGAGCTCCATCTGTTTTTACCTCCCAAGTCCTGGGACTAAAAGTGTGTGCCGCCACACCTAGCTCCCCTGGCTTCTTGAATCCTGATTTCCTCATCAACTCTCTCCTAGATCTTTCTCAGTTCCGCAACCGCTCTTCTCTTCCTCGGTGGGGAATAAACAAATAGCATTGTTAGCTCACCCTCTGAGTCTCTTGTTTGCGGTGAACAGCTTCTTCTAGAATTTGTGTATGATATTCAATAGTCAGGCTTTTGAAAGCTTTTGCTCTCTCAAGCCACTGTCTGTGCTGTAGGCCGGTGAAGTCCAGTTTGAAGCATGCTTTCCCCATTCTGTTTCTGCTGCATCAGTCTTCTCTTCAGGCCATGGGACCTAGACTGGAACAGAATTGGAGAGGTGGATGAGGAGCACAGGATGCATCGATTACTGCTGTGCTACGTAGTCCCACCCAATTTTCTGCGCTACACTTTGCATTTCTATCAAGAAAATGGGTTTCAAGTTCACTGTACTGAGCCCCACCTCCACAGAGGTAGAAGTGGGGCTCCCTAGAAGAGTCACACAGGCCATCTGACGTATTCCGTACAACTCCCTCCCCAGGACTGCGCAGTAAAGCCCAGGGCTTCGTCCCCCAGGGACTGTAGCTTCCCCAGCTATGGCCAGCAATCCTGTCTGGTCCAGGGAGCTCCGCCACAGATCTAGGAAGAGCTTGGCTGAGTTCCGTCAAGTTCAAGGGAAGCTTCATCAGCTGGGCTTCAGATCTGCCTTCACCTGGAGATGGCAGGTGGTACGGGCCCCTTCACTCCATGAAAGGTCACAGTGGATCATAGCGCGTGGTTTCTCTGTGATCTGATCTCGCTCTAGCTGGTGGATCAGAAAGCCAGCGATAGGACAGAAGCTGAAGGGGCCCTTCAGTGGTGCTCGTGGGTGTGAAGGAAACACTTCCACAGGACAAGCCCCAGCATTGGAACGGGCACCACTGGGCAGCATGCTCAGCAGAGTGACCGGACTCGTAGGTGTTGGCTGTGACTTTGCAAATGGCGGGTAACACCACGGGCTCTGAAGGTAGACTGGGCTGAGATCCCATGTCAGCACTTACTCCTGGGTGCCTTTGGTCACCCACTCACTCCTGTCTAAGTCTGGGGCCATTACAGTGCTGACCTCGGTTGAGGGAGAGAAGCTGGTTACTGGCGTAGCGGAGCCCACTCTGACTGACTCACGCTCTCATTCATGCTTCCGTCCCCGCTCTTGTGGCTGCACAGGGCTGAGTGGCTGGGTAGCGGACGCACTGTGCTTGCTGTGCATCTCACACTGTGGACTGGCTGAAGATGAGCTGCTCCACCTCTTGGACATGCTGGGCTACAGGAACAACCAGAAAGTGACCACCGTGCACTGGGCGGCCTTCCGCAACGCCACCAAGCACTGGATCCAGGAGAAACCCGATGGCCTCCTCTGCTTCCGACACCAGTCCCTACGGAATGCGGTGGAGCACAAGCTGCTGGGTGAGGAGCTGAGTCTGCGAAAATGCTTTGGGGCTAAAGGGAGGGAGAGAGCCACATTCAAGAGGAAACCTGTGTGGGATTCCTCTAGCGTAAATATGCAGGACAGTGTCCCCTAAGTTAAAGGAGACCTGACTTCAATGGCTGAGCACTCCAGGGGCTATTCCCTCAGGGAGTAGACTGAGTCTATCCTAGCTCCTTCCTCAAAATGACTTTTTGAAAATTATGGGTGATGACTTCGGTATCTTACAGAACTGATAGGATCTTATGCAACGTGCTTAACTCCTTTGAACTCTGTTTCTCACTTTCAAAATAAGGCTATCGATGATATTTACCTTGAGAGTAATGGGAGCCTGTGTAAATACAGCATCCCATCTGTTACCCAGGTCATCTCCATGGCAGCCATTTGAATGACAGTTCTCTAGTACCTTTGTGGGTTGGGTCTGTTTGACTGAGTGGCCATGCAACATTCAAGATGGCGCTCCTCTGGCATCTCCCGACCTGGACTAGAGTTTTAGGGCCCCAACCTGAAGACAGACATAACGAACGTTTGTTCTCTCAAGCCACTGAGATTAGCAGTTGTCAGGGTAGCGTGTTCTAGCCTACCATGAGTCACCCTAGCTCGGGAGTGTTCAGGCTAGTCTGTCAGTGAGAACTGTGCTGCAGTGTGTAAGCTCAGGTCAGAACTTTCCTCACATCCCGTATGAGCTCTCTCTTTTTTTTAAGTAGCTTTATTTGTCATATGAAGATTCATAGCCTTATCTTCCTCATGAGACTAATTTGTAAAAAGATAAAATGAAATGTGGTGTTATCTACAACATCCTGTAACCTCCTCCTTTTTCACGTGTGCTGGACATTGAATCCAGGGCCCGTGCGTGCTAAGCACATACTCTAGAGTGAGCTACACTCTGGCCCAAAATGCTGGTAATTGTAGCCTTTGTGTTTAATACTGGCAGTGGTGCACACCTTTAATCCCAGCACTCAGGAGGCAGAGCCAGGCGAATCTCTGTGAGTTCGAGGCCAGCCTAGTCTACGGAGCAACTAGGCCAGGACAGGCACCAAAGCTACACAGAGAAACCCTGCCTCGAAAAAACAAAAACAAAAACAAACAAACAAACAAAAGGAATAGACATCCCCAGGCTCTGATTAAGCAAAACTCTGAGCTGTTGAGAGGTTTGTTTCTGAGTGTCACAGTCTGTCAGGACCGTTTCCCTTTGGGGATGAAGACACAAACTCCTGGCTTTAGCACCACGTTCCCATTTGCATGGTCAGTGACCATAGGGCCCTTAGGAGATCCAGGAAGAGGAATCTGGTCTCCAGAGTACTCCCTGTCACATGCTAGAGAGTGCTTATTTAGGCCGCAGCCACAGTGTGTACTGAAACTAGAAAAGTGGACTGGAAAGATGGCTTAGGGATTAAGAGCCGTGGTTGTTCTTCCAGAGGACCTCGGTTTTGACTCCCAGCAGACACATGGCGGTTAACAACTGTTGTATCTCCAGTTCCAGGGGACCTGGTGCCCTTTTCTGACCTACATGCACTGCATGCATGTGGTATACAAGCATACATGCAGGTGAAACATCTGTACACATAAAATAAAAGTAAATGAATAATATCTTAATATCTCTAACTACCCTTCTGTTCCTTCTACACTGCCGCTCTCCTATTTCTTGAAACAAACAAACAAAAAGAAAATAGAAAAGTAGTTGAAAGTGTTTCCTTGTGGAAGTCAGGGAGGGAAACTCAGCATGAAAAATCCATATATTTACCCCTAATCATAACTATATATACTTTCTGGAGAAAATCAGAATGTTGCATAAGATACTTTTTTTGGGGTCATGTATATGTGTATTTATGGCTGCATGTCTGCATGGGTGTGTGTGCATGTGCAAGTATGTGTGTGTGTGTGTGTGTGTGTGTGTGTGTGTGTGTGCATGCATGTGTATATGCAGGTGTGTGTGTGTGTGTGTGTGTGTGTGTGTGTATGTGTGTGTGCATGTATGTAGAGACCACAGGATGATATGAGATGTCCTTAACTTTTTTTCACATTATATATTAAGGCAGGGTCTCTCACTTAAACCCATAGCTCATGGATCTGGCTAGCTTAGCTAGCGGACCAACTAGGCTGCCCCAGGAATCCCCTCCCTCTTCCTCCTTAGCGCTGTGATTACAGGTGAGCCATCACCTCTGCCTGGTGTTCATGAGTTCTGCAGATCCAAACTCCAGGCCTCATGTTTGTTCAGCAAGAACTTCCCTACTGGGCCATTTCCCCAGCCCTGTCCAAGCCACTCTCCGAGATACTCTGACTTGTCCTTCCTTAATCATAGCACTGGAGTTGTCATATTTTTGTGATAGTATTTTCACACGCTAAAAAAGTCAGAACTGTGAGGCTGCGATTGGTTTTGAAATAGGTGTAATCACTCCGGTCAGAGAGAGCAGTCCAAACATGTCTCAGAACACCGTGAATCACAAGAAGGCACGTTTCCACCAGGTCTTGATGAGGTACTTCCAGCGGCAAACCATTTTCTGGAGAGTGTATCAGGAGCTGCCGTGGCACATGAAGATGAGCAGGTGTTGGGAAGGCCTGTGCAGCTTTGTCACGAGCCCTAGGTGAGTCCCGCTAGCTTCATTGGGAATGTCGATGTCACATTGGCAACATGGACTCTCTGGGCAAAACGTTCATTAATTCATGTGTGGACCTTACTGTGGGGTCCCCTTGCATGGTGGGTGGATCCCCAAGGATGCTGTTTGAGCTCTGTGTCACTACAGCATGCTCCTCTTCCAGTCCGTATGCGTTCCTCCAGGCGTTGCGTAGAGACGAGGACAGATGGGCTGTGCTGGTGGCTGGCTGGACGTGTGTCCTTGCTTTTCTTGCTCCATCCTTCTCCTGCTGTCCTTTCTCTGTCTTTCCCTGCTTCCTTCCTCCGCCCTCACGCATTAACTCAGCCAGTTTATCGAGGTCTCACCTGCCTCTGGCCTGTGGCACTGCCGTAGCCCTTGACGAGGACACAGCCCTAAGTTCTCACTTTCCGTGTATGGGGGAGGGGCAGATGTGGCCCATACTTCATGTGAAGCAGCAGACCTAAGAGCTGGAGGGGCCCCCTTGTCTGGGAGGTAGCGCCGAGGAGCCTGCCCAGAGAACCGTCTCTGGCTGTGGAAGAGGAAAAGGCTCATATTTCTCTGGTAACAACCAAAGCTTCAAGAAGTGTATGGGACTTGCCCTCCTATGAGGCTCTGGGAGTTGTAGGAAAGAGAGGGCAGAAAGAATGTAAGAGCCAAGGATGGGGACATGGGTGGCCAGAGCACATCTGGGCATGATGTCGTCATTGTACTTACCCACTCACTGCACCTGTGGTTATCTGCACAAGATTGGGCCCTCAACATTCCATCATGGACGGGGCAGCGAGCCTTAAGGTCTTTTCCCCTCCGTGAGGCTCTTGGCAGTCAATGGCTGTTGGGGGAGGGGTGTCATTTTTCAGTGGTGTAGTCATTGATGAGGTGCCCATGCACCTCCTGTGCTTATGCGAGCAACCCTAATTAAACTCTGTGGGACACACACACACACACACACACACACACACACACACACACACAGACAGACAGAGACAATGGTGTTTGTGTGTCATGGGGTATAGCTCAGTTGGTAGAATGTTCACCTAGCCAGGACTCTTCATCATACACAAGGCCCTGAGTTTGGTTGCTTAAACTGGGCATGGTGGCACATATATGTAATCCCAGCACTTGGGAGATTGAGGCAGGAAGATCAGAAGTTGAAGGTCCTCCTTGGTCTGGAACATATGAGATCCTGCTTTGAGGGGTGGCGAGGGTAAGGCTAGGCTAGTGAAACGTGGGAAGAAAAGAATAGCTTCCTCCAAGGCCTGAGTACTAAAATGATTATGTGTCTCATAGCATCACAGATTTCATATCAAAAATCCACAACCCGAGTTTGTGGACCAGGCTGCACCTTGTCCACTACTGGGATGTGCTGCTGGAGGCTGGCTATGACGTATCTGAGTCTTTTCTGCTCTGCGTTGCCAAGATAGAAGCAGAACAGTGCCAGAAAGTAAAGAAGCGACCCACGATCTCAGGTATGCTAGTAACAGTGCTGCTGACCACGTCCTCAGGTACACCAGCCACAGTGCTGCTGACCACGTCCTCAGGTACACCAGCCACGGTGCTCCTGACCACGTCCTCAGGTACACCAGCCACGGTGCTCCTGACCACGTCCTCAGGTACACCGGCCACGGTGCTGCTGACCACGTCCTCAGGTACACCAGCCACAGTGCTGCTGACCACGTCCTCATGTACACCAGCCACAGTGCTGCTGACCACGTCCTCAGGTACACCGGCCACAGTGCTCCTGACCACGTCCTCAGGTACACCAGCCACTGGTACACCGGCCACGGTGCTGCTGACCACGTCCTCAGGTACACCGGCCACGGTGCTCCTGACCACGTCCTCAGGTATACCGGCCACGGTGCTGCTGACCACGTCCTCAGGTACACCGGCCACGGTGCTGCTGACCACGTCCTCAGGTACACCAGCCACGGTGCTGCTGACCACGTCCTCAGGTACACCAGCCACGGTGCTCCTGACCACGTCCTCAGGTACACCAGCCACGGTGCTCCTGACCACGTCCTCAGGTACACCAGCCACAGTGCTGCTGACCACGTCCTCAGGTACACCAGCCACAGTGCTGCTGACCACGTCCTCAGGTACACCAGCCACGGTGCTGATGAATCTTTTTCTGGGATAGAAAATATCCCAAAGCCAATGCTCTTTTGTTTCCTCCCACAAGTCCCAGTCTGTCGGCCTCTCTGATTACTCCTCACAGTTTAAGACGAGAATTTCTGCAAACAGCGAGTCAGGATAAGGGGCTAATGTTGAAATGGCTTCTCTTTCTCTTGTCTCTGTGGCAGTTTTCTATAGTTTTGTCTTAGCATTCTTTTCTCTCTAGACTTCCTCAAGGCCCACCCCTAAGGCCTTGCTTAGCTCCATCTTCAACTCTCACCTCCTTTTGGAGGGCCAGAGTCCATCTGCTTTTCATGATATTGCTAGAATTTATTTGTTCTCGTTTCTTTCGTACTGGGGAGTCAACCAGAGCCTTGAGCATACCAGGCAAGCGCTCCATCCCCCAGCTACAGCCTCACCCCCAGTATTAGGGTTGTTTCCCAATCAACAGCTTTCCTGAGTGACCTCTGTCAACATAAAAACCACAGCTCCCCTTCAAAGGAATCAGAGTTTACTCTGGACCCATCTTGAGTGACCATGGCCTGAGAACACAGATTTAGGTTACCCCAAATTCCATGTTCCAATACAGAAGCAGTTTCATGAAGGTTTTATAGTTTTTACAGAACAAAGAAAGTAATAAATCAAGGGAAGTTTAAAATACATTGGTGAATACTTCAGAGAGGTGGGTACAATGAGATGGAGGAGCTGTTCTGTAGACCCAAGATGCTACTAGATGAAGTTCTTAGCTCTTGGATTGGTGGAAGCTAGTGTTCTGCTAAGATAATAGCTTCTGAGAGGTTTTATTTGTCATCACAAGGTGTTAGTTCATGCACAGAGTGGCTGTCCCAGAAGGCTAACACTAGCCCTAGATAAAGTAATTAGCCCTGAACCTGCAAAATTCCAATCTCTCCACGGTACTAAAATTCCAACTGGTCCATCAGTCTCTGCGGGCATAGACTCCTTCCATGAGCTTTTCATTCACAGTCAGACACAGCTTCTTTTTAGGAATTCTTGTTCACAACATTAGCCATTCAAATCTGAACCCTTGACAGGCATCTGGACCTTCTCATCTCCTTGGAATGTAAAATCCCCACATCCTGCCGCTGTTCCTCCTCACCTGTTGCCTGTTGTAAACAGCTGTTGTGGCTCTGAGGCGTCCCCATTTCCTGTTTCGACTCTGCTTCTTCTTCTAACCTCAAGTCCCTTTGCTTTGCCGCCGACTCTGGACAAACAGCGTTGACTTTAGCCCTCTGCATCTGTCTCCACGACTACGTTTGTGCTTTTGCCCTCTGACCTGGAAGTACATTAGCTCCCAGCTACTCTGCAGTCCTGGGGGATGCAGTCTGCTTTCTCAGACCCTAGAACCCTGCCTGACACACAGTAGTAGGTCCTCAGTACAGGTTTACCCTGCACATGACTGTGAAAGCCAGAAGCATGCAGGGAACACTGGCCCCAACACAAGGAAACAACCAATGAGGAATAAGCAGTCATTTCCATGTAGAAGTTTAAATCCTAGAACAGCAGTTCTCAACCTGTGGGTCGCAACCCCTTGGGGTCACACCAGATCTCCTGCATATCAGATATTTACATTATGATTCATAACAGTAGCAAAATTACAGTTACAAAGTGGCAACGAAATAATTTTATGGTTGGGGGTCACCAGGACGTGAAGAACTACATTAGAGGGTCGCAGCATTAGGAAGGCTGAGAACCACTGCCCTGGAGCATATAAAGAGAGGCAGACCAGTGCCAATGTTGTCACACCGTGAGTCAGAGGTTTTGTATACTTTTACTTGTATGTAATGACATACAAACACAAGTGTGTATCCCCTATTTTGTTCATTTTTATTGCTTTGCCTTTCCGTAGTACGTCTGCATGTGCTAGGCAAATGTTCTATCGCTATGCTACATGCTCAACTTTTTTTTTTTTTTTTTTTTTTTTGGTTTTTCGAGACAGGGTTTCTCTGTGTAGTTTTGGTGCCTGTCCTGGAACTCACTTGGTAGCCCAGGCTGGCCTCGAACTCACAGAGATCCGCCTGGCTCTGCCTCCCAAGTGCTGGGATTAAAGGCGTGCGCCACCACCGCCCGGCAACCTTTTTTTTTAAACATAGTTTTTATTGATTCTTTGGGAATTTCACATCATGCACCCCAATCCTGCTGATTTCCCAGTCTCTCCATATCCACCCCTCACCCCTGTAGTGTCCCCCAGAAAAGCAAATTAAAAAACATTCATTAAAAACAAAACAAGGGGTTGGGGATTTAGCTCAGTGGTAGAGTGCTTGCCTAGCAAGCCCAAGGCCCTGGGTTCGGTCCTCAGCTCTGAAAACAAAAACAAAAACAAAACAAAAAATAAATAAATAAATAAATAAATAAATAAATAAATAAATAAAAACAAAACAAACAAACAAAAACCCTCTTTGCTTCTCCATCTTTCCGGCCTCTCCAACACCTCTGCATTCATCTTAGTGGCATTGGGAGCTGCGGTGTGTCACACCGTAGGTCCCTTTGTCCACTCAGCTTTACTTCCAGATGCTCATTGCAGTGAGTGGTTTGTCTGGTTCAAGACCTCTGGCTCCTGGTACACCATCAATACTGGACTCTCTTCGAAACTCCTCCAGGATATCCTGCTGTTGCCCTGAGTCATGGAGATTCTGCGGCTACAGTTCCGCAGGACCAGTCCCTCCACACACTCTGGCAGGTCACAGATGGGGTAGATGCTGGGGTGAGCCAACTCAAAGCCTGGATGTGGGTCCAAATGGTAGCTGATTTGGTCAGTCCAGGCAGCTGGGACTGCCCCCTCAGGCAAGGGGCAGAATCAGCTCTTCTACGCTCAGGTCATCAGGGCCAGCCTTCCTATGCTCAAGGTGAGGGGTGGGGCCATCTCTCCTTTGAGGGGCAGGGCCTGCTCTTCTGCTATAGTGGCCAGTGAGAGGCAGGGTCAGCTCTCCCAGGCCAACCAAGGTGGTGCTGGCTCAGCACAGCCCTCGGATTTCAACACCCATGGTTCCCATGACCCCCTGGGGTAACAGGAACCACAGACATCAACTCAGACCCTGGCTGCTGTAGGGCCACTGACCCAGACATGGCCCTAGGCAGCAGCTCGGGCCTGGACGTCACCCTGGCCCCAGTGGCAATGTGGGTCACCCAGATCAGTATGGTGCCGGACATGACCATGGCAAGTAGGCCACCCGCAGGAGCCTGCTCCTCACCTCCTCTGCTTCTTCAGTTCTGCCTCTTTCCACAGCACATGAACTTGTCCATTTCTCTTTCTTTCCCATTTTACCACCATATATTTGCTCATCATAACAGTGCCTACCTGCCAGGTGCCATAAGGCCTGTGAGTGTCTTCAGCCAACCCAGGCCGTGAGGACCCAGGCAGGTCTGTGGGTGTCTTCAGCCAGCCCACATGCCTAACCTTTTTTATTTTCAGACAAGGTCTCATGAAGTTGCCCAGGTTGTCCTTGAACTCCCCCAGTGTCCCCGCTGACCTTGAACTTGTGACCTTCCCAACTCAGCCTTCTGAGTGGTAGCAGTAGGGTTTAAAAGTCTGCCTGTGTTCTCCAGGCCTGGCTGACATTTCTAACATTTTTCTTTCTGTTTAATCTAGCAATTCTTGATAGTTGTAACAGAGGGAAGAATTGTGTAAGAAATACTAACTTAAAAGATGGGCAGTGGTGGCACATGCCTTTAATCCCAGCACTTAGGAGGCAGAGGCAGGCAGATCTCTGTGAGTTTGAGGCCAGCTTGTTCTACTGAGTGAGTTCCAGGACAGGCTCCAAAGCTACATAGAGAAACCCTGTCTCAAAAAACCAAAAAAAAAAAAAAAAAAAAAAAAAACCAAAAAAAGAGAAAGAAACATTAACTTTTTTTCTTTTTTCCTGAAAAAAATCATTCCAAAACACAAATTATACATGGATTGAACTTGTCTTAGTTGGGGTGTCTATTGCTGTGAAGAGACACCATGACCATGACAACTCTTATAAGGAAAACATCTAATTGTGGTGGCTTGCTTACAGTTTCAGAGGTTCAGTCCATTATCATCATGGTGGGACATGGTGGCATGCAGGCAGACATGGTGCTGGCTACATCTTGATCAGAAGGCAACAGGAAGGGGACTTACACACTGCATAGTATCTTGAGCATGAAACCTCAAAGCCTGCCCCCACAAAGACACTTCCTCCAAAAAGGCCATACCTACTTCAATGAAGCCACACCTCCCAATGAGCTTATGGGGCCAATTACATTCAAGTTACAACAGAGCTGTATAATTGTTTAGCTCTTTAGATTTTAACATTTATACAAGGTTGTAAAATATCATTATAGACTTTTATGGTGTCATTTAAAGTATTTGCCAATATTTGTAATAAAATCTGCTGGTGTCTTGAACAAGAAGTTGAAGCCAGATATGATGGTATGTGTCTACAGTCCCAGCACTTTGGAGGCAAAGGTAGGGGATTGAGATTTCAAGGCTAACCTGGGCTACAGAGTGAGGCATTATCTCCAAAAATCCAAGAGAACTTGTCACAAACAAAAACAAAGAAAACAACCGATCCCCCCCCCCCCCCCACACACACACAAAAGGAATGAGATATACAGCTGTGGAGTCCTGAAGCAGGAGCAGGCCAGGCAGTCTGTTCCTTCCCAGTGTCCTTCAGGCCTGTCTGCTTTCTTCCTGTTCCAGTCCTGGAATGCAGCCTCTCCCAGGTTACTGCCGCTGATAAATGCAGGATGATACTCTTTGTTGGGAGTTTCCTGAAGCTCATGGGCAAGATCAATGATGCAGAAAGGCTATTCTTGAGTGTCGAGGAAATGTTACTACAGGTAAAGAATGAAATCCTTCAAGCTCTTCCCCCTTGGTGTCTTTCATATACCATTGACCTTTGTTCCTTCATGACTTTATGACTTACTATCCAAGAAGGGGAGAGTCAGAGGGCTTGTTCACCAGAGAGGAGACTATAACCCACACCTCAGCTGTACACCAACAACACCAAGCTCCAATAAACAGGAGTCATTAGGGAATGACAGCTGCAGATAGGTGTTTCTGTGGGAGGGAATGGAATTATAGTCACCTAAAACTTGTTTGCCACTTTCATGAAGACCTGGGAGAAGTCTGATTGATTATTTCTTGATTTTTTTTTTCTGAACCATGAACCTTTGGCTTTACTGAATGTAATGAAAAGTTTACTTCTGAATGTAATGTCACCGTAAAGTGACAACAGGCCTCTGGTCTGGTAAGTGGTGTCTGTCTGTGATAACCCTGAGAAGGCAAGGGCTCGTGAGGGACTGGCGTGCAGGAAGTCAAGAGGTGAGTTTTAAGAATGAAGTGGGGAAGATGCACACATGGGAGCCTGTTTGAGAAGCTTCTCGGTAAAAGGAGAAAGATAGACAGCCTGGAGAGTGGGAGGCTCAGGTCATTTGACCCAGGTTAGGTGTGTTTATGGGGGCAGGAAGTGAGCCTGGTAGAGGGACAGGTTGTGCAGCAGGCTCTGAGGAGGCCGTGCTGTGGGACCGACGTGCAGACTGAGGCTAGAGGCAGGTCCCGTGGAAGGAGCTTAGGCTTGTCTTCATTCAGGGTAGGCATGAGAGAGGAAATGAGTGGGTTTTTTTTTTTAAAAAGATTTATTTACTTATTGCTGGGCTGTGGTGGCACACGCCTTTTATCCCAGCACTCAGGAGGCAAAGCCAGGCAGATCTCTGTGAGTTCGAGGCCAGCCTGGTCTACAGAGCAAGATCCAGGACAGGCACCAAAACTACATGGAGAAACCCTGTTTCGAAAAAAAAAAATTATTTACTTATTATGCATATAGTGTTCTACCTGTATGTATGCCTGCATGCCAGAGGAGGCACCAGATCTCATTGTGGATGATTGTGAGCCACCATGTGGTTGCTAGCAACTGAACTCAGGACCTCTGGAAAAGCTGCCGGTGCTCTTAACCTCTGAGCCATCTCTCCAGTCTGTGAAAACACTGTTAATTTGAAATTTGGAAGAAGAGGCTGTGGCTGGTGAGAGGGCTCAGTGGGTAAAGGCTCTTGCAGCCAAGCCTACTGACCTGAGTTCAATTCCTGGGACTCACATGATGGAAGGGGAACACTGTAGGGTTTTTTGTTTGTTTGTTTGTTTGTACTCTTTTTCACTCTTTTGGCTCTTTGAGGGTCCGCCACCTAGCTCCCAAATAAACACATGGAATCTTATTCTTTCTTATGAAAGCTTGGCCTTAGCTTGGCTTGTTTCTAGTCAGCTTTTCTTAACTTAAATTATCCTGTCTACCCTTTGCCTCTGGGCTTTTACCTTTCTCTATTTCTGTATATCTTTTCTTTCCTTCCTTTTCTGTGTCTGGCTCTGTGGCTGTGTGGATGGCCCTTTTTTTTCTTGCTCCTCGATCTCTTCTTCCCAGATTTCTCCTCCAATTTTTTTATTCTCTCTGCCTGCCAGCCCTGCCTATCCTTTCTCCTGCCTTGCTATTGGACATCTAGCTCTTTATTAGACCAATCAGGTGTTTTAGACAGCCAAAGTTACATAGCTTCACAGAATTAAAGGAATGCAACACATCTTTGTATCATTAAATAAATATTCTGCAGCATATATAAGTGTAACATATCTAGAACTAATCTTCCACATTTCCCCCTTTCTGTCTAAATAAAAATGAAAGGTTTTAACTTTAGCATAGTAAAACTATATACAACAAAAACGGTTATCAAGTAAGAATTACATTTACAATATTCAGTCCATTTGTATTTAGCAAATTCAGAAAAAATACTTCATTATCTTATCTTAGTGATTCCTAAGTTTTATACCTATTTTACTTTCTATCATAACTAAGGAAAACTATAACTCTAATTATTTAGCCTTTAACTCCATCAAAGACCCCAGAAGGATGTAATATTACCTAATAACAGAGACTTCTGGCTGCCTGGACAGTCACCCTAAGTTCCTCTGAAACATTGTGGCATCCATCTGGGCCTATAAGCCCAGAGTATCTGGCAGACTCTTCTATGAAGCAGGAACCCTGAAGGACTGTCCTGCCTTGTTTTGGCAAAGTTCAGCAGTCACTTTCCTGTGGGTCCTGCATGTCCAGTTTATACAGCATACTGGCAGCAGTCAAGGAAAAGTACTTTCTTGCCCAAATGGCTAGCCTTGCCATATTGAAAGCAAACTTCATATGGCGTTTCTTTGATGCCCATCTGTCATCTTTTTATGAAGTAAATTGGTTTTGCCAGGAAAAGATGTGTCTTATTGTCATGAAAAGCCCCATCTTAACAAAACATTTTAAATGCCATATTTTGTAGGTCTTTGAAGTGTTTGAAAATCATCTATCTGTCTAAAATATACCTGTTTAACCTTGAAAACATACCTAATGTGACTACAAGTTTATTATAGATTAACTACTAACCTTATTTCTTAATTATACATTGTATCTTAAATGAGCTGCTTAACTACAATACCCCAAACAAAAGTAGAAACATATATACAGCAAAACAAAAATAACTTTAAATTTGTATCAATATACCAAAATCCATGCCAATGCAAAATACCTGAGATTAATAGTTGTCTTTTTATCCTATATTTCTATATTCTCCTAAATGATAACAAACATCCATAACCCACCAAATAACCAAATACTACCCACCCCATCTCTTGGGAATGTGGGCATCATGTTCTCCAGACTGCTTCCTATTGTCTGTGGGCAAAGGCATCTTTAGGGGTCCCTGAGAAAAACTGAGATAATGGCCAAGTGCTGGGAAGACCAGCTATAACCTTTATTGATAGATATCACCTATCAAGATTCAGGAGGTCTCCCCTGATCAGACCTGATGCATATCAATCCTGAAGGAATCCACAGCCTTTTGTCTCATGTGGGAACAAAAGCAAAACCTCTTCTCCAAAGCAATGCATCTTTTAAGTTCCATTTTACAAATACGGTTTTTGACTTCCATTTTAAAGTTAAGGCGTTCCTAAAGCATATAGGCTGGTTTATTTCAGCAGTCCCTCTTTCAATCCCTCAGCAGCTGTTGTTTGCTTGTCAACAATCAAAAAATTCAAGATCAACACAGCAGCATACAGGACCCAGACTCACTGTGTATTTCCCATCTCTATGTGGCTTCTTCTTCTTTTTTATTTTACTTCTCTCTTTAAAGACTTTATTATTTTTAAGCTATTTATTTCTTTCTATGACTGTCCATACCCATTTTCTTTCTTTCTTAAGCCTATGCACATTGTAAAACACACTGGAACTGTTTAGAGGTTTTTTTTTCTGTCTGGATCTGTCTTTACTGCATATCTCTAGTCTTTTTTGACCGTGTGAGCAAACTTTAAACTGCTAAGCTACAGCTGGGTCCTCCAAATGGCTCTATTGATTGGCTCCACATGCTTTTCACTGGTGAGATCCAAGCCTAAAGCTTGAGGTCCAGTCAGAGATTTGTTTGACTTGGAGCTGCATTCAACCCCCAGCTCTGGAGTGCCAGAGTCCTGCACTGTGGCAGGGTTTTTTAACTTAGTTTTTTGTTTCTATTGAGCGTGAACAAGCCTGTCTAAGTGCTCTGCTTATGGCAGAACTTCTTAAGGGAGCTGTGTCCATGTTTTGTTTTGTTTTGTTTTGTTTAAACTTTGAGCTTTCTCAAGCCCTGTGGATAGATAATCCTACATTGAGTGCCAAAATGTACGTTTTTATTTTTAACTCTTTCTACTCTTTTGGCTCTTTGAGGGTCCGCCTCCTAGTTCCCAAATAAACATATGGAGTCTTATTCTTTCTTATGAATGCCTGGCCTTAGCTTGACTTGTTTCTAGTCAGCTTTTCATAACTTAAATTATCCCATCTAACTTTTGACTCTGGGCTTTTATCTTTCTGTATTTCTGTATATCTTTCTCTCTTTCTTATTCTGTGTCTGGCTGTGTGGCTGTGTGGCTGGCCCCTTCTTTTCTTGCTCCTTGTCCTCTCCTCCCAGATTTCTCCTCCTGTTTATTCTCTCTGCCTGCCAGCCCTGCCTATCCTTTCTCCTGCCTTGTTATTGGCTATTTAGCTCTTTAGTAGACCAATCAGGTGTTTTAGACAGGCAAAGTAACCGAGTTAAACAAATGCAACATGAAGAATGCAACACATCTCTGCTTCATTAAACAAATATTCCATAGCACAAATGAATGTAACACATCTATAACTAATCTTTCACAACAGAGAGCTGTCTCCTTCAATGCAAGCTGTCCTCTGACCACCCATGTACATCATGGTGTACACGCATGCATGCACACACACACATACACACACACACACACATACACACACAGACGCAGACACAAACAAATGTAATACAGTTTTTTGGGGGTTGTTGTTTTTGAGACAAGGTCTCTCTCTGTAGTCCTGGCTATCCTGGAACTCACTCTGTAAAGCAGACCAGCCTTGGATTTGCAGAGATCTGCCTGTCTCTGCCTCCCAAGTGCTGGGAATAGAGGCATGTGCCGCTATGCCTGACAATAAAATTACCTTTTAAATGGAGGGGCTGGAGAAACGGCTGAGTGGTTAAGAGTGCTTGCTGCTCTTTCAGGGGACTAGGGTTTGGTTCCCAGCACCCATGTCTTGTGGCTCACAGCCACCTGTAACTCTAGTTCTAGGGGATCTGACACCCTTTTCTGGCCTCCATGGGTACCTGCACATATATGGCATATTGTCCTCTGGGCTTGCTCCCTTTCTCAGTTCATCTCCTTGGTTTAGGGCACACAGCCTTATCTAATGAATCATTTGGAGCTTGTCTCCTTATCTTATGGGCTTAGTCACATAGTGAGGGACACTTGTAACTTTCCAAGCTTTAGAATTCTGAGACAAGATGGGGAGAGGGGCCTAGCCAGGCCTCCTGCTTAACTGTGACTCTGATGAGTTCTGAGCATATCTCAATCTATAATGGGCCATGACATCTTCTTCCTTACAGGTAGTAATCAGAATTTACATTATAAAGGTGTCAGATATGAAGCAATGAACTCTCTGGTCCCACTGAATTCAAGCAGCATTCCCAGCCACTCATGCATGCGGGATCACCTGGATCACCCTTTCCTGGAATACTTGACACACATTAGGCATTGGCGTGTTACCATTAACTAATAATCGGTGAAAACGTCCAAAGTGGATTCTTATTTTTACGTGTCTGCTACTAAAGATTTCATCATAGCAGTTCATCTGATAAACATTTAAATCTCCCTGAGAAGTGATGGGTGGGTGCTGTAGCTGTCACTGTCAGCAATCTCTGTTTTCAGGAGTGGTTCCCTTTGTCATTGTGTATAGAGCCCATCCATGACAGAAATGCTCCTCAAAGCCCAGAATGCCATTGGAGAATTATATCTTGAAATCGGGATGACTGAGAAAGGACTCACGTATTTTCAGAAAGCGTGGTCAAATCTGCTGCGGTTTACGCTCAGTGACTTGAAAACCAGCCAGGAATTAATGAGGCAGAAAGGTAGGCGACACCTACGGAGGCCACTCCACTCCTTGCAGTTCAGAGAGCAACCCCAGGGAGGGGAAGGGCCGGGTGATGCTAAAGAAAACTACCCACTGCCAACCGTGAAGGTGCATCTCTCTAGTCCCAGCACTCAGGAGGCCAAGGCAGAACCCGTATAAAAAGGTGGACATGGTGGCACATGCTTGTGACCCCAGTGCTGAAGAAGCAGAGATGGTTGAATCCCCAAGGCTCTCTGGCCAGCCAGCCTCACCTGTTAGTGAGTTCCAGGCCACGGAGAGACCCTGTCACAAAAAACAAACAAAAAAGTGTGTATGGTACCTGAGAAATGAAACTTAAAGGCATCCTCTGACTTCTCATGTTCTCTCTCTCTCTCTCTCTCTCTCTCTCTCTCTCTGTCTCTGCCTCTCTCTCTATCTCTCTCTGTCTCTCTCTCTGTTTCTCTCTGTCTCTCTGTGTGTGTGTCTCTCTCTCTGTCTCTCTGTGTGTGTGTGTCTCTCTCTGTCTCTCTCTGTGTGTGTCTCTCTCTCTGTGTCTCTCTGTCTCTCTCTCTGTCTGCCTCTCTGTCTCTGTCTGTCTCTGTCTCTCTGTCTCTGTCTCTGTCTCTCTGTCTCTGTCTCTGTCTGTCTCTGTCTCTCTCTCTCTGTCTCTCTCTCTCTCTCAGTCTGTCTTGTACCTCCACACAGATCTACTCTTCAGGTTCACACTGTTGTCTTTGTTCCTTGGTCCTTTGACTGCTGCATACGTACAGACACTTTGTATGGAAACAAACCCTAGTATGTGTAGGTCAGTGACTGATTTGTCCGGAAGAACCCTGGTTCTTGGCATGATGAAGAAATGGTATTAAATGCTAGGCCTGTTGACAATTTGACTCTTCTGTGGATAAACAAAACCTTTAAGCATTATATTCTTTGCCAACATTTATGCCCTGTAGTCAAAGTGATGAATAACCTGGTAAAATCAGCATCTGAGAAATTCTTAAAAGAAAGCCACATTTTGGATTATGCTACTGAAATCTCCAAGTTAGTGACTGATAGCCCCCGCGATCAAGCTACCATGAAATATACTGAAGGTGTTCTCATGTAAGCATGACATTTTTCTTTGTTCTTCTTGCTTTCTGTATTAGCTCCTGTTCTTTTCATTAATATGCTTAGGGTCTGAGGATGCAGCTCAACTGGTAGAGTGCTTGCCTTGTGTACATGAAGTCTCAGGTTCATTTCCCAGAACAGTGTAAGTTGGGCACAATGATGCATGCCTGTAATCCCTGCACTTGGGAGGCAGAGACGGGAGGAATGAGGAATTCAAGGTTGTCCTCAGCTTCGTAGGAAGTTCAAAACCAATTTAAGCTAACATGAGACCCTGTCTCAACAATACATATTTATATTTATATTTGATCGGTACCTGCTACCACAGCTATCATCTAAATCTAAATTTGGTTGGACGCTGAGCATTGGCATGTTTATCTTCCAGCATAGCAGGCCTCAGCCATGGCTGGTCTGGGGCTCTTCTCAAGGCACTTTTGGCAAGAGCTGTACCACTTTCTGGTTAACATCACTGGCAGGAAGATTTTTATTGCCATCTAGAGGTGGAGGCCAGGAATGCAGCCGACAATGTGAAGGGCAGATCTACATGAAATTACCCTCCCCAAAGAAATATATAGTGTAACAAATCTTTCTCTGTACAACCAGCTCCCAAATATTGACATGGAGACTTCTTATTAATTATGAAAGCTTGACCTATAGCTTAGGCCTGTTTCTAACTAGTTCTTTTTTTTTTTTAAGATTTATTTATTATGTATACAATGTTCTGTCTGCATATATTCCTGCACCCCAGAAGAGGGCACCAGATCTCATTATTGATGGTTGTGAGCCACCATGTGGTTGCTGGGAATTGAACTCAGGACCTCTGGAAGAGCTGCCAGTGCTCTTAACCTCTGAGCCATCTCTCCAGCCCCCTAACTAGTTCTTATAACTTAACCCATTTATATTAATCTACATTCTGCCACTTGGCTTGTGGCTGTTACCTCTCCTCCTGTACATCCTGCTTACTCTGCATCTCCTGGTGTCCTTTCTTTTCCCAGACTCCTCTCTGTCCCCGGAATGCCTGCCTATATCTCCTGCCTAGCTATTGGCCATTCAGCTTTTTATTACACCAATCACAGCAATCCATCTTTACACAGTGTACAAATATCCCACAACACTGTAGTGCTGAGGTTGAGAAGTGTTCTAGTTTCTTTCTTATTTGGATTTTTTTTTTTTGAGTCAAAAATCTTGCCAGATAGCCCAGGGTGGCCTGAAATACACCATGTAGCTTAGGCTGGCCTTGAACTCATGATCCTCCTGTCTTAACCTTTCAAATGCTGGGATTATAGTCATGTTCCACTATGCCTGGCTATTCTGGTTTCTTTATAAAGGTATTTCTGAGGACAGGCAGATGTAGCTCAGTGCTAGAGCAAGTACTAGCATGTAAAAGGTTTGGGGTTGAATCCCTAGCACTGCCCGCTCCTGAAGGCGGTGAGTGTGCTCATGCACATGTACGTGTGTGCTCGCACACACACAGACACATACTTCTGAGTGTTTTTGAGGTTCTTGATTCCCCAATTTACACATATCTTTCTGGATAGATATCTATATAAGAGAAAGGATTTTCATAAGATTGTTGAGAATTGTCGCTAGCCCAGTGAATGTGGACCATTTACTGTTAAGCATTCTCCATCCTGGTCAGCCACAGGCTTGTGTTTCTTTCTTAGGTTGGCTGCGGGAAATGTGCCTGTTGCAAGACTGAAGTTTCAAGAGTGTTTACATATCAGAAGACGTCTGTTTGGTGATAAAAACATACTAGTTGGAGAAATTATGGAATTTTTAGCGGATTTGCTATTTTTTTTACTAGAAGATAATGAAAAGTAAGTTTCTATGGATTATTTCAAGAAATGGGTCCCTCTCCCATTTCTCTAGTGTCTGGGGTGTGCACTGACCTATCAGGGGCATCTTGCTTCTTTGTCCCTAGTGGGGATGTGCCCTTCCTGAGGGCTCTGTCCTGCCCAGTTTGTCAGGGGACCTGCTACAAGGCATTCTGAAAACTCTGGGCCCACAGAGTGGCAGCTTTGGCAGCAGGTAAGGACACAGGGGGTCCAGTGCGCTCACTGCGAGTGCTCCCCAGTGTTCCTGACAGGACTTGTGAGTGAGCATGCTTTGCTAAGGGCTTCTGTGCAGGCCTAGGCCCTGGCTGCTGTTCTGTGGGGCTGTGTGATCAAGGCCAAAGTCAGCCATGCCTTAGGTCATACTCACCCCCCCCTGCCTCGAGCAGCCTTTGAGATGTGGCTCTGTCCTCAGCTCCTCACATATCCAGGTGCAGAAGAGGGTCGTAGAGATCACAGGACCCTGCTGTGAGCGTGGCCAGATCTGACTGTCCGTCCGTCCGTCCGTCCCCCCCCCCCCCCCCCCTGCTGCAGGCTAGTGTGGAAGGAGTTTCTTTGTGAAGCCTGAGAGCCAATGGCAGACTTCCTGGGCTCAGCATTGCTCTTTCATAGGGGAGTCCGCTGACTGAACATCCGGGGATGCTCGTTCAGTTGTGAAGTTACTGTTTCTTGGGTTCGGAGTTCCCCTGTCCTCTCCTCCTGTGTTCTGGTGTCCTTTTTCCACCCCAGTCTTCCACTTTCTCTAAGACAGTTCCCTCTTCTCCATCAGTAGATGAGTGCCTACTGGTAACTGAAAATGAGGACATGGCCGCTCCTAGGTACAGCTGAGGAGGTTTTAGTGTAGATATGAGGGAGAGAACAGCCAGAGGCATCTGGAAGAGTTTTTCCTGAACATGGCCGGCTGACTGAATCAGGCCGGGGGTTCCGGGGGTGGGTGGGTGGTGGAGGGGTGTTGAGAGAGGAAGAAGAGAGGAGAGAGGGCAAAAGAGAGGGGACCAGGAGCCAAAAATGGCAGACCAAGATAGAAGCCAGGAGAGCACGTAGTCAAAAAGGCCGAGGCTATGCAGGGAAGAGGAGCTGGGGAAGGGAAGGGACGCTCAGGGGCTGGGAAGGTGTAGGGTAGGGGCGGGGTGGGAAGCAGAGGAGCCAGGACTCTGTAACAGGTACTTGCCATGCTGGGAGATGTTGGGACAAGCTGGCGGCTAGAGTCGGCTTTGATATGTTAATAGGCACCTTAGCCGTCTGGGCTGGGTTTCTCTGAGGCCTAACAGTAATCTGTAGTCCCTGAGTTTAAATCAGCCCACCGTGTCCTTTCTGACCGATGAGGGAGGAACTGGAGGGGAGGTGTGGGCTGTGTCTCACTGCTGCACTCTGGCTTCCTTTCTATTGCTGAGTGACTGTGAGGTTGGACAGGAGCTTACCTACCTACCGTCTTGCTGTTTGGTGAGGGAAGCGGTAAGCACATATCAGAGGGCTTGACTCTGGTCTGACTGCCCTCTGTGGCCACTTCAGTGCAGCCTCCAGCGTCCACCCAGGCGCAGTCAGTGTGAGCCTCCCATCTTCTTGAAGGTTTTTCAACGTTACAGCCCAAAGCCCTGGGCTGGGGGTATAGCTCATGTTCAAGGGGTTGAGGATGAGCTGTGACAGAACAGCATGGCCAAGGCAATGTGTAGAAGAAAGTCTTTAGTTGGGCTTAGAGTTCCAGAGGGTGGAGTCCATGGTGGCACGGCAGCGGGAACAGTTGACAGCTCACATCTCAATCCGAGAGTAGGAGGATGGTTCCAGCATTTTGAAACCTCAAAGCCGCCCTCAGTGACACACCTCCTCCAGCAAGGCCACACCTCCTAATCCTTCTCAAACAGTTCCACCAACTGGGGACCAAGTATTCAGACATGTGAACCTATGGGGGCTATTCTCATCAAACTACCACAGAGGCCCTGGCTTTGATACCCAGCACTACAATAATAATAATAGTAATAATAATAATAATAATAATAATAATAAAAATACAATAACAATAGTATAATACAACAACAACAGGGGCTGAGGATGAGTCTAAGTTGGGAGAATGCCTGCCTAACATGTACTAAGGCTTTGGTTCACTCCCCAGCAAATCTCCACTCTGTGAAATGGTACATGCTACAGTCCCAGAGCCCAGGACAGGGGGCAGGTGTTCAAGGTCATCCTTGGCTATATATGGAGTTTTGATGCCTGAGACTCTGTCTATAAAAAAAAAAAAAAAAAGGCGCACACTGTTACATCGATGGATCTGGCTTCATTTTCCACCCTCTAAACTAACTGTGAGAGTCTGATATTCACTTACTCTCCTTTGCGCCCCGATCCTAAGACCAGCATTTAGAGAATGTTTGTTGAATGAATGTATGCCATATTTCTTCAATGCAAAGCTTTAATTGAATTTCTGTTTTCTAGATCACAAAAGAAGCAAGTAACTGAATATTATAAACAAGTAATAAAAATCAAAGAGAATTCAGACACTGTGGCCACCTGCAAGCTTGTCAGGAAGCAGCTGAGCATCAGCCTCAGCGATACCTTGTGTAAACTAGGTAATTGCTCCCATCTGTTCATGAAAGGGCAACGTTTCCCTGCTTCATCTGCATGCTTTGCTTATTTTAAAAGTGGCTTCATTGAAGCAACTCCTGCTCTATATACTTGCTTTTTTAAAATGAATTTTAAAATTACATTTATTTAGTGTGTGTATATGTGTGTGTGCGTGTGTGCGCGTGCGTGTATGCAGGCATGCATGTAGAGGTCAGAGGACAAATTGCAGGAGTTATTCTTTCCTTCCATCATGTGGGTTCAGAGGATTGAATTCAGATGTGGCAGCAAGTGCCTTTACTCACCAGCTTCGCTATTTTTCTATTGCTGTAAAGAGACTGAGGAAGTTTACAAAAGGAGGCATTTGATTAGAGGCTTGCTTACGGTTTCACAGGGTGAGTCCATGACCAGCATGGTGGGAAGCGTGGCAGCAGATGAGGAGGTGTGGTACAGGAGCTGCAGCTAAGAGCTTACATCTGAGTCTCAGTTGGAGGCAGAGAGAGAGAGGGGGCCTGGGGTGGGCTTTTGAAATCTCAAAGCCCACCTCCAATGACACATCTCCTGACTCTACCAGACAGTTCTAAGAACTGGCCCAGGTCTTCACATGTTTGAGCCTGTGGGGGCCATTCTCATTCAAACCACCACACCTACCAAGCTGTCCACTGGCCCAGAAACTTCAGATTTTGTTGTAATCTAGTTCCCTTCCATTCATAAATCTTTTAATGTTCTTCTCTAGCCGGGGATGGTGGTGCACTTTCTATCATCCCAGCCAGAGATGGTGGTGTACTCCTGTATTCCCAGTCATGGATGGTGGTGTACTCCGTAATCCCAGCCGGGGACAGTGGTGCACTCCTGTAATCCCGGCCGGGGACGGTGGTGCACTCCTGTAATCCCAGCCGGGGATGGTGGTGTACTCCTGTAATCCCAAGCATTTTCAAGAAGGTAACAGGAAGACTGAGAGTTCACAGACAGTGTAAGATGTATTGTGAGAGTTTTTCTCAAAAATAAAAAGCGAATGAAACCTAGAGGCTAGGATTGTAGTCCTTGCTTTGCCTTCAGAAGAACCCACCTTCTATCTCTAACCCTGCAAAGAAAAAGATTATTTCCCATGCCATTTTTCATTCTTTGTGGATTTTTTTTCAGTAAAAAATGATTGCATCAGCTTGGTCACTTGCTGAAGAGAAAAAAAAAAAGCCAAAAATATCTGTCTGAGCAGCAAAAGAATGTTTTCAGTGGATGGATTTAGGGGTGTATGTGTATGTGCTTGAACAAACAGTTTTTTTCTATTTTCTGATAAAGCCTTTCAGGCTGAGGTTTGTGCAGTGTTTTATCTAAGACCAGAAAATGCAGATGCAAAAAATAGAAAAAGTATTTGGAAAAGGAATTGGTATGTCTGCTCTAATTTCTCCACATAGTCTGTTCTGTGACAGTTTGGGTCTCTAGCTTATAGCAGGAATAAATGACATCCATTTACTTCAGAAAGTCGGCATCTGTAACAGTGTCAAGGGCAGAGTTTTATGACTCCTGAAATAAGTCTATACAAAATGGCTCAGGTTTGCAGCCTGTGTTCAATGTGCTGTGATCCAACTTCTTTTTCTTTCTCCCAGCGATTGAAGAAAGGCTATTAGGGGTGAGGGAACACACTCCTATGGCAGGCACCCAGGGACATATAGCAAAGTAGAGGGGCCTCTCTCTTAGGGCTGGGCAACATTTTTAATGTCTCTGAAGGGTCTTCCTCTGTAGCTGAACTTTTCCTGTGTCCCACCTGGCCCATGGTCAGGAAAAATCTCTCTCACCCACCAGTCCTGCAGCCACTTGGGCCCAAATAAACACATAGAGACTTATATTAATTAAAACTGCTTGGCCATTAGGTCAGGCCTATCACTGACTAGCTCTTACACTTAAACTCAGCCCATTTCTGTTAGTCCATATGTCACCATGTTTTCTGTGACTTTACCTGTGTGCCGTAACATGCTGCTCCCTGGATGGCAGGCTGGTGTCTCCTGACTCAGCCTTTCTCTTCCCAGAATTATTCTTGTCTGCTTATTCCACTTATACTTCCTGCCTGGCTACTGGCCAATCAGTGTTTTATTAGACCAGTGTACAAAAGCATTATTCCACAGCATTCCTCCCCTAATTTAGGCTTGTTCAGTTTGAAGAAAGATAGGCTGACTGATTGGCCCCCAATTATTGTGTAACATGTTCTGGTTTGGCCTGGAACTTGAGGAGTGTAGAGTAGCCAGTTCCTCAGCAGGGGCCCTGTTGGTAGAAGAACAGGGCAATAAGGACTTTTTTTTTTAAGCTATCAGGCTTTTGTCTTGGGTGAGGAGGAGGAGGAGGAAGAAACCAGCCATCTTGGAACTTCGCCATCCTTTACCTAGTCTTGGCTCCTTTCCTGTCTCTCTGCCCACCAGTGATTCTAACTCCTCCTTCCTCCTCCCCCTTCTCAGAGGTCCCCCTAAAAGCCATTAGGAGTTTTAGGGCACAGACTAGATGTTTTGAGCTACAAAAGTAGTGATGGGGAGAGTGCCTCGGAGGAGGGTTGATTTAGGGGGCTGTCACCAAACCTAACTGGTGGCAGAGATTCAGGACACGAGGGAGCCCTGTGAGGACAGCACACGTCCTTGGAGTGTGCTGTGTGGGCCAGGCCGCCTCTGTGTCACACAGAACCAGGCTGTTAGTTGTGCTCTAACTCCTCCTGGCCTTGGGAAGCGGTCGGGGCAGTTTTGCCCTTGTGAGAAGAGAAGGGTAGGCAAGAAACTGTCCAGAGAACTCCCGGCAGCTTTGTCACAGCTACAGGAAGATCGATGGCTTAAGAGCTTGAGACGCTTTTCTTAGCCAGTGTAAGTTCAGAGGTCGACCATCGGGTCCCCTGAGCGAACCTTGTGGGGAACATTAAGAGACAAAGCTAATGAGGAAAATCCTTTGACATTATGATTACCGTAAGTCCTGTTTAATAAGGTGAAGCATAAGTGTGCAGCTGGCTGGACTAGTACCAGAACCTTCGTACGAAAACCCTGTGGAAGGGCGATGTCAGGGAAATGATTTCCTCTGTGTCTTGATCAATGTGAGCTGTGTTTACAGATCAAAGTTTAACTGTGAAGTCAGATGCTTGTTAGATGAGACTTCTGTGTAAGGAGCAAACAACAGGAAACTTGGTAGGAGAGGTCGGTTCAAGTAACTGTCCTAGGCAGTGCCTTAGCAGCAACTGATGCCTCTGCCCAGGAACCAGCTGTGTGTCCAGTGGAGAGGACAGTGTGCTGATGTCTCTGTCCAGGCACCAGCTGTGTGTCCAGTGAGGGACAGTGTGCTGATGTCTCTCTCCAGGCACCAGATGTGTGTCCGGTGGAGGGGACAGTGTGCTGATGCCTCTGCCCAGGTACCAGATGTGTGTCCAGTGAGGGACAGTGTGCTGATGTCTCTGCCCAGGTACCAGATGTGTGTCCAGTGGAGAGGACAGTGTGCTGATGCCTCTGCCCAGGTACCAGATGTGTGTCCAGTGGAGAGGACAGTGTGCTGATGTCTCTGTCCAGGCACCAGCTGTGTGTCCAGTGAGGGACAGTGTGCTGATGTCTCTGTCCAGGTCCCAGCTGTGTGTCCAGTGGAGAGGACAGTGTGGTGATGCCTCTGCCCAGGTCCCAGCTGTGTGTCCAGTGGAGAGGACAGTGTGCTGATGTCTCTCTCCAGGTCCCAGCTGTGTGTCCAGTGGAGAGGACAGTGTGCTGATGTCTCTGTCCAGGTCCCAGCTGTGTGTCCAGTGGAGAGGACAGTGTGCTGATGTCTCTGTCCAGGTCCCAGCTGTGTGTCCAGTGAGGGACAGTGTGCTGATGCCTCTGTCCAGGCACCAGCTGTGTGTCCAGTGGAGAGGACAGTGTGCTGATGTCTCTGTCCAGGTCCCAGCTGTGTGTCCAGTGAGGGACAGTGTGCTGATGTCTCTGTCCAGGTACCAGATGTGTGTCCAGTGGAGAGGACAGTGTGCTGATGTCTCTGTCCAGGTCCCAGCTGTGTGTCCAGTGGAGGGGACAGTGTGCTGATGCCTCTGTCCAGGCACCAGCTGTGTGTCCAGTGAGGGACAGTGTGCTGATGTCTCTGTCCAGGTCCCAGCTGTGTGTCCAGTGGAGGGGACAGTGTGCTGATGTCTCTCTCCAGGCACCAGCTGTGTGTCCAGTGAGGGACAGTGTGCTGATGCCTCTCTCCAGGTCCCAGCTGTGTGTCCAGTGGAGAGGACAGTGTGCTGATGCCTCTGTCCAGGTCCCAGCTGTGTGTCCAGTGAGGGACAGTGTGCTGATGCCTCTGCCCAGGTCCCAGCTGTGTGTCCAGTGAGGGACAGTGTGCTGATGCCTCTGCCCAGGTCCCAGCTGTGTGTCCAGTGAGGGACAGTGTGCTGATGCTTCTGTCCAGGTCCCAGCTGTGTGTCCAGTGGAGAGGACAGGGTGCTGATGCCTCTGTCCAGGTTCCAGCTGTGTGTCCAGTGGAGGACAGTGTGCTGATGACTGCCCAGGCACCAGCTGTGTGTCCGGTGGAGGGGACAGTGTGCTGATGTCTCTGCCCAGGTCTCAGCTGTGTGTCCAGTGGAGAGGACAGTGTGGTGAGGCCCCTGCCCAGGTCCCAGCTGCATGTCCAGTTGGGGACAATGTGGACCAAACTTGAGATGATATCACCACCAGATATCAGCATCTAATTGACATTTTAAAAGAGAAATATAATCTCATTTGGTCGTTTTTATAGGATTGTCCAACAATGTCCTAGGGAAGAAGTCCCTGTCCATCTTATATGACTTAACCCTTGCCTTTTTTTAAACCTTCCTACACATTTTGTATTCTTTTAATAAGCGTTACTTAATGCTTAACATAGTTCCTTACTACCTAAAGTTAAGTATTTATATGTTTGTTATTATTATTATTGCTATTATTGTCTATACCTTTTTCTTTTTCTTTTTTCTTTTTTTTTAAATTTATTTACTTATGTATACAGCATGTATGCCTGCAGGCCAGAAGAGGGCACTAGATCTCATTACAAATGGCTGTGAGCCACCATGTGGTTGCTGGGAATTGAACTCAGGACCTCTGGAAGAGCAGCCAGTGCTCTCAACCTCTGAGCCATCTCTCCAGCCCGTCTATACCTTTTTCTAACAGGAAGAGACTTGGTTTCTCTTTACCAACATGGCATTTGTTGAGCAAGCTCACACAGGAGGGAGAAAAAACCTTAGCTAATGCTGATTCCCCTTCTCTCTTTAGAAAAGCAAGCATGGGACCAGGGGTGTAGCATATTAGAAGCTCCGGTCCCATCCCCAGCCCTGAATAAACTCAGCGTGTTTGGGTACACTTGTAATCTGAAGTTCAAGGACATCCTCAGTTCCTTAGTTGAGATCAGCCTGCCTGAAAAATGAAAATGTAGCGCAAGTATGGTTATTAAAGGGATTTGTATGTTAATTACTTCTTACATTCTTATCAGGCAGTTATTTAAATTGTTTGGTTATTATTAATAATTCATTCAACAAATATTTACTGTGCCTTTCACATGTCAACCTTTGTTTTCGTTGCTGGGGAGATAGCAAAGCACAAGACAGACAAGACCAGCTGTGCCTTCAGCTGAGCTCACCTATGGAAGAAGGCTGTCACACAACTAAGTACACAGTTGTTTAAATTGTGCAGTGCTGCTTGGAGACCCAGCTGACACAATGCTGTAGTGACATATCACACCTTAAGTACAGCCAGGAGAGTACTATTCCGGGAAAGTCCGAGTGTACCAGGGGACCAGGCTTCCTCCACTGGATGAGCCAGGCAGGGGAAGTATCCCAGGAAGTGTTGCTGGAACAGAAGGTGCAGGATGAGAAGTTGTTCAGTAAGCAGAGTCCAGGAGTGGGACGGAATGTTTGAGGCTGGATGGAACTGAAAAGGTCCCTATGGCTGGTGTTCGGCAGCAGTCGGGGAGGGGCACCAGAGAAGGGTCTGACAGATCATATTCCTGGGAAGCCAGGGCAGGAAGTGTTAGGAAGAGTCATTCCCTGGCAAATCGTTCACTGAGATTGCCAATGTAATAGTCCTAAATTAGACTTTGGGTCAGCACCACCACGGAGCTCAAGGACCCTTCCCCATCATTCTTGTTCCCACTGTGTGCATTTTTGACTTCTCAAACAGACTGAGAATCCCCAGGGGCAGGGCACTTGGCATTCACTCTGTCAGCATGCTGGCTGAGTGAGGCGCCATGGGTAAAGCAGGGTATGTCCTTTACACGGTGTGCCCTGGGTTATCCCATCGAGATGATGGTGCTGCTCCTAGCTAACAACACGGAAGGAAACAAATCAACCCTTCTCTCCCCCACTGAAAGCAGTTCTCCTTAGCTGACATTCTAGATTGTTTTAGATTGTGTATTAACAATGATAATTGCCAGCTTGAGTGTCTTGGCATCTTCCTTCTAATTTTATGATTACAGTAGGCGAACAAGTTGAATACAGTTTAGTTTTCAACGGGATATGAAAAGAGGGGCTTCCAGTAAGTTTTGATAATTAAGGTTTATTTTATAATCACGATTTTTTTTTGCATGAGACAATAATAGTAAGGTTTAAATGTTAAGATGTTGCATCTGTAGGAAGGTGGTGGGTCCTTCATCTTCCACCTGAGATCACTTTTGTGAGGCACTTATAACTAAATTGAATCTCTTTTGTTCATTAAGCCTTCCTAGCTCCAGTTTCAAGTGCAAGCCTTAGCATAACAAAGCTGTAGATCCCAGAGATTTCAGCAGGATTGCCAACTATGACGTGAGGCCTTCTGTGATCTATGTTCTGAGCTCTCTCTGGCAGGCGCAATCTCATAGCTCTTTGATAAATGCTGTAAACTCGCTATTGAGTGGGAGGAAAGAATAGAAATGTGCCTTTCCTTTCCCATTGTGTAAGCTGAGTGCTCTGCACTGAGCAGTTTATTTTGGATGGAGAATGACAGATGAACACAATGCGACCTCCCTCTCACTGGGCTTCTCTTTAAGAGGAAATGTCAACCCTCTGGGTCAAGTTCAGAAGGAGGAAATTAATTGTGCCAGCGGGTGACTCTCAGCAGGGAGAGGCAGTCTCTTTCTGTCATTTGATTTCAAAATTCTCACCTCAGCCAGAACCCTCTGCTGACAGAAGTTGATCCTTTGATCCAAAGTTAGTAACCCAGACAAACCTTACATTTTCGTTTTGACTTAGGTATAAATGTCCACCATTTAAAAACCCCAATTTTTTAAATGCTTCATAGAGTCTCTCTCCACCTTTAAGAGTGGACTCTTGGATTAGAAGTGGATGTCATTTTTTTCTTGAAATACATGGCCCACAAATTCTAGTTTGGGTTTCTGAAGAGTGAGGCAAGTGTGCTTCAGTCTCTGTGACAGATCCTGAGACTGCCACCTGATGTCCTGTCTCTACGGTGGTCTTGCCTGCTCATACTTGGAAACAACGAGTTAGTTGTTTTAGCATCTCATGGGAGTGAATCTTTCTAAAGCATCTAGTCTAGTTTTCATAGGAAGCAATTCCTTTTCATCCCAAGTCTCATCTGTTACTTGGTACTTAACCAAATTACTTAGAGTAATGAACCTGCCTGACTCTGGCTCATGCTAGCACCTAGCTGGCTGGGAACAGAAGCCTGGCTGTGGAGAAGAACTAGCTGCAGACACTTAGTGTGTCCTGGGTTTTGTAGAGGAAGTGAAGGACCTGGTAAGGGTCTCCTCCCAGATGTACCACACAGGTGGATTCCTTCCTAGTGATATTACAAGTTTTTAAAAAACTATTTATTGGCCCGGTGATGTGCTGCAGGCCGCAGGAATATATCATAAGAACTCAGCTGGTTATGGCAAAGTCACTACCTGGAGGGATCAAGGATTTCCTCCAGGGGAAGCCAAATTCCAAGGAGTTTTTGGTGTTACTTGGCTTGTTATATATCAGCTGTATTCTGTTATGAAAATCATGTGTGCCTTCATAGTTTTCCCAATTGACTTTTCCCTAAGAAGGGCTAACAGTGTGGACTGATCACTCTCTGGACATACACATTCCAGGTATTTGGAGAACAACCTCAGGAAAGGCTTTCTCTGGAATCAGATATCTCCCTTGGCCACTTTCAAGGACTAGCAGTAATAACAGTCCATATGCAAGTCTCCTGATTTAAGATAAATTCCACAAGGAGACACTGCCTAGGTCAGGTGAACATTAAGTAATAGCTTTACACAATTTAGCTCAGACCCTTCTTTCTTACATCCTTACTAACTTTATAGACCTTTAACTCCTTACCTAACCACTTCTAGGAATATTTAGATAACTTTCTGTGCTGACAGCTATGCTCAGCCGGAAACCCAGTTCAAGCCTCCCTGTAATTATCATCATTGGCAGCATCCGGCCAGGTCCATCCCCAGATGGAGGAAAGTACCTTATCAGAGATACCTCTGTACTCTCTAAGAACAGACTTAAGCATCCAGGCTACCTGTCTGAGAAGGCCTGGCGGATGTGCCAATTAAGCCTTACTTCCTCCTTTCCCAAACCTTACCTCCAGTTCCAGATCTCCCTTTAACTATCACCAGAGGCATCTAGCTGTACACAGGTTGCCTAGCGACTGAGCACACTTTCCCCCACCCTGCAGAAAAATGCCAGATAGCTTGGACAGATAGGAGCCACAGGAAAAAAAGACAGTTTTATTTTCTCCCATTGACCTAGCAACTTATAGATTCTTAACATTTTCTACTAATCACATTTGAGAGTTTAATAGTTGAGCACATAAGATCCCTCTTCTTAGATATTACCCGAATTTAGCCTTTAGTTAATTCATTTCCCGATTGGTCACTTCCCTTTGGGGTTGCAAATAATGGAAGAACTAGACAGGTAAGAACTTGAGAGGAACAAACTGAGATGGGGAAGAACTAGATTGAAGGGCTAGAAGAGAGTACTAGAGGAACGAGATGGAAGATGAGGAAGAGCCAGATGGGGAAGTACTAGCTGGGTAAGAACAAGCTGAAAAGGACCTAGATGAGGCAGAATTAAGATGAGAGAATTAAGATAGAACTTAGAGGGAGCAATAGATAAGTATAGAGAGAAATAAGGCAAGATAGGAGCTAGGCATGAGAACAGAACTGAAGCTGTGTATAAAGGATATTATGCCAGAGGAATTAAAGCAAGTGGACTATAGAGCTTGGTGTGCTGAGATTCTATTTCCTGAAAATAGTCCTCACCGTTAGTAGTTCTCTCTCCTGAGCCCCTGGGATGTATAATATTAAGGCTGGTCCTGCAATATTATACAAGAGTGATGGTGGCCCATGTCTTTAATACAGTACTTGGGAGGCAGAGGCAGGCAGATCTCTGTGAGTTTGAGGCCAGCCTGGTCTACAGAGAGAGTTCCAGGGCTACACACAAAAACCCTGTCTCGAAAAACCAAAAATTAAAAGTATTTTATTTATTTGTGTGAGTGGGTGTGCCTTGGGTCTGTGGGGGTCAGAGGGCAACTCCCAGGAGCCACTTCTCCACCTCCATCAAGCTTGGGGTCAAGTGTCTTTCCCCACCGAGCCATCTCTCCGGCTTGATGACGATGATTTTGACTCTCCTAAGGAATACATGCAACATGGAGAAGAGTGTCCTCTTTCTTGCTTGTGGAGTTATGTCTGGAATCGTGGTGACTGAGATTCTCAGCAGCACTATTTTCTGAGCTTGTGGACATCACTGCCTCAATTTTTTTTCACTGTCCAGAAGGGGATAATAATGTCTGCCCATAGGACTATTCTAAGGATTTAATGAGATAAAAACACCAGCAGAAACAAGCAACTAGGTGTTAGGTTCTCTCCCCACCCAGAGCAAAAGTTGGCTGTGGGAGAAGGCCCAGAAATTCCTCAGTAATTCACATTCGCAGGGATGGTTGTCTTCTCCCTGGGTCAAGAGGACTGATGAAGCTAACCCAGAGCTGATACCAGCTCCAGAGAAAGGTCTGGGGCTAGTCCAAGGCAAGGATCCTGATCCTGGAAGTTACCTGCTGACAGAAAGAGAGGATCAGGTTGTGTCAAAGGACACCAAGGTCAAAACTATAGCTATGGGTCTGCCTTGGGTCCCAGAGGAAGGCCCTGGGGGTCAGGCGTTGGCTTGGAAGAAGCCTGGGCAGCAGGCCATGAAGCAGCAAAGCTGTGCCTGTGAAAATTTACCTCTGTATCACCAACCGAAGAGCTCCTTGGAGAATGAACAGTGTCTGCAAAATCTGGAGATGGGTAACCAGAGCATCTCCCAGTGGGTCCTACCTTACCAGCTCCATGGGATGTTTTGTGTTTCTCCATTTTTTCCTTTTGAGGCCAGTTAAAAATCCCTGGAACTCGGCATCACACTGAGTAATGGGCATGCTACTGTTCTTGAGAGGGAGGCTGAAACATCATAGGGCATCATGGGAAAACTCAAAAGCAAGGACAGAGCTGCAGATGGCTAAGCAGATAGCCCCCCAAAACTTACAGAGAAAGCAGCAGGCGGCATGGCTTAGGGTAGAGAGCCGCGGGGAGAATGAATGCAAGTAGGAGTTAATGATGTTCGTTACAGTCCAGAGTGAGGGGCCAGTGCAGTGGTCAGGGCCAGTGCATCGGTCATTCAGGGCCAGTGCAGTGGTCAGGGTCAGGCTGGGGTGTTCTACCACCAACCAGACCATGTCTACGAGAGGCGTGGAATGGACATGCACTGGAAGCCCATGGCACCCCTTACAGAGGTACGGGAGGGAGGGAGGGAGGGAGGGGGGCGCTTTCTCCTTCACACTTGGGTACACCTTCACGTGTGAGCCACAGGTATATGGTACTGTGAGAAAGACTAAATGGTAAAGAAAGCAAATGACGGCACGCAGCTCTTACTGGACTACAGACAGATGGCGACTACAGCCAGGTGCCTTGTAATGAGCACAGGCTCCTGGGTGTACGTCCGTGCTCACAGCCCTCACCTCCCCAGCAGTCTCTATCACACGGCCAGGTCAGTGTCCTCCCGGCACCAGCTTTACAGTGCATTTGTAATCAAGGAAGCATGTTGTGCATGGTTTCAAATGCCACCTGTGTCACCTGACCCGAGAGAAACGAAACTCTTTAAGCCACAAGGAAGTTGTTTTTCTACTCTAGAACTATCTAGAACCGCAGCTGTCAAATGCTTAGTGTGTGTGTGTGTGTGTGCGCGCGTTTGTGTACAACGGAATGCAGGGCCTGGTGCATGCTGGGCAAGCTCTCTCCTGAGGGGCTCAAGCTGTGCTTACTGTCTCTTTAACTTAAGGCATTGACCTGGTCTCATCTTCCTTTTTCTGTCTCTTCCTCCTCTCATAACATCAACATCTTCATTTCTAAAGAGTGTAAGTCAGCTTCTGCCCCTTCTTTCCAGGCCCAGCATCCTCTCATTTGTATCTGTTTCTTCACATAAGACGCAAGTGAAATGCTTTGGGCGGGATATTACGACAGACGGTGTAATAAACGCTCTCTAGTTTCTTTGAAGTGTATAAAGTTGGTAATTAAGAATTCTAATATTCCTTTCCCCTCCTTCTCTCCAGCAGGCCAACTGTTGTCAGGTGACGTCTGCCATCACGCCATGATGGAGGCCGTCAGCTATCTGTACAGGTCACTTGATTTAAGGTCCACTCACCTGGGGTCTTCCCACGCTTCCATCCAGGGAATACTGCAGTGAGTTTCTGTTGCCTGTCTCAGAAAGTAGACCTTGTGATTACCTGTGTGAACACACAGCCACTTGACACGTTCTGGTCTTTTGCAGCCTTCTAAGGGAAATCCAGAGGTTCCGAGGCAGGAGGTTTTGGCCTCAAGGCATGAGCCAGCTGCACTCTGAAGGTTCTAAGAATGGCTTTCTATTATGGGAAAACTTGTCTAAATTAAACTTCTGCAGCGCTCAGAGTTCGGACACGGTGAACACTGCAATGTGTATGAATGTAAGTAAGTTGCAGCGAGCTAAAAGCACAGAGCCAATGCCTCCTCCGGTTTCAGATAAACCAAAATGTTTTCCTGGCAAAGGGAGGAAGACTTTGATTCCAATTCTGTCTGCTGGGGAAAAGACCCAAATATGGAACGGTCCAAGAAAGCAAACTCCAAGGAAAAAGAACTATCCTGTCAAGACATTGTCTGTGGGTGAAAAGAATGGCTTAGTCAAACTTTCAAAGCAAAGAGTTTTTTCTGCTAAATGTGAGCGTGGAGACGGACTAGTCACCGCGATTTACCGTCGGCCCCCGAGAGCACCTCTGAGTGCAAACGACCCCTGGCAATCCATGTCCGAGCTTGTGTCAGAAAAATGGCTCTTTCACACCCCACAGCACAGCTTTACTCCCCAGAAATCTGTTTTCCCAAGAAGATCTCAAGTAGAAACAAAATGGTTGAGGATCTCAGATGAAACCGATAATGAATAAAAACCACTTTGGGCTCTTTTGTATTTAAGTTTTTCTCAGTCTTTTTGAAGTTTTATGTGTATGCGTGTTTGTGGGACATGTGTGTACATGTTTGTGTGTAGGCCAGAGGTCAATGTTGATGTTTTCCTCAATCGCTTTCCCCCTTATTTTTTATTTTTTCTCTATGTAACAGCCCTGGCTGTCCTGGAAATCACTCTGTAGACCAGGCTGGCCTTGAACTCAGAGATTCTCCTGCCTCTGCCTCCCAAGTGCTGGGATTAAAGGCATGCACCACCACCTCCCAGCCCCCCTTGTTTTTTGAGATAAGGTCTCACTGAACCTAGAGCTCACTGGTTCTACTAGACTGGCTAGTCAGTGAGCGTCAGGGATGATGAGGTCACAGGGACAGGCTGTCACGCCTGGCTTTTTATGGCGGTCCTTGTGTGTGACAGGAAGCTCTTTAAGCTATTCCCCTAGCATCTATTTTGGATTCTTTCATTGGATATTTTCTTTTAAACACTTAGGAGTGGTCATTATCCAGGTCTGGGGATTCTTAGTCCCTTATAATGTTATGTCTGATTTTAGTTAAAAAGAGCAGGTTTTTAAGTGATCCACATTTCTATGGGAAGCAGAACAATCTTGATCCCATAGTCCTATATTCTTTTTTTTTTTTTTTTTTCCTGGATCTCTCTCTGTAGACCAGGCTGGCCCCGAACTCACAAAGATCCGCCTGGCTTGCTCTCTCTCTCTCTCTCTCTCTCTCTCTCTCTCTCTCTCTGGAATCTTATCAATTTTAACTTTATTTTTACATTGCTAGAGTTTATCTATTTTGAGTTTAAAAAATTTTCATCTAAGCAAATTGATGATTGTTATTACCAAAACTTTTTATTAATATATTAAGAAAAAATAGGAATTGAAATGCTCTCAAGTCGTAAAGTAAGCTTTATGTATCAGAGCCCATGAATTTGATACTATATCTATTTGAACATTTTATTATCCTCCGTTTTATCAGTGATTGGTAAAACATTAACCTGTAATAGTTAAGGATTACTTTCCAGCTACCCTTATCCCTACCACTCAACAAAATTATTCCTAGGAAACTCACAGAAGAGGGGACTCAGCTGTGTGACTTTACCTCTGCTGTGCCCCAGTTTCATTAGGTATAAAATTAGAGACACGGTGCTTACCTTTCAAGATAGTTGAGAAAATTGTATGAGATAAAATACACTGGACATCTTCCGCTGATGGTTTTTATTATCAGTCAGGAACTAGCTTAGGTGTCATCTTCTTACACGAAGCAGTTGACCCTTCCAGCCCACAATTTAAGAACCACGACTGTACCCCACCTATTTCACATGCGCCAGCTATTCCCCCTAATTTACCTCCCACTCAGCGGTCACCATTGGGTAGTTTGGGAATTCCTTGGGGCCCAGTGCTTCTCGGGCAGGTCATGGGTGGATGATAGTCCTCCAGGAGTCCGGTCTGACTCAGCGCACACAGAAATGGCGCCCGGTGGGGCGGCTGCCGTTTATTGGGCTTTTAGTGGAGCTACAAGGCATGGAACAAGTGCAGTTAGCAGGTGAGCTGAGCAGGCACTCAGCGTGCTGTGAGCGTGGGCGGGAGCCTGATAATCATGTCCAGAGGACCTCTCTGGAGGTGGGAATCCAGCTTTCCAGAGGCAGTGCAGCGAAAGGAAAATGTGAGTGTGCTTTATACCTATTAGAATCTTCAGGGGGTGGGATCTCGCAGGCGATTTTAGACCTTGTGTGGGACCTCGGCCCAGCTACCCTTTAAAGGGCAGGTTTGGATGGGCTTCAGGACCGTCTCAGACGGGCACCTGAGATCCAGGAGATACCCGCAGAAGCCATTGACACGGAGTGAAGTCACCTTCCAGAGGCTGGGACCAGGGCAGGGGTGTGTAGGGAGTACACTGTCAGAGCCACCACAATCGGGGGCCGCCACGGAGGGCAAGAGGAAGGTAGCGCGGAGTCCTGCGGGCGGCGACAGGGTCGGAGACGAATCCCCCCAGTCCATGTGGCCTCAAGTACCACTCCCCCGCCACCCCCACGCCTCGCGGGGTCAGGAAGTGACCGCAGCAGACCGGGCACTTAAGGCCCCGCCCCACCTCGTTTCTCCAAGGCTTCTCCGCCTCGGACTTAACCCAGCCCCGGTCCCACCCCATTTCCCCAGGTCCGCCCCTGACCCGGCCTCTGATTAGCCCGCCCCCCATCCCCGTTTCCCTGCCCCTCCTCCCGCTGTTTCCCCTCAGGCCACGCCCCTGACTCCGCCCCTAATCGATCAAGGACGGTCCCACTCAGTCTCTATAGGCCGCATTCCTTACTCAGTCCAGCCAGGCCCCGCCCCTGACTCCGCCCCAGGCCCCACCCACCCCGCGGCCCCAAGCCCCGCCTCTGACCCCGCCCGCCTCCCGCTCCCGTCTAGGCCCCGCCCCCACATTCCCAGGCCTCGCCTCCGACTCCGCCCAGGCCCCGCCCCTCGGAGGCCGGCGCTCGGGTCGCGAGGCCGCTGGCTCAGACACAGGGATCGCCGGCTCGCGTCCCGGAGCCTCCCGGCGCTGGCCGTCCGCGCCTCTGGCTGCTTGGAGGCGGCATGGCCACAGTGGCCGCGGTGGCCCGCGGGGCCGGGGCGAGGGCGGCGGCGGGGCTGCGGGGCGGCAGCGGGGCTGCGGCTCGGGGACGGCCGCGTGCGAGCTGCGCCCGGCGCCTGTGCACTGCCCCGGCCGCCGTGGACATGAAGCGCTACCTGTGGGAGCGCTACCACGAGGCGAAGAGGAGCACGGACGGTGAGTGCGCGCCCCAGCCTTCGGGGACGCTCGGTCCCCGCACCCTACCTCTGCCGCGCGGCTCCCGCGGAGAAGGCGAGTCCCCAACTTCCCAACTCGTGCTTCCCTTGCCCCTGCCGGGAAAGCTGTTTTCATACCCGGGGATGGTTGAGCCGGGAGTGTGCATCGGAAGTGCTCTGGGTCGCCGCGAGGGTTCCAAGGGCGTCAGTCGGAAGACGTGACCCCAAACACCGTTAGGTGTTGTCATTCACCCTAGGAAGGATAGTGGCAGCCCAGCCAGCTGCCGCGCTGTCCTAGACGAGCTCCGGCGCGGGCGGCTGGGTCAGGACGCTGAGCCGGTTTCCTTTGTGCAGGATGGAGTAGGGTGAAATGCTCTGTTTGAAGTGGGGGTGGGGGTCTGGTTATCCACGGCCCTCTGCCAGGAGGAGAGGAGTACCTGTGGCCAGGTGAATAGAGAATGAGCTTGGCTCCGCTAGGAAGCGGGGAGGAACGGAGAGAGGAGAGCCAGACTGTACCAGTGTCAGGTATTGATAACTGTCCCTGAATCTCCCATCGCCTCCAGACGAGGGGGTCGCGTCCAATATGTTGTGGATTGCAAAGGCGAGACTCGGGTGCACGGAAGTCGCCTGACCAAAGACTGGTTTTGACCCAGGGTCGGGAATCCATTGTCCTGTCTGTCGCTTTGTGCTTCTTCCATGCTGTCGATTGTTTGGAACCTGGAGTAAAGGGGCAGTGAGCCGTACGCACCTGAAGCTATCTGAGGAGACTCGGGATTTAATATCGATTCTTTCGGGGGCAGGCGGTTGGGGAGAATGGCACGGCGGGATGGGGGTGGGGATTTGGTGAGGGCACCTTTTGTGGGATTTTTAAGATCCGTTTGCATCTTTTGGCCAGAGGTCAGTTCAAGTGAAACAAACCCACTTGGAATAATTTTCACAGCATGTTCCGAGATGTCAGCAATGTAGACGTCTATGGAAGGGTGGCCTATTGTTTTTGGCTTTCTTTTGCCAAGAGTTGGATTTCGAACCTGTTTTGTGGTGTGGTAGAAAGAAGATTTGCTTTGGAGAGGTTAGGAATTACAGACCTTAGAGATAGAAGATAGAGAAGATTATCTAAGCGGACATTTGACCAGGCAAGTTCCTTGAGATGTGTAGCCCAGGCTGGCCTTAAAGTCACCAGTCTCCAGCATTATCCTCCCAGTGGGAGCTACCATTCCTAGCAAGTTTGTCATCCCCCGACCCCCTCCCCTCTGCTTCTCCTCCTTTGGGATGCTCAGCAGATCACAGCCACTGTAGGGGGTGGAGGAAGTGACTTAGCACCCCTCACCTGCCATGCCTCACCTAGTCTCCTGCTTAGGGCAGTCCTATGCCTGGCCTTGAACAAGTTACCTAATCTCTCAGCTTCAGTTTCTCTTCCTAAAATGAAGCCACAAGCTAAATAATGTCTCCAGTGTTACAGGTGTGCAGGGACTTCAGGTACACAGTATGCTGATCCCCTCACTATGGGTACATGGTATGCTGGTCCCCTCACTATGGGTACATGGTGTGCAGGTCCCCTCACTATGGGTACATGGTATGCAGGTCCCCTCACTATGGATATAGGGTATGCAGGTCCCCTCACTATGGATACAGGGTGTGCTGGTCCCCTCACTATGGATACAGGGTGTGCTGGTCCCCTCACTATGGATACAGGGTGTGCTGGTCCCCTCACTATGGATACAGGGTGTGCTGGTCCCCTCACTATGGATACAGGGTGTGCTGGTCCCCTCACTATGGATACAGGGTGTGCTGGTCCCCTCACTATGGATACATGGTATGCTGGTCCCCTCTCTATGCCACAACACATTCACAAATAGTTCCTATGTCGCCCCTGAAAACGCAGGGACTTTTAAGTTTGGCTCTGACTTCTTAGTCTCTTTTGGGTGCTCACCTTCCCTACCTTCCTCCAGCCTATGTCTGTGACCTTTCAGCGAGCATGTGTTAAGTACCCAGCAGTGGGTTTTAAGGTTGCTGATTCTCAGGTTCGTGAGTCTGGGTGGTGAGGTTCCGTATCTGTTCACCTGCCTGCCTGTGCCCAGCTGTGGACCAGCCTGACATGGATGTGGAGTCCAGGAGGGAGAAGTGACAGCCACAGACAGCAGAGCAGAGGACTGACTGGGGATACAGGAGTCCCTCCCTCTCCTCAATTATCCTCTCAGGATAAAGTGGTTTTACTTTCCCATTTCCTGATTCTGACAAAAGAATTTTATTTTCTGGTGACTTGATCCCTTTCATTAATTCAAACAGTTCCTTCAGGTACAATCACTTCTAATGCCTGCCAGGCGAGGAAGGGCTGTAGCTTTAGGCTTTGTTTTAATACATTCTTTCCCAGTCTTTTCTTTGCATTTTAACTGAAATTTGTTAAATGTTTTTTTTTTTTTTTTCAGGTCAGTTTTGGATATACAGAGAAACCTGTAGTTTCTATAAAGCCTACAGCTATTTTCCATTCCTAGCCTTTCTTCTCTTCCCTTCCTTCCCTTCTCCTCCCCTCCTTTCTTTTTCTATACCTAACAACCATTTTCTGTGCTGGGATCCCATCTAGGATTGCACACTACATTTAGTTGTCTCTTTAGGCTCTGTTGACTCGCACGGTTTACCAGACTTGCTTGTTTTTCTGTGACAGCGACAGTTTTCAGGACTGGTCACATTTTAAAGCATCCCGATGGAATTTATTCCTGTTTTTGTTTTAACTGGAGACTTGGAATCTGGTACTGTTTCCTTTGTCCATCTGGTACTCACCGTCCCCACCTCTGTACTGTTTTAGCATCCCATCTGGAAGTCAGCTCAAAAAGTTCTTTGTATCTTTGGGACATGAAATGTCACACCATAAACCCTGGCAAGAATCTAGATGCTGGAGGGGAAATGGTCTTCAGCAGGGTGCAGAGGGGGCAGCTTTGCCCCTGGGGACACTTGGTTAAGTCTAGAGACCATTTTATTTCTCTCACTGTGGGTAGGGGCAGTACTGCTGGCCTGTGGTGGGTAGAGACCAGTACAATATTTTTATAATAAAGAGCTATGTGGCTTCGAGTATCAGTGGTGCTGGGCTCAAGATCCCTGTACTAGAGTTCTGAGAAACCACTGGTGTGCCAAGGGCTGGATGTATTTGTGTGAGGATTGTTCCTGTTTTCTGTGTATTGTATTTCGGCTTCTCTGTGTGTGCATCAGGTGATTGGTCTGTTTTCTTGTCTCCAGAACAGAGGCAGTCTTCCCCAGAGGGGTAACTCCAGCTTTGGATTTGGATAACTTGTGGATTTGTTGTTATTTTCCTTCCCTCCTTCCTCTCTCCCTCCCTTCCTTCCTCCCTCCCTCCCTTCCTTCCTTCCTTCCTTCCTTCCTTCCTTCCTTCCTTCCTCCCTCCCTCCCTCCCTCCCTTCCTAACGAGTTAATCAGAGAGCTAGGCTGATTAGAATAAGTGCCCGCCCACCCTCCCTCCTTCCCTCCCTCCCTCTTTCCTTTCCTTCTTTCCTTCCATCCTTCCTCCCTCTCCCTCCCTCCCTCTCTCCCTTCCTAATGGAGAGCTGGGTTGATTAGAATATATACCCTCCACGCCTCCCTCCCTCCCTTCAAATCCATAGTGGAAGAAGATAAACCGTGGAAGCAAAGCTGGGGATTACTGTGAAGTGTTAGGAGCTTTATTCAGAGACATGGAAAGGTTTATTCCAAGTTCTGGGTTGAAAGAATTGGATAATCCATCAGAAATTAGGTATTTGTGAGGATGGGAGCCAGTTCAGTTGAGAGCTTCTATGCAAGCATGGGGGGCCTGAGCTCTGACCCCCCAGAACCCACATAAAAGCTGGGCATGGTGGCGTACCACCAGCTAGCAGGGTAGGCCGACAGGAGGGTTCCTGGGGCTTGCTGGCCAGACAGGTTTGCTAAAAAACAAACAAACAAAAACCCCCAGGGAGCTCCAGGTTTAGTGAGAGAAGCCTTCTGAAGGCAGCCAGGCAGAGAGATAGAGCAGGCCACCTGGAGTCCTCCTCTGTCTGGCCTCTGCACCAGTGCACATGGAGCATGCATCCACCGGCACGTGCACACACACAGACATATACCATACACACACGTGCATGTGCACACAGACATACACTACATACACATACACACACACACGTGCACATGCACACGTGCACATGCACACAGACATACACCACACACACACACACACACACATGCATGTGCACACAGACATATACCACATACACACACACACACACACACGTGCACACGCACACAGACATGCACCACATACGCGCACACACACACACATGCACATGCACACAGACATACACCACACACACACACACATGCACGTGCACACAGACATACACCACATACATGCACGTGCACACACACAATTAGGTGTTTAGCAGGGACTATTTATTGATGCAAGCAGAATGGGTTCGAAATAAACATGAGACACAAAGATAATTCTCACCGTATATAAGATGCTACACAATAAGTACCGACCACACGTACATTCCTCAAGGAGCTGCTGCGGGTTAAAGAGATATTCTTGGATAATTGACAAGACTTACATCTTGTTAGTTTAGACTCCCCATCTCTGGGACTCTGCTTCACAATCTTTTGAGAGATACAGCTGTTGAAATGGAGAAAAATATCCACACGCAAAGTTTTTTTTTTTTCTTTTTTACAGCTGAGCTTTTCAGTACTAGCTTTAGAAGCACACCAGAACCTTTAAAAGGCATAAGATTTTAGGAAAAAAGATGTTGATATTTTGTTTCCTGAATAAATTTGCTCTTGAAGCCCCAGTTTTGCATTAATAGCTCTATTTTGGGGGTTCTGTACTTTGGAATTTCTAATAATTTGTTTAGTAAGAATACATGTTACTAATATTGGATGGTGCTCCATTGTCCAAGCAGAAATGTGCTTTCTTATGCAGATAGGAATGGCAGAATAGGAAGTCAGGAGCCCATAAGAATCTGGAGAATCTTTGTACTCTATCCTAGATAAATAGGCACATTTGCACTATTAAATTACACTTACTTGGCAATTGTACACACACGGGCCATTTGTGTGTGATCTCATTCTTTTCCTGGATCATCTCACCCCATTTCCCAGTGCTGGTTTGGTTTTCTGTTGTTCTGAACACGTAAGAAGATGCACACCATGGATGAGAGTGGCCGGCAGAGCTCAGCATAGGTGCTGTTTGCTGATTGAGTTTGTACCTAACTGGGATGTGGATGTTGGATCCAACCAGGGCTTTGTTCATTTTACAGAAGCATTCTGCCAAGTGGGCTACATCTCCAGCCCAGGAATGTTTGTAGACAAGCTTCTCAAATGATCAGTGCCACCAAGGCTGTGAAGCACTGATTCATTCATTCATTCATTCATTCATTCATTCATTCATTTATTGTTAGCCTTGGCTGTCCTGGAACTCACTCTGTAGACCAGGCTGGCCTTCAACTCAGAGATCTCCCTGCCTCTTCCTCTGGAGTGTTAGAATTGAAGGCATGCACCACTACCACCTGAAGTACTGATTTTAAAAATTTAATTCTTTTGTCTTCAAAGGCTGTTAACTGAATTACCATTTAATTTCCCTTAACATTTTGTCCTCTTCTCTACACTTCTCAGGATGCCTTCCTTAGTGAAAGAAACAAATTCACCCTCTTGTAGCATAGGCTGGCCTTGAACTCTTTGTGGTGCCAAGAATGACCTTTGAACTGATGTTCCTGTTTGTAAATGCTTGGGATTAACTTTGTGCATGCTAGGCAAGCACTCTCGACTGAGTCCCATTCTCAACCCTAATTCCATGTAGATCATTCAGCTACCTTCAGTAGCTACAGTCATTTCAGAGACTCGTGGCCCTCAGTGGTAAAAGCCAGGCTACAGATGTATTATTCAGTCGAAGAGATGGTTCAGCAGTTAAAGAGCTTGCTATGCAAGCAGGAGGACAGGAGTTTGGATCCCCAAAACCCACTGTGAAGGCAGGGAGTGTAGGAAGACTCTCACAATTCCAAGAAAGTGGAGATGGGATTCTTAGAGCCATATAGCATAAGCCGGCCTCAAACTCATGATCTTCCTGCCTTAGCCTCCTAAGTGTTGGGATTACAATCCTTTCCCGCCATGTTAGGCTCAGATTACAGACAGATGTTGATTAAAGGTGATTTTTAAACACAGTAATGCTGTAGATTACGTGTCTGCCCATGAGGCTGAAGTCAAGAGTGATACACCAAAATGGGGTGAGGTATTGGTTAGGGGTGAGGCTGGAGAGCCCAGGGAGTGTGAGGCTGAGGAGCACAGGGAGGGTGAAGCTGGAGAACACAGGGAGGTGAGGCTGGAGATCAGAGGAGGGTGAGGTTGGAGATCACAGGGAGGTGAGGCTGGAGATCACAGGGGAGGTGAGGCTGGAGATCACAGGGGAGGTGAGGCTGGAGAGCACAGGGTGAGGGTGAAATTGGAGAGGGGGGTGAGACTGTAGAGCGGGGTGTGTGTGTGTGTGTGTGTGTGTGTGTGTGTGTGTGTGTGTGTGTGTGCTCTGCCTGCTTCACAGTGGAGGGAAGTGCCTGGCCCTCGGGAAGCATCCTGTGCTGGTGCGATGCCTCCCAAGGTCAGTGCTGGCTTGCTCGTGCATGGTCAGCCACATCCTCACTGTCCTTTCTGAAGTGACCGTATATATTGTAGAGAAAGGGAGGGAGGAAGAGAAGAGTTTCTGAAAGCTTTACAATTTCCCAAATGTTAAAAGCATGTGTTTAGTTGGTTGAAGAATCCTGCTTCTTCCAGTGTGTCTTCCATGCACCAGCCGGGGCCTAGAAGACCACGGTCTCGTTTTATTAAGTGCATAGACGGGGTGAGTGGGGGGTAGCTGGTTGAGGCTCGGCTTTACAGGAAAACTTCCTAGTTAGTGAGTTGGTCCTGCATAACTTTTTTTTAAACTTTATTATTATTGTGTGCATATGTGCCGTCACATGCACATGGAGGTCAAAGGATGACTTTTGGGAATTGGTTCTTTCTTCTACCTTTATGTGGGTTCTGGGTGGTGGAACTCAGGTTGTTCCGGCTTCCTCAACGATTGCCTTTACCTGCTGACCCTCTCCCTGGCCCAGCTCATCTTTTTTTTTTTTTTTTTTTTTTTGGTTTTTCGAGACAGGGTTTCTCTGTGTAGCTTTGCGCCTTTCCTGGGACTCACTTGGTAGCCCAGGCTGGCCTCGAACTCACAGAGATCCACCTGGCTCTGCCTCCCAAGTGCTAGGATTAAAGGCGTGCGCCACCACCGCCCGCCCAGCTCATCTTTTTAAGTTTCCTGTGGCTTTGAGGAACTGTTTCATGCTAAGTGAACTGATCAAATATTGACGTAAAGCCTGAATACAGGGCTGAGACTGTGGAGGAGTTGGAGGAGTACTTGCTTAGCATGCACAAAGCCTCGGGTTTGGTACCTAGATCTGTAGAAAACCTGGTGTGGGGCACACGCTTGCGATACCAGCACCCTAGCCAGAAGAGAGTATGGAATGCCCTAGGATGGTAGTTATAGATGGTTGTGAGCCTCCTTGTGGGTTTCGGAATTGAACCTGGGTCCTCTGGATGCGTAGCAAGTTGCTCTAGCAAGTTGCTCTTAACTGCTGAGCCATCTCTCCAAGCCCCCCTTTTGTTTTTTTGAATAATATATGTGAGCAGCGCATTTAATAGCAGAGTATATCACTTTTACCCATTTAGGACTCATTGATTTAATGCTTTTAAAAGATTTATTTTTATTTTATATGTATCCGTTTGCCTGCCTATATGTATGTGCACTATGTGTGTGCCTGGTGCTGACTGAGGCCATGAGAAGGCATGGCCTCTTTTTATAGAAAATGATTTTCCAAAATAAAAAAGCTTAGAATATCAGCATAGTTTCATAGTTTCGCAAGTTTCTGTGATGTGCAGATTAATACAAGAGTTCTGGGTTTTCCGGTTGATTCTGCGGTACAGACGTCACACAGCCTCTGGGAAATGCCACCGTATGCCGAGGGTGAAGAGAGTGAAGCAGCAGCCAGCCGCTGTGTTTGGCTCTTGTCCATGAATCATAGTCTGCACATTGCAGGGTATATATACATTTGTGCTCTCACAGCTCTGGAGCAGGTCCCTGGGCTAAAGCCAAGCTGGTAGTTAGCAAGGCTGCCTTTTCCTCTTCTGGCTCAGGGGAAGAGTGTACCCCTGCCCTTCTAGCTTCTAGAAGCTTCTGGTGTTCTTCTCCACCCCCCTCCCCCTTTGGTTTTTCCGAGATCAGACAAGATCGGGTGCATTCAGGGTGGTATGGTTGTAGACCCCCTTTGGTTTTTCAAGACAGGGTTTCTCTGTGTAGCCCTGGCTGTCCTGGAAGTCACTCTGTAGACCAGGCTGGCCTCGAACTCACAGAGATCTTCCTGCCTCTGCCTCCTGAGTGTTGGGATGAAAGGCGTGCGCCACCCCCACCCAGGAGGTTCTGGTGATCTTTGCAGTCCCTTCCATTTTCACAATGGAAGGTAATGGCTGACTGAAGCCTCCTCACACCTCACTGCCTGACTCCTGCCTGGTTTCCATCTCCACACCCAAGGATCCTGCAATTACTTACGTTCGGGCCCACCTGGGTAGCCAAGGATGCTCTCTTTATGTCTGAAGTGCAGCTCTACCCACCTCCCCTTTTTGAGTCACGGGCTCTAGGGATCACAGTGGGAAGACTTTAATTAGCCATTGTTTTGTTTGCTACAACTCAGTGGTGTGAGAAGTTTTTGAGGCAGGACAGAAAGATGGAAAATCTTGGGCATGACAAGGAAAGTAGTCCCTCCACCCAGGAGTTGGACGCCTTTGGCCAGCAGCAAGGTAAGAAGAGTTCCAGCACAGGCTAAGGCCTTTCACCTTGTCTACAAACCTGCAGGTCTCTAGGAGACTCACTAGAAATGCCATTTACAGTAAAAAGTACCTCCCGAACTCTTTGTACAGTTGCTCCGGCCCCTTGCTTTTCCACATCAGCTTCTGTTTCCATCCCAGGCTTCTCCAGAGCCACTTCACTTACAAGAGAGATGGGGTTTCTCATATCAACTATGATATTTTCATAGTTTCATAGTTTCATAGCGGTTTTCTAGGTCTGGACCTACCTTTTTGCAATGCTCTCTGACCACGTGAGCCAAGCTTTAAAGGGCCAGGCTACCTGCGGTGATCACCTGGACAGGAAGGGGCGGTTGCACATAGTGAGCATACAAGTCGGCCAGAGAAAGTGCCGCAGCATTGGCCCATGCACTATGGCTCCCAGAAAATGTTGCAAAGCCCTTCTATGAGTGTGCAGGCTCCTCCTGTGAGTGTGCAGGCTCCTCCTGTGAGTGTGCAGGCTCCTCCTGTGAGTGTGCAGGCTCCTCCTGTGAGTGTGCAGGCTCCTGTGGCTCTGCTAACACATGGCGCTGGCAGCTGGCTCTGTCCCCCTTGGGTCTGTGAGAGCCGAGCTTATGCCCATGGGTACAACCCAGGAGCTGCATTTACTTACCCCAGCTCTGGGAAGTTGCTGGGCTGAGCTGTGGCGCCAGCAGAAGCAGCAGCTGGTGTGACCTCTCCATCCACTGGAGCACCAAATGTGTCGGACCCAGCTCCCAAATGATGACACAGAGACTTTTTTTTTTTTTTTTTTTTTTTCGAGACAGGGTTTCTCTGTGTAGCTTTGCGCCTTTCCTGGAACTAATTTGGTAGCCCAGGCTGGCCTCGAACTCACAGAGATCCGCCTGGCTCTGCCTCCCGAGTGCTGGGATTAAAGGCGTGCGCCACCACCGCCCGGCGACACAGAGACTTCTTATTAATTATGAAAGCTTGACCTTAGCTTAGGCTTGGTCCCAACTAGCTCTTAAAACTGTAATTAACCCATTTATATTACTCTGCATTCTGCCATATGGCTTGTTACCTCTCCATCATACTGTATGTCTGACTTGCTCTGCATCCCGAGCACCGCAGATTCCTCCCAGACTTTCTCTCTCTCTCTCTCTCTCTCTCTCTGGAAGTCCTGCCTATCCTCTCCTGCCTAGCTATTGGCCACTCAGCTCTTTATTAAACCAATAAGAAGGTGCCTTGGCAGAGATACATCTTCACAATGTACAAAAGGATTATCACACAACAGAGTAGGAAAAAGAATGGACAGACGTTTCTAAAGAACCTACTGTGTGGTTGGCATTTGCCCACACTGAGTGCTTTGCTGGCATGACTCTGGCCTGGATGCCTTATCTTGGTTGCTTTTGAGTCCTCTGCAGATGGGAAATTTGCCTCTTGGAGTTCCCATGTTAACTGAGACCATGACTGTGAGGTTCCGCAGTGTGTGGCTTAGGAAAAGCATCGATGTTCAGTCCTTTTCTGTCTCCTCTGGACCCTAGTGACAAGCCTGCTGAGTGTTTCATCTTTGGGTATCATTGGCTCTGTTTTCTTCCAAGAAACTTTGCCCCTTGAAGTTAAGTATCTTTTCTCTTGAGCGGTTAAGTTTACTTTGTATTAAATGACGTACCTTAAGATTAAATTGTCATCAGACCGTTACATTTAATCCCATTTCAATGCAGTTGTGTATGGTTTTATTTCCGGAACTTGAGGAAGCGTGATGGATTTCTACGGAGCGGTGGGAATTATAGATATTACAGAGTAATAAGGGACAATTTTAACTTCCAGTGGGAGTAGTATAAATGTCATGTGCATTAGCAATTTTTTCTAGATGAATAATTCTATTTGTCATGGGTTGCTTGTCCCTGGAGATGATGCAGAATCCTAGTGGGAAAGCAGAGTTTCTCGTTAGATTAATAGAAGAGATATAAATGACGTCATCTGCATTGTTTCCCCCTTCCCCCTGCCAAGTGCCAGCCCTTTGTGTCCCTTGTCAGTGTGGTATGTGCTGATTTCCTCACCGACAACCTGGGCTTTATAACCAGTAACTCTTGCCTCATTCCCTGTGTGGTGCTGACACACAGGAGGACTGTAGGTGCTAAAAATCCTGTGGTTAGCAAGTAGGAAAACCAGGTTATAAAAAACACTGCTTATTGGATGACCTCACTTGTAGAACATTCCAGAGAGAAGTGTGGGAATCTGACCCCCAAACTCAGCAGGGGCAGAGGGAGAGAGAGAGCTGCAGCCTCCAGGGTTGAGGGGGTGCTCCTGGTCTCTTTGGACCTCCATACTGGCTATGCAGCTTATTGCACACAATTTGCACCTCAGCAAAGCTATGAAATGCAGAAAGCCTCTGTCTGGCCTGGTTTGCTTGTTTTGAGGCGAGTACCCGTGCCAAGAGGTGGGCGGGACCATGAGTCAGGCGGCTTGCCTTGGATCAGCCACTGCAGCTGCTGGGGGGGGCAGTGTCCTGGAAGGAGCTGGAGTTTGTGTGCTTGTCCCTTCAAAGTCATTTCTTAGAAGGGTTGAGACGCACTAGCAGGGATGGTGATAGAAACAGCCCCGCACTCTACAGTACGCTGTGTGGGGTGGTTTTGTCTAGTTGTAATCTAATCCAGGTGTGGTAGTTTGAATGTAAGTGGCCCCCATAATCCCAAAGGGACTATTAGGAGGTGTGGCCTTGTTGAAGTAGGTGGGGCCTTGTTGGAGGAAGTGTGTCACTGTGGAGGTGGGCTTTGAGGTCTCTTTTGCTCCAGCTTTGCTCAGTGTGACACAGAGACCACTTCCTGTTGCCTTCTGATCAAGATGTAGCCAGTACCACGTCAGCCTGCACACTGCCATATGGGCTCCCCGCCATGATGATAATGGACTGAACCTCTGAAACTAAGCAAGCCACCCCAATTAAATGTTTTTCTTTATAAGAGTTGCTGTGGTCATGGTGTCTCTTCACAGCAATAGAAACCCTAACTAAGACACTAAGTGTTCTCAGTCTACAGTGGGATGTAGGCTAGACTGAGCTATGTCTTTCAATAGGTTAAATGTATTAAACGCTCCCGGCCCTCTAATGCTGAGGATTGATCCAAAATCTTATAAACCTTATAAGTGGTTTGAAAGTGTCCAAACGATGAGCCACTCTTCTGGCTGGCCACATGCATGTCAACTATGGTATTTTGAACTTACCATGAGCTATAGGATTTTATCCTTTTCTAAGCCAAGAACATTTATCTTAAATCTTTTGTTGATTTACAAATATAGAAATATACTGTGGGCCAGACTTGGTGACTCACACCTTTAATCCCAGCATTTGGGAGGAAGAGGCAGGTGGAGTTCTTGGAGTTTGAGGCTAGCCTGGCCTATATTAGTTACAGTTCAGTCAGGGCTACATGGGAAGACCCTGTGTCAAAAAATTAAAAACAAAAATAAAAAATAAAATAATTGGGCATTAATTCCTTTTCGGTTGCTGTGATAAAATACCACGACCAAGGCAACTTAAAGGAAAAGAATTGATTTTGGGTTAGGGGGAGACAAATCTGCCTTAAAGGGGAGGAAAAGAGTTGATTTTGACTTAGGGGGAGACAAATCTGTCTTAAAGGGGAGGCATGGCCAAGGCATGGCAGCAGGTGCAAGAAGCCAAGAGATCATATCTCAACCACAAGCACGAAGTAGAGAGAGAGAACTGGACGTGGGGAGAAGCTTTGGGTCTCAAAGCCCACCTCCAGTGACATACTTTCCCTGCAAGTCCTCAACTCCTAACCCTCTTCAGTTAGCGCCACCAGTTGGGGACCAAGTATGCGGATATATGAGCCTATGGGGGACATTCACATTCAAACCACAACATATTGCATACCACAAAATATGTGACCTGAACTATTAATCTTACATCACCCCTTTTCCCCCTGTGTAGACTGGGCATAGTACTGGAGCCCTGAAGTAAGTGCGGTCTGTGGCCTTGACTTTACGTAGTGCCTCATACAGAATGTAAATACACACACGATTGCCGTCCACTAGGACAACTGGGTCCTTTGAGCACTGCAAAGTTCCACAGAGAGTCGGGTGGTGTATTGGGAAAATGAGAGGCTCCGTCCACTTTTTGTAACTGCTAAACTTCGCTAGGGAAAGGGTCTTGTCTCTTCAGTAAGGCCTTTTGAGTTTATATATTCTTTTTCTGCCCTGCCCCCACCCCAGGAAAGAGCCTAAATCTGGCATACGACCAAAATTAAAAAAAAATATAGCTAAATAATTTTGTTTTATTTGTGGTGTTGAGGTCAAACCCAAGGTCAAACCTTGATGCTAGGCAAACACTGTACCAGTGAGTTCTATTCTCAGGCTCTCTCTGTAGCGTCCAGGCTAGTCTGGAACTCTCGATCCTTCTGCCTTAGCCTCCCAGTGCTGGAATTACAAGCATGCAATACCATGCCTTGCATAACTAAATGATTTATATAAATTTTTTCATAAATAAAGTTAAATCATAACATTCCATCAAAAAAGTGTCCTCGCCCTGTTCCTGGGGTTGTGGCCCCCGTTCATTTGAACTTGAGAGTTGTCCAGTGTGCTCCAGCTCCCCTGTTTGGTCGTGCTGTGTTAGTAACATGCTTTGGGGTCCTGAGCTCGGGTGTCTGAGATGAGCATGTCTCCCCAGTTTCTGCCTTATTAAAACCACTGTAACAATATCCATGCATACATCTTTATCCACATCTCTGTCTATTTCCCTAGCAGAGATTTCCTGGAAAGTGAGAGAGTGGGTCAGAGTATGACACTCTTGGTGCTGATGGACAGGTACCTTCCAGAAAGTTTGCCAGGCACCGTTTTCTGTTCTGAAACTGCCTGGAGGCAGGTTCTAATCCCCAGCACCAGCACCATCTCTGCCTCTATCATTACCAAAAGCAGAGTACTTCTGGACAGCACACAGACAACATAAACAATAAGAACATCCTAGAGCAGTGGGTCTCAACCTTCCTAATGCTGCGACCCTTTAACACAGTTCCTTATGCTATGGAGACCCCCAACCATAAAATTACTTTCCTTGTTATTTCATAACTGTAATTTTGCTACTGTTTGAATTGTAATGTAAATATCTAATATGTAGGATGTCTGAAATGTGACCCCTGTGAAAGGGTCGACTCCCCAAAGGGGTCGTGACCCACAGGTTAAGAACCGCTGCCCTAGACTCTGCCTAGAGGAAAATGATGTCTTATTTTATTTCGTTGCTAGGGATCACCTGCTTACCATAGAAAAACATGTATGTGAATCAACCCAGTAGACCCTGTGCGTTCTGCCCTTCAGAGAATGCAACTGTTAACTGTTCTCAGAGGATTTCATTCACCTTTTTAAAGATCGGGCTGGCTGAAACGTTTGTTGATTAGCTTTTTTAATTTCTTTTCTGTGGATTTTAAAATCTATCATCTGTGGATTTTAAAATCTATCAAGGATATTCTGTTTTATTTATTTATTTATTTTTGTCTAATATGCCCGTATTTTGTAAATCTGTCGATACTTTGCTTTTCAACATATTCTTTGGATTTTTAAAAATTTGATACTTGGGAAGTTATGTCCTATTCATAAATTTTTATATCTTTTAATGTTTGAAATGTTTTTCTTTTTAAAACTCATCACATGGCATACGGTTTGCAACATTCTGTGTGAGAAAACCTTCCTCAACATTCTTTCCATGTAGCATATGTAGAAAGGCAGACATTGGGCTGGAGAGATGGCTGAGAGGTTAAGAGCATTGGCTGTTCTTCTAGGAGGTCCTGAGTTCAATTCCCAGCAACTGTATGGTGGCTCACAACCATCTATAATGGGATCTGGTGCCCTCTTCTGATGTGCAGGCATCATCCATAATAAATAAATAACTCTTAAAAAACAAGAAAGGCAGTCTTTGACACAGACTTAACAGTGTGTGGTGGAGTCACAGACCACAGATCACCTATTCTGCTGAAGTCAGTGTGGAAGGAAAGTTTAAGATTGGAGAGGTGGGAATACATTTAATTCAGAACAAAAGTTTAAAATTTTGAATAAGAATTTTGAGCAGTTGAATATCCTTGAAAAGCAATTAAAAACTTAAGCTGACTTAGTTTAAGACAAAAAAAAAGTTTTGAAAGAGAAGCAAGTTACAGTGCTTGTCCGGGTGCACAGGCCCTGGGTTGGATTCCTGGCACCACAGAGATAAATTGAGAGAAGACATTTTGCCGGGCAGTGGTGGCGCATGCCTTTAATCCCAGCGCTTGGGAGGCAGAGCCAGGTGGATCTCTGTGAGTTCAAGGCCAGCCTGGTCTACAGAGCAAGATCCAGGACAAGCACCAAAAAACTATATGGAGAAACCCTCCCCCGAAAAACAGAAACAAAAAACAAAAAACAAAAAAAAAAAAAAAAGAGAGAAGGCATTTTATGGGCTGGTGTAAAGCAGGACATTGAGGTGACGTCACCGGGTCCCTCCCTCTGCTTCTTACCTTGCTCTTTGCTCCTGGTGTCTTTCCAGCTTCTTGGTAGGGATCCCTTGCTCCTCTGGATTTATGCTTTCTTAGGCCCAGACTTGGAAGACAAAACAAAACAAAACAATGATTCTTCCTTGAAATTACCGAACAGACCCAGAAATGCACCTGCCTGCCAGGATGATTGGCAGGGGAAATACACGACAGTTGTCAGAAGGATGTCCTGTGCCTACTTGGAACTCCTCACTGTGGTGGGCCGGCCATGTCCTTTCCCCCTGGAGTCAGGACTGGAACCATACTGAGACCTCACATGTGGTGTGCTCAGAGGGGCAAGTTTCTCCAAGTACTGGGAGAATGGAAGGCTCTGGTCAGCTGTTCTCACAGACAGGTCAGCCCACCTCCACGTGGCTGCGTGGCCTTCCACACTTCTGTGTCTTGAGGCATCTCTATCACATCTGCCACGTGCTGCATTGGAAGTGATGGGTGCCACCTGTTGTGACTTCTCAGGAACTGTTGGGCAGAGCTGACCAGAACCAGGAATGGAAGAGAAAGGGAGGAAATTAGTAACCTCCCTCCCTCCCCTCCTCTGGTTGGAGAGAGGGGCCGGCCGGACAGGCACAAGTTTGAGATGGTGAAATCACACTGGCTGAGCACCAAGAGCCAGAGCCCACAAGCATTGCTTACCCCCGGCAGCCATGGGACCCTCATTCATCAAACCCACCTTCCTGGCACATTCCTGTCTGGTTCCTGGAATAATGCCAGGGAGAAGTAATATACTTCCTCATCTCTTTCTTTCTTACTGTCTCGCTCACTCCCATTATATGTACGTTTATGTGGGTGTTCAAGACTTGTATGTGCGTGCTTGCTCACGGAGGCCAGAGGTCAACATCCAGTGTCTTCCTGGATCTTATTCCCACCTTAAATTTTGAGACAGGGTCTCTCAATGAACCCGGAACACATTGGTTCGGATAGACTAGCCACGGGTTTTAGGGATCCAGTTCTCTCTCTGTCTGCATGCAATGTTGGGGTTTCAAATACCCACACCGTTGCTTCCAGCCTTTTATATGAGTGCTGGGGGTGGGGGTGTCAGTCTTCCTGCTTGAGTGGCAGGTACGTTTACTGACTGAGACATCTCCCCAATACCCACTCGGTCAACTTTTACAACTCTCTAGGCTGCCTGCCCGGTCGCTGAATGCCAGTCACCTTGCCTTTTGAGTAGATGAGGAAATCCCTTGATGCACCTCAGGCCATGGCTTTCTACTTGGCACCCTCCCCACATTTGCTCTGTGACGGTGACAGCCCTGCCCGACTGAACGCTTTTTATTGATGGAGAGTCATTGAGCGTCTCTGAATATAAAGGGGACAAACAAGGTTGACCCAACTGTGCTTCCCAAGTTCAGATCTTTATGTAGTTTAAAATAGTTGCGTGAATAGAGGGAGGATAACGGACTCTACCCAGATTTTGCTTTTCTTCATTTTCTTTTCTTGTCAGCAGTGAAGACAGAATTTAGTCAAGGAATGATGTTCTGAGGGGGGGTCTTAAGAAAAGCAATTCAGAAGAATGGTGCAGCTGCTAAGAAAACCAGTGTGGGACTTTGTCAGAAGTGTATAGTAGAGGGTCGGAGATGGCCCGGCCGGCCAAGGCGGCCTAAGTTAGGTTCCCGGGGCCCCGTGGCAGAAGAGACCAGCCTCCACTCACTGTTAGGAGAGGGGAGGAAATGGTGAGTGCTTCACCGTGGATGGACCTGGGACGTTATGTGAAGGACAGGTGCTGAGTGACCTGCTTCTGAGACATGCTGAAGAGCAGGCAGACTCCGGAGACATGGCGGAGTGTGCTGCAGGGGTGGGGGCGGGGTGTTACCTAGTGAGTGTGGTGTTAGTGTGGCGTTTCAGTGTTGCGAGAGAGAGCTCTGGAGCTGGATGGTGGTGGTGGGAACCCGGGGGAGAGAATGTACTTGAAGCCACCAAATTACACTTACAAATAATTAGGATGATACATTTTGTGACAGGTGTAGTTTATCATCATACAGCAAGAAACCACAAGGCCAAATCAAAACAGAATGCTTACAACTTTTTTTTTTTTGGGGGGGGGCAGGTTTCTGCCACTGTGTAGCCCAGGCTGGCCCGCCTTGGTACACTTACCCCAGCTTCCTGAGTGCTGGGATTGCCAAAGGCTGTTCCCCAGTGCTTTGTGGAATCGATTAGCAGATAGAGGACCAGAGACCACCCAGTGTGCTGGGGCTTCCCAGTACCCCGCATTGTCTGCCGGGGGACACAGGTTCCAGCTCACGGTGGCTTGTGGGGCTCTGACGACCAGCTTCAGAGCCGCCTCTCCACTTCCCAGCACCAATTGTACACGTCACTGTTCTCTTGTGTGCAAAAGGGGTTCGCTTTCTAATCTGCACCCGCCCCTGTTCCTGCTTGGTGTGTGTTTGTTGTTTTTTGGTTTAGGTGTTTCGAGACAGGGTTTCTCTGTGTAACTGTCCTGGAACTCGCTCTGTAGACCAGGCTGGCCTCGAACTCACAAAGATCCGCCTGCCTCTGCCTCCCGAGTGCTGGGATTAAAGGCGTGCGCTGCTGCTGCCGCCGCCGCCGCCGCCGCCGCCGCCGCCGCCGCCGCCGCCACCACCACCACTCTGCTTCTGTTTCTACTTTTGCAGAGTTAGTTCCATGACTAGGAGGGGCTTTGTATTCGTGACATCACATTTTGGGTGACATTATTAGGCTTCTGACGCTTCCCCTTGTGCCTGTGTTCATGAGAACGTGTGACACAGCCAGGTGTTGAGGTGGTGACACTTAGGTGGGGTCCAGCTCTGGGGAGCCTTGGGCAGCTCTGTCGCGCTGACTTGTGGGGGTTTTCCGTGCACGGTGACCCCGTTTCAGGTAGTGAAACAGGCTTCCTTGCCAGGCTTTTTGTAAATATAAGCCTGAATGAGAGCAGGCTGTTGGAGCTCCCCACACAAAGGTCACTTGTGAAAGAGGAGCTTTGGGTTCCTTCATAAGCAAGCCTGCCTCACCTACGTCATCTGGATGATCCTGTCACACTCAGAAAATAGCATCACCCACAGCAGCCCCAGTCACATAGCGGGGATCTTTGGTATTAGACACCGAGGAGCTTGGCTTCTGCCCTCCGGGGTGAGTTCTCCTGGGTGAACCGTCGGCCTCCTATTTTCTTCAAATGTCGGTTGATTTGCTCTCCTCAGACCTGCGCCACATTGGTGACCAAAAGAACCTCTCACCCCGTCACCCTGAGACCCAAGGCAATTGCCTTGTTTTGAATGGGGGACGCTAATGAAAATGTGTCGTTTTTTTTTGTTGGGGAGTAGTGCAGATTCAGTCCCATGTGAAGTGTCAGCGTGAGCACAATTGTGCTCATTCCTGCATTCACTGTCGCTGGCCTGGAGACTGCGGGGTGTGAAGTGTGGTTTTGAAGTTGGTGGGTGTGGGAAGACCATATACCAGGGATCTAGCTCCCAGGGCTGTAGCTGGGACTCTGCCCCTAGCGGGGGGTCTGGTCATGTGACTGGAGCCATCACTAGGTCTGGGGAGCACCTCTTGATTACCCAGGTGGCCCCTTGGCCACTACTGTGCTGCTGTTCATAGAAATAAAAATAATAGATGGACTCCATTTGATGTATTTATGTTTTTGTTTTTAAGAATATTGATCGGCTGGGTGTGGCAGGCGCATGCACACACACACACACACACACACACACACACCACAGCACACAGCAGAGTCAGAGCTAACTTGTAGGAGTAGGCACTCTCCTTCTGCCGGGTTCCAGGGATCACAGGCAAGTCTTCAGGGCTTTCGGCAAGTGTTCCTGTCTGCAGCCACCTTGCCGGTCCTCCCGTTGATTTTAGAAAAATGTCCACTGTTCACCATTGCAGTCAGATCCCATGATTTGGGGGAAGGGAGTTAAAACACAGATTCCGGAGCCAGACTTCTCAGGTTAAATGCTAGTCTTCTTGGGTGGTTGTGTGGCCTTCAGGAAATGATGTGATTTCTCTGTGCCTCGATTGAACTCATGTAAGATAACAGTATGCACTCCATGGGCTTGCTGAAAGGATTAAGTGAGGTAAGTCTTTGTGACTGCATACAGGACATGACGATTATTAACTTATTAACTGCTGGCTGCCAGCTGCAGCACAGTGGTGTGCACTTGTGATTCCAGCTGTTTGGGAGGCTATACCTAGAAGACCACTTGAGCCCAGAGGTGTGGGACCAGGCTGAGACTTTCACAGAGTTGACAGCTGTTCTGATGAAGCCGGTGCTGGTCCCAAGTCATAGAATCCAGACAGGTTGAATTTTGTGAGAGTGTGTGGTGGTTTTGCCCTTAGCTCCAGAAAGCCCCTGCCTCAGCACTTGGTGCCCTGTGAGCTGGTTCCCGTGGAGTCTGATCCCGGAAGTGGGAGAAGGTAAAAGAATACAACCACATGTCCCTTTAGTGTAGGACGGTCTGTGTTTGTCCACGGTCAGCGCAGGAGGCTGCTCTCCAGGGACTGCTAATGGCTGCCTCGATGAGTATTTCCTTTCTGTCTTACGATACACTGTTCAGTGTCTGATCTGAAACGCCCCTGAAGACCCTCCAGGGAGCCCCGGAGCCCGAGATCTCACGGGTTAGTTGATTTTTCCAGTCCATTAGACCACAGAGAGATCGTGTGCTTCACCGCAGCATCTCAGCACATCTGACAGCTTCGAGAGGCTTTCTGTTTTTTTGTCATTTGGGGTAGGAAATGAAAAAAAAAACCCACAAATTCTCCATTATGTTCTGGGAAAGCTATCAACATGGCTGCGGGATGCTGTGTTCAGACAATCTACGGTATCTGAGAATGATGTCGAGAGGTGGAAGCTGGGTGTGGACATGGCATATGGCACTAGTGCCTGCCACTCTCCTGCTTTCTGAATTCACTCTTGTTAAAAATCATAGGTGGTAGTAACCCATGGCTAGAGGTGAATTACTTTCTAGGGGGATAAAAATAGGAAAGTATGCCAGTATAATACAGAAGTACGGTCACTAGCATTCTCTCTTCCATCCTAAGATCATTTTTTCAGTGCTGGGGATCAAATGGCCATGTGCATGCCAAGCTTGCACTCTGCTCTAAGCCACAGCCCTCATCTGGCAGCACAGACTGTGGTAACCATTCGTTTGAACTCGCAGACATTGCAAGGTAGAAAGAATTTGTGGAATCCCTTTAAGAAAGCGTAAAAGTGAAGTGATCGCAGTCCCTCAAATGGAGATTGAGTGCAAAACTGCTTTTGTGTGCAGTGGACCCCGACGGTGGGTGGGGTGATCCCACCTCTGATAGATCCTCTGCTCACCACATACTGGGTTGGTTATGGTGCACACATTCAATACATATATCGAAGTTTTATGTAGATGCGTAAGGTCGCAGTCTGAGTCTGCGGTAATGTGAACTTGTGGTTGAATAGGAACTTCAGAGACTGCCGTATAGGCCTGTGTGTCCAGTAAGGTCAGCCTTATAGGATATATACAGAAAAGCATTGGTAGCCAATACATTGAATGTTAGCTAGCTTCCTTCCTTCCTTCCTTCCTTCCTTCCTTCCTTCCTTCCTTCCTTCCTTCCTTCCTTCCTTCCTGATAGTGAGGTGTGCTTAAATTCCACGATGTATACTTATAAAATCTGTAACCAGCATACATTAAAAAAAAAAAAGGTCAGTCTCTGTGACATTGGAGCACATGTTCTTTCTCAGGGACAGTTGCATTGAGATGTCATGTAGATACCTTTGAGCTCACATGAAGACTCCCAGGATCCCCACCCATGGACTTCAGTATAGTCATAAAAGGCATTCTGCCATGGCCATCAACACAATCAAACTGAGAATATTTTTACCACCTGGAAAGAAAGTCTGTATTCAGTAGCAGTCACTTCCTCACCCATCCGACACAGCCACCAATCTGCTCTCTGTCCCCACGGACCTACCTTTCCCCTGCTCATTCTCCCCTCCTTCTCTTCTTCTCTGAAGCGCTCTCCCTACGAGCTGCATCCCTGGCCTTGGACCTGCCAGTCCTGAACTTCACACAGATGTGTAAACTGCTCCTTTGGTTTAGAAGCCATCCAACCCCTATTCATGCCATGAGATAACGGATTCTTTTTTTTCTTTGCTCCTAGAATTGGTTCCTTCCATCATGAGCAACTTGCTGAATCCAGATGCCATTTTCTCAAACAACGAGATGAGCCTGTCGGACATTGAGATCTACGGCTTTGATTATGATTACACCCTGGTATTCTACTCCAAACATCTCCACACGCTCATCTTCAACGCTGCTCGGGACCTTCTCATCAATGAGCACAGGGTAAGGCCGCGGAGACCTCTCTGTCCTCTCTCCCCTTGACCCCTTTGATGTGTGCAGAGTACACAGTCTTGTGCAATCATGGCAGGCGCTGCACTTGTACAGAAGCCCTGCAGCGAGTGCCTGCAGGGTGAATGAGCAGTTTTTGGTCCGTTCCAATTTTCCAGGTGACTCTTACTTATCTAGAACCTGGTTGCATTCATGTATGCACATGTGTGTGTGTGTGTGTGTGTGCATGCATGCATGAGTGCTCATGTGTGTGCAGGCACATGGATGGATGCAGGTATGTGTACAGGTGGGAGTCAGAGAACAACCTTGGGTGTCATGTCCATCTCGCTTAAGACAGAGTCTCTGATTGGCCGGGAAGCTCACCAACTAGGCTAGACTGTCTGGTCGGCAAGCCCTGCCCTCCAGTTCTGGAATTACAAGCATGCCCTTTAAACGCACTATACTACCCAAGAAATGTGGCTGTGGTCTCTGTCTCCAACCAGAGCCCTTTGCTCTGGTTCCGAAGCTCTCTGTGTGCGGAGCGTTCTGTCTTTGGTGGTTTTCACTGTTGAGCTCTTCTGCCCATCATTCCCTCTTCTTTGTTTGTGCCTTTTATGAGCCGTAGCCTGCTGTGGATGCAGGAAGGGTCATAGGGGGTGACATGGACATTGTTCTGGAGGGCATCAGGTACTGGGACGGTCAGTTGTGAAGCTATCTATCTGGTAGACTCCTGAGACACAAAGCAGAGGGCTGAGGAGGCACAGCAGATAGAAGAGTAGCTTTTTCAGGGAGTTGGGGGAAACAGCAGAGGGGTGTAATTCAGTCTGGTTGGCCAGCAGAGGTGGCTGGGATGTGGTGAGTAACCTGGAAACCGAGGTTGTGAAATCTGCAGTTTGTCCCCTCTCAGATGTAACTGTAAGGGAAGTGTGATCAGTGTGGAGAAACCATCCCCCTGGTACTTGATCAGAGGGGCCAAAGTTCCCATTAGTTTAGATCCTGAACATTTGGTGAAGTTTATTTTCTGCTTTTATTTCTCAGTGGACTTAACCAGTTATGTTGTCCTGATCCATAATGTGGAAGTGGCGTTTGGCAAAAATACCCTTTTGTCTTGTTGCTAAGCCCGAGCATCAGCTTTCTTCTGTTTTAACACTTTTTGTCAGCCACGTTTCTTCATTTGTGCTACTTCAAGAGGAAGAGACCCTGAGTAACCAGGTAGCTCTGCCTTCGCTGCCCACCTGCACTGTCCTTTAGCAGGCACTCGGAGATGGCTCTGGATGGCTGCTGACTTTGTGCTGGCCGGCTGCAGTGTGCTCTGAGCGTGTGTCACTTGGCACCCAGGGTCCTGTCCTAGTTTCCTGTCTGTTCCGTCCCCGACTTCTGGCTGAGTGCTGAAAGCGTGTATTCCCCAGCTGATGGCTTGGGTAGCTTCCTTTGTGGCCCAGATCCACTCATCCATGTGTCTCTGGAAAACAGGTTTAAGAACAGCGCCTCCCTCGGGGTGTTGTGGTCATTACGTGAGTTGCTGTGTTACAGACATTTGGTGTCTAGAAGACACCCAGCGAGAACTAGTACCAGTACCGTTGTTTCTCATCTACACAGCCCGCCTGCTTCTGCGCTCTGCTTTAGAGACCACAGGCAGCAGGAAGCACAGTCAGATCTGCACTCGGGTCTGTCTGGGTAGAGACTTTGTCTCCAGCACTCCCTGCCGCCCTTCAGAGCTTTAATGCATTTCTGCCCTGGGGTTTTGTTGTTGTTGACATGAAAATTAAAAGATCCATGAAAACCGTAACTTATGAGCATAAAACTTTTATGAAATCTGGGAGCAGAGAAGAGCGAGCCAGTGGATAAAGTAGAATCATGATTGACAAGCCACTACGTTGGAGATCACTGACGTCTCATTGTATCTATTTGTTGCTTTGATAACAATCATTATAATACTAATTGTATCAGGCATATTAATAGAGCCAGGGATGCAGATGCGGTTTTTCCTCTTGCTCTGATCACACAAGCACTTCTTCCAAGAGGTGTTGGTTCATTCTTCCTGCCAAAACCTCCTGAGCTCACAGGGCTGGAAAGGCATCTGTGTTTGGGATACACAGTGGTAGAACAGTCAGTTTGAAATTTAACCTCCTTTCAGAAAGCAAATATAAAATGTTCAGCTCCTTAAAAATTACCTTTTTATTTTTTTTTAAACAAGAATAATTTTTCATAAAGATAGAAATAAAAAAAATCGAGTAATAATCCAGTGCTTTCATTTCCTATGTCTACTAACGAGCAGTGGGACATTAGAAGAGCTCTTATCATCTTCCAATTTCACGTCTTTGTAAATGTCTTCCTGTGTGTGTGAGGGAGTGTGTGTACATGTCTGTGCGTGTGTAAGCATGCTCATGTGCGTGTATGCACATGCACACTGTGAGATAGCCTGAGTTATTCTCTGGAATGCTGTCCACCTTACTTTTATATTTTGAGACAGGGGTTATCTTAGTCATTGTTCTTTTGCTGTGAAGAGTCACCATCATGATCAAGGTGATTCTTATAAAAGGAAGCATTTAATTGGGGGGCTTGCTTATAGTTTCAGAGGTTTAGTACATTATCATCATGGCAGGAAGCAGACAGGCATGGTGCTGGAGCAGTGGCTGGGAGCTTTACATCCTGATCTGTAGGCAGACGGGCAGATGGAGGGACGGAGGGACGGAGGGATGGATGGGTGGACGGACAGACAGATGGACACACACACACACACACACACACACACACACACACACACACACACACTGACACACTGGGCCTGGCATGGGCTTTTGAAACCTCAAAGGCCAACCCCAGTGACACACCTTTTCCAACAAAGCTATACTTTCTGATCCTTCTCAAACAGTTCCACTAACTGAGAACCGAGCATTCAAACATGAGCCTGTAAGGGGCATTCTCATTCAAACCACCTCGGGTCACCACTCGGCCTCAGACTTGCTGTGTGGCCTTGAACTGCCAGGAGCCACAGGAATATGAAGTAGAAATTCAGCTGTATATGGTAAAGCTGTACCTGGAAGACTCAAGGAATTCTTCTGGAGGAAAAGCCAAATCTCAAGGGGTATTTGGTGTGCCTTTTAATATATCAGCTGTTTCCTGCTATGAATTTCATGTGTGCTCTCATAACTTCCCCAAGAATTTCTAACAATGGATTTTATCTGAAATACTTCTCAAGCATCCAAGACCAAAACAGCAGACAGAATAAGCATTTCAGGCCATCTGCTGATCTCCTGAATTAAGGTAAATATCCATACGGAGACACTGCCTAGGTCAGGCGGAAATTAGGTACATAGCTTTGTTTCTTGTGCAAATTAAGCTCAGTCTAGAACTTCCCTTTTGACATTTAACTTAGAACAAAAGGGTTTTTTGCACACCATATACATCAAGCTGAGACACAGCTGTCTAGAGATCCCCACCCTGCCAGTAAATGACACAGCCGAGGTACTGAGACAGTTAAAGCCCCAAAGAAACATAAGCAGTTTTATTTCATTCATGATTTATACTAACATTATAGACTAGTTTAATAATTTATACTAATATATAAACTAATAATTTATACTAACATTGTAGACTCCTAACACTTTACATAACCACCTCTAGGAATGTAGTTTGAGCACATAAATTCCCTTTTTTTCTGATATATTAACCGATTTTAGCTCAGTTGACCTCCTCTTTTAACCACTCCCCTTTTGGGTTGTAAAAGAAAGCCTGACAGTCACTGCCTGAGAAAAACTCTTATCTGCCTTGATGACCCTGTAAGGATTCAAGCCTGGTGACCTTGCCTTAACCACAGCATGCTATTGCATGGGTGTATAACCGTAAAGCTCAGAAACTTGGGAGAACTAGATTGGAGGAGAACTAGAAGGACAAGATGGAAGATGAGGAAGAGCCTGATGGGGAAGAACTAGGTGGGTAAGAACGAGATGAGAAAGACCAAGATGGGGCAGAACTAAGATGAAGGAATTAAGATAGCACTTAGAGGGGAGGAGCTGAGTAAGAGAGCAGGATAGAAGCAGTGTAGAGAGAGAACTGATTCAGAAGAATAAAGTGAATGGACTGAAGAGTTTCGTGTACATAGATTCATTTAATATCGTCAAAGATTAGACTATCAGCTGGTTGTAGATTCTTCCACAGACCCTGGGAAAGGGCTGTCGAGGGGCTGATCCCCAATAGTCCTTGATATTGAACTTCTGATCTTCTTGCCTCCATGTCCCAAGTGCTGGGGTTACAGGTGTGCGCCAGCACACCCAGTTTTATGGGTGCTGGGATTGAGCTCAGGCGAGCACTCTGTTAGTGAGCTGCATCCCCAGGCTTTTCGCCTTGTTTTAGAGACTGGGTCTCTCTTTAGTCTTGAGTTCACCCATTAGGCCAGGTTGGCTGGACAGTGAGCCCCAAGGACCCACCTGTCTCTGCCTCCCCAGCATTAGCACTGGGAGTATAAGCATGCACCACCACATCTGGACTTTTATTTTTGTTATTTTATTTTTACTTATTTTTAAATTCTGTGTATGTGGTATATGTGTGCATGCGCACATGCATGTGTGCATGTGTAGAAGTCAGAGGTCAATGCTGGTGTCTTCCTTTAGCACTTTTTACTGTGGTTTTTGAGACTGGGTCTCTCTGAGCCTGGGCTTAGCTAGGCTGGCAGAGTTTGAGTCCCCGGCACCCACCTGTCCCTGCCCTCCACAAAGCTGGGGTTGCAAATGTGTGCCACCAGGCCTGGCTTTTGCATGAGTGTTGGGATCTTGACTCAGATCCTCTTGTGTGTGACGCCAGACCTTTATCTGGTGAGCAACTCCCCAGCCCCTCACACGCCTGGCTTTTTTACGTGGGTTCTGGGGAGCAAACTCAGGTCCTCATGCTAGCAAGATGGCGCAGGCCTTTAATCTCAGTGCTCGGGAGGCAGAGGAAAGTGGATGTTTGTGAGTTCGAGGCCAGCCTGGTCTACAGAGCGAGTTCCAGGACAACCAGGACTGTTACACAGAGACACCTGTCTCGAAAAACCAAAAAAAAAAAAAAAAAAACCAAAAAAAAAATATATGTATATATAATATAATATATTATATATGTTACAATTTTTATTTATTTGGTGTGTGTGTGTGTGTGTGTGTGTGTGTGTGTGTGTGTGTGTGTGTATTTGTGTGTACACATGCGTGCTGCGTGCACGGAACGCACAGAGGTCAGGACCACTTTCGGAAGTCAGTGCTCTCTTTCCACTGTGTGGGTCTTGGGGATTGAACTCGGGTCATCAGGCCTGGCAGCAGGTACCCTTCCCTGCTGAGCCCTCCTGCAATCCCCTCTTCTCCTTGGTAAGGGCACTGGCAGTCACCTGCTTGCTGAGATCCGAAGCCCGGCATCCTGACTCCCAGTTTAAGATTGTTTAAGGCTTAGCGAATAGAAAACTTGAGGAGGTAATACTGGATTCCTGTCTGTACCCCATGTCCAGTTCCCCACATTTTGTTACGACTGACCTTGTCACATGGAAGATTTGATACTGGCATGGAAACCCTTTCTGGCGTCCACCTGTGGCAGAGCACTGGGCCAGAGGCCATACATAGTTGTTGACTCTGTTGCCTTCTCTGACACTCTTGCTTGGGACAGCGTGGCGCACCACTGAGGGCTCTGCAGGTTGTGTTTCTCCTGGGTTGGATTGTTGGTTTTCCTCATGGTGGACCTGGAGTCTGCGTTTTGAGGGGAAGAGTTCAGAGGCCAAGTGGAATGGTTGTAGATGTAACCAACCGTCTTATTAAATAAGAAACACAGAGCCGATTCAGAGAAGAAAGCCAAGAGGTCAGAGCTAAGAGCCTTACCCTTCCTGCTTCAGCCAAGAGAGCTCTCCAAAAAGGGGGCTACTTCCTGTGTGTTTGTCTTTATATAGTCTAGCTTCTCATTGGTTGTAAACCCAAACACGTGACTGCCTCGTCACTGCCTGTATGTACAGCCCTCCAGGTCCTCTATGGTATTGAGATTAAAGGCGTGTGTCTCCAGTGTTGGCTGTATCTTTGAACACACAGAGATCTACCTAGCTCTGTCTACCAAGTGCTGGGATTAAAGGCGTGCGCCACCACTGCCATGCTCTTGCTATAGCTCTAATAGCTCTGACCCCTGGGCAACTTTATTTATTACATTTCAGTACAAGTAAAATACCACCACAAATGGTCATCACTACAGGAGACCTGTCACTGGGCAACGACCTTGATTAACTCTGAGGGATGGATGTTTAGACTTCTCCACTGCACAGTGACTCTTTGTAGCCCTCTCCATGCTGTCCTCCAGGGTGGAAGTCACTCTGTGGCTGTGAGCGCTCTGCTGGTCCGTGTGATCTGACCCCATGTGTACCCTCCCTCCCCGCAAACGCACAGGATTTCCCTGGGTAGCCCTGCCTGTCCTGGAACTCACTCTGTAGACCAGGCTGGCCTCAAACTCACAGAGATCTGCCTGGCTCTGCCTCCCGGGTGCTGGGATTAAAGATGTGCCCCCCCCCCCCCCCCCCCCCCCCCCCCGCTCCCACAGGCTGCTTCTCTCTCCTGAAGCCACGCCCTCCTCCGAGCAGTTGTCCACCTCTGAGAGCCTCAGCTACCTTCCTGTCAGCCTCTAGGTTTGTTCTCCACATGATAGCAAGTGAGTCTTTTTCAAAGAGATATTTTATCTTTTTATATGTCTCTGCATGTCTCTGCACACGTGAGTGGGTGTCCAGGGAGGCTAGAGAGGGCATTGGGTTCCCCTGGAGCTGGAGCTGTAGGTGGTCGGAGTCACTGGATGTAGGTGCTGGGAACTGACTGAACCAGACCCATCTCCCCAGTTTCCTTCCTTTTAACTTTTATTTATTTTAAGATAAATACGTGTAAGAGCTCTCTGTCTCTCCATTCCCGAAAGTGAGTTTTTAATAGGCCTGACGGTGCTACCTTCCGCCTCCTTCCTCGCTTGCTCCCAGACTACACAGGGCTTGCCTCTGTTTCCTGTCAGCTGTCTGGCCCGCACACTGAGCCCTCTTTATAGCATGGGTCACTGCGAGGCATTGTGCTCCATGAGTGTCTGCTTGTTTGTGGCATGGCTGCCAGGGTAGAGTGGACTTCCTTGGAACAGACACGGTCAGTGGTGGTCTCTGCAGCATCCTCTGTCCCTGGCACAGTACTCGACACAAAGTATGTGCTCAACAAATGCTTGCTGTCCAGGTGCGTGCACTGTGGGGGTGGATGGGAGCACCGTGCTTTGTTTGGGGCCAGCATGCCGTAGAGGCTTGTACTGTCTTTGCTTCCTGTTTTGTGAGGTTTGAAAGAGCTTTGTTCTCGGTTAGACTCATAATCCAGGCTCCGTGAAATCCCAGACTAGAAGCTTTGCAAAACCAGACCCTTTACAGGCATTCTGAAACTCTTGGTTACATTGTAGACATTATTAGCCATTCAGAGAACTGCGGTGGGACACAGCCTGGCCCCAGGGCTGTGGGAATTACCCATGCATGGGGGGGACACCCGAGTCCTCTGGTGCACTGAGGTAGTAATGTCGCCAGGGCTGTTCTGTGCAGGGGACACTTTGGACTTTATCAGGATGCTCATGTTCTTCCTGAAGCCGTTGTCCTCATTGAGGCTCAGATGTGTCCGTATGTCCTCAAGGCCATGGACTCTTGTCTTTTGACCAGTTGGAAACACTTCTAGCCAACTTGTTGAGCTTCTGAGTTGGTAGCTGCTGCTGTCACAGGGGAGCATAAGCTTCCAGGAGAGGGGCTGCCCTGGTTAGTTTTTTTGTCAACTTGACACAGCTGGAGTTATCTGGGAAGAGGCCACCCAGTTGAGCACATGCCTCTATCAGATTGTCTGTAGGCAAGTCTTCAGGGCATTTTCTTAAAGATGCCAGAGGGCCCAGCTTATTGATTGGGTTCTACCTCTGGGCATGTGGTCCTGGGAGCTATAACAAAACAGGCTGAGCAAGCTATGAGGTAAGCAGCATCCCTCATGGCCTCTGCTTCAGTTCCTGCCCTGACTTCCCTTAGCAGTGGGGCATGACCTGAGAGTTAGAAGCTGGAATAAACCCTTTCCTCTCCAAGTGGCTTTTGGTCATGGTGTTTTATGTAGCAAGAGAAACCCTAACTAAGACAGGAGTTCTGGGCTGATTCGGAACAGGTTAAGTGGGTTAGGGGTGGACACAGATCCAGGTTCCAGTGCTGGCTCAACCAGTGTGCATCTTTGTGACCCCGGACAAGTGCCTTGACTCTGATCCTCAGACTCTGAGCCATAAGCAGGCAGGAGGTGCTGTCTCCCTCGTGCTGGGCAGTGAGGCTAGCCAGCACAGCTGAGGGATGCTCATGACTCCAAACACATCTTCCTGACCCCACCCCCAGGCTAGGGGAGGCTTCAGGGGCAGGCGCTGCAGTTCGGGCCTTCCTTCAGTGAGCAGAACCACATCACCATGGCTGGTTTAGTGTGGGCATTGGCAAGTATCTCAATAAATATGCAGAACTGTACATGGTGTTCAGAAGTCTTGAGAACACCCACGAGGAGAAATATCAGGTTGGGGATTTCTTGGCACACACCCGGGTGTAAGATAAATGAGCCCAAATGTGACATTCAAGTCAGTGCGCTGTGCAGCCTGACTTGAAAACTTGCCATGTGCCTTCAGGCAGGCGGTGCCTGGTGGTTCCAGGAAGCCGGCAGCAGTGTGGCTTGGCAGGCTCACTGGGGGTCTTCATGCCGGTCCAGCTTTTATTTCCGTAAAATGGGCATGGCAGCACCTCCAGGCAGTGGAAGCTGGCAGGTGGGTGCCCTCAGTTCTGGGTCTGAGGGAAGGAAGTGCCTGGAATCTCATGCACTATGGAGGAGGGACTGAAATTTTTGTGTAATGTGAGCAAGGCTGTGTAATTAGGAAACAGCAGAGACCAGGCTGCCTCCAAAAGCTCCGTGTGTTCTCACAACAGTGGAAGTGGGTGGGAGCCCCAGGCTGAGGAAGTTCCCTGGGACAGTAGCTGTGGGTCCCCAGCCAGCACAGTCGGGTGAGAACAGTAACAATGGTGGCAGTTGTGTGGAGGCCCCACCTGCACAGAGCTCCTCTGGATGTCAAGGAATCCTGGCCGTGGCAGTGTGAAGCTGAGACAGAGTAGCTGACAAAGGGGAGGAAGTGGGGTAATTTTGACTCACTGTCTGAGGGCACAGTCCATCATGGCGGAGGAGTCTTTGCAGCAGGACCAGGAGGACTGGTCACATTGCATCTGTAGTCAGGCAGCAGCAGGAAATGCTGGTGCCCAGTTACCTTTCTCTCTTTATGCAGCGCTATGGGATGGTGCTGTCCATGTCCAGGGTGATCTTTGCTCCTCATTAACGAAGCTCCTCAGACACGCCCAGAGGTTCATTTCCATGGTGATAGGTTGACAGTTGAGGTTGGCCATTGCAGAGCTCTACATGACGGTGTTAGGTGTGAAGTGGGATCAAGGGGATGCGGTCTAACCTCAGCCTGGGCCCAGGGCAGGATGGAGAAACAGAGGACCACGTTGTGGTCTGTCACTATTGGCGTTGCTTTCTCCCCAGAGTGTAACGCCTTCCGAGCCTTTGTACAGGGCAGATCTGTGCCCGTCCTGAACTTACTGCCCCTCCTTAACTTTCCTTTTTTTTTTTTTTTTTAAAGACAGGGACTCAGGTAGCTCAGGCTAGCCTTGAATTCAGTGTGTAGCTGAGAATAACCTTGAACTCCTGATCCCTCTGCCTCAGCTTCCTAAGTGCTTCGATCCCAGGAGTGCGCCCCCGTGCCCGTCCTGTTCCTTCATCTTTAGCTCAGCCTTGTGTCCTCTCTTCTCTCTCAGTATCCTGTGGAGATCAGGAAGTATGAGTATGACCCGAACTTCGCCATCCGTGGACTCCATTACGACGTCCAGCGGGTGAGTTTGAGCTCCTATTTTTCTGTAGTTTCTTGGTGTTTGGAAATACAGTGCTGATTCATATAACTACTGGTGCTTTCCCTGGTAAATGGTTGGGAGTGAAGGAGAGCCAGTTGAAGAGGGGGCATTAGGAAGGAGGCGTGCATCCCAGGCGCTGTCTGGGAGTGCCAGTTAATGCTGGTAGTCATGCTGGTATGGGAGGAGCCAGCTGCCACATTTTCTTCCTTTTTCTTTTGCTCATATGCCATTTCCTTAAAAGGCACCTCACTTAATAAGCAAGGCTTTTTTGGAAACTGTGCATGCAGTGGTTCTCAACCTGTGGGCCGTGACCCCTTTGGGGGGGTGTTGAGCAATCCTTTCACAGAGTTGGCCTAAGACCATGGGAAAACACAGATATTTACATTATGATTCATAACAGTAGCAAAATTACAGTTATGAAGTAGCAATGAAAATAATGTTATGGTTGGGGGTCACCACAACCTGAGGAACTGTGTTAAGGGGTCACAGCATTAGGAGGGTTGAGAACAACTGTGTTAGGGAAACATAATATCAGTAGGATTTATAACAACCCTTGCATTGTTCATTTTTGTATGCAAATTGTTATTCACATGTATGCACATGTTTATGTTTTTAAAGGCAATATTGATGAAGATCGATGCTTTTCATTACATCCAGATGGGCACCGTCTACAGGTAAGAGAAAGTGTCGTCTTGCTCACAGGTGGAACCCAGAGGCGTCGCCTTTCAGGCCCAGCTAACTGACCAAGGATGAGGGAAGTGGCCGGGTGTGGATCACCGTTCCTCACTCACTCTGAGTCCTGCTAGCCTGAGGGTTTGCCTGTAGGGATGCCTTCAGGAGCTTGGGTGGGTGAGAAGCCACACAGGAGGTGTAAGGGCCGGGCTGGGACTCAGCAGGAGGAGCCGGATGGCGTGTTTAAGGACAGTCAGGTGTGAGTCCTCGCAAACTGTCACCAGAGCAGAGTGAGTTTCCAGTGCGGTGTTGTGTGCCCGTCTGGGGGTCTTACCGACTGCCCCAGGTGAACCCCAGCCCTGCTCTCTCCACATCATGGGTCTCAGCAAGTTCTTGGTGCTCTGGAAGCCTTGGTTTCTCTGTAAAAGGGGCAGCTCCAGAGCCTGCTCTGTGCTGTGGCTGTGAAGTGGAGGTGTGCTTGGCATGCAGCAGGACAGGCAGGCAAAAGTGCCGTTGTCCCCCAGAACCAGGTGAGAAGGAATGGAGGGGAGAACGCAGCAGGTCCCAGAGCTGCTGCAGGTTACGCCCTTGGGCTTGGGTTTCAGCCACAGCGGTGGCTTCTGAAGGGCAAGGCCAGGCCTGGGGCGCGCAGGCCTGGGGGCGCGCGTGCGTGTGTGTGTGTGTGTGTGTGTGTGTGTGTGTGTGTGTGTGTGTGTGTGTGTATGGTGTGTGTATGTGTGTGTGTCTGTGTCTCTGTGTGTGTGTGTGTGTGTGTCTCCGTGTCTCTGTGTGTCTGTGTGTGTCTGTATGACTGACCCTCACCTCATCAGACCCCTCATGATTTTGCTTGCTGTCTTTCCATGTCTGGTTCTGTAGATGGCTGCTTTGCAAGAACTGTTCTCCAAGGTCAGTCTAGAATGATATGGTTTGTTACAAGGTCTTATCTGATTGCTGGAGCACGGTGGGGGTTTTTGTTCTCAAAGGCCAGGAATTGGAACAGGTTAGTCAGGCAAAATGTCAGCGAATGCACGTGGTGCTTCTAAACCTAGTGTGGGGAGTGGAGACTGGAAGACATCACAGGCCCAAGCACCAGCTACACTGTGTGTGCATCTTACTGTCAGGCAGCGTGGTACCTAATCAGCCCGCTGGAACTTCCACGGATTGGCTGGAACTTCTGCGGATTGACTTGCCCCTGTGGAAGGCCGCCGGCCCTCTGCAGTTTCCTAACTGCTGGTTGTGTTTCTCAAATGCTCACCCCTGGAGAAGGGCAGAAGAGCAGCCCTCTGGGATGAACAACTCAGATGAGCATGTGACAGCCGCTCACCTTTCCCCTGGATGTGCAGGAACTGGATTAATTGGCAAGTTCCAGGGGCCGGCAGATAGAGGTGTGCACAGAAAGAAACTGGCTCTCAGTGTCATATAGAACTCCTCTCGTGGAGCTTCCTGCCGTAGGGCATGACTTTTCCACCTCCGCACTCAATGTGGGGGATGGTAACGAAGGAAAAGGAATGAGTTAGAAACAGAAACATTTTCTCTGCTCGAATGTGTGAAAATCTCCACCAGAAGCAAGTCCTTGGGAAGCCTCGCATGGCAGTGGGTTGAGAGCCTTGGAGAGCCTGGATTTAAAACCCTGACACAATGCTTTCTACCTTGCTAACTTTGAGGAAGGCACGTGACCATTCCTGTGGGAGGAACAGTGACTCCTAGGACAGCTGACAAGTAGCTGGATGCCCAGGTGAAATCCTGCTCGGCACGTTGGAGATGTCATGTAGGATTAGTTGTTGTTGTAAATCTGGTTCTTGTTACTGACAGAGGCCTCACAGAACTTCCTGCCCGCTGGCTGGAGCTGCTGCTGTGTCATTCTTGGCCTCCAACAGGTCTCCTGCCGGAGTGGAAAAACTCCATCAGTGGAGAGAAGTCAGAAGTCACCCTCTCTAGTTGAGGACTGTGACAACACCATCTGTATTTTTTTCAGAGGCCTCAGTGTTGTCCCCGATGAAGAAGTCATCGACATGTACGAGGGATCCCACGTGCCCTTGGAGCAGATGAGTGACTTTTATGGGAAGGTAAGGCGGACCACTGGGTCATCAGAAGCAGCTGCCTTTCTCCTTTGATTGGCAGTTTAGCGGCTGGGAAAACATCTTAGGGAGGAAGGACTTAGCTTGGCGTCTGGTTTCAGAGGTCACGGCTGTGATGCTTCTGGGTCTGGTGAGGCAGGGCATCATTAAGAAGGGTGGGGTGGGGTGGGGGGTGGGGGAAGCAGAGAGAGGGAGAAAGATAAGGGTTTGGGGGCTGAGATACATCTGCTTCCTACAGCTGGGCCCTACTTCTTAATAGTCAGTCAGCTGAGTCAGTCAAGAGATTAAGCTACTGATGAAGTGATCTAATGGCTGGTAAGAGCCAAGCCTTGAGCACATGCATTTTGGGGCGGAGGCACTTGTAGCTAAACTATTGGTCTCACCTACCGTGTGTGTGATTGATGGGACCCTGAGATCGGGTCTGGAGAGAATGTAGATCAGAGAGGGAGTCGCTGTTGGCTCTTGGTGATTTTCCCCCTCGGACGGAGGTCCTTTCCATCTTCTCAGTCACCCCGTTTGTCACCACAGCCCTGCAGGTGTGGCTCCACTTCTTGGTCTAAGTCCCGAGGGGTTGCACAGGAGCTCAGCTGCCTTTGCTGGGCATTTCTCACCTCTGTGACCTCTGGAGAGGGAGTGGGGAGTGATGTTAGCGTGGGAAGGTGGGAAGGGAGAGTGGAAGGGAAGGAAGTAGGGAAGGAGTCCAGCTCTCAGGCACGCATACCTGGTAAGAATCGCTCCTGCTGAGGCCCAGGAACAAGGGAGCACATTACTTTCTCACTGTTGAAGGTCCCTGTGCCCAGAGGGAGCCAAGTGTGGATTCCTGGAGCCCCCTGGCTTCCCGGCAGCCTCTTGCTGCTTGTCACCTTGTGAGATGGGGTCTGTATTGCTAAGCCTGCCTTCTGTTCGCAGAGTTCTCACGGGAACACCATGAAACAGTTCATGGACATCTTCTCCCTGCCTGAGATGACCCTGCTGTCCTGTGTGAATGAGCACTTCCTAAAGAACAACATTGACTATGAGCCGGTGCACCTGTACAAAGATGTCAAGGTGAGGGCAGAGGCCAGGGCGAGTTCAGGCTGTGGCTCTGTGTCTTCCTAGCTGTGTCCAGGGTGGGGGGGTCAAGTAGTCCTTCTCTGGGGTCACCGGTCTCTGTGATTGACTGTGGAAGTCATAAAGGGACACTGCTGTCTCAGAATAACCAGGGCAGTGTGCTCTATCACAGATGGTGCCCGCTGTGACCTAGACTTCTAATCCTCTGACAGTCCTGCGTACTGTCTTACCCGGAGCCTGCCCAGGAGGAGGGTACTCCTCTTCACACAGGAGAAGCCACTGTCCATGCCCCATGCTTCCAGCAGTGAGAGGGAGGCCTTCTTAAATACTTACTTTCCAAATGCCAGATCATTATTGCACACGTTTATGGGATGCAGTGTGCTTTAGTGTACACTATGCCCCATGAAGATGCCCAGGGGTGAGGGTGGGGGTAGGGAGAGATTGGTTAATAGGGCATCTATTCCTCATATCCATCTATTCATCATATCCATGGCTCACTGATGCCTGCAGAAGCCACGTCAGAATCCCAATGGAGAGCTACAGACAGATGCAAACACTTAGATGCATATGTACACTTTTTATAAGTTTGTGTATTTTAGTTTGTGTTCATAGTCACATTTTTATGTATAATATATCTATCTTGTGTTCTTATGGACACAATCATTCATTCATTCATTCATTCATTCATTCATTCATTTATGGAGACAGAATCTCACTATATAACCCTAGCTGGCCTGGAACTTGCTTTGTGGGCCATGCTGATCTTGAGCCCACAGAGATCTGCTTGCCTCTGCATGCTGACTGCTGGGATTATAGGCTTGTACCACTATTTTCTTTTAATGGAAAAATTTTTTTATATAATATATTCTGATCATGGTTTCCCACTCCCCAATTCCCCCAGATCCTTCCTCCTCCCCACTCCCCAACTCCTCCAGATCCTCCCTCCTCCTTCCTCCCCAACTCTTCCAGATCCTCCCTCCTCCTTCCTCCCCAACTCCTCCAGATCCTCCCTCCTCCTTCCTCCCCAACTCCTCCAGATCCTCCCTCCTCCTTCCTCCCCAACTCCTCCAGATCCTCCCTCCTCCTTCTTCCCCAACTCCCCCAAGATCCTCCCTCTTCCCCACTGCCCAAGTCCCCCCAGATCCTCCCTCCTCTCCACTCCCCAACTCCCCCGAGACCCTCCCTCTTCCCCACTCCCCAAGTCCTCCAGATCCTCCCTCCTCCCCACTCCCCAAGTCCTCCAGATCCTCCCTCCTCTCCACTCCCCAACTCCCCCCAGATCCTCCCTCTTCCCCACTCCCCAAGTCCTCCAGATCCTCCCTCCTCTCCACTCCCCAAGTCCTCCAGATCCTCCCTCCTCCTTCCTCCCCAACTCCTCCAGATCCTCCCTCCTCCTTCTTCCCCAACTCCCCCAGATCCTCCCTCTTCCCCACTCCCCAAGTCCTCCAGATCCTCCCTCCTCTCCACTCCCCAAGTCCTCCAGATCCTCCCTCCTCTCCACTCCCCAAGTCCTCCAGATCCTCCCTCCTCCCCACTCCCCAAGTCCTCCAGATCCTCTCTCCTCCTCCACTCCCCCAGCTCCTCTTTTTCTGGCTCTCTTTAGAGACAAACAGTAACAACAACAACAAAACAGAATAAAAAATAAAAACAAAGAAAAAAATACAAGAAACACATGCACACAACTGAAATCCATATAAACACAAGATCAGAAACCATAATTTACAAGCAAAAAACCAGCAAGACAAAAAAAAAAAGCGCCCAAACAAAGCAATGTGAGACAAGAAGTCTACAACAATACCATTGCATTCACTTTGTGTTGGTCATCTCTGCTGGGCATGGGGCCTGTCCTTAAGTGTGGATTATACACCCAGTGAGACTCCATTGGAGAAAATAATTAAAATTCTTATATTTTTAAAGATCTATGTTTCTATACCACAATACTTTTATTGTATGCTCAGGGCCAGTGTAAATTTTTTTTTTTTTTTTTTTTTTTTTTTTTTTTTTTTTTTTTTTTTTTTTTTAACAGGGTCTCTGTATGTAGCCCTGGCTGTCCTGGAATTAGTTATGTAGATCAGGCTGGCTTTGAACTCTTAGAGACCTGCTTAGTGTTTGCCTCCCTTAGTGCCAGGATTAAAGGCATATGCTACCATGCCTAGCTTTAAAAATAAATAAATAATAAATCACACACACACACACACACACACACACACACACACACACACATATTTTTTTTCTGTGCATGGGTAGTTTGTCTGCATGTATATGTCTGTACCTGGTATCCTAGTCGGTTGTGAGCCACGACATGGGTGTTAGGAGTTAAACCCAGTCCCCCTGGGGGAGCAACCAGTGCTCTTAACCCAATGAGCCAGCTTTGTAGTTCCCACATCCAAAGTAAAATTTTGATTGTCTTGATTTCTGAGTTTTAGAGTTGAAGGATGCATTGTAGTTTCTCAGCATCACTTTGATAAGAATCGGGCTGTTTAAATGTTTAGTTTTTAATTCTCCTTTTGTGCATTCAGACATGCTATATTTAAGACTCATTTGTAACAGAGGAGAAATGTTCATGTGAAGGTTGACTGTAGATGTAATTCTAAACGGTCTTATTAAATAAGAAACAGAGCCAAATAAAGAGTTAAAGCCCAGAGATCGAGCAGTAGCCAAGCGCTGAGACCACCTTATCTTACCACCAGCTGCCGTCTTTCCCCTGAGAGAGACCTTCTTCCTGTGTCCTGTCTTTTTAGTGCCTTTCTGTTCTGCCTTCTCATTGGTTCTAAACCCAACCGCATGACTTCCTCATCACTGCCTGTCTATATAGACCTCCAGGTCTCTATGGTTCGTACTGAGATTAGAGGTTTGGGTCACCGCTTGGCTGTGTCCTTGAACACACAGAGATTCTGCCTGCCATGTGATCGGATTAAGGGCGTGTGCCACCACCACTGGGACTTCTGCTAAATGGCTTGCTCTCAGCTCTGATCCCCAGGCAACTTTATTTATTAAAATACAAATAAAATCACATTTCAGCACAAATAAAATATCACCATAGTTGACTTTTACCACCGACAGCAAGCACTTGTGTAGAGTTTATAATGTTCTAGGCTCTGCTTTGAGTGTTCCATATTAGCTCATCAAATCTCTGCATTGGTGCCTGGAGGCAAGTACTACTGTTATCATCACTCCATTGAAAGACAGCGAGGCACAGAGAGCTTGAGTGTCTTGCCCAAGGCCACACAACTAGTAGGTAACAGAGCCTAGATTTTCAATCCAGGCAGGTTGGCTTGCATTTAACCTGTGCTTTCACTTTGTGTTGGTCATGTGTCGTGTGAAATTAGAACAGGCTCATGCTGAAGGTAATTGAGATTAAGATTCTAGTCCAGAGTGACCCACTCTGGTGGGCAGAAGTCCACCAACAGTGTAAGACGTACAGCCCTGTTCCTGGTACCAGAAAGTTCCCTTGGCCCTTCAAGAGTCTACAAGGGGCCTGCTGCACAGTCCCCACCCCGGCAGCGGAACTCTGCAGCGAGAGCTAGCAAGGTCGTGCTGGCACGGCCCTGAGCCTACATTGGACTTTCTGTCTTCCTCTCTTGCATTTGCCAGTTGGACCTGTTGCTGTTGGTGACAATCAATGGCTTGGGCAGTTTCTTTGCCCTGTTGGTGGCATCCAGAGAGGAGGTGTCTTTCTTGTCCCTCTGCCTTTGCCTCTTGCCTTACGGAACTGTTGGCATCTGGAGACGGGAAGGAAGGACACAAAGATTCAGACAGGGAGCCCCTTCCTGCAGGCTGGCTGCTGTCTGTGGTCACCATCCTGCATGTAAACTACTGTTTGTCATGGGGGACTTCGTTCAGAAATACTCAAATGACCTTTTTAAAACGAGGCCTTTGGAAATTGCACTGGTCACAGTCTCTGTCACCGTGGAAACGCAAGCTTTTCCTAAAGTGCCACCTGGGCTCAATGGGGCTAGTGTTGAGATGTGTGGCGCTTGGGTCGGCAGGTTCCTAAGACAGAAGTGAGCACCGATGCTATTCACCGGGACTAACTCCAGCTCCCTTTTCACTGATGACAAATCTCCCTTTTGACAGGACTCCATAAGGGATGTCCACATCAAAGGAATAATGTACCGAGCAATTGAAGCGGATATTGGTACGTACTCAGTAGCATTGGCTCTACTGCTGTGTGGGCATTTGGACATCACACCCCAGGGGCTGAACAGGGCCCACAGGTGTCTCCTGGGTTTTGTTTAAGGACCCTGATCCTGGCAGTGAAGGTGTCTCCTCCACGTTTTCCAAGTTCTAGAACTTGGTGTCTGTCAGCCTAATGCTAAGAGAGGCAATGGCCACTGCATCACACTATCCTCCGTTGTGTATGTGTGCATGTGTGTGTTTTGTTGGGGGGGCGTTTCCCATACACTGGGCACTCACATGCTTCCCCTAACCAGTCTTCCTTGGACTTGAGTGTCCTCACTGTGCCTAGGACACTGCTTAGCCCTGGTGCCCACCTCGTAAGTGCCTTATTTCATTCTGACCGTGTGAACTTTTCTCTCATTCTTAGAGAAGTACATCTGTTATGCCGAGCAGACCCGTGCGGTGCTGGCTAAGCTGGCCGCCCACGGCAAGAAGATGTTCCTCATCACCAACAGCCCCAGCAGCTTCGTGTAAGTTCCGTCCCCTCGCCAGCGGCTGGCTCATGGCGCAAATGCCATTCGTCTTAGCAGCTGGAAAGAAATGTAAAAAGTTTGTCCCTTTGATGTCAGCTCACCTGGCTGCCTTGTTCCAGAGACAAAGGGATGCGGTATATCGTGGGGAAGGACTGGCGGGACCTGTTCGATGTGGTCATAGTTCAGGCCGAGAAGCCGAACTTCTTCAATGATAAGCGGAGGTGAGGCCCGTCTGCTGGGGACTTGATTGTATTTTGTGAGTACAGAGAGAGCATGCATTAGTGAAATCCAGTCACAAAATCATAGGCATCCGGGACACAGCTTTGTAACTGTCTGACACTTAGCTTTGTAACAGTGGGATGGGCACATAGAGAGCATTCTCAGGTCAGAGTGTGTTGCTGTGGTCACGTGAGTCAGGCTGTAAGAAACTGATAGACTGTGATGGAAAACAAGGATTAATACCACACAGCAAAGAAGGTCTGTGGCTCCACATGCCTTGTGCAGTGTGAGAGAGCCCCACTGACGCCAGGCTGCCTGGTGGCATCTCTTGAAATAAAGCTAATTGGTGCATTTAAAATTGCAGCTGGATTTTGCAGAATTCTCTGCCATCCACTACGAGTCTCAGCCATGTCTTATGTAATGTCCTCCTGCCTCCGGAGCTTTGGAGGAGAAGAGGGAAAGTTGGGGTCAGTACAAGAGTGCTAAAAATGTCTTTTAACCTGGGGACAGACTAGGTGGCCCCCACTCCTAGAGACCCACCTTGTTGAGGATTTTTACGATAGCGTTCTAAGAATAGCTTCTGTCTAATGGCTTAGTTTTCTGGGGCCTTCCTGGTCCTTAGCTGGTGACCAGCAGCCTTTCCTCTGTGGTAGTTCCAAGGATCCAAAGGTGGTATCTGAAGTTAGTGCAGCATGTGTACATTCCTTTGGGGATGCTAAGTTCCGGTGTCCTAGGAACACACTGGCTCCTGGAAGAAGAGACCAGCCCCCAAACCAAGCATAGAGAATGAGGATGCAGGCCAGAGTGTAATTGGAAGCTCCGTGCTCACCATGTTGCTTCTAGAAACCTCACAAAGTTCTTAGATTCCTGTGAAAGCTGGGGCTCCTTTCATCCAGGTTTTTCTGACTTGTTTGTCCACAGTGGAGGGGTCAGAGCCCCGGCTCTTCCTGGGGGGAACTCTGAGCACAGCACCTCCCCCTCCATGGTTCTGGATGTCTGCAGTAACAGCTGAGACATTCCCATTCTTCCTGTTATTTATAAAACCCCAACAGTTGAGGCTGACTCGTTAATTCAGCATATCCATGTGAGGAAATGTTAAGCAGCCACTAAAGATGACGAATTTGGCGAGTCAAAGCAGCCAGCCTGTCTTACTGCTGATGTGCTTAGGAGTATGACATCACAGGGAGAGATTGCTGACAAGATTGAAAGAAAAGAGATATAAATAAAAGTGTACAAAGATCTTCATGTTCCTCCGAAAAGGGAAGTGGGTTTTGATACCTACAGGGACTTTCTATTTTTGTGACCGGAGAAGCAGTTACCCAAAAAGGCGCCGTGAGTCCCACGGGCTGTGCCCTCGGGGTGAGGGATGGGGCCAGCTCCACTCCCAATCCCGTCATAGCTAGTGCCCCTGCCCTCCACCTGGCATCTGACCCAGGGTGGCAGCAGTGTCCTGCAGGCTTCCCTCAAGAAGGAGATGCTCTCTGCCCTGCCAAGTGTCCTGGGGAAACCCGACTAAAGCGCTTGTGCATGCCAAGGGTGGTTGCCCCTAGGATTCTGTTTTTATTTATTTTTTCTTCCTTATTCTTCATTACCTACCTGTGGGTGGTGGGTCTGTGGTGGGGTCTGCATAGTGTGGAACGAAGTGCCCTGGGCCAGGGGATACAGTGAGGTTTGGGGTTCAAGAGCTACTTCACGTTCTCAGTGAGTCCCCGTTTGGTATCCTGTGGAGCGGACAGCCTTTACTTTTACCACGTATTCTAGTAATGTTCCCCTTTCTGTTGTTAGACCTTTCCGGAAGGTGAACGAGAAAGGTGTCTTACTCTGGGATAAAATCCACAAGCTTCAGAAAGGCCAGATCTACAAGCAGGTATCTGTGCTTGCCTGTCCTTCCTCCTGCTCTGCTCTGCAGTCAGCACTCGTAGGGCTGTGGGTACTGAGACTGTCCAGGCGCTTGGCACGGTCCATCCTTGACGACTGCGTATAATTAGATGGTAAAACTTAGGCCAAAGTCAATGTCTTTGCAGTCTGCTGGTATTTATTTACATTAACTCAAAGTTGACTCTTTTTAAAAATAACATTTAAAGCATTACCCTCTATAAAATGTAAAGTGTCAGTAGTAAACCTTGGAGATTTCTCTTTGAGGAGCATTAATCTTGGTCTATTATTCACCCAACGTATTTCCTGCTGAGACACATTTTTTTTTACATTTTTTTATTATTATTTTCATGTGCAGTTTTAAACATGTTGGCATCATCATATAAGGCTGTCAGGAGATTGGGCCTTGTTGATCATTTTTACGTCACTGGAGTTGTTTTCTTTCTAGAACATTCTTGGTGGGTTTGTAATAGCCTGCTAGATTTAACATTGAATGTGTTCTCTAGGCCTTGAAAAATTAGTTTGAATTCAGGCATTTTACTTCTAACAACTTAGAAGATTTAGATGTGGCTAATAAAACTCCCTGTAAGAATGTTTTCAGAGTAGGTGAGGTTGTGAATGATCATGGCATTGGCGGAGGGAATCAACTGTGGTAATTACAATAAAATTAAAAGTCATTTATAGGAAATGATGGTCTCAGCAAGAGGCTTATGTAATCTGAAATGTTGTTGGAGACAGTCTCACAGTGTAGCCCTAGCTAGCCTGGAATGTGTTGGCTAGGCTGGCCTTGAACTCACAGAGATCCCCCTAACTCTGCCTCCTGAGTGCTGGGATTAAAGTCGTGCACCATCATGCCTGACTATGAAATTTTTTTAGAGTACATGTGGTTTTAGCTTTGTATGTTGATGTTTAAAATAAGTCCTAAGAGTTAAAAACAATGTTTGTAAGTTTTGAAGCATAGGTGTTGTAGACCATGGGCTACTGGGTTTCCGACATGTAATGATCTATATTCCTCTTTTATTATAGGGCAATCTGTATGAATTTTTGAAGCTCACCGGATGGAGAGGCTCCAAAGTGCTATATTTTGGTGACCACATATACAGTGACCTGGCGGTGAGGAGCCTGCTTCCCTCAGTGGGGATGGCCGTGTTCTTTCACTGAGTAGGGTGTTCTCTTTCTAGTGACATCATTTTTATGCTTTCCTTAGAAACTAGGAGGGGGTCACAGTTTTGAATGGCTCACTTATACAAACAGGAAAGATGGGAGTTGTGGAAAGATAGCTTTTTTTTTTTTTTAAAATAACAAAACTGATACCTTGGCCTGCTGTGAACTCAAGGGGTTGAGACATGTGAAATAAAAATGCATTCAAGTGTCCTCGCATTATCTGACCACTTTAGGCTTGAGGTCCTGTGGTTCCCTGTAGCCCAGAGGGCCTGGTGGATGGTAATGTCCCCCAGAGGTCTGGCAAGCACTGCAGTGTTGAGTGGGACACTCCCTGCACATGTGCAGTGCTGGGAATTGACCCCCAGCCTCGTGCATGCCAGGCAAGTGCTCGACCACGGATCTCCATTCCGGTCCTTGTGTTTCTGAGACTGCATCACATGTGTGTAGCTCAAGCTGTCCTGGAAATCTAGTGCTGGACAGTGGGGTGCTAGGACTCCAGGGGCACCTCACTCAGCATGTGAGGACCATTTAGAGCATTTTGGTTGAGTCTTTCCCTGTCCCTGACCTCACAGACTGTGGTTTTTTTTTTTTCACAGACCATGGTTAGTGGTTCCATACCACCACCACCCCAACTTGCCCCCCAATCTCTGAAGCAGCTGTGAATCACAGCCATTATTCCAGAACAGAAACTTTCTCCGGGTGAACTGGGCAAAGCCTGGGGCCAAATTGGTTTTAATTAAGTGTAATTCATCGCATTCAACTTGGTTAATAACTAACCATTACAATGTTAGTAATGAGAGTGATTGAGCGAATACCTCCCTTGTCTGGGAGAGGTAACACACTGTTGAGTTCTGGGGGACTGATGTTGGCATCCCGTGGTCTTTGTCATCAGGATCTGACGCTGAAGCATGGCTGGCGTACTGGAGCCATCATCCCCGAGCTGCGGTCCGAGCTCAGAATCATGAACACGGAGCAGTACATTCAGACCATGACCTGGCTGCAGACCTTGACTGGGCTCCTGGAGCAGATGCAGGTTGGGGTGTTGTCTTTGTTTTTTTTTTCTCTCTCTCTTTTAAACCTAAAGATAATTACCGAACAAAACGATGTCCTGTATTTTCTGTGTAGTTATGAAGTATAAGGTTTAAGTAGTCCTCAGCGGACTGTAGAGCTGCTAGTGATTATTTTGTCCTTTCCTCTTGATGGGACCTTTACACATGTTCCTGACAGCCATTTCAAGAGCCTTTGCAGGGTTTTAAAGGCAGGTGCTGTTTTTGGTCCTCTGTTGGTGAAAATTTGCCCACCAATTCCCACTCAGTTATCCTCGGCCACCCTCCTTGCCTTTAGAGTACCAGGGGACTTCCCTGCACTGGCCTCAGTTTCCCCATCTGTAAAATGGAGGGTCTTTAGGAATGAACATGCCAATCTAGCCACCTAAGAGTCGCAAAGCAAGTTGGGATCCTGGGTGAGCTTCAGTGGCACTGTGATTAGCTGCTTTCCCGAGTTCAGTGGCAAGTCATGCAGCCAGCTTGGGGCAATCATGCAGCCAGTCTGGGGCAGTTAAGACAGGATGCCTTTGTTATGCTTATTTCCTAGCCCAAGCTGTTGTCCCTCTGTGGTAGCTGTGACCGCTTCTCAGGGCTTTTCTCACCCCATCTCATGAACCACTGTGCAGCTCAACCGGCCATGCTGTCTGTGTGAGTGAGTGAGATGCTTTTAGGTTAAGATGGCCACTCTTGGCTGGCACACCTGCAGCCTCTGGTCATGGCCCGCTGCCCACAGATCCTCCTGCCAAGCTTCGAGGAGAGGCAGGCCAGGCCGTGTCCTCTCTCCCAGGGTGCACATTCCAGTGCATGGGGCCCCACACGTCCTCCAGGCCTGGGTTCTTGCTAGGCCCCGGAGACCTTGGCTCTTCTGATTGGGGTTTGTTTTGCTTTCTTTACCGTGTGTGCTGTGAGGTGGTTTTCTAAAAATATCGGCTGTCAAGTCTGGCCTCATGCTGCTGACCCTGCGCCGCCTGTCACATGGCGGTAGTTTTCCTTACGTGCCCGCCGTTGTGCCAAGGACTTGCATGGCACACAGCATCAGTCACAGCTGTTCCATGTGTGCAGGTGCAACCTTTTCATTTTAGTAAGGAAGCTGGGTTTTGAGAGGCTAGTGACGTGACTGAGGTCACAAAATGGTACAGGGAGGCTCAGCTTCAGGCTTGTGATGCCTGTGTCTGGGCTGCCCAGCACCACCCTGGGGTGCTTCCGCCTTGGCGGTTGTCAGGTGGGGCTAAGCCTCTGCCATAGTCTTATTTGTGGGTTCTCTTTCTGTGTTTTTATTTTAGTTGCCTGTGGTTAAGTGGTTAAAAAATATGAAGTGGGAAATTTCAGAAATAAACAATTCATAAGTTTTAAATAATGTTTATAGTATATTGTTAAAGCTATTGTTTTATCATTAGTTATTAATCTCTTATTTTGTACCTGATTTAAAAATTGATCTTCGTTATAGGTATGCACACATAGGAAAAACAGTCTATTGATAGTGCCCACGATTTAGGTTATGGGTTTGGGGACCATCTCCCTGAGGATGGCTCCAGTGACTGAGCATCTGGTCAAATGCTCAAGCGGCCTGCGTGTACTGACTCAGTGACTGCATCCAGTTGGCTCTGGAAACAGGTCTTGTTTATTTTTCCTCTGACCCTGGAAAATGCTTGAGAGCTAAGGTAGCATTGAAAAGATGTCTGTGACGTACAGAACGATCACACAAGACATAGACTAGGGAAGTAAAAGAGGAGTTGGTGTGTGTGTTTCCACCCTGATTTTATAGGAGAGGAAACAGGCTCAGAGCTAAGGGAACTTTTCCAGTTACAGCATAGTCTGCAGCCTGGAGCCGGCTGGACGTGAGGTCTGACTGATGTAAGGCTGGGCCTTGTGTTCATTTCCTCCTCTCCAAACTCTGGGGTATGTGTCCAGTGATTCCCTGAGCTCAGCGGAGAAATCCCTGGGGCTGGCCTTACACCAGCAGGACCCTCTGGCTCCGGTCTTCACCTGCCTGCTGCATCCCCTCAAGCTCTGTTGGGTGTGGGTACCACATATCAAAGGGTGGGGCTGACCAGTTAAACATACGCAGATGAGTGCCTTTCCTCACTGCCCTACCATGTTTTTCCATTGAGCTGATGACTCGTGCTTCTGGAACTTTCCTGCAGTGATTATTTTCAGAATATGTAGACCATTATTAAGAAAATGTGTCCTGTGAGATTGGGTTTAATTTGGGGAAGAGCAGCAGGGAGTCATTTGGACTTAAGTCTGATGAATTAAGCAGAAGAACATAACTTTTGGATTTAAAAAAGTGACTATAAGGAATAATTCCTTGGTCATGACTAACGGTGAGAGCTGGTGTCTGTAGACCTTTGCAAGGGCCTTCAGGCCACATGTGGCAAATTTCTTCGAAGGCCAGAGAGTGCATATAGTAGGGTGTGTGGGCTGTGTCATAAGCACTCAGTTTTTCTCAGCACAGCCATGGACAGTGCCAGCAAACCGCTGCAGCTGTCCCAGTCAGCCATGGATGCTGAAATACAGCTCTCATCCCATTTCCATGTGTGATGAAATGATTCTTTTGTTTCCCAGCCATTTCATAGAGAGCACCTGTCTGTCAGCTCACTAGCGGACTGTAGAATGGGTATTGCCTGGATCTGGCTTCCTGGTGTTGGCCACTGGGTGACCTGCTTGCAGCATCCTGTGCAGACAAAGGGGGTGGGGCAGATGGGCTAGCCAACCTGCGCTTTGCCCACAAAGAGCTGACTATATTGAGTGACAGCTTTGGGGACAAAGAATGACTGAGAGCCTGTGGGTTTCTGGTCAGTCTTCCCATGCTAACTGCTCATTCTGGAGGAAGTGAAGTAAGTAATAATAATAAGTAATTGCATAACGTTTAATACATAATGAAATAACAATAAGTAATATTGTGATTAATAATTAATAGACCAAAATATTTTAAAGTAGACTTTAGATACTTGAGGCTTGTTTGACAGAGTGTGCCTTGTAGGGAACAGACCTGGAGAAGGGACAGCACAGGAGAGGTAGGTTTTCTCAAACAGGGATGAGCACGATTAGGTGCTGATGACGGGAGCCTCAGTGATGGAGAAAGTCTTGGAGGGTGGCCACGGTCAGGCCCAAGAAGGGCTGCATCCGGACGCAGAGCCACAGAGCTGGCGTCCCTGCTCTGGGGATGCTGCCTTTCTTTGTGTTTCGCTTCAACAACCCATGGTCATGGGCTCCTGGAGACCACCCATCATCCTTGAATGCCCTCTAAGCTCAGGACCAGAGTTGGAGAGACGGTTCGCTGGATAAAGGTGCTTGTCACCAAGTGTGATGTCACGAGTTCAGTTCTGGGAGCCCAGAAGAGAGCCTAGTCCTGCAAGCTGTCCCTGACCTCTTACCTCCACATGCTGAGACATATGCGCCCTCTCTCCAAGTAGATAAAATGTTAAAACAACAACAACAACAACAACAACAGACCTAGAAAGAAAATCAGGGCGGGTAGAAAAGCAGAGGCTGGCATCCAAGTGGAGTGCACGCGCTGTCCGCTCCATATCTGGTGAAGCTGGCTCTTTCTGTCTACAGAGCCTGCCCTGGGCTCCATCTGAGGCTGGAGTGGAGAGAATTGGCATGGCTTCTAGTTACTTTGACAGGAGATAAAGTAGAGTAATTTTGGCGATTCTCAGCCTCGTCTCTACTCCCGAGATTCTTCCCTCTTCCAAGTGTGGCCCTGTCCCATGGGCTCTGGGACCAACACTTTTTTCCTGCAGTTCCTGAGACCGAGGTGCCAGCAGTCACTGTTGGTAAGGCCTGGCTTTACCTGGTGGCCTCATGTGGTAGAGAGGTTAGAGAACTCTGATCTTTCCTATCAGGACACTGATGTCGTTGATAAGAACCTCACACGTGAGTTAATTACCTCGCTAAGGCCAGAGCCTCTGATGCCATCATGACCTTGGAGGTTAGCATTTCTGCCTGGGAGTGTTGGAGGGATGCAAGCACACTATCTCTAATGAGCTCCTTCCAGGGGCCTAGTTTATGGATTAAGATGGATTGTGGCCCGAGTTGAGGCTCAAGTTTTTTCTTAAAGATTGTGGTGTCACATTGTTTGGCTATGGCCTGTTCCCACAGTGGCTGCCATCTTCTCTCTCTCTCTTGTGTCTTCAGTATCTGTCATAGGAAGGCCTGGTACTCGGTGGGTACTGAATAAACACACACACACACACACACACACACACACACACACACACACACACACACAGATTTTACATGTATAGAAATTCCTTGAGGTGTCCTATGGATTTTATCTCTAAATTCTGTGGTGGGTGATTTGTTAATTTAAAATATGAACACCAAGGCTGGAGAGAGAGCTCAGGAGTTAAGAGCACTGGCTGCTCTTGCAGAGGTCTCAGGTCGGATTCTTAGCACCCACATGGCACCTGTAACTATAGTCCCTGGGTATCTGATGCTCTTCTGGTCACTGTGGGTGCTGCATGCATGTGATGCACAGACATACAAACACGTCTATGGTACCCTCATCAAAGCTCACAGCGGTGCTGGCTCAGTGACCTGGTGCATTAGTAGAGCTCAGTTAGGATATTTTCAGTGACAGCTGCTTCCTGGCTTGGACAGATATTAGGCAGGAAACCCAAGTCTTAGGCTCAGCTGGGACGGGTTTTGTCTGATTGACTGTTGAACTGGGCAGATGTGACAAACAGGGTTTGGCTCTCATGGGGAGGCAGGTGGTTCGCTGTGAGTCTTGTCCTCTGAGTCCTAAGGTTACCCCGTGGTCATGAATGAGGTAGTGCCACGTGTCCCCCTGGTCATGAGTGCCCTGACTCTGGCTCCACTGTTGCTGTTTAGCAGTGAGGACCTTGGTGAGGAGCCACATACCTCTGTGGCTGTCACTTTCTTTCTGCCACTGGCTCAGATTTTGACTCATCAGACAACCCTTCCCATGTCCTTGTCATCAAGGCTAGTGTGACATTAGGGATATAAAAATTGGGAGTATCCGAGTCCTGTTGTCCTGCGTAAGTCAAACATTTCAGTGCTGATTTCCAGATGTCGTGGGCTTAGAATCCGTGGGTGTGCTGCCACGTGTACCGTGCCCACTTCTCGGCCACTGTGTTGACACCCAGGGAGGACGGGCAGTAGGCATCACGGACTGTGTATTGATCCTGTAATACATGGGTGTAATGGGCATGGCAAACACACCGTATGTGGATGTACATGTGTTATACATAACCTTTAGTAACAGTTTCATGGCTTCATAATTTTACATCTTAATTTGTGAAGCTACATTCTTCTTAGATTTATCTATCGTGTGTGTGTGTGTGTGTGTGTGTGTGTGTGTGTGTGTGTGTGCGCGCGCGCGCGCCAAGACGCCAGGCTTTCACTTGGGAAAATGCATTACTTCTCACAAGTGCTACTTAAGGAGTAAGATTCCTTCAGGAAAAGTTTCCCATTAAGAAATTCTTACTGCTAATGAGTTTGCTTGGAACCAAAGCCCTGGCTTATGTCCCTGCAGGTCCACAGAGATGCTGAGTCACAGCTGGTTTTGCAGGAGTGGAAAAAGGAGAGGAAGGAGATGAGGTAAGAGCATCATAGTCACCACCTGTGAATGCCGACCCTCGCTTTGGTGTGCTCTGTGTGTCTGAGGTGACATCGGGAAACCAGGTGTGACCGTGACTCCTGAGTATCCAGGATCACTTCTCTGCTAGCTGTGATCCCCATCTGTCCTCTGCCCTTGCCATTGGAAGCCTTAGGGGGGAGGTGGCTTTATCTCTTTCTCTTCCCTGCCTTGACTGGAGCCCAGTGGTTGGTGGCTGTCCGCACATGTGGCTGTTGGGACTGTGCTGGGACTGGGCTCTGGACACAGGGACCCTGCCTGCTGTTTCAGGAATGCGCACCCAGCCTTTCTTGGTCCAGAAAGCCTTCCTGTTGTCACAGGTTTCATGAGCGTGTCCTTAGGGAACAGTTGTCCACAGGAGCCTTGGTGACAACCGTGCTTCTTATGATTGGTGCTTTCACACTCTCTGCGAACTGTGTGTGGTTGTTCCTACCCCCTGGCAGAGCCTGAGATCTGGAAACGGGTTGTTTCTGGGGCTCTAGTCCCTGAGCAGTGGCAGCTTGACTTGACAAGGGATGTTGTTGAAGATTGTGCAGCAGCCAAGCCTGTATTGAGTCCCATCCTGCCTCTTCCTCAGCCCATTGGCTGGCTCAGGCTTATTCTGACTTGATTCTTTTGCTATAAAAATGTGGAGGAGAGGGAAAGTGGGAAAAGGAGACAATGGGATTGACTTCAGGGCCCGTCTCTGAAGGCCTGGGGTCCACGGTGCGCGGGTCACTCACTTCCAGGAACCTAGAATGGCTTGATAAGGAAGCACCTCACCTGCCACAGATTTCCTGTTGGCTCCACACCTCTAACATCGACAGGTCTTTTTCTTTTGGTTTTTCTTCTCTTAGTATTATTTAGATTTTTTTAATGTGCAGGAGTGTTTTGCTTACATATGTGTCTGTGCAGCTCGTGCATGCCTTGTGTCCATGGAGGTCAGACGGGGACATCACATCCCCTGGAACTGGAGTTCTGGACAGTTGTGGGCTGCCGAGTGGGGGTTGGGAATCCTCTCGTAACCACTGAGCCGTCCTTCCAGCCCCTCCCCCTCTCATCTCCACGGGGATGCTGCAGTAGAGGCTTAAGTACTGTTTGTGTTGCTCCTCTGCAGAGACCTAGTTGGGGCTTCAACAGCTGTGGCTGGTTGGTCATTGCGGCTGTCATTCTGCAGGGACAGCGGCAGCTGCTAACTCCCGAGGGGTTTTCATGCACAGCTGTGCAAAGGAGTTATTCGGTTGCTGTATCTGTAACTGACTGCGCCATTCGGATGGCGTTACTCATTTTGCTGAATAGTCCGTGTGTGGAGGATGTTGACTGAGCTGAGACTGCACAGAGGTCTTGTTGCAGAGGCCTGCCTCGGCCTGGGTGACTGAGGATGCTCTGGGCTAGGCTGCAAGGGAGCGTGCAGAGCATTGGAAGGCCTGTCATGGAGGGTGGTGACTAACGTAATAATCCGTAGTTCTTCCATGGGAAGACTTGAGGGTTTACAGTTTTTTATTTCTCTACCTTGCTTAGTTCTTGGTCTAGAAACACAGAGAATTATTTGTTTGAGTTCCTCTGAAACAGCTCTGCCTGCTCTGATTGGCACACAGTGCGTGTGTTTGGGGAGCATGCAATTCACACTGCAGCCTCAAAGCAGTGCTTTTAACTGCCATTAAGTGGGGAATGTGACCAGCTGTTTGAGAGATGGCCTGACAGATGATGTTTTGTGGTTTTTTGTTTGTTTTGTAAGACAGGGTCTCACTGTGTAGCCCAGGCTGGCTTCTGATCTTCTCCCCTCAGGCCCCTGGTGCTGAGGTTACAGGTATGGGTCCCATACCTACCTCACACCGTTTTTTCTTGGTAATTAGGTCTGCTCTTGGCTAACTGGCTACTTTTTCTTTCCAGTAGCTTTTTGTTTTAAATATATTTTTACTTCAGTAGTTAAAAAAAAGAATCTTTTTAAAACCTTTCTCTGTTACTTTGTTTTTATTTCTTGACACTTCAGAGAAATGACCAAAAGCTTCTTCAACGCCCAGTTCGGGAGCTTGTTCCGCACAGACCAGAACCCGACCTACTTCCTGAGGCGCCTGTCGAGGTTCGCTGACATCTACATGGCCTCTCTCAGCTGCCTGCTGAACTATGACGTCCACCACACGTTCTACCCCAGGAGGACTCCCCTGCAGCATGAGCTCCCCGCATGGTCGGACAGCCCGTCTGCCTTCAAAGCCCCGCTGCTGCAGCAGGCTCAGGCCAAGTAATCTGTGTCTGCCTGAGGAAAAAGCCAGAAGCAGCCACGGCCCCACAGAGGGCCCAGTGGGCCTGAGTTGCTCTCCCAAAGAGTCAGATAACACCTTTGGTATTTTTTTCTACCTTACCGCAAATACTGTCCTGTCCAGGGGGAGACAGGAGCGGGCCGCCTGGGTCGGGTCCTCTACACACAGCGTCGAAACACGGATGCTGCCTCGTTTACTCTGGAACCAACAGCAGGCCTTCTGAGACAAGCGAGACCGCTTGATGCTGTCTGTGTTCAGCGGGTCAAGAGAGGACACGTCTTGATCCTGCGAGACATTTCTTGGGTGTTTACAGGCAGAGCACTGGGGACTGGGAGGGCACAGGGACATCTGCAGCCAGTTCCCGGTCCTCTGGTCCTAGGCTTTTGCAGACTTCTACACGTTGCTCCGAGAGACCACAGCCTCCCAGAATGACTTTGTTGAGGAAGAACAAGAATTGGTCCTCAGTGTGAACTTGCTTTGCCTGCCCTGAGCTGCCGACGGGGTGATGGGCGGATTCCCTCCTCCCCTGGGCGTGGGTGAGGAGATGGCAGCTCTGGTTAAAGTGGCCTTTAAGCTGGTGGGTCGGACATTGCAGGAGAAGAAAGGCAGCAAGGCCGTGGGGCTCCGTCCGCGGCCAGTGCAAGCCTGTGTGTAGGGCACTTGGGACACGGCAGCTCGCTGGTGGAATTTCACATTTAATGCCAAGAGCCAAGCTCACGAGGGGCATCTCTTCCTCCCTCCCCCCTCTGGGGGCGGCAGAATCCTTTATTATGTCTGCTTTGTGGTATCTTTGAACATATTTGATGCCCCGAGGGCCACAGCAATGGCAGTCGTTAGAGGACACAGTCCTGTTTAAATGGTTTCATTGTGAATGCCACGCGAGTCCTCGTGGCTAGATCAGCCTGGTCCCATGTGGCCCGGCTCATTTTAAGCTTTTGCGCGAATGTGGCGCTGCTGCTGCTGCCATAGCTGCTCTTCTTTCCCCTCTTCCTCCTCGCCCACTCCATTCCCCCCATCTCCAGTTAGGGTCTTGCTACGGAGCCCAGGCTGGCCTTGGACTCAATCGTCCTGCCTCAGTCTCCTGAGTGGTGAATTACAGGCACGCGACCGTGGTGTGGCATGTCGTGAATCTGAAGAACGGCACGAACACGAAGGAGGCTTGTGGCCAGCGCTCGCTAGTCGGCATCTCTACTGCGATAAGTAGATCGTCCCTGGCGGCTGACAGACTGCTCACGTGGCCTTCTGTGGGCTGTCTGCCACGCACGACACAGAAGTGACGTGGGCTGTCCAGCATCCACCGCGATGCCGTGTGTTACCATGGCGCTCCTTGATGTCTGCTGTGCTGACCATCGTCACGAAGCTGACCCTTCAGACCCCCTCCTCCCGTGTTGTGTTCTGAACACTGGGGTTCGGTGTTCTGCTTTTTAAGGACAGGATGGGCATTTTTCTGTTCCCTTGTTTTCCCCAGTGTTAGCCACCAGGGGCTTTTGGCAGCTGGCACCTAACGCCAGCAGGTGATGCCCAGCACCGCTCAGATGCTGCTCAGGATGCCCCTGACTTGTGCTTTGTAGGCACAGAATGACTTTTTGGTCTATTCAGATATCCTTCAGTATAGACTAGATGCCAGTTCCGGGTGGAGGGGGCGTTGTTTACTCAAGAATGAAGTACAACTGCTTTCTTGAATGCCTACCGCAGGTGACCTAAGCCTTGGGGGAAAAAAACATCTCCTGGGTATGAGAAGTGGATTTTACAGTCTATTCCTGTGTAGAAGGGTGACAGTCTTGGGATCCGCTGTACCATGGCCCAGCAAACAGGTAGCTGGCAGACTGCACACTCAGACCCGTGCCCTGACAGTGTGGCCTGGTGTGGCGTCCTTGTAGGAAGAACGGGAGTTTCTGCTGTGTTATTGTCCTTGTCTGGTGCAGTCAGGACAGGTTTTAACTTGTCACAGGGACTCTTGGCTGGGGTCTGACTTACTGTACTGGTGTCTTGTTTTTATGTGCTCATTGATGACAGGCTATAGATTTAAAAAGAGAGGTAGATCTTTTTCCACCTTTTAAAAAACCAAATTGTAAAGCAAACATTGTTTTTTGTTTTGTTTTGTTTTGTTTTTTGAGACAGAGTTTCTCTGTGTAGCCCTGCCTATCCTGGAACTCACTCTGTAGTCCAAGCTGGCCTTGAACTCAGAGATCCGCCTGCCTCTGCCTTCCAAGTGCTGGGATTAAAGGCGTGCGCCACCACCGCCCAGCAATAAAATTATTTTTATTATCTTTAAAATTATAGGGTTTTTTTTTTTTTTGACATTGCTTAGACTGATTTTCTAAGAATCAAGTGAACAAAAATTGACTCTAAGGGCAATCCATGCCAGTGTGATACCCAGCAAGGTTTGTGGTGCCAGCGGGGGGCTGCCTGAGCAATTTGTACTGCTGGCCTTTCCGTGAGTTCTTTTTCAGGGGAGAGCTGGCCTTAAAAATACCTTAGGTGTTGGGCTTTCGAAACTCTTGCTTTTCCTCCTAAAATAGCTCCCCCCTTCCCTCCTCCCTCCCCCTTCCTTCTCTCCCCCCCCCCACTTTCTTTCTTTTCTCTTCCCCCACCCTTCCTCCCCTTTCCTTCTTTGGCCTCTGCTCTCCCCCATCTCCGCCCCCCCCATCCTCCCTCCTCTCTCACCATTAATACATCTCCTCCTGATTATCAGCTCTCAGACTAAATTACTAGCTGCTTTGAATGCATCAGCCCTCTTATTTATTGGAAGGGAGAAGCGAAAGGCACTCAAGCCTCCTACCTAATTTAGCTTCTGGTGAATGGAATGGCTTCTCCCTCCCCTCCCCTGAGCAAGCGCTAAATACTGAAATTCCACTTTGTCTAAACACTCATTGGCTGCCAAAAACCTACTTGGGGGGCTCTTGACTAAAATGCTCAAAAGACTGAATTTGTCGAGGGGGCCAGTCGATCTGTGCTTTCCCCTTTCTCAGTGACACCCCATCCCCTCAGGGTCTCAGTATGTAGCTCTGGCTGGCCTGGAAGTCACTTTGTAGAACAGGTTGGCCTCAGAGCGTTGGGATAAAATGCATATACCACCATGCCTGGCATGGTTTCCTTTTGTTTGGAAGGGTTTTTTCCTTTCTCCTTTGTTTTCTTGTTATTTATTATGTTTATATGTTTTTGGCCAAGCTCAGCTACCCTTTCAGACCACTGATAGGTTAAGCCAAGGGAAGGAAGAGGAGTGGAGCTCTTCTTCTTTTTTCTTTTTCTTTTTCTTTTCTTTTCTTTTTTTTTTTTGAGACAGGGTTTCTCTGTGTAGTTTTGGTGCCCATCCTGGATCTCACTCTGTAGGCCAGGCTGGCCTCCGACTGGCTCTGCCTCCCAAGTGCTGGGATTAAAGGCGTGCACCACCACCGCCCAGCGATGGAGCTCTTCTAACAAGAGAACGATGTCAACTTTGCAGGCCGCTCCCATTGCGGCCCCTGTGGAAATGGGAGCACAGTTCCACTGGGATTTCATTCACCAGCACAGGCTGTGGGCTAGGTGGGGCTCTTGGCTGTGGCCTGCTTGATTCTGCTTGGGTGGCAAGATTCTTTGCTGGGAGCTTGCAGAGAAGCAGCCTCCCAGCCCGGGGACACTAGTGTAAGGTCTGGGTCAGTGTGCCGTGGCCCCTTAGGAGCCACTGTCTGCCACATGGTTCTCCATATGGCCAGTGTACTGTGTCTGCAGTACCTGCCAAGATTGCATCCCCATGTGCATTTGAGCTGCCTGTTTAGCTGGGCCCAGGACGGAGGGCTATCATCCCAGCTGCTGGGCGTGGCTTCTGGCTGATGCGTTGCTCTTGGAGAAATTCCCTGATGCACAGCCCTGCCTTGTCCCAGATCACACGCCTTTCCTGTATGGATGTATGATCCATGACTGTTCCATGTGACGGTACTCCGGCCTCTCCAACACTTGGGACAGTTCCAGAGCTCCCTCTGGGGCCACCAAGACCTCCTTGTACTTGCCTTGCATTTCAGAACCCATTCTACCCACTGGTCCGCCCCTTCCCTTCCCAGATGCTGCTCCCAGCAGTAGTCCATGTAAGACCCTCCTGCATGAAGCATTTGTTCCCAATCCTCCCTCAACAGTGCTCCTGTGTTTTCTGTTAACGCAAGCTTGCGCTCCAGTGTAGTACTTGTGTAGTGGAATGATAGAGTGTGCCTGTGTGGTATCGGGCACAGTAAGTGCAAAGTAGGTTGACTATTTATTTGGAATGTGAACTTGCTATTTATTCTACATGTTGATTGTATATGTTGTGATAATGAGCTTACAGTCAAATAAAAGCTTGAGCTGTATCTCCTGGTTTGTGGCACCCTTAGTTGCATGTACTTAAGTCAGTTGCAAAACATGGTTCCCCCCCAGGATTTGAGGTTGTTCTGCTAAGAGAAATCAAAGGTTCAAAAATAAAATACAACCCTAGGGTTGGGAGTGCAGCTCCCTGGTAGAGTGCTTACCCAGCATGCTTGAGGCCTCAAGTTTGAATCCCAGAACCTCAAAAGCAGCAATCTAATGGACCCACAGAAGGGGACTGAGAAAGGGTGAAATGTAGATTGTTTCTGGGGCTTTAAGACTGGAGGTCCTGGACAGAACTTGTGTGAGCTCTGCAGGCAGTGGGAGTGTGTGTAGGTGTGGGGGTGGGTAGGGTGCACCATACTGGGGAACAAGAAGTGGCAGTCACCTGTTTGCTTATAGTCATTCACCTGGAAGCTGGGACAAGCTAAGGAAATACGGAATTGAGAAGTATTAAGAAAATTTTCACTGGGCCGTGGTGGTGTACGCCTTTAATCCCAGCACTCGGGAGGCAGAGGCAGGTGGATCTCTGAGTTCAAGGCCAGCCTGGTCTACAGAGAGAGCACCAGGACAGCCAAGGCTTACATAGAGAAAACCTGTGTAGAAACAAACAAACAACAAACAATAAAAATTTGCTTCTGGGTTTGGATAAGTTTATAAATATTTCGAATGCCTTATTTTAACGTCTTGTCTGTGACACTTCCCTCTTCCTGTGCTGAATGAACCCTCATCTGTGTCCCCACAGTCCCCAGTGTGATCACTTATGTTTCTGTTGTGATGATGGATGTCTCAGAGCTACCAGCTAGTCTGTCCTACACTTGTTGTTTTGGGGTGCTTTCCTGGAAATGTGGTATTGCTCCTTCATGATGTGTTGTCCCAAAGGTAGTGGTGACTTTGTCCTCTGCAGAGAACTGGGACAGCTTTAGTTCCCTGGGGTTGAGAGAGCTTACAAGACATTTTATGGCTTCCAGAACTTTAGACTTGACTCATCAAACCTCTGATGGAATAGAATGATGTGATTTGGGGTTTACAGGCAAGAGAGGGGAGCCTGAGGTCTGTTCACCCCAGCCTTCCACTCTGTCCCCCATAGTGACTCCATCATGCTGACACTGTGCCCTTCTGCTAGCTGGTGCTTGGATGTTACAGAGATGGCCGTTACAGTGTGCTGAGTGTGAGCAACTGTCCACAGGGAGAAAGGAGCAGGATTTTATAGTAGATTGGAATCTTCATCTCAAGTCCATAGATGCTGAGTTTGCTGACGCTCGGCTCATGGAGACAGACAGAGAGAGCCTCAGTTCAGTCCAGTCCCAGAAGTTATGTCACCTGAGGCTGCTCTCAGTCGATCTGGACCTCCACTGCTTATCTGTAAAAGTGACTCCCCAGCTCCCCAGTCTCAAGAAAACCATTTTAGCACAGTTGAGTATGGTGGCTTAGGCCCATGGTCCCAGCACTCTGGAGGCCAAAGCAGGGGAATCTGGACTTGAAGGCCAGCCTGGGCTATACAGAGAGGAGAGGGAAGGAGGCGGAAGCAGGGTGAGGGAAGCACAGTATGCTGTGGTCCAGGTGCAAATAACACCTCATTTTCTAATGATTTCAAGATACATTAGTGCACATAGCAATGCTGCATCTTTTAGGGGTGTGTTGCATGGGTACACCTCAGCTCGGTCACATCAGATGATGGACATTTCGGTGGTTCTGCTTTTGGGCTGTTATGAACAATGCCACCATGAGTACATGTGAGTCTATGTGGACATGTTTTTCATTTCTCTTGGGTATACACCAGTGAGAGGTAGTTCTGGTTCTGTGGGAACCCTGTTGGACTGTCTGAGGAGCCCTGAGACTCCCACAGTACCTCCACTTTACATTCCCACCAGCCGAGCATGGGGTCCCAGTGCTCTGCATCCTCACCAATGCTTGTCTTCTGATGGACCATTTGGTCATTGCTCTCCTAGCGGGTGTGAGGTGGGGTCTCATTGGCTTAAAGGAAATGCAAGGAAGCAAAACTAAAGAATTCATAAGACAAATGCTAGCCCATCGGAAGGACTCTAATTAGCCTTACTTACTAAGTGTATTTTGCTTTCATAGCTTGACTCCTCCTAGGCACACAGTGACTTTTTTTTTGTTCCATAAACATTTATTGAGCACATCCCTGTGGCAGGTACTTCTGGGTACTGGCTACAAAGTACATGAAGTGAAGCCCTGTGTTAGGCACTCATAGTCAACAGGAAAATACCACAGGGTCACAGTTACCAGCAAGACAAGACAGAACAGAGCAGGTGCCATCTGGAACGTGCAGAGAACCACAGTAGAGGCTCAGAGGAGGAGGTTCCCCTGCATGGTCCTGCTAACATGGCGCCTTACCCATGGGAACAACCCCATGTTAACCAGAGAGGTGAGGTATGGCTTCTGAGTGTATCATAGCTTAAAACGATACATGATCCAAGAGACAACCGGTGTGGAGAATTCACAGAGGACTGTGATGGCTCAGGGGTTCGTGTCCCAGTGGCTGTTGGCTGCTCACATCAGGCCCTCAGTGCCCCCAGAGGGTCGCTGCTCTCCATCTCCTGTTCTTCAGAGTCCTGGAAGACAGACAGAGGGCTGTGATTCTGGGGTGGGGGGTGTTCCTCCTGCAACTACCCTTCTGGGGGGAACACTGCTCTGCTCTGGGGCCTAAAGCATGCCTTGTCTCAGGCATGCACATCACAGGAGCCTTCCCGCACGCTGCTGCCTCATGCGGAGGTGAGGGGTGGAGGGTGGAAGTGGGGGTGGGTGGGTGCTAGTCAGGGGTGCTTATGCTGGGCTGCACATGCTTTGCTGTGGAAGCCGCCTGTGAGGTCCTCAGCGAGGTTGGTTCCCCATCTCTAACGGCTCCGTAGGAATATTTATTTCCCTAGGAAGGTGTGAGGGTTAGCTGCTACATGTAGCCAGTGGTGATTAGTCATAAAACTTTCATATGGAAAATACTAAAGCAGGTGACCGCATGGACGCCCCACTCCCTGCTAGAGCCCCGTTGAGCTTCCTGCTGTCATTGGCTCTGAGTGGCACCGAGGTTCTGACAAGCAGCATGCTACGCGCTAGTTAGCAAAGGTTTCTCAAGGTGTTTGGGGTGCACAGAGCTGGGACGGGTACCCCACTCCGTATACAGGTCAGAGAATGCAGCCTGTTGGTGCCCTGGGCCCACGAGTCCCGTTACTGGTATTCAACTATACAACCAGGTGTGGCCATGGCGGTGGCACGGGCTTCCAATCCCAGCACTCGGGAGGCAGAAGGAGGTGGACCTCTGAGTTCTGAACAGCCTGTTCGACACAGTGAGTTCCAGGCCAGCCAAAGCTACATAGCGAGACCTTGTCTCAATGAGTAAATAAATAAATAAATACTGTATGTTTCTGATTTAATGGGACTTCCAGAGTGTGAGAAATATGTGTTCTAAACACTAAACTGACAGCAGCCATCTGGCTTTGGTTAATACTACACAGGGGTTAACCCATAGAAGCCAAGATTCAAATGTTGCCTTGGCCCAAAGAACACTGTCAGCTCAGGTGGTGTGCCTTCAGACAAGGATACTCAGCACACAAGGCTACGTTTCACCATGGTTACGCAAGGGGGAAAATGCCTTCCCTAGCTTCCCAGTCCGGAACTGATGAGAAAGGACAGGCAGGTTACCTCTCACGTTTTCTGTGAATGGGGTGCCCGGCCACAGGGTCCCCCTGGGTTAAAGTCAGACTAGCTCCTATCTCAGCTCAAGCCTCGCTTAACTCAATAAATAGACGGTTCCTTCTGGGAAGACCGGATCAGAAGATCACCCATTAAAGACCTCCGTAAGCAAAAGCAGCTCCCTGAGCAAGGAGCGGGTCTGCCCAGGGCAGAATTAGTCAGATGTGAGCATCGCTAAGGGATGCACTTTCTACAGGCCTGCTTCTGCAAGAGGCGTCCTACCTGGCCACAAGGTAGGGACTAGGCAGCCTCTAGTTTGAGGCTTCTACCAGCTACACAAAAGCTGGCACTCTGAACAGAAAACTGGCCTCTAGGCTTGCTATCTGAGATACATTCTAGAAGGGAAGCTCTTCCTGGGGGTGCAGCTCCACTGAACCCTGCTGGAAGGCAGCATTCTGCACCCCAGCCTCGAGTGAAGTGCGAACTCACTGTGAAGGGGTCACAGGAGGACTCAGGGGGTGCCGACGTTGATGTCTCATACACAGGGTTTGAGATATTCTCAGGCTGCTGCTTGCCAAAAGCCGAGACATCGATATCCTCTTCCGACTGTTGAGAAAGAATTATAAGGGTTGAGAGGCAGGACTGTCCCCAAGGCACTCTTCACCTCGGGAGCCTTTTCAGCAGCACGGCTGAGATGATTGACATGTGATAGGAGGAGGCACTGGGCCCCAGTGACAACTTACATGTCTGCCCAGGCGTGTCTCCCAAACTGGTCCATAGGGCATTCCCATGCCCCAGAAATGATCCGTGACCCATGCTGCCAACTCTCCTACCATAAGCACTGATGAGCCCTGTTACCCTGGAGTTGTGTGGCCGTCCCTGAGCTTAGAAAGATCATGTATGTGCTACAAATGATGGTTTGAATGTTCTCACCCAAACATGCATTGAAATTTAGCCCCCATTTTGAGCCATTAGGAGGGCAGGAGACTTGATTCCACTGTGGCGTTTGCAGGCAGGACCTTTGGGGTGGTGGTTACGGTTAAAGGGAACAGCAGGGCAAAGCAGAACCCAGTGGGACTGGGACTCTGTGAGAGCAGGTGCTCAAGCCAGGACTTGGCTCTGTCGCCCTAGGATTCCCTGCACTGTGTTGAGAACTTGGCCGAGGCGCCTGTAGCAAGAAAGCCCTTACCAGGTGTGGCCACATGGCCTTCGAGCACCCAGCTTTCAGATCTGTGAGTTGATTGAACGTGGTCTAGCTTGTGGGGTTTTGGCTATAGTAAGAGATGTTTTTGAGGGTTGCCTCTGAGCGTACAGTTTGGCCAGCTACCTTCTGGAAAGCACGGGCGATTGCCTGAAGGCACGGCACAGCTCTTCCCGAGTGAGGAAGAGAGACCAGGAAGAGCACAGCGAGCAGACGGGAGGCGGCCCACCTGCTGCACTTCTGCCCAGCCCCGTTCTCTGGGGACTGTGGTGTGGACGTGTGTCTCACAAAGGCTCCAGCTAGGTTAAAGACTGGACCCTGTCGCTGGGCATTCTTGGGAGTCAATGGGACCTTTAGGAGGTGGGGCCTAGTGGGATGAAGTTTGGTAACTAAGGGGCGTGTCCACGAAGGTGACTTGGGAACCCTGGCTCCTCTTCCTCCTTCCTCTTTGCCTCACAGCCACCGTGAAGTGAGTGCTCCGCCATGTGTTCCCGCCATGATGTGCTGTCTCGCCACAGCTCCCAAAGCAAAGTCACCGTGGACTAAAACCACGACTTAAACCTTTCTTCCACCTAACTTGATTATCTCAGGCATTTTGTCATGGTAACGGAAAACGGACTGACACCACCTAGGGCCACCCCAGGGTCGGCTCAGGAGCTTGCTCATGAGGTAGACTCAACTCTGCAAACGGAATGGAATGAGAGTCGCTGGCTAGAGAGTGAGGCCATGCAGGTAGGTGTCAGACCCCATCCCCAACTCTCAGGGCCAGTCTTGATGCCCAAGGCCACCGTGGTGGCCGCTTGTCTAGACTCCTCCCAGGAAGCAGGAGCATGGGGTGGGGTAGTTATTCTAGTTACGATAACCAAACACCAGCTCCTGGGTGAGGACACATTTTTGAGGTAGCCCGGCCTCTGGAGCTGGCCGCTGATGTGGGCCTGATGTGGTGTGACCCTCCAGAACCCATTGGGAGGTATGACTGCCACCAGTGGAAGGTGAAGCTGTGTAAGTCACCATGACTGGCTTGGTGATAGTGAGGCTGTCCCTGATTTCCTGCCGCTCTGCACGTGCCTTCTTACATTTCCGTTTTCTGTGAGTTGAGGTGGCATGAGGCCCTTGTTAGAAGCCAAGCTGTGCCAGCCCTAGCCTTGGACTTCCCAGTCTCCAGAGCCACAAGCTAATAACCGTATGCTCTTCGACATTCTGGTGGTGCTTGTTTTATGTTTGTGTATGTGCAGGTATACAAGCACCAATGTAAGCCTATGCCTGTGGAAGGCGGCAGACAACCTCAGGTATTAGCCACGTTCTCTTTGTAAAGACGTGTCCTCTCACTGACCCTGGAGTTTACCACTTCAGCTAGACTGGCTAGACAACGAACCTCAGAGACCCTCTGTCTCTCTCCCCAGTGCTGACTTTATAAGCACACACCACTGAACCTGGCTTTTATTACGTGGGATGTGGGGGGTTGCACATTTTAGTGGCCCAGCTATCTCTCCAGCCGTTGTTTGCTTTTGTTTTTCATTTGTTTGTTGTTTGTTTTTAAACCAGATCTTACTGCATAGCTCAGCCGGCCCTGAAGCTGTGGGGTATGAGCCTGGAACTCGAGATCCCGCTGCACTCGCTTGCTGAGTACTGGGATTACAGGTGTGCGTGGCCTGCCTGTGCACGGAAAACAGAGGAGAGGCAGCCCATCACTGCCTGCTTCATTCTCTCTTACCTCAAAGCGCTGGAAGCCAGCTGCTCTCCGGTTTAGTCGGAAGTAAGAATAGGCAGCCAGAGCAATTGCACCCGGGACCAGGACGATGGCACAGACTATACCTGTCCCCAGGCCAGCGTGGGCACGAGTCTGTACGGAAAGGAAAGGGGCAGTTCTTAAGCCGTGACCCCCCAGAGAGCAGGTCTGAGTTCACCCTGTTCTTGCTTGCCCAGGCACCTTGGAGTGATTCATAAAAACAATGTCAAGGTAACGTGGTTCTAGGCCTTATTACTGCCAGGGCCTATTTCTTATAACAACCTAAAGAGATATAGATAGTCATTCCCCCATCTTTATATGGGGGAACTAAGGCAAAGAGATGCTAAGTACTTGCCCAAACCACACAGCTTTCTGGAGGTACAGTGGGCTTTAAGACCTGTCTGGGTTTGAGCTTAAATGCACAACCACCAGCTCTGGAATTTTCTAGTAGCTAGCAGCTTACCTCATGTGCCCCTGCGAAATGTTAGGATACTAACAATAACCACAGCCAGCCTATCCGGAGCTGATTTAGGGATTCAGTGTTTCTCGTGCAGTTTCCCCAGGTCAGGGAAGTACTGTGAACCCCTCTGCACACACTGGGTAGATGGGAAGACAAGCTCAGAGACACTCAGAAATCAGCCTAGGATTTCTCACTTCCCTTCCACTGGTTGTGTGCGTCCCCATGTCGTTTCCCCTCCCCCTTTTGAGCACAGGAAAATGTAACGGAATCCAGCTACTATCACAAAAGCTACTACTTGGAAAAGTCAAGGACTTCTCCAAAGGTCAAGCCGTGGCTTAAGAAGTCTTGGTGATATTTTAGCTTTTATGTATATTAGCTGGTTCCTGCAGTGATTTTCTTGTGTGCTATGCGTGCTTCCAAGAACTCCTAACAGTGTATTTATCTAAAATACCTATCAAGCGTCCATGCTCAAACAAAACCACAGCTGTCTCCTAGGTCAGGCGATAGCTTTATTTCTCGTGTAATTTATGGTGAGACCCTCCTTTCTTATACAACCTTACTAATAGACCCCTAACTTCTTCTTCTTTTTTTTTTTTTTTTTTTTGGTTTTTCGAGACAGGGTTTCTCTGTGTAGCTTTGCGCCTTTCCTGGAACTCACTCAGTAGACCAGGCTGGCCTCGAACTCACAGAGATCCGCCTGGCTCTGCCTCCTGAGTGCTGGGACTAAAGGTGTGCGCCACCGCCCGGCCACCCCAACTTCTTATCTAACCACATCTAGGAATGTAGACTGAGCACATAGATCCCCTTTTTGATATACTAACCGGTCATTAGCACTCAGTTGACCTCCTTTACCCCTCCCATTTGGGGTTGTAAAAGAAAGCCTGATGGTCACTGACAGAGGAAAATTCTTACCTGCCTTTATGACCCTGTAAGAATTCAAGCCTGGTGACCTTGCTCTGGAGAGGATTGCTATTGCCTGGGTTTATAACTGGATTCCTGAGAGACTTGGTGACAACTGAGAGAGTCGGAGAACTGAGAGGAGGAGAGAGAGAGGAAAAAGGAGAACAGAAGAACTAGATGGGTAAGAACTGGAGAGGAACAAACTGAGCTGGGGAAGAACTAGATTGAAGGGCTAGAAGAGAGTACTAGAGGATCGAGATGGAAGATGAGGAAGAGCCAGATGAGGAAGAACAAGATGAGGAAGAGCCAGATGGGGAAGAACAAGATGAGGAAGAAGGAGATGGGAGAGGAGCTAAGATGGGAAAGAACTAGATGGATGAGAACCTAGATGGGGCAGAGCTAAGATGAGAGAATTAAGATGGAACTTAGAGGGGACAGCAGATAAATAGAGAGAATTAAACAGAAAGGAACTAGGCAGGCTTGAACAGAACCGAAGCTGTGTAGATAGGACCTTATCCCAGAGGAATAAAGTAGATGGACAAAGAGCTTGGTGTAAGGATTCAGTCCTTAATTACATCATCAGCCTGTGACGGTGTCCCAGCCTAAAAAGCGGGTGGGCCCTCTGTGCGTCCCTCTCTTTCCTTTCCGCTCCTTCCTTCCATCTGTCTCCCCCCCCCCCAATAAAGCTCTAAAAAGGTAACCATGGCTGTGATTCTTCCGATCAGCACTCTCCTCCTCCCGAGGCGGCCAGCCACCAGCGCGCCATATAACCAACACTTGGTGTATCTACATTTATTCCTGCCCTGAATGCCTGACAGAGCTGTAGCTGTATAGACAGAATTTTGTCTTAGAGGAATAAAGTTAACAGACATAAGAGCACAGTGTACGTAGAATTTTTCCCTCAGATATCCCACGCCGGACGTAGAGAAATCTCCGGACCCTGGGTAATCTATACCGACTCATCGTTCCCTTTCGATCAACAGACGAGTGGGACTGGAAGCTGGTGGGCATGCACATCGGGAAATGCACATTTGACGCTGGCTCCTCACCAGGAACCGGAATACTCACCGCTGGCATGGGAGGTGCTTTCAAAGGCTCAGAAATGACATGAATGAGCCCGTTGGAGGCGATGATGTCCCACTGCACAATGGCTCTTCCATCCACAAACCTGGTCTCCTAGGGAAACGAGGAGAGGGTGCGTGAGACCGGTGACCTCTTCCCCGTCCCCCGCAGAGGCGGTCTCCCACTTGGCTTGTCTGCAGCCTGGCCTCCCTGTGTGCTGTCAACACCCGCTGACTTCACGCCACCAGACAAGCTGCTCCGGGGGCTGCAGAGACCTTTGTGTGACAGACGAGCTATCAGAAGGAAATGGCCTGTCCACGATCACTCCGGCACCCCAGCAAGTGGTAAAGGCCAAGGCTCAGGCTCTGGCTCACACCACACCTCTAGGGGAGGGTTTTCTGTGTCAATCTGGTATGAGCACTAGCTGTGGTGTAGGTGGAATTGAGGCACCACGTCCCACCTGCAGAGTTAGTCGCATTCTGACAGATGCAGGTGGCTCGGATGTGCATGGGTGTCAGGCACTGCCACTCAGGGCTCAGCATGCCAGACGCTGGTCTCTACACATCAGAAACTCTGAATCACTTAACCCCTGACAGTTCACAGACGCTGTGGTCATCAATGTTGCCACCACGACCACGACCACCACCACCACAACCACCACCATCACCACCATCATAACCACCACCACCATCATAACCACCACCACCACCGTCATAACTATCACCACCACCATAACTACCACCACCACCACAACTACCACCACCATAACTACCATGACTATCACCACCACCACCACCATCATAACTACCACCACCATCATAACCACCACCACCACCACAACTATCACCACCACCATAACTACTACCACCACCACAACTACCACCACCATAACTACCATGACTATCACCACCACCACCACCATCATAACTACCACCACCACCACCACCACTACCACCACCACACTGTCATCCTCATCCCTACATATCCGGTGAGGAAACAGCTCAAAGATTTGGGTAGCCTAAGTCATCCCAAGGTCATTTGAGTTGGAAGCTCACACGTTAATGCCTGAGATAGACTAACAAATGGACAGAAACGAAGTATCTTCAAAACAGTTTCATTTCTCTGGCTGGGTGGTGGTGGTGCAGGCCTTTAATCCCAGCGCTCCGGAGGCAGAGGCAGGCAGATCTCTGAGTCTGAGGCTCGCATGGTCTACAGAGTGAGTTCCAGGTCAGCCAGGGCTATGCAGAGAAATTCTGTCTCGAAAAACCAAAAACCAAACAAAAACAAAAACAAAACGAAAATGAGTTTCACTTCTCAGCCCTCATTAAGCCGGCTCCCGAGGCCACTCTACTGCCAAGGTTCTGGGGCGGCTTGTTAGTATGTAATGTCACAGGCACAGTTTGCATTCATACCAACCCCATCTGTGGATTTAAAGACGACTCTCATGTTATAATAGTTGGCATCTATCGAGTGTCTACTGCAGGCTAGGAGCTTTGCATGTATTTTCTCTAGCTCTCTCAATAAGCCCAGAAGGCTTTGCCTACCTGGCGGAGCTGGTCCTGGCTGGAGGTGATGAGCAGCTGGCTTCCCAGCCGGGTCCTCAGAATGGTACCATTGACAAGGTCGTCGTAAAAAGAGATGCTGACATTAGTGAGGTGGTGTTCGATGTCCCGCCCGGACAGGCTCTAGGGAAAAAGGCAGATGAATAGTCTGAGCAACAGCCAGAAATAACAGGTTTTTCTTAGGCGTTTGGTTTGGGGTCCTTCCTAAGGGTCACGTGGAACTGGCACATGCAAAGTCATCTCCAGTCTCTAAGGCTGGCTTCCCTGAGGGGTCCAGAGCACTTGGAGCGAGTACCAGGCAGGCAGAGGTGTGTGACTGGGTAGTGCCCGGGGCTCTCAGCCTGATGCTCAGCCTCTGTGGGGTGGGGGGGTTGAACGAGTCCACTCCTCCTCTTCGGACCACATCATGAGGAAGGTTGGTGTGTGGACTCACTGCACCAGGGCCCCTGATTCTTCTCCCTGCCGGGGATTCTTGCCTCTGGCCCCTTATTCCTTCCCTGACTTTGGGCTCGCCTTGTGACTCAACAGCAGGGTTTGAACTCAGCACTCCTGCTCCCGGCCATGACTGACTGGGTTCGTCTCTTTGGTTGTGAGAACCCTGCGGGGCAGAGTCGTCAACAGGCCAGCCGGGACCGGAAGTGGCAGCTGCTCGTCATCGTCATCTGTGTGTGCTGAGGGTGAACAGTACCCCTCTGTATCTGGGGTAGGGATTGTTGTTTGTTTGTTTGCTCTGACAAGGTCCTGGACCTTCACTTCCCAAGTAAACGACAGGCATGCACTGTCACGTGTGGTGGAGTGTTGAGGTGGTGACAGATACACATTCTTGTCTAAAGGTGCAGGTACCAGGAACTCCACTCACCTTATTTCCCAGCAGCCTACTGTTCTGTGGCACGAACAGGGTACCACGGATGGACAGGTCAGTCAAGTGTTTCAGAAACGCCTGGCCTCGGGCTGAGCTTCTGGAATAAGCCAGCACCTCCTAGGGAGAAGAAGGAAATGGTCAGATGGGCCACCATGGTGTGGGGGTTGGGCTGGCTGGAGGAGCTGGGGGGCGCAGAGTGTCTCTGAGAATACCCTCATGCTGGGCTACAGGCTGGCTTCCCTTGCGCTTCCTCTCACTGGCCTTTGGGGGAGTATGAGAATGACTTTTCCTTTTTCACTGTATCCTCCCAAGATGCCCTGTTCTGCCCCATGCTGTGTGAGGCAATGCCCATGTCCTGCCACAAGATACCATCTTACAGAGCAGCAGCTGGTGTTACATCTCATGCATGCACAAAGACACTGTGTCTGTCTAGCAGGAGCCACGGAGCATGGGCGGATAAACAATTATTCTAGGGCCGGAGAGATGGCTCAGTGGTTAAGAGCACTGGCTGCTCTTCCAGAGGACCCAGGTTCAATTCCCAGTGCACATTAAATATAAATAAACCTTTAAAAATGTTTAAAAAAAACCCAATTATTCTACATCCCAGACGTATGAAGACGCAACCTTCTCACCCATAAAAGGGGGACACCTAACACTGGTCCTCACTGATCTGTCGTCCAGCCATCTGATACGGTGCATACATCTCATGATTGATGGGCAGAGAACTCCAGACTGTGCTAGAACGTCAGCTCAGCATAGTCACCGCTGCTTGCCGAGGCCCATTCAGTTGCAGTTCAGCCAGATGTGCCCAACCCTGCGCCTCACCTGCCTTGAGCCCCCAGGCTATGCTCCAGCCTCTGTCACTGGGTTCTCTGAATATCTAACCACTTGGAGTGACTGGGCACTGAGTCAGTCCTCTGCCTCCCATAAGGCCTCTTTAACCCTTCTGTAGCCATTCTGTTACCTATGTAAGTGTGTATATTACTGTATGAAGTATCACGGACGGCCCAAGAGTTAGTATTAGTAATCGATAGTGGAATAAAAGAACCCATGCTTGCCAGTGGCCATATTATCAAGGGCATAGAGGATTACATGGTAAATGACAACCAATAAAAGTACACAGCTTGTGAATTTACTGTTAATTAATGAATTTTAATGCTGTGGAAAGACAAAAATGTGTCTGCTTCTGATACAATGTGCCCATGATTTAAGAAGTAGTCAAGCTATTTTCTGTTTGTTTGATCAGTTTCTTAAACTGTTTTAGATGCAAACACAGGCAATACCTGTGTAAGTTTCCATGTGCTTACAGTGTCAAAATATCAAGTCCTTTAAAGATCACAACCACCCCCGTGAGGCTGCTATGGTCACGGAGCCTCCCCTCCCCTCATGAGGGTCTATGTGAGCCTCTGGTTTCCTTCAAAACCTCACTTCGTCATTAGCTGCTCGCAGGCAAGCCTCCTGCTGGAGCAGAGCCAAACAGACAGGATACACACCGTCAGGAAGTTCCTGAGCGAGGATAAGGACATGAGGACTTGAAGCAGGTTCCCACTGCACGAGAAGCCATCTCCCACATAGCCTGCCTTGCAGGTGCAGTTCACATCTGGAAAGGAGAGGCACAGGGGCCACGCCCAGTGAGGTGAGGCCTGAGCCACCCTGCTCCCTCTTGGGGATTGGCTGGCCAGGCAGAGGTGCTCAGGGCGGTCTGGCCTGGAGCCTGTAGTAGATGGGACAATGACCTTTCATCCGGTAACAGAAGACATCCCACATTTCACTCTTGTTGGGCCTGATTCCATAGTCCACTATCCCAACAACGTTCGAACCACACTTCTGAGAGGCATAGGTCGTGGGGTAGGCAACCCGGCCACCCTCCAGCCAGCCAGCTGAGCAGAGGTGATAGCTGGCCTGCAGAGACAGGGCAATGACTGGGTTAGTTATACTGTCTTGTTTGCTGTGGAATCATTTCAGTAATTCTGATCCCTACCCAGACTTCGAATCTAAGGACCCTGTTGTACTCCCGTGTCTGGAAGATAGTAGGTCACTAAACTTTGTCCATCAGGCCACTGGATGAATGACCATGATGCTCTTTCTTTCTCTAGTTGTCCAGGCCTTTCACGCTCACTTTTCTCTTGAGAAGGAATTCACCACCAGCCATTTACCCCAGGGCAAATTCTTCTGCTTATGAATGAACAAAACTCTAACTGATGACGGAATTCTAATTCTAATTCATCATTACCATCATCACCCTGTGTGGCTGTAATAAAATCCTTATCAGATGGTTATGATGCCCGAGGCACTGGGTGATGGTTTTTTGCCCCAAGAACTGTAGATCATCTAACAAAACCCCCAGTGCCAGGCATGGAGAAACCCTTCCCCAGCTGATGAGCAATGGAGTCCAGGAGACTTAGATATTCCCAAACAATATAGGCTTTTGCCATTGCACTTGGTCGTCTCCCAGAACCTGCAGGTGAGACCCTATTGCTGAAGACACCATACACTTTGGGCACAGGACTTGGAAGCACCAAGCTGGAACCTACAGTATCGGAAGGTGCTACGCCAGGTGCCAAGGGAGAGAAGCAATCAGTAGTCCTACCCAGATATAAAGCTTACAAACCGAAACAGCAGGGCAAAATACTCCCAAAGGAGCGATGACGACACTTTCATCTTGGAGGTGACCAGCAGCTGTCCAGTTGGACTTAAGGCCTGCTTAGTAGGAGGGGATTCACTGACTGGTGCCGTAAACCTTGCCAGCTACCTGTGGCTGCTGACGTCATGTATACTACTACAGCCCCTTTCTAAGCCAGTATAATTTCTAACTACATTCTAAATACTTATCATTATACTCATAGATAAGTATAGCTCTCACTCCTCATTAAAGAAACTTCTTTTACAGCAGATGGAACCCTTACAGAGATCTACAACGGACGAAAATGCAGACAACAGCAGCTGATATATCTACAACACAACTCCTATACCTCAGACTTAGGGAGGAGGGGGCAGAAAGACTAAAGAGCCAGAGGACCAGGACATCTGCTGAGAGAAAGCTAAGTGTTCTGAGAGAGGAAGAATCAGTTTTCTCCAGGGATAAGATCGCTGATAAGTTTCCCAGTCCTGTGTGGTCAGCCCTAAACAAATACACATATGAGCAATACTCAATGGACCCAGCAGGGTGTGTGTGCATGTGTGTATTAAATTAAAGAGGAGGTCATAAATTTGAGGAGGGTGGGGACATGGAAGAGGTGGTGTCGTGGAGGAAGGGGTGGAAATGATGTAAACATGGTACTTATGTATGAAATTCTCAAAAAATTATTTTAAAAAAGATTGAGGCAAAACAAAATAAATTGCTCAAAGTCATACAGCCAGTACCTAGAAGATTCAGACATACTCAGTTTATCCCAAGTCTCTCAATAATCCAAGTTGAGTTCCTTCTGCACTCTATACGACCACAGTCCTGTACACACACATACTACCACAGTCCTGTATAGATACACACATTACCTTAGTCCTGTACAGATACATACTACCACAGTCCTGTACACACACATACTACCATAGTCCTGTATAGACACACACATTACCTTAGTCCTGTACACACACATACTACCATAGTCCTGTATAGACACACACATTACCTTAGTCCTGTACAGATACATACTACCATAGTCCTGTACAGATACACACACTATCATAGTCTTGTACAGACACACACTACTATAGTCCTGTACAGACATACACTACCATAGTCCTGTACACACACACACACACACACACACACACACACACACACACTACTATAGTCCTGTACAGACATACACTACCATAGTCCTGTACACACACACACACACACACACACACACTACCATAGTCCTGTACAGATACACACACTACCATAGTCCTGTACACACACACACACACACACACACACACACACTACAGTAGTCCTGTACACACACACACACACACACACACACACACACACACACACACACACATTACCGTAGTCCTGTACACACACACACTACCATAGTCCTGTACACACACACACACACTACCGTTACTCCTGTACAGACACACCAAGACTACAGGCTTCAGTGGTTTGATCACAACAAAAAGATTCAGACCCGCCAGAAGTCCGATCCTGGCATCCAGGGCTTTGGTCCTTGGGAAGGTCTGGACAAAGGGAGCATGCTCTGGTTGTGTTGGAGGTTGGAGGAAGTTCCTAAAATCAGATCCCTGGGCTCTTCCTCCCCCTGTTGCTTGTGAGAATCACCAGCAGGCAGCATCTTGGTGCTAGAGGCTGAGAGCAGCCTGACCAGAGAACGCCATTCCTCCCTGCTGGGGTGGAGCCTGGAGTCCCCACACTTCTTCTACCAGTTCCCTGGGACCCTGGTTGTTTCTGGGTTCAAGGAGACCCTGCCTAGGCTGTGGTTCCTAGCCTTACTGGCATCTAGCTGCGATGTTAGCACTTCCCTCTGCCTTCTGGATGTACCACTTCTGGGTGACATTGGATACTATAGTTAACCCTTCTGAGCCTGTTTCCCTACGTGTAACACGGAAGGACACCTACCTCCAGGGACGTGGTCAGGATGCCAACACGACACCCTGCACAGCACTGGACACACGGTGGATGCCTGACCTGGACATGCACCATTGCTGCAGGAGTCTCCTGCGCGGGCTTGAAGCCGGCCACCTGAGCTTTCTCCAGCTTCCCAGGAGGCTGCCTGCACACCCCCCCTCAGGCTCTGCCTGAAGTATCTGCTTAACTGGGAACCCACCTTCTGGGCATAGGAGAGCTGCTTGTAGGTGGCCATGGATGCAGCCTCGTTGGCACAGGCCTCTTTGGCTTTGTCAAAGGTCAGTTTGTACTGGCCCAGAGGGGAGCGCAGATGGAAAACCCCAACAGTCGTGTCTGGAAGAGGAGGGAAATTACGTGGTCAGCCCACTTGGGATTGAAGCGAAAGACTTAGAAGGACTTCAAGGTAGAGGCCCTCTGTAGCCCAGGATGCTCTGGGAAGCTGCTTCTCCCAACTGAAGCCCAGGGTACGCCGGGAGGCCACTCCCCTCCAAGTTATGTTGGAACACGTCAGTTGAAACATTTATCCTTCCTAACTATATAAAGAGGGCTGGGGAGACGGCTTAGCAGTTGAGAGCACTGGACACTCTTTCAGAGCAGTGCCCACACAACAGCTCACAACTGTTTGTGACTCCAGGCCCAGGGATCGAACGCCCTTTTCTGGCCTCTATAGGGACTGCACACACATGGACCAGTGGTGACTCCCTCAGCCATCTCCCCTAACCTAGAATAATCCTCTCATTGTCCATTTTTTCTCTAAGCACACTGCCTCCCCCACGTTCTCCAGGTTTGACCAATGCAGGCATCTCTTGGGTTTCCACTGTAGGCCCAGGCCACTACTGCACATCCCTGGAAAATATCTCTCATCTCACCTAGATAGACTGCTCTATTGAAAAAAAAAAAAGTGTTTATTTTTGTTGTTGTTGTTGTTGCTTTTTGGTTTTTGGTTTCTGGTTTTTTTTTTTTTTTTTGAGACAGAGTCTCATTATGTAGTCCTGCCTGGCCTGGAAGTTTCTACACAGAACCGGCTGGCCTCGAACTCACAGAAATCTATCTACCTCTGCCTCCTGAGTGCTGGGATGAAAGGCGTGTATTATCGTACCCACTGCTCTGTTTTTAAAAGAAGATTCATTGTGATACAATTTTATAACATAAAATTGGCTGTTTTGATAATTTCTTACAACTTTTACATTTCCATAATTCCAATCAAGTCTCTCCCACTCAACAGTCACTTCCCACTCTCCCCTCCTCTGTCCTGTGGGAGTCCCTCCTCTGTTCTTTCTCCCCACGAGTCTACCTGTTTTAGTTTTCTCGGAGGGTTGACTCATAGAATGGCTATCTTTTTGTGTCCAGCTCAGGTCATTAATGCCATATGCCAAGGCTAGACAGTCCACGCTGCAGCATCTATCGGGATTTCTGATGCTTTCCGGGTGAATGCTGCCCCATTGCATGGGTGTGCTGCATTTGTTTATCTACCCACTGTTCCTGCAGGAACAGTCTGTCTTCCATGTCACTGCATTTTCTCTGCTTACACTTCCTTCGTCTTGTTCTGGGAGGGATTTGAGGCATGCCCCAGGGTTTGGTGTAGGACAAGTAGTAAATCAATAGTTGCTATTGAGATATGAAAAAAAAACACAAACAACAAAAACTCTCTAAGTTGACCTTGCTGTAAATGAGAGCCAAACATGCAGGGATCTCCAGTCAATACCGAAGGACACAGTGCACAGTAACTTGGGTCACTTTTGAAATCACTGAAGTTCTTCTCTGCCTGGCTCTGAACTGGGCTCTTTGTGATTTTCCTGTAGGGTTTCAACATGCCCCACCACTGGGCCTCTGCACTGTGCCTTTTCTACTTTCTACTGCGGGTTTAATAACCTGTGTATTATACACCGTTCCGATCATCCTCAGACGTGCGTGTGGTATACGCCAGCCACTGTGTGAGAAGCCAAGAGCTGTGAAGACATGGCTGCTCCTCTTTGTTACTGACCACTCTAAGCTGATCTTCCAGATTCGATTCCAGCCAATGGCTGTGAGGCGCTAAGCAACATGGGAAAGGAGGAAAACACTGGGAAGGTCCTTTGAGGCCCTCCCAGGTCTAGCCTTCAAGGTCCATTGTGAGTTGACTCTCCTGCCTCAGTGGGTCGGGATAATGTATGGATTCTTTAGTTTCTGTTTTATTTTTCTTTTTTTCCCCTGCACACAGCCCTCACCCAAGCCCGAAGAGAAAGGTGCGCTGGGCCAGGGCCCCAGCCACACTGACCCTGGAAGTGAAGGTCCACACAGTTGGCATCTGGGTGGCACTGTCCATTGTCCTGTAAGCAGCGGTCCAGGGGTAGCCGTTTGGGCTCACAGTCCAGTCCGTCCCCCACATAATGACTCTTACATTCACACTTGTGCTTGCCCTGAGGAGAGAGGGCGGAGAAAGGTGAAAAAGCCCCCAGGATTCCACGTGCCAGAGGCACCCATCCAGCACAGAAGCAGTTCAGAAAGACGGATGTGCTGCCCTGCGCAAGTAGAATGACTGTTGTTTTGTTCCGTGCAGGCTCATGACCAAAGGCTGCCATCCTTCTTAACATCATGCTATTTTCTTAGAGAGCCCCTCCCTCCAAAGCACCGTGCAGGAAGCAGCTCTTGACCGCTCTTCCAACACACGGGCCCCATCTCTGCTTGTGGCCTTTCCCACTCTGTGCCAGGGTCGTGACTGGTATTAAGTGCCACCCCTTTTCTCTACTTGTGCACACACCCCTGGAATGCAGGGAGACAGTCTGTCTTTTCCCCCACATCCCTGGCACCTGCCACAGTTCACTGTTGTTGCTTGTGACCACTGGTCCAACCAGAGAGTGACCTCATCCAGTCTTACAAACCCTGTGATGTCTCTGTTATCAGGCCCACTCCCCATGAGGAATCGGAGACACTGAGTGCTCACTCTCTAGCCACACAACATAGATGCTCAGAGCTGAGTCTCAGAGGCTGCCTGACTCTGAATCTCTGTTTGTAACTGGTCATGGGCATCGGGTCCCACCAGCTGCTCTTTCCAACAGAGAAATGGGGCACTGACTCAGTTCCTGAAAGACTCGAGCAAGTGTCACCTTTACAGCATTTCTTATCAACTTTCTGTTTTTTTTTTTTTTTTTTTTTTTTTTTTTTGGTTTTTCGAGACAGGGTTTCTCTGTGTAGCTTTGCGCCTTTCCTGTAACTCACTTGGTAGCACAGGATGGCCTCGAACTCACAGAGATCCGCCCGGCTCTGCCTCCCGAGTGCTGGGATTAAAGGCGTGCGCCACCACCGCCCGGCCAGCTTTCTGTTTTAATGAACTTTAGATCTGGAGTCAGGGCAGACTTATGGGAAAGTTGCAGAGGCGGCATAGAAAGACCCTCTATGGCAGCAGTTCTCAACCTTCCTAATGCTGAGACCCTTTGTTATAACAGAGTCCCTCATGTTGTGGTCACCCCCAATCATAAAATTATTTTGTTGCTACTTATAACTGTAATTTTGATGCTGTTATGAAATGTAAATATTTGATATGAAGGAGATCTGATATGTGACTCCCCAAAGGGATCATGATCCACAGGCTGAGAACCACCACTCTATAGCCTATCAGCTTCCCTTAATGTGAGCATCTCCTCTAGCTGTAGGGAGGCTATAGACTGACCCTGGTGTAGTCCTATTAACTAAACAACAGAACTTACGTGGATTTCACTGAATTCGACTCTAATGTCCTTTTCTGCTGAGGATACAAAATCGCATCAACACTGACTTTTACTAGAAGCAGATGAAGGTGGGAAGACAGTGTAGCAGAGGCCAGGGAGGAAGCAGAGGCCAGGGAGGAGGACACCAGGCTGAACTGGGCCCAAAGAGCTGCAATCCCAAATGTCTCCAGGGAAGTGGGACTTACTGGGCCAGTCATCCTGCAGGTGGCATGCTCATGACACCCACCGTTGACACCATCCGCACAGGGGTCTATCTCTGTGCAGCTCTGGCCGTCCCCCTGGTAGCCCTTCTGGCAGCTGCAGGAGACTTGCGTGCCCTTCTGGGAGCACTTGGCGACCTTTGCACAGCCCCCATTGTTCTGTCTGCAGAAATCCACAACTGCAGGAGAAAGAGTAGAGGGCTTCATGTACCACTGTCTGGGGTCAGTCAGCATTGACCGTGAACGGCAAGGAGGTGAACAAGTCCTCATATGTCCATGTCTCTGGTCTCCCTGGTCTGTGAGCTCTCTGCTAGCTTGTATATGATTCATGTTCTTGTGACACCCTGACAGACTTGTCACACACTCACAGGACAGCTTTGATAATAATTTTCAGAATAAATTGGGGGTTTTGATGTTAGTGTTCTCCCCCCCGTGTGTGTGTTTTTGGTTAACTTGACACAGCCTAGACTCATTTGAGGGAGTCTCAGTTGAGTGATTGTTCAGATCCAGATCTGACTGACCCATGACCATGTCTGTGAGAGATTGTCTTGATTGATGATGAATATAGTAGGACCCACCCTAGCCCACTATGGGTGGCTCCATCCCTAGGTAGGTGGGTCTGGGCTGGATGAGAAAACTGGTTGAGCAAAGCCAGTGAGTGAGATAACAAACACTCCTCCATGGTTCTGCTTCAGTGCCACTTGAGTTCCTGTGCTAATTTCTGTTGTGGAATATTATTTTAGATGTGTTACATTTGTTCATGCTGTGGAACATTTGTTTTAATGATGCAAAGATGTGTTGCATTCTTTTATGTTGCATTTGTTTAACTCTGTGAAGCTGTGTTACTTTGCCTGTCTAAAATACCTGATGGTCTAATAAAGAGCTGAATGGCCAATAGTGAGGCAGGAGAAAGGATAGGTGGGGCTGGCAGGCAGAGAGGATAAATAGGAGAAGAAATCTGGGAAGAAAGATCAAGGAGTGAGAAAATAAGGGGCAAGCCACACAGCCAGACAAGAAATAAGAAGGAAAGAGAAGATATATAGAAATAAAGAAAGGTAAAAGCCCAGAGGCAAAAGGTAGACAGGATAATTTAAGAAAAGCTGGCAAGAAATAAGCCAAGCTAAGGCCAGGCATCATAAGAAAGAATAAGCCTCTATGTGATTTATTTGGGAGCTGGGTGGCAGGTCACCCAGAAGAGCAAAGAGTAAAGAGTAAAAACAACCAACTACAGATTTCCTTCAGTGATAGATTGTGGCCTCAAAATGTAAGCCAAAGAAACTCTTTCCTACCTGAGGTGTCTTTGGTCAGAGTGTTTTATAGCAGCAACAGAAAAGCAAACTAGGACAGTGTGTGTGTGTGTGTGTGTGTGTGTGTGTGTGTGTGTGTGTGTGTGTGTGTGTGTAGGTACAAGGTTAGTACAGTAAGGGACACCTTGTGAGACAGACTCTCCAACCCTTCAGAGATCTTGCTTGCCTGACCAGTTAAAGCAGGTAGAGTGTGCAGAGCTGGGACCTGAACCTAGGTTAGTGTGGCCTTGCTGTGGATGTTGCTCTGTATGCTGCGAATGTGTTGTTCTGATTGGTTAATAAATAAAGTGCTGATTGGCCCGTAGCCAGGCAGGAAGTATAGGCGGGACAAAGAGAGAGAGGAGAATTCTGGGAACAGGAAGGCTGATTCAGGAGACGCTGCCAGCCACTGCCAGGAGAAGCAAGATGTAAAGATACCAGTAAGACGTGCCAAGGTACAGATTTATAAAAATGGGTTAATTTAAGATGCAAGATCTAGCTAGTAAGAAGCCTGAGCCATTAGGCCATACAGTTTTAATTAATATAAGGCTCTGTGTGTTTACTTGGGGGACGCTAGTGGGAGAGATTTGTCCCGACTGCCGGCAGGCCTGGACACAGGAAAGCGTCAGCTGCATGGCCTCACTGTGTTGGGTTTGCTTTTAGGGTCTTTGTTTCCACAACTGCCAGACTTCAGCCCAGTATTCGTCTATCTGGAGCTGCAGGAGGAGCTGGGAAGCTGCTGTATTTCTTTTGCTTGCACTTACGCTCGGAGTCACTGGAGTCACTTGAGACTCTGAGAGCATGAACCTGAGGTGCAAGAACCTCCCCTTGGACAGCAGGGTAAAGTGAGGGAGCTGTCTTTGCTACCATTGTTGAGTATGGACCCTTCTGGAACGCCTTGTAGGAGTCTACAAAAGGGCAGGCATGGCAAGATCTGTTGTTTATAAAGCATATTTCTCTGTGGGAGTCTTTATTCATAGAAAACTTCAGAAAAGACAAATGCCTGAGACTGCTCACCACCCCCCTTCTTTCTCCTGTGGTAAACAGAGTTGTGGGTGGAGTGTGTTATGGCTTGTCTAACAAGATGGTGGCACTTCCCAGCTCTCTTGCAGCTAGGTATGACAGATGATGATCACCAGCCAACTGGATGGAGAAGATCTGATTGTTAGCAGCTTTTGGGATGGAGCTCTGCCTCCTCCTTCTCCCTTCTTCATCCTACAGTCTAGTGTGCTAGCTCTGAAGCTCCCTCTGAACTGTCATACAAGACAGAATGAACATTCGCTTACTTCGCCTGAGACTCTGTGTGCCAAGCACACATCTAAGCCCCTGAGGACTGGCCATGTGGATGCTGGGTGGGACTCAGTGGCAGAGTGTGTGCCTTGCATTTGAAAGGCTCTGGGTTCATGCTCACTGCCGGGGCAGCGGGGGCCAGAGGATATGTGATGTCTTTAGTCTTAACTTTTTCATCTTAATGCTGTCGTTGGCTTCTGAATTTTTGAAGCAAGACTGACTACTTGTTGAATTAGAAAAACAGTATAAAAAACAGGACACCTTGTTTTGCAAAGCAATTTAAAAATTTAAAACCATGGCTTGGGAGGCTTGGGTAGGCAGGGCAACTGTGAGCAAACTATTGATGAGACTGAGTCCTAAAGAGGACAGGCACTGTTACAGAGGCACAAGCAGAAAGCAGAAGAGTGAAGCCCAGCCAGTGACCCCACCCTGCCCCCTCTGGTGCCCACCCTGCCCCCCTCCGGTGCCCTCCACCACTCCCCTCCAGTGCCCGCCGCTGCTCCCCGAGTACGCGAAGAGGACTTACCAGTGCACTTGATTCCATCACCTTCGTAATTCAAGTTACACACACACGTGTTGTTCTCTGTACACGTGGCATGCACAGAACAAGGAGGGATGCACACCGGAACCACAACTGCAGAGAAAGAGGCGGCCCTTCACCTGTGCCCTGTGCTGCAGTCAGCCTCACCTACACAGTTTCCCACGACTCTTCAGATGTCATAAATGGCAGGGAGATGGGGGTGACTAGCTGAGGACCCTCCCACCTTGGAGATTCTGAGATACATCTGCTAAGCAGTTCAGATTATAATGCAGAGGTTGCCTCCAAACTTGCAAGCAGGGAGGAACCTGGCCAACAGACTCTTCTGCCCTAAGAACATGGGCTACCAGGCAGAGGTGGTTAAATTGGAAGAGAAATTTCACTGTCTTCTAAGGGCACTGCTGAGCTGGGGAGAAGTCTGGAACGTTGGTGATTGGATGGGGCTGTGGTGGGTGTGCACAGCAGCCTGAAGCTGAGGGGGGTTTAGGTGGGTAGGCAGGGATGGAAGCAAGGTCAGCCATTCTGTTGGAACCCATGTAAGAGTCTAGTGATGCCCTTCTAACTCCGGGGACGAGGAAATGTTATTAATTTAGGCTGAACAATTTGGCCTTCACGTCTTAGGCCTTTTAGACCATAGAGACTTGGGTTTCTGAAAACAAAAAGCATGGATCAAGATTACAATGGTGACGGTAACCACAATAATAATGGAAGTGACTGCGTTTGATATGGCAGATACAAACACCAGGAACGTAAGAGTAACCCCAGCAACCCGTCCCCTGCACAGTGTGCAGTACGTATGAGCAAGGTGAGGGTGGGCTGGCCAAGGCCATTCACGCAGGAAGTAGTGGATCAGGGACCATGTCCTGGGCTCAGGACTCCAAAGACCAAGCTGTCCTGACACCACTTGATTTCTGGCACCATGCATCTGCGCCTGAGTGCCACCATAGTGAGGCATTCTCACTGTATGGCTTTTAGGTTTGAGTAAAATCCTTTTACCAGGTTTTCTTCTGACCCACCAACCTCCCGAGGTCCAGGCCACAGTACAAACCACTGTTTACAGGTGAAGTGGGAACACCCACGCTGTCGCTTTCTCAGCTGCCACTCAGATCCCAGCCTCACTTGCACTCCCTCACTAGGGTCCCCTGTAGCCACGGACGCCAGTGGCTGGCCACTCCCCCAACAGACCTGTGAGAGTGTCGCAGAAGCGGCCTGTCCACCCTGCTGCACAGAAGCACTGCCCAGAGCCCGTGATTCCCTCGTCACACCGCCCATGCTCTGAGCAGCCACAGGCTGTAAGAGAAATCAGAGAGCCCAGTGGTTAGTGACCGTAGCTGATGTCAGCCTCACTTACTGACCGCCTGCTACTGGGCATGGTCAGGGTGAGTCTTCTACCGTGGTCACTAATGGCCCCCCAAATTCCAAAAAGAACTTATCCACAGGCTCTACTACACAATGGGAGTATAGGAAAATCACGATAAGGCCCCTCCCTGTTTTTGTAGGCCCAAATAGCTTCTGAATGTGCGACAATAAATGTCACAAACACTGTGGTCACACAAGTAGCGTGCCATGGGGCATGTCACAGAACAGATGGGAGCGACAACTTCATTGGTGGCTTCTTGCTTGAGAAATCTATTTAAAAAGAAAATTGAAAACCACGCACCAATTCTGCTTACCACTTCAGTATGGATGTGCCAGCCCACGACACCACCATCAGCCCCAGCCTCCAAGGCTGCTACAGCCTCCCCGGGGGGTGGGTGGGTGGGTGGCTTGTCTCAGCACTTGCCCCCTACAGTGTGTGCTCCACAGGGCAGTGACAGCAGTCCTTTCAATCTGTTCACAACAGTTCTACCGGCCTTGCCCGGCACATTTAGAATAGATGCTGAGTCATTTCCTCTGGTCCAGAATTTCCTGTGTGCTCGGGCTCCTGGTGACCTGCAGGCTTCATGGCCTTCTGCTCTTCCCCTGCCTCACCTACTCCACTCTTCCTTGCAGGTCAGGCCCACTTGACCTCTGCATTTGCCTTCCTCCAGGAAAGCTACTGATTTGTGTGTGAGTACAGTGGCCCCTCGTGACACAGGCCACTTAAATGTGACACAGCGTCTCCGGCAGATGTGTCTGCCAGCAGTCCTTGGCGCTCTGGTTCTCTGTGTGAGAGTCCTTTTGTTCAGGTCTGTTACCTGCTTACACATCTACACAGCTTTTATGACTCTTTTTGTTTCTCTGCACTCTTTGGCGAGGGCTGGGATGCTGTCCCCACACCCCTCTAACCTCTGTTCCCTTGAATCTTAGGACGATTCCAAGTGCATTGCTCATCTCTTCCCACCTTAGTTTCTTCATCAACATCAGTTCCCACCTCAAAGGTTGTGCTAAGGATTAAATGCAGAACTGTACATGCATGCCGCATGATAGGCACGTGAGAAATGCATGTAGTCGCCATGTGTGTGTAGAATGAGTCAGTGAGTGGAGGAGGCTCAGCCACAAGTTCTTTGGTGGCTTTAGGGACTGCCAGTTTCAATTACATGAGGCTCTTTCGAGGGATGGATACTAGGACTACGTACAAGGAGGGAAAGCATACAAGCAGGTAGATGAGAGAAATGGAAAGCGACTCCTCCTGGGTCAAGTGGGTGGCGTAGATGAGGACAGGGAGCATAAGCTACAAACAGGCTGACACAAGCAAGTAGCCACATACGCTGACAGTCAGGCCCAAATCTCCCTGGCCAGCACAGCTCGCAAGCGGTCCCGTTGAATCCGGTGTTGCACTTGCACTGTCCTGTGGTCGAGTACATATCACGGCAGACACCCCGGTTATTACATGGCGTATCTGGTCCTCCAGGGCAGGCTGGAAGAAAACGAAACAGCAGTGATCACACAGACTCCCAGACCAGGGCAGGGCAGCACGGCTGTAAACACCGTCAGTTCTGACATCTTCTCACGGCCCTGGGTGTCAGGGCACCTACCCGGCCAGCCACTGGCACCTGGGACCTGAGTCTCACGTGTCTGATCTGATGCTGCCTTGGCAGGGCCGTGGGCTGAAATGCACGCTGTAGTGCTGGTCAGGAGACTTGGCTTTGAGTAGGCCTGGGCCAAGTCATGAACCTGCTCTGAGCTGTTTGTAGCACCCAATGGTGGTGACGGCGATGACATCTTGCCAGCCTGACCTGTACACATCATTACTGAGAGGATCGGATGGCATAATCTGAGAATACTGGTTTTCATTTGTTTGACAAAGTCTTATGCATCCCAAGCTGGCCTTGAACTTGAACTTTTGATCCCCCTGCCTCCACCTCCTGAGTGCTGGGGTTATGTGTGTGCCCCCACACCTCCAATGCTGCGCTGGGAATCAAACCCGGGGCCTTGTACATTCCAGGTAAGAGTTCTACCCACTGAGCCGCAGCTCTACCTCTGCGAGTGTCTTACAAATCCACAGGGGTAAACGAATCTAACCGTTTCTAATGGTCTTTCAGTAGTGGTGCTCCACGTTTCAGTGACGGAGGCTGGGAGCTGGTGACTGGACTCAGCCCAGCATGTGCCCACAGAGTTTGCAGGGTGGTCTACAGTACAGACCATGAGTGGTCTACACGCGGCAGGAAGAACATCATGGCTGCTGGAGTCTGGGACCTTGGGCTTACTTCTTACTTTTCCCAAGTGTCTATTTCCCAGCTATTACAGGGGCTGGCAGCGGGGTTGTTATCTGCTCCATGTGAGCCTTCAACAGTGTGCCTACCTAGAGCAAAGTCCAGCAGATGGGATGTGCCTTGTAGGCCTTTGTTAAGCATCCCTGCCGAAGTCACTAGAAGTTATATCAAGGTTTCCAAATTGAGATCAAACTCCCTTTGACAAAGAGACACCCTGTAACTGCAGAGTTGGCCCACAAAACCCTATCAGTCATCACTGTTCAAGAATCATGTCAAAGCATTTATACAGACATACTTCCCAACATTATGGACATTGCATGGAAACCAGCAATAAATAATACAGCATGCATTTTAAATCACCAGGGAAAATGTCCTATTCTAATTTTATTACTTTTATTATTATTTCTGCAGTCCTGGAAATGAAGCCTTATACATGCTGGCCATGTGCTCTACTAAGGAACTGTTTCCCAAGCCTTCTTTTTATTTTGAGACAGGGTGTAAGTTGCCCAGGCTGTCCTTGCCTGTACTTACTTTGTAATTCAGCCCGGCCCTGGACTTGTGGTCACCCTGCTTCAGCCTCCTCCTAACTAGCTGGGATTACAGGCCTGTGCCCTCAGGCCCAGCTGTAGTCTGGTTTTAAACATGAAGGCAGACGCACAGTAGGATCTCAGTAAAACTAACTCTGAAGACGGTAGGAGGGACGGACATACAATTGTTCAGAGAGCTGGGTTGGGGCATGGGGATCACGAGGGTGGTGTTTCCCCACCTCCTTAGAACTTGGGTACTTTTAAAAGCACAGCCTGCCCGTACCCCTTCAGAATGGCAAGGAGAAGGGGTGCCCTCACCCTGACAGTGTGGCAGGAAGTAACCTTTGCAGCACCTGGGGAGCGGGATCACCAGGGAGCACAGCTGCTGGCAGCCTTCCAGGCTCCTCCTGAAGGGCAGTGGGTTGTAGAGACAGTTCTGTGTCACACCCTAGAGGGAGAGAGGAGCTGTGCAGTTGGTCCTTGGTCACCACCTTCCTCGCTGGGCTGGGCTGCTGGGGCTCCAGCGCACCCCCCCTCCCCCCCCCAGTGGAGGGTCTTGGCACTACCAAGGTTGAAGATTTTCAGGGCAGGCGAGAGTGAAGGGGGAGGGGCAGAACTGGGGCCCTGAACAGAATTTCTCACCCTGGGAGCTGTTTACAAATGAAATGATTGCTTGGAGACGGTGTGGAGAGAGGCAGATTGCTATCATATACAGCCTCAGCAAGGAAGGGGTGAGATTCACTTTGTGTGTGAGGGACGTGTGTGTGTGTGTGTGTGTGTGTGTGTGTGTGTGTGTGTGTGATGTATATGTCTGTGTATGTGAGGGATGTGTGTGTGTGTGTGTGTGTGTGTGATGTATATGTCTGTGTATGTGAGGGATGTGTGTGTGTGTGTGTGTGTGTGTGATGTATATGTCTGTGTATGTGAGGGATGTGTGTGTGTCTGTGTGTATGAGAGGGTGTGTGTGTATGTATGTGGTGTATATGTGTGTGTGTGTGAGGGGTGTGTGTATATGAGTGTGTGTGTGTGTGTGTGTGTGTGTGTGTGTGGAGTGTGTGTATGTGTGTGTGTGAGGGACGTGTGTGTATGTGTATGTCCCCATACCCATGGACTTCAAGACTTAGCTGTTTCCCCACATGGCTTTCTGATATTTAGTTACAGCTTTGCTTCAGACCAGCTGTGTGGCCTTGGTCTGATTGCGCTCTTTCTCTGAAACTCATTTCTTATCATATATACATCTCCCAGCACACAACAGCCAACAATATCCACTACTTTTTATTACTATAATAATTTTCTACTCTCTTCTAGGTATTTGTAATTCCATGAATTTTCAAGATAGCTCCTAAAAGATGTGTAGTAAACCACAGGCTGCCCGGGTTGGGAACACGCATATGAACACATATGAAGCCCACTGACGGAGCCCTACACGGACCCCTCCCCCACCGGAAGACTGAGGCCTGCACATCCCACACACGGTCTATGGCCATACCACCCCAGTGAGTGAGTCTGTCCCTGTATGAAATGAAACCTCCAGATGTCAGGATTCATCGTCACCTTTGGTTTGCTCCACGGCGGGCATCCGGGCGTAGTGACACAGCTCCCGCAGTCCCCCTAGTGTGGCAGACGAGAGACTTCAGTATTAAGAACACGGGCAACCACGAGGAGGTGCCCCCGGCTCATGTCTGGAGGAGCTAATTGAGAACTTCACCTGGGGCTGGGGAGATGGTTCAGTGGGTAAAGCGCTTGCCGCACAAGCGTGAGGAGCTGAGTTCAATTCCCGGAAATGACATGAAAAGCCAGGCATGGGGGTGTGTGCTTGTCGACCCGGCACTGGGGAGGTGGAGACAGGGGAGGTGGGGACTTGATGGCTGCTTGGCCAGCTTAGCTCAATCAGTGAAGCCTAGTTTCCAGGGAGAGACCTTGTCTCCAAAAACAAGGTGGACAACTTCTGAGGAATGGTACCTAAGGCTGACCTCTGGTTTTTACAGGCAACTGCACACACACACACACACACACACACACACACACACACACACACACCCCTTCATCTTGATTAAGATATGGCTATGATCAGGATTATACAGACACACACACACTTCACTTTGTCCTGGAGAATTCTGAAGGTCTTGGATGGCCATTTGGAAGAAGTCCCCTGGTGTACAGAGCTGGGCCCAGGCAGTGTGACATGGGCAGGCTGTAGTGGCGGGGAGTGTGGGGGCAGGCGACCTTTGACCGATCACTGACACATTTTGAACTTTACTCTTTATAAGGTATAGCTCAGGGACAATCATGCTGCCATTTGACCTCTGGAGACTTGGCAAAAGTGTGTTTGATTAGCGGGAAGACAGTACATAGATACACTTTGGAAGTTAAGGCTACACCCGCTAAAACAGGAAAGAGTCTTCCTTCACCTTCATTTAGGCTGGAGCCCTAAATCTTGGGGTACTTATTAAATTGTTCAAGAGATGCCAGACACTGACACTGAGCAGTGACGAGCGCTGCTATGACGCCACTTCACCCCAGTTTCCAAGTCCGTACCGGGAGCTGGTGGGGACTACTCTCATGATTGGGTTGCTGGGGGGTCAGATGGGCACTGAGCAGAGCAGCTCAAAGCTGCCATTCATCCGGTGGCACTGGCTGGGTGAGAGAAGCCAGTCATATCTTGTGTGGTGGCGGGCCCAGGACACAGGTTCACTCAGTGTTGCAGACTGAGTGAGTGGGAAAATGAATGGAGGGGTACAGGGCACATGTTATACATTATGCTGAACCGTTTTTGTTCACTGCCAAGTATGTCAGTTCTAGATGGTGTAACCTGGCAGGAATTCAAAGAGATGTTTGCTGAATGAATAAGTGGATGGGCGGGTCTGAAAATGAATGGCACAGTAGAAGGCTAACATTTGGTACCCGCACTGTTTCCTTGGTGATGAAGGAATAACGGGAGTAGGTGAGAAGCAAACCAAGGATTTCTAGGCCTGCAGGTGGCTAAGCAGATGCTCGCTGGTTCTGGGTTTGAAGAATGTCATCCATTGGCCCTCAGGTGTCTTGGGACCTGGTCTCATCACGGCCCTTCCTTGGAGCCCATGCTGGACCACCAGGGCGGGCCTCTGGCCATTTTGGTAATTGTAGAACTGACCGTGACATTGAAGGCGGTGAAGGTGTCACATCGGCCACCCAGGGTGGGATCCGTTAGCAGGCAGTCGATGCCGTAGGCCACGCCCAGGTCAAACAGGAGCTCCCGCTGTATGATCCTGCACATTTGTCCATTGAGAAAGAGCTCGCCCTGGAAGACAGAGAAAGAGAGATCAACAATCCCTTCAAATATTTCTTCTTCCCACAGCTTATACGGCTCAGAAAGAAGTAAAATAAATAAACACGTAGGGGGGTTCCTGCACCTGTCACGAGGGCCTGGAGTGCCAGGGTGTATCAGATGTTTTATAGCCACCCTTAAAGGCAATGAGGGAAAAAGAACTTGCTGATGATGGAAAACAGAAACCCAGCCCCCCTAAACACACCCCAAGACACCCCAACACCTCTCAAACTGGGAATGGTTGGAGAAGTGCTCTCACGTCATCTGGTCACCCCCAGGACACTCACGATGTCACTGCCAGTCCCACACTTCACACTCAGCTCTGAACCTTGCAGTGTCTTCCAGGAATCAGACCTGGGCAGGTCTGACGCCGAAGCCTGAGGGAGAGGAGCCATGTTAGTACCTGCCCTGGGGCTCAAGGGCCAGAGGAGTTTGCCAGCAAACCAAGTTCAGGTGGAAGATTTCCTATTACAATAACTCTGCTAAAGCAACCAGGGACTGGAATCAAAGGTTAGGGTGACCAGGACTTTCTAGGGGCTGGGAGTTCCTCCGCTAGGCACAATCTGTGCCAGCTGGGTGTCTGCACTTGGGCACCTGGAAGAGGCTGTCTAGGTTTATGAAGCCAAGGAAAGGATGAGTGGGGTTAGCCGGGAAATGGCCCAGGGCAGCTTTATGTCTTGAAATGTGCTCATTTAAAAGTCATAGGAGCTAGCCATTTTGGCACACACCTTTAATACCAACACTCAGGAGGCAGAGACAGTAGATCTCTGAGTTCAAGGGTAGCCTGGTCTTGTCTACTTAGTGAGTTCCAGGCTAGCCAGGACTACATAGTGAAACCCTGTTTCAAGAAAATAAAAAAATATCAAAATGTTATAAAATCTTGACCCCAAGGACCTTAGAATGTGATTTTATTTGGAAGCAAGGTCTCTGCAAATACAGTTAATAGTTAGGCAAGATGAACTAACCCTGGAGTAGGGTGGGCTCTTCATACAATATAAACGATGTCCTTGTTGGAAGAGGAGAATACCACAGAGGGACACTGAGACACAGGGAAAGAATGACTGTGGGAAGATGGAGGCAAACTGCATGGATGCATGTTCCTGCAAGCCAAGGAATGCCAGAGAGTGCCAGAAACCACCAGCAGCCCTGGGAGACTCAGGGGACAGCCTTTCCTTCAGAATCCCTGGAAGAAATGACCTTGCCACATTGATGGCAGTGGTCTAGCCTCTACTGCCGGGAGGGAATGAGTTTCTACAGTTCCAAAGCACCTAGCCTGTGGCAATCTGTTATGCAGGCCCAGGAAGTCACGTGGACACTGAGTGTCCTGTGGTCAGAGCACTGGCATCTTGGAGTGGATGGCTTCATCTCGGAGTGGACAAGAGTGCTCCCTGAGGACTCAGAGTGACTGGCTTCATGTCCCTACGTGATCAGGACAGTTGGCTAGTTCACAGGGCTGACAGCTGATTGTGTTAAGATGCATTAAGTCATTTGTGTTGGGATGTCAGAATCAGGAGCGGTAGAGGACATCTGGAAAAGCTCGAGGGGACCTCTGTCAGCTGCCATTCTGCCTTATGAAATGGGAAGGTAAAAAGGCAGCACACAGTTCACAGGGCAGAGGGGCTGAACCGCCCCCCCCCCCCCGCCAGGGAGGTGTGGGGACACATAGTGAACTGTGGGTCACGGGGCCTCAGGGATAGACCGCATCTTTCTCTGGGACATTGGAAAAACTACCCTGGAGTCTCGGATCACGTGGAACTTCAGATACTCCTTCAGCTTGTCCTTGTTGTCTTCATTGAACAGGAAGTCCTGTTGCTCCTGGGGTATGGCTTGGAGGGCTTTGTCCGTGGGCCAGAAGAGAGTGACTGGGGTGTGGATGGGGTCAGTGATGACACTCAGCAAGCCTGAGTCCTGAAACAGAGGTGCTGTCATCCTTACTGCGCACGCGTGCGCTGTGTGGTGAGGCCCTTCCTTGTGGGCAGAGGGCCTCCCTGAGCCAGTCTCTCCAGGACCTGAACTGTGGCTTGTCAGGGTTTCCGAAGGTCCCAGAGTGACACAGCCAGAAGCTAGAGCACTGTGCCCCAACCATTCTGAACCCCATTTCCTTAAAAAGCAACCCAGAGACTCAGACTCTAGGCTTTTGTTAGTAGGAGAGTAAACCAATGAGTATCTTACTTTTGATACTACTTCTGTCCAAATACTTTAACTTCTCAAGACTAGTTTTTATTTTTTTTCTCACATTTCATTAAGAAAAACTTAGAAAATATTGAGACATATATGTTTGCTTATAAAGTTTTGAGATAAAATGTACCCCAAAGAAATGTCAAGATGAATAGGAGAAATCATTTTGAGAGCCTTATGTGGTATGGGAACATCCCATATATTAACTTCCCCTGTGAAATCGGCTTTATGACCTTCATCAAGCCCTTGACAGCCTTGTTAGTTTGCTCTAAACTGTCCAACCAGACCCTGATGAATAGGTACATGTTGACTATAGAGGTTTGGGGACAGCTAGGTGGACAAGGCTTACTCAGTTGTAACATCCTTGGATAGTCTCATTTAAAAATATTTATTATGTTTATTTACTGGAAGGTATGTGTGGAGGTCAGAGGGCAGCTTGTAGGAGTTGGTTCTTTCCTTCCATCATGTGAGTCCTTGGGATTTTCATTTTGAACATGTTGAACCCCCATTTCTAACCAGCTCCCTAGAGAATCTGACACTCAGATCTTTTGGGGACTTGAGGACTTAATGTGGAGACTATAGACCACGCTTTGTTGGGGATCCAAGGTTCTTGGAGCTCTTTGGGGATTGGTCAGTGTGAGGTGCCTCTCTCAGATATAAACACAATCAAACCTAACAAAGCAGAGTTCAGGGTGGGTTGCCCCCCAGTTCTCTTTCCCCTTAGTGTTTTACCTGTATTAACTTGCTGAATCTGGTATATCCTTGGTTCATTGCCACTGTAGTAAGATTCTGCTGCAAAGATAAGAAAGGGCATAAAATCTTTCATCTTGCAAGTGTGTCCAACCATTTGACATTGCTATCTACAAAGTCCGTACTTGAGAACGGTGCAGGGAAAGCTGGACACTACATCTTCTATGACTAGAAGATGGCACCTTCCTGAGGTGGCTACTCTTACTCAAAGGGACAGAGATACAAAACCAAGTCTAATATCATAAGTAAGTTTGTTATTTTGTGTTGGGCCACATTTATGGCTACCCTGGGACACATCTGTAGGTTGAACATGCCCACTTTAGACAGTTTACCAAGCACTTTAACAACCCAACTGCATTCAACAGCAGTAACACAGCAGGGGCTGGGCTATCCATTGGCTCATTAGCAACCATAGCAGCTTTCTTTTGACCATGCTTTTCCACACTACAGAGGCTGGAAAGCTGGACACAACATTTTCCAGACTCCCTTGCAGCTAGAAGCCCACAGGCAATGCAGGGTCAACCAAACCCAAGGACTGTGGAGATCTGTTGGTGGAAGGGAACAATACGAGGTACAGCTAGCAGGATGCTAGGCCACCTGGAGCACAGTGATGTGGGTGTGAGTAGTTCGGTCTCTAGTCCCCTGGGAGGAGAGGTTGGAGAGGTGGAATTTGAATAGCTGTAACAGTCAGAATGGCCCTAGGGTAAAGTTAGAGATCCTTTGTTTCCACCTGTGTATCATTGAATTAGACTATGGCCTCCAAAAGATTTATTCATATACATGGTATCTTAAGAAACTCCTTTTTAGAAGTGAGGTTTAATGGATTCTGCCACCTGCAATGAAGGAGAGCGGCCAATATTAATCATTAAAACAAAGTGAACTGGGCCTGGTGGTTGAGGCCTGTAATATTAGCTACTTGGGAGGCTGAGGCAGGAGAATGAAAAGTTCAAAGCCTATCTGGGCTGCAGAATGAATTTAAGAACAGCCTAAGCAAATTAATGAGACCTTGTCTCAAAATAGAAAATAGAAAATGAAATGTCAAAACATAGAAAATGAAAAAAGGTTGATTTTGTACTTCAGGAAGAAGGTATTCGCCTACCATGTACAAGGCCCAGGTTCAATCCTCAATATCAAAAAACCAAGAAACAAATAAGAGAATAAATGAATAAATAGTTAAAATTGTTTTTTCTGTCCATTAAGAAGTTTTATTCCAGGTTTAGCTTTAGGGATATCTAATTATCCACCTTCCCTTCCTGCTTTCCCCTCTCACCCTTCCCCTTCCTTCTCCAAATCTATCTAAGATAACTTTCCCTTGCGGACACTAAAGAAAAACATAAAATTAATTATTTTTAAAAATTTTGTTAGGAGATAGGTTTTACTATATTGGCAAGGCTGGCATGAAACTCCTGAGCTCAAATGATCTTCCTACTTGAAGCTGGGACTGTGGCGCACACCACTGCCCCCCAGCAATAAAATCCACAGACTGACTCGAACAACCTTTGTTTGAGGCGACAGCATGACAGTGCAGCTGAGCTGACAGACAGACATCACGTGCCGGGGGGTGACAGTGGGGTACCTACCAGAACCTTGCCTGAAGCATCTTTGGGGGTGACAAGCAAGTGCTGGGGAGACAGCCATTTGTCGATGATGTGGATGACTCCATTGGTGCTGATGATGTCACCAGCCAGGACCTTTGCCTTATTGTTTATGTACACGGTATCCTGAAGACAAAGGAAAACTGTGAGAAGCATGAGCACAGAGAGGCCACTCAGAATCCTTTCCCACAGGATGGATGCTTCTCTGATGTGCTCATCATCAGGGGCAGAGCCTGAAGGTCCATGTGACTTAAGTACATTGTTTATTATGCTCCTAGAAGGAAAATGGAGATGAGAATACAGTTTTCACCTCTGAGGTTAACAGCAAATAATGTATAATCAGCCAACCTGGCTGGTTGCTTATTTCAACACAATTCTGAAAGCTCACGGAATAAACAGCTCACAGCTGGTTTCTCATCAGCGTGTCCTTGACATCACCCATCCTCTACTCCATCTGTGCTATCTGGAGCTGTCTTGCCTCTGAGTCTGAATTCCAATTCAACTGTTTTTTTGCTATGGGACTTTGAACAAGCTCCCTAACCTCTTTGAGCTCAGCGTCTGTATTTGGAAATTGAGGACAACGATGGTATTTCCATCATGGGGCTACAGGACAGACTGGATCAGTGCATGTGAAGTCCTTAGCACAGCCCTACAGTAGAAATCACTCAGTGGTCAGCTGTTATCGCTGAGGCCGTCACTCAGGAGGGGAAGTCAGACGTGGAGGGTGAGGACAGCACCTTCCCCAAGTGGCTGCTCTTACCTGAGAGACAGAGATGGAGATCGGCTCGCCCTGGAGGGTCACAGCACTTGTGGTCACTTTGAGGTTCTCCAGCAGCAGCTGCTGGCAGGCGACCATGTGGTACCGAAGAACTTGGGACATGAGGCCCTGCTGGTCCCAGTCTTTGATCTGGAAAAGAAGCCAGGGAGGTAGGCCAGAGGCAGGAGCCTGTTGCTAGAACCTTCCTTCTGTCTCTTCGTTCCCACACTCTGAGGAGCTAGTGTCTGCTCAGGCAAGGGGGTGAGAATCGTAGGTGGGAGGGGTCTCGAGGGGGCTCTGGGCCAGCCTGTCACAGCACTGCTTGAAGGACGCCAGCGTCCTACAATGTCCTACAGAAAAGGATTTTGCTGGGAGATATGCTAGGAGAGACCACAGGAGGGCCTTCCTAGAGAGGAGGCAGGAGAAAGTCTTCCGGATTGGAGGCTGTGGTACATTTCTATTTGGATTCAAAATACAAAGACTACAATTATGAAGTCACTGTAATAAAAAGCTCAGAAAACTCCAGGCAGTGGTGGTACATGCCTAGAGGCAGGTGGACTGAGGCCAGCCTGGTCTACAGAGCAAGTCCCAGGACAGTCGGGGCTACACAGAGAAACCCTGTCTCCAACAATAACAACAACAATCCCATAAAAATTTTTCTCCCTCCTTTGAGGCTTTAAGTTAAAATAACCAAAGGTTAAATGATGTTAAACATTATTCTTGTGCCTTTGCTTTGCTGGTATCTAAAATATATGTATATAGAGAGGGGCAGTGTGTACAGTGGCTGAGAATAAATCCCTCCTCAACCACCTTCCAGCATGGGACCTCAGCAAAGTTACTTCCCTCAGTGTTCTCCACTGTAAAATGGGGATGACATTCAGCTACAGGCCTGATATGAGTATAAACGGAATACATGTCGGCCACGCCCCATTCTGATTGTGGCTGTCTATGGAGATGGAATACATGTTGTCCAGGCCCCGTTCTGAGTGTGGCTGTCTATGAGATGGAATACATGTTATCCACGCCCCGTTCTGAGTGTGGTTGACTATGGAGATGGAATACATGTTATCCAGGCCCCGTTCTGAGGTGGTTGTCTATGGAAATGTTAGCTGTTTAGTATATTTATAGGCGATCTCACATGGGGCACAGGGAACGACAGAAGCCGTGAAAGCTCCGGTCTGGTCATTCCTGCAAGTCAAGAACTATTTCAATTCCTTTAACTGTGAATCTTCTCTGCCCATCCACTTTTTTTTTTTTTTTTGGTCTCTAGAGAGTTTGGATTCCTTGATCACTTGAGACTTCTCCAATTTCCTACTCTGTCTAGAAAGCCTCTGGCCAGTGGTGCCCCAAACCCAAAGGCCTGTCAGGGATCTTCACCCAGACAAGCAGCCCCTTCTGCTGCTGGTCAGCTCTACCTGAGACTCAATGCCCTGTTCACAACATCACCACGGTGGGCTCCAGGCCACGCCTTTCCCCGAGCCCTTCCACAGCGCCAGCCTGGTGCTCACCCTGGGCTCCTGACTGAAGGAAGCAGAAGACGGCACAAACACGGTGAAGGGACCGGGTCCAGCCAGCTCTTGGACAGCGTGCTCCTGCAGGAAGGCAGGCGGGGCCACAGGTCATTCTTTCAGAGACAAGCTTAGCGGCTTCCTCTCTCACAGACACAGGGTGAGGCTCAAAGATAGGCCAGAGTCAGGGTTTTTGCCTCAGACTCAAAGTAAACCCAGATTCTATGCCGTCAAAATGGTGTTTTTTTTCTAATTATAAAATTAGCATGAGGCTATGAGATAAACGCCTCTGGAAGCAGAGGTGACAACCCTACCCATGAGTCCCATCAAAGATGACTCTAGCCTTTCTTCCATGTGACGGTTATACACTGCGATAATCACGTGACTGTAGTAACCAAGACCGACTTGGCTGTCTGTCAGCTTGCTGTCCTAAGACTGTAGGGCTGCTGTGGTGTTTGCGAGTCTCTCAAGCCTCATCCTTCAGTGCACCTGGGATTCCTGTGGCTGGTTCCCACAAGGCCAGCATGCTTTCACCTAACTAGCTGTCCCACTGGTGAGAGTGACTCTTTTTTTTTTTGGTTTTTCGAGACAGGGTTTCTCTGTGTAGCTTTGCGCCTTTCCTGGGACTCACTTGGTAGCCCAGGCTGGCCTCGAACTCACAGAGATCCGCCTGGCTCTGCCTCCCGAGTGCTGGGATTAAAGGCGTGCGCCACCACCGCCCGGCCGAGAGAGTGACTCTTGACTGTCAACTTAATTGGGTTAAGAAGCCCCCAAGAGATTGAGAAGCACACTTCTGGGTGTGCCTGAGAGGCCGTCTTCATAGACAGAGGAGACGCTGAGGTCTGACCTAATGGACAGGTTACCTCCTCCAGGGACCCATGACAGGCTGGAGGTGAAAGATTGGAGGTGGGGATGGGCTGAGCAGGAGAGCTTTCCTGGGAGCTGTATCTTGCCCTGCTCCTTCCGGGATGGGTATGCCTAGCCTGTGTTCTCTGCTTCCTCTCTGCTTCCTGTCCGCCATGGCAAAGTTCCTCTGCCACATGTTCCCGACACTATGATGCTCTGCCTCACACTGGCCCAGAAGCATGGACCCTTGCAAAAGCTATCCTCCACTGGGTTGTTTCTGTCAGGTGTAACAGCTGGGAACAGGTAGCTCACACACCCCATAATGTCTCTTTCTCTACTGCTGTGATAGACATTTTCATACACAGTCATTGTCACTTAACTATGGGACATGTTCTGAGAAATGTGTTCTTAGGCCATTTTGCTATTGTGTGACTCACACAGCGCAAGCCCTGCTCACGGTAAGAGCCCTGTGTGACGTATTCCTTAATCTTTCCTATTGTATTTTTACTGTACCCTTTCAATGTTTAGATGTGATGAGAGTCACAGACACTAATGGCTATGTGATTGCTTACACCTAAGACTTGAGAGACGGAGTTCACAAATGGCCAGCAGTGGGGCTGGTGCCACTGACCCTAGCTCTAGACTTTCTTCTGCCCTCCCTGACTCCGGAGGCTACAGCTTTATCTTATAGCTTGCTGGAGACCCGGCGTGTTGATATATGTATGCATACACGTGTATACACATATATAGTATACACACAGATTTATACATACACATATTTTAGTGGTGGAAATTGAATGCAGGGTCTGAGACATGCCTCAGAAGTAGACAGATACTTTCTTACCTGCAACTGGAAGAAATACTGCGAAGTTGTTGGGTCCTTAGAAAGTTCCTGCAAACAAAGACAGGGAAATGTCACTTGATCTGGGAATCACACACAGTAATATAGAGTTGTATGTGACAATCTGCCCACTGGAAAGCCACGAGATGGCTCTCTTCCAGCCTCACTGGGGGGCTTGTAGCTGATGCTCAGGATGACCGAGCGACACACTGAGTCCCAGGTCCTTTCTGGAATCTTATCCAATTTATGAAAGAAAGATCCAACCACTCCTCAAGGCACAGAACTTTACAAGCATTTCAAAAGGATCTCAAATCTTTACAAAACACACAAATGTAGTTGAGATCCTGTGAAGGTCAGTTATTGCATATGGCAGAATTGGCCTCCCTGACAAGAATGTTCAATCAGTCAGAATGCTTTGGCCTCTCTTTAACAATTTTCTGAGTGTTTGCAGAAACCAGAAAGTAGCACCCTGCCTCTTCCTCTATCTGCAGTGTAGGCAGATGGGGGCGAATGGCATGTATGCACATGGGCACACACATACCTTAGATACACCACACATTCCCCCATACTCCACACCTCCCCGTACACCACACACACACACATAAACACACACCCACACACCCACACATACCACACATACACCACAAATATACCACATACGCCCATATCCCACACGCATACCCCATATACTACACATACCATACACCACAAATACAAAATATACCATATACCATGCACATACATACACACACACACCATATATCACACACACATATATCCCATATACCACAAACACACTCCATATTTCATACATACCATACCACACATCCACACACTACACACAGTATGTCATACACAGTCACCACATTCTGTACACCCACATCAGATGTTATCACACCTACCACATACATCCTATTCACATACCGACCCAAAGCACGGCAATGCTTTGGCATTACTGCATGCTCGGTGTTCTTGGCATCCACCATCATTTAATTTTAAATTTAATTTTGTAAGAACTTGATAGAGCTGGTGTCCTGATCATTTTCTTTTCCAGATTCGAAGGGATGCATAGAAAAGTGACATCACTTGCTCCGAGTAAGTGACATCACTTGCTCTGAGTCACAGTGCTACCTCCTGGCAGAGCTGAGTCCAAACCCAGGTATTTCTGACTCCAGAGCTTTGCCAGTCTTAGCAGAGACACCACTCCCTTCCCAGGCCACAGGAGTTGCCTGGGTAGATCCAGCTCTTTCCAGTGCAAGCGATTTACAAATCCCCGGGGAACCTGGACTCTCAGCCATTTGGGAAGCGGAGTTGACTTCCCGGAGACGTGTTGTTACCCGGTAGATGCTGCCACGGCAGGTGAGTCCATCTCCCCTGTAGTTCTGCTTGCAGGTGCATATCCTTTCACCTTGTCCGGTGTGATTGCAGGTGGCAAATGGGCTGCAGCCGCCATTATTCTGGTAAAATTGCCAAGAGGTAGAGGAGGGGCTCAATCAGACCAGTACATCTGCCAACTTTGTTCATATTTGTTAAGCAATTTTGTGCTGAAATTTATATTTTGAGGGATGTGGGTACAGTTCAGTGGTAGAAACTTGTCTGGCATGTGCAAAGTGCTGGGCTCAATCCCTAGCAACACACACATGTGCATGTGCGAACACACCTACACATACCACACATATTTCATCTTACTCTCCAACTCTGATCAGTCTTCATTGGCTTTCCTGAACTTGCCTTATAGTGCCTTGGTTGCTGGCCATTTATTCAGGCGGCTTCTTATCCCAAGAGGGCATGGCATGTTCATATAACCAGATCTCCAGTCCTCTATGGATAAGTACCCTTCATGTTTGACCTTTAGGCTAAACTCTGATTGGGTCATAGGAAAGATGACAAAAAGCCAGTATAAAGCATAACCCATTGCCTTGCCCAAGAGCTCACAAGATGTGGAAGAGGAGGCCAAAATACAAAACACAGCCAGAGTGAGCCTCCCTGGGGGCATCTGCATGGACTTTGAACCAGAGCAGACTCCAGTGAGGAAGGAACATGGAGCCAGGAATAGAAGCTCCTGTGAGGAGCAGAGGAGCCGCTCAACAGGCTCAACACCCCTGCCGGGAAATCTTCCTTTCCCCTAGACTCTTTTCCAAAAACATTTGCTAAGTGTGATGGTTGTCAGCATCCCAGATTCCTACCCCAAGGGGACAAACTTCTATTTGCTGCCTAGAAAAGCAGACTCCAGGGTCATGAAGCTTCCAGCCAATGACCCCAGACTTTGACAGCTGCATTACCCAGCATGCTCCAAGGCCACACAGAGGTCTTTTCTTGTCACATCCCTCTTGATCTCTGTCCCCTCCAGAGGCCTGGGAGCCCCAGGGCATCCCTCACCATGAGGGCACTTGCTTGTGTGACCACACACCGACTCCTTCCTGTCTTCACAAAGCCTTTACCCTGAACACCAGCGCCATCCCCAGCACTGCGTGCCTCACGGAGCCTTCTTCTCTTCTTGCGGAGGTTTACATTCTCCCTCTCCCTCCCTCTCTCCCTTTCTCCCTGTCTATCCATCCACCCTCCTCTGTCTTTCCCTCTCATTTTCCTTTTCACTCACTCAGCCCTGTTATGATACACCAAGGAGGCCGGACCACCCGCTGGCATCCTGATCCTGGGCCTCTGGAGTGTGAGGATTAAATTTCTGTTCACGTTACCGGGTCTCCAGGATTCTGTGGTGGCAGCACTAAAGGGACAGAGGGTTTGGAACCGGAGAGTCCCTCACAGAAGCCCTGCTGCCTGGCTCTTGGTGGTAGGACTGGGGAGAAATTCATGGTTCTTGGACAGCTCCATGACTACTCTGTTCGCTTATCCCAATGTTTAGAGAATTTTTGCCTTTTGCTTTGAGTACTATCATTTAAAAACTGGAAAAATTCACATTAAAATTTCTGTTGTTCTTGCACAGCCAACGCTAGCTGGCATTGCTCCGAGCAACAGAGATCTGAGGCTCTGGAGATGGTACTCATCAGAGAGGAACCAAGTTTTCCATCTTCCTGCTGTGGTCCCTGTCCAGTACCCAATGCCCCTATGACTGGAATTGAGAGCTAATTCCTGAACATATGCTCCAAGAGGACAGCAAAAGAGCCTCTGGACCTCCAGGGCAGATGAGTCTTTTGGCCAATACAACATGGAGGAGCTGTTGTCAAGCAGCCAGCTGGAGTTGTCATAACAACGGCCCCACATCCCAGCTGCCTCTGTGTCCCAGGTCCTGTTGGGCCTCACAGTCATTTCATGTAGAGGACACTGCTCTCTTGAGCTTGCCAGACCAAAACAAGGAGGCAAATGGACGTGCTTGGGGAGGAAGTCCACGTGTTCTCACAGCCCCAGGTGGAAGTGCTCAGGCAGAACAAGCCATCAAAGCGTTTGGTCCACAGTGTCGGCCCAGGGCTAGACACACAGGGGTTTGGGCTCTGTATCATGTACTAGCTCCATGGTCTCTGATAAGGATCTTTACTCTCGACAGCCAGAGACAGGAAGAAGTGCCCCACTCCAAACATGTCTGGTCCTTAAGCCCCAAGTCACCTGTAACTGTGACCTTATTTAGAAAAGCATTTAATGTCATTAAGGGTCTTGAGATGGGGCTCCTTAAACCCACAGGTGTCTGTGGAAGAACAGAAGACAGACGTGGAGGTGAGGAGAGCCAGAGGCTGCAGTCTGCAGCTACAGGCAGGAATACTGGAGCCACCAGCAGCAAAAAGAGGCAAGGAAGGATTCTGCCCCGGAACGTTCAGACGCATCCTTGCTCACACTGATTTTAGATTTTAGCCCTCAAGAATCATATATAAATTTATAAATTTCTGTGTCCTGCCTGTGTTAAATTTTACAGCAGCCCCTATTGTGATGGTCAGTTTGAACTGTCAGTGTGACACAGTCTAGAATCAACAGGAGAGGAGCCTCAGTGAGGGGCTGCCTAGATCAGGCTGGCTGTGAGCATGCCTATGGGGGATAGCTTTTTACAAAAGCTACTTATTTATTTTTATGTGTATAGATGTTTTGCCTGCGTGTATGTCTGTGTACCACATGTGTGCCGGGTGCCCAGGGACTGGCATCCTCTGAGACTGGAGGAGCAGACAGCCGTGAGCTGCCATGTGGGTGCTGACAATGGCATGCTGGCCCTGTGAAGAGCAGCCAGTGCTCTTAACTGCTGAGCCATCTCTCTAGGCCCTATGGGTGGATTATCTTGATTAAGTTAACTGAGGTGGGATGATCTGCCCGCTGTGGGTGGTGCACCCTCTAGGTAGGCGATTCTGAACTGTATGAATGGAAACGGTGAGCTCAGCACAGGAGAACATGTATTAGCTCATTGCTCTCTGACCTTGGCTATGATGTAATGTCACCAGTTCTCCCAAGCTCCTGCCACTGTCACTTCACTGCAGTGATGGACTGTGACCTGGAACTGTGACCCAGATGAATCCCTTCGGCCCTAGTTTGCTTTGTTAGGGTATCAACAGGAAATGAAACTATGACGCCTAGGAAAATAATTCACAGATAGAGTCTTTTCATCAGTAAACTGGGGTTAGTGGTGTAGAATATTATTCTAAGGTGTGTTACTTTGTTTATGTTGCACTCTGTGAAGCTGTGTTACTTTGCCTGTCTAAAACATCTGAATGTCAAATAAAGAACTGAATGGCCAATAGTGAGGCAGGAGAGAGAAATAGGCGGGGCTGACAGGCAGAGAGAATATATAGAAGAAGAAATCTGGGAGGAAGAAGCAGCAGCCAGAGGAGCAGGAGGACTCCAGGGGCCAGCCACCCAGCTACACAGCAAGCCATGGAGTAAGAGTAAGATTTACAGAAGTAAGAGAATGGAGAAAAGCCCAGAGGCCAAAGATAGATGGGATAATTTAAGTTAAGGAAAGTTGGCAAGAAACAAGCCAAGCTAAGGCAGAGCATTCATAATTAAGAATAAGCCTCTGTGAGTGATTTATTTGGGAGCTGGGTGGCAGGCCCCCCAAAAGAGTAAAAACAACAAACAAGTTAGTCCTGGTCCCACTGGGTATCAGAAGAATTAAATGAGAGGAAGCATGGAAACCCAGATGTCTAGAGAGCAGCACATATCAATGTCATGTTGATGCAGGTTGTCAGAGGCCTGGATGACCAAAAGTGTCCCAGATGTGACGTGCCGGGGCATGAAGCTTATGGACCGTCTTACTCCAGTGGAGGCATGGGCCTGGGGTAGGTTGAACAGCAGGAGACAGCTTGTCCAGTTTTCAGACCTAGCTCCTACTGGGTTAGTACAACATGGAGCTGGTCTGCAGTCAAAAGTCATGGGAGAACCAGAAGAAATGTTTTGGTGGGCGATGGAGGCTGCTCACAACAGGATTGCCAAGAGGTTATGCTTGTGCAGAGGTCATGGAGTTCATGTTGCTGGGTCCTGAGATCTCTCTAGCTGTCTACTGACGAGGGGCAACACATCTGAGCTAAGCAGGATAAAAATGGTGTGTTCCCCTGGGCACATTCTTAATAGCACGGAGGTAGCTTAAGCAGGAAAGACACAAATCTGGGTAGTAGAAGCTATGCTCAGGTGCGTGTGTGCGTGCGTGTGCGTGCGTGTGCGTGCGTGTGTGTGTGTGTGTGTGTGTGTGTGTGTGTGTAAAAGATAAGAAAATTGACAGTTGGCTTCTCTATGGATGTGGTGGGTTTTGTTTTGTTTAAACTAATTGATTTGGAGGGCTGTTTTAGGTTTACAGGAAAACAGAATGGAAAGTGCAGACATTCCTATAGAGACACCACCACTCCCTGGTTTTCCGCATCATAACACCTTGCATTGGTCAGCTGTACATCGGCTGGAATCGAGGCACTGATATTAAAGTCCATAGCCAGCGTGCTGGCCCACTCTAGCTGGTGTACGTTCTGTGGGTCTTGACAAATGTATACTGTGCCCAACATCAAAGCTTCCTTAGAGTCGTTTCCTAGCCCGAAGAACTCCTCATGGCTCCCTTATTCACCCCACCCTCTCCTAACTTCTGGCCACGGATTGGTCTCCTCACGGCCCCTGCAGCTTTTACTTTCCCACAACCTAACTCTGTCAGGGTTAGTCTCAACTGCCCTTCTCTTCTTCCCTATTTGGTACGTAAAGAAAAAACAGGAAACAAAAAACTCAGGCAATAGATCAGCATTCCATCACCCATCACTGTGGCTAGGGAACCAGATTCTGAGCAGGATGCCAGGGCTTGTTAGTTGACTCCTGAATGCTTCTTAGCGCTCCCTATACTTTGGATACTAATTAAGCTGGTTGGGACACTTGCATCAGATGAATGCTGGACCAACTCCGTATAACTAGGTCCCTCCCTTCAGAATCTTGTAGCCAAGGGGGCAGGCTGTGGGGTACCAGCCTGTTCTCTCTGTTCTCTCCAGTATGACCACGGCACACAAGAGGAGAAGTGAGCCTCATTACTGAGAAGCAGCTCTGCGATTCCAAGGGAAGAACACTTGGCCTCTGTTCCCCAGGAGGTAGGAGAAGGCTCCAAGGCTACGGGCCTGGAAGCATACTCACGGTTAAACAGACATCGATGAGTGTGCAAGCCTTCCCATCTCCAGTGTACTTTGGCAAGCAGTTACAGACGGCCTGTTCGGGAGCAGAGGCAAACGGTCATTGAACAGCAGGTTAGTGTTCTGGGTCTCAGACTGGAATGTGACTGTGGAATGGAAGCATGAGAAGGGACTATTTCTTCCTTCCTTCCTTCCTTCCTTCCTTCCTTCCTTCCTTCCTTCCTTCCTTCCTTCCTTCCTTCCTTCCTTTGTAATACCTAGTCTAGTATACTCGAGTTCTAGATCTCACAGACACATCCTTATCACCAAGATACCTTCTTTTTTGATGGGAAGAGAGCTAAGCTGGAATACTGTCTTATCTCCAACAAGAAGGAACTCAGACACCAGTGCCAGCATATGCTGAGGGGAAGGCTTTGCAGCTCCCGGGATATACACAGGAAAAGAAGCCGCCACACCTGTTCCATGGACAAGGAAGGCAGCCGGAGCTTGAGGAAGGGGATGCTGTTTGCAGGGGGTTGGGAGCAGGACCCCACAGGCCTGATGGCCACTTGTTAGAACTGGAATCCGCAGGCGGGGCTAGCCAGGGCAATCTGGGCGGGTTCCCACTGTTTCTCTTCTTCCTTCTCCACTGGCCCCAACCTTGTCTAAGCATTTCCCAACAGGCCTAGCAGCTGTCTCATCTCAGCTGGGGTTGTATTCCTAGAGTTCAGTTCACCATCGCTGCCTTCCAGGTCTGCAGGAACACTGTTAGAGGGCCCAGGGGCCAGAAACCTTACAAGAACAATTTCCTCATTCCATGTATATAGGAACTCTAATGAGATGTGAAAATATGTGAGATGTGAGTAAAAGTCCAACAGAGATTGTTGAGACTTTCTGATGATGAAATACACACACACACACACACACACACACACACACACACACACACACACACAGGCACCTTCCAAGTTTTAAAAAAAATTTTTTTTTAAAACTTAAGATGCTTAGGCACCTGCTCGATCTGCCCATTGAGGGACACAGCGCTGCAGTCTCCTAAGAGGCTTGGTGAGCTCCGAGGGACATTTCTTGGGTATCTGACTTCTTACCCAGGGTCATGACGTATGCACTGCCCTGCCTGGTCATTTTGTGTGTTTACCATGGGTCTGGGACTGAGAGAGGCAGAGTGTGGGTCTTTGCTCCTCCGTTGCCCCTGGATCCTTTTGCTCCATGGCCACCACCCCTTGCTGGAGTCCTCTTATTTTCCTACTCCCCCAAACTCACTTGCCCCAGGGTAGCTGCACAACTGTCTGTGTTGGGGGCCATATCAATGCAGAAAGACTGTGAGCTCCTGGCATGGCACAGTGCCCTCCAGAGCCTGGAGCCAAAGAAAAATGGGAGGCATTCTGGGGATCAGAAAGCTGAAAGAAAGGGGAACATTTCTGGTGAAACCTCTAGGTGCTTCTAGGATCACGGGGGGTTGCAGGGGAGTCCACCCCACTTTTAGAAAGCCCTTCTCCTAGTCCCTCCCCTCAGACTGCCTCTTGTGCTTTCACTGTCTGCCCTGCAGTGGTTCTGGCTGCAACTGGGTCCAAGGTCTGTTCCACCCTTCTTTCCGTTAGGCCTGGGTCTTATGACTCAGGAGTTTCCTCCCAAGAAGCCTCCAGGAGGCGACTCACCTGACTGGGCCCTGTCTGTGTGCACTCCGCGTTCTTGTCACAGCCGCCATTGTTCTCCAAACACGGGTTTATCTCTTGAAAACAAAAGCCAGTGTGTTACGAGAGTCGAGCTTTATGTCTGTGAAGAGGCATTCTGAGGGCATTCCGCAGAGACCGGAGATGGCTTGGATAACTGACCAAGAGCAGCAGGTGTCTACGTGGGACTCAGTTTTCTGGAACTTCAGAGGCAGAAAAATTCGGGGTGGGGGGATGGTTTCTCAAAACTGACCCTCCCACTGGGTTGGGCGAATTCTAGCAGAGGCACCATCTGTGGGCTTAAATTTGACCTTCTGTGGAATGAATATGAATGTTTTGAAGGCGAATCTTAGCACCCAGTCCACCAGTGCAACAGATGAGGAGCCTTGGGAACTTGAGTACAATCATCTGCAACATCACAAAGACTGGTTTAGAGGACGCTCAGTTTAGGCCATCCTGAGAGGAGCAGACAGCTCGAAGGCAGAGCTTCTCTTTACTGATTCACAGCACAGAGGGGAGAGGGACCGTGCAGTGGGTAACTCGGGAGCGCTCTGACCTCCTGGTCATATCCTAAACAAGGGCCGATGGAAACCTTGAGACCTGTGACAGCCTACAAAGGATACATGATTTTTGTGACATTTTGGCCTGGAATATACAAGTGGAATCTAATAATGAAAAAAAAAAAACAATAAAACCTCAAACCCCAAATAAAAGACACTTTATCAAAGAAATAGTCCAAAGAGTTAAGACACTAAATGCAATATGCAGTCCTCCAAAGACCCCAAACTAGAGAACTATTGGGACAATTGATAAAATTAGCATGTGAATATAACTAGAAAATGTATTATAGTGATAATCAACTTACTGAAGTCAGGAAGTGTGTGTGGCTACAGAACAAGCTGCCCTCATTCTCAGGAAATACAGACTCAGTTATTGGGACAAATACAACATGACTTACACAGCTTAGTCTCAGATGCCTAAGGAACAATATGAAAATACACCAAGAGAGCAAAGGAAACCGTGAGCTACAGTAGACTGTTAACGTAGGTCAAGAGCACATGATTCTTTTTAGAATGATGGTGGCAACCCTTTCTGGTGGGTTAAAATTCAGACAGTTTTCTAGGGCACACCTCTAGAACAGAGCTGTGTGCTGTTGCCCAAGCAGGCTATACGTACTTTCAAGGATTCATTCTGTTACATCATTAAGAATAAACACTGTATATCATAAGACACTATTTTTTTTTTGCTGAAAATATCTATTAGTCCTTGTCTCTAGATACATGCCCATAATCTTTTGCAATTTTCTAAAGATGTGTAACATTGTAAATCAATGAAAGGCCGAAACATCAGTTGCCACTAGAATTTTTAAGTAGAAAAGGTCTCTCCTTCCATTCAAAGTGAATTTTTTGCATCACATGCCTTCACGCCCCTGTGGGTACATCATTTCCACACCCTTGGGCTTTCCTGCCAAGGCATACTGTATTGTGATCTCAGCAGCAGTCCTAACAATAAGAGCTCATACACTAGAACATTTTAACAGGGCTCTGACTGACACCATTTCCACCAGATGGGCAAGGGATGGTCACCTACCGAGGCATATGATGCCGTCTCCTGTATAGCCCGCCTTGCACACACACACCCGACTTCCTGGGGTGGTTCTTTTACAGTCAGCCTTGGCAGAGCATCCTCCATTGCTGATCTCACAGGCATTGATGGCTGCAGAAGAAGGAGACATTTCTTTTTAAACCTGAGCCATTGATAAAAGGAAGCTTTTAGACCAACTCCAGCGGCATTGGATCAATGTGGTTAATTACTCAACACAGAGAGTGTACTGGATGGCTTTATGTCAGCTCGACACAGCTGTGGTCATCAGAGAGGAGAGAACCTTGATTGAGAAAATGTCTCCCTAAGATCAGGCTGTAGGCAAGCCTGTAGAGCATTTTCTTTATTAGTGACTGATGGGGAGGGCCCAGACTACTGTGGGTGGTGCCATCCCTGGGCTGCTGGCCCTGGGTTCTATAAGAAAGCAGGATGAGCAAGCTATGGGGAGCAAGCCAGTAAGCAGTACCCCTCCATGGCCTCTGCATCAGCTCCTGAGTCCAGGTTTCTTCCCTGTTTGAGTTCCAGTCCTGACCATTTTCAATGATAAACAGTGGTGTGTGTGTGTGTGTGACAGACATTTTGTTCATGACAGTCAAAGCCTGAAAACACCAATCAGATGGTAAACGGATGTGGAGGTGGTGCTTTATCTACTCAATGAAATTAACTCAGCCATCAAAAGGGGTGAGTGAATTTAGCCACACCCACTAGCATCCATAATTCCATTCACACCAGATTCTAGAAGAGACAAAACTTTCCAATGTCCTAGAAAGATGATCGGGGTCCCTGAGCAGGGACAGGGGTTAGGAGGGCTAATGCCAGCTAGTGCAGCGTTTTGATTACGTCGGCGGGTGCACGAGTTTGTCGCATGCCATCGCACTCTTTACTGATCCGGAATGGATCCGTTAGTATTTATAAACCACAGCTCATAAATGTTTACTGAACAAGATGAAGGGAGACCTAAATGTCACTGGAGCCAGTTCTTGCATTCTCTCATTTTCCAGGAGTTGAGCCTGACGGTATGTAGAACATCCCACCTGCTGTGTTCTTCTCACAGCAGACAAAGTGTGACGGCTCCAAGTGTGTGTGTGTGTGTGTGTGTGTGTGTGTGTGTGCGTGTGCGCGTGTGCGTGTGCGTGTGTGTGTGTGTGTGTGTGTGTGAGAGAGAGAGAGAGAGAGAGAGAGAGAGAGAGCTGTTCATGTATGCATGTGAGTGTGTGAGTGTTTAGGCCAAAGAGAGAGAGAGAGAGAGAGAGAGAGAGAGAGAGAGAGAGAGAGAGAGAGAGCGCTGTTCATGTATGCATGTGAGTGTTTAGGCCAAAGATCAACCCTAGGGTTGTTCCCTAGGAATGATGCATCTGTTTTGTTTTTGTTTGTTTGTTTTTAACAGTTTCATACCTGGATAATAATGCACCCTGGCTATTCTCACCCCTACTCTCTCCTATCTCCCTCCTACCCCTGTTAACTCCTATCCCTTCATGAGTCCATTTCCCACATTCCTATCTTTTTGTTTTGAAACTCATGTGACCACGGGTTTGGAATTCTCCACCGGAGGCTGGTAGGCTCATCAGCAGGCCCACAACTGAAGACAGTGACTGTCCGTATCTCAGAATCTACCAACAGCCAACAGTTCAGCCCTCTGAGGCCCTCCCCAATCCACACTGGGTGAGAACAGGCTCAGCCTTGGGCAGGCCCAGGGCAGCCAGCTGAGGCTGAGATAATGCTTGCGATGGCCATTCATGCTCAGAGGACAGCATTTCCAGTCCTTCTCACTATCTTCTGGCTCTTACATTCTTTCTGCTCTCTCTTCCTCAGTGTTCCCTGAGCCTTAGATGGGGTGCTCTGAATGTCCTGTTGAGGCTGAGCACTCAACTCTCGCTTATTCTCAGCACTTTGAACATCCATGAGTCTGCAGTCACCATCATTCATTGCAAAGAGAGGTTTCTCTCGTTAAGGCTGACAGCAGCATTTGTCCTGGTGCCAGGCAACTGGAATGTGGCTGAGTTCCTCCTTTTCTAGTGCTAAATTTGTGTATGTACCCTAAGAATAACAGCTCACATGTCTCAGCACTTTAGAGGTACAATCTGGATCATCTACAACTACCCAATGTAACGATTCTCTTATCATCACAACTTTCGGATGAGTAAATGGTGAGAGGCACAGCCAAGCAACATCCCCTAAGTAACACAGACTGTAAACATTCAATTCAAACTCAGGGGTCTAATAATGAGGCAAGGGCCTAACCTCTGACCTCTGCCTTATTCTGCCATTGTACTCAGAGAGGTCATTTCACCCTTTCTAGCACTCCGCAAGGAAGGTGGCTGGACGCTTCCTGTATGGATGAGCAGAGGGTCTCAGGGTAGTTAGACACCCATGCAAGCTTACAGGTCTGGCAGGAAGAAGAACCAGGACTTAAACCCTTTACTGGCCCACCTTGAGTCCTGATGACTCAGCTGCACTATTTATCAATCAAATCTATAGCTTTTAAAGCCAAGAGTCGATTCCAGTTGCTCTCAGGGTTGCGCACCACTGCTCAGATGCAGTGAAAACCAGATGCAATTGCCTGCCCATCCCAAACCAACACACCCCAGCCATGCAGGGCTGGGCACCATCATTTGCTCAGTTACATGTGAGTCCCACCAGTGGCTGGTAGCAGCTCCTGAGGCCCAGCCGGGTCTCTCAGCCCACACAAGCCCTTCGCAGATCCCTGCTCCACCTGCCTGTGCAGACTGTTCCATTCCCTTGGAATCCCGCCGCACATTTGCACGAGGCCTTGCCATCTGGATCGAGAAGGCAGCTGCAGTGGGAAAGGGCAGGTGACATTTTCAGAGAAACACAACGTCCCACATGTGACTTCTAATCCCCCTGCAGCCCAGCATCCAGGCCCCAACTCTATGAACACTCAGAGGCTCTGCCTACGGCTTGAGGGGACAGTTGGTTCCTGGCGGGATCCCACCACAGCCACTCCAGCCAAACTGTACCATGTGTGTACGAAGGGCAGCCACTCATCTCCACAGTGCTAGGCACGTGTTCGCTGAGCTTTGGGCTTACAAGACAACAGCCCCTGAAGGGCAGCCTAATTATTATTGTCATTTATAAGCGAAGAAACCAAGGCAGGGAGGAAGTAGAGAATTGACTCCAGGTCACGTGATGAGTGATGGAGGATGACTGTGGATTCAGGCCTAACTCCAGCTACTAGGCTTTTTACTATTTTACAGGAGGATGTGCCTTGTGGCAGAAAGGAATAGGAAGGGACTGGGGCAATGCTTACTGAGAGTGATGCCCCCCTTCCATGAGAGCCCTGTGGTATGGGCTGGGGTGACAACTGGCATTCTTGTCGATGTGCTAGGTGAGTCACTGGCTGCTCATGGAACATGCTGGATCTGGCCAACTCATGGTGGTTTCTTCAGAGAGACTCAGTTTCTTTTTTTTTTTTTTTTTTTTTTGGATTTTCGAGACAGGGTTTCTCTGTGTAGCTTTGCGCCTTTCCTGGAACTCACTTTGGAGACCAGGCTGGCCTAGAACTCACAGAGATCCGCCTGGCTCTGCCTCCCGAGTGCTGGGATTAAAGGCGTGCGCCACCACCGCCCAGCGAGACTCAGTTTCTTTTTCAATGTAATCTACATTCTCTTCAAAGATGTTGGGCAAACACTCCCCTCCCCCACAGGGCCCGAGGTGAGAACGACTGGGTTTGTCTTGTCCCTAGAGGTCAGAGGACACCTACTTGGCACTGGTGTGGCAGGTCCCATTGCAGTTGTCTTTCGTGATCTCTGAAAAAGAAACCAATTGTCTGAGAATTCCTGCTTTAGTCCCCCGTAGCAGGAAAGACTGAGTTCCTTGAAGTCATCTTTAGCTGTGTAAATCCTGGCCACTGTGTAAACACTTTTCAAGTTGCTGCCAGGGAGCCCAGAGACAAACCTGAAGGTCAAGCATACTAACGAGACATCTCCCAGAGTGGATGCTCCTGGTGAAGACCACACACTTTGGATGGGGTAGGTGCTAACACTTGCTAACCAGCTAGATGCCAGCTGGTGGCTGGCCTGTGAAAGATCCTGATGAAGTCTCTGACTCTTGTTCTGTAGGTGACTGAAAAGCCATAGCAAGTTGTCAAGAAGTCCTGGGGATGGAGTGGGGTGAGAAATGCCACCGGTTTCTGTCTAGGTTTCTTGCAGTTATGTGGAGGATAGAAAGGAGAGGGATGGGCCATAGGATTGAAAGTAGAGAGCTGGATCACAAGGCTCCTGGTGACAGAGGGCAGGTGAAAGAGAGATTCCAGAGATGTGGACAAGTAGAATACTCAGAGATGATGTTAGTGAAGGGCAGACATTACAGAGCAAGGGGTGGCTCCTAGGCTGAGTGGTCTAGCTGTCCTCTTCCGTAACTGACCACCATCCATACTGCTGCCTGAGTCATGGTCTGGGCACCATCCTCTCAGTATCCTGCATCTCCCAGTCTCTGCTTCATTTGACCCCCAGGGCACCATCCTCAGCATCCTGCACCTCACAGTCTCTGCTTCATTTGACACCTAGGGGCCTTCATTGTCCACATCAGAGTTCTGCTGCTGCCTTATTTAGGAGTTGCACTAATGGTCTCCTGGAAAGTTGCCACAGCTTCTAGGCTGCTCCCTGTCCCTTTAAATGAGGTTGGTTTGTCATGCCCCATGCTCTTATAAGTATAAAGGGACAGTGAGGGGTAAGGCACTGCATTTACTCTGGGGATTTACTCAGGATATCTTCCTGCTTATATGACCCCCGCCTACTCTCCATGGCTCTCTTCCAAGACTGTCTGAATCCTGATTCTGCACCCCAACATCTGATACCTGCTCTTGGTATCAGATGTCTCCTTGGTCTGGAATCCTTTAGATTCCTTATTTTGGTGTTCGTATAGCTCTGTCTTCTGGATTTAGCATTCTCCTGGAGCTTTGACTATGACAGTCCCTCAGACAAACCACATCACTGGAGCCCTCACAGGGTTGGCGGGCACTTGTGACCTTCTTTCTAGCTCCTGCCTCAGGGGGGACAATAAGGTCTCTGATACTGACTTCCAGGGTCATTCTTTTCAACCTGGTGCCTGATTGATTTCTCTTAAATACAAAGAAGATATTATTGCAACCATGTTTAAAACCGTCAATGGCTTCTTACTAGCTTGAGTTGGGAAGCCAACATGCCTATCTTTTAGCGATCTGGCTCTTGCCTGCCCCTCTAACCTCTCATTCAGCTTGCTTCTTTGCCTCTGTTCTCACACCCTGCAATTGCGTAGACCTCTAAATGTATGCAGATTTTCTGGATCTGTGAAGTTCTCTCTTTCTTCTCATCACTGACCCCTGGGGTACAATTAGAAACATGTGAGACTGGAGCAAATGAGTTCTCAGAAGACCCTGAAGTTGGGAGAATAATACGTTGCTATTGGACCGTTTGGCAATGAGCACCAAGAACCTTGCTGAGAACAGTCCCTGTCAGACACATGAATTAAGAAGACAAATGTGGAAAGAGGCATTAATACACACTCGTTGTGACACTGTTTACGACAGTAGACAACTGATTTTAGAAAGTGCAGTTAGGGAAGGGATGTAACTCAGGGCCAGACGGCTTGCCTATACATCACGGGTAGGGGAGGCGGCCGTTCATTCGCCAGCACTGTGGCAAACAGGCACAAAATGGTTCTGTTTCTAATAACATTATTAAAGATGCTGATCTAGGTGCATTCACACGGAGGAAAATGCCCATTGTTTTTGTGGAGTGAGAAAAGAGGTTATAAAATATGGAGTCTGATCCCCCACACATAGGGTTCTGTACTCAGTCACACAGAAGATCGCTAATAGGGGTTTCCAGCATTGGGCATATGAGTAACTTGGTTTCTTTTTTGTGCTTTTCCTTATTTCACACTTTTGGTAGCAAAGAATTCTATTTACTCTCAGGAAGTACTAAAGGTATCGTTTCTACTCTGGAAAGGAAAACAATGTGTCTTCTGAGAGGCAGGCTAAGGACAGAGCACCGAGGACACTTACCGCTGTCACAGTTCACGCCTCGCCAGCCGACATCACAGTCGCAGGAGCCATCTCCTGAGGGTCCTTGGTTACATCTCCCATGGACACAAGAGCACGCTAAGTAGAAAACATGACCAGACTCTGACTCATGTTCAACATCCCCTTTATCATTTCCTGGGTGTGCGTCTCTGCACCCAGGCTCTGACTAGGGTCTTGTGCAGGCCTGCGGTCACAGGACACAGGGATGCAGATTGTCAGGTCAACTCTATCCTGTTCAAGCCACGGTTCTGGAACTGTGTGGCACTGTGGGAATGTGACTCAGTACCAAACTATCCTCAGCTAAGGTCACTTGAGGATCCAGGATCATGTGGGGCCCTAAGGGAGTAGACTTCAAAACATGCCTATCTGGCTGGGCATGGTGGTGCACACCTATAATCCTAGCACTTAGGAGATATCTGTGAGTTCAGGGCTAGCCTGGTAGACATAGTGAGATCCAGGCCAGCCAGGACCCTGTCTCAAAAGAAAAAAAAAATCTCTATTTAATACCAGGTTTGTAGAAACCTGTTTGCTCTGCCTTCTCCAAAGACACAGAACTAATGGTTCTTTCATTTTATAGCAGGGTCCCAATCTCCTTATGAATTTGTTAAAAGCTGAGGAGTCAGTGTTTCTTGTCTTGAATTGAGTCATGGCTTATGGGGACAGACATATAAACAATTCACTAAGCTTTACATGTAAGATTTAGTGACATTATTGTAAGGCAGATGACATGCAGACATGAGAATCCAAAAAAAAAAAGATTCGATTAAAATATGAAAAAGCAATAGTGAGATCTATCATGTTGTAAGCCAGTTTAAAAATACTATTTAAGGGCTAGAGAGATGGCTCAGAGGTTAAGAGCACTGGCTGTTCTTCCAGAGGTCCTGAGTTCAATTCAATTCTCAGCACCCACATGGTGGCTCACAACCAGCTACAATGAGATCTGGTGCCCTCTTCTGGCCTGTAGGCAGAACACTCATTGTATACATAATAAATAAATAAATCTTAAAAAAAATACTATTTAAAAAAGGATTGTGGACAATGTTACTTCTTCTTTTTTTTTTTTTTTTTTTTTTTGGTTTTTCGAGACAGGGTTTCTCTGTGTAGCTTTGCGCCTTTCCTGGAACTCACTTGGTAGCCCAGGCCGGCCTCGAACTCACAGAGATCCACCTGGCTCTGCCTCCCGAGTGCTGAGATTAAAGGCGTGCGCCACCACTGCCCGGCCCAATGTTACTTCTAAAAGCCATGGGTATTAAACAAAAACTCCAGTGCCAGGTGTAGGGTACCTCCTTGTGAGCCCCAAAGGCTCCCAAAACTATGCAGGTTCTTGCCACTCCAGGCAAGACGTGATCATTAGTACAACATCCCCTGTTAAAGGGGAAACTGACACATTTTTCATTGGATTTTAGGACTGTTCCACAAGAGAAGCCCAGGCATGGTATTGTAAACCTGGTCAAACTTAAGAGCTAGGGAGGCAATGGTCTAGAGGGGAACTTATTACTGTTGTTTTGCTGAATGGACACGGTGCCAAACCATCCTCTAAATATTGATGTGTATACTTGTGGACTAGCGCTGTGCTCAGCCTTGGTCAGAAAAGCATTTGTTTATTTATTTATTGACAGTGAGAAGTAGTTAATTGGTTAATGTAGAGGCTCAAAGTTGGTTTAGGTGCAGAGAACAAGTGACCGTTGAGTGCTCAGCCTTAACAGCACACTTATATCACACCTTGTGGTGGTCTGAATAGGAATGGTCCCCATAGGCTCATATATTTGAATGCTTGGTCCCCAGTTGGTGGAACTGTTTGGGGAGGATCAGGAGGTGTGGCTTCGTTGGAAGTGTGTCACTGGGGATGGGCTTTGGGGTTTCAAAGCCCACACCATTCCCAGATATCTCCCTCTTGACCTCATGCTTGTGGATCTGATGTAAGCTTTCAGCTATGCTCCAGCGCCATACCTGCCTGCCTGCCTGCCTGCCACCACGCTCCACCACTTACATGATAGTCATGGACTCTAACCCTCTGGAACCATGAGCCCCCACATTAAACACTTTCTTTTATAAGTTGTCTTTGCCATGGTGTTTTGTCACAGCAGTTGAAAAGTAGCTAAGATACCCCTCAAGGCTCAGGGGACATTGTGGAAGAGGAAGTGGAAAGAAGTTAATGGGAAGGAGTGCTGTAAAGGTGGTCTTCTGGACATGATGTGGTTGTTTGGCCCCCATGAACTCAAACTGGCACTATTATAGTTCGTGGTTCAGTCACTGCTACCTCCACAAGAGCTGCATGACACTGGGCTCACAACATTCCACAGACGGAGGAAGAGTTTGTAAGGCCCTATTCCTCCCAAGGGAGCCAAAGGCGGTTAAAGGTTACATTGAGAAGGTAGGGTAGCCTCTGGCAGATTGCCCTTGCTCGAGTAAGTAACCACTGACCCATGCTCATGCAGTCAACCCTAATTAAATGCAGTGGTTCATTAAAAATAGATATGAGACTAGGAGGGGGACTTGTGAAGAAGAGGGGTTCAGTGGGAGGGGCAGGGGAAGAGAGCGGATAAAGGTGGGAACCTTGATGAAAGAACATCATAGATACGTGTTTAGGAAACTGTAAGAGAATTGTAAATAAATAAATAAATAAATAAATAAATAAATAAATAAATAAATAAGAACTTGGTGAAAGCTATAAATACCACTCTTCAACCAAAAGCATTCAGCTTTGGGTCTTGGTGGATTCCATGGAGTCACCCACAGATTCTAGGTTAGGAAGTATTGTATGAATGGAAGCAAGTCTCCCAAACAACACAGAAAGATAAATCAACACTCTAATTTCAATGATATATCACATGGCCAAATTTCAGCCACTCAGTTATGTATTAGTTTTGTCTGGTTTAGATAGGCTGGTAAGAAAACAGTGATAGTTGAGTTGATGGTTTTAGGACCAGCTGGAACAAGGACTTGTCTCCTGGTGTCCCTGGGTACAAGGAAGCCAGGATGTGGACGTTCAAGAGGATAGTCCCCAGACTGATAAAACATCAAAGCAGGATACTTGCTGACTGTGGATCAAGGAGTGACCTTCTCCAAGAGGACAGTTTAAGAGCCAGGCTTTGGGGTCAAGAAAGGTATGTATTCAGACCTGAGGTCTGCTTCTCCTCAGCTGATCTTGGGGGAACTCATTCATGATCCTGGCCTTAATATCCTTATTTGTAAAATGGGTACAGCACACCAGTGCAGCTTGTTTGGGATTAACTGTAATTACATTAGGACAAGTCCACAGTGCAAGTTCAATCACAGTGATTAGCACATACACGCAAACTGAGAGACGGAGTTGGGCTGGAAACGTCAGCAAACAAATTGGAGGATGGGTGGGTACATCCAGATCAGTGACTGGAAATGGTTTGGGACACTGCTCTATACAAATGAAATAGCAGAGGTTTCAAACAAACAAACAAACAAACAAACAAACAAACAAACAAACATCAGCGACTCTCTGTAGCCCAAGCTGGTGTCAGACTCAGGGCAGTTTTCCTCCCTTAGCTTCCCGAATGCCGGGAACACTGTACCTAGTCACAGAGGCTTATACTTTGCAATCATAATGCTGGGTGAGTCCTGCTGCCTGAGGAGAGGCTGGGGAGAGAGCATTGAAGCTACTGCTCTTTTCTAACATGCTGCTGGCTAGCTGGGGTCTGGGAGGACTGGGGGGGCCAGGGTCTGGGCAGGAGTGATGCTCACCTTGGTCACAGTGGACACCATACTTGCCCTCTGCGCAGGTCTCGCAGGCTGTCCCATTGAAGCCCTGCCCACATTGGCACACGCCAGTGCCATTCACGCCATCCAGACAGAAGCCATTCCCAGAGCACACGTTCTGACCTTCCCCGGGGCAGGCTTGGCATTGTGGGCCAAAGAAGCCAGCACAGCATCCTCTCGTCTGAAACAGAAGGACAAGGTGGTGCACGTGCTTATCTTCTGCTTTGGGGACTCCTGGGGTTCTGTGTGAGCCTGCCTGTTTCTCAAGACTCCAGGATTTCTAAGGGATAGGGGATGGAGCCCTCTGAGGACCGAGTGAGGCTCCGCAATTTCCCAGGTCACCTGCCAGCCCTGCAGGCAGGGAAGAGGGAGAATAAAAAGACAAGAGATGAAGAATGCCAAGGAGGGGAGGCAGGAAGAACAAGGCAAAGGAAGCCCGGCTGGTGGTGCATGCCTGTAATCCTAGTACTTAGGAGGGTGGCCAGGGCGGAGCCAGTTTGGGCCGGATTAACAAACTTATTGTTGTTGCGACAGGGCCTCCTTTAGCTGGTGCTGGCCTTGAACATCTCATCTTCTTCTACTTCCTGAGCCTGGGATACAGGCTGGTGCTCCTCACCGGCTCCAAGCAACAAAGAATAACACAGGTGATACCAGAGGAGTGGTGAGACCCAACAAGCCTTCAGCACCTCCAAACCAGGGACCCATCTCCTGGATGGTGCTTCATCTATGGAAGGAGCAGATGCTCTGGCATGCTCTGAGAGCCTACTGCAGTTCAGGGAAGCCCCATAGGAGGTCTGTTTGGCTTCAGTGACTTTATTCTTAAGTACACTAAGACATAAAACTCTCTCCAGCCCCACGCTCTGCAGTGTAAACCCTGAGAAGAAGAGGGCTCATACTCAAGGGAAGAAGCAGGACAGTAAGTTGTAAGCGACATTCAGAGATTCTGGGTTTTGGGGTTCCATTTTCTGAATGGCCAAGTACCCCTTGCCTTCCCTTGCTGGCTACGTCCTTTGTCTCTTGGTTTCATTTAAGTAACTAATTAATGTAGTTAAGTTTCACCGCACACGCACGTGTTGTGAGAACAGGGGCATTCCCCTCACCTTCCACACCCTCAGTTTCTTCCTTACTCAGGTGGGTGCTTTGGCTTTTACCCATTTTCTGATGTACAGGCTTTCCCCCATTTTCTTGTGACCAGTGCTACTTTGGGTGACAAGAATGAGCTGAGCAGCAGATGGCAGGAAGAACATCTGCCAAAGCATTCTGAGAAATGTAGTGTAGGAATGACTGTGCTGTTACTGAGTGCTTGGGAAGGCTAGCGCATACTCACGATGATGGTTCTCATACACTTTGGCTGGCACCCAATGAATACGGAGCGCTTCCCCATGAAGTAAATGGTATAGATGCATTTCCTTGTCTCGCCCTATGAAATCATAAGGATTTTGTCATCCTTGTAGTTAGGAAGAAAGCTTCCCCATTTCTATAACATATTCTGGAAAGGGTGGTTGTGGCTTCTTGGTGCGACTTCATAAGCAAGAACACAACGTCACAGTGCTGGCTACTTCAGGGCAGCAGGCAAAACCCAAAGTTATACTGTAAAGCAGTGCTCTCTAAGAAGAACATTTCTCTAGAAGACGAAATCAATTTTAGAGGAATTAAAAAAAAGCCAGATAAAAATATTCTTCTAGTCCTTAAATATTCTTCCAGTCATCAAACTTAAGCTTTAATTTGTTTATTGATTCATAGTCTGCCAAATCCAAGAAAGAATTGTTTGTTCATAAAGATTTATAACATCTACTACCAAATTAAAACCCAAACGAGAGACTCGGCATTCATTGTTTACCATGAATTATTATTACTACGCTATGGGGCCACAGAGTGTTTATTCTCTATAACAGTTGTTAGCTATAAGAAACAGATCGGTAATTAATTTAGAGATATGTCTACCTTTGTAATGCTTACATCTGTTTCTTTGAGAAGGTCAGTTGTGACTTCAATTACAAAAGGGAACCAGGTAGGAGGAGCTGGCTATGGGACGTGGAGACTGTCTTCTCCCATAGACTAGCTTGCTGCAATCCTTAACTGGTTAGTATAAAGAATGTGAAAGTGGAAAAAGACTTTCTTGGATTGAACAGTGGTTTATGGGCCCATCTCTATTTTAATTATGAATTAAATCCCCCTTAGTCCCCCCAGACCCGCATTTAAGGCTATGGAGATGTACACCAACAGGGAGAAGGGCCATCAGTGAGTGTTCTCTGGGCATGACACAGCCATCGCAATCGTGGACTCACAGCAGTGGTGGCTGTTTGCACTGGGCTTGCACAAGTCTGGGCCTGTCAGTCAAGGATGGGGGAGGAGCCCCTGGGGCCCTACCTCTCCCAAGAAAACCACTCATTATTGATGGACTGTCTTCTGTTGTGTCTCCATTGCTGGGGACACATTCCCACCAGGCTCTGTGGACAGTCCCACATCCATGGTGACATTAACAGCCTGGTTAAACTCAGCGAGACACAAGACACAAGACACGGGTGTGGGAAAGGGCCTTGCTTGTGTGGGTTGACAGGTAAGAGAGGGTGTGGTGAGTTTATTCAGAATGTATTTTATATGTATTCATGGAACTGCCAAAGAATAAATTTCATTAATAAAAAAAAATCAAGTGAAACTTAAAAAATTAAAAAGGAAGTGAGCAGACCACAAGCACCCCACCCCGCTCTGGACTGTGGATGCCGCGTGCCCAGCTGCCTCATGCTCCTGCGACTGTGAGTTCCCTACCATAACTCAGGGACTGTACCCTCAAACTGGAAGCCAAAATAAGCCCTTTCCTTAAAAAAGTGCACTGCACATAAAAAGCTAGAATTAAACCAAGGAGGGAAGGGGGACAGAAGAAAATATATGCTTTCCAATTTGGAGTCTCTCTTCTCTGGAGGCTATTTATTTATTTATTTAAAAGTACTTACAGATGGTTTGGAGTCTCTATTCTCTGGAGGCTGTTTGTTTGTTTGTTTATTTATTTACAAAATAAGATAAAAGTACTTACGGATGGTTTTGTTCCAAGTGGGCAGATTGGTTGCTGGAAACACGTCCCACAACTTCCCTTGGTAAAAAGTGTAGAGATAAAAGAGGTCATGTCAAGGTTATTAATTTCAGTGCAAAATGAGGCTGCAAGTAAGAGCTAGGAAATGCAGGTTTTAGAACACAGAGCTGAGCATCAGGGGAGAGCATCTGCTCAACCTCCTTGATGTTCTATGAGACAAGCTCTTTACTCCAGGTCTTGCCTGTTTGAACACTGCTTTCATCTATAATGGTCTAAGGATGCAATAACCCTTTTTTAATTAAGAGATTTTCTATTCATTTTACATATCAACCACAGAGTCCCCTGTCTTTCCTCCCACCCCCTAGCCTTTCCCCACAAAAAGCATGGGAGACATCACCTATCTAAATCAGCATTCTTTAGCACCAATTTATTGATGCACCGGAGCCCTTGTTTACTGAACGGGGTCAGATAAAGAGACTGTGTGTCTGTTACACACAGTGCCTGTCTTGACAAAAATAGGGTGTGGCTGAGGGCTGTAGATCTGGATCCCTCTACTGAAATAACACATACAAAGAACAAAAGACAGATTGGCAGACACTTTTGAGTGTTATTAGTGTCCAGCTATTGGTACGTACTCGACAGTGAGTGTCACTACCCTGATCTGAATCTCTTCTCTGCCACTCGCTACCGTGTGAATACACCTCTCTGTGGCTCATTTTCCCCTCTGTGAATTGGAGACAAAGTCCTTACTGCTCAGGGTGTTGTGAGGATTACATGGGTTAATAAGTGCACAATGGGTAGAGTGACGCCTAATGCACATCAGCAGTTGTTACGATCACTAAAAGACACGACGCTGTCTCGCGGCCTGCAGGGACAGGCTTGCACTACTGCATTTGTAGCACACTGAATTCACCATTTCCACACACTTCTTCTGGTTGACCAGCCTTACTTAACACCTGTCAGAGTTGACCCGTGGACCTCTCCCTAGCACAGTTCCACTCTGCAGGGGACCCAGGGCTTCAGAATCCTGCTCAGCACAGTCATCTACGCTTCCCCAGGCGCGCTAGGTACCATCCATCCCAGCGGATGACAAGCCCAGGGAGCTCTGGGCTCTGTCTTGCGCATCCTTGTCCTCTATAGCCATGTACTCTTTTTGGCACATTAGAGATGCTCACCAAGTTTCAGTACGTAGGATTGAACCCAGGGCCTCACGCATACCAGGCAAGTGTTCTACTTCTGAGATACAATACCAATCATAACGAATGAGGAGGTTTTGAACTAAACTGAGATAACCTAGTAGAAAATCTTAAGTTTAAAATTATTATTGTTTAAACATTTTTTATTACCTTTTGTATGTGCGCAAGTGCATATGTGTGTGTGCAAGTGCATGTGTGTGTGTGTGTGTGTGTGTGTGTGTGTGTGTGCGTGTGGCTGTACATGTGTGGAGGACGACCTGCAGAATTCACTTCTCTCCTTTCAACATATGGGTCTTGGGGATTGAGCTCAGGTTGTTTTGACTTGGTGGCAAGTGTCTTTACCCACAGAGACATCTCCCTGGCCCCTTGTTTAAAAATTAAAAAAAAAAAGCCATAACCCACACTTTCACCACTGGCCCTTGTTGTAACTTACTTTCACAATAATGGTGTCATTACTGTCACATCTATTCTTCTGAATTTCCAGAACTTTCCCCAGACCATGGATCACTCCTTTGTCAGTGGCCACATTGGTGTAGTTTATTGGAACTTCATTTACATACAGCTGTGAACAAGAGAATCAGATATGGTCTTATTAAGGTGGTATTAAGGGAGATGCAGAAGACAAGAAGTAGAGGCCCTCAATATGACAATGGTCTAGGAGATATTCCAGTTTGGCTGGAAAGTACCACAATGTAGTTGAAAGAGTCCTTGAAAGAGGGGAGTCCATAGTCCTGCAACTGGTACCATGAAGCTGTGTGATATTGGGTCAACTGCTTTCCCGAACCTCAACATTTCTCTTTGTAAAAGGAAAACGTTGCTCTAAATCATCTCTAGGGTATTCTCCATCTCTCAAATTAATTGGTTTATGTTTGCTTAAAAATTACCGCCTTAAGATCCTCAGGCTTGTGCCCACTGGCAGGCTGGCTTCATGGACATGCTCAGCGGTGCTGTGGTCTGGTGGTCCACAAGGTATGGGTGTCTCCCCTAACTAAGACACAGAGAACACAATGCATCTTTCAATGTATCTCCATCTTGTGGCCAGTTTCCCAGCAACTCTTAGAAAGGTGAAATCACACTGAGGATAGGATAGGGAAAAAGCTTATTCCATAGAGCATACAATGTGCTAGTCTTCAATAAGGACTTAAAATTCATAGAACAATATCAAATGGTATCATAACACTTCTCCCTGTTGAAAGTGCTACTGAATACAATAGTCTCTTATGACTGTCTGGCAGCGAAGTGGTCTTCTGTTTAGACGTTGGGGTAAGTGAGGACTGAGCTCCACAATGCTGTTTCAAGGTCAGTGAATAGTGAGAAAATCATGAGGAAAACTCATTCAGTCTCAAATAGTGATTGTAGCACAAATTTCCAGAATTCTAGGATGTTGAGTTATTTTTCAATACCCAGAGAGCAGAACATTTGGTGTATTCCTACTTAATTTGGCATTTAAAAAGTCTGAATCATTTCCATCATGAGATCTATCTAGAGAATTATGGGTTGCATTGAAAATTTTACATAAACACACCTACTCAATTAGAAAGCACTTTCCCTGTACTTCCACTGAACAGAGAAAGTAAAAGCAACACTTCTGTTGTGTTGATGTTTGCTCTAACTCAGGAAATTTCGGGGCTAACAGAAAATGAACATCACAGCATTGAAAATAACTCAGTTAACAGCATTTGAATATTCATTTCTACCTGTGAAATAGAGAGGACAGATTAAAAATAACAACAAAAAGAAAAGCTTTCTATCAATAAGATAATTGCTATTTCTGGAAAAAAATAACTTTGTTTAAAAGGAAAATGTGTTTGCTAGACTCTGAGCACCAATATGGAGAAAAATGTTTGGAATTAGACTATTCTACAAGTAATGAAGAAAGTAAAAGAGCCCTTAAAAAACTCTAGTTAGATTTTTTAAAATTGTATTTTTGGTTTTTTGAGACAGGATTTCTCTGAATAACAGCTCTGGCTGTCCTGGATCTCACTTTGTAGACCAGGCCGACCTCGAACTCACAGAGATCCATCTGCCTCTACCTCCCGAGTGCTGGGACTGAAGGCGTGTGCCACCACACCTGGCTCTAGCTATATTGTTTTTCTTTTTTTTTTTTTAAGAGTTAGAGATTGATCTTTATTCAAAACTCTGATCTACCAAGTTAGCATTTTCCACCGACTCGGGGAGCAGAGACCTTCACAGGCTTCACAGGCTCCTGTTCAGGTGCTGCTTTGGTGGGGGCCTTGGCAGCAGCCATTACTGTCTTCTTGGTTGCCTGCTTAGCCTTTTTTGCTTCCTTTTTGCTTCCTTGGCAGCCCCGATAGCCCGCTCTCGCCGAGCTTTCCTGACTTTTGGTTTCCGATTCCTCTTGGCCATTGTACCGGCAAGAGATGCACCCGTGATAGCTCACTGGAACTTGACTGCGTGGAAGGTTCTTCTCTCTGGAATTTCTTCCGACTGTCCTTTCTGTGTTTTCTTCTGTAGAGGACAGTCCAGTTTGTCTGCCGAGGATTCCTTTTGGAAAGGAATGTGGACTTGCATTTTGCATTTAGAAACTGGAAAACCGCCAGGTGGTGGTGGCGCACGCCTTTGATCCCAGCACTCGGGAGGCAGAGGCAGGTGGATCTTTGTTCGAGGCCAGCCTGGTCTACGGAGTGAGATCCAGGAAAGGCGTAAAGCTACACAGAGAAATCCTGTCTCAAAACAAACAAACAAACAAAACAAAACAAAATAACAACAACAACAAAAAAGAAACTGGAAAACCCTCCTGTCGGTCCTGTCATAGCGCGGTCCATTTCCGGGGTAGATATTGTACTCATTAAAACTGCACAGCTCAACCTTCCTGGAGAAAGCTGGATTTTTTTTACATAAATGTTTTTCAAGTTTACATAAAAATTTATTTATTTCAATGATGGCATCAGAGAAGAAATTTTTTAAGATTTTACCTTTTTAAAGGATTAAGTAAGCTGGGCAGTGGTGGCGCACGCCTTTGATCCCAGCACTTGGGAGGCAGAGCCAGGCGGATCTCTGTGAATTTGAGGCCAGCCTGGTCTACAGAGCAAGATCCAGGAAAGGTGCAAAGCTACACAGAGAACCCCCCCCCCAAAAAAAGAAAGTATTAAGTAATATTATTGCTTCTAAGATTGCACAATTAAATGCTTGTTCCAATACAGTGTGCTTGCCCTCCATCTCTCTCTGGCAAGTTCTTGCTATGTAGCTCAGTGTCTTAATTACTCTCCTACTGCTGTGAAGAGGCAACTGTCATAAAATGAAGCATTTAATGGAGGGCTTGCTTAAGTTTTGGAGAGTTAGTCCATGATCATCGTGAAGGAAAGTACACAGGCATGGTACTGGAGCAGTAACTGAGAGCTTTACACCCTGACCCATGGGTAGCAGGGAGAGAGAGAGAGAGGGAGAGAGAGAGAGAGAGAGAGAGAGAGAGAGAGAGAGAGAGAGAGAGAAACACCAAGAGACACACACAGAGACAGAGAGAGACAGAGACACAATGAAAGATAGAGGGACAGAGAGAAAGACAGAGACAGAGACACAAAGAGAGACTGAGAGACATACAGAGAGACATAGAGACAGACAGAGGGACAGAGAAAGACACAAAGAGAGACAGAGAGACACAGAGAGTAAGAGGGACAGAGAGACAGAGACAGACATAGACACAGAGAGGGATAGAGGGACAGAGGGACAGAGAGACAGAGAGAGAGAAAGAAAGAGAGAGAGAGAGACTGGGTCTGACCTGAGCTTTTGAAACTTGAAAGCCCACTGCCACACCTATTCTAACAAGGTCACACCCAATCCTTCCCAAACAGTTCCATTAACTGGGGACCAATCATCCAAACATATGAGCCTATGGGGGCCATTCTCATGCAAACCATGACACTCAGGTTACCTTGGGATGGCCTCAAACTTGTGATTCCTCTTTCTCAGCCTCTGTGCTGGCTAGTTTTTATATCAACTCGACAATAAGGTAGTATCATTTGGAAGATGGAATCTTAATCAAGAAAATGCCTTTATAGGATTGGCCCATAGGTAAGTATGTAGGGTATTTTCTTGATGATTGATGTGAGAGGGCCCAGCCCATTGTGGGTGGTACCACTTCTGGGCAGGTGGTCCTTGGGTACATAAGAAAACAAACTGAGCAAGGCAGAAACAAGCCAATAAACAACACTTCTCTGTGGCCTCTGCTTCAGATCCTGCCTTGCCCTCCTTCAATGTTGTACTGTTACCTCAAAGTATAAAGTGAAATAAAACCTTTTTTCAAGTTGCTTTTGGTCATGATGTTTTATCACAGCAACAGAACACCTCACAAATAGAGTCTCTGTAATCCTAGGATTACTTACAGGCATGTGCCAAGCCTGGTTCTTAGTGACTCCCCCCCCCCCCGCCAGACAGTGTAGCACTGGCTGTCTTGCAACTCATTGTGTAGGTCAGGCAATTAATTTTTCTTCTGATAATTTATTTTAGAATGATAGTTTCTTGTTAAATTTTCACACAGTTTTAAAATATGGCATTTGAACTACATGAGCAGAATTTTATATTACAACTATAGTAACTAGCTTCATGAAATCTTTTTTTTAAATGAATGTTAACCCTTTAGCATTCATAAAAAATTGTGTGATGAAATCCCTGGAATGCCAGTGTGGTGGCTGATTGCACAGCACATCACAATCCTTGTGATTGCACAATATTAATGTTAATTTGTTTGACTGCAGGAGTTTACATATATCACTAGACTCCTGATTTCCTGAAGCCAGTGCCACATCCTGCAAGTTATTTTGAGAAACGAAGCTCCTTTCCATCTTGGAAACTGAAGACTATCTGTTGGGTTTGTGGTACCAGCTGAGGAGTGCCTGTTCCTGCTAGGACTCCAGTACCACAGTTGGTAGGGCTACTGTGGTGATATACTGCGTCCCCCCAATATATTGTGTACCCTAATAAACCTTACCTGGGGTCAGAGAACAGAACAGTCACTAGATTAGACATAGAGGCCAGACAGTGGTGGCACATACCCTTAATCCTAGCATTCCAGAGGCAGAGATCCATCTGGATCTCTGTGAGTTCAAGGCCACACTGGAAACAGAGCCAGGCATGGTGGCATACACCTTTAATCCCAGGACTTGAGATCTCATGTCTTGCTTGGGAAAGACACATGCCTTTAATCCCAGGAAGTGATGGCAGGAAGAAGAAAGGTATATAAGGCATGAAGACCAGGAACTAGAGGTTTTTAGGCTTTTAAGCTTTTAGGCTTTTAGCAGCCGTTCAGTTGAGATCAATTCAGATGAAGACTCAGAGGCTTCCAGTTTGAGGAAACAGAATCAGCTGAGAAATTGGCGAGGTGAGGTAGCTGTGGCTTGTTCTGCTTCTCTGATCTTTCAGCATTCACCCCAATACCTGGCTCCGGGTTTTTATTAGTAAGACCATTTAGCAATTTGTGTTACAGGCTACACTGATTATCTCAAGGCTGATCACATGACAGGAGAGTAGGAGATTGACTATGAAGTTTATTCACTGCTTTTTGATTCAGCGGTATAGGGGGCCCCAAAACAGCTTGACCACACAGCCGCCATGACAGGCTTAGAGTCCCAGACACAGCTTCTGTGACAGGCTTACTGGCAGGCAACACTCAGACTTAGGAAAAGCCATAAGCTGAACCTGCCCAGGGATCCACCTAGGGTTGGGGAAGTACTTAACATCTCAAACATTTCAACCATTAGATAAGGTGGCCAGATGTCCCTGAGTCTACCACATACCTATTTGTTTTACAGATACACACTAGACAATTGTCAGCCTATCAGGGTCCTGAACGCTGGAAATCCCCTCACCCCAACCTCTGCTACGATAAAAACTCTACCCCGCCTGAGCTCAGGGCTCTCTACTCTGCCTGAGCTCAGGGCTCTCTACTCTCACTGCTGCATCAGACAGACAGAGAGACCAAGCTTTGGAGTTTGAAAATAAATGCTCTTTGCTTTCACATATGGGATTCTGTCTCTGTGGTGGTCTTTTGGGGGTCCCCACCATCTGGACATAACAAACAGAAACAACTTTTTCTTGTTGATAAGGCTTAGGACTGGAGGTATTCTTCCAGCATGGAAGAGATGAAGGTCGATAGTAGCAGAGACACTTGCTCTTGAGTTTTGTTAGAAAGATGTACCTGGTCATTGCGGAGAAAGAAGCCGAGGAGGTAGGAGAACCCCAGCATGGTCTCTCGGTGCATGCCATTGTGCAAGTCATTCTTCAGGAGCTTCTCGTCCAGGACCACGTGGTACCGAAGTATGTCTTCCTTCTGTGTCACACACAGAAAGAGAAGTCAGCCAGTTGGCTACACTCTGCTCTACTGTGCCAGAACTATGGGATTGCAAATAGAAGTAGTGCCTTGTCCATGTGCAAGACCTCGGGGCACAGAAGTATTAGATAATAAGGTGAGCTGTGAATTTCCAGGTAGGATGGCCAAGGACATCTAGACAGGCATGATGAAAGCAGTGAGTAGATTTGAAAAATGATTTCTTTGCTATTACAAGGATTTCAGCTTCAAAAATTCAGCATAAACTGAACTTTAGCAATAAAAGTCATAAAAATTACACATTTCTATATAAAATAGAAAATACTAGTGACAAGAATATGAAAATTATTTTAAGTATTTTAGTACCATTAAAACAAAATACCCCCAAGTAGAAATATGCTTTCTATCCAAAATAACTGCACTCATTTATATTAATGCAAAGACTTTTGAAATTAAAAAAAAAAGTTGTGCTGGGAGATGGTGGAAAAAACCTTTAATCCCAGCACTTGGAAGGCAGAGGCAGGCAGATCTCTGTGAGTTGAGTCCAGCCTGGTCTACAGAGCAAGTTCCATGACAGCCAGAGCTGTTACACAGAGAGCGCCTGTCTTGAAAAAAACAAAAACAAATCAATAAATAAACATAATAAATAAAAAAATAAAAAAAGAATTGCAGTGGCCAAAGGGGTATTTTTTTCTGACATTAAAAAGTGTCATAATGGAGAAAATCTACAAACAAATCCTCAAGTGGTCTCTAACTACATAAATGGTTTGGGCTGTAATTATAGATGTTTCTTTGATATGCAAATTAACATTTTCAACTGATTTTATTTTATATCCCTAATGAAAGGTTAAGGCCATTTTTTTTCACATAAAAAGAGAACACATACTTTTACAGACACTAGGTACATATTTTCAGCTTAAATTTTTTTTTTTTTGCTGTTAAATATTTTATTCTCTCTTTCTTTGTGTTTATGGCTGCTGTGACATGGGGAGGTTTGTGTGTAGGGTCTCTGCTTGGGTCTCTATTAAGTATACAGAGCTGGATAACAGATTTTGACAAAAACAGAAAATGGTTTATGATTGATGGATTGAAAATATTGATGGGGCTGGAGAGCTGGCTCAGTAGTTAAATGTGGGTACTATTCTCAAGGAGGACCCTTGATCAGTTCCCAATATCCATATCAGGCAGCTCACAGCCACTTGTAACTCCAGTTCCAGGAGTGATAACACCTCTGGATATAACTGCATTGGCCTCTGTAGGTGTCAGTTCTCATGTATACATGTACACACACACACACACACACACACACACACATGCACTCACCCACAATCTCACACCCATGCTCAGCTCACACACCCTATTAAAAAACAAAAACAAATCTTAAAGAGAAAATGTTGATTACTGCTGCTGACACTTACTAGAGACATGGATTTCTTTTCTCTGATAAAATTCTCGATGGCTTCATTGTTTGGAGCAAACACAGTGTAAGCATCTGCAGCCTCGATTGCATCTGCCAGATTGTATTGCTGCAAAGACAGGACAGCCAGTGAGGGGTTCGAGTCCCCAGGCAGCTTGACAAGATGGTTATGCAGAGAACATGGTACTTGCAATGATATAGCCTCGGAAGATGGAATAGTCAGGCATCTGGTCCAGACGGGTGAGCAGGTTTGGTAAAGAGCCAGTTAGACTTCTTTGGGGGATCAGCACCTGGGAAAAGAAGCCCCAAAATTCTATTCAGCAAATTTTGGTACCATTTGCTGTTCACTAATAACTATGGAAGTCCTGTTGAGGTCTTTAGGCAGTTAACAGAATCGACTGAAAACATTTTGATAATTTACAGAATAAGTTATTCCAGGATGCAAAGTGACTGCGCTGGAAGAAACTTGGAAATGTTAGCTCAATTTTAAGTCTCCTCCCTAAATTTAGTCTCCATTTGGAGAAAATTTCCTCTTGTACAGAAGACTCTTTTATAGATCTTGCTAAGGAGCTCCTTTTAACTTTCATTAACTTATCCTGTTAATTCTTCATCTTTTATCCTGGAAACCTTAAGTCTACTATAGGCCAGTGACCTGAATTTGACTTATAAAAAATGTTTTGCTTGATAAAAATAAAAAGATAGGACAATATTACATAAATAACTAGATTTCTGGCTGTGTGAGCACGTGATCTAGGTTTGAGGCCCAGGGCCTTGTGCAGACAGGGCAAATAATCGATTGGGTGGGGGTCTCTCACTGAGAAAACACCCCAGCTGTGTGATCCCCTCCTTTTTTTTTTTTATTTCCCATTTTTGAAAAAGATCTTGCCATGTAGTGCAGGCTGGCTTCAAACTTCCTGCGGTCCTCCGGATTCAGCTCCCTGAATGATGGGTTCAGAGGCACGTGTCACCACCCCAGTGTGACTTCTTGTCTCCCTTGCCATAATCGACGTTCGCTTGTGAAGAGAGTGGGTACACGCTGCTGCTTCTCCTCCCCATCTCCCAACCGGGCCCTGCCCATTCGTACCGTCCTCTAGCCGGTGCACACGGGCTCTACCCTCTGGCCAAGCTAACCAGCTCGGTCTTCTCATTCTAGAGCCTTGTCAAGCGGACGGCCTAAGGCTGGAACACTCATCTTCTCTCTTCCTGCGGTCCTGGACTGACTCTATCGAGGGCCCGGGGTGGCTCAGGCTGTGCAAACGCGCATCTGAGCTCTGCATCGCGCCCTTGAGGAGCGAAGCACGTGCCAGGGGGCGGCACTAGGACCGCGGGGCGCCATAGCGGCCAGCTGGAAGAAGGGCGAGAGCGGAAGGGGAGGAGCCGAGGCCCAGGGCCCCCCCCCCCTGAAGCACTCCTCATGCCATTGGCTGCCTGGTGCGTGTATGCAAATGAGGAGACGTCACTTCCTGAGGCATTTGGGCGCCATTTTCTCGCGTCTGTGCGGGAGGACGGAGTGGTGGGGAGCGGCTCCGAGCGCGGGCTGAGGAGGGCTGAGGAGGGCTGAGGGCCTCCGCGTGTAAGTGAGGACTTGGGGTCCGGGGTGCGGGGCCGGGGTGTGACCGCGTGTGACCGCAAGTCAGTGTGTGACGGGGTGTGACCGCAAGTCAGTGTGTGACCGGAAGTCAGTGTGTGACCGCGTGTGACCGCAAGTCAGTGTGTGACCGAGGCCGGGGTGTGACTGGAAGTCAGTGTGTGACTGGAGGCCAGTGTGTGACTGGAAGTCAGTGTGTGACCGAGGCTGGGGTGTGACCGGAAGTCAGTGTGTGACCGAGGCCGGGGTGTGACCGCGTGTGACCGCGTGTGACCGGAAGTCAGAGTGTGACCGAGGCCGGGGTGTGACCGCAAGTCAGTGTGTGACCGGAAGTCAGTGTGTGACCGCGTGTGACCGCAAGTCAGTGTGTGACTGCGTGTGACCGGAAGTCAGTGTGTGACCGAGGCGGGGTGTGACCGCGTGTGACCGGAAGTCAGTGTGTGACTAGAGGCCGGGGTGTGACCGGAAGTCAGTGTGTGACTGGAGGTCAGTGTGTGACCGGAAGTCAGTGTGTGACTGGAGGCCGGTGTGTGACCGGAAGTCAGTGTGTGACTGGAGGTTAGTGTGTGACCGGAAGTCAGTGTGTGACTGGAGGCCGGTGTGTGACCAGAGGCCGGTGTGTGACAGCGTGCGACCGGAATTCAGTGTGTGACTGGAGGCCGGTGTGTGACCCGAGGCCTGTGTGTGACTGGAAGTCAGTGTGTGTCTGGAGGCTAGGGAAGGTCATGGGCTCGATGTCAGTGTGTGACCGGAAGTTAGTGTGTGACCAGAAGTCAGTGTGTGACTGGAGGCCGGGGAAGGGCGAGCAGGAGCCCAGTGTGTGACCGGAGGACGGTGTGTGACTGGAGGTCAGTGTGTGACTGGAGGCCGGGGAAGGTTGCGCAGGACGCCACTGTGTTGCTGGAGGGCATGGTGGGGGAGGCAGTAGGAGGCGGGTACAGGCCAGGTTCCCACCTCTGAGGTGGAGAGCTGTGGCACTGAGGCAGAGGCTCCCTTATTGCAGGGCAGAACCTTTCAAAAATGTTTCAAGTTCCTGTGGAAAATCTGGACTGCATCAGAACTATGCGGCCGTGGGTGAAGAGCATGCTTCTGAAGGTTGGACTTGACGACTGCAAAGAACTGTCGAGGGACCTTGAAGGCTTTGGCCCAGGAGACAGGTACTTTTATAATACATCCTGGCCAGATGTTGCTCCAAGGGGACATTTGATAAAGAAAATGAGATACCGACTCAAGCCATACTGCTGCAGCCTTTGCACATACTCAGCAGATGTGCTTGCTTCTCTCAAAAACCATTTGCATCGTTGCCATGAAGATGAGGCAGACCAAGAGCTGCAGATCCAGTGCCCAGATTGTTCATTTGCTTCACGGCCTAATGTGGTGAGCACGCACTTCTGGTTATTCCATGAGCCAGCTGGGAAAGTTCACAGCCCCAAGGAGAAAGTTCCAGGCAATGGGAAGTCATTGAAGGGTTATATAAAACATTTTACGTGTTTAAAATGTAACTTTTACAATACTTCCTTCTGTAGCATGAAGAAGCATGTGCTGGTCACCCATTTTCACTCCTTACTTAATGCCTACATTGGCTTTCAACCTAAGGAAGAACAGCAGCAGCCAAAAGCCAGTGATACTCTTTCTGTGACAAACACTCTACCACCTGAAAGATACTATTGTAAAAAGTGTAGTGCCAGTATGTGCAGCCAGGATGATCTGATGTCCCATATTTTGACATCAGATGTTCACAAGGATTTGGAGAATAAGTTGAGGTCTGTGATTTCAGAACACAACAAGAGGACTGGGCTTCTGAAGCAAATGCCCATTGCTCCAAAGTCACAGGCAGGCTTGTCCAGGCCACCAAACAGCAGTGTTCCACATACAGCTGCTCCAGCAAAGCCACCTTGGTCCCACCTTGCCTTGTCACAGAATACTCCAAGTTCAGCCATGGTACAGCCTGTGACCTCTGCCCATGTACAGCCACCAGTGGGGGTCCCAGGTCCTTCCTGGAGCCATACCCATTCTCAATCTGCTGCTGTCCAGTCCGACATGGCTTTTGTCTCCAGCCCTCTACCAGTGGGCCAGATCAGCCTCACACAGAAGCCTTCAGCTCACTCAACTGTCTTTTTCTCAGGCAGGGCTTCATCTAATAAGCCTGTAGACACTACTGCACTACCCATGAGTCAGCCACTTGGGCCTGTGAATAAGTCTGTTGGAATGAGCAATGTCCCAATGAGTCAAGCCATCCAACTTGAGATTTTACGCCTGACACAGCCCATGAAATCTGCAAGTCGACTAGCAAGACCTTCAGTCAGATCAGTGGGGTCTACAAGCAGGCCAGTAGAGCCCACAAGCAGACTGATCAGGCCTGGTCCCCTATCTTCTGGTCTTTCTGTCAGTCCTGGGGTTCTGCAGACCACATCACCAGGAACAATTTCTGTGGGCCAGGTGGTCTCATTGGCAGTCCTTCCTGAAGGTCAGATAACCCCTGCTTCTGTGATTCCTGCACAGACAGCAGCTTCTGAGGCCCTTCCCACTGGTCAAGCAGTCCAGTCCAGTGTTCTCTATGTAGGCCAGACAGTCTCATCACAGGTTCTCCCTTCTTGTCAGACAGTATCCTTTAGGGTTCTCCCTGCAGATCAAGTGGTATCTGGGTTGCTGTCCCCCAAACAGCTGGTGATCTCAGATGTCCCTGTGAACCAGGGTGTGAGCTCTGGTATTCCTCTGCTTGGTCATCCTGTTACATCAGGAGTCCTTCCTTCAGGTCCACCAGTTAGACCCAGTGTGCTTCAGCTCAATCAGTCTGTTGACACTGGCATCCTGCAGGTGAACCAGTCAGTGAGAGCTGAAACTTCACAGAACAACATGTTCCTCAAGTCAGGCTCTGCGTTCAAGAAGCTCCTTCCAACAGGGACACAGGTTAATGGGAGACCCCTTTACATGCTGGATCCAATGTCTGTCACTCTACCTATTTCTCAGAGTGCTGACCTGGTGACTGTCACTCCATCCCAGGTGCCCAACCAATTCCCATCCCCTAGTGTGGGTCCACAGATGTCTAATGCTCTACCCAGCTTGTCCTCACGAGGGCTGGTAGACACTGCAGACCAGGGCATATTTGTTCAGATCTCTTCATCTGAGGTGGATATGAATGTGGTTGTCAGACAGGGCAAGCAGTGGAAAACCTGCCCAGTTTGCAATGTATTCTTCCCATTGAATGTCTACCAGGCTCACATGGAAGTGGCTCACAAACAAAGTGAGTCCAACTCCAGTGAGAAACTTGAACCAGTAAAGCTGGCAGTGTGTGCACCGTTTCTTAAGTGGACAAGGGAGAAGGCCATGCGTTGCCTCTCCTGCAAATGCCTAGTCTCAGAGGAGGAGCTAATGTGCCACTTACTCACACATGGCTTGGGGTGCCTGTATTGCTCATGCACTTTCCACAACATGCAGGGTTTCTTGGAGCATAGCAGAATTAAACACCTTAGGAAGAAGAAGCTGTCTTTGGATTACAGTAACAGGGGTTCCCAGTTGAGCCTGGATGCTAATGGTGACCCGTTGTTCCCCTATCTTGATTTCATCATCACTCTGCCAAGAGAGAAGATTGGAGAACAGGAAGTCTTCCTGGCTATCCTCTCAGGGATATACTCTACATCACTGGTTCCCTTATATGTTAAGGTGAAGCCTCAGATTAAGGTTGTACCTAAGTGTCTCAGTGAACAAGAGCTGACCTGTCCTCTCTGTTTGAGCACATTCATGATAGCCAATGTCTATATGTTACATTTGAAGGACAGACACCATATTATGCCAATGGCCGATACAGTGCTCAGTTCTCCTGCCTTCAAGTGTGTCCACTGTGGTGGGGTCTACCCTGGAAGCTTGACTATGGCAGCCATCACTCGTCATTTGCTGCACTGTGAACGTGCTCCCAAAAACAACAGCTCACACGTGCAAGTTGGGTCAAGTTTTGTTGAGAGCAGTCAACTACAGTTCGTCAATGGGGAAAGGATTCCTGATTTTACCTGTCCCTTAAAGAGAAAGCGGCAAGATGGCCCTTTGGGGGCAGAAGACCAGAAGAGAGATGAGAAAGTTCCCTTGCTTGTACTAAAGGGCGATGCAGCATCAGGTCCAGAGGAAGGGACTAGTGCTATGCCTTTGAAGAGACAGAGGAATGAAAGTACAACTAATGGACCGGTGGCCAATGATGATTTACTCCAGATCCTAGCATTAGATCCTAAAAAATACAAAGACTACTCCTATGAGAAGAAGAAGCAGTTTCTTAGAGAGTATTTCCATAAGAAACCATATCCTAGCAGAAAAGAAGTAGAACTGTTGTCTTTATTCTTGAAGATGGAAAGAATTAATGTGGCTTTGTTTTTTGGAACAAGAAGATACAATTGCTTGAAAGCAATAGAAGTCCACAGACCCACGGTACTTCTAGGCTTTGATATGTCTGAACTCAAAAATGTTAAACACAGACTGAACTTTGAGTGTGAACCAAAAAGCTCAGCTTAAAGTCCTAGGCAGTAGCTTGAGCTGACTTTGGAACCCTCCTCTGCTCTGTTGCATTGGTTTCTGTGACTTTTCTGGGTGTTTCGGGTGCTCAGGAAGACTTAGGTAAGAAGCAAATGCTACTCCAGATGTACTGATTCCTGTAGTTCAGTCTCTTAGCAGTTACTCTTAAGTGTCATTCCCCCTCCCTCCCTCATGTGAATTAAGTTTTGGTATTCTATATATGGCTTATTTTCCTAGTAGCTTCCATATCAGATGGTACAGATCTGGAGTCTACAAATACTTGTCTTATCCTTTTAGGAAATTTCTGCTTGTTTGTAAATGATTAGTTGAAAATAAGAATATTGTTCTGGAGCATTATAGGCAGCAGCTAAGGACACAGCCATTTAGAGAAGGGAGCACTGTAATGTGTATGGCTTTCTAAGAACACTTCTTAAAAATTTACTTATATTTTATATATGAGTGCTCTGCATGACAAATGAGGGCATCAGATCTATTATAGATGTTTGTGAGCCACCATGTGGGTGCTGGGAATTGAACTCAGGACCTCTGAAGAGCAGCCAGTGCTCTTAATCACTGAGCCATCTCTCCAGCTGCTTTTTTTTTTTTTTTGAGACAGGGTTTCTCTGTGTAACAGTGCTGGCTGTCCTGGAACTCACTATGTAGACCGGGCTCGCCTGCTTCTGCCTCTCGAGTGCTGGGATTAAAGGCATGTGCCACCTACTGCCTGACAAAGAACTCAGTTTTGAACATTAACTTCTGTTAATATTTTCTTACACTATTATAATTTTGATTTATATTTTCATGTTTGTCCTGAAAGTTTCAAAAAAATACAACTCATAGAAAAACCTAAATATTTTCGTTATTAAAAGTATCCCTATCTCAGGGTCTTGTATATAGTTCATAATAAGTGTTATTTTATAAATCAAGCATTTGTAAGGCAGGAATGCAGTCCAGCATGAACTTTATAGTGCAAGTCATCTCTCCATTAAAAGATAAGACAATAAATTTTTGGCACTTTTAGAATAGACATTGAGAAGTTACACATAGAACTCTTTCTTATTTCAACTGCTCATAAACAGGTTGGAGGACAGGGCCATCCATGGACACATGTATTCTTGTCCCTGTGTGTGGACCCTACTTGAAATGGGAGACGGGTTTCAGGTTTATGGTAAAAGAGGAGCTCTGTCTTTGTGACTGCAATAACTTAGTCGATGTGTTAGAGTTGAGAAGATGGCATTTCCTCTGGCTCAGGTTTCCAGTTGAGTAGTTCAGGCACTGCTAAGGAATCTGTGCTGTATTACTGTTCTATGGATACCAAACCTTGTGTTTTTCACACAATATAAAGCACTGGAATTGTACATAGTTAATGCAGACCAGCCCACTTAGGTCTGGAATAATCCCCCCCCCCCCCCAAAGCAAACTACTTTGGATCAAGAAGGTGTGCTTAGGAAGAGGGAACACACATAGACAGAGGAAGTGTACTTGGTTTTTATTCTGAGGAAGGTGGTCATTGTGTCTTTTTCCCATTAGCTGGGGTCTGACTTCACAGTCTTACTCTTTTGACAAGTCTGAAAAGAATTGGTGCACAGTTACTGGAGGAAGGGGAAAAAGAAGTCACTGTGCCAAGGAGAGAAGGGTCATTGCTTCAGACTATCAAATTCCTAGAATAGGAATAGTACCATTGAGTAAATAAAAGTTTTACTTGGGGGGGATTAAAACATTTGCAAATCTTATAAGATGGGAAAGACAAAAAAAAAAAAACCTTAATTCCTTGTCCTAAACACAAGTTTTATAGTATTTGATAGAAAAGACTCATATTTGATATTTCTTAAAATCCCTCTTTTTTTTTTTGTTTTTTTGTTTTTTTGTTTTGAGACAGGGTTTCTCTGTGTAGCTTTGCACCTTTCCTGGAACTCACTTGGTAGCCCAGGCTGGCCTCGAACTCACAGAGATCCGCCTGGCTCTGCCTCCCGAGTGCTGGGATTAAAGGCGTGCGCCACCACCGCCCGGCCTCTTTTTTTTTAAACACTTTTTTCCCAATCTCATTACTGTATTGGCTTTATTTTTCTGCCCTATCTTGGAATAAGAAACTATAATGGGGAGGAAGTAGTACCTATTTACTAATAGTTGACTTAACTATCCTGAGTTAGGTTCCTAGTACAGAGAATTAACTTCTACATCTATTTCATTAGTATGGTTTAGGTGAGCCTGCTTTTCTATGGATAGTCCTTGACCAGGAGATTGACCTGCCTACATTGGAATATTAGGTGGAATCACTGCCCTTTGATGTGAGAAAGAGGAGCTTGTCTCCCTTCAGGTGAAGTGCCCAGAGTGCAGGGCTCCAGGAAGCATTAGTGTTGCTATATGGATTTTTTCAAAATGTAGCATTTGCATGTAATGTTTGTAACATGCATTCAGGCAGTTGTGAATCTGCTATGACTATTGGTACACTCTTGTCAATTCTGAGAGCTAGTTAGACCTTTTTGTTGTTACTGTTTTACCTATTTTCAGAATGTCTACTGTGAATTAAAATTTGTTATACCACTGCCAAAAAAAAAATAAAGTTTATTTAGAACACAATCTCAGAAATTTCTTTCACATGTTGTCTGAGGCTGATTATATATCACAAAGGCAGACTTGAATAGTACCAGAGATCAGGGGACCTGGACACGTAATATTTGCTCTCTGGTTCTTTACAGACAGATTGTTTCTAGCACCTAGATTAGAGGGAGACAGAAACATTTCTGAGTTTTTGGAACTTTCTCTGGATCACTCCTTTCCTCCTTACTATCCTCATACTTAGGTCTTTGCCTTATCCTTTAAATATTTTACTTACTGAACTTCATGCTATACATAAATAAAATGTTCTGTAAGCTTCCCAAATAACTTTCATCTTAAACAGCTCTGTTTGTTACTGATACATCTGCAAGAGATCTTTTAGGTACTGTGGAGAAACTGGCTAAAGAGGACTCATCTCTTTTACCCCAGGCCTGATCCAATTCTTTACATCAGTCTTCTATTTTCTCTGGTTCCCTTCTTTTGATGCTCTGTAGCTCCCTGCTGTTTCTAGCTTATTTCAGTACAGCAGTCCTGGCAGAGGGACTAGTCACTGACACTAAATTAACTCCATTCCCATTTCCTCTGTTCCTCGCTATACCACAACCTTCCCAGAAAATCATGTGGTTTAATTCTGTTACCGAGTCATCTGCTTATAGCTCTCTAATAATTGTTTTCCAAGTCTCTTCAAGAATGCAGGACAGCAATTGCATGATCTATTTTAACTCATCAAGTTAAGACTCTCCCCCTGATAATATGACCAGAGGACTCCCTCTCAATGGACCCAGAACTACCCCCTCTGGCAAACACCCTCCTCAGCAAAAAACAGCTATAAGTCCCTGCTGTGGTTCCCCTCCCCCAGGGTTTCTCTGTGTAGTTTTGGTGCCTGACCTGGATCTCACTCTGTAGCCCAGGCTGGCCTCGAACTCAGAAAGATCCACCTGCCTCTGCCTCCTGAGTGCTAGGATTAGGATTAAAGGCATGCGCCACTACCGCCCAGCCCTGCTGTGTATTTTTATATCCTTTTAGAGTTAGGAATGATAGTTTCCTGCTAAAAGATTACACTTCCCAGTTTCCCTTGTGGCCAGACCAAGCAGCTCCAGAAGGAAGGGACTATGGTGTAGTAGTTTCCACCCATATAAGGGGCTGTATCCCATTTTATGTAGCTTTTTTTTTTTTTTTTTTGCATCCATACAAATGGGTGACACGATGGCCCCTTGCCATGAATAAACATGGTCTTACCTATGCTGGATAGTTTTTATGTCAACTTGACAAGCTAAGTTCATTTGAGAGGAGGGAACTTCAAGAAAATGCCTCCATAAGATCAGGTTGTAGGCAGGCCTATAAGGCATTTTCTTAATTAGTGGTTGGTGGGGAGGGCCCAGCCCATTGTGGATGGTGCCATTCCTGGGCTGCTGGTCCTGGGTTCTATAAGAAAGCAGGCTGAGCAAGCCATGAGAAGCAAGACAGTAAGCAGCACCCCTCCATGGCCTCTGCACAGCTCCAGGTTCCTATCCTGACTTCCCTTGATGAACAGTGATGGGGAAGTGTTAGACAAATAAACCCTTTCCTCTCAACATGCTTTTTGGTCATGGTGTTTCATCACAGCAACAGAAACCCTAAAACCCCACCTAAGGTTGGGCCTAGCTTCTTTTTCTTTCTGCCTCTGTTTCTACAGTTTCCCCAATAATCTAACATAACAGAACTAAAGTGGGGTGGGGTGGGGCACTTCAGTTTAGATAGGCATGACAGATTTGAGAGCTGTGAGAAGATGGTCTGCTAGACCTTGATGGCTTTACGTTCATGCCACACAACAAAATACATTTATGAAGGCAGACTTCATAAAAGCTACCCCTTCATGAGGAGGGTTTTTTTAAAAAACTCCAGTGAGTACAAAGCAAAGTACTGTGGGCTGGATTTGAGTTCCACTCCCCCTTTTGGCCAAGCATCTTTATGCAGCTCACAGTCCACAACTGTACATAATGGTGTTAACTAAGGAGGCAGGATTCCAATTGACAGAGGAGTTTTTGAGGGAGCTGCAAAATCCAGGGGCAAAGAAGGAAACAATCATAAACTTTTCATGTTCATGTCAATTCTTCCTTAACCCAATTACTTAACTTGGAGTGTTGTCTTATCTGTGACATGAGGACAGTATAGCACTCACCGTCTTAGTGTTGAAAAACAAATACAAGGGACACCAGGTGGGGGTGTGACACTTCCCACAGTGCCTGGAACCTAATGGACCTTCAGAAGTTCCAATTCTCATAATAGGGCAAGGTGCTTGTTCTGATGAGGGACACGGAGAGGTGCAGCCACATGCCTCCCAGAATATAGTCACTGAAAGGTCTCAGGAAACAGGCATCAGTATAGGACAATTGATGGTTATGCCAAATAAATTCTATACAGAAAAATCATGGGATTTCAAAGGAAGAGGGAATCAAACCAGCATTTACTGAGGGTCCTTTAGTAGAGGGCTTCAAGTAGAGGGTGTATTTAATCCTCACAAAGGAAGATGAATGAGGCTTGGAGAGGCTATATGACTTCCATTATACAGCTGGTCAAGAGCTCAAACTCAGACTTCACTTTAGCATTTTCTCTGTAGACATGGGCTGTGTGGGAAGACCATAGAAGGCTTGGGACTTACTATCCAATGGTAGTAAGCTCAGAGTAAGAGGTGGGTTGAGGTACTATCTTACTAAGGAAGTTGTCCATCAAAAATACATGAGAAAAGAGGTGAATGTGTGTGTATTTGTGCTCACTGAGCCTAGGGCTCAGTATTTCAGCTGGACTGACTGGCTGGCTAAAGAGCTTCCCCTTTCTGCTCCCTTACATAGATCTGGGTCTGAATTCAGCTCTTCAAGGCTTGTATCACAGCACTTTACCACTGAGCCATCGCCCCAGCCCAATGTTAGGTTTCTTTTTTTGACTAATGAATTTTTTGGATAAATGTATTTTAGTACTCCAGAAAGCTAAGACTAGACCAACTGTTGATAAGCAGTTTTGTCACTTGGTATCACATGGAGTCATAATTTCCCCTAAGTGCTGACTCTCTTGCTGAACAGTGTTGTGTTTTAAGCTTCTAGATAATTGCAGAAGGAGTGCAAGGACTTTGATAAACATGGAGACTCACAAATAGTCTCTCTTTTGAACAGAAATAGTTGAGCTATAGCTTTTAAAAACTGAGAATAATTTTAATTAAAATTGTTCCCTTAGCCCTCTACCTTCTTCTGAAAGTTTCCAGTATACTCGAAATTTCTTTTAAAATAAAGATCCTAATATAGTAACTGAAAATTATGGGTTAGCTTACAACCCCATTTCTTGTTTTTTTTTCTTCTTTTTCATACCTATAAAGACTATTGAATTGGGACTTAGGTGAAAAATGAAAATCTTATGGTAGTTTTTCAGTGCTTTCCTATTTTTTCTCAGGTTTTTCTGTACCCCGTTTTTTTAGGATACAGTAGTGCAGAGAAGGGAGTGAATAGTGATAACCAATTGCTTTCCCCCGTTCTTGATTTTAGACTTGCACCTCCTAAGATGTTTCCATATACGAGAGAGAATATGTATGTGAGGCCCACGTATGACAGGAGCCCTGCACATGTGCCATTACAGGTGGTGTGGGTTATGGCTGCGTCTGAAGGAATGGAGTCTCCATGAGGTTCTAGCCATGGAGGGTCATTTGATATTAAGTCTAACTTTTTTTATTTCCCCAAACCGCACTATGTAGGAAAACATCACAGAGTGGGAAGCAACTCCACCTCGTGGGTAGGGGCATCTTTACCTTGTTGATGACATGTATCACTCCGTTTGTGGCTGCGTTGTCGCCATCCACAATGGATGCCCCCTCAATTGTGATATTCTGCAAGTGTAAACGCAATGGGAAGGTGAGTGTACTTGGGGGTTCCTGGTAACCAGAGTTTTGGGTCCTATAGACAGTGACTGACTGTCTACCAGTCAAGAGCAGTTGAGCTCTAGTCGGTTTGGTTTCCTCTTCTTTCCCCACTGTGACCTCTGTTTGCAATTCCGCCCAGATCCGGATCTTAGGGAGGAGGGACACTTGCCTAACCCCAAGCATGTGAATTCCATGTGCAGAGGCTGTGGAAACAAATCAGGCCACCTGTCACATCACTTTCTGTTTTGTTTTTGTTCCCCGCCACCCCCAGACATGGTTTCTCCGTGTAGTTTTGGTGCCTGTCCTGGAGCTTGCTCTGTAGACCAGGCTGGGATTAAAGGCATGTACCACCGCCACCTGGCTCACATCTCTTTTTGTTAAAATGGGATATTTTTATTGTAATAGACACAGGAATGAACTTAAGAAAAATGTGTGTTTGATGGTTATCTCCTCTAGGTCAGGACTTTGACTGATTTATCTTGCGTCCTAGATAGCTATGCCAAGGTGGATGTTAATGTTGCTAAGAAAATTACTGGTTTGGAACACCAATAGATTAGCCTGGCTACAGTAATTATACTATAAGAGTATACATGAAGTCATGTTGTAAATTAATAAACAATTAATAACAATCCCTACCTTTTGTATGCAGTGCGGTACTTCAGTATATTATATACACCGTGCAGTGATCTAATTAGGATCATCTGAATCATCTATTTCTTCCTGGAATAATGACATTCAAATCCCCTCTTCCAGCTGTTTGATTGATTTATCTGGGAGCATTGGAGGTTGAATGTAGGACTTCACAAGTGCTCTTCTGCTGAGCTATATCTCCAACCCTCTTTTTACTTTTCATTTCTAAACAGGGACTCACTAAGTTGCCCAGGCTGGCTGTGACCTCACTCTGTACCGCAGGAAGCCTTGAACTTGTAATCCTTCTGCTTTGGCCTCTGGAGTAGCGGGGATTACAGTTCCACAGCAGGAAGCTGGGCTCACCTATTTGATTTATACACTGTAGTGTTGTTTAGCAGATAGACACAGCTGTGCAGCACTCCACAGTGTTCTTTCTCACCAGCTGCATCTTCACACCATTAGCTTTTATAAAAAATATTTATTTTGTGAGACAAGTTCTCACTGTATATCTCTGGCTGGCCTGGAACTTGTTATACAGACCGGGCTAGCCTTGAACTCACAAGAGATCCACCTACCTCTGCTTTCCCCAGGGTTGGTGTTAAAGGCATGTTCTACCATGCCCAACTGTACCCAAAATCTTTATCTCATATTTTATTTAAACAATTCAGAATATAATATGAGTGTCATTGGAATTTCCAAAGATTTACAAAGGAAAATTTATAATCTATGGAAGCGTGTGTTAGAGTTTTCTGATTTCTACATCAGCCAATGAGCCTCATGTTTAGACTCAAGTCAGTGGATTCTTTTCCTAATGCTCACAGGCTGAAAGGGGAGCTGGGAAGTTCTGAGACATTTCTGCCCATGGCTGATGACTCAGGGCTGCAGCAGTCCCCACTGTTTGCTAGAGCTCTGACTTTGTTCAACTCGGGGGAAGACATTCAACCACTCACAGCCTTGAAGGCAGACTCCCCCATCGAATTGGCATGTGAGTCCTTGACAGACTCCGGGAGTACCAGACTACAGTTTCTCTGGAGTTCTACTCCTCCATGGCCACTGCCCTGGCTCTAGCACCAAGATACATGCATGTGCAGAGTAGGTACTCAAGATACATGCATGTGCAGAGTAGGTACTCAAAAAGATACATGCATGTGCAGAGTAGGTACTCAAGATACATGCATGTGCAGAGTAGGTACTCAAGATATATGCATGTGCAGAGTAGGTACTCAAGATACATGCATGTGCAGAGTAAGTACTCATGACACACGCATGTGCAGAGTAGGTACTCACTATAGGCTTGCAGTCTAGCTAACTTACATGACATCCAGTTACTGGTGATGATTCCACTAGGAGGTTAGGGGTCACCAGCCTTACTTAACTGTGCATCAGAATCAAAGTCGTGGCATTGACTGTCCTTTACCCTTTTCCTGGTCATGTCAGGAGGAGCTCTATGTCTGCATTTGGATCACTTCTTCTGATAGCTAGTCTTTTCTTCTTCTCTTTTATTAAAAATTTTTCATACGATATATTTTATCATGCTTTCCCTTTTTCTCCAACTCCTCCCAGTTTCTCCCCACTTCCTTCCCGACCTAACTTTATATTCTTTTTCTCTTAAAAAGAAACCACAAAAACACAAAAATGAAAATTAAAGCAAACAAAAAGGCAGGAAGATAATAAATGCCAAAATAAAACAAAAAGCCCCGCCCCCAAAGAAACATGGGGTTCGTTTTTTTATTGGTCAACTACTGGGCACAGGGCCTGCCCTGGAGTGTGGTTGATAAACCCAGTGACCTTCTGTTAGATAAACTGATTTTCCCTTTTGTGATGGCTAATACTGGTTGTCAACTTGATAGGATCTAGAATCACAGTGGAACAAGCCCCAGGGCATGTCTACAAGAGACTTTTTAAATTGGGTTAATTGAGGTGGGAAGACTTACATTAAATATCAGGGACATTAGTCCATGGGCTGGAGTCTGGACTGCATAAAAAGTAGACAGCTAGTCAAGCTCCCTATTCATCTCTCCTGACGTAGACAATGCGACCCTCTGCCTTAAGCTCTTGCCATCGTGACTTCCTCTCAAACGGTGAGTCAAAATAAACCTTAAGTTGCATTTGCCAAATATTTGATCATAGTGATAAGAAAATTAATGAATATATTGCTGTAGCCTAGTTGTTTTTGTTTTTTTAAATGTGTATGTGTGTGATCATTGTTGCAACTGGGTGATGTTCACACAGGCTTCTATTCTTTCTGTGCACATATCTGGAAATTTCCGTCACAGAAATTCAAAGAGGACAACATGAGTAAAGGTACTGTGCTCTAGACGACAGACGACAGTGCTCTTACCCCGTCTGCCTTGTCCAGTTGAAGGAAGCTTCCTTGCAAGGATGTTGCTAGCATGGCAGAGGATGACAGGATCTGCAGATCGGCCACTCCATATGTGCCTAGTAGTGTGTGATATCTAAAGCACCAGATCATAAGGATCACAGTCAAATATTCATGCACCAGGTAGTACCACTGAACAGGAGGATAAGCCCTGAGGCCAGACTACCATACTCAAACTTCACATTCTCCCCACCCCCAAGTGATCAGCCTTAGCTGGAATTAGTCATCAACCACTCTGTGCCTTGCTTTTCACATCTGTCAAATGGGAATAATTGTAACCCATCTCAGAGGTGTTGGGAGGGTTAACTGAATGATATGTAAAGCATAGTGCTTGGTTTAGAGTCAGCTGTTAACAGATAACTTCCCGTGACCCAGGGGAGGGTTGCTAGGGGCAATCCTAGGAAGTGAAGGATCATGTGGCTTCTCTACATTGAACTAAGGAACGTTAACACTGATGCCAGTCACATAACATGGAAAATAAGGTAAATGACACCCACTTTATCAGGGCTGGAATATTGTTCCGTGACAACCAGAAGGTTTTCTCATTCTTGTCCATGTCCTCAATGGCTTGCTGGGAAGGCACGAGGACAGTGAGGTTCGAGGTGGCAGATAACATGGATTGCAGGGAAGCATTCTGAATCACGGGAGGAGAGAAAGTCGCCTGAGTAGTGTTGGAGACTAGTGGGCTGACTTGTGCTGTCAGAGATGATGGCTTTCCTTGTGATGTAATTCTAGGAATGCTGGGAAGACACTAGCTTTCTCTCCCCAAGTCCACCCAGCTATTGGCTGATGAATTACATTCTCTTTTGAGAATCAATCTTTTAAAATTTTAAATGTGTGGGTTTTTATAACAATACAGAGTTTCCAGATTGGGTCATACTTTGTCTGAATGAAAAGCCAGATAAATAGTCTTGATGTGTGTGTATGTGTGTTATGTGTGTATGTGCAGGCACACAAAGAACTATGAATTCTTTGATGTCTTTAGAGTGAGAATGTGAGGAGACTGCAGAGAATGAGGGCTTGGATCAAATTTAACTACATCTCATTCATGCCCAGAAAGTCTATTGTTATATTCAACAATTGTATTAAAAAAAAATCAACCAAAAATAAAACCCAATTCCAAACCCCTAAATCCGGGTTTATAGAACTTGCTGATTTTCTGGTGAACACTCCCACTGGAACTGATGTTAAACATCTAACACTACAACATTTAAAGCAGGTTGGGGGAAATGTGCCCTGTCCAACCTGCTGCAGGGTTGGTGTTGCATGTGGGGTGAAAGTGTTGTGGATGGTGTGGCTAGAGGGAAGTCAGCATGCTCGGAGAGGGAGCAGTCCCTTGCCTTGCCTATAGGAAGAGAGCTGTACAGAGAACCTCCATTGTAGAAACAAGTAGGTCCTGGAATGTTCTGGAACATACAGGGAGCTGTTTTCTGAGTGAGTGCTGACTAAGCAAGACCTGTTTTGGTACATACTTACTTAAAGAGACAAACAATCCGTTATGATGTCTGGCTAGGTCAGACATGATGGTCCATTCAGTCAAAGAGGACAGAGATCCAGACATTGGGGGCAGGATGAGACTGGACTCTGCTACTCAGCTAGGGGGAAGAGTAAGCTTTCCCAGTATGTTGAGCAGAGAGAGCTGAGCATGTATGAAGTTCCTCAGATGTTAGCTCTAAGTCCAAATCTTAGTGAATTATGATGCAAATCATGTTCCGCTTTCAAAGAAAGAGCTATGTAATGGATAGTACTATTCTTATGTATTAATTGCTTGTAACTCAGCTACTCCACCATAACCGGGACCAGCAATCCCAGCTTGACTGTACATGTTAGTACTGGTGTCCAAGCCAAGCCCCTGACTTATCAAATAAGAGTCTCCAGGGGTGTGGTGCCCCCATGATTCTAAAGTGCATGCAAGGTGGGGAGCTGCTGTTCACCCCCCCTCCCCCCATACACTTCCAGTTTTCTACTGCACAGACTCCAGTACTACTCTAAAGTTGCTGGTGCTCAAGTGCAGATCCAGGGACTTACATTTATCCACTGGTAAAATCCAGCCGCTTCAGAGAGAAGGGACAATCCCTTATTCATTTGTTCGAGGGAAGGCAGGAGAGGAAGGAGAGAACACAGAAACATTACCTCAGGGAGGCTCTGGACAGTCTGCACCCGCCCTCTTGAGCTGGGCTCTTCACAGAGCCAGCCTCCCCAGGCTGATGTGAACCTGCACCCCAGCCACGTGAACAAGAGCTGCAGGTGGTCTTCACACTCAGGGGCCTGACTAGCCTTTAGAGGTGCGTGTGTCAAACAATGTTGTTATCTACAAAGTTCACACTTAGGAACCATATAACAAAGAATAATTACAAAGGAAAAAGCAAAGACAGAGCTGATAATGTTTTATATAAATTTACAGTTTTGGGTCATAGCTATCTTGAGGGTGCACAGGCCTATGGGCTATAGTTTGGATATGCCTGTTAGACTGAGGTAAGTGTAGCTTTTCCAATGTAAGCTCTTACACATCAGAATTTAGCTGGTGAGAAACACAGCCACCTAGGCCCCAAGGTTCCCAGAGCTCAGCAAACAGCGCCCAGTCAGAGCCAGTGTGGAGCCGAAGGCTGGGGCATGGCGTTAACTTGCCTGGGCTCGCGCTGTGGCTTTGCCATGGCCTACAGAAAGCTTCTTTGGAGAAAATGAGGGCCTGGGTGAAGACTCGGCAGGGACAGGCAGAGGCTTTGGACGTTAGTTTGTTTCCACGGGAGGTCAGGGCCTTGGGGGATTGGAACTGCTGGAGGGTTTGGGGACATGTACAGCAGATGGAGGAATCTAAGCTCCAGGGCTGGGTTGGGGGCAGCTTCTTGGTTTAAGTGAGTGAATGACTATGAGAGGCAAAGGGTGGGACCTCCCCAAACATAGCAGCGGTGTGTGCATTGGGGGGGGGGGTGTTGCCACAGCAGCCTGGGACAGGCACTGGAGTGGCTTTGGTTTGGGAGGCTCTACGTTCTGGGCGATTTCTAGAACAAAGGTTTCAGAGAAGAAGAGGAACAAGAACCTGACTGTGTGAGAAAAACAAATGGTGAAGGGAAAAAAGGTCAGTGTTAGGTCTGAAACCAGGACAAACTGCTAACTGAGGTGCCTATTAATATGTTAAAGCTGTCACTGGCCACCAGGTTCTCTCAGCATCCATCCCTCAGTCCCTACCTGTTACAGGGTCCTTCTGGTTGGCATACCCGCCCCCTACCCTGAACTCTCCAGCCCAGGCACTGGGCTGCCCTTCCCCAACGGCTCTTCCCTATACAATCCAGCCATGCTGGCTATGCTGGCCCTTTTGGTCCTTTTACCTCTTGGCAGTCTCTTGGCCCAGGCCACCCTCTTGGCCCATGCCTCGGCTTCTCTCTTGCGCTCACTCCTGATCTCTTCACATGGCCTGGCTCATTCTGGCCATGTACACTCTGCACTCTCCCAGATGTCTGCCTCTGGCTATTCTTTTCCTTTTATCTACAATACACCATACCTTCTCTTTTATTTATTTTTCTTTTATCTGGTGCCAAAAACTGGGATTTTGATTAGTATTTAAATGTGAGTGACACAGGAATAAGCTTCTCCCCCTTGAGATTATAGTCCAGTGCTGGGGGGAGAGAGAGATGGAGAGGTAGTGACAGGTGGGTGTGGCCCATACTACGTGGGTAGAATACTCTACACTGTTGGCATATAGACAGATACCAACATTTCAGACAAGTAAGTGTGCTTATGTGCTTAGCCTTAGTTTGCGGACCTGTGGAATGGGCATCATAATAGTGTTAATCCCAAACAACTGTTGTGAGGTTTAAATGAGATGCTGCTGCTTAAAGGACCTAGTAAGACACCTGGTACACAGTACACAGAGGGCATTTGCGTGCACACACACACACACACACCACCACCACCACCACCACCACCACCACCACCACCACCACCTCATTCAGGATGGATAAACCCAGGATGTTCTGGGTACCCATGGGAGTCATAGGACCCAAGGGAGCTCAGTCAGTCATCCCCTGCAGCCCAGCAGAGGGAGGCCAGTTGCTCACTTGGGAAGTTTGTGCGACAGATTGGCAAGCAAAAGTTGGCAAGTCTGCTCTGTGTGCAGAAAGTACCAAATAGAAGCTGCTGTAGCCTGTGATAATGAGTGACCCACCAAATGTGAGGTTTTGCAAAAAACAAGTGTTTTCATATAAAATCTGGACAAAGGGTCTGCAGATGGCACTATCTGTCTAAGGATATCTTAGCTGAGACATTCATTTTCCTGCTGTGTGCTCTCTGACTTTGCACTTGAGGGTCTCCCTAGGGACTTACCATGAGCACATTTCCATAGCACGAGAGGCCATCTCCTTCATAGCCCTCTTGACAAACGCAGCTCCAAACACCAGAAGCAGCAGACTGACAGGTAGCCTGAGAAAACCAAGAGGGAGGAAACTGCGGCTTGCTTTCCTAACTAAGATGTTAGACCCGACTCACACGCATCTGAGAGATAGTCAGCGCTAAGATAAGAACTCTGCATTCAGACCTGGGAATCGTGTGGTAGAGCACTTGCCTAGTGTGTTCACCGCCCTGAGTTTGATTCCCCACTTCTACAGGAAACACAGCAACAGACCCCTGCAAATTCAGGGCTGAAAGACTGTAGTAGCATCCCAGAGCCTTCCGTGTTGCAGCAGGATGCTCCCACTGCTGCAACCCACAGCCTTCAGTGTTGCAGCAGGATGCTCCCGCTGCTGCAACCCACAGCCTTCCGTGTTGCAGCAGGATGCTCCCGCTGCTGCTTTTAGTCACAACAAACTTCTTTCTTTCATCTCTGCTAGATTTAGCAAATGAAAAATCCAAGAGAGTTGTATTTGATTTTCAGACAGATGATGAATATATTTTAGTATAAACTCATCTTGTGCAATATTTTGGGCACAGTGAATCTTTGCCCAAAACTTACTCTCTGTGTCTTGAATTCAAATTCAAGTGCTGCCTAGCATCTTATCTGGTAACCCAAGCTGTTTCTTCCAAGCTTTGAAATAGAGTGGAGATTGCATTAGCTGCTCAAATTCTGCTTAGGGATGCCCTTTGGAGGTGAGAGATTTTGTTCACGGCTAGGCATGTTAGGGTTTGGATATGAAGTGTCCTCCCCAAAGAACACTGTGTTAATGGATGACTCCATTGATGGATTCAAAATTTAGTGATACTACTGGGAGGTGGTCAAAACTTGTAAGGTTGGGCCTAGTTGGAGAAAGTAGGTCACTGGGGACATGCCCATGGGGTCATGTTTTGTTTCCAACTACTTCCTGTCTGTTCCTCTCCACCATGAAGTGAGGCACTTTGATCACTCCACACCCCTCACCACGATGCTCTGCTACACCATACACCACCCAGAGGCCATGCAGCCAGGTGACCACGGACTGAAACCTTTGAAACCAGGAGCCAAACAAACTTTCTTCAAGTTGTTTGCTCGGGTATCTTCTGATGGCCACAAGAAGCGGTTCCACAACCTGATTTTTGTTCTTGCTCAGGAATTTTTTTGTGTGTTTAGCATTGAAGGAAACATCAAGTAACTCACCAGAGGGTGACACTTCTCTGCTTGTTCCAAGCATGAAATGACTGGTTCACAGTCAATCCCGTTTCCCCGAAATCCTTCCTTGCACTCACATTCATTCTGGAATTCCAAGAAGACAGGAGGGATTACTGAAGCAAGCACTCCCAGGCCTTGCACCCTATTACACTGGAAAGCAGACTCTGGAAACCATAGCCATTCACCCCTCCTAAAGAGCAGAGACTAGATTCCAGACATAGTCAATTGCACTTGGTCACCACACATTAACATTATGTTGCCCAATCACCGTCCTTTTTACTTTCTTTAAAAATTCTTGACTTCACAATAAAGAGAGCTCAGACTCAATGGCTATCACAATGCAAAAGCTGACCCTATATCTAGAGAGAAAGATTAAGAAAGCAATGGCTTATCCATGTACAAGCTAGCTTGAAGACACTCTGCTTAATTCAGATAATGCCTCCCCATTGAGTAGATGGATTCAAGGCATCACTCCTGCATAGACAACCCACAGCACACTACTCAGCAACTGATGCAGCTTCATGTAGCTAGTAAATGCCCCTTCTTCTTGAGGTCTTAGTCCCTTACTACAGTAGGCAGGGTGCAGGCTGTATCCAGCCCTCACTTACTCTATGGCGGAATCATGGTCCTTGTGTCTACAGCTAATCAATAAAGTATGATGATGACAGTGATGTGGTAAAATGAGAAAAATTTCATGTTCATGACAGACAGTGAACCAAGAAAGCTGCAGTTGATTACCACAATGTAAAGGAAACTAACAACCTGGGCATAGAAGATGCAAGAAGGAAAAAATACATCAGCTCATAATTAATTTCCCATTTTATTTCCCCATCTGTTTTCCATGAAAATGAAATATCTTGACATTTAAAACATGATTTTAAAAGAATTTCTTTAGTTGAGTTAAACAGAACAGGATTATCATGGAACCACTAATGAATCTAAAGAAAGACAGAAGTCCATTAAAAGATAACAAGAAGGATCTAATCTTAACAAACTGGAAAAGAAGAGGCACAAGCTTTGTGGAGCCACTGGCTGGTGAGGTGCTTCCGGGAATGAACTACTGTTTAGAGGGAGTGCGTGGGCTTAGGATGTTCATTAAGAATGCTCTTTCAGAAGTGGGACACTGCTGGGCCTTGAGGGGTGACAAGCCAACTGGGGAAGGCATTTAAACTGAAGAGAAATGTCAGGAGACATGAACAGAGGTGAGGAACAATGTCCGACTGTAGGAGGGCTGTTTAGGATGGATTTTGGAAGTATATATACACCCAAGTGGGGGTTGATACAAGACCTTTCAGTTGGGGGAAGAAGTGAATAGAACTTCCATTGTATGAATTTTGTCTTTAACAATATCACCTGCTCTATGAGCTTTATAAGGCAAGTGTGTATATTTTATATATACGTGTACAATTTTTTTTTTTGGTTTTTCGAGACAGGGTTTCTCTGTGTAGCTTTGCGCCTTTCCTGGAACTCACTTGGTAGACCAGGATGGCCTCAAACTCACAGAGATTCGCCTGCCTCTGCCTCCCGAGTGCTGGGATTAAAGGTGTGCACCACCACCGCCCGGCTCGTGTACAATATTTTATACCCAACAAGAAACTCAAGCACACCTTGTGCATGGTAGAACCCAAGATCATTAGCTAGAGGTTGAATTTCCTCCATCTGCTGTTGGAACAGCATCTCCATGTCCTCAACCCTAATACTTCTTCATATATTTGATATATTTGTCTCTTTAAAGCAATATTCACAGAAATTAAAGTTAGTATCCATTTGGTGTGTCTAAAACCTTTCAAACCAACTGCAACCAAGTGAAGGCAATCCTAGATGGGGTTTACTTAATTTCTTAAATACGTCGTGCAGACCCTCTTTTTTTTCCATCTCCCCTCAGGGCACTTAACATCTGTTTGTAGGAAGAGGATATAGATGCTGTAGATACAGAAGTGTGTTCTTCAACCCTGAATTCATATGTTAAAGTCCTGTAGTACCCTAGAACATGATCTTATTTAGAAATAGGGTAGTTATTGTGCAATTATTTAAGATGAGGTCATCTTGGAGTTGTGTGGACCCTGAATCTAATGTGACTAGCATCCATGTGAAAACATGCAAACAGGAGATGCATACATAGAGAGAATGCCACAGGAATGTGAAGTCAGAGGTCAGGTGATGTGTCTCTACCAAAGATGGCCAGCAGACCACCCCAGGCTAGGGGAGGGGCAAGGGCCAGGCTCGCCCAGGATCCCTGAGAAGGAGGAACCAGCTGACTTTGATCTCAGGCCTCCAGATCACAAGACAATGTTTGTGGTTGCCCAGTTTGTGACACGTTTGTCATGGGAAAGCCTAGAAAACGAATCGAGACACCAAGACATTTTCGTTTCTTTTCTCAAACACAGCCTGGTAACACAAATGAACCAAAGTTGCAATCATTTACTAAGTGCTTGGTAAGGCATAAGTCTGCAGCAGGCCCTTCTGTGGTTAGACGCCCGAGGGCTCATTTGAAAGCTCATTTGCTCTAGACCCATGAGCAGGCTATGCTGTCAGAGAGATCAGAAGGGTAAATAGGACAGTCGCCACTAGACACCATGGTGTGACAGGCAGGCCGTGTACTCATTCTGCATGGGTTTAAAACGTTTGTCACTCGTGTGGGTCTATCCCCTTACATGAGATCATTTCTCTAGGGTGACTTGTGGGCCTTTGTCCTAGTCACTGATTATTCCCCCCACCCAACTCAGTGATTCACAAGGAGAGTCAGACAGATGCGAGACTGTGTGAATGCTTATGTAAACATCTGCTATATTTTGTTTGCCAGTATCTGCTTGCTCTTTCTAGAAAATGGTTTTGGGGACACCACTATTCCCTCTTCTGGTTTATATAACAAAACAGGGCTATATCCTTCAGCCCAGGTTCCCAGTAGAGAGCTTAAGATTGAGTTTGTCCCTGCCTGCACAGACCCTGGCCATAGGGCCTGAAATCTGCAATTATATACATGGGCTGATGGGAATGAAGAGGACCATTTTAGGGAGACCAGCTCCCTCTTTTTCCCCCAGGGTACTCTTGAGGAGTGAGAAGTGAGAAGTATGTAGATAGAACTATAGAGGAGAGAGACAGTTAGAAACACAGGATAGCTACAGAGGGCCTGGATCAAAACCCACCAGCCTTTTCTGTCTCTACTAAAGGGCTTTTAAAGGAATGGAGCAAAAGACACCACCACCACCCCCCCCAGCACAGCCAAGTGCAGACCATCCCAGACATCTGGTGACCATGCACGTGGTCAAGCCATCCCCTAATGCAGCCCTGCTGTGTAAAGCCAGCTCAGATCTCACTAGGAAGCTTCTGTGGGCTACCACAGCCATGAAAGTGTTCAATCTGAGTCAACAAGAGAAAATGAATCCTGGGTTTTGGTGGAAATGATCACAAGATGAATCTACTGTGCCTGCAAGAGAGCAGGGGCAAGGCTGAAGCTGCTGGGGGCCATCTTACCTAGGAGACTGGGCAGAAGCTGGGGCCAGATGGACATCCTTTGTGTGGACTTCTGAGCCTTGCACTGTACCACACCCACACTGGCATCTGCATACAGTCTATAGTTGTGCAAGTCCAAACTTCTCCTTTTCTTTTAGAACTCCCCACCACTTTCATGGTTTTAAAGAGTTTTGGTAAAGCATACCTGATAAAACTTGCCATCGTAACCGTTTTCAATTGACAGTTCAGTGGTATTAACCACACTCACACTGCTGCTCTTCAACCAGCACTGACCTGGCTCCAGAACCTTACTCATCTCCACAACTGAAACCTCCGGCTCATGACTAACTCCTTCCCTGACACCAGGGCCTGCATTTCTACTCTCTCTCTTTATGAATGTGACTCTGCTAGAGACTTCATAAAAGGGGAACCGTTGTCCTCCAGGACCGCTACTGATTTAGTAGGTCTTCAAGTTCATCTAGGCTGTAGCATGGGTCAGAAATTCCTTCCTAAGGCTGACTGAGGCATTACATGTTGCTTCCAGTTTTATTAGTTTTGATCATGCTCTTAGCATCATGGTTATACAAATATCCCTTGGAGTCCCTGCTTTTAATTCTTTTGGGGCAGTTGAATTACTGGATCATACAGTAGTCCCATCTTTAATTTTCTGGAGAGCTGCTATTCCATTTTCCCTGGCCATGCCATTTTTCATTCTCACCAGGAATGCACAGGTAATTGGATTTTCTGTTACAACCGAAAGATCATAATCTAAATATATCCTTATACTTTCCCCACCCCAGTCGTCACTGCCTAAGAAGCACCCATTGTGGTCTGTGGTGGTTTGAATGAGAATGATCCTCATAGGCTCATATATCTGAATGCTTGGTTCTTAGCTGATGGAACTGTTTTGGGAAGGATTAGGAGATGTGGCCTTATTGGAGGAGGTGTGGCTTTGTTGGAAGAGGTGTGTCACTGGGGGTGGGCTTTGGAATTTCAAGAGCCCATGCCGGGCCCAGTCTCTCTCTCTTTCTCTCTGTGCTTCCAACTTGCAGATAAAATATAAGCTCTCAGCTACTTCTCCAGCACCATGCCTGCTGGCATGTCGCCATGCTCTCCACCATGATGGTCATGGACTAACCCTCTGAAACTATAAACAGCTCCCCAATTAAACGTTTTATTTTCTAAGTTGCCTTAGTTATGGCCTCTCTTCATAGCAATAGAACAGTGACTAAGACATGGTCTAAGTTACCAAGATATTAGCACAGTGAGCCCTCAGCACTATATGAACAGACATTGACCAGGAGGGACCTAGAAGGTTGCCTGGGCTGGCACTTAAAAACGTAATTTCAAGAGAGGCAAGCATTCTGGGTGGTATCCTGCATGTCCTTGGCTACACAGTCCCATTTACTTTCACCCTTTCTCCTGATCACCCTCACTACCTTTTAGCTACCTCAGGAGATCTCACTAGAAAGACCTTCAAAAAGACCCCTTTGATTGGTAGTGATGAGATCCTAAGGAGTCCCAATACTGTCTATCTAAGGGCCAGCCACCCATTTATCACCTCACGAGTGTTAGCCTTGAACTGCTTCCACAGGGGAGACATTCTGCCTCTGTTCCTGGAGCTGAGAAGAGGGAGGAGAAAGAACAGCATCTGAGATCCCTAGAGACCTCCTTCTTTGGCACTTTATCTAGGCCAGACCTCCATTTGTTGGGTGAATTCTGTCCTAGAGCAAATGAGGGGCATGATCGGATCTCAAGATCTGACCAAGCACCACTCAAGCCCTGTGTTGCCCCAGTTCCTAACCCATGCAAGGGAATGTGTCCTTTAAGGCTCATGAGGGAAGGCCTGAAGCCATCATAGGAAGCAAAGTTGGGCCTTATATGGTACCCAACCTCATGGGAAACATACATTTCTTAACAAAAGGACCTGGAGGTTTAACAAAGTCCAGCTTTAGAATACAAATGTGAGAAATTATGTCATTACTCAAAGGTGTGTGTGTGTGAGAGAAAGAGAGAGAGAGAGAGAGAGAGAGAGAGAGAGAGAGAGAGAGAGAGAGAGAGAGAGAGAGAGAGGATATATCCTGGTTCTTCCTCTGGGTCTTGTGTTCCCTTGATCTTATGGAACATGCTTAAACTATTTTGGGGGAGAAACGGGGGCAGGTGGAATGGATGGGAAGTGTGGACCTATCATTTCCATTCCCACAATCTTAATGTAGTTAATATCCTCTCCTCCGTCACTCTCTAACTCCCAGGCAGTTACCTCTGCCTCTTTTCATGAAATGAAGCCACCTAAATTTGGGTAACAAGCTACAGAGTGTTGTAGATACATGCACATGACCCATGGGGGTAGACTGAGGCATCTCTGAGTTCTGACTCAGTGAGTCATAGCGTGATTGATTTTCTGTGCCACAGAACAACATCACTAACCTTTCAGGCCTCAGTTCCTCTTCTGTATGGCTGCATCACCGTGATACCTATGTCACAGACTCATTATGATACCAACCCATCCTCCTGACCACAAACGAGGGCAAAAGCCAAAGTAACTTTGGACCAAAGTACCTCTGTGGTTGTGACAAAAAAAAAAAAATCACAACAGGAATCCTGTTTCCTCTTTTCTTTCTTCCCCAAGTCACCTACCTGCCCAGGGCCTACATATAAACAGGTGGCATTGTCATGGCAGCCGCCTGCGCTGGGCAGCAGGCAGTTGTTGATCTCCACACAGTCCCTTCCGTCCCCTGTCCATCCCTGCTGGCACACACAGACGTGTGGCCCTGTGCCAGTTTGGATGCACTCTGCCTGTAGGAGGAAGAAAAGCAAGACCTTTGAAATCACAGTCCCTCTTCATGGAGGTCCGTGTCAGAAAGGATCTGGAAGACTGTTCTAGAAGCACATATTTGCATGGAATGCAATGGAAACGATTGAAATGCTTATTCACATAAACATAATAAACCAACTGGGTGATTTTGAGAGCAAGGTTGCTTGGAGCTGGTCAGCTAAGGGCTACACCTCTCACTGCGCTGTGTTAGTGATTCAGCTAGAGACTGCTTCATTGACTGACAGAAGCAAAGGATCCTCTAAGACGGTGGTTCTCAACCTTCCCAATGCTGCGACCCTTTAACACAGTGCCTCATGTTGTGGTGATCCCCAACCATAACATTATTTTCTTTGCTATTTCTTAACTGTAATTTTGCTCCTGTTGTGAATCGTAATGTAAATATCTGATATGCAGGATATCTGATAATGTGACCCCTGTGAAAGGGTCATTTGACTCCAAAGGGGTTGTGACCCACAGGCTGAGAACTGCTGCCAGCACTGTGATTATCTCTAATTTACAGATGGGGAAACAGGTCACCAGCATCACCCAGCTACAGAGAGAAGCAGGATATCTAGGGCTCCATGATATTAGAGTGCAAGCTCCTAGACGCCACTACTCTTGATCTGGAGGTGTGATGGGCAATATTGTCAACTCGACAACATCTAGATTCACACAGGAAACAAACCTCAGGGCATGTCTGCAAGGGAGTTTCTAGATTAGGTTGAGATGAGAAGACCCAGCCCGAGTGTGGGTGGTACCATGTCATGGGGCTGAAGTCCTGGACAGAATAAAAGGGAGGGTGAGCTGAGCACCAGCAGGCCTCCCTGTCTTTTAACTGTGGATGAATGCGACCAGTTCCCTGGTATTCTGGGCGCCATGACTTACTCACCAAAGACTGTACTCTTGAACTGAGAGCCTAAACTAGCATTTCCTGCCTGAACTGCCTTCGAGAATTTTGTTATAGCCACAAGAAAAGTAGCACTATATAGGGAGACCATAGGAGGCCGAAGGCCCACAGGAAAGGAGGAGAGGTCAGAGGTCATTGAGGTGGGGGGCTCTGAAGTGGGTGGGGCTCAGCCAAGGGGAAAGCTGGTGGTCAGGGCCTGCAGTTGTGTCTAGATTTCATCCCCAGGCCCAGAGGTTAAGTGAAGGGGGTTAAGCCTCGGAGACATGATAGGATTTGCTTCAAACCACTCTGGCTGTATATACCCAGGGCAGTGCAAGAGGAAGCCAGGAGACCAACTGTCCAAGTGGGCAATGGATAAGGTCAGGTAATGGTAGCATATTTGAAAGATACTAGTACAAGTAGTGGCAGCCCCGGCCACACTAACAACAGCAAACTGTAAGCAAGTTTCCTAATCCCCCAGTCTGGGTTTCTCCTTGGGAGGACAGGGCTAACAATGTCTACCTCACTGGGCTGGTGCAGGGAGTGCATGGGAGCAGATACACTAGAGTCCTGCTTAGCTCTGAAGTTGTTATTCTCAACACCCATCTTCCCAAAGCCCCAGAATATCTGAATTTGGGGAGAGTCACGGAGGGCACCCACCAGATAGTCGTCTTTAAATTCAAAGTTTGGAGAGATGAATGCCACATGCTTTCTCTTATACTTGGATCTGCGATTATAATGTGTGTGTGTGTGTGTGTGTGTGTGTGTGTGTGTGTGTGTGTGTGTGTGTCTTAGTCTTTAAACTAGGAAGGGGACCATGAGATCCACCTCCAGGTTTTTTTAGTATTTATTAGTTGTACAAACTAATGGGTTTCATTATGACTTTCATACACCTTTATAATATATTTTGATCATCTTCAGTTCCCTAATATCATACCCGTCTCCTCCCTTCCACCTTCCCCTCCCTATATCTTCAGGCCATCCTCCTACTTGCATATATTATCTCTATTGTGGGAAGAGTGCTGGAAGAAGTTAATGGAGTCTCCGAGACAGGAAAGCCGAAGGGGGCTTGTGGGGTAGGAAGAGGACCGAGATAGGAGGGCAGGGAGATGGGCGGGGTTTCGGGGGAAGAGAAACAGGCACAAGGATGTATGAAAAGCCATAACAAAACCCAGTACTTTGTATGCTGTTTCAAACACTCGAATGCAAAATAAAATTTGAAGTTCAAACCTAAGTGCTTTGTGCATATGAAAAGTGATCAGGACCTGCTTTTTGGGGGTGTCTCTCCCTCAGGATTTCTTTAAAAAGTATTAGGTCATAAAGTGGACTCCCAAATGACCGTGCTCACAGCATGTAGGGTGATGGCTCTGGTGCCATCTGGCCTGGGTTTGCCAGGAAACAGAAACCTAAACCATTTCTCAGAAGCTCTCAGGGCTGGTTGAACGCTCCCGACTGCAACCATCTGAACGGGCACCCTGCTAAGCACCGGGCTGTCCCAGCCCGAGCTGCCTCCCCATCATATACCCACATAAAACCCAACAAGCTTTTGTAGCTGTCACTGTCTTCCACTATCCAAGGCAGCATGCGGAGTTATTTGTTTCCATTCATGAACTGCTTTTAGCTCCGCGGAGTGACTTTCTTTGGTGGTGTCTTGCTGTGTTGCTTATAAGGAAAAAGTAAACAAAATAAGGTGAAACAAAGCCCAGGGCACTTGGCTATGAGCAACGACACTCACATTTTGACTACAGCCTCCTCTGGAGGTTGATCCCGTGCAAGGGTCCTTCTTAGAACAGAGAATTCCGTCCCCTTCATAGCCCTCGTTGCAGACACAGCTGGGAAGAAGAGAATGCACACCATCAGCCCAAGATACCTAGCACTGGCCAGGCAGGTACGTGTAGCCAGCTAGGGAGGAGCCACAAGTGCCTGGGCATAGTGGTCAGCTCTGTGCAGGGAGCCTGGGCGCAGCATGGGTGGATGGTTTGGGGGTCTGAAGTCAGGGCTGAGTGGGAATCCAAGCCCTACCTTAGCCATTGTGTGGCCTATCCTAGTCTCCTCACAGCTGGGACACTATCTTCCCATTTGGAAAAATGGGTCTGATACTTGTGGGGAGCTTATCAGAATTCACTGGCACCATTAGGTGCAGAGGTGACAGATGGCCTGCTCTTACTAGACCTGAACTGGACTGTTTGTGACCTGCTCCATGCTAGGCTTTTCCTCTGCTTCAGCAGAGACAAAAATTGTCTGTGGCACAGGTCTGAAAATAATTGAACAAGTCAATTGGGTGAGACCCCTCTTCTCTTCTCTGGTCCTTCACATACCCCCCCCCCCCAAGGTAGACAGAGAGATAGAGAGACAGACAGACAGACAGACAGACACACACACACACACACACACACACACACACACACATTTATACTCAAGTGTACCTCCTGTGAGATGACAGTTTCTGGTCTCACTCTCCTTTCATACATTCCTTCCAAAATATTTTACCATAGTACTTTTGCTGTTTAATGTGGGCCATTTACTCATTCATTAATTGGTTCATTCAATATCTATTGAATGACCTGTGACAGATGCTGGGATACCACATGGCTTCCATCAAACTTCCAGGACCCCTGAAACTCCAGCAACACGTGCTTAAAAAAACTATAGACTTCTTATCCAGGGTCAAATTTCCTAGAGGAAGTAGATTTATCTGGTGTCCACACAAAGAGAGAGTTTGATTTGTTCCAACACAGTCTCTGAGCTGCTGAGATCTTGTGGAACATGCAGACGGTCCACTATTTTACTCATAGGTGATTTTGGCATACACACTGGCACTGATGTGGTTCGAAGTTCCTTAGGCATACACATCATGTAACCACAGGAAAGACGCAGTCTCTGCCCTCACCCAGCCTGCTCTCTTCAGGGTCAAAGCCCTCCCAGCCCCCCAAACAAGAAAGTAACTTCAAATACAAATTAAGAAATCTTGTTAGAACAAGGCTGGCATTCCAGACATCCTCTGCTTCCTCCAGGGTATTTGAGGTGGTTACCACCTTCAAACCAGAGGGGAGCAAGCATTCTGAGGGTATTTGCTACCCACTAAAACTATTGAAGCTTTTACACAGTTAAGGAAATGAAAGGTAGTCCTCCCACATCCAACTTCATGCCAAATGCCCGCTACAGGGAAGCTGCTATTAACACCGTTTGGAAGTAAAGAACCCTTCAAAGCATGGACAATTCATTGCTTCATTCTGTAATGGTTACATTGATTGACAGTTTCATCAGACATAGACTCACCTATGAGATTAGCCTCTAGGAATGCCAGTGAGAGTTATGTGGATTAGGTTAGTCCCTAGGCACACCTGTGAGGGTCATCTAGATTAGGTTAGAGTTTGGGCACACCTGTGAGGGTCATCTAGATTAGGTTAGAATTTGGGCACACATGTGAGGGTCATCTAGATTAGGTTAGTCTGTGGGCACTCCTGTGAGGGTCATCTAGATTAGGTTAGTCTGTGGGCACTCCTGTGAGCGTCATCTAGATTAGGTTAGTCTGTGGTCACTCCTGTGAGGATCATCTAGATTAGGTTAGAATTTGGGCACACATGTGAGGGTCATCTAGATTAGGTTAGTCCCTGGGCACACCTGTGAGGGTCATCTAGACTAGGTTAGTCTTTGGTCACTCCTGTGAGGGTCATCTAGATTAGGTGAGTCTGTGGGCACACATGTGAGGGTCATCTAGATTAGGTTAGTCTATGGGCACACCTGTGAGGGTCATCTAGATTAGGTTAGTCTCTGGTCACTCCTGTGAGGGTCATCTAGATTAGGATAGTCCCTGGGCACACCTGTGAGGGTCATCTTGGGTCAATTGAGATGGGAAGTCCTACTCTGAGTATGGGCAGCATCATTTCATGACCCAGGGTCCAGACTGAATATAGAGAAACAAACTGAGCACAGACATTAATCTCTGTGTCCTGACTGCAGGTGCCAGGTGACCAACTGCCTCAAGTTTCTGCCACCATGATGTCCCTGCCACAACAGACTGGTCCTTGAATCTGTTCGTGTGTCAAAATAAACTGTCTAAAAATGCACCTTGTCAGGGTGTTTTGACACAGTAGCAAGACATGTAACTAACTTTTCCTCCGTTCCATTCCTTCCCTTCCTTGTTTTCTTTTTGACTTTTTTTTTAAAAAGATACAATATTTGTGTACACACACACACACACACACACACACACACACACACACATACCATGCATGCATCCTTAGCAACCAAAAGAGGGCGTTGGGTTCCCTGGAGCTGGAGCTGCAGGCATGGGCGCTGTAACAACTCAGATCCTCTGCGGGAGCAGCCGCTGCTCCTGTCTGCTCAACTGTCTCTCTCCCCCCACCGCTTCTGGATTTTTAACACAAGGTCTTGCTGTAGCCCAGGCTGGCCTAGAACATGCAGCAACCCTCTTGCTTTAGCACCCCGTGTGCTGGAACTGTAATATGCACACCCGTGGCCTTCCTTGTTTCTTTACGCGCGCTCACAATAAGGGTCCATCCAGGCTGGGACACCATGTTTTTACAGTGGGTTCTTTTAATTTCCGCCATTGTTCTATGAGGCAGGGCTCATCACGACTAACGAGGAAAGTGAAGCTTAAAGAGGTAAACTAACGTGCCGAAGGTCACGCAGCTGATGCCCTTCAAAGCAAGGAAAGCTACGATTTGTTTTCGGCTCAGTTTTAGCTTCGGCAAGAGCCACACTGTCAGCGGGGCAGAACACGCCCCACTTTATAAAGCGTTAGGTATGGGCTGGCTCCACCCACAGGTGGCACAGTAGCCTTGGGGTCACAGGTCACACACTTACCTGGCTGTCCCGCTGCTGTAGTCACAGGTGGCGTGGACGTGACAGAGCTGCACATAGGGCCCACAGGCTGCAGGCTGCCTGTCACAGAGCCTCCCGGTTGTGCCCTCTCCACACGTTCCTGGGAGGCAGGCGCCGTCACTGTCCACGCGGTTATCACATGCGCCATGCACACACAGACAGGCTGCAAGAGAGGGGGAGAGGGTGTTCAGGGCTTGGAGATTTCCACGGGAGCAGGGAACCACGGAGGATGGGGACTGTGCCCTCCCCAACCCACTGCTGTCCGTCAGAGCTGGGTTGAACTCAGGGTCACCAGCATTTCTCAGAGTGCCAACGGCAGCCTCGGAGAGCTGACTATCCCACCGGGAGGAGGATTATTGGTCCCCAGTGTGTCCTCTATGTATCTGTGTGTGGATGTGGAGAAGGAGGTGGTTTGTGATGTGGTCAAAGAAGCCAAGGAACCCAATTGTAGACTACTCTGTGGTTGGAGATGTTAGCTGAGAAGTTGCTCACATTTTGGAAATATTCTAGAATAAACAGATTTTTTTCTATTTGTAGAACTCCAGATAGGATCCTGTATTAGTTCTCTACTTTCATTCCCAGCAAAACCAGCGATAATTAGTGGCCGGTATCTGGGCCCTGACTTTATTCAAGGCCCTGGACTGGCTTTTCACCACCTCCCTAGTCACCCTCAGGCCCACAGAGTAAGCACATTCTACTTTCCAGATACATAGGCAGAGGCCCAGCGAGCAGAAGCAAACCCGATTTGCCCCCGAGTGCCCACACAGGGACCTGACCCTGTGCTGTTCAAGTTCACGTCTATCGCGACTGTGCGCATAGTGGGGTATGATATTAACCAGCACTTCCACAGCTCTGTCTTTCTCTTAAACTTCAGCTACTTACCCTGCTTTTCAGTATTGATATTTGAGGTTTTCAAAGTGAGGGCTTAGTTCAGTCAGAAAAGTGCTTGCTGTACTGCTGTGGGATGTCCTGTATGCTGCGAATATATGTTGCTTATGATTGATTGATAAATAAAATGCTGATTGGCCAGTAGCCAGGCAGGAAGGATAATGTAGGCGGGACAAGGAGAGAGGAGAAGGCGGGGTGGAAGAAGGCTGAGTCAGGAGATGCTGCCAGCTGCCACGAGGAGAAGCATGATGTTAAGATACCGGTAAGCCACGAGCCACGTGGCAATTTATAGATTAATAGAAATGGGTTAATTTAAGATATAAGAACAGATAGCAAGAAGCCTGCCACGGCTGTACAGTTTATAAGTAACATCAGTCTCTGTGCGTTTACTTGGGGGACGCTAGTGGGAGAGATTTGTCCCGACTGCTGGCAGGCCGGGACACAGGAAAACTTCAGCTACACTGCACAGGCAGGAGGACCCAGGTTTGATCCCCAGAACCCAGACATGGTGACATGTGCTTGTAATGCCAGTACCGGGGACACAGAGACAGGTAGGTCCCTGGGATCACTGGCTGATGAGAGACCTTATCTCAGAAAACAAGGTGGTAGGTCCCTGAGGAAAGACACCCAAGGGTGACCTCTGGCCTCCACATGTATATGTACATGTGTGCATGTACACCCCCATGCACACATACCCACATGAACATGCATACATGCACACACACACACACACACACACACACACACACACACACTGCACCTATGCATGGGGGTAGGGTAAAAAGGAGGGAGGGACAGGGGGCCTCTCAAAGGAAGGCTGCAAGGATTGGGGTTTGAATAATGCCCTAAATGAAGGGCTCTGGGCCTTGCCCCAGCTGGGATGGAGACAGAAACCAGTATAGACAGGTATTTGGAACCAATATTCAGAAAAGTGTGAACAACCTCAAAGGAAAGACTGGAAAACCATCTGGATTTTTTTTTTTAAAAAACTGTTACACCATCCTAAATAGCCAGGATGACTTCATTCACAAGGAGTAGGACTCCAGTGACCACAGACCCAAGATGAAGGGCAAAGCTGGCAGCCACCTCCTGATCTGAGCCTCCACATCCTGCTGGAGACCCAACGAATGCCAAGGTTGTTGGGCTTTGCAATAAATTCCTATTTTTGTCTTAGAAATCTTACTTGGTAAAAAGAACAACCGGCTAGGATGGAAGAGCACTGACCCCCGCTGTGTTCTGGGTTCCCAGTCAAATACTGTTAGCGAAGGAGGTTTGTTCATACTGGATGTGTCGGGTTAGTGGGGGTAGCGATAGATGGGACTTTGTTTATTGATTATCTAGTAGATGTAATCTCTGTGCTGAAAGCCCCCAGTTATGATCTGGCTTGATACTGTGAACAAGTTGTGAGGTATTCTGGGATTTTGTATCTGTGGCCCACAGACCAAAAATATTAAAAAAAATCCCTATGTCTATTCTAAACACATACATACCTTTTTCTTGTCATTATTGCCTAGAAAATATAGCATGGCAACTGTTCGTGTAGTGTTTATAGAGCATTTGTATGATAACTCACCTAGACGGGATTCGTGTGTGAAGATGTGAATAGGATCCAGGCAAACACTATGTCTTTTCATACTGAGGACTAGAGCAGCTGCAGAGTTCAGTGGCAATGAGGAGGGCTGGCACCAACCCCACCGATGCCCAGAAGACAACTCTACATTATCGTCATTTTCTAGGTGGAGATACTGTAACACTTTCTCAGGTCTCACAGCCGCTAAACTAGAAACGAGAATTTAACTTCTGGCTGGTCTGACTCCACAGGAAGCTCTTACCTATTCATCGTTATGTTCTAACTTTAGCTTAGGAACAGTCATCTGAAAATATATACAGTTAAACGTACATACAATGATGCCATTTGAAAGAACAACACATTTTCTGAGTGTGTAGGACCGAATTTGCATACGCCTACTGTGGAACTTTCTATACCTTCTACAGGCTTTGTGATACGTGTGCCACTGGGGTGTGATTACTGCTCTTAGAATAACAGGGAAAAACAGGAGGAGGTCACAACAGTAGCCAGTGTGCTTTCGGTATGTGCTATGTGCTAAGCATGTCCTAAGGAAAGCTGTTCACACGTAAGTTGTAATGAATTTATAAAGTACTTATTAGTACCATTGCCCTTATTTTATTTGCAATTTGAGGGTGCACTCATCCAAAGTCACAGTTCTTCAATGGAGCAACTGATGGGTAAGGATTATCGAAAGGGAGCAGATCTATTTCTCAAAATGGACTATTTATGTCTTCATGGACTTGGACAGTGATTTCTAAAGTGTAGTCGCTGGGTTGGCACTGCCCAAGAAAGCTGTTAAAAGTGTATTTTCTCAGACTCATCCCAGAGAGAACCAGAAACTCAGCACCTTGTGCCTGGCTGTCTCCACATGCTATCACTTGAGAAGCAGCACTTAATAAACCCACACTGTGATGACAACAACCTCAAGCAAAGTACACAAGACACCAGACCACATCATCAGCATGCTTAGTATGAGAGAGAGCCCGTGGAAGGGTGCTCTAGAAGCCCCACTTACTTCTGTTACACTGAGGTCCGTATCGGTTGGGGTCGGAGCAGAACTGACACTTGGAACCTTGGAAGCCATCCTCACAAAGGCAGGTCCCGTTGCCGCCGAGGCCATCTATGCACTAAGAGCAGAGGCAGCCCCGTGGGCCATTAGGACACATGTGACAGCCAAGGAGAAGCAGATGCTTTTGCTTCATGGCTTGAATTCAGGCTCAGTCCCACCGGAAGTGACGTTCGACTCCTTGTGGGAGGTGGAGTCATCTTGGTATCATGTAGGATGTAAAAAGAGTACCGGGCTTGGGGATCCTGACCTAGGATTTAGAACCTTAAAGGACAAAGTGCAAGGGTGTATTATGTAGCTGTTTCCTCAGAATTCCTACGTGGAGTGAGTCTCGGCACTGGGAAGGTTAACTAAATTTAGGAGCTTCAGGAAACTCACAAAACACAAGACCCAAAAAAGTCTAAACAGTTTTGACCCACAGGGAGCCTTACAGAGCTTCTGTGAGCACTGAACACTGGCTGGGGCTGGAGACTCTTCAGTGGGGCTGTCTGATAGACGGGCAAGCAGCTCAATGGTGGATGCAGCTTTTGCCAGTCACTACTAGTGCTGGGGCGGGCCTTTTCAGTGATGTGGCTGCTCAGTCACCCTTGCTTCTGGATGTAAACCCAGTGAACGCATTGGTTCATCAAGACAGACTCGTGTGACTTTTGTTTTTCCCCAGTACTCTATCTGGCGTGAATAGATCTGTTCATATCTCCTCGGAATAAGCCACACCACAAATGTGAAATGCGATCCTTCCTCCAACGCTTTTAGTGGGTGGCAGTAGGCAGACAGGCCTTCAGATAAGGCCTGGCCCTGTTCTCTTGACATTCCTGCTTGCTCAGTGTGTTCTTTCCCTTGTAAATCTCACTTGCTCTCCTACTGTGGTGGCTGGAAAGAAAATGGACCCCCAAGGGAGTGGCAATTCTAGGAGGTGTGGCCTTGTTGGAGGAAGTGTGTCACTGTGGGGGCGGGTCTTGAGGTCCCTTTTGCTCCATCTTCCCTCAGTGTGACTGTCATTCTACTTCCTATTGTCTCTGAGTCAAGATGAAAGACTCTCAGCTCCTGCACCACGTCTGCCTGCATGCCTCCATGCTCCCGCCATGATGGTAATGGACTGAACCTCTGAAACTGTAAGTGAGCCACCCCAATTAAGTGTTTCTTTATAAGAGTTGCCTTGGTCATGGTGTCTTTTCACGACAATGAAAACCTAACTAAGGCACCTACCTGCGTAGCCCTGGCAAGACCATGTTGGTATTGATTACCGCACACCAGAGTTGGGTGTGGCTACTTTCCCATAACCCCCAGGCCACAGGCACTACTGCTGGTCTCTTCTCACGCTTACTTTCTGTGTGAGACACCCCGTCCCCATGTTTCTTTCCATTTGTAAGAGCAGTAGTTTAGATGCGGATCTATTAAATTCCCAGATCTAGTTTTTCTTACATGAATCACAGTTTTCCTACATGAATTTACCTTCCTTTGTTTGGTCTTGGCCTCCGAATAGATGAGTTATGCTTTGGCTTTTACATTTCACTAGGTTCTGAAGTTGGGTTTAAAAACAACAACCAGTGGCCAATGCTATTATTATTTTGGAGTGCCATAAAAACCTTTGACATTAGGATCTTCCACAGGTTTGGAAAGTGAAGCCCAGAGAGTTTCGAGTCGTCCAAGATCTCATGGTGATCTATAGGGAGCAGAGACTAAGCCATGTTCCCCCTTTCTCCCATCCCCCGACCTAGGCTCCTTGGCTGCAGGTATCTCCTGTTTCGGCAACAGATCCAGTTCTTCTGATTGCTGGGAACGCTGGTGAACACTGTGCCACTCTTTGATTTAGGAGTTTTCAACACTGCTGTGTGACTTCAGAAAGGTCCGCACACATGAAAGAGTGTGAACCAGGGACTATACTCACATGCCCATTTCCAGAACACGGTTTCAAGAAGCCTCCTGGACACGGGTTGCAGTCAGGCCCGAAGAAGCCACTACAGCATTTTGGTATCTGGAAACAACACACATGTTGCCTTGGGGACCCCAAGGAGAGCACAAATTTCTCAGAAGAGAGGTGTTCTGATTTCCACTAGTGGGGTACAATACCATTCCTTCTTATGAGCTCCTTACCACTAACCTATTGAATATCTCTCATGTGGACATGAGAAAGAGGCAGATGAAGGCTGATGCTCATAGAGAATGTGTGGGAGTAGGGAAGAGTCAACATGAAAGAGAGACTAGAGAAATAATGGAGCTGGAGAACCATTCAGGGGTAGAGTGCTTGCCTAGCATTTGCAAAGCCCTGGGCTTGATTTCATGAACAAACAAATGAATAGAAAATAAAAGAACATTCCAGGGCGTGGTAAGTGCTAGGAAGACAAGTATTGGAATGGAGTGGTGCCAGATAGCGGTGGGGTTTGGAGGCCTGTTGGGTAGTGACAGGAGGGATTAGGTAGAGGAGCACTCGAAAGATGAGTCAGCCCCTGTGTATCTGGGTGGGCATTCTGAAGAGGGTACCAAATATGCATATTGTGAGGCAGAAATGAGGGTAAAATTCAGGTCAGAAGCTTGAATGGTGGCTCACACGTGGGTGTCAGGGGCACGGACTCTGTGTTAAGAGGCAGGGGGACTCAAGGTATGATTCAGGGAGGTAGCGGCCCAACTACACTCTGAAGTCTACCTTTTGACTCCCATTCAGGAAAATATCCTAAATTCCTGTAGGCCACTTGTGACCATGCAGACTTCAGAGCTCAACAGCACAGCTTGGAGCTTCACAAGTCTTGGTGTCCTGGATGGGACCCTCCTTACCTTCACGGTAGCATTACAGTATTGGGCACAGCCACTTTTCAGGTTCTGTGTTCTGCTTCTGTAGAAACATTTGCTTGTGAAGAGGGCCTGGAAGAAAGCCAGTGGGTAAAAGCACTGTTGTGTGTATTCTAGCGTGCCCTGGGCATCACACAACCTCTTCCTGTATCAGCCATTCTACTCTATGGCACCACTGGTACCAGAGCAAGGGCCATACCAGCACACTCAAGTTCAAATCAGACTGCCATCTTCATGAGGCCTCTTTCTTTGTTGGTAGAATACAGGCCAAGCTTTGAACAATCTGTGGCACAAGGATCTTTACACCTCCTCTCACGTTATGACAGACATTTCTAATCAATCACTTAACACTCTGATTGATTCTGCATGTGGTCTGGCTTCTCCCTCTGCTCTACAGCCAATCTTAAGTTCATGTGGACATTTTGGAGCTAGTAAGTATCGATCTCTTCTATGTGGAAAAATCCACCAACTGAAAAATATATCAATAGCCTGAGGCTCACTCTTAGACTCAGTGGTTGATTAAATACATCCTTCCATTCTTTAATCTTTTATGCCCATTGCAGTTAGCTATAACTCCCATTTATTGAAGACTTACAATGGGCATATGGTCCATCTGTTTGCCAATTCATGTGAATATTTTTTTCATGTTCTTTTCTAATACATATAGAAATAGATAGGCTAAGCCACTTTGCCTGGCTAACCCTGTTAAAATCTGGTCCAGAGACTATGTTTTTTTTTTTTTTTTTCAAGACAAGGTTTCTCTGTGTAGTTTTGGTGCCTATCCTGAATCTCACTCTGTAGACCAGGCTGGCCTCGAACTCACAGAGATCCACCTGGCTCTGCCTCCTGAGTGCTGGTATTAAAGGCGTGTGCCACCACCGCCCGGCCCAGAGACTATGTTTTATTGCTCGCTAACTTTAGTACCATGTGGCCTCTGTGGGTCTCAGCTGCCTCTTGTGACATGGGACAATGATGCTGATATCAAATCTCATCCCAAGAGTTTAGCTCCCAGCTTAAATTTTGTATTTGATACATCTTTGCATTGTTTATCCCCCTGTCTTAGGCTCTGCTGAAGAAGGGACCTTGCCAGGCCACAAGATCCTAAAATCTCATCCTCATAAATGCATCCTGAGATCGCGAGGGAAGGAATAGTTTAGGTAACCAGTGTGGATCGTGGGATCTCAGGAGCTTTCATGGTTCTTGTCCATTTCTTTTTCTCCCCCTCTTCCCTCCCTGTAGTTTGAGGCTAACTAAAGATGTCAGACTCACAGGCAGAATCCTGATTCTACCACATGTCAGCTTTGTATTCTTGCCTTGCTCCCCGCATCGAGAGGCAGTGATGCTGATGATGTATGTCTTTCCTAGGTTTGATGGTCAGTATTGATTGCTAAAGCCACAGGCTGTAGAATCCCCTAGAAGACACGCCCCTGGGTGTGCCTGTGTGGGCTCAGCTGGATGAACATAATTGAGGTGGGAAGCTGCATCCTGAACGGGGCAGCACCCACCATTCCATGCCTTTGGGTCTCAGACTACTCAACAAGGAGAAAGCTAGCTAGCTTCCTGACTGCAGATGCCGTGTGAGAAGCAGCCTCAGCTCTGCTTTCCCTTCCATGGTAAACTTTGTCCCCTTGAACTGTGAGCCAAAATGGACTGTCAGGGAGTTTTATCACAGCAACTGAAGAAGTAACTGTTGTTGGTTGTTTTTGCCCTTTACTCTTTTGGGCGGCCCACCAATCAGCTCCCAAATAAATCACCCACGGAGGCTTATTCTTAATTATAAATGCCCAGCCTTAGCTTGGCTTGTTTCTTGACAACTTTCTTAACTTTAAATTATTCCATCTACCTTTTGCCTTTGGACTTTTTCCTTTTCTTCTGTATATCTTATTTTCACTCTTACTCTGTGGCTGGCTGTGTGGCTGGCCCCTAGCGTCTTCCTCTCCTTGTTCTTTTGTTCCTTCTTCTTTTTTCTCCCAGATTTCTCCTCCTATTTATTCTCTCTGCCTGCCAGCCCCGCCTATTCTGTCTCCTGCCTTGCTATTGGCTGTTCAGCTCTTTATTAGACCATCAGGTGTTTTAGACGGGCACAGTGTCACAGCTTCACAGAGTTAAACAAAGGCAACAAGTAACTGATACTCCAGGGTTGCTGCATAGAGTGGATAGAACTATGTCTGTCATCCAGCTGTCACTGTGCTACCAACTTATTCTTCTCCTGTTTCCTGGTTAATAGTTTCCCCAAGGACTTGTGGGAAATGGCTTCATTAAGCACAACAAACATATGAGCATCCACCCCTACTTAAGGTTAATGGTTTGCTCTGTTAAGTATTTCCTACTAGGAGTGTATTAAAGATCTTGTCATTCTCAATAATGATGTAGTCTAACATTGAAAGAATCTGTTTGGGAAAGTCTTTCTTAAAAGACAGAAATTTCTGTCATCCTTCTTGTGCTAGAACACGTTGCCACATTGCTTTTTCCAGCAGAGTACTTGGTATATAATTACAAATTGCTGTATAATTGAATAATATATATATATAGGCCTGAGCTTCTTAAGGCAAAACCCAAACCAATACGATATCTTATTTGGTCCATAACCAAGCACTGTGTCTAACATATGATCAAACTTCAATAAACATGTGAAGAATTCAATTAAACATAAACAATTTAAAATAGTTTAGTGTAATTTCCTGATTTATTTATTTATATTATTTATATTATTTATTTATTTATATTATTTATTTATTTATTTATTTATTTATTAGGTTTTTCAAGACAGGGTTTCTCTGTGTAGCTTTGGAGCCTCTCCTGGAAGTTGCTCTGTAGCCCAGGCTGGCCTCGCACTCACAGAGATCCGCCTGCCTCTGCCTCCCGAGTGCTGGGATTAAAGGAATGTGCCATCATCGCCTGGCTATCTTTGCTCTTTTAATTAACACTTTTTTTTTATTCATGTGTATATGTGTCTGTATGTGAGCACACACGGAGGCCAGAGAAGGGTGTTGGATCCCCTGGGGCTGGAGGTACAAGCGGGTGTGAGCCACTTGATGTGGGTGCTGGAACTGAACTTATGACCTCTGGAATAGCAATCAGTGCTCTTAACCACAGAGCCATTTCTCCAGTCCCCGTTTTTATTCTTATTATTAAATATGCTTATGGGATATAGTGTGGTATTAAATGTCTAAGCTAATTAATGTCATTATTGCCTCATTTACTTATTATTTCTTTGTGGGGAGAACATTTAAAGTCTAGTCTTAGCATTTTGAAGTACACAGGGCATTAGACACTATTATATACAGTCCGGACACTGTGCCTAACCTGGGACTTATTTTTCTTGTCTCACCAAAAGTGTGCAACTTTTCCTGACTATTTCTTGTGTTCCTCCAGAATTATGATTGGGAAGAGCAGATACCAACACCGGGCTTTATTTAGGAGAGAGAAGTGGAGAGGAAGTTCTGAGAGAGGCTGTTCGCTCCTGGTTTTTACGAATTTAATTTGTACTAAACCCGTTGTCATCTACAGAGAAAGAAAATTAGAAGAGGTTAAACGATATAACCAGGGCCAGCTAGGGACCCAGCATGGATCTGTGGGGCCTCTTCCTCCCACTGCGGCTATGGAAGCCAGGGTTAAAGAAGGAAGCAGGCAGAGAAGATGAGAGGACAGAGTGGGCTTGCTCAGGCCGCTCAGGAAGCAGCCTTCTCACACTCACTGTGCGCTCAGAGTCAGCCGGACACTTGCTCCAACGTATCAGGGAACAGCCCACACAAGTGCCCTGAAAGAATGGTGGCAGTCAGCACAGGCACGCCCATGAGGGCCCCAGGGAGACAGCCTTCAGGAGTGCAGGCTTCCCTCCTTGTGAAGGGCGCTCCTTTGGACTCTCTCACTGTCCTTCCAGTTCCTCCCAGGGTGTAGGATTGAAGGGAATGCTGGATGAGAGTTGGGGAAGTTGAGTATGCCCCAAGCACCCCTTCTCTCTGGACAGAGCAGCCAGCAAACAGGCTGGGACATTCTGATCTCTCTGATGGAGAAGGAGAAGCACCTGCCCCGAGGGGACCCTTCAGTCGTTCCAGGGACTTAAGAGTAGACAAGGGTTACCGTCACCATTCCCATTCGCTTAGCGGCAATAAAGCTGAACAATAAAACTCAGCCTTCTTGTTCTTGCCTTTGCCTCCACTGGTTCTTAATTTGGGAAGGAAGAGACAAGATGGATGTCCTCAGATTGGTCCAGATCTGTTCTCTGACATCTCTGTATGGCTCGGTGACCATTTTCCAGCTGGTTTTGGTCAACTGGAGACACCAGCAGGTGTTTGTTGCAGGAAGAGAGCAAACCAAGGATCTCCTTCTTGCCTCCACACTGGTTGGCACACTGTCCCTACAGCTCTGGACTGGTTAGCACACTGCCAATAGCCCTCCATGTCCTCTTTTGCTTTTCCTGCTCTCACAGGCAACCATGTGCCTCACTCCCAGCCCTTTGGTCGTGGGTGGGATGGCTGCTGTGGTTGTGTATCCCCTCTTACTCAGCATCCACATGACGGTGCTCTTTTGAACCATCTAGGATAGGTTTTGTTTCCTGCAGGGACTTGACTTTAAAAAGTGCTATTTATTAAGCATCTAAAGTCCAAACATAACACGTCCAAAGGATGCCATGCTCTGAGTGTGTCCAAAAAGGAGATTTTAGGAAGTTTCAACTATTTCTGCTCTTTCTAGGCCTGAAAACATATTTTCCAGAGGACTCATTTGGACTCTGAAGATAGATATCCAACCCAAACTGTCCTGAACTGAGCAGAGCAGGAAGGGCTGGCTTTAAACCTAGAGGAAATAGTGAATGTTATGTAGTGGAGGAAGGATTTATTCTTAGACAGCTACCGCAAAGTTCTTCTCCCTATCAAACCACAATTCACTCCAGTTCACATCTCGAGTTTGTCCCTTAGATGAAGAACAAGCTTTTGAACAGCCAGAAGCAGAACATGGCCAGCAGGGTCCCTGTCCTACAAGCTTCTTTCTCTGAACAAACAGAGATGCCTGTGGTAGAGGGCTCTGAAGACCTCGTTAAATGACTGGATCCTATTATCTTCCTCGTTTTCGCAGGTCCCGATTTTCCTAACAGTTTCACATGTGGGTTAGGAGGGATGCCACTCTCTCTGTCTTAAGCCAGGCAACGTACCCGTGGTGATTATTTCCAAAAAAGGAACCAAACAGGTTGCTGCCAGGGGCTGGCTAGGAAAGTAAATGTTTCTTAAGAGTAAACCTTTCTTAAGACGGCCGATCAGAGTGGCATCATGTTCCCCAGATGGCATCTAGCTTTCAGAAGTTATGCTCGATAGCCTAAACAAACCAGTCCCAGTGTCAGTCAAGAGCTCTGGGAGCATTCTAAGCAGATTCTTGGCTATTCTTAGCCTCCAACAGGGGAGGACAGGAAGGGGGTATCCTGGCACATGCCTGGGATCCCAGCACTTGACAGCTGACTTAGGAAGTTTGTGGGTTCAGGGCCAGACTGGGCTCCATATTGAAATCCTGTTTCAAAAAGAAGAGGTGAAGAGAAGGAAGAAGAGGAGGAGGAGGAAGAGGAGGAGGAGGAGGAGGAGGAGGAGGAGGAGGAGGAGGAGGAGGAGGAGGTGGAGGAGGAGGTGGAGAAAGATTAAAGAGTAAAATTAGGTGTTTTTTCCCTTGTTCAGTGCCCATGTTCCAAAGATACTGTGAGATCAATCATTATGACTGAAATACCTTTCAAAGAAAGATCCAGAACTTTTACCACTGCAATTTGGGGTTTATAGTTCATAGTAAGTTAGAGATTGCCCATGGAGCGATACTGATATTAACAGTGCTTTGATTAAAACTGGCTGAGCCAAAATGGTTGATCCTGAGTTAGAAAAGGTCATTAGAGGGCACAGAAGCTCATGAAGAAGCAGAAAATCAGGTATTGGGAAAAAAATTATAGAAAGACGTAGAAAGATGAGTGATTCTCTAGGCCAGGGCAAAGAAAAGTTTATTTTCTGTTCCCCCGGAGAGAGTAAAGATGTGGCCTTGAGCAGGGTCTCTAGGTGGCAGGGGCAGAGGGAGAAAAAGGAAGGAGACCGATCCTGAACACCCCCCCCCCTGCAGGGGGGGACTCTGCTCAGATTCCACCTCTGTGACTGAGTAAGCAGAATGGCAACTTTCCTCAAGTGCGTGTTCCCCCCAAACCTCAGAATGTGACTTTGTTTGGAAATAGAATCTAGAGTTGTATTTGGGGTAGGGAGTCCCTAAATCCAATGGCAATTGTCCTTACAAATACAAGAGAAGACATATGGCAAGAAAGCCACAAGAAATAGGGGGTAGAGATGGGAGTGACGAGCTCTGAGACCAAGAGCACCCAGTGCTTCTGGAAACTGTCAGAAGCTCGGGAATTAGTGAAGTGGAAGCCATCGTGGGAACACTGAGAGCCCCTATTCAAAGAATAAAAGAGTCCTGGGATTTCAGAGCCCCCAAAGACAGCATGGCCTTGCTGACAATTTGATTTCAGATTTCTAGCATCCATAAATGTGATAGAATAAATGGCTGACATCTATGGTAATTTGTTATGGCCACACCAAGAACCCTGCACAACTTCAGGCCATCTCTGGTAGAAATCCCAGCAGAACCTTGGTTCACGGCTGACAGGACCACATGCCTTCTCGTAGAGATGCACCTTTAGGGGGTGGTTTCAGCCTTCTCAGAACTGTGAGCCCAGAGTGCTGCCTGCTTTCAATGGCTGTGCAAACCCCAATTTCCCAGATTTCCCAGGTTCCCTTACCAATATCATTTCTCTCTTGGTCTCATCACATCGATGGGGAAGAATTGGGACGATGGAGGGAGGAATGAGGACTCCGTTCAGTGTGTAAATTCGGCCATTTTGGGCAATGACCTCAGTTTCTTCCACGGCCGCGTCATTTGCCAGAATCTGTCCCTGAAATAAGCATGGACATCTTCCATTCTGATGGCAGGAGCTGGAGCAGTCCCCAGGCAGATGTGCCCAGTAAGAGCATCTCTAGAACCCCTCACTGTTCCTCGGTTTCTCCCTGGAGAGAAGGTTGCTAGTGGTGGGCTTTCCATCAGCAGACGATTGTCTGTGAACTGAATCCCTCCCTGGGCAAGGATGTCCCTGCGCACGCTGAGGTGGGACAGAGGTCTGTCTACTTCGGCTCCGTACAGCACTTGCTTATTTTACCTCCCAGTTCTCAATCGAAGATCCACCTAATCAATACATTTATTGACCCCAGGTAAACTCTGCTTTAAGCCCTGTGGATACATCAGACAACAAACAGACATGCTGCTGCTTAGCAGCTAGTGGAGGGAACAAAAAAAAAATGAGTGAATTCGCCAAGATTTCTGAGTTCTTCCTTTCCCACACCTGCTCAATGGCGACTTCATTCTTGCTGCCCAAGTCAAAAGCCTCAGAGTCATCCTCAGTCCTTACCACCCATCAAGTACATTGGCAAGGCACTCGGGAGGCAGAAGTGGGCAGATCTTTGTGAGTTCGAGGCCAGCCTGATCTACATGTTGAGTTCCAGGACAGCCAGGGCTACATAGTGAGACCCTGTCTCAACAAAACACACACACACACACACACACACACACACACACACACACACACACACACACACACTTGTGTGCACATTAAGTGTGTGCACTAGCAAATTTTGTTGGGTTTGTCTTCAAAATACATTTACAATTCAACTACTTCTTACCATGTCCCCTGCCATACTTGTGTAAGACACCATCATTATTCATTTTCTTTGTGTGTACACATATGTACATGGAGGCTAGAGGCCAGTCTTGAGTATTGTTCCTTAAATATTGTTTATCTTTTTTTTTTTTTAAAAATACATAGTCTTTCACTGGCCTAGAACTCATCAAGTAGGATAGACTGACTGGCCAGTGAGCCCCAGGAACCCACCTATCTCTGCCCTCTCCCCACAACTGGGGTTTTAAGTGTGTGCCACCACACTTGGGGTTTTTAATGTGGGTTCTGGGTTACATTTCAGGTCCTCAAGTTGGAGTGACAAGCGCTTTACCAACTGAGTTATCTCCTCAGTCCTCACTGCCATTTTCACTGGATTATTATAACCAAGTCTCTGGATCTGTCTCCCAAATTGTGTCTCATCAGATTGTCTGCTCTCACAATCCTCCAGAGCCTTCTGGTCTCACATGGGACCCAGTTTACCTCTCCATACCTTTGGTGTCTGACTCTTTTCCATCACCTCTTCCTGCTCCTGCCTTTATCTGGCCACACTGTCTTCTCATCCCTCAACTAGCTCAGCATGCTCCTTGCTGTGTATATTTGTTTTTGGCTGTTTCTTTCTCTAGAAACTTCTCTGCCCAGAGAGTCACAAGCTGAGACCTCTATTTCCTTCAAGTCTTTGTTCAGATAGTTTCCTCTTTGTGAGGACTTCTTGGAGCTTTATCTAAAACGCTAGTCCCCTGAAGGCAGAAGAGTGACTAAGAGTTGGGGGAAGAATTCTAAAGATAAGGGGGAGGAGGGATAAAAGGGGGGAATAGGGAATACAGAGTAGGACAAAGCATGGAAGATTTTCTTTCATATTCAGAATCTGGGTTTGAGTATATCTGAATATACACATACATATACAGGCATATGTGACTTAAAGACAGAAGAGGAGAGGAAGGAAACTATTGAGGGACTAGAGGGTAGGAGGAGGATATATACACGAGGTACAGTGATATACACACACATATATGTGTAAAAATGAAATGTTATAATGCATCCATTATTTTCTACATGAACAAGTAAACGTGAAGTCCCCTTCTGTCTTCTTAGTCCCATCTCCTGCTTTGTCTTTTTTCTCTCACTATGATAACCTTTTTTTCCTTAGTATCTTTATTGACTACCTTCCTACTTACTAGAATGGAAGTTCCATGCAACCAGAGACCTTTATCTGTTTGCTTTTGTGTTCTTCAGGACCTAGGACAATGCCTAGAACATCCTGGTACTCAGTAGATGTCTGCTGAATGGGTCAGGTCATCATCATCACCACCAACAATGGATGGTGTTGAATCAACAGGGGACAATTCTCTCTGCTCCCAGACCTATCTACCCCAGACAGTGAGGTTTTTTGAGTTTCTTAAGTAAACCATACATACTCCCTCCACCTCGGGTCTTCTCACATGCTCTCCTTGCACCCCAAACTCTCTTTTATTCATCTTGACAAACTCATTCTCCTCACCCTTCAAGTCTTAACCACCTGCCTTTCTTGGACTCTTCCTCCATGTGCCCTCACAGCTTCTGTGACTGACACTCATTGCAATAGGAACTCATTGACCATTTAATGGACTATTCAATTCTACTTTCTCTGCTCGCATGTAAGCCTTTCTTTCTTCTTCTTGCCTTAACCCAGACTGTGACTGATGTAGGTTCTCAGCTGCTATTTACTGAAAGAACTGAGCAAAGAGTGGACCAGCTGTAAAGACATCAGAACTGTGAAATAGGGGAGAGAGCTCAGTTGGTAAGTGCTTGGCTTTCCATAGGAGGACATGATCTCTAGAACCTGGCATTTAAAAGCTAGGCACAATAGCATGCACTTGTAATTCTAACACCTGGGAAGTGAAGATGTGGATTCCTGGGGCTCACTGGACAGCCAGCCTAGCCTCTTTGGTGAACTCTAGGCCAATGAGAGACCTTGTATCAAAGGGAAGGAAGGCTACAGAATGACATCTAAGGTGGTCTTCTGTCCTCCATGTGTACACACATGTACCTGCATTCACAGGGACATTCCCACTGATGTTCCCTAACAAGAAAAGGCTTCATGTCTGTGAGTTAATGTAGAGGCACCAGAGTAAACATGCCTGAGTCAGTACCAGCCACAGGCTTCTCACTTACATTGCGGGTTACGCTGAACTGTATGATCTGATTGGCCATGCTCCTGATGCGAGCCATCGAAATGAGAGTGGTCACCTCCAGCTGCAATGGGAAGAAATCAGGGAGTCATCTGCAGCAAGGCACAGAGTCCCCATTTCTTACAGTCCTTGCTTCAAGAAAGTCCTTAACTATTGATGAAATAATGGGAGCTTTGATGTCATGAGCATTTGTGGCTTTAAGGACTTCTTTGTTAATGATAATCACAGACAACAGTTATAGACTGAAGGTTACTCAGAACTAATAAATGTCACAAATAATTCTCTAGCCCCAACATATTGGAACTCAAGACTAGGATCTGGTATTTTAAAAGCAAGGATAAAGTAGTAGGAGAAAGAATAGGACCAACCTGGGTAAATGAGACAATGTGGTATCTGACGAGTTCCAGAAGTTTCCGAGAGCCCTGCAAAGGAAACAATATCCTATGTCAATCAATGAAGAAAACTCTACATGCTTCTTTTTTTGAGGGCCCTTCACATAAATGAATTTGGATATTAATCATAAAAGACAATAACCCAACCTCTTTACTGGGAAGCTGAAGATAAGAAAAATTCCATGCACTAATGGCTGACATTCATCAAATCTCTTGGCTGTTCCAAGAACATAGCACACACATTTCATGTAACTCCAGCATCCCTGGGAGTAGAGCTTACCATTAACCCATTTTATGTGTGATAACACTGAGGATCAAAGCACACCCAAGTCACACAGCTTCCTCAGGACAGGAACCACAATTTCAGCCACTCTGCTCAATCTTTCTGCTGCATGTCTTAGGTTACATTTTGGAATTTTTTTTATAACATCCCTCTATTTATGGTTCTCACTTGCTCCATAAATCACGTTTGCTTATCAGGCTACATACTGATATTTTAGGAGTGTTCAGCTGTAAGAACCCTGATCACCCATACTCTCAAAAGAAGTTACCCTTCTTCTAAGACACTGCCAAGATTTTCTCTTGCATTAAAACACTGGACCAACAACAGAAGAAACCAACCAACCAAACCAAACCATGGCCGCGCAACCCTGCCGCTACCACAGTTAGGATCCCGGCAGTCTCAGGGAGAACTGCAGGCAGGTGCCGGAACCTGCAGAATGGAGGAGCACAAGGTCACACTCCCTGGGGCAGTGGCAGTGGCAGTGATATCTTCCCCTGCACTGACTCAGCTGGTCATAAGAAGCTGCCCAGCCCTCAAGTTCTGTTGGGTCTGTAGCACAGCTTGGACGGCGAAGATCATAGACCAAGAGCCTAAAGACTACCAGAAGGTTGTCCTTTTTGGGGACATGTTCTTACACCATCAAGGCTCAGGCTGAACTTGAGGTTTCCCCTCCCCCCCTCCCTCATTCAGCCTCCTCTTGGCATTTGACGTTGGTCATGATCCCGGGAAGTTATCTGTAAGTAATGACCACATATCTCAGTTTGTCTGATCCACTTCTAGCTTACACCTACTGTCTGGCTGCTCTGTTCATTTTCAAAAGCATCTGGTGAGGATGATGAATGATTAAGTTGCCATAGCAACAAGCTGATAGTATGATGCGTGGAGCTGTGCTACAGAAAGAATGCTGAGTTTGCCGCCAGCTATCAGCTCTGGAAGAGATGCTTTGTGGCCTTTTGGGTGGGTCGCCATGGAACCTTGAACAAATCAGCCTCTGGGTCTCAGCTACTCCATGGTTCCAAGAAATTGGGACTTGTAGGAGATAGCATCAGTGCTACAGGCTTCAGTGTGTGACACCAGAGAAGATGATACAGAGAGAACATTGCTGAGACATGTCCAACCAGACTAGGCGGTCAATTTCTGAATGACAGGACCATGTATGTCCATGTTGAGCTATTATCACCTTGTGCTCAGAGAGGACAGAATGGGGACACAACAGTCACTTTCCAAGCATTCGTGCCAATAAATTAAAAATAAAGGAAGTGTGCTAGGAAGAGCACTTAGCTTGAGTTTAGAAGCCTGGGTAGCATATCAGTTTGGCTTCTGTGTGACCTTGAATGAGTCTCTTAACTGTCCAGGCTTGGTTTTCCTGAAAAATACAGGGATTGATATGAATCTCTTCTATAGCTTTGCTTCTACTGGAAAGAATCTATCAATGGGAGAATCCACTTCTAAAGTCGAGTTAGTGTTGGGTCCATGACATAAGGCAGAAAAGGGTAGAAGGAACATAGGAATCAATCTCTGGTCACTGTGGGTTGTAGCCCTGTCTGGGTGGGGTCATTAGTGCCACGCAGCATATTGACAGAATGTGCTTCCTGTGAGCTGTCCAGGAGTTTTCAGAACCCCCTTGCCCTTTCTTTTGGGAGCACTCTTACTTCCTGTGATTAGTGTTGATTGTGAACGTGACCTAATCTAGAATCACTGGGGAATGTATCTTGAGGCATGCCCATGGAGGATTATCTTGACTGGTTAACTAATGTGAGAAGTCCCATCTTAATTGTGAATGGGACCACTCCCTAGGCTTTGGGTCCTGGATTGAATGAAAGGGAGAAGGGGAATTGTCTCTCTGTTGGTACTAGGAAGTGAACTTGGGTCCTTTGTATTGTCAGTGTGTGTGTGTGTGTGTGTGTGTGTGTGTGTGTGTATGTTTTCCCCTTTAGCATTTTAGAATACAAGATGTCCTTGTTGGTACCTGAAGGTGTTGTAGCAAAGATTACATCTACGAATCTATAAACCAAAAAGGAAACAGGATTTAGGGTTGCCACAGCAGTGTGGCAGCTGAGGATGCCTCTGTCAGAGCGGGTGTGTGTTCTGTTCTGTTCCGCAGGTCTGTCCCTCAGTCTCACTGTACTGCCACTAGTCACAATGCTTGGGACCAGGCCCTAGAACCTGCTTGTTTGATAAGCTCCACAGGTGATTCCTGACCACAGTGGAGTCTGGGAATCACTGCTTTCTAAAGAACTGGGCGGTTCCCACCTCTCACGTTCCATGTCATCAGTACCCATCACTGGTAGCCCTGCCCATTGCTGAGATGGCAGTGTGGTTTCTGGAAAGCCACAGAACAAATCTGGAACCATCAAACTGCCCCATTTGTTTGTCATTTTAGTGAAAAAAAATTCCACAGCCAGCTCTTTATCTCTTCGGATTTTGTCTGTTAGGCCTGAGAGATGATTTTAATCATTTAAACTTTGATCTTGATATAAAGGAAACTACAACCTCTTAAGGGGGAACAATGGCGGCACTGAAGAACTGAGGTAGACAAGGGAAGGGTCACTGCAGAGAAAAGGGAAATCAAAAGAAAAGGAGAGGCTGGAGCATCTAACAGCAATGACTGGTTCTTTAAAAGTTTAGTCCAGGCCTGGCCCTAAATGGCCAACTGAACGTTTAATTCTCTGGGTGACTTTAGCGTTGTAAGGAACTGAAAACATTTGCCCGTTTGTTTATTTACTTATTTGTAGTCCAGAGAATGCCAGCATGGACGGAGTGAGGTGCATCAGGAAGTGGATACTCTACCTCTGGAGAAAGGAGGTAATCCATGGTGCCCGCCTTCATGTTATCCAATGCTTCGTTACTTGGAACGAAAACGGTGTATGGACCACCAACACCACCCTCATTTAGGGCCTGTTCGACATTGGTTGCCTGCATTTGAGAAATCAAATGTTTTATTTTTGTTCATGCAAATTAATATTTGAAGTAGTGGCCAGAAAATATGTAAAGTTGGCATTTCTGCTGATTTTTACAAAGGCCTTAACCAGTGTTTTTCTGAAATGTACAAAAGGGCATACCTCTAACAGAGATCGGAACTTGCTGAATCTTGGTTGTAGCATTTTCATTATGGTTTGCTGAAAAGAGAGATTTTTGCTGAAAAGTCAGTAATAAAATCATAAAATGATTCGGGAATATGAACCTTAACGTTAAGAGACATGGCAGCGTTAGTGTGAAAGCGTGAGCTTTGACCAGTCACCCAAATCTGTGCATTCTACTGCAGTCTCTGGCCACATCTCTGCAGAAACACTCAGAAGTCTACTGAAAATTGTCAAGTCATCCTGTCTTTTCTTAGCTTGAGACCCTCCTTGAAGGCTAAGTGCTGGCAAACACTTTCTTCTTGGATGTGAGTTTCCAGGCAGCAAAGAAGGTGGACATGGGCTAACCTCAATGATACTTGACTTGTCTCACCTTGGGGTTGCTCTCAAGTGTGGCCTCTGTCTTGTCCATGGCTCTGTCAAGGATGTGTATAAGCCCATTTGAAGCAACGATGTTCCCCTGGATTATTTTCACCTTTTTGCCTCCACGAAGTTGGAGCTTTAGTTGATTGTCCTAAAATATCAAAGAAAGAAAAAGTAAATAATATTAATAAGGCATTCTGGAAAGAAAACAATTAGAAGTCCAAAGTCCTGTGGCTGTGAGACTTTGAGTAAATCACATGATCTTACATGCAAAACTTTGGGCAAGTCAGTGTAGGATTTCCTCCAATAAGCTGCAAGTTCCACTAGGGTGGAACAATCCAATTGATTGCATTGCATCTCTCGCTTTAATACAGTGGTTTTCAACCTGTGGTTTGTGACCCCTTTGGGAGTCAAACAATCCTTTCACAGGGGTCACATATCAGATATTCTGTATATCAGATATGCACTACAATTCATAACAGTAGCAAAATTACAGTTATGAGGTAGCAAGAAAATAATTTTATGGTTGGGGTAGCCACAACATGAGGAACTGTATTAAAAGGTTGCAGCATTAGGAAGGTTGAGAACTATTGCTTGAATATATTGCACAAAGAAGGTGCACAATGCATGCATTTGTTGAATGAGTGACTGGAGCTAATTGCTTCTTCCTCTTATGTGACTCTTAAGAATTACAGACAATAAATATCAATGAATGAATACATGAGTATATGCATGTCCCATGTCATATACACACTGCTCTATCCTGTTCTCACATCATCCAGTCTCTCTCACACATAGTGTAACAGATTGGTGTCAGTTAGATCCACACTTGAATCCTGGCTCAGATATTTTCTGTGTGACCTTTCCACTGTCCCATTGGAAAAATAAGGATTCTCATAAGCCCTCTTTCCAGAGTTGTTTTACGTAATGCAAATAAAGATTTACACCTGTACTTAGTGTGGAAAGAACACTCAACAGTCTGACAACTATTGATACTAGGTGAAATACAACAGCCTAGGACACAACACACACACACACACACACACACACACACACACACACACACACCTACTAATCACAGGTCCCCAGCTTAGTAGTAACACAAACAGTTTGTGAAGGGAAGTGAGGTAGTCTTATTAAAAATAGAAAACAAGCAGACTGAACGAAGACAATGGATCAGTGTCAGCAACCTAAAGCAAACACACTCCACTCACTTCCTTTCCTAAGAGGAATGCTGGTGGTTCGGGGCCAGGGCTTCCAGGAAGCAGGCTCACAGCACTTGAACTTCATGGTGGTGGTAAACCAGCCTGCCTCCCTCTTAGGCTTGAAAGACATTTTATAGTAAAGACAAAGTAGTTTCATTCCTATTTTTGGTTAAATTGATTTCTCTAGGATTGGGCTATGCCTCACCTGTAACCTTAACTCTAAATGGTTCTGTACTGCCTCTTCCAGGAAACAGCAACCATGTCTTTGTTTCAAAGGGTTATTATGACCACCTCTTGTTATGACCACCTTGTTATGACCAGCTTGCAACCATGCCTTTGTTTCAGGAGGTTGTTATGACCAACTTGTTATGCTTATGTTCTGCTCCTGTAACCCTGCCTCTTTTCTTGCCAACCCCCCATTTGGAAACCCCCTACTCCAGAACTATAAAAACCCTTATCTCGCCCATGCCCAATGCTGATCTCTTGAACCTCGCCTTTAGGGAAAAATAGCCCATGTACACGCACAAAAAAAGAGCTTGCTTTAATTAATTGCTTGCTCTAATAATTTGGCCATGATGATGGGTCAATGGTCTTTCTCCTCACATCTGTGGGATTAACAGTGGCAGCTGAATGATGGTTGCCTTGAAAGCTAACTCAAGCCAGACCCAAGCCAAACACTAGAGTCCCCTTTTTTTGGTAACAGTTTTCCTGACTCCTTCTGGCCCCCTTGTTGCCCTGGTGTGTCACAGGAATGAAATTCAGAGAAATTCTGACCTCATCCCTGTTGAAGATTTCCCCTGACTTTCCAGTCAACGTATAGAAGATGTCTGTGTCGTTCATCTGCTCCGTGCTCATCTGCCCAGCAATGATGTGGAGCTTCACAAAATACCGAGCAGCCTCGCTGTCCTTCAAAAGCTCCTTTACCTAAGAAAAGAGAGCCAGCTGGGATGATGTTTGAAGGAAATGAGTGTTTATAATCCGTTCCATGCCTCATTCATCATCAAAGACACCCTGTGGGGCTCTGTCAGACAGAGATGATGCTTCAGATGAGCACAGGCCTTGAAGGGAGCGGAAACCAGAGTCAGAGTTGATGGCCAGTGCACTGGCAGACACCAGGGGATGCCCCCCTAGAACTGACATGGTACCTAGAGCAGAGCAATGGACACAAGGGGAGGAAGGGGGTACCAGGCCAAAGGATCCAGGAGGGGGACCAGAAGGAAAGCTTCTCAAAGGTTTTTTTTTTTTTATGAAAAGAGAAGGTAGCCCGAGTGCTGGAGCCACAGGTGTGTACCACCCCAGGCTTATTAAAAGGTGCACTTAGTTAACACGATTAAAGAGCAGACCGTCAAAAAGAAAAAGCAGGTAGAATGGAAGGATGATGCTTTTGAATAGTAAACTTATGGGACCAAGTCTGCGTTTCTGTTACTACTCCATAGTCAACAGTCAACACATACTTTCAAAATGAATTCTGTGAAAACTTCATATATTAAAGGGGAGGACTCCCCCCACCCCCACCCCACCACCGTCACCGCCCAAAGTGCCTAGGATGAAGGCTTGTGACGTTGTCCTTCTCCACAGCAGAAGAGACACAGGAGGTTTCTAAAGCTTATGCCAGGTCTCTCTCTCTCTCTCTCTCTCTCTCTCTGTCTCTCTCTCTCTCTCTCTCTCTCTCTTTCTTCTTCTTCTTCTTCTTCTTCTTCTTCTTCTTCCTCTCTCTCTCTCTCTCTCTCTCTCTCTCTCTCTCTCTCTCTCTCTCTCCCTTCCTCTCTTCCTCTCTGTCTCTCTCTGTCTCTCTGTCTCTCTGTCTCTCTGTCTCTCTCTCTCTTTCTCTCTCTCCCTTCTTTCTCTCCCCCTGCTGCCTGCTGCCTACGGGTCAGGATGCAAGCTCCTAGCTACTGCTCCATCACCATGCCTCCCTGTCACCACGGCCCCCTCCACGATGGTCATGGACTCACCCTCTGACACTGTAAGCAAGCCCCCAGTTAAACGCTTTCCTCTATAAGCCGCCTCGGTCATGGTGTCTCTTCACAGCAATAGAACAGTGACTCAGACACGCAGCATCCTTATCTTGAGTGTAACAGAGGTTTCTCACTTTAAATAAGATGCTGCTTGCTCAGGCCTTTTATGTTGGCCCCTCGGATGGGGTTGTTTTAGATACTCACGTCGAATCCTTTCAATGCCGTGTCTGAGGGCAGCAGCACAGTGAAGGGTCCCAGGTTGCTCAATGGCCAGGCATAGGTTCTGTCTTAAGAGTCCAAACATACAACGAAAGAAAATGTCATGTGGGTCAGAGGTATGCGGGAAGTGAAAGTGTTTGGTGGGTCTTGTGTCAGGCCAGTCTGTTCTCGTTGCTCTGTGGTGTCGTTGGTAAACTGAGACTCTCTAAGAGCAGACAATACTGTGATGTGCTGGCCTTACATATTCCTGGAACTCTCTAAGACTTAGCTGTGGCTTCTGGATGCTCTGCCATGAAAGGGCCCGGTGTGACAAGGTCTTTGGACACTCCCTACATCCCTGACCATGTGCCTGGCTGGCTGAGCTGCTTGTCTCCACCTGTAAAGAAACAGCCCTTGGTTCTATCCAAAGGCAGCTCAGAGGAGCCCACCATAGACTTACTGTTCCATGGGTGCCCTCTTGAAAAGCAGAATATTTGAACAAAGGACCTTGCATTTGCATTCTGCTCTGAGCCTTGCAGGTTACATAGCTAGCGGGTTTCCATCACCCAGGGGATGCTGGGACTTTACACCAGGCTCTGTGCTGTCACATAGGAGCAAGATGCCTGGGGAAGGTGAAAGGTAAACAGGGCTCTGTCTAGGCAAATGTTTGTGTGTGGCGTCGATTCTTCAAAGGACACTCTGCACCTCCTTCTGTTCTCATGTAATGTCCTGAGATTGCTGCAGGGTTCTTCTCAAGCCTAACTACGTCTGAAGTGCTTGATTCTCCCTAGGAGGCCTTGCAAAGAGTGGAATATCACACAGGAACAACAGTATAAACTATTCAGAGAACACAGCATTGGCCTGCAAGGACACTGACTTCTTTACTGTGTCCTTTCTGGGAAATCGTTTTAGCACGCTCGGCCAGTTCTCACATCAATGCTGCCATTTTAAGGTTTCTGTTTGGTCAGGTCTGTGTTTTATGTTTTTGCTGATTGGCCGAATCTGTGCTTGGCTGAGGTCTTACCCAGTGCTCTGATGAGCTGTGATGTCCTGTCTTTCAGAGGATGGGGTAACGGTTTGTGGAAGGCATTTGGGGACGCATGAGCATGCTTTGTGCTATCATGCTGCCTAGGACTCCAAGAACATCTGTTACCACTACGGGCTGATTTAGTAGCCTCCAGCTAAGGGTGAACACAAGCAAGAGTTGTCCAAAATTCAAACGACACCTTCCCCGCTGCACATGGATACGACCATGGAGCTTTAGTGATTCTCTATTCTCTGTGTTCTCTGCCAACGTTTATTCATCCTTGAAAAACACAGGAAGTTTAGGCAAAAAGGGACAATCTCTTACATCAGTGGCTGTCCCTCTCGCTCTTGTTGCTAGTCTGTTAATCTGTGGCGACGTCATGACCCCGGCCTCAGTTCTCTGGCTATTAATCTTGTATTACTCATCTGCCTGGCAAACAGCTGTCTCCTTGGAAACAGCCATCTACTCTTCCTCATCCCCAGCATGGCCTCTCCCTACAAGGGCGAGCCCCAGTGTACCAGCTTTGTCTGTCCCTTTCTGCCTGCTTGTGCCTTGCAGAGGCCCTGGCTTGAGAGAGGGAGGGCTGCCCTTGAGGAGGAACTCTACATACCCAGGATTGAGATGAAAGAGGTCAGCCTTCCCTGCCACACTCCTCTGGGTTCAGTGTTTAACTCTCTGAGTCTCTCCATGATGCTTCCATAGCAGGTCAGGCCGTCGCCCATGTATCCTTTCTGGCAAGTGCATCTGGAGAGAGGGCAGGATCACATACTCAGGGCCTTGGGGCCATCGAGCTGAGAGGACACAGCCCAATGCTTCATTTCACAGTCAAGGAGAGCCATATGATGGACAGGACTGGAGAGGCCCGGAGAGGCCCGGACTTAGTGAGTCGTCAGCGCAGAACCTGGCTGTCTTTCCAGCAGGGGTTTAGAGACTATAACACACACACACACACACACACACACACACACACACACACACACGCGCGCGCATGCACGCGCGCATGCACGCACGCACACACACACACACACTTATAAACACTGGATAGCTTTGTATGTTCTTAGTAGAAGTAATTTGCAGAGTGCAGTCCAGACACCATCTACATAAGAACCACTTGTGATGTTTGCGACAAATGTAGACTCAAGGGCCTCCATGCACAACAAGCTACCCAGGAGGCTTAAAATCGACTGCCAACTTGGTTGGCTCTAGAGCCACCTTGGGGGCAAATCTATGGACATGCCTTGGTGAGATTATCTAGCTTAGGTTCACTGAGGAGGGTAAACCCACTTTAACCGTGGGTGGCACCACTCACTGGACTGGGATCCTGGACTGAACATAAAGGGGAAGGACTGGGCACAAGCACTCATCACTCTGCTTCCCGATCACAAGTGTCCTCCCTGCTTCCTGATCACAAGTGTCCTCCCTGCTTCCTGATCACAAGTGTCCTCTCTGCTTCCTGATCACAAGTGTCCTCCCTGCTTCCTGATCACAAGTGTCATCCCTGCCTCCTGATCACAAGTGTCATCTCTGCTTCCTGATCACAAGTGTCATCCCTGCTTCCCGATCACAAGTGTCCTCCCTGCTTCCTGATCACAAGTGTCATCCCTGCTTCCAGATCACAAGTGTCCTCCCTGCTTCCCGATCACAAGTGTCATCACTCTCCTTCCTGATCACAAGTGTCCTCCCTGCTTCCTGAGCACAAGTGTCCTCCCTGCTTCCTGATCACAAGTGTCCTCCCTGCTTCCTGATCACAAGTGTCCTCTTTGCGCCCTGACTGCAGATGCAGCTGTCTCCAGCTCCTGGTGCTGTGACTCCCCAGCACCATGCCTCGGAGCCCACCCCCACTCTGGGTCAGCTCTCCTTGCACGTCCTCTCACTGTACTGTGGAGCCTGGTCAGTCTGGTTATGTGATAAATATCTACTTCCTCTCCAGTGAGAGCAAAGGCTTTGGGTGTCTTTGTTCACGGTGGTCACTCCAGAATGTAGAACAGGGCCAGGTCTTTAAGACATTCTTAATCAATCGTCACCCACTAAGTAGGAATTGAGTCATATATATATGGAGCCAGAGAAACCACAGAAATTTAATGCAATAGTTTAGTCTCATAAGAAAAAGAGGCGAAGATGTGTTAGCTGTGGCATGCTGGCCGATGTCTAAGAACTGGCTCTCAAGGGGCAGGCGGGAAAGCATTGATTGACAGCATTTGGCAATCTCAGTGGTTTATCAGTGTACCTTGGCTAATTTCAGACTACTAACATGGTGTCAAGAAGTCTGGGAAATTCCTGAAAATGTAGCACTCGGCTCTGAATCAGGAGGCACTGGCAGCCGCCTGCCCCTTTTCAGAAGACTTCACAGCTGAAACCGAGACAGTGTGTAGGAAGGTGAGATTGACGAGGATCCGGGAGATAAATGAGGGACCAAGCGGGAGGAAGGGGAAGAACTTTCCAGAGAGTAGAGCTAAGGGAGCTGCAGAGGTACTGGTAGGTTCCCACCAAGCACAGAGGTGATATGTTTGGGGCTGTATCCCAGAGAATAGCTACACTCTCACGAACCCATCTATGGTCTTGGAAAACAGATCTATCTTCAAGTCTGTGAGACAAATCTGTCAGAATCCCATTGTCTGGACTGCAGCCATGGCCTTTTAACGGGACTTTCTGCCTTTCTTGTTCTGTTCTCCAATCCACCCTTCATTGAACCTCAAAGTGATTTCCTCCAAAGAGAAACCTGTTACCAAATGTCCCAACCCACCTGACTCCTTCCCTTACAGAATAGTATATAAGAACTGGGCCCACCATAAGCCCCAGAAGCGCTAAACTGATACATGTTTTAAATAGGATCTCACTATGTAGTCCAGGCTAGCCTCAAATTCTCAACCCTCCTGCTCCAGCTTTCCAAATTCTTCGACACAGTTGTACCACACCATACTTTGTTTTCTTTTAAAAGGCTGTTATGTTCTTTCTCTGACTGCCTCTCCTACCGACAGTACTGACCCTTCATCTGACCGTTAAGTGCCACACCATACTAATTAAGGAGTGGGAGCTAATTAAAGATTACAGCTCTGTGAAGTGATACGGTCCTCAACCACGGAGATTTAGCCTCAGTACAAGCCACACGGGCTGCATCTGAAGACAATTGCCAGGACACGATGTGGAACTCTTGCCAGCTCCTAAGGATCTTTCTTTCTGCCAGTCCTTATGAGGTCAACGGCCTGTTTCATGGGAAGTGAGAATCCTGTCTTAACGGCCTCAGCATTGAGGAATGTAGGAGACATAACTATTTTTAATTTTTACTTTAAACCTCAGGCCAAAGTCCAAGCCTTTGTGATTTTTTTCTGACTTGAATATTCTCAGTTTTTCTGTGGTGCGAAGAGGTGGAACCTACTTGCCTCTTTGGTGAAGAGTTTTTTTTTTTTATTGAATATAAATATCTTCCATGGTCTTAAGGCTTTAAAAACACCCACCAGCTGTTTGCATTTTATGTTGTGTGTCGGCATTAGTAACTCTGGATGTTGTGTAAGTTGAGCTGGTGTAGTTATTCCGGAGATCTTAGATCAGCTGCTTCCTTCATTTCTTTTATTCCAGTCACTCAGGAGATTTCAACAGGAGAATTTAGGGAGTGATAGGTTAGGAGCTGGGGACATGTTAGGTCATCAAGGTGGAGCTTCACAATGAGATTAACGCTCTCAGGAAAGGGACTTGGAGTACTCACCAGCCCCCTTTCTACTGGATGTAACGAACAAAAACACCTGACTGCTGATCCAGAACATCACTAATGTTCACCACTGTCGCACTTTTGTGTGGTTGGAATGTGAAGCTTGCTGTTTTAAAGCTGCCGTTTCAGCCTGTCTCAGTCCGGCTCGGCTTCTTTTCGGCCAAGATGAATTACATCAGCGGAAGCTCCTCTCCTCTACCTATTGCCCCTCATTTCCTACCCTTACTGATAAGTAGAATGGGAAGTGATGCCCATCACAAGGATGACACCATTTTCTCTTTTTAGCAATAGTAAAAATAGAGTTTAGAGAGCAAATGTAGCCAGCTCTTCATGGGAAAAGGTGGTCTCTTGCTCTCTCCTAAGGTAAGGAGATTGTGTTTAGAGTTTAGACTTCGTCAAGATGACCCTAGTGGTGAGTGGTGGAGCTCACATTTGAGCCCCTTCTTCCTGATTGGTGGTCTCCTGTGACTAATGGTATGGGTCTGAGAGTCTGCAGAAACTTGCTGTGTTGAGACATAACTTAACAAATCCTTTAATCCAGATCAACTATTGCACATTGCTCAAGGGACAATGGCTTCTCCTTTTACCAATCTCGTCCAGTCAGACTTTCTATCTTGGCCTCTTTAAGGTGCCGATGATTTGTTTTCTGGGGGAGGAGGAGGTAGGAAGGCTGACAAGTGGTGCACACAGTCCTAAAATTCATTGTTGGTTCTACTGAACACCCTAAAGACAGGTTTGGTTGAAGCTCATACTGTTCTGTTATTCCGTTTTCATTTTTCTATTTATGTCTTTCTGAACATGAAGGAGAGAGATCTTATTAGGTGGTCTGCTCAGACTTTCTAGCAGGGAGGTAAAAGGAACATGCTGGTTTATTTATCTCTCCACTTCCCTAGACTTGGAGGAGGAGGTGTGCCCATGTATTCACGTGTCTTGAGGGCCAGTATACCTCAACGCATGGCTGTGGTTTGTTGGTGTGTGTTATTTCTGTGTAAGTCTCTGCTCAAGGCAAGACAAAGGTAATTTAATATGGTCCTCATCACAGTCCTGATAGGAGATATAATTCTCCCCACTCTATGGCTTAAGAACCATCAGTTCATGGAGGTTAAGTGGCAGAGTTGTAATGTAAGCACTGGGGCCTGATACCCAAGCCTGGTACTCCATCCACATCTAGTATATTTATCTACAGAGAGTGCGATGACATAAAATTCATCTGGGAAAAACCCTGCGCACTGAAGACTCAATTATAAAGGATAAGCCTTGAGAAAGCTGAAGTGCCTGGCTTCTGGGAGGAAAGAGACAGTTTTATGATTGCCTGATTAGATGTAACCACGATTTTGAGCTCACAGATGAAGCATATGTCCTTCATAGAGGTGGATGGTTATGAGAACTAAGTGGCACAGACATGGTCTGAGAGTCTAAGGATATGGGTTATAGCTTCCGCTCAATCCCTAGTGAAAACACGGCATGCCCACTTGGAGTTTGTACAACAGCATTTCCTCACATCACTGTCCCTCAGCTCTCATGAGTAGACATCACTTTTGTGTACACAGGCACATAGTGTCCCCTTTCCAAGGGCATGCACTGGGGAGGTACCAAAGCCATGATTTAACCTCATCTCTCTCTCTCTCTCTCTCTCTCTCTCTCTCTCTCTCTCTCTCTCTCTCTCTCTCTCTCTCTCCCTCTCTCCCTCCCTCCCTCCCTCCCTCCCTCCTTACTTTCTTTCTTGAGACAGGGTCTCATTAAGTCACCCTGGCTGCCTTGGAACTTGCTAGGTAGACAAGGCTGGCCCAATCACAGAGCTATGTCTGTCTCTGACTGCCAAGTGCTGGGATTAAAAGCATCTGCCACCATGCCCAGCTTAACCTTCGGTCTTTAAACTTTCCTTACCATTCCCCTCCCACAATGAAAGTTGCCCCTGCCTTGGGAATTTGCATACAAATGTTTTCCCTCATGGTAAACTTGCTCTAAAACTTGGTGTCCAGGAAATAACCTCTCATGCTTATTCACTTTTTCCAGTCTTATTCTGTATCATTCACAAGCACTGTCCCACGAATGTTGAAACAGGAGTGTATGTTAGTGGTCTAACTACTGCAATCCCAACAGCCATTTGTTTCCCCAGGTACAGCAGTTTCCTTTTGGATTCTGTTCCCTTAAGCCCAAATATTGGGCCAAGCCAATGCTCAGAGTATTCTCACAGTCATCAGGAAGGAAATAAATATTGGCTGACTCACCAATTAAACAGATCTAAGGAATACTTACTATGCCCTTTACTACCTGGGATGGAGTAGATATAGGGCTGATTAAGAAATGCTTCCTCAACACATGAACTATGAACCAATAGCTGAGGAGCCCCCAACTGGATCAGGCCCCCTGGATAAGTGAGACAGTTGATTAGCTTGATCTGTTTGGGAGGCATCCAGGCAGTGGGACCAGGACCTGTCCTCAGTGCATGAGATGGCTGTTAGGAACCTGAGGCTTATGCAGGGACACTTGGCTCAGCCTGGGAGGAGGGGACTGGACTTGCCTGGACTGAATCTACCAGGTTGAACTCAATCCCCAGGGGAGTCTTTGCTCTGGAGGAGATGGGAATGGGGGTGAGCTGGGGGGAAGGTGGGGAGGGGGGTGGGAGGGGGAAGGACAAGGGAATCCATGGCTGATATGTGAAATTAAATTAAATTATAAAATAAAATAAAAAAGAAATGCTTCCTCAAAAAAAAGAAAAGAAAAGAAAAAAGGAAAAAAAGAAAAAAGAATTGCTTCCTCTCCTTCAAGGAACTTACCACTTGACTGGTTCCCACTTTCTCTGTCTGGGACAGATCTAGTGAGATGGAGAAGACTTACTGGGTCTGGCCTGGTGCGATGGTGCTGCAGTTGGCATTCTTATGACATGGGTTGTTTGATTCACAGACGTTGGTCATACTGCACCCCACTCCTGGTACAAAATCACGGTAATGTTCTTTACACTCGCAGTGAGACTTTAAGAGATTGAGAGAGAAAAAACAAAATGAAACAAACAAACAAAAAGAGATGGAGAGAGGAAACCAAACTGGACTCCAGTTAGTCTCATTAGCTGCTACTCTTTAATCTATATGCATATTCTCCCACAGACGATAACAGTAAACAGGACTGAGTGTGTGCTTACACAAAACACTTGTCAAAATTTCCAGAAATAGAAATCATGGTTGTATGTCCTTCCTGTTAGAAAGCTCATACCCCTTGTTTGTAAAGTTTGGATTTTTAGTTTTATTGTTTTCTGAACCTTAACCCCACACATGAATCCCTTTAGACAGCTTATAGGTCAATAGAAGTTGTCATTCAGATGGGAGGTACCATTCCTTTAGAATACTGGTTTTCAGTGGAGGAGGAGACCTGGACAATGTCTTGAGAAACTTTTCACTGTTACAAGAAGAGAATGGAAATACTAGAGATCAAGGTGCTGTAAACATCTTACCGAACAAAGAATGATGCAATTCAAAATATGCACAACACTGAGATTAAAAATCCTGAGGTGATGCAATATGTTGCTTCTACATGAAAAACAGAGGCTCCCTAAGTCCTCAAAGCCTGCCTTGGGGCCCACTTTTAAAGGGACAAAGTCTTATCTTAGGTCTCATTTCCAAGCTCTGACATTCATGGCATAACATGGGTTTTCCCACAGCAGCCTGCATATTGAGAAAGAGAGCCTTGAGTCCCTTCAGCTTTTTTTTTTTTAATGCAAACCTGGCTCAGAAATTGGTATGGAGAATGCTGCATGATACACCTACTCCTCAGAGGGGCGATAGAGCAGATTCTCTGCAGAATTCGAGAACATTCCCACCAGGGCCACACTGAGCCTTTTCTTCATCCTGTGTAACAATTCTCCACATGGACATGACGGGTAGTCAAGGCCACAATTAACATCTACTAAGGACTTGATGGACCAGTCTAAGTACTTGATGGAGAAGTCTAAGTACTTGATGGCTCAGTCTAAGTACTTGATGGACAAGTCTAAGTACTTGATGGACAAGTCTAAGTACTTGATGGACCAGTCTAAGTACTTGATGGACAAGTCTAAGTACTTGATGGACAAGTCTAAGTACTTGATGGACCAGTCTAAGTACTTGATGGAGAAGTCTAAGTACTTGATGGATCAGTCTAAGTACTTGATGGACAAGTCTAAGTACTTGATGGACCAGTCTAAGTACTTGATGGACAAGTCTAAGTACTTGATGGACAAGTCTAAGTACTTGACGGACCAGTCTAAGTACTTGATAAACAAGTCTAAGTACTTGATGGACCAGTCTAAGTACTTGATGGACAAGTCTAAGGTACTTGATGGACCGGTCTAAGTACTTGATGGACAAGTCTAAGTACTTGATGGACAAGTCTAAGTACTTGATGGACCAGTCTAAGTACTTGATGGACAAGCCTAAGTACTTGATGGACAAGTCTAAGTACTTGATGGACAAGTCTAAGTACTAGATGGACCAGTCTAAGTACTTGATGGACAAGTCTAAGTACTTGATGGACCAGTCTAAGTACTTGATGGACAAGTCTTACAGGGGACAGGGCTCTTTCGACTGTTCTCCTCAGTAAAGTTCTCCAGGCCAGGGCAATTTTTTTAATCACTGAAGGTCATAATGTAATTCAGAGGGATGGTGTCTTGCCCACGATATCCTCAGTCCCTACAACCTGTCAGTGTTGCTGGCTTTTGCTAAGTTTCCATCCTTTTGGGCTCTCAGGATCTCCCTTAATCCAAAATGACATTACTAGATCAGAGAACTGAAGGTGGATGTTGACTGCATTCATGTGACTTTGGTCAAACTAATCCAGTCTAATTTTGAATTCTGTCTGTATTTTGTCAGTCTCCACATGGGATGAGGTTTGGAGAGAACACGGGGCGGCTAAGTCTTGACTTGGGGTGGGGGCTGGGAATGTGGAGTTTGGGGGATAGATAGCTTAGGGAAGCCCTGTGATCAGGCCCTGAATGCAATGAGGACTGCCTAGAGAGGAACACCAAACTGAGCATGGGGGACCAGAACAGGAAGGTGCCCAGTGTCTGGGTTACTAGAGCTCCTGTCCCGCTTTCTGGACACATCAGTTCCATGTGTTTTTAGCTCACCTGTCCAGGCCCATCGTATCTGCACACTGTAGACTTTGTAGGGCAGTTTCCAAAGTTTGTTTGGCAAGGGTCTACTGGAAGACACACTTGACCATCCCCGACGTAGCCTTTTTGGCATGAGCAACTGTGCCGATTTGGTCCCAGGTAGGAACAACTCGCGTGAGGGTGACAGATGTTTTTTAAACACGGGTTGATGGCTTGAGAGACAGTGAGACAATGAGAGATGGTTAGCACTCTCAGAGATGGAGGCGAGAGAAACGCCATGCCAGGGAACTGTGGCTCAAATGAACCGCAGGCACAAAGGCAGTTGGGGAGTAGTGTTCAGGAGGAAATAGATCCTTCCATCCCATTTGACCACCCTGTCCTACCAAACAGATTCACGCAGGAACATCAGGAATCGTAATTGTGAATACTGTGTTGACGTGGTCTCTTCACGTGCTTGACTACAGAAGGGGAATCTGCCATGCTTTGAAGACCCCCAAGCTTTCGGCTGGAGCTTTGTGTATTTCTCACGGAACTACCCAGAAACACAAACAGGGTGGGTTCCTACTCACGTTTGCAGTGTTGGCCATCGCCTTCGTAACCGGGAAGGCATTTGCATTTGAGTTGGGTTTCATCTTTGCTGGAAGGTGAGCATCTGGAGTTTTCTGGGCAGAGCAAGGCGGCACACTCAGGGATGGCTACACAGGAAGACGATGATGGAGGGACTCCCCTTAGCAGGATAATTGTGATTGTTTGGAGACAAGACCTCTTGTAACTTAGGCTGGCTTCAAACTTGTTAAGTAGTCATGGTCCTTGGCAACAGGGTCTCTCACTGGAGCTGAGATAGGCTTGTAGCCAGTAAGCCCCAACTATCCCCCTGTCTTTGGGTCTTACGGTGCTGGAGTTCTGTGTGTGCAAGCCACACCCAGCTCTGGTGTTTAAACTCAGGTCCTCATGCTTCCACAGCAAGTTCTCTAATCCACAGAGTCGCCACCCCAGCTCTGGGACTTACTTTTAACCACAACAACCACTAAACAGGTGGCTGGACAAGGATACCATGTCATGGAAAAAATGTTGAGTGATCTGTGGAATTATGAACTAACCCAGGCTAGAAGGTCTTATGGCATGGGTGAGGTGCATATTTCCACTCTCTGTGTTTCTCTCATCAATTTAAATGATCCAAAAGTAGCTCATGGCTTTGGTGTGGTGCCCTGGTATATGGCTTGAGAATCATAATGTTTATTTCATAGAAGTTGGCATTAACTTAACTAGTTTAGGATGTACCTAAATTTATTCATCCAAGTTCAACACTCAGGTTATTTCCAGCTTATTTTTTCTTACAGATGCTAAGCCCTGGATTTATTGGTTCATGTGTTTTTACCTACCCATTCCCAGCCCTCCCCCTTTTCAGGGTAAATTCCTACAAGTAGGGCCTCAGCACTCCCCCCTTCGCTGGTAGGAATCCACACCTTCACCGCCATCCCTCTTCCCCATAGATGGTCATAATCCATCTGCAAACTGAGGAATGGAATGGGCAAGAAATCAAAACTGAACAAAATCACCCTCCAGAGTTGTCACCTGACTTCAGTCTGGCGTCATGTGTGTTAGCGCAGTTTCTTGTGGGTTTCTCGCCCTGTGGTTATTGCTGCTTCTCATGTCTGATTCCGAGCACTAGCTGTTCCTAGGTCTATTTTTAAAACTCAGTCTTCACATTAATAAAAGTGTACCTGCCAGGAGGATTACAAATATTTTTTTTTTGTCCCAGTCTCTTGTTTATCTTTTGATTCGACAAAAATTATTTTTCACTCGGAAGCGAGTTTGACAGTGTTCTTCCTTGGGAAGCTTTCTGGACTGGGTCCCTGTCTTGCTGAGAAGGCATCTGTTTGTAGGTCCACTGGGCAGTGATGGGTGGGGGTTGGAAGGGGGCTGGTTGAGGTCACAGAGGTCATCCCGCCCACCTGGGGCTCCTGTGAATGGACAGTTTGCAGGACAGTCTCCTCTGCCGAGGAGACAGGGGCTGGTTCATGGACTTGCCACTCCCACAGTACATACATACACACCTCAGGGGCTTTCAAGAAAAGGAGTTTGTCCTCTGAGGAATTCCAAACTTTTCTAACCTTTTTTATTCTATAGGAGACTAAAATCCAGAAGATAAGTTGACTGAGCCTAGTGTCACAGGCTAAATATGAACCAAGATGTTGTTTTTTAAAAATATCTCAGTTTCCAGTTCACCTGGTGGAAACTGCTTTGTCAAGGCTGAGCTGGGACTGTGTGAAAGGAAGCGTCTCCTTTCTAGAGAGAATTAAGTCTTACCAGTAGAGGGCGCTGGCAGGGCAGTGTAACAGGCGGGAGCCGCTCTGGGATGCAGGACAATGAGCTCAGCTTGTTGCTGCTGCTACACAGGCCTCAGTGGGATGTCTGCCCAGGCTGTGCACCCAGAGCGCACTGTGCCTCCATAGTGCTGCATCCTGGGCCTGGACCCAGTGCTCACTTCCTACAGCCCTTCCCACAGAGACACTGAACACTCTAGGTTAACCTGTCACCTGCATCCTGGCTTACCAGCCTCACTCACCAGGTCCCCAGAGGGCTGCTCAGGACTGCCACGTGACTGTGGTCCAATGGTAGCCTGGGGGAAACCATCAATTTCTTGACTTTCCAGTGGGCTGCCATCATGACCATGTCTAACAAGGCGTGGGGACGGCCACCTCCTTCCAGGTATGCCCTTCCTGAGTACTCCATGTTCCCAGAGTTCTCTGCGGTTTCCATCCACTCTTCTACAGTGTCCTCATCTTCTACCGGCCCCCTTTGTCTAACTCACCCCTGCTCTTCATCTTCAACCTGGACCTGGTGTCATAGACTGTTGAAATGATTTCCCACGGGCCCCAATGCTTTCAGTCCCACTTCTGTTTGCCATTTCTGTACCCTTGGGTAAGTCACATGGCTTTGGAGACTCTTCTGTTGTCTGTGGTTGTTGATGTTTCTGTAACTCGGAGCATTCTTTGTCTCCGTTATGGACTAGCTTACTGCGATGTCCCCTCTTGGTCTCCCAGCCTGAATCCTTCCCTCTGCGCCCCCTCCCTTCACGCTGCCTCCTGCTCAGCCTTCCTACAGCACAGCTCTGGCAACGCCACCCACTGCTCTACCCACCTCCCCCCTTTCTTAACTCTTTAGCTCATTTTACCGTGTTTGCTTAATTTTTGGCCTCCTCTTACAAAACGTTTGACAACCCATCACTCCCCTTCCGCCCAGGTGGAGCCCCAGTAACAAATGGAGAAGAGAAACATATCCCTGCATCTCTTTGGTCTGGTGTAGCCGGGAGGAACCAGAGTCACTTACGCTTGTCACACCTGGGGCCTCTGTATGCAGAGAAGCACTCGCAGGTCCCGTCACCATTGAGTCCGCTGTTGCACACACCGTGGGTACAGTTGCACACTGGAGGCAGACAATGGGGGAGGGGTCATTATCTCATAGAGATTGCGCCTAAAGACCCTGGAAGGGTCACAGTCTCAGACAGCCCTTCTGAGACTCTCTGCACAATGAGGTGGGGGAGACTCCCAGAGAGATTAGCTTGAATCTTGGCTTCATGTTTCTTTTATTCGAGTTGGGATTTTCAGTGTCTAAGGTGGACAATGGTGCCTATGTCTGGCACATCATGAGCACTGGGGTTCTCTTCCCTACTGAGCTGTTTGCTTCACCTTTGGATAGCCTGGCGGCAGGACTGACTTAGTGTCTTCCTATGAGGAGAAGAACTCCCCCGACTCTGTCCCTGTTGGTGGCTGATGTCTCTGTGAGCAAATCTTACTTCTTGAATGACGAGGGCAGTGCAAAGATCAGAAAAGAAAAGGAACCCGCTAGGGCCCAGAATGACTCTATCCTGTTTTCTGCTCGAAACAGATGGCATCTCAGCCTAGTGACGGGTCATGGACAGCAAATGAAGGGCCTTCGGTATGAGTGGTCAATGCTTCTGCACCCAGCTGGTGGCTCATCTGTTACGGTTTACTCTCAAGCCAGCCCCCAGCATGCTGAAGCCAAGACTCCCACAAAGCATGCTCTATGAGGTTTCTGTTGCCACTGTGACAAGCCATCCTAAAGAGGAACCTGAAACAGTCCAGGTCCATTCGGCAGTTCTGGAGGACAGAAGTACAAACCTCGCATCAGATCAAAATCAAAGCTGCAGAAAGGTTGCGTTTCCTCTGGAATCTCTTCTATCACCTTTTCAGATTCTAGGAAGATCCCATGTTTCCAGGCTCATGACCCCTCTCTCCACTTTCAGATGAACTACCGAGTCCTTCTCACACTGATGTCTCTATGGTTACCTCCTCAGCCCCCCCCCCGTAACCACACTGCCCCCCCCCGTAACCACACTGCCCCCCCCCCCCCCGGCCGGGCAATCAGAGCAATCTCTTTATACCGAACCGACTAGTTAGCAGCCCTGATCCCACCACAACCTTAACTACCCTCTGTCATGTAACCTAATATGCTCACGGCTTCCAGGGTTAGGACATGGCTCTTTGTGGGGTAGGGGGCATTGTTCTGCCTATGGGACACTCTTTTCATGCTGTGAGTACATTTCATATAAGCTCAAATGAGTCGCAATTACAAAGAGGTACTTTCTCAACAACAACAACAACGACAAAATATTAGAAACTCATGGGTTACTAAGTTTAAAGTTTTCTAAACACCTGAAATTGCACCAAACCCTTAGTATTCTTTGTCTGCCTCTCCTTCCTTGACATCCTGCTCACTGTTGTACTGGTTCTCGTCCAGGTCCTTTCCAAGCTTCATCTGGACTGCTGCAGTGGCGTTGTATTGCACTGTCTCCAGTTTGTGCCAACCCATCCATTGTTGTGGTTTACACACTTGATTTCTAAGTGTCCAGGATGAATCCACTTTGTTCCCTTCCATTTTCTTGATTAGCTAGCAAACGGCCATGCTCAGAATACTGTGCTACACCAGTCTCCGTCCTCAAAGGGTCCACAGTGCAATGGCAGAAGGAAACAACCAATCACAGCACAGTGTGACACACACTCCCACCCAACACACCAATGGGAGTTGGCTAGAAAGAGGTGGGATGGGGGCAGGCTCTGTGAAGACCACACTAGGGGGAAGTAGCAGGTGCATCCTGCACCCATGCACCCTGTGTGTCCTGCACCCACTCACCCTGTGTGTCCTGCACCCATGCACCCTGTGTGTCCTGCACCCGTGCACCCTGTGTGTCCTGCACCCATGCACCCTGTGTGTCCTGCACCCATGCGCCCTGTGTGTCCTGCACCCACGCGCCCTGTGTGTCCTGCACCCATGCACCCTGTGTTCTGCACCCATGCACCTATGTGTCCTGCACCCATGCACCCTGTGTGTCCTGCACCCATGCACCCTGTGTGTCCTGTACCCATGCACCCTGTGTGTCCTGTACCCATGCACCCTGTGTGTCCTGTACCCATGCACTCTGTGTGTCCTGCACCCGTACACCCTGTGTGTCCTGCACCCATGCACCCTGTGTGCCCTGCACCTATAAATCCTGTGTGTCCTGCATTCATGAACCCTGTGTGTCCTGCACCCACGCACACTGTGTGTCCTGCATCCACGCACCCTGTGTGTCCTGCACCCATGCACCCTGTGTGTCCTGCACCCTGTGCGTTGGCTTCTGTTACATCCCTTTAGTGGGACAGCCCACTTCTGTAGTGCCATCTCCGGAGTCCCCAAACAGATGTTTTGCTCCTTTGGGCTCCGGTTCCTCCCTGTGTCCCATCATCTTCCGGCACTGTCTCTGCACTGGGTGACTGGCAGGCACAGGCAGCCTCCGAAGCTTGTGACACTGCACTGCGGGCCTGTCAGTCACTGCCAGGAAACTGTCCTTGGGAAGGAGAGGTGAGGAGCGGAGGGCTTCCCAGGTGCTCTCCTAAAGCCCTCGATGCATTGCGAACTGGTCTCAGCAAATCTCTAGACAGTGGTTCTCAACCTTCCTAAGGCTGCAGCCCTTTAAGACACGCCGTGGTGACCCCCCCATAAAATCATTTTCGTTGCTACTTTATAACTGCAATTTTGCTACTGTTTGGAATCGTAACTTAAATATCTGTGCTTTCTGATGGTCTTTCGATAGTCTTAGGCGACCCCCGTGAAAGGGTTGTTCTACCCTAAAATGGTCGCAACCCACAGGTTGAGAAGCACTGGTATAGAGACATGTGAAACTTGGGTGGTGTGACTTTCAAAGTAGCCCCAAGCTTGGCCATTTCAGTCAAAGGGCCGTCCCCACAGTATCCTGCATAGGCCATGCGCAGCACATCATTATTACTGAGACTTTCAGCTCCCTGGGAGCAGTTCATTGCCCGTCTTGTGTCTGATGCATGGTGCATGCTCCCCATGGCTAGAACAGTATGGTACTGGGGGGTCAGGGTCAGGAGTCAGACACCAGGGTCAAAACCTCTGCCCCCTAATAGTCACATGACCTTCTGTCACCTCCCTGCTCCTTTACCCAGTAAGTGACGTTAGCTCCAAGCGGTGTACCGAGGACTGGAGGAGATCGTGGGTGGGAAAACTCTTTCTACACTGCCAGGCACACAGGAAGGGCTGATTTAGGGTTTACATAGAGAAAGTGGGTTCTGTATTAGGCTCCTGACAAGAACAAGGCACTGAGGAACTCTGGTGCTGGCAGCAGAGTTGAAAGTCACCGGCTGACGTAGCTCTGAATCATCTCCCACCAATAGACAGCCTGGTAAGGGAGCGTCCTGGCAGCGGGGGGGAAATGTCAGCATTAAAAATAGATGGTGCCCAGTAGAGCTGCCCCACTTTCGGGCAGGAGCGCCACCTCCCGGGACCAACACTCCAGTGGGTGAGACAACACCGCACCCAGTGGGTGCCTGGATGAAAGAGTTCCTTGGGCCTTGTTCTTGAGGAATGACCAGCTGCCACGATTTACTCCTTCTGCCTCCCACTTTACATGTGCCTCCGTGGACACAGGAAGAGTCTGGCTGCGTTGTCGCCCCCAGGGGATACATAACAACCCTGTTTCCTGGCACAAAGTCACACGGCAATTTGAGGTTAGTTCGAGACTCAGACCAGTCTGAATTCACTGGCTGCTCTTGTATCTGTGATGTATGATGTTCTGTCCACTATGAGGCTCACTGGCCACATTTGGCTATTTCTATTTAAATTTGGTAGTACGTCCTAAAATTCAAAATTGTTCCTCGGTTGTTTTAGCTCCATTTCAGGAGCTCAGGGGCCACATGTGGCCTGTGGCTCCTAGGCTGGACAGTGTACCTGTGGAAAATATCTCAGGAAGTTCTATTGAAACCTACAACTTGGAAAGCTTTCCCCTAGATAGGCTTAATTCTCTTAATACTTTAGATGGCTCAGCAGGTTAAGGCGCTTGATGCCAAGCCTGATGGCCGGAGTTCAAATCCCCAGAACTCACGTGGTAAAAGGAAAGAACTGTGGCCTGTAGTTTGTCCTCTGACCTGCACACATGTACCGTGGCATGCACACACATGAACACACACACTTAATTTTTAAAATGTAATAAAAATAAATAACTCGAATACATTCTCATTTTTTAAGATCAGTTAGGGACCAAACCATTATCATCCTTTTGGTCCTTGCTTTCTGGGTGGCACAAACATGCGGCATATTCTCTTTCTCTGGGAAATGTTTGGAATTTCTGTCATGTTTGTGTTTAATCAGCAATCAATGTCCGGTGTCTCGGAGCTCACATGGCTCATCTTTATCCTAACTTTTCATCCCCAAACAACCGCTCAGCTTCCTGGGGTGCTAACTGCTCACTTCCTCATTTCCCACCTCAGTATTTATTTAGTTTATATAATTTAAATTCTACTTGATTGTGGTAGGGAAGGAGCCACATAGAAGGAGATTTGGACATGTCATTTCTAATCAGTTGGTTATATTTTAGTTGCTAGCCTTTAAAGCAATGTAAATGCTAAAAACACACAGAATATTAAGACATGGTTTCAGTTTGCTTTTGCCAGTACCCCTATCAGATACTCTTTGCGGAGCCAGGAGTGAAGAAACACTTAAGATTAGGAGGAGCTAGATAACACCACCAATAATAATAGTGACACCAGGCGGTGGTGGCCCATGCCTTTAATCCTAGCACTTGGGAGGCAGAGGCAGGCAGATCTCTGTGAGTTCGAGGCCAGCCTGGTCTACAAAGCGAGTTCCAGGACAGGCTCCAAAGCTACACAAAGAAACGCTGTCTTGAAAAACCAAAATAATAATAATAATAAGTGGTATTATTTATTTCTGTAGGTAAGAAACTCACTCAGAGAACACGTTCTAGACATTTATCCAGTTGCTGAGTTGGTAGCCCTGGAGCCAAAGCTCCACCAGTCGCTAATCTGTGGCTCTAACCTTTCATCTGTTACCTCTTGGAATTGTGCTCTGGGTCAGGATAGTATTCCTGGCGTCATTCACACATTTGTTCACCCACTTATCTGTTCATTTGGCTCACAACAGCTGTATTTCCCATGCAGTCAACATTACAGAAGCTACTGGAGAGAAAAGTACAACAGAGTCTTGCCTTCAACAGGCTCATGGATTAGAATGAGGAAGCCTTCCCTCTGCTGCAGATGAAATGTATTATGAAACATGCCAAAGAACTTATGGGGCTGAAGGTATATATGTGTTTATAGATTTTCTTGCAAAAAAGCTTTTGTTAGATGTACCATATAAGCCAGCTAGGCCACTCCTGGGTACATTCCCAAAGGACTCCATATCCTAGCACAGAGACACTGCACATCTGTGTTTATTGCAGCTCTATTCTCCTAGCAAGGAGGTGGAGCCAGCCTAGCTGTCCATCAACACATGAGTGCATAAGGGAAATGTGGTGCATATGCACTTTCTGTCTCCCAAACTGTGAGCTGCATCAACCTTCTCTCTCCACTAAAGCTCCAGTTTCATGTTCTTTGTTATAGCAATGGAAAGCTAAGACACTTAGTATCTTAAAACAACACAAATCCATACATTTCTAGAGACCAGAAATCTAAAACCACTGTTAAAAACTGAAGTAACCATCTCTGGGGACTAACCCTCACAACGCATTAAGTGAACATGAATCAGACTTACCTGCTGAACAATTGGGCCCGAAAACATTGTCAGCAGCACAGGTTTCACAGGCTGTTCCACTAAAGCCCGCCTGCAAAACACAGGTGGATGACATCAGCCCTGAGGGTATCCTGAGGCACTCCTATGTTATCCAGAAAGCCCCTGGACACCCTGTTGATGGTCTGGCCAGCATTTGCTTCTTTCCCCTGGGCCTTTCTTCCTTCAGGTCACTTGAAGTCTTTGTGTATGAATCTCTGTTTTTGTTTTAGTGTTTTTTTTAAATTTTCTTTTGCTAAAGGTCTAAAGCCCTAGAGAAGAAAGCCGTCAGCCCAACCATATCAGTAGACAGTAAATGTTGACAGTCCCCCTCACCGTCTTACCCAAGGGTGAAAAGAAAACACTTCGAGGTCTGTTCTGAAGGGAGCTGAACTCAACCCCCTTGAGAAGGATTTTTGTTTAATTCTCCCACACTTTGAAAGTCACAAGAGTTACTTTTGTTAGATAAAGAAATTCTTCAATGGCCAAATGCCCATGGTTGGCCCAGGGTAGTCTAGTAGCAGGGGAGACTACTAACAGTAGCAAGAAGTGACAACTTTATACCCTTGTAGGGATTCATAATGTAGCTTTGCATATGTGGTCTCATTTTATGTCTTCCAAGAGGGTTATTCCATAGATCTTTCCTCGGCTTTTAAAGGTGGATAGAAAGATGAGAGGTCATTTTATTGCACAACACAAATTCAATTTATTAATGCTGTTAGTCTTAGAGACTTCTCTTAGTGTGGGGGCTGTAATTAAGGCAGAGGAACAGGTAGAAAGGGAGGAAGAGGGAGGCAGCATTTCAGGGGTGGAGCAGTTCTCTGAACTTACTCGGCAGGAGCAGCTTCCAGTTCCTCCCATGCCGTCATCACAAATGCCTCTGCCACTGCACGGTGACTCTGCTCCTCCTGGGCATTCTGGAATAAGCAAACAGACTAGATTTATTCATTCATTCTAGACTGAGCAAATAAATGCATGCTGCAAAGATGCAGTCAGCACCTACAGTGTGCCACTTAGTGTGTTAGTTGCCAGGGACAAAAAAACCAAACCAAACCAAAAAGCAAAAACAAACAACAACAACAACAAAACAGAAAACAATTGAAGATTCTGTTGGTCTGATCTTAAGCTGGAGACCAGCCAGGGCTACACAGTGAGTTCAAGGCCATCATGAATCACATAGAAAGACCCTGTCTTGAAAAGCTAAGGGCTGAAGGAGTAGCTTTTCGGTAGAGCTGTTGCAGAGGTGAGGGGACTTCAGGGACAGAGATTTGGGCTCTGGAGCAGCAGTGATGGGCTGATGAGGTGCAGTGAGTTGGCTTGAGCCATTCCATGATGTACTTATGAAAGAGAGCAAAGGAAATCGGATTTCACCCAGGGCTGGTTGCAAACGAGAATGCATTTTAAACTCTTGCTGACTGGAGCTATGATCAACTTTCACTAAAGGGTTTTCCAATCAGTCACCAACACTCTACAAAACATTACAATGCACACCGAGGCTGAGGGACACTTATCAAAGAAGCTAGTTAGGGCAACACCTCATCAGACAGAATTTAAAATGGTGTTAAGTGGCAGAAGTTAAGGTATGACTGCCCCAAGGATCCTCTACACTTGATCTACATTGTGTGTGTGTGTGTGTGTGTGTGTGTGTGTGTGTGTGTGTGTGCCTGCCTGCTGTGTAGACTAATGGGTCTAATGGAAACTATGGAGGTGCAGCGCCTCGATAGTCCCCTCCTAGGGTCTGAGAAGAATCTACAATCAGCTGATAATTAATCTTTGATGATAGGAAATGAATCTATGTACACGAAACTCCTTAGTCCATACACTTTGTTCTTCTGAGTCAGTTCTCTCTGTACACAGCTTCTATTCTGCTCTCATGCCTAGCTCCTTTCTGGCTTGATTTCTCTCTACCTTTGTCTGCTGTTCCCTCTATGTTCTATCTTAATTCTTTCATCTTAGCTTTGCCCCATCTTGGTCTTTCTCATTTTGTTCTTACCCATTTGGCTCTTCCTCATCTTCCATCTTGTCCTCAAGTTCTCTCCTCTAAATCCTCCTCTAAGTCTCCTTATCCCTCTCAGTTCTCTCCAAGTCTCTGAGGTATTCAGTTATAAACCCCAAGCAATAGCAGTCCTCTGGCAAAGCAAGGTCACCAGGCTTGAATTCTTACAGGGTCATAGAGGCAGATAAGAGTTTTCCTCAGGCAGTGACCCTCAGGCTTTCTTTTACAATTCAAAAAGGGAGTGGTAAAGGAGGAGGTCAACTGAGAGCTAATATCGGTTAGTATATCAAAAAGGGAATTTGTGTTCTCTATCTACATTCCTAGAAGTGGTTAGGTAAAAATGTTAGGAGTCTATAATGTTAGTAAGGCTGTATAAGAATGGAAGGTCTCAGCTTAAACTGCACAAGAAATAAAGCTATCTGCCTGACCTAGGAGACAGGCGTTGTTTCCATAAGAGTATTACTTTAGTTCAGGAGAGCATTTGGCCTTGGATGTTTGATAGATATTTTAGATAAATACACAGTTAGGAGTTCTTGGAAGTATACATAGTATACAAGAAAATCACTGTAGGAACCAGCTAATATATATACAAAAGCTAAAATATCACCAAGACTTAAGCCATGGCTTGACCTTCGGAAAGGTCCTTAACCTTCCCAAGTAGCAGCCTTTGTCATAGTAGCTGGATTCCATTCATTTTCCTGTGGCTTGCAGCATGGGTCTAATGTCAACTTGGGTGAGTTATCACCATTTGTCCTCAGAAGGGACTGCTAGGTATGTCTGGTTAGGACCCTGGTTTATTCTTCCAAGAGGGTTGCTCCAAAAGCTGGGACTGGCCCCAGGCTTCCACTCTCTCTGTGATCTCTTTTTCCCATGTGAGTTCCTGCCACTCTGCAACACAGCTAAGATGATGGCCTTCATCAGAGCTGAGCACCTGCCAGTCTGTGCCTCAGCTCCAGATCTGTCAGCTAAATAAGCTTCTCTTTTTTATACAGTCAGGCTGCCTCAGGTGATCTGTTATAGTAACAAAACCAGATGGCCACATAGGGGCAGGACATGAATATTCAGACCACAAAAACAGTTCTTAGATAAAGTGACATCTAAACACAGAGAAAGGCTGTTCTCTGCAAGACACCAGTGGCTCTCCTGGTAAGCTGGTCCTTTAACAGATGGTTGGCAATTTACAAGTACTGTGGAGGAAAGATGAGTTGTCCAAAGTGAAGTTGATATTTCCTCTGGCTCCTCCTATTCAAAATATAAGTGGCTGACATGTTTGTGTTTTTTGTTGTTTTTTTTTCCAAGACAGGGTTTCACTGTGTAGCTCTGGCTATTGTGGAATTCACTGTTTAGACCAGGCTGGATGAAGGGGCTCTAGCAGATCTGAACATGGCAAACACAGGCCAGAGCATGGCAGACACAGGCTGGGCTCTGGCAAATACAGGCCGGAGCTCAGTAAACATTGCACACAGGTTTTGCCCTTTTTACCCTTTCCTCTTGCTAAAACCATTATATTTCTAAAACAAGCCCCAAGGTCTGTCCCCTTATTTCACCTCTGACTCATTCCTGAGACAAAACACCAAGGTCCAACAATCAAAATTCATTATTTGGCTAATATAGCCAATCAGGATTTACCAACTCACCCTAGACAGACCCCACCCCTCCCCTAAAAACCCTCCTGCAGAGACACCCTCTCTTGCTTCTCTTGCTTGATTGCTTGCTGCTGCTACATTTGCACATTGCCTTCCCCCAATTCCACTTGCCCCTCCAGGGTAACTAATCTCCTCTGTGCTGAGAATTTGGTGTTTGAGGATGTCCTATATTGATTCAGGTTGAGGGTGTGTGCCCTCCCTTATACTGGCCTTGGACATACAGAGCCTGTCTCTGTCTCCCAAGTGCTGGGATTGAAGGTGTGCATATTTTAAATCTAGATTTTCTACAATAGGAGCAAAGCCAGTCCCCAAAGGCCTGAAGATGCTCTAGGGGTCTATTGCCCGGCATGTTACTGTGATGGACCCTCACCAAGCAACCAGACAGGCCAGGACCACAACACAGGTGATAGAAACGTTTGCAGAGTGAGGGGAGAAGAAGCCGTCTGATTCATGGCTGTACTGACGATCGCTTTTGAAATGAGATGCTGATATGAAAACATCCAGAATGGAACTCATTTTGGTACCACTAATGTTGCCTCTATCCAAGGAAGGGAGGGAGGGAGGAGGAAGGGAGGGAGACAGAGAGAGAGAGAGAGGGAGAGAGAGAGAGAGAGAGAGAGAGAGAGAGAGAGAGAGAGAGAGAGAGGGGAAGACAGACAGACAGACTACAGACTTGGTCTGGGCTGTTAAGCAACTAGCGATGTGATGTAAAGGATTGTTAGAAAGACCCGGGCCTGGCGACTGGAATTTTCTGAATTTGAATCCCAGCTTGGACTTTGCTGTCCGTGCCACTCAGCACAGCTCATGTCTGGCCCTGAGGTTCAGGTCCGTGCTGTCCCCTTGGCAGGGTGTTCTAGGGCCGGAAAGCTAGGTGATAGTAAAGGCAAATTGCTACAGCTCTGAGTGGAGATTCTGGTAGTTTCTCTCTTTAGGATTGGCATGATAACAGTCAACGACACTCAGGGGGAAAAATTGAGGAAAAAAAATGGGTGAGGGGGGCGCAGACCTGTCTCTGTCAGGAAGAGAGGGCTGGGCCTCAGCCGGCGGAGGATGCTGCTCTCTCTACAAGTCGGCTGAGGACTGGTTGTAAGAAGCCCAGCACCCACAGCTCCCCCTACTGGATATTTTCAGAATTTATGCCAAATAGCCTAATTTTGAGAGGACAGATTGGTTTCCATCAGCCCCAACAGACAGGGAGGCCAGGTCATAAACGGAGGCCTTGCTAAAACTTTTAACCTTTCGTGAGTTCCAGGAAAGGCGCAAAGCTACACAGAGAAACCCTGTCTCGAAAAACCAAAAAAAACCCTTTTAACCTTTGCCTGAAGAAGACTAGCTGAAGGTAAAGATGGAGGGAGAGAGGGACAGAGATTTTTAAGCTGGGACCAGGAAAGCCCTTGGGGCATGTGTGTCTGTGCATCAGGTCTTTTCTAGTTTGCATAAAGTCTCTCCTGGTCTGGGATAAGTCCATGTCCCCATGACATGTCTAAGGATGCAAGGATTTCATCAGAGGCAAAGCCTGTAAGAAAACTTAAGAAATACAAGTTTAGGACCTGATGAAGAGCTTGCCACCAAGCCCAAGGGCCTGAGTTTGATTCCTGGAACCTACGTGGTGGAGGGAGAAACTGATTCCTGAAAGTTGTTCTCTGAGCCCCACGTGCTCACTGTGGCTCACCACACACACACACACACACACACACACACACACACACACACACGCACATGTGCACACACATGCATACACACTCACAAACATACACAATTATACACACTCTCACACACTCACACACATGTATACACACACAGTCACACACACTCACACACACCCATCCCCCACAGTACACACATACACCCCCCCCACAGACACACACTCACACACACACACACACAAACACACATGCACACACCCCTAAGAAACTTAAAAGATACAAGTTTATCAAACATCAAACCAAAGTAAAATTTACAATATCTGAAGTCAATAAAAACTAGGCATGAATAATGAAGAGAAAAACTAGTTAATTAAAACCAACAGAGAGGATACATATGTCAGACAAAGACTGAGAAAGTCACAGTTCTGTCCCATATGTTCAATAGGGCAGAAAGGAAAAGTGTGTTAGGGAGAGATGTAAATGACACCCAAACCTAAAGTTTACAGATGAAAACACAACATTTGAGTCAAATCACACTGTCTCCAATTAATGGCCGCTCAAACACTGACACCAAAATGTTCAACCTGCAGACCAGCAGTAAAGACAAAATGAACCCAGAGAAAATACTGGACACATCAATAGAACATGAGCCAACTGTGGAACAATGTCCGGGGAAAGGAGAAAAGACGTTGAAATTTTTAAAGTCAACATTTCCCAAACTCGATGGAGATGCTAAACATCCAGTTCCCAGCATGCAAAGAACCCTGAACAAAGGCAACGTGATGAAAATCTCACACCACTACAAAACTACTTAAAATCGATGACAAGGAGAACATCTTACAAGCAGGCGAAGCCAACACGTTGATAAGAGAGTCACGTTACCATGACAACAGCTCCTGTGCTGGACTCAATTCCACCTGGAGGACAGTGGAGCATTTATCTTTAAAGTACTAGACCAGAAACACCATTGCCAATCTAAAAAAAAAAAAACCAAACACCTAAAGCAACAATATCTGTAAAGAACAAAGGCATGATGAATACTCTTTTCAGATACACAAAAGCTGAAAGAGAAATGTAATTAATTGGCTAGGATGACACAAAGTGACAGCAGAGAGAGACATGTAGGTACACAAAGGGATGGGATACCATTTCTAAACCATCTGAAGAACGGCTGGTCAAGGCCACATTGCTAGTGCTGTGTCACGGGGCTTCTAACACACTGCGGTAAGGTGCGGAGGACCAGAGGGGCCAGCCTGGGATTCAGAGATGGAAGTGTGACGCCGTGGATGCCTGGGCATGGTGTGGTGCAATATGGCCTGAAGTCAGACCACAGAAAGTGAAAGGTGCTCTTACACACCTAAAAGCAGATGCTTAACTCCCCTAAATAAACAGGGCAGCAAGCAAGTCAATAAAGAAGGTGAGGCAGGATTGGAGGCGAAGAAGGAGACGGAGCAGCAGAGCAGTTGCACACAGTGGACAACACGCAGAGCAGTGGATGTCAGCCTGCTGTATTCTGTATAAGTGTCCCAACACCTTAACCAAAAGGTGTGGGTTAGCACACTAGACGGAAAGTTAAGAACTGAACCTGGGACTTGGCTCAGTGGAAAAGCACTTGCCTTGCAGAGTGAGGACCGGAGTTCGGATCCCTTGAACCCACATAGGTGCCAGACAGAGGCAGGGATCTCAGGGCAAGCCAGCTAGCTAGACTAGCTGCATGGGTGACGTCCGGATTAACTGAGAGGCTCTACCTCAATGGTGGAGAGTGACTGAGGAAGCCTCCCAACATCTATCTCCGGCCTCCATATACATGTGCTCATACGTGCGTACACCAGTGCAGACCACACACACATACACATGCAAGAAATGTTAAGAACTAACTATATTCTGTCATGAAAGATTCACTTTATTTCTTTCTTATTTTTGAGGCAGGGTCTCACTGTGTTGCCTTGGCTGGTCTGAAACCCACCATGTAGAGTAGACTGGTGTCAACTTGGTGTTTTGGAAAGGATTAGGAGGTGTGGCCTCGTTGGAGATGTGTCACTGGAGGTGGGCTTCAAGTTTCAAAAGCCCATGCCAGGCCCAGTCTCTGTCTTCTCTGCCTCTGCCCCCTGCTTCCAGCTTGTGAATAAGATGTAAGCTCTCAGCTACTGCTCCAGCACCATGCCTGCCTGCCTACCACCATGCTTCCTGCCATGATGGTTATGCGCTCACCCTCCGAAACTGTAAGAAAGTCCCAATTAAACACTTTGTTTTGTAAATTACCTTGGTCATGGCTTCTTCTTCTTTTTTATTTTGTTTGTTTTGTTTTTCAAGACAGGGTTTCTCTGTGTAGCTTTGCGACTTTCCTGGAACTCACTCTGTAGCCCAGGCTGGCCTCAAACTCATAGAGATCTGCCTGGCTCTGCCTCCCGAGTGCTGGGATTAAAGGCATGCGCCACCACCGCCCAGCTCATGGCTTTTTTTTTTTTTTTTACAGCAATAGAAAAGTATTAAGACACCACCAATCACAAGAAAGCTGGGGTGGGTGGAATTCATCAGACAAGTTCATTCAGAATGGGACATTTTTTTAAAAACCAGGGATTAGAAAGAGAATTTCATAATGTTATGATATCAGCTCATCAAAAAGATATAAATAATAGTTTTAATGAACCTGGCAATAGTCACAGTACATGAAACAAAATTCCATAAAACTTCAAGAAGAAATATTTAAATCCACAGAGTCACAGATTTCAACACAGTTCTTTCAATAATTGATGCAATAAGTGATCATCGTATTTTTCACAATAGAGAAGCCTTGAACAGCCCTGTCAATCAACTCCACTTAACTGACATTAATAGCGCATTGCCTAAGGGCTGCAGATCACATCCTTTTTATAAGAGAAAATGGAACATTTCCCAAGATGGATGATATTTTGGAATTTTTAGTCTACAGATTCAGAGACTGAAATCATACAAAGGTTGCTTTCTGACCGCAATGGGATTAAATGATGTATAGAGGCATGATGACATCAATTAAACCCTAACACAATGTTACAGTAGAAATTAACAACCAGACACTGAATGAAAAGGTGAAGATGCTGGAGTAACCAGACTGACTTGGAGAGAGTCCGAGCTGGAGGACATACACTACCCAGGTTCCATGAGGCAGGGGGATAAGTGAGAGCAATTTTACCACAAAGCCAGATAAGTTGATAGAGCATAGTACTGGTGTAGGACCAGCCATGCAGAACTGAGCCCACACGAGAACCACAACATGGTTAACTGTTTTCTATACAGTACTGAGGCAGTGAAGTGCGTGGAGACTCTTCTGAAGAAATGCTGTTGGAGCTGGGTGTGATAGCACATACATCAGGGGTGGAGTTAGAAGGCCAAGAGTTCCAGGTGATTCTCAGCTACATACTGAGTTTGAAGCCAGCTTGGGTTACATGCTATCTGTCACACATACACACACAAGCACAGAGCCAAAACCCAAAAGCAACAACAACACCTCCCACAAATGTTGCTGGAATTATTGGAAATAATTGGAAATGGGCTTTGATCCTTATCTTTACCCAGACAAAAAGGCTACCATGACCTAAATATAAAACCTACAACTGTAAAGCTTCTAGAAGAAAACCTATGAGATGCTAGGTGAGTCAAAGATTCCAAGACATGATAGAAAGAACACTATTTAAGAACACATGATATAAAAAAAAACCTTTGCTGGCCTTTTTGTGATGGGGAAGGTTTTCCTTTCAAAGGTGTTGTTAGGAGAGCACAAAGATGAGACCTGGACCGTGGGGAAGTATTTGTAAGTTACAAATTCAATAAGCACCCTGTATCTAATATATTTAAAGAACTTTCCAAACTTAATAAGAGAAAAACTGAACCCAGAGGTCTCTCTGTAATGAACCTTGGCACATGTGTTCACTGAGTGGGGACGTTTTGATTTATTTTATTTAAAACTGTCTGAATAAATAAGAATGTTATAAAAAAGAAATACATACACTAAAAATGTAAATTAAAATTAATTATAAAATGTTTATTCAATACTTACTAAAATGGCTAAAGCAATAAAAATATAACTGTATCAGTTTTAATCAAGGATCTCCAACACATAAGACCCTATGCACACACACACACACACACACACACACACACACACACACACCAACACAGGAGGAAGAGGAGGGAAAGAAAAGCTTTTTAAAAAGATTAAGTGAATACATCCTACTAGGGAAGAATTTTATTGTAAGTAAATTATGACTGAAGAATACGTGAAAAAATGTCCCTTAGAACTGGTGAGTGCGTCAATGTCAGGTTAGAAATAGGTAACCAGTGTTCCTGTAAGCGACTGATCTTTCTTCTATGAACACAGTGTCTTTTTCTATAGTTTATACCACTAGCGTGAAAACAGTTCTAAGAGTCAGAAGTGTGTGTTTATTTATTTGTTGTAATGCATGAGATCAACCCCAGGACCCTATTCACGATGGACACACACTCTACCACCTAAGCTACATTCCTCGCCCACATGTGTATATTTAAACATTTCCTACCTTTGGTCTCTGTATCTTTACAGATAAATGCTGAGGTATCATTGTAACTGAATGGGAGTGTCCAGGAAGAGTTTGTTCAGTGTTTAAACAACCATTTAGCAAATCAGAGCTGTGCCAGGCAGGGGCCAAATGTTGCCTTTAAAAAAGGTTTCTTTATTCATCTGCTTCTATTTGATGGTGCCCCTGATATCAATCCTCTACTGATCACTATCTATGTATCAATCAGTCAATCACTCAATCAATTAATCAATCAACCTATTTACTTCTCATCTATCATTCCTATCTATCTATCTATCTATCTATCTATCTATCTATCTATCTATCTTCTATCTATCTATCTATCTATCTATCTATCTATCTATCTATCTATCTATCATCTATCTATCCATCTATCTTTTTAGCACTGAGGTGGAACCTAGGCCCTTGTGCATGCCTCTGACACTGATCCACATTTCCAGTTCCTGCCTTTTGTTTATTATTATTATTATTATTATTATTATTATTATTGTTGTTGTTGTTTTCTTTCTAGATCCTGAACAGAATGACATTACAGGCACTATCCCCCACAGACCTCATGGAGTGATTATTCTTATCATTTGACCTAAGGAAACGGAAGCACAGAGGGGTCAGATAACGAAGTCACACATCCGTGAGCCTCATAGAAAATTCTCTCCAGCTCTGACTTCAGTCTGTGACTGCTTCTCTGCATGATTGCTTATGATTTTTCCCTACATTATTTCCCCTGGTGTACAGGTTTTCACCAATCACTGACTCAGCCGATTGATTCATTTAATGCTTGTTGCGTGCTTAGTGTTGCTTTCTGAGCTGGCAGTGGTTTCTCTTTGTGTTTTCCGGGGAAAGTAAAATAATGTCTAGCCAGGACAGAAGGGACTGGCAAGACTTATTTCTGAAGAGGAGACTCAATGAGTGTCGATCTTTAATGAGTGGCCTTCCATAGGCTCACAGCCATCCGCCATTGGGATGTTTGCCTACAGCTATGCTAAGAATGAAGGCCTGGGGGAAGTGTTTGTCCCCTAGGGGTTTTCCTAAAGCCCCAGCATCAAACACTGTAGGAAATGGGACAATTTTCTCTGTAGGAATGACTTTATCCTGGTCCAGCTTACAACTGGCGAGTTTGAAATTTTATTGTTAGGTAATGTGTCCCCCACACATTGCTGTGTCAAGTCCCTGACTCCAGTGTGACGATGCCAGGGGGTTGGGCCTTTTGGAAATGATTAGGCAGGCCACAGGGCAAGTGACAATCTCTTCAAAGTCATGGCATCCTCACCTGGGATCCTTGTACAACTGGTTTCTCACACGTTTATGTCAGTCTCTCTGACTTGTCTGTGATATACAGGGTTATGGATTATGGCATATGTGACTAGAGGCAAGCCTTAATCTATATGTGATTATGTGCAACACATAGTAGATGATCAATAAATGCTTTCTTTTTATGGGTTGGCCAGCCCTGGAAGGAGCTTTGGAAAAACAGATAGTGTGAGTATTGGGATAGAGAGAATCCTCATAGTACAAGTGGGGTCTTTTAATAACACATGAAAACTACTTATTAAAGCAAAAGTGAATATTTCTTTCCTGCATCTGAAATAATTCTGTGTCACCTCGGGGACTCCACTAAGAATGTGGACGGCAAGCTGGGTGGTGGTGGCACACACCTTCAATCCCAGCACTCGGGAGGCAGAGCCAGGCAGATCTCTGTGAGTTTGAGGCCAGCCTGGTCTACAGAGAGAGCTCCAGGACAGGCACCAAAACTACACAGAGAAACCCTGTCTCGAAAAACCAAAAAAAAAAAAAAAAAAAAGAAAAAAAAGTGCAGATATCAAAATTGACATTCTCAGCAACCCCGCTTGAAACAGCAATCATAGAATTTGCTTCAGGGGCATATTTGTGATGCCTTGTGAGGCTGAAGGCGCTGACGAGACATTTTGAGGTCATTATCACGGTTCCCTTAGGTCACTGCTGGTGGGTGGCCTCTGTGTCAAGGTTTCTCTCATGTATCAGGAGCTGTCAGCACACCGCCAGCTGGCCTGTTGTCTTAAAATAAGACAATGCATTTCCTGCCCAGCGAGAGTTAGGGGCCTCCCTGGAGCCTTATCTTTTAAGAGTCTGCCTAGCTCAGGCAACTTGAGCTCAGGGCACAACACTAGTCAAAAACATACCCTGAGATTCCAGGCATCACCCGCTGGAACTGTCTGCCTGGGAAACAGATGCGAGCTAAGTTCCTCATGAGAACTCCGAATAGTTTATCCCTCAAAGCTCGTACAAATTGACAGACCAGAATGGCTCTTTATCCATAGCTTCATTATGTGTTTGTGAAATGTGTGGTGTCCAGCAAGCTGTACAAAGTGGGAAGGGAGAGCTAAGGAATGCAAATAACACAGCACAAAATATACCACCGAAAACAGCACCGAATATAGCTGGAAAGAAAAAAGCAGACCATTTCTCCTTTAGGGGCCGAAGAGATGGCATGGTGGCTAAGAGAGCTGAATGCTCCTATGGAGGACCTGGGTTCTGTTCCCAGAACCCATATCTGGTGGCTCCCAATCATCGGTAACTCCAGTTCCAGAGAGAGATCCAACACCCTCTTCTGGCCTCTGTGGACACCACATGCATGTGATGGGCATTAATTCCAACAGATAAACACACATACACATACAACTAACTAAATTTTAAGAAGGCAATTTCTCTTTGAAATGGATTACTAGGATCACAAGTGAGCTTTAGTGTGTGTGACTCCTTTGCACCCGTTCAGACTCTGTTACTTGAGTTGTACAAAACCTTTGCATTCACGACTAAAGAAAAAGAAAAAGGATGTATAAATGAAAAACAGTGGGTTTCATCTCAAGTAGGGTGTTGGCTACTCAGTGCCAAACGTGGTGGAGCATGTCTGTAACCTGACCAATCTGGAGGCTGAGGCAAGAAGATTGCCTGGGCTTCAAGGCCAGCCTGGGTTACATAGTGAGGTTTGGGACAGCCTGTGCTGCAGAGCAAAATTCTGTTCAAATGTGATTAAGCTGCTTAGTTAAAAATACGTTTCTCTACATGCATGTTTGAAAAAGAGGCAGTAATTTTAATTAGAGTGAGTCAGATTCAATTGAAGTAAAAACATCTTCCCTCTGTTAGGAAGCTATTTTCCCCTCAGTGAGAATGCATGCCTTATTCTTATTTTTAGAAGATGATGAGTAATTCCTTTTTTTTTCCATTTTGCTTTTGGTGTTTTCTGAGTTTTCAGGATTGATCCGCTATCTCCAGAATCAGGCATTGTAGAAGAACTTCTCACAGTGAGCCAGAGATGCTGCAGACGGATGTGTTTGTTGTCACACCGTAAAGGAAGCCGGTACCCCATCTGCCTCCAATGCGAGGTCATGGGGAGGATGGGAATGTGCTTCCTCAGAGCAGAGGGATGGACCCGTGTCAGCAGTCCCGAGCTGGCCTTGTCCTTGCGGAAATGTGAAGCGATAGTCAAGATCAGACTTGTTACGGCCACAAAGTGGGCACGGTAAAGCAGGCGGCCAAGGAAGGGTTTATCTTCTTCCTGAGCTGAAGGAAGGAAGCTTGGAATGTTTGCAGCATGGAGATAAAGGGAAGCACCCTTGGACCTCACCAGCAAACAACAGAATTGATGTCAGGCATCCATTGTCATGTTTTGCCTCTCTGACCGTGAGCCTGCTCTGAGAGGAAATGCCTGAGTATTTAAAAAAAAATCATTTTTAGCACTGATGATCCCAGGGGAGAACCTTGCCATATCTGCTAGCACATGGCATAGCGTGGTGATGATGACTGCTAAGGATTTGAGTCCTGTTTGCAGCTCGTGTTTTAGATGATGTCCATGGCTAATAAAAGGCTCAGAGAAATATGCTCTCACATAGCCTGCATGTAGTCTGCCATTCTTTCTATTGGACACACTAACTTTCCTAATACATCTCAGAAAAAAACTTGTTCTTGTCTATGCTATGGCAGGCCAATAACTGCATCATTTTAGTTTTTATGAGATAGAAAGATAAAAGCAAATGTAAACACTCTTTCTAGTCTATCAGGAAGGCTATGAGAAGCGGTTGCAGTCATGGATATGTTTGGCACCAAAAGCCGTCCTTGAACTCTGAAAGCACGGGAGCTACAGTAAAGATAACTGAGTTCAGCACTTGGGTCTGGTACACTAGAGTTACAGAAGTATGCTGTACTGCAGGCAGGTGTGATGTTTAGCAACTTGACATAACCATAACTTAGAATCACCTGGGAAGAGAGCGTCAGTGAGGGATTATCCACGTTAGTCCGGCCTTTGGACTTGTCTATGGTGGTGGGAGGATCGTCTTAAGTTAATCAAAGACCTGCACAGTGTGGAGGACACTATTCCCTAAGCAGGGGATCATGAACTGTCTAAGAGGGAGGAAATCAAGCTGAGCATGAGCAAGCAAGAGAACGTGCATGTATTTCTTCCCTTCTGCTCTCGACTGTGTATTTGATTAACTCTGTGAAGTTCCTGCCTTGACTTCCCCACAATGATGGCTGTAATCGGAAATTATAAGATGAAGTAAGCCCCTTTCTCCCCCAAGTTTGTTTTTGTCCGAGTATTTTGTTATGGAAACAGAAATGAAATCAGAATACAGAGTAAGGCTGGAATAGAGCAATGACTGGAATGGCCAGGATGTCTAAATCCCAAAGCTTTATCTTCCCAGGGCAAGAAACACGCTCCAGGCCTTGGCTAGGGAAGGTGAAGACACCAAGAGAGGAGTCAGAGACACTGCAGCTTCCTCTGCCCTCCTCTTTCCTTGACAAGCTCGGCTCTAGGTAGAGGACAAGAGAGAAATACAGTAGCCTTTGGTGCCTGCTGCATCACTTAGCATACCACGGGGAAACTGGGAAGACACGCTCTTCAAATACCTGAGTCTTCCTAGTCAGATGGGAATATTCAGAAGTCACATCAGGTGATGGACAGCCAAGGGCACCCCTATACCTAATGCCAGTAATGTGGACGGAGTGGAAGCCATCATTCATTTAGTCATTAGTCATGGGAAAACAAACAGAAGACACAGTTTTGTGCATAAAATGAGCTCACGTATTTAGAAGGTGGGTAGAAAAGCATCAAGATCAAAATTAACCCAGACACTTAGAGTCTCTGTGTGCCAGTGTGTGAGTTGCCATCCTTCCCCTTCTCTGTCTTTGGGAAGACCTTTCTGAACTTCAGAGGCCATGCACCGTTATTTAGTCAGGCAGAAACAAAGCAGAGGAGAACACGCCTCCTTGTGGATCCCAGGGGGATATTTCCATACTGGCTTAGAAGCGAGGGAACAAGTGGCTAATCCGTGAATTAAAATTTTCAGATTTTTGACCACCCCCAATGGGGAGGGGCTCATAAAATTTGCATACCACAGAAAAGATCCAGTCAATAAATATTTGGGTATTGACATCTATAATCAGTTTCAGCCAGCAAATGTTGTGATGGGTCACAGAAGCCTGGGTTTATCGTTGTCTAGGACCTTCCTCCAGTGGAACCTGGTTGCAGTTAATTTTTATGCATATATGCTGGGCTAGCTAGCTCTCTAGTGCTGTGATGAATATAACACAAAGCAAATTGGCAAAAGGAACAGTTATTTGGTTTACACTTCCGTGTCACAGCCCATCACCCAAGGAAGTGGGGCAGAAACCTGGAGGAAGGAATTGAAGCAGAGACCATGGAGGAGTGCTGCTTGCTGCCTCGCCTGCCTTTCCATACTCAGCCTGCTTTTCTGTACCCCCCACCCCCAGTATCACCTGTCCAGAGCAGCACTGCCCATAGTAGGCTGGACCCTCTCACATAAGTTCTCAATCAAGAAAATTCCCCATAGACTTGCCTATAAGTAGGCCAATCTGTTGAAGGCATTTTCTCAGAATTAAAAAAATTAAAAAAATTAACTTTTTCCAGATGGCTCTAGCTTGAATCAAGCTGATGAATGAAATCAACCAACCAAACAACAAACCAACCAACTGACTGACCAACTACCAAGGAACCAACCGACCGACCAACCAACCAACCAACCAACCAACCAAGATACATTGTATGCATACAATTTCATATAACCCCACATACTATTCATTACCTCTACACAGTTTCTCACAGTGTGTCCTTTAAGGTCAACATTATAGTTTTTGACATATAAAATCCTTAGATGTAAAATTTTAAAATGCTTCATGGTTGTTTTTGATATGGATAAAGACAATATTAAGTCTTTGAGAACTTGTGATGAAGTTTCTTCTTAAGAAAAGTTATTTTGGTATTACAAATGTCCAATGTTCTTTCTTTGAACATTACCTTTTTATATATATACATACATACATATGTGTCATATATACACATAAACATATGATCTCCATTATACACATGTGTATGGTATATGTATATTCTCCCAATTGCATTTTTTTATTTTTATTTTTTTATTTTTTTTTAATTTTTTTATTTTTTGGTTTTTCGAGACAGGGTTTCTCTGTGTAGCTTTGTGCCTTTCCTAGAACTCACTTGGTAGCCCAGGCTGGCCTCGAACTCACAGAGATCCGCCTGGCTCTGCCTCCCGAGTGCTGGGATTAAAGGCGTGCGCCACCACCGCCCGGCCCAATTGCATATTTTTATGACTTATAAAAGATTTCTTTTTCTTTTATTTTTTCATCCTCTCCTTTTTACTTTGGAGACAAGGTCTTGCTATATATCCTAGGTTGGTCTAAAATTTGCTTTGCAACCCAGGTTGGCCTTGAAATCATGATTCTTTTGCCTCAGCCTCCCAAGTACTAGAGCTATAGGAATAGGCTTGGTTCCAAGGAATTCTTTTGAAGAGAGATCAGATTCCTATATAAAAGTTAATGGGGAAAGAGGGATTTTCTACATATAAATGAAATGTCAACTTCTTAAAAATCATACTCACATTCTTCTTTCACTGGATTTCCTTCCTATCATATTTCTTGGGAATTGGAAAAGCAAGTTTCAAAATCCAAAGATTGTGTCACTTACCCATGCAGTCTGGGCCCCAGTGGCCTGGACAACATAGAGGTTGTAGGTAGTCCTTCCTACATATATGGCGGCATCCAGGGACAGACAGGGAGTATGTTCTGATCTCAATGGAGTACCTTGGAGAACAAAGAGAGGATGTGAACTCATGACTATAAGAGTAGAGTTAACTCTAGGTGGTGGGGTTGTCCTAGATTTTATTATTTATTTATTTATTCAATTAATTTGTTGTTATATGTATATGGTGTGTGTGTGTGTATGTATATATGTGTACATTTGCTAGAGCATGAATGCATGTGGAGGTCAGAGGATGACTTTGTGGAATTGGTTCTTTCCTTCCACCTTTATATAGGTTCTGAGGATCAGACTCAGACCATCAGGCTTGTATGGCAAGTGCTTTTACTCATGGTACCATCTTATCCATGCTAAGTCCTAGATTTTAATTTAGGCTTTTAATACACACACACACACACACACACACACACACACACACACACACACACACACAATTTAGCTTGCTAGGTAGAATAAGCTTAATCATGAATTATTCTTAATTGTTATAGATGGCCAAATAAAAATTAAGAAACAATGAAAATGAAGGGTGTTCTAGTTTGCTTTTGCTAGTTGGTTTATCTATTGCTGTCTAGTTGTTTATCTATTGCTATCTAGTTGGTTTATCTATTGCTATCTAGTTGGTTTATCTATTGCTATGTAGTTGGTTTATCTATTGCTATGTAGTTGGTTTATCTATTGCTATCTGGTTGGTTTATCTATTGCTATCTGGTTGGTTTATCTATTGCTATGTAGTTGGTTTATCTATTGCTATCTGGTTGGTTTATCTATTGCTATCTGGTTGGTTTATCTATTGCTATCTGGTTGGTTTATCTATTGCTATGTAGTTGGTTTATCTATTGCTATCTGGTTGGTTTATCTATTGCTATCTGGTTGGTTTATCTATTGCTATGATAAACAACATGATCCAAAGCACCTTGGGGGAGTAAAGGGGTCGAGTTGGCTGACACACTTCTCAGTCCACCACTGAGGCAAATCAGGGCAGAAACTGGAGCAGAGACCATGGAGGAATGCTGCTTACTGGCTTGCTCAGCCTGATTTCTTACACAACCCAGGACCGCTGGCCCAGGGGTGGTACTACCTACAAGGGCCTGAGTCCTACATCATCAATTATCAATCAAGAAAATGCCCCATAGACATGTCCATAGGCCAACCTGACGGAGGAAATTTCTCAGCTGAGATTCTCTCCTTCAAGGTGACTCTAGTTTGTGCCATGTTGACAAAAAACCAGTACACAGGGAGTATATAATCTGTTATCAGAAGTTATTAAATAAAATGAATGATGATAATACATCTTGGAAGAGTCTAGAAGTGGCCCTCAATCTGTTGCTGAGCCTTCTATCAGCCTGTGCAAGAAGGGAAGATAACGAGTTATATGATACACAAGGGTCTGCAGATTGAACATAAACCTCTTTCTTTAGATTAGCACATTCATCGCGGACACCATTTCTGCAAAGAAATTCTACCGCCGAGATGCTACAGTGTAGTTAGTGACGTGCACTCCACCACCTGTGCAGGAAACACTCTGGTACATCCCTTAGAACAATTTCTAGCAGCAAGTGAGGTACCGCTCTAGACTACAACTCTATGGAGCCTGATGGCTACTTTCTGCTTATGGGGGTCTCTGGGGTCTGGCTCATTCTAGGGTAAGACTTCAGGGTGCAGACCATCTTTAATGAATAGGGTCTCCTTAGTCTTTCACCTGCGCTGTTGTTGAGAATAGTGTGTGTGTGTGTGTGTGTGTGTGTGTGTGTGTGTGTGTGTGTTGGAAAGTTAACTCAGCAGTTAAAAGCACTTGCTGCTCTTCCAGAGTACCCAGGTTAAGTTCCCAGCACCAACAATGTGGCTCATAACCATCTGTAATTCCAGTTCCAGGGGATCTGACACTGTCTTCTAGCCTTTGGAGGTGGTATTGTAAGCACATGGTGCACAGACATCCATGCCAGCAAGACACCCATATACATAAAATAAAAACAGATACAAAAAACAAAACAAAACAAAAGATCAGGGTGGGAGAAGGTTTTTCCTGAGCAGTTCCTAAAACGCAGCTGACCAACAATACAGCAGACATCTGCTGTGTGCATAGTTAAGTCAGGGATGGCACCGACAGTCTCTGAAAGGTTGACTATGCCGGCAGGGGTATCTCTACAGGAAGGGGACAGAGGGAACTCACAGCAGAGATGGAGGCCTTAACTTCTCGGAGGATAAAAACAGAGCCCACGAATGTATGAACGTGTATCTATAACCCGGAAGACTCTATCTGAAAGCACAGTGAATGTGATCTCACACCCATTAGGTGAGTTTTGTCTAAGGCCCCATAATGCAAATACTGGTGGATGTGGAGAAAAGAGAATTTTTCACTGTTGATAGCAATGTCAGTCAGTGCAGCCACTGTGTAAAACAGCTCTTCAAAATATTAAAAAATATAGCTGTCATATGACCTATCAACCGTACATCTGAGAATATAGTCAGGGAAATGATATGAAGATTTCATATATACATATACATACATATATATGTGTGTGTGTGTATACATATATAGTTTATATTTCCATCTTAATTATAGCATTATTCACAACAGCCACAACATTCTAAGCTTTCACTGATGGATGAATGGATAAAGAAAAAAACCATGCATATGTCACAGAGAATATTGAACACTGCATATGAATTGGAATATTAGTTAGCCTTAAGATAGGAGATCATGCAATTTGCTTTTAAAATTTTGTCTTTATTTTTTTTATTTGTGTGAGTGTTTTGCACTATGTGTGTGCGGTGCCCATGGAGGCCAGAAGAAGACATCAGATCTTTCGGGACAGGAATTACATACAGTTGTGAACCACCACATGGGTGCTAGGAGTTGAACCTAGTCCCTCTGGGAGAGCAGTCGGTACTCTTGACTGTGGAACCATCTCTCCGGCTCTGAGATTATGCAATTCGTAAGCAACATGGATTAACTTGGTGGTAGCACACTAAGAGAAAAAGGCCAAACACAGAAAGGCAAATCCTACCTGATCCTACCGACACAAGGAACCTCGGATGGGTAAATGGATAGCAGCAGAGCATGAAGTGGTTGTCGGGGGTTAAATGAGTTGAGAAGTGAGGTATTTGTCAGAGGGTACAAAGCTCTGGTTGTGAAAGTTCTAGAAGTCTATTGTGAAGTCTATGCCTGTAGCTAACAATCATATTAACTTGAAACTGTATGTTTACCGTTTGCAAAGATGGGGGATTGTGGGTAGTGGTCTCGTCATGGAGAAAAAGAGGACACAGTGAAACAGATGGAAGCCATGGGTGTGTTGACGGGGAACTAGTGGACATGGGGTTGCAGGTGTACTGATCTCTAAGTGCATTGAATTGTACGCACTGAACAGGTTCAGCCTTTTATGTTAATCACACCTCTATAACGCAAGTTCTTGAAACATCAAAAATACACAGTAAAATAAAACAAAAGAACCAATCAGGTTTTGTTTTTGTTTGTTTGTTTTAGCATAAATGAATGACAGACCAGTCTTCCATTCTAAAACGAGCAGTATCCATGAAAAATTTTAGTGTGTGTGTGTGTGTGTGTGTGTGTGTGTGTGTGTTTGTGTTGATAGTAATAGTAGTAGTCATAGTTGCTGGGGTACATATAACCCAGTGCTCATCTTGACCCTTATCAAAAGAGTAAAAGAGTACAAAACTTTCTTAGTAAGAAGCCATATAAGTTTAACCTTGAACTTTGATACGATCTTAATAAAAAACGAGAGCCACAGCAAATGTATTCTCACTCAGTAATTCATTGGTTAACTGATGCATGTACTTGCTAATTCTAGACCAGTTAATATTGAGAAACTTTGGTTCATAATATGATGTGATCATACTAGGCAATTGTGAACATAAAATATTGTTATAAAACAATGCTGAAGTTCCATTTCATTCATGTTAAAAATAGTAATTTGTCATTCTTGAATTAAAAATGAACTCATTTCGGCTGGGAGATGGCTCAGTTGGTAAAGTGTCTGCTGTACAAGCATGAGGACCTGAGGCTGGGTGCCTAGTACCCACATAAAAAGCTGGGCATCGTGGTGCCCTCCGGTAGCTGTAGCCTGGAGGAACAGAGACCAGAGGCTTCCCAGAGTTCTCTGGACAGCTCTTCCAGCTGAATCAGTGAGCTCCAGCTTCAGAGAGAGACCTTGTCTCAACAGGTAAGATGGACAGTGGTTGTGGAACACATCCATTGTCAGCCTCTGTCCTCACGTGTGAATGAACCACACACACACACACACACACACACACACACACACACACACACCAAAAAAAACCCCAAACCACATAAATACCCACAAACATGTACACATGTATATAATACGTAAATTAAAACTTAACTCATTGCACAATGCCCAATTTCTAAATTGGTTAGGTGAATAAATAACAAGTTGTGTTTGCCTTTGAGCCTACACCTGTTACTAGGAGTGCAGCCCACTTGTCCCCTTTTGAGAGGACCAGTCTTGAATTATGAGAGTTCTGGATCAGAAGTGACCTTTAAGAACATAGACAGGCAATTCAACAATGCTAAAATTTTTTCTTTTTCTATCCTACATCTTTGGGTTCTAATTAGTATCAGGTTCCACAGTTTATTAGCAAAATAAATACCAGACCCAAGGCTTAGCAAATTTATTTTGCTTTTGAGACAGAATCTTAAAATGTAGTCAAGGCAACCTACATGTTTTTTTTTTAACATGTTCAAATTAGAACCCTGTTCTTTCTATCATCTCTCTCTCTCTCTCTCTCTCTCTCTCTCTCTCTCTCTCTCTCTCTCTCTGTCTATCTATCTATCTATCTATCTATCTATCTATCTATCTATCTATCTATCTATCTATCTATCTATCTATCTATCTAATCTACCTGTCTGTCTGTCCGTCCGTCCGTCCATCCATCCATTTATCCATCCATCTATCTATGGTGTGTGTGTGTGTGTGTGTGTGTGTGTGTGTGTGTGTGTGTGTTGCGTGCATATGAGTGAGCAGGTATGTATGCTCATGCTCATGGATAGAGGCCAGGGCAGGATGTCAGGTGTTTTCTTCTGTTACTCTCCACCTTGTCTCCTTGAGAGAAGGTCTCTCACCGACCTGGAAACTTGCCATTTGGGCTAGGCTGGCAGACCAGTGCAGGGACCCATCGTTCTCTAGCTCTCAGTGCTGGGTCACAGGCATCTGGAGCTTCACCTGTTCTCTTACGTGGGTGCTGGGGATCTGACCTCCGGTTCTCATACTCACATCCACTGAGCCGTCTCCCCAGGTCTGGAACCGTTTTCAAATGAAACGAGACTCCAGTTGAAAACCATAGAAGGGCAAGAGCAAGGAGAGTGTTTATGTACAACAGAAGTTTGTATTTAAGTGTGAGTCAATAGTCAGAAAGACTTAGACTCAAGTCTATAGATTGTGAGTTACCTAAGTTTGGGCTCAGTATAGTCTTAGAGCAAGAGATAAATCCTGGAACTACTTTGCAATGTTTGAGACAGGATGTTCCAATTTGGAGTCACAGTTCTTAGGGTACCAAAACGTGGACACATTCATCTTCTCATAATACGTACCTGCAGTCTCGAACTCCAAAAGAGTCATTGGTAATCTTGGTGTAACCGTCTGGACACTTGGCTGCAATGTTAACCGAGCAGGCTTGGCACTCCGTCCTGATCGTTAGAAAAGACTTCTTGTCACACCTTTTTGCCTGTGCAAATACAGCAAAGAACACCCATTCCTGTTATTGGAGCTGTGAAAGTATCTGGTAGGAATACTTGTCTACCTGCTTCACTTCACTAAAGTCAGGAATGGCAATGAGGATGATTGGTATCAACGGGCTTTTTTAGCGAGAGATCCCGCAGAGCATTGCATCTGGCTTGAATTCCAGTGTGTTAGCACTTTGGCTTTGAACTGCCTTTTGTGATTGCTACCTTTTGTTTGAAACATTTGACTCTTATCTTGGTTCTTCCTGAAGGATCCAGAGCCTTTGCTTAGTCTGCTTAGTTGTGAAAGGACTTGGAAAACCAAGATGTTTCTAGCTGAGAATTGCTTGGGTAAATGGTTTCCTTTAAATAACTTCAGTTAAGAGGTTTTGGTATGTGGAAACTGACTTGCCAAGAGGTGCAAATTGTGAACAATGTATATATATATATAAACAGGCAGTTATTTCATCAGAAGCTGACTCCTCTGCTGTTAGGCTAAATCTGAAATTCATCCGGGCATGATCATTTTCTTCCACAGACTGTTGCAAAACAGAACACTCTAGAAGTAATATCCAAGGGCACATTTGCTCTCTATTTAAGAATTCCAGGCAGTACAGGGCCATGTCTCATATTTCTTTGTTATCCTAGCAGCCCAGCACTGGTTAGATGTGATGGAAACATCATCATCACCTCTGAGTTCACCAGGACGTGTAGGTCTGCAGAGGAGGACACCTTCTATTCACAGAACACCGTATGGCTGTGCTGACTCCCAAAGGTGTCATTCTTATTACTTCAGAGAGTAGGGCAAGGGTCACACCTCTTGTTACAGAGGTGGTGGAGGTGAGGACTGAAGATAATTTGGAATATGCAATGACTTGTCCAAAGTCACCTATGAGCTATCAGCCTTTTGATTCCTTAATTAGCCCTTTCTACAGTCCCCAAGCGGCACAGAGAAAACAACCTCTGCTTTTACTGGAATCTTTCGTTTGGTGATCATCGTGAGCCAGTGTGCCCTTGGACATTATTTGTAAAATAATGCAACACTCCCTTTAACTGTTGGGACATGATTCAAGTTTTCTAAGAACAGGCTTTCATTTACACTGGAGTTTCTTTCTGGATAGATGGATAAATTGATGTCATGTTGATTTTCCTTCTTAATATGCCCAATTTAACTCTCTTTTAAAGAAATTCTTTGGGCTGGGGATGTAGCTCAGTTCATAGAGTACTTGCCCAGCACGCACAAAGCCCCGGGTTTAATCCCCAGTACTGCATAACATCATGAGTTTGTGGTGCAGGCCTAGAATTCTATCACTCAAGAGGTAAAGGCAGGAAGATCAGACATTCAAGGTCATCCTCATCTACATACCAAGTTTACACGACTGTTTATATATTTGTCTGACTTTCAAATTACCGTCTTTAAATGGAGTGACTCATTTTATAAGCTTGAGCCTACCGAAGAACAAACTCAGCTTTGAACAGTGCTCAAGGCTGAGTGCCTGCCCAGAAGCAAGTCCTCCACGCTGAAGTGAGTGGTGACAGCAATCCCTGCCTACCATGTGCAGAACCCTGTCTTGGGAGCAATGGAAGCTTGGAGGGGTTAACTCACTTGCTTAACGCTAGTGTAGTGGACCGCCCTGAAACACCGCGCAGTCACAGATCAAATGTACTCTTCTCCAGCGTCTGGGCTGGAGAGGTACCCATCGTGGTATCTGCCATGTTCTCAGGAAAGTGCCCTGAGAGCACAGCTGGAGGGGACTGACTGCCGCAGCAGCTGTCTGCTGCTGAGACCAGACACTCCAAATCCATCTTCAATCACCTGAGATTGCTGCTCACTGAGATTCAACCTCATCCTGCGATGGGACCCTTGTGAGCTTCTCTGGGGTCCTTATACTGATGCAGTGAATGAGGCCCAAAGAAAGGTCTCCATGGTCCTCCACTACAGCCTGAGGAAGGCAGGAAGCATGTGTGAGGGCCTGACGGGTTTTGGAAATGTTTCTGATGCTTGCTTTCGTTAACAAGACATCATCAATGTACCCTGGAATTCCCCTGGTCATTTTCCCACAGGCTCGCTTGGTTTCTACATTTGGAAAGATGGGATCGCAGGTACCCACAGTGATCAGGTGGTCCAGACAAAACCCAGAACATGCAGCTCTGCCAGGCAAGAGAAACATCAGCACTAAACTCAGAGATTCCAGCCACAGAATCAGCACAGCCAGCAAGAAATGGCCAAGTCAGCCCACCCCACAAAGACAGCATCTCAGATTAGGCTCTTATTCTTGTAAAGTTTCCCTGATTTTTATCAAGTCCAGGCAGGGCTTTTCGCCCAAGATCATGTGGGAAAACAAAGACATCTAGAGAACATTGTGAAAGTTAGCAAGGAATAAAACAGGAAAATTGATCTTACCAGTCCTGCGGCTTCAGCAGAGGGCAAGGTGTTTTGCACAACCAGCCCCAGGAAGAGAGGGATTAAAGGCGGCAGCATGCTGAGGAAAAGCTTGCTCCTTCCCATGCCAGGTGATTTAGCTATTTTAACTTGCTTTGATGAGTGCCTGGGGAATTCTTTCTCATGTCTGTGTCTACTTTTAAATCTTTTCTTTTCCCTGGTTAGAAAGGGAAGGTGGATGAGGCCTGGTGACTATACGCAGTGGGATCGGCTACTCTGAGCTGTATATAAGTCCTGGCTGAGTGACAGGATTTCCTGACGGGGCTGAGGCAGAGACCTGACTGGGATTTCTGAGAGATGGATGGCTTCCCTTCCTATGGCTGTGCCCGCTGCCCGCTGCCCTTTCCACACCATGCTGGGGGTCATCCTGGGTCTGTCTTTCCAACATAAAGGTTCAGATTTTCTGTAGGAAGCATTTGTGGGAGTGCCCATCACTGTGCATAGTCCCAAGCATGGAGAGAATGTTCCAGAAGCCTGGTCCCTGCCTTGGAAGATGGTGATGTCCTCATCCACCTGTGGCTGTCAGAATTCATGTTGGTGCCAACAGTTGGGTTTTCAACTGCCTTTTTTTTCTCTTCAAGGTTATTCAAACAGTGAGTGACCTAGCCCGTTCGTCTAACCTAGTTGTCTAAGGCTGAGTCTAATGCTGCCTCTTCCAGGAAGACTTTCTCTCCTGTTCCTTCTGAATTTTGTGCACCATGTCACAAAAGCCCAGTCACACATATTGCATCCCACCTGTCTGTCTCTCTCCTATGCTAGTTGTGAATATCTTGAGAGCAGTGGGACAGTGCTCCTCTTTTCTGTACCCCATGAAGCCTGGAGCAGAAACCCAGGCTTGAAAAGAATAAAATAACAATGAATATACTGAAAAGTCACCACCTGCTAGGCCCTGTTCCATTCCCCTCAGTGAACTGGCTTACTTGATTCTCTCGATACTTGGTGAAATAGTAGAGGGTGTTCCCCCTAGGTTTACAGATACAGAAACTGAGGCAGAGAACTGAGGAAGCTATGCCAGTTAGGCCACCTACCCCTCACCCCCAACTTGACACATGCTAGAGTCGTATGGGAACAGGGACTCTTAACTGAGAACATGGCTCCAACCGATTGGCCCGTAGGCAAGTCTGTGAGCATTTTCTTGATTAATGACTGATGTTGGGAGACCTTGGTCCACCGTGGGAAGTGCCAAGCCTGGGCAGGTGGTCCTGGGTTGTATAAGAAAGCAGATTGAGCAAGCCAGAAAGAGCAAGCCAGTGAGCAGCACTCCTCCATGGCCTCTGCATCAGCTCCTGCTCCAGGTTCCTGCCCTGAGAGCCTTTTATGGCAGAGTGTAAGCTATAAGGTGAAATTAACCCTTTCTTTCTCAAAGTTGCTTCTGGCCATGGTGTTATGACAGCCACTGTCTTGACTTTGTACCTTGGATGACTAACCCGGGACCAAATCCAGTTCCAGAGTCAACGCCGTCCCCACTGCTTTCTGATGCTCACACACTCATGAGTGAATGAACATCAGGTGGATCTCCAGCCCTGCTGGAGACCATGGTGGACCCGAGTGAGACCCAGGACAGGAAGGATGACATCTGGGCTCATCCACAAATAGGACCCTGAGTTAACTCGGAGACTCACGCAATAGATTTGGTTATATGACCTTCTTTCCCTGAACTTTTAAAATGTCATATTGAGCTTTAGTCACTGAGAACTTTCTAGTATAGGCCCTTTAAACCTAAATATAGGTCCAGATGGTAAGAAGTGGGGAGTCATATTATCTGTGTCTCAGTGAGTCTCCACTTGGTTGCTTGTTAGAATTCCCAGGGGGAACCTTAAAAACCCCTAATGTCCAGGGCTACCTCGGAGAAGCCACCTCTGAACTCCCAGGGGAGAAGAATAGGTCAGGACTTCTTGAGGTTTTTCAGTTGATTTCCTTTGCGCTGGACTGTTACTTGAGGAGAAACTGTGTGATACCAGTGAGATTCTGAAGGTCACTTGCTGCGGCAGCCGGGTTCCTTCCGCTGCTATACCAGAGAGATCTGCTGGCAGTCTCTTTCTGAGGTTTTTTCTTTCGGAAGGGTGTGAAGAACACATCCGAGGCTTGGAATGGGCTCTGTCCCAGGACAGATCATGACTCGAACCGCATTATCATTTCTAGACACTGTTCAATTCTGGGAGATGCTATAGGTGTGCTGGAGAAAATCGCCCTCACCAGGTGGCCTGGGGAAGTCTTCCTCCCGGATTGATTATTTGATAGCAGGTAAGGATTGAAGTCCTACAGCAGAGCAGCACCAGGAACAAAGCAGAAACAGTTCAACTTTGAGGAAGTTCTGAAACTTTGAGACCGAGGGATTTTTTTTGTTTTTTCATAATTCTGTCAGCGACCTCTAGACTGGGTGCTCTCATGGTGCTAGACTTTATCAGGGAGATATGTTTATTTTTTAAGTTATTGGGAAGGAGAGTTAGCCTGTTTAGGACACGTGTACAGACTTTAGCAATCAGAGGCATTGAAAAATTCTGCCCACATGGCGTTGTGCAGTAACTGTTGGCATAGCTGTGTTGTTTAATTTTGTTTTTGTTGGGCTCTTTTGAGAACTCTAAACATCAGTTCTTCAACTTGTTGCAAATCCCTGTCACTTTGTTCTTCAAGATGCCTGGAACTCGCAAGCAGCTTAGAGGGTCCCATGCACATGGTGGGTGATTAATCACTCTCCAGCACTGATTGTACAACATGCAGTATCTCAGAACCTGCACACTCTCCACTCTTTGCCTGTTCAGCTCTGAGGGGCCTGGGGTTCCCCTTGTACAGACTCGGTCTGCTGATCTGTGCTTCCTTTCCTGGGCAGAGTGTTGATATTTTTCTTACTGCACTTCCTATCCACTTTGGCAGACTTTTATACTCTCTGTCTCTTTGGTTTTGAAATATAAGCCTTTAATTCACACCATTTCATCTCTCTCCTGGCTAGTGAAGTGCTGTTCACAGCCTCTATTTAGACCTGGAACTGGCTTCCTTCCTCTAAGGGACTCTACTGTTGTTCCTTGTGACTTTCTTGATGAGGACTTACCCCCTTTGCCCCTCACAGCCTGTCGATTGCAGTGGTAAAAAAAAAAAAAAAAGCAAGAGGGCATAGTTTTATCTTAGGTGACAGGAGGAATCTCCTCTTGACATGCTGGGAAAGGGAAAAAGAGTAGTATGTGACTGTGGGGACCAGGATGGGGTGTTGGCCTGGAAGCTTCCTGGGTAATGATGTTGAGTGGAATATGGCTATTGGGTTCTGGGTTGTTGATGTTCAGCTGTTAGCATTTAGGAGTCCTTGTTTTGTAGCATGCTTATTACTGAGTTTTAGTGTGCAGTCATCTTGTGCAGTGAAGTGCTTTACTTGTGTGTGCTTTGAGTATGAGTTAAGGAAAAGGAATTGTGACTATGATCATCACCTCCACCACCATCATCATGATTACCATTATCATCACCATCACCTGGTATCATCACTATTATCATCACCACCACCATCATCACCATCATCATCACCACCACCATCATCACCATCATCATCATGGTAAACTCACTTGTAGTTTTCATCATGTGTTAGTACTGTTCTATTTGTGAACTCATTAACTTAGCTCATCTTCCAAATGAGCTTAATCTAATTTTTAATTTAATACGTTTAGGTATTTACTTAAACACAAGCAACTGAATTTAACTTACTGAATATTCACTATAAGCCTAATTATAGTATCCCTATTAGTGCCATTTTGCAGATGAGAGACTGGGACAGAGAGAGGCTGTATACCTTTTTGGGGGTCACTATGGTGACAGGTGGTTAGGGCTCTGAATCTGGGCAGTATGGACTGAGGAAACACTCCGTTTGCTTTTGTCCATCCATTTGAACCAGTTCCTTCTGGATATTGAGAGATGACCACAGAGCTGTGAAGTAGGGCAAGCCATACTATCCACAGGGAGCTGAAGTATCTTCTGCTTTGCAGGGAACAAAACACCATAAATTGAGTCTCTGTGTTTTAATTCTTCTGGCAGCTTTTTGCTAAGCCAAGGAATAAAGACAGCTGAGAATAGCAGCCAGATGCTGAAACTTCTTGGACCTCTCTTTAGAAAGTTGAAAAACTGGGCTAGCTCCATTGTTAAAATGCTTCCTTTGCAAGCACGGGGACCCGAGTTTCATGCCCAGTACCTATAAAAACAAAAGCTGGGGACAGTGTTGAGTGCTTGTTACCCTAGTGTTGGGGAGGCAGAGACTGATGGATTCCTAGGGCTGGCTGGCCAGCCAGCCTGGCCCAATAGGTTAGCTCCAGGATGGCACCGGAGGACATGCACACACATACTCAACACACTAGCAGTTAATGTGCATGTGCACACACACACACACTCAACGAAAGAAAATAGAAAAGACCACTTCACCATGTGGTTTCAACAGATCTCCCAGCACCTAGAACATCAGAAGTAACCAGCGCTTGGGGAACGACCGCTGTCACAGAAATGCTAACAACGGTAAGTCCTCAACTCCCCTCAGGAGAAAACATCGGGAATTATTTAGACATGCTGCCTACCCTAGTGGGACCCTTCCTTCTATAACATCTGTGGTCCCTGATAAAATGTCGATTCTGGCTAGGGTCGGATACTCAGAATCCACACACCGTTTTCAGAATCCCAGCTCATAATTTCAGGCAGTACTGAAGAGACCCTCCCTGCAGGAGAAGAGTACCCTCTCTCTTGATGACTGCTGAGTAGGCTTTTTCAGTGGGATGTAGTGTTGTTTAACAGCTTGGTGTTAGGATTAGCTGGGCAGTCTTTTTGTCTGCTCATTACCCAGAATTCTTGTCATCGCATCAGAGTATAAAGTATTCTTCTCCTTCAAATCTGATTGTAACACTGAAACAAAATGATGGCTTTTTATATTTCAAATATAGAATTTATTAAAAAGAAACTCTTATATTTAAAAAAAATCTCTCTACTGATTAGTATTGCATTCTTTTTCTCCTTGCCCACCTCTTTCCCAGCTTTGGATGAGAATATCTTGTGTTTTTATAAATCAAAGGACATATCCAGCTAAACTGAGAATAGCACATAGTTTCCATCTTGTTTTGAAATCATCTCTGTTTAAAGATTTCTTCAGGTGAAAATCCAAATAACATTTTATTTGGTTGATATATGTAGGTGCTGACCTGAGTACCTTCATTTACTCTGATTAGGTAGATGATTTTTTTTTCATCCACTTATCAGCAAACATTTATAGAATGTCACACACTTTACTGGCTTCTGAGAACATGGAACTGGATAAATCATACTGATTTGTTCTTTATAGCTTCCAGTACACTTGTGCATACACTGTCTCATTTAAATATTATTACAATTTTGCAAAACAGAATGGAAAAGGAGTATGATTTTCGTAGGTATGACAATTAAAGTCTAAAGAAATTGAGTGATTTATTCAAGGTCAGTAAGGTGGTGTGTGGTTGTAATAGTAACGAATGTCCCGATTGTCTTGCTTTGGCCAGTACTCTGCCAGTTCAGGTGGCCCACCATTCTAGTATCTGATGTTTAAGTTAATAATGGTCTTTGCTTTGTCTAATCCAGTTATTGAAAAGCTTACCCAAACTGGCTGCTGTCTCTTCATTGTTATACTGAGGCATGGCCACAGAGGATCTGGGGTTGATGCTGGATATGAGGCACACTTGTTGTCTCGGGCCAGCTTGGTCTACATAGAGAGCTGCTGGCCAGCCAAGGCTATACAGTGAGACCCTACCTCAAAACAACTATGGCCAAGGTTCTCATCAGTGCATGTCAGAACCGAAAGTGGTGACTTAACCCATACTGATCGCCCCTTAGCCAGTCTACTGATTTTGTCATTTCAGTATAGCATAACTGATGGGCAAATTGGATCGCCTGAGGCTTCAAGCTTTATGAAAAAGGATATAGTCTGTAGAGGTGCATCCATCATATGACTTATGGCCTGCATGTAGCTGAAGAGGGCTATGAATTCAACCTACACGAACATGCTACATAGCGAAGGGTGACCAGGAATTCCTGATCTTCTTGCCTCCACCTCCAGAGTAGGTTGGATTGCAGGTGTGTGCCACCCTGCCTGGCTAGTATACTGAGGTTCCACCTTCAAGTCATGTGGGATTGATCCAACCCCTCAACATTACAGTTTCAAAGGATAAGTATCCTAGCACGTTAAGACAGGCAAAGTACTGGGAAGGTACTGAAGCTAAGGATTTCTTGCCATGCTGGGATTTTACTCACAGTATTTCACCAGCCTACAGAGGTGGGCTGAACCAAACCAAACAGTTATTCTTTAAGGTCAAAGGTCAGCTAAAGCCAGCATTTGAACATAGACTCATTTAGCTCCAAATGTTATTAGAAACTATTCCAAAACTTACATCTTCACAGAGAGACAATTTTTTAGTTCATTGCTATTTCTTGGGGGGACTGTTGGTTTTTTTTTTTTTTTAAAGGAGAATTGGTATTATGAGGTGTCTTGTACTAAGGTTCCATAGTCTGCTAGTTTCAACTGGAATGCTCATGTCTTGGGTAGAATCCACACTGGGGCCAAGGCACTGCCTCTGGGTGATGCCTCCTATAATGCATAGAAGGATGAAGGAGCCTTGGACAAAGGTCCTTGCCTGTGCCTGACCCTGTGCTCACCTGTTTTCTCAGCAAGGTGCTCACCTGTTCCCTCAGCATGGTGCTCCCCTGGTTCCTTAGCATGGTGCTCCCCTGGTTCCTCAGCATGATGCTCTGCCCTAGTAAATCAATGCTTCAGGTTGCTATTAGGTGCTGACATGGCTGTAGGATTTCCTGAGCACTCATCGGATCCTGGGTTTTTGAGGAGTCAGCTTCCCTAAGCAAGGGATGTACCCAACACGTGCATCCTTGCTCTCAAGGCCCTTTCCTTTTCCTCTGTTAGTTTAGATCTCTGCACATAGCAAATATTGGTGTGTGTGTGTGTGTGTGTGTGTGTGTGTGTGTGTGTGTGTGTGTGTGAGATTTTTATTTTTTGTGGAAGCCAGTTGCTGGCCTTGCAGGTAAAATTGTGAAGGAGACAAAGTTTCTTTTAACTCCACCACTTGATGTCCCTTTCTGTATTTTTCCTCTTCCCATTCATTCAGTCATTTAATCAATCAGCAGACAGTGGGTATGTGGTCATTCCTACAACACGTTTCTGTGTGAATGTCATCCCATGGCAGACAGGGATGGTTTAATACAGAGGGATAGTGAATGCTTACCACCCAGTTGCTCCAGTGTTTGTTTTAAACAAAGTTTCATTGATCCCAGGAAGGTCTTGCACCCATCCTCTTGCATCCAGGTCCTGGGGATGGGATTACAGGTGTGTACCACCATACCCAAATCAAATCATTTTTATTTGTCTTCTTTTTTTCATCAGAAATACAAGCAGTTGCTACTGAGTCTACCATCAACAGGTAGAATCCTGTCATAAATCTAGTCACTTCTTTCGGTCTCCACCATCTCTCATTGGATGAGACCATCATGTTTGCTTGCTATGTTATTGTAATAGCATCCTACGTTCTCTCTCTCCACTCTCCACAATCCTTCTGCAAACAGCACTCACTCAGAGATCTCTTACAGATACAAGTAAACCAAGTGAAAACTCTTCAGTGGTTTGGAGAGAAGTGCTGGCTGTAGCCTGAGTCTTCCCTCAGCTATCCCTGGTCTTCTCTCAGGTCTCATCCTGAAGCAGCAGGAGTTCACTCTATTGTACCAGCACCCCCGCCATCCTATGTATTCAATACTCTGGTTCAGTCCCACCAATCTTTGGCATTTTCCTTAGCTTTGTCCTCTACTTGAAATATTCGCTCTTGCCTCTGATTGGTGACTGATGGACTCTCTCTTCTCTGTCATCCGTTTCCATTTCATTGTCCCCTTCATTAGAAACCTTACACTGAAGCTGGTGTGGGCAGGAAGCCACTCCATTGTACTGCTCCATTTCAGTTCCCAGTACACACCTTGTTCCCTGAGCTAGTGTCTTTTGTTGCCACCGTCTGTCCCACTTAAGTACCAAGTCTAGGGCGACACCTTTCTACATGTCCTCTCCAGTTGATGCGTTATTGTGAATAAGTTTACATATATTTGTTGTGTGTTCTGCCCTTTACGTTGGATTATTTAATCCCCTTAAAGTTCCCCCAGGGAATATACTATTATATCTTTATGTTACAAATCAGAAAGCTGGGGGAAGTAGAGATATCCAACTAGGCCAGTCACACAACTGGTAGATCAGTAAAACAGAAGGGAATCTTGTATCTAAATAACCAAGGGCCAGCCAGGCAGTGGTGGCGCATGCTTTTAATCCCAGCACTCAGGAGGCAGAGGCAGGTGGATCTCTGTGAGTTCGAGGCCAGCCTGATCTACAAAGTGAGATCCAGGACAGGCTCCAAAGCTACACAGAGAAACCTTGTCTCTAAAAACCAAAAACCAAACCAAACCAAAAACAAACAAAAACAAGGGCCAGGTTCATTCTAGAAGTCTGCCCATTAGAACAAGAAATAAGCCCCTATTATATTAAAGCCACAGATTTTTATTTGATGATCTTTATTATAAAGTGGCCTGATGAAGTATCTATAGGGATGGCATATATAGTATCAGGCAATCTGGACTTGGAATGGGTCATCAGCATAGCTAAGAATGGGGAAGGGATAGATCTCAGAGGAAAGTTAGGTTAGTGCAAGGAGTGAAGGAGATGCTGTGTCCACGGTAAATGATGAGGGCAGATGCTGGAGTGAAGAGCCTCACTCCAATCTCTCAATCAAAGACATCGTCAAGTGTTGACCTTATTGCTGAGTCAATCTTCTGACAACTGGTCAACCACTCCACTGTTCATTCAACTGTCTTTTTAGTTTTTAATAGGGTCTTGTTATGTAGCCCTGGAATTCACTAAGGAGCCCAGCCTGGCCTCGGATTTGTGATGATCCTCTTGTGTCAGCCTCTCAAGCGCTGGGATTACAGCCTGTGCCATCAGACCCAATCATTTGCCTGGTCTTGCTCAAGGACCCTGTGCACTTGGCAATGTGCTAAACTCTTGTGGATAGGTGTAGAGATCAAATATAAAGCTAGGCCCACCCCATGCCGTGGAGGATGACTGAGCACATACTGTTGGACTAGGAACTCTGATAGAAATTTTAGCTCACAATTGTCTTAAAAGTCAATAGTGCAGTTCATCTTAAATCTCAAGCAAATCTCAACCAGGCTTTGTCTAGGTTTTGCTTTCTAAGTGCTTATGGTTGATCTCTGAATGCAGAAGTCCAGTTTTTTATTGTCCTGAAGAGCTCAGCAGGATGGAGAGCCACGTGAACCTCTTTCCTTCGCTCTGCTAGAGACAAGTACATCCTTTAGACTTTGACTATCATCTCTCCCCTTTGCTCTCTACTCCCCACGTGACCTCAATGTAAAATCCAATGTACATTCCGCAGTTACCAGCTTCCCCTGTCCCTCCCCTGTTTGAATAGGGCATGGAACACTTGGAGCCTACTGGCCGGAACCCAGGATTATTATCTGATTTCCAAGCAATATTTATGTCCCATTCATTCCCAACAATGGTTCAAAACAGTCCTCCAGGACAATGACAGAGCTGACACACCAGTTTGAGGTGGTTGTGACTTCATGAAGCCCTGAGGTCAGGGATGACAATCAATCAACTCTTTCCTGGTTCTTCGTTTATTCAGTTACTTCGTTTTTGCAAAAAACAAAAAAAAAAACAAAAAGCAACTGTTTGCTGGTGAACATACTCTGTCACCATAGTAGCACAGTATCAGATGCTGTCTTTAACCTGCTGCCTTTTCTTCAGACTTAAGGTCAGCAAACTCTCTCTGTAAAGGGTCAGAGGGTAAAATTTGAGCTTTATAGGTCATAAGTGTATCTGGAAGCTACATTCTTTTCTTGTAATATGATCAACAACTACAGATAATGTGAAAACAAATACGTGGGGTGTATTTCAATAAAACTATTTACAAAATGGGTGGAGGGTAGCCTTTCCCACGTGGGCGTTAATTTGTTCTCTCCTGCTTTATCTAAACTGTGACCATATTTTACCTCACTCCCCCATAAGCTTCATTTTCTTTTTCCTCTTAAAGTTCCATAGCAGAGGCCAGGCATCGAGCCACACAGCGTCAATTCCAGAACTCACAAGGCAGAGACAGGCAGGTCTCCATGAGTTTGAGGCCAGCCCGGTCTATGAAGAGTTCTAGGCCAGCCAGGACTACATAATGAGACCCCATCTCAACAAAAAAGGCTTTCAGAGCAGAAACATGTGGGGGTAACCAAATAGGCCCAGTTAATTGATTTTTGTCTCCAGAAGTACTATAGTTTATTCATTACTCAGTAATAATAGCAGGGTTATCAACAATGACTGTTACAATAGCTGGAAGTGATCTATCATCTGCTAGTCATTGTTCAAATCACTTTCAGGTTATAATTCTGAAGCGTCAGGGAAAAGGATGAAAACATGATAAAGAGGGGGTTCAGATAACAGGGATAAAAAAGTTATTTTGGATGGTTTTCCAGTACTACATATTCTGATAAAACTAATAACACCAATGTTTCTTGAGCTCATATAAAGGACCGATACAGTACCAAGTCTCTGCCATGTATTGTATATTCAGCTTCCTGGTAGCCCTTTGAGGAAGATATGGTTTTTATAGACATTTTGCTGCTGAGAAACTGAAGTTTAAGTAGTTCAGAAACTTTCCCCAGCTAGCACATGTGGAGTTGAGTTTGTGTCTGCAACGTGAATGTTCTACTTGCCATATCCTTTTGTTGGGACAAGAAGAGAATGAACAAAGTCTGCCTGTCAGTGAAGTGGGCTTTGCTATGACTGTACTTATTTTAAAATAAATATTTGTCGCTAATGGCCCAGAATTCTCACATGGCATAACTCAAGACGCTCAAGGGTCTGAGCGCTGGCGTGGTGGTGGCTGTCAGTCACAAGCACAGTGTCCCACAGGCCTCATTAAGGCAGCGAACAATAGGATGTGTTGAAACACTAAGTGCAGCTGTACTGCGGAGGAATGCCGCCCGTGGGACGCAGGCCCTGGCCTTTATTGGGCGGTGCTGAGGTGGCTCTGGGCAGAGGGCACACGCTGCCTCCCGTCCCTGGAATGTGGCCGGCAGCTGACAGCCACCCTACTTGTCTGGGAAGGGGTGGCCTTAACCATAGATTAGGTCTTGAAAGCTGCCTCTGTGCATGTCTTTTTGTTGTGTGGCTCAAAAGAGTCGCTCAGCTGGCGCAATTGCCGTCAACAAAAGGAAGCTGTCTTTGAACAGGCAGGGTTCCCTGGGAGGTGAGGTGTGTGTGTGTGTGTGTGTGTGTGTGTGTGTGTATTCTGCCAGACTTTGTAAGTGGGCTGTACTGGGTCCTGCACACAGTTTGAAGAAGTATCCATGCAAAGTACACCTCTTTCTGGTGACACTTATGTAGAATGTGCACATAGTATTCTTCGTTTTAGCTTTCGCTCTCAAGGTGCTGCAGACACAAGTCAGCCCCAAGTATCTTCTTTTCTAGATGCTCTAACGAAGACTGCCAGAGAAACAGTGTGGGTTTTTATGATTACACTTGAGAAACTTACAATCTGAGAGATGATTCTGTCCCATGTAACACTGGATTGGGTGTTTCAACTATGGGAGTCCTGGAGCCTTTGTTCGTTCAATAATGGGGTGGGTGGCCGTGAATTCTACATGCTATTTTGGTTCTAAGCTTTCATGACTGCATGTAAATGACGTTTTCATGAAGAAAGAAAGCATCTTCTCTCGGTCTACCAAGACCTATAGGTTAACACTGATGCTAGCCTCAGGACAGACATGAGAAAGAAAGAAACCCAGTTCGTGTTTGCCACAGACCTGCGGTTTCCTTCCTTCCTTCCTTCCTTCCTTCCTTCCTTCCTTCCTTCCTTCCTCCCTCCCTTTTTTCCTTTTGTGTGTGTGTGTGTGTGTGTGTGTGTGTAGCCTTGTGTGCATACTCCTCCCTTTGATTAAAAGTAGTATCAGTTTGCTCTGGGAAGAGTAGACATAGTGAGAAAACATATGCCACACTCAGTTACATTTTCCATTTCAACAACTATGAAAACAGTACATACTTTTTGAAAGTACATCTCATCTCATGTAATATTTGGGTCACTCCCACTGTACTTGGAACAGTGAGTGGTAGACTTTGAGTCCCAGAAGTCACTCTGATGAGAACTCAGTTGCTGTGAATATCACTGTATAAATAAAATGCTGATTGGCCAGTGGCCAGGCAGGAAGTATAAGTGCGACAAGCAGAGAAGAGAATTCTGGGAAGTGGAAGGCTGAGGCAGAGAGACGCTGCCAGCCGCCACCATGACAAGCAGCATGTGAAGATGCCGGTAAGCCACGAGCCACGTGGCAAGGTATAGATTTATAGAAGTGGGTTAATTTAATATATAAGAACAGTTATCAAGAAGCCTGCCACAGTCATACAGTTTGTAAATAACATAAGCATCTGTGTGTTTATTTTATAAGTGGGCTGTCGGACTGCCGGGGCTTGGCGGAACCCGGAGAGAAAACTCCAGCTACACTCAGGCTTGAGAGAAATGACGTGGAGATGAGTGAGGACATCACAGAGGGAGAGGGGTAGCCTTTCTAGGCCTTTAGAAGGTCCAGGCCTCCATTTTTCAGTTAATTGAGCCCAATATCCATTTCCCTGTAGACTATTCTGAACAATGTCCTCTACACTCTTCCTGATCTACTTCTCCTGCTTCTGAAGCCTTCTTTCCTGGATCCTCATCATGGAGAGAGGAAAACACGGGGTGGGCTCGAATGTTGTGGTGCATGCTGGGAACTTCCTGCCACATTGCAGTTGTTCTCTGAACAGTGAATCACATTCTAGCTGTCCGGGCAGGAAAATTGAGGCTCAGAGACGTGGAGTTGTTTGCTCATGGGCAGCACAGGTTTTATTTGGGTGAGCTGAGTGGCCAACAGAGGCCTTTGGGGTAGAATCTGTACCCTTCCTATAACATGAAACACTGAATAAGAGAGGCCGGGGGATGGGGGAGGAGTCAGGAAACAATGCTCTCCAAGATAATCACTTTGATGGGGCAAGTGACATTGAATGTACCAAAGAAAGTCTTCAACAGACTGCACGTCTGTCCTCTGCAATGGCCCAATTTGAGTTTTTCTACCTTGTGGTCTTAGAAATGACAAAGATAAGTGTCAGAGATATAAAAGAACATGACACATATCTGACAGATATAAGAATTTTGAGGGCTGGAGAGATGTCTCAGGGGTTAAGAACAGTAGCTGCTCTTCCAGAGGACTTGGGTGTGATTTCCAGCACCCACAGGGCTGTTTACAATAGCCCCAGGCTCTCTTCTGGCCTCTCTAGGCACCAGGCATGAACACAGGCAAAACATTAATGCACATAAAATAATAATAATAAAGCTTAAAAAAGAAAAATCTTAAGATTTTTTTGTGTTAATTCATTGAGTGAGTTTGTATGGGCTACTTTTCCCATTGATTGCCATAACAAAACACCAGGTGGAAGCAGCTAACGGAAAGAAAGGTTTATTGTGGTTCATTGTTTGAGGGTATAATTCATTACTGCGAGGAAAAGTGTAGCAGTGAGAGGCCTCTGACTGTGAAGGCAGGGACTTGAGGCAGCTGGCACACCGTATCCGCACTCAGGAAACACAGAGTGATGAATGCTGGCCTTACGCTTGCTTTTCCTTCTTATTCAGTCATGGACTCCAGCCCAGGGAATGGTATCAGCCACATTCAGGGTGAGTCTCCCTAGAGTTAAGCCTCTCTGAAAACATCCTAATAGACGTACCCTGAAGTGAGCTTCCTAGGTGAGTCTAAATTTCAGTCAGGTTGATAATGAAGATTGAAAAGTTGGTCATAAAATCATAACTTGGAGGAGCACATACTTGGGACACACACACTTCTGATGGGAATATCTAGAGAATCAGCCATTGCTCTTTACCTCCACTGTGTCCACGTGTGTGATGGCTACTGACAAGGTCTTCAGAGATCAGAACCAGCCCAGGATGGTCACTCCTGGGTCTCAACCAGAAGCAGATTGACTTGAGGCAGGAGTCCCAGAGATGCATTTACAGGTGGACCACTGCTTTGTGGCCCACAGGCACTTATGAAGATTTACTTGCTCAAGGGATCTGGAGAGATTATGGATATGTATCAGGACACACACCTGATACATGAGAAACCAAGGATGCCTGTGAATCTTTAGAGAAGACTGTTGAAGTATACCTTCTGATCAATCAGTCATCAATCAATCAATCAAATCTGTATTCCTTGCTTTCTGGAGTAAGATCGCTCCCCCACCCCATAAACAGAGTGTCAGCGTGGCACTGGTTACTTTTATTGTTGTGACAAAAAATACCCAATTAAAGCCATTTAAGAAGTGTTTGTTAGGTATCACAGTCTCAGGTGACACAGTACATTGTGGTGGCGGAGCACACGGGCAGCAGCATGAGGCTGCTGGTCACATGACATCCGAAACCGGAAAGTAGAAGGTGAATAGAAACAGAATTGGGCTATAAAATCTCAAGGCCCAGCCCTGGGGACCTACTTCCTTTAATGAGGTGATACATTCTAAAGGTCCCACAACCTCCCCAAAGATTGCCATCAGTTGGGAACCAACTGTTCAAACATAGGACTCTGTGTTCACATTCAAACCATGAGAGTATTGTCATACAATGGAAGGTGTTGTACTGAGGCAACTTATTTGTAATGTTTTAGGGGTCTTAGAATGGACACACTTGTGGTGATATATTGTGTACCCCAATATATTATATACCTAATATATTGTGTACCCCAATAAACTTATCTGGGGATCAGAGGACAGAGCCAGACACTAGATTAGACACTGAGGCCAGTGGTGGCACACACCCTTAATCCTATCACTTGGGAGGCAGAGATCTATCTGAATCTCTGTGAGTTCAAGGCCATACTGGAAACAGAACCAGGCAGTGGTGGCATACACCTTTAATCCCAGGACTTGAGATCTCATGTCTTTGCTTGGGAAGGATACACGCCTTTAATCCCAGGAAGTAATATGACAGGACACAGAAAGGTATATAAGACATGAGGAAACAGGAACTCATGCTCTTGAAGCTGAGGGTTTCGTAGAGGTAAGAACGTGGCTGGCTTGTTTTGTTCCTCTGATCTTTCAGCTTTCACCCTGATATTTGGCTCTGTTTTTTTTTTTTTTAGTTGATAAGACCTTTTAAGATTTGTGTTAAACACACTGGGATATAGTGATGTGGGTTGATGTATCAGTGAGGTAAGTGTTTGGAAGTGAGTCTTGAAGAGAAAGCATGACCATTAAGAGTTCTGAAGAGGACCCCTCACTGTTTTGAGTAATCAGAGCTCACCATTTAGATGAATTGAGTCTCAGAATATTCTGGAAGCAAGCAGCACAGTTATTTGGATTTTTATTTTTCTGAAATAAGTCATGCCGGTGTTGAGTGTAGAGGGATGGAACCACGTCCCTGGAGAAATGAACTGTGGAGCTGGGAAGTGTTCTCTTCCCATGCCAGAAAACTGCATTCTTACAGCTGTAGATGTAACCAACCATCTTATTAAATAAGAAACACAGAACCAATGCAAAGAAAGCCAAGAGATCAGAGCTAAGAGCCTGTCTGCTACAGCTAACCTCTTCAGCCAAGAGAGACCTACTTCCTGTGTGTTTGTCTTTATATAGACTTTCTGTTCTGCCTTCTCATTGGTTGTAAACCCAACCACATGACTGCCTCATCACTGCCTGTTTGTACAGACCTCCAGATGGTTGGTCTTGAGATTAAAGGCGTGTGTCTCCAATGCTGGCTGTATCCTTGACCACACAGAGATCTACCAAATTCTGCCTACCAAGTGCTGGGATTAAAGGCATGTGCCACGAATGCCCAGCTCTGCTATGGCTTGCTATTGGCTCTGACCCCCAGGCAACTTTATTTATTAACATACAAATAAAATCACATTTCAGTACAAATAAAATATCACCATATACAGCTGTGTACTGGAAGCCAAGTGACTTCTCTGTACGTCCCCTTGTCGCTGTAGGTGGAAGACAATGAAAGCTGCTTTGGCAACATTTTGCTGTGAAGACTGAAAGAGACAAAGCATTGGGCATGCTAACACAGTGCCAGGTGACAGGAGACACCCAGGAAATGGAGGTGTTGCCAACTTCTAGCTGCCACACGATCAAATGGTCTAACCACGTCCCAGAGGGGAAAGATTCCAGCTCGTCCAACTGCTGAAATGAGAACAGAAAGAAAACGCAGCATCCTTAACCTGAGACAGGAGCTCTGCACCAGATAGTGAGGGTTTTTTGGGGGGTAGTGGCAGGTTCTCATGTAGCCCAGATTGGCATCAAACCCCTTATGTAGCCAGGGATAACCTTTAATGTCTGAAACTCCTGCCTCTGCTTCCCAATGGCTGGGATTACAGGACCGCACCACTCCGCATTTCTGGCCATGCAGATGAGTTTCAAAAGCGCGGGACATTGGGAGAAGGTGCAAGCACAAGACTTAAAATTATGTGTGTGCCGCTCCACAAAAAGGGCCGTGAAATAGATGAATGGATATTGCACAGCTCAGCTAGAGGTGCTGCTGGTTTGCGGTCCCCCCAAAGAGAAGCACCTGCTGACCCTTCTTGACCTTCTGATGGCCAACACTTCACAGTAATGAGCTTCTGTAAGGCACACACTTGTGGTCCTTGTTTCCAGCTGTTAGAGGAAAGCATAGCAAAAGGTGCAATGCTCTAAAAACCTAAATTCAAGTTTATTAGACTGGGATGAAAAAAAATGTGTTAAAGTACAGTTTAATGAGTTTTAAAAGTGAAAAGGCTCCCAGGACCAAAACGTTTGAAAAGTACAGTCCCAGCAAGAGAGGCAAAGGGAATGTGTGTGTGTGTGTGTGTGTATGTGTGTGTGTGCGCGCACGCATCCTTGGATGGGTACACAAGTGGGTGAACACATGTGTGTATGTGTAAGGACGTCAGCAGTCAGGCCTATGTGTCTTCCTCTATTTCTCTCCATCTTATTTTTGGGGACAGGGTCCCTCACTAAACCTGGAGCTTGCTGGTTGGCTAGATAGACTGGCTTATCCCGTGTCCACCCCGTACTGGGATTTTAGCAGCATGCTACCATGCTGGACTTTTTATGTGACTTCCAAGGATCTGAACTCAGGGCCTCATGCTTGTGTGGTGTGCATTTTATTCACTATCCTATCTTACAGCATCAAAGTCTAAGTGTCTTAAGTATTCTTAGTGTTGGTGTTTTTTTACCCAGGAGAGGGAGGGTTCTGGGGTAATAAAGCCTGGGCAGCTTCTAAAACATAGAACGAAAAGGTTGAGGTGAAAATAAAACAACTGAGTCAAGATGTGTTTCAGGCAGGCTTGTGGGAGCTATGGAAGCTCACATTCATGATGGCTCCATATGTGCCTTTGTCGGAATTCTTGTGTTGAATCTTCTGATGGCAAATCTTGGTTGTCAGCTTGACACACCTGGGAAGATGAGTCTCAACTGAGGACTCTCCTTCATCAAATACAGGAGGAGCTGTTGCAGGATATTTGAACAAACTGTGTGAAGATGTGCTGCTGTTTTACCTTGCCTGCCTAAGGCATTTGATTGGTTTAATAAAGAGCTGAATGGCCAATAGCTGGCAGGAGAGGTGAGGCGGGACTTCCTGGCAGAGAGAGGAACTCTGGGAAGAAGAGAGGTAGCAACACCATCGAGATGCAAAACGAGTTGGACATACAGAATGGAGAAGACGTAAAAAGCCATGTGGCAAAATGTAGAGGAATAGGAATGGGTTAATTTAAGTTGTAAGTTTTAGGTAGAAACAAGCCTAAGCTAAGGCCAAGCTTTCATAATTAATAATAAGTCTCCATGTCATTATTTGGGGGCTTGGGGTTCAAAGAAAGCCCAACAAGGAAGACCTGATACAAGGAGCATTTAGTAGCTCAAAACTGTAATCTTCAATCTTCCACTGATTTGCTGATGACTTTTGACAAAGCAGTCAAACTTGAAGTTTCTTGTCTAGAAAATGCACACAATTAAAGACCAGGATACTTGAGAACTTTGTTTTCCCTGTAGTTACATTTTATAATTGCCACATTACTGTGATAAAATTTGGGGAAATACCTGAAAATGTGGGCTGTTTTTTCCCCCGTAGCGTTTTGACTGCCATGCACATATGAGGTACTGAGCTACCCTTATGGGTAAAAACGATGACTAATGGCTACATTTGCCATGAGGGTGACACACAAGTTCCAGATTCATCCCCTGACTCATTTATTCAGCTCTCTGTTTTCTGTGTTCATTTGTTGAGCATCAGCGCTTTGGCATCTAGGATGTGCCACACATGGTGTTGTATGCTGGTGACTCTGCACTGAAAAAGCATGGCTACTGCCCCCTGGAGGAGCTTCACCCGAACTACACTCCAGCATGTTCCTGTTTGCTCTTCCACCCTCTTGGTTCCATCGCACGGGTCTGGATGAGTCCATGTGCTGTCTTGGAACTGAATATCATTTCATTTGCTCTTTGATATTGATTACTTCCCTCAGTCTGTTTGAACAGATTTTTCTCAAATTTGGTGGCTTAAAGGAACCTCTGAACTCACAGTGTCACTGGGGCTAGGATTCCCCACTGGGGAGCTCCGCTCCCTTGCTGAAAGATGTTCCTTGTCTGTGGATATGTGATATCTGTGTCTGTCTTCATCCATTCCTCTAGCCCCATCTGCCTTTCCCAGTCTGTCTCTTTATGATGACATTTGTCATGGAGTTTACAGCTCATCAGGCTAGGACAAGGCTGCATCTCTCAAAGCCCTTGACTTAGCCACATCCAAAAAATCTTTATTCAAGTTAAGGCCACATTTGCTGGTTCTGGAGGCCAGGACATGTCCTTCTGGGGGTTGTCATTCAGCCGATTGTGGGCCCTATAGGATTTCTTAAATCCTATGACATACACACAGGTCAACAGTTCTTATTTAAATGTAACAAGTGGAAAATTTCCAAGACTGGTCTTGTGTCTTCTGCATCACCAGGTCAATCTTGTCAGGCTGTCCTCCAGGACTTTCTCAGAATGATGCTCCAACCTGCACCTGGCACTCCTAGACGCAAGCAGTTGCCACTGACATTTTGCTGACCTAATTTCCTATGTTCTTACCCTGATATTCATTATGACTGAGACCCGATAGTCTGTGAGATTTTATTGCTGAGGGATTATGCCACAAGAAATTCAAACCTTGGCAGAAATAATCAAAAAGAATCATAGGTATAATCTTGAGTACTTGCAATGTTCCAAACAAAGAGAAATCAAGGAAGATATGAATAGGTGTAGCAGGAATCTTAGATGGTCTTATTAATAAAATCAAACTCGGAGCCGGGTATTGGGGTGAATGCTGGAAGATCAGAGAAGCAGAACAAGTCACAGCTTCCTCACCTTGCCATTTCCTCAGCTGGTTCTGTTTCGTCAGACTGGAAGCCTTTGAGTCCTCATCCAAATGGATCTCAGCTGAACTGTGCTGCTCAAAGCCTAAAAGCTTAACCAGCTCTAGTTCCTGGTCTTCACGCCTTATATACCTTTCTGCCATCACTTCCTGGGATTAAAGGCGTGAGTCACCATGCCTGGCTGTTTCCAGTGTGGCTTTAAACTCAGAGATCCAGATGGATCTCTGTCTCCCAAGTGATAGGATTAAAGGTGTGTGTGCCACCATTTTCTGGCCTCTATATCTAGTGGCTGTTCTGTTCTCTGACCCCAGATTAGTTTATTAGAGTGCACAATATTTTGGGGGAATACAATACCACCACAAATAGTGTTTTTTGGTTTTTTTTTTCCAGAAGGAGGAAGACTCAAACTTTTAAATCTGATGTATCTTCTAACCTCAGATATGTTAATACCTGCCCGAGTCAGGTTTGAATCCAGGGTCACGTGACCACAAAGTTTGTGTTCACCCCACCATTACAGGCTGCATTGTGCAGCTCAGTACAGGGTACCCTGTGAGTATGCATCATCCAGTAGCAGATAGGATCTGATAGAAGCAGGGCTTGCTGACAGCACACCCCTGTTCCTGAGCCTTGGCATGAGGTGGTGAGAACGGATTGCCCAAAGCCTCTTCCATGTCTCCTTACTGGGCAGCTTTCTCCAAAGCTGCTGAGGGCTGCTCTGCCACACACAGGACTCATGAGAGGGGTAGAGGTCAAGTGAGGTGGTGCCCAGGATTAGCAGGAATGGATCAACCACAGCCCTCCCATATCTTAACTGACGCCTGGAGAGTGAGCATATGACCAGTCTGCTCTCTGGAGGCAGCATCCCGAGGCATGTGTATGAAGGCTTCTTAGAATGTCATACATCTATGAACACGGGCTTTTGTTTAAAATATAATTCCGATTAGTAAGTTTATCTTGGTTACTTTTCCATTGTTGTGATAAGACATCACGACCAAGCCAACTTATCAAAAGTAAGAGGTTATTGGGGTTTATAGTTTGGATATCATTATAGTGGGAAACCTGGCAGCAGGCAGGCTGGGCGCTGGAGCTGAGAGCTTACTTGATCCACAAGTATGAGGTGGAGAGAGAGAACTGGGAGTGGTGTGGACCTCTGAACCCTCAAAGCCCACCCCCAGTGGCATACTTCCTCCAACAAGGCCACACCTCCTGATCCTTCCCAAATAGTTCTACCAAACAGGGACCAAATAGTTAAACATATGAGCCTGTGGGGGCCATCCTCCCATCCTTTTTCAAACCACCACAAAGTGTGGTACAAATGTCCTGTTTAGTGGTTGACACCAATGTCAGCCAATAGGTCTGGGCTCAAATGGAGTCTGTGGACAGTGAACCTCAAGAGGCTTTCTGCTGTGCAGGCACTGTCCCCCCACAGTGTTGTAATACCTAAGACATCCTATGTATTCATCCCCATAAGGCACCACTGTGACTTTTCCCACTTAAACATTTTCTGTGAGTTCGAGGCCAGCCTGGTCCTCAAAGAGAGTTCCATGAAAGGCGCAAAACTACACAGAGAAACCTTGTCTCGAAAAAACAAAACAAAACAAAACAAAAAAAAAGATTTATTAAATAAATAATTACATATGCAGTGTTCTGCCTGCATGTATGCCTGCATGCCAGAAGAGGGCACCAGATCTCATTGTAGATGGTTGTTGGGAACTGAACTCAGGACCTCTGGAAGAACAGCCAGTGCTCTTAACCTCTGAGCTATCTCTCCAGGCCCCATTTAAATCTTTAATCCAGTCTGTTAGCCCACGAAACAGGACCTCATTAGTTGTGTTTCACTGGAGTGTGTCCATGATAGCTCCAGTACTGCAGCTAGGTTAAACACATTTTGGATATCTTTAATTTGAACCAAATATATTTTTTTAAAATAGAATTCATCAGTATAGGCTTATATGAAGAAACTCTGATCCAATATTCATAAAATATTTTCTACAGGTTTACATGATAGGAAGAAAGGAGGGGCTGATATATTAACAACATATAAAAGTGGTGGAATACTTAATAGATATTAGAAACATGTTTTATAATTGAGATAATTCTTCAAGATTAATTGTAAAAGAAAAAGATATACTACTCAAAACTGCTGAGAATCTATGAGATTTTGAGTATAATTCGATCCCAAAGGGAGTAACATATTCTCTCGCTGTTTGGCTACCTACCTGTATGTATGAAACTAGACATAGAAAGGACTAAAATCAAAAGGGTGCTTCAAAATACCAGCGCTGCATTATCAGTGGGTGAAATGATAGGTGATTTTATTTCCTTTTCATATTCTTTAGTGTTTGTTACAAGTAAATATTATATAACAAATGGGTAATATTAAAAAGAAAGTTTTGCTGTCCCAGAACCATAAAAATTATCAATCACAATGATATTTCTTATTTTGGGGACAGGTACTTACTATGCGTAGCCCAGGCTGGGCTTGAACTCACAATTCTCCTGCTTCAGCTTCCTGAGAGGTGGAATTATAGGTAAGCATCACCACACCTAGCTTCTATAATATGTCTTACAGAGCCAGTGCTGTCTGTGAAATGGGAATAAAGTCTGTGTGTAATGAAAAACAGGCCTTCATTACAATTGGAAATAGAAAACAAAAATAAAACACCCACACTCCAAATCCAGCCCTCTGCCAGGGCCTTATCAGGTACCCAAAAAGCAGTTGTGAGATTTAAGAGCTTTTGTAATTTTATGGAAGTCATTTATGTATTAGAGATTAGGATATCAAATGAGGTATTACGTGATAATTTAAGAAAAAATCGTATTTCAGCTCTGAGTGAAAAGCTTAGTTTCAACATTGATCTACCATACACAGAAAATCTAATTTAGCGCCACTCTTTTTTTAATTAAGAAATCTTACATACCAACCACAGATCCCCCTCTCATCCCTCCTCCCGCTTCCCACCAGCCTTCCCCCCTTCACCTATCCCCCATCCCCTTCTCCAAAAGGGTAAGGCCTCTCATGGGAAGTCAGCAGAGCCTGGCACATTCAGTTGAGGCAAGTCCAAGCCCCTCCCTCTGCATCAAGGCTGTGCAAGGTGTCCCACCATAGGTAGTGGGCTCCAAAAAGCCAGCTCATGTACCAGAGATGGATCCTGATCCCACTGCCAGGGGGCCCCTTAAGCAGACCAAGCTACACAACTGTCTCGCTTATGCAGAGGGCCTAGTCCAGTCCCATGGAGGCTCCACAGCTGTTGGTCTAACGTTCATGAGTTCCCACTGGCTTGGTTGGATTGTAGATTCCCCCCCTCATGATCTTGACCCGCCTTGCTCATAGAATCCCTCTTCCCTCTCTTCGACTGGACTCCGTTGGATTGTAGATTTCCCCATCATGATCTTGACCCGCTTTGCTCATAGAATCCCTCTTCCCTCTCTTCGACTGGACTCCCGGAGCTCAGCCTGGTCAGCACCGCTCTTACCTATCGATTGTTTAAATTATTTTTATTTACAGAAGTCTTTCCCTCTCCTCCCTTCATCCTTTTTCCTCCTCTGCCTTCCCTCACCGTGAGGAATCGGTTTGCTAGGTATGATGCTAAATCCAAAGACTCTAAGACGACTGAGCACATAAAAACAATCTGCACACGCACAAATATGTTCACAGAAACTGATGATGTCTGAATAGATGCTGTGGATGCACGCCTGGCTGTGTCTTGGGTGGGGTCACGCATGGACTGCCACTTTTGTAAGACGTCACCACCAGGGGGCGCTGAGAAGCACGCACGGATCCGCCCCGTGCATGCCACACATTTGTGCAAATACAGAGATAGAAAGCAAAGCAAACCAACCAACCAACTAACCAACCAACCAACCAAACAGACACCTCACAAAAAACAAACCAAACGCAAAACACCCAGCCTGATAATTACCACGAAAGATAAACGAGTCAGTGTGATAAAAAACAAACACAAAACAAAAAAACAAGGAATGACTGTCTCGTGAGACCTTTACAGCTCTGCACGGAATAAGTGACGGAAGAAAAGCAGGGTTTAGGGGCTCGGAAAATACGCACAGCGACTCGTGATTACTAATCTAGATGTTTGAGAACCTGGGGGGTGGGGAGGGGTGTGCGGCTCAGCAAATGCTGGGAGGTCATCAACAGGTTACAGAGGAACCCACAGATCCTCTGAGTTCCCGTGGCCTGAAGGGAATCTGGATTGAGTTGTGAGGCTTTCCACGTACATGGCAGGAGGGGAGATGGTCACGAGAACTCAGATTCTTTTGTAGTTTGGTTCTTTGATTCTAAAACATTCCTTGTTTCCCTCTCCTTTCTTTACGCGGGTCCCAGAGGTGTGTATACAGCGCGTGCCCACGAGATGGCAGCAGAGCACAGGCCATCTCCGCCGCAGGCCCTGGGGAGGGTCCCCTGGGCACCCCATCCCGGAGATTGCCCCAACACCAGAGGTCGGTGTAAAGAGGAAGATCACTAGTCGTTAGTGATGCCATCATTCTGTCAGAGGTCATCACCTACGTATTTGCGTCTTTGCAGCGACGTTCAAAACTAGGAATAGATAAATGTGCTTCAACTGACTTTTTGATAATTCTACCTTCTTTGGCTTTCTTCGTGTCCACTCTTCACTATATGACCATGCTTTTTGTCTTAAGATGAGGTTGGTCCGAACCTGGATCAATACCATTTTCTTGTTTGCAAGTATTAGTCTGAATTATTCCTCATTGCTCATTTTAAATGTAAAAGCAAAAAATATCGTCAGTTTCGTAATCTAGAGCTGCTTTGTACGCATTATCATTGGCAGAATTTTTCAAATGGCGTGCGTGTCTGGCGTAGAAAACTGGTTATGGAATTAAATCCACCTACACCTGCTAACAGGAGCTACAACTGTAGCATGTCACAGAACACTGGAAGGGCTGTGGAACCCCCACCGGCTACTCAGTCTTTGCTCTTGGAGTGTGTTTCCATGAACCCTCTGGAAGCAGGCTCCAGACGAGGCCTGGTGCCAACTCAGATTCGTAAAGCCTTTGTTTTCTTCTCATTTATATTTTCAGGTAAAATTACACAGGTCTTTGAGGTAAGTTTTCTTATCTCACAGGTCAGCGTGTTCATTTCCACAAATGACTAGGCCAAGGCGACCCTGCAGGCCTTCCTCCTCTCGGGAGGTGAGAATGGAGTTTCACCCAACCTTGAACTCTCAGCAGGGAACTCCTGACTGCTCTCCGTGTCACACTCAAACCGGCAGATTTAGGACAGAGAAAATGTCGCACATCTTCTTCCAGCTGCAGAGCCTCTTTCCATGTTTATTTATGATATTTTGGCAGTGCACAGCATCTTAGCAAGGTCTGGTACACACCAGGAGTTCTACTGCAGAGATCCTTCTCCCCAGCCACGGTAGGACCTTCTTGCAACCATATCTGATTTTAAAAAAATCCTTCGGGGCCTTGATTCAATGCCTGGCTTTCCGAAGAATGATTTAATAAAATGTTTACTGAGATGGAATTTGACACAAAGACAATCTTCACAGAACATTACATTTGAACACGTACAGGATGAGTAGAATTCTACAGCACAGTAGAACGTTCTAGACAGTGAGACTACGTCCAAGTTGTCTACCACGCTAACCACTAAGCCACGAGGTCCTTTGAGCCCTTGAGATGTTGACGGTGAGTGAGACTGCAGCATTTCATTTCTTCTCTGGTTTTACTTAGTTGAAATCAAAACAGTTGCAGACAGCTAGAGGTTGGCATGCCGGGCAGGTTGGAGAGGAAGATGTCTCTTCTTTGCATCCTTCTGAGCTCCTGGCTGGGACCCTGGTAATGAAAGCCAGTTGACCAAAAGATGTGAGATGTGTACACTTAGTGAATATACATCTTTCTTTCTTTCTTTCTTTCTTTCTTTCTTTCTTTCTTTCTTTCTTTCTTTCTTTCTTTTCTCTTTCTTTCTTTCTTTCTTTCTTTCTTTCTTTCTTTCTTTCTTTCTTTCTTTTTGTTTTGTTTTTTGAGACAGGGTTTCTCTGTGTAGTTTTGATGCTCGTCCTGGATCTCGCTCTGTAGACCAGGCTGGCCTCGAACTCACAGAGATCCGCCTGGCTCTGCCTGCCGGATGCTGTGATTAAAGGCAGGCGGCACCAGTTTTTCATGCAGTTGGAAGTATCGTAAAGAAATAAAGGTCTGAGGAGGGTAAGAGTCCTGCTTTGCACAAGGCCTGATGGACAGAGTGCAGAATCGTGGGGGAAGTAACAGGACCCGGGGGTTGGGGGAGTGTGGTAAGCAGGAGGCTGTGCGGTGATGCCTGTTCACTGCATCCTCTCAGAGATACTGCAGATATTCCGGGATACTGAGTTATTCCAGGTGGAGCCCTGCTTTGAATCTCTCACGCGAGGGTTTCATAGTGTGATTCAGGGGAAGACTGGTAAGTCCTACACCTGTTCTCTCAAATGCCTTCAGCTTACACAATTTACCAAGCTATCACATACTGGGAAAGCATAGCTCCAGCTCAGAATTCAACAGGGACAATCTGGACAAGCATTAGGCTCTAATACCTTCAGACCTCAAAGTCCTTCACTTCTACACGACCTCCGTCACAAGGCCTTATCCTTTTGTGCCATGTCACCGTCAGCAAGTCCTGCTGTCCCCTACCCTTTCTGTGTCTCTTAAGATCTCCGTGACATATTGTCTCCCTTAAGTGCTGTTCTGATCAAATCAAGGCTTTATCAAAACAACAAAAATTACACAATATTAGAAGCAACTAGAAGAGAAATGATAATTTAAAAATAGAATGGATCTTTGTCATCTTTTAGGGATGATGTGTCTTGGATCTTTCCAGAGGAAGGGATGACACAATTATTTGGTCATAGACTGAAGTTTAATAGGGTACCAAGTGCAGGCTTTTTTTTTTTTTTGAGACAGGGTTTCTTTGTGTAGTTTTGGTGCCTGTCCTAGATCTTGCTCTATAGACCAGGCTGGCCTCGAACTCACAGAGATCTGCCTGCCTCTGCATCCCGAGTGCTGGGGTTAAAGGTGTGTGCCACCACCACCCAGCGCAGGCTCTGGCTCTTCTTTAGAGACAAATGTAACTTTTCTTAAATAATTGTTTTTGAGAAACTCATACATGGGTACTGTATTTACATAATTTCACCATTCCCTCTCCCTACTCCAATTCCTCTTGTGTCCCTCCTACTTAAAGTTCATGATCTCTTTAATTATTATTGTTACACACACACACACACACACACACACACACGCAGAGACAGAGAGAGAGAGAGAGAGAGAGAGAGAGAGAGAGAGAGAGAGAGAGCCTGCTGAGTTCATTTAGTGCTGCTCATGTGTATATGTGTTTAGGGCTGACCATTTCTCTTTGGAGAAGACTGTTTCTTCCTCTCTCATCAACCATTAATTATCTGTAGTGATTCGTTTAGGGGTGAGATGTCCCCCATCCACCTTGGCATGCCAGCTGGTGTCTCCATCGGGCTGGTTTTGTTTAGGTGACTGTGTTCCTGACCAAGAGCCTATGGTTAGATAGGTCATAGGCCCTAGGGAAAGCCTACTAACATTATTCTTCTAAACAGACAAAGTATTACAGTTAACTGGCTCCTAATGGTTTATCAGCACACCTATGGACCAGTGCATCTTTCAGCCCTCATACCAAAGCTTCTTTTTTGCAGTATCTGGAAATGAACACAGACCCACTGTTTTGGTGGAAGATCCACCTCAACTCCCCTCCCCCATCTCTTTCCCAAAACCTGCCCCTTCAAAGTCCACCAAACACAGCTTGTCCCCCAGAGATGTTCAAGACCACTCCCACAGGGTATTTAAGCTGCACCTCAGAAAACAGACACATGGTTTTTCAGTCACTCATCCCTGTCTCCTCTCTGGTGGGCTGGAGAATCACCTGGGAATGCTTTACCCATTAAACAGGGACTTTTTCTAATTCAGTCTGATTTGGATTGCTGCGTCGGCAGAGAGGCTTATGGGATGCAAAAAACTTATCACCCACAATTGATGAACTTTCAGAGAGAGACTTTGGAGAGGGTGTGATCTATACATCCCCCAAGTCTCAGAGATCGTTGTGGAAAGGGGGCAAAAAGAATGCAAGAGCCGAGGCTGCCCCGTGGCTGCCCCGTGGCTGCCGTGTGGCTTTGGAGAAGTAGTGTTGTCTTGGACATGGCAGGGCAGATGCTCATGGGCATTCACAGTCATCATGACAACATGCCCAAGACCCACACAAACTCAAGCCATAAGGGTGTGACCCCTGGGAGGTTGACCACACCAAGGGATAGCCTCGACATCCAAGAATATTTGGGCAGCACAAATTGAACTTGATTTTTTTTTTTTTAAAGAAGACTGGAAGGTGGGTGGGTGGGTGGTTGGGGTTGGATCTGAGAGTTGGAGGAGGGGGAGGAAGATCAAAATACATTGCATGACATTCTAAAATAATAAAAATATCATTTAAAAATAAAATAGAGGCTGGGGAGGTGGGTCAGTGGTTAAGAGCACTGGCTGCCCTTCTAGAGGGCCAGGGTTCAATACCCAGCACCCACATGATAGCTTGAAAGCTTCTGTAACTCCAGTTCCAGGGGATCCCACACCCTCTTCTGGTCTCCATGAGTATCAGGCCCCAAAGTGGTGGTGCAAGTCATTCATGCAGGCAAAACAGCCACACACATAAAATAGAAATAAAATCAAGTAAAAGGGGTACATTTAAAACATCAAGGTGAGGGAGACTGAGGGGCAGAACATGACACATTAGGCAGATGCTAGTCGTAAGACGAGCATTTAAGGCAAAGAATGTGTCAAAAATAATGGAAATAATTATATAATGAGAAAAAGTTCAGTGTAAGAGAAAGAACCAAAAACTCTTTCGTTTTGCATTTGCTTAACAACGTACCTCCAAAATGCACAAAGCAAAAATGAGCTCAAGAGAAGCTAGCAAGTTTGCCATTGTATTAGGGAGATTTGATACGTCTTCCTCGGTCATCAGAAGGTCAGACAGACAAAAGTATTGATAATAGCATGGAAGAACTCACAAGTCCGAGTAATAAATATTGTCTCATGTTTATAAAATAAGGAATAAGACTAAGCCTCAGAAGATTCTGTTCATCATGTCATGTTTTTATTAAAGGCAAGAGAAACTAAAACCAACCATACAGGTTTAAGAGTGCACATGTGTGTCATGTGACTATATTTTAAAAAGATATGATGAAGGTGAGATTCAGTGTGGTGACTATTTTAAATGAGACAATGTGACAGCACACAGGCAGATGGCACTTGTCGATATCAAGTTCAAGTGCTGAGTGACAGGAAGATGAGTGCTGTTTCCTTACTAAAATAATAAATAAGAGTGAAGGACGATATTAACAAAAGTCTGTATAACTGAGTCTCTGAATACAACTTGTATGTATCTGTATCATCTATACATATGTCTAGGGATGAATAGACAGACTGTCTAAACTGAAGTTACCTCTTCCAAGACAATGTGGTGGTGATGATACACGTATTAACTACATCATAAGAGCATTAAATGGGAAAATTAATTGAAAGCCCTTAGGTCTTAGCTGTCATCTCTTAGGAAATCAATAAATGTACACCATAATTATTATGTGGATGCCTTACCCTATGTTCACACCTTTAACCAAGTCCCTAGCTGCCCTTGTTATCCACACCCTCAGACCCCTCCTTCCATAGACCATCCCACCCTCTCATGCTTCCCCATTCTCCTTGTCTCAGCAAAGGTTTGACTAGGAAAGCAGAAACCACTGGAAGAGCTGGAAGCAAGGGTGGGCAAAGGTCAAAAGAGCCACAGCCAGTTCTCAGGAAAACAGAAGCTTCATCGAGCATGGCAAACTGTCACCAAAGACCTCAGCTGCTGAATCACCATAGGGATGATTCTCAGGGAGACGTCTGGAGTGGACAAACTTCCTGCCATTCCTTTTGCCAAACAGTAGTGGCATCTGCTTGGCCTCTGCCCCTCCGTTGTCAGGTCTGTCCTCTCATTGGTGGAATCTAAAGGCCCTTCTAAGGGATTCTGGGAGATAGAGTTTCCAGGCTTCCAGCCTCTAAAGCAGAAGATAACAGCGAAGAAGTTGGGGATGCTTGCCACTAAAGAACTAAAAGGAAACAAGCATCATGTGTCAAACATCCCTTCTATTCCAGCAATGCTTTCCTGCTGGTACTGTAGCATGCTCAAGCTTCTCACTTCTTCAGCAAAATTCTAAGTCCCATTCTCCCTGGGCTGGCTGGATTAGTTCTCATATTTCTTTTCTTTTTTTGGAAAGAATACCCACACAATCCATAGGTGCTTTCTTACATCCCATTTTTCCTTTAACTCATTTTGGCTTCTAGCTCAAAATCATCTTGAAAGCTAGGACCAAGGCTGTGTGTGTGATTTTTGCTGTCCAATCTACATTTTTCTAAAGCATTTGACAATGCTAAACACTTTTCTCTTTATGAAAATGTCTGTTCTCTTAGCTTCTGCACAAAAGCAATAATGATCGTTCTACAGATTTACAATAGAATTAGTCATGAGGCTTCTTTTTCTAAATAATAGCCTTCACACCCAACTAACAGGAAATTGATTATGTGTTTTCCTTGAGCCTATTGGCTTTACTTCATGCAACTAAGATCAAGGCTGAAATACCTTTAGGCTGGAGGATTGCTGGTGTTTGGGCAGTCCCTATATTCCTGTTTCTAGCAAACTTGAGCCCTGTTGGCCAGAGATCATCGCTGTAAAGAACCTATTTTAGTTCCTTTCTGGTTAGTTTGATTCTCAAATAGGCACAATCTAGAGCAGTGGAACTCAACCTTTTCCATGCTGCGACCCTTCAGTACAGTTCCTCATGCTGTGGTGACCTGCAACCATGAGATGATTTTGTTGCTGCTTCATAACTGTCATTTTGCTATTGTTATGAATCGTAATATAAATATCTGATATGCAGGATTTCAAAGGGGCTGTGAGGCACACATTGAGAACTACTGATCTAGAGTCACCCAGAAAGAGAGTTTCAGTGGGGGCTTGTCTTGATCACACTGGTTGTGGGTGTGTCTGTAGGAGACTGACTTGATTATGTTAATGGAAATGGGATGACCTGGCCACTGTGGGTGGCATTGATCTCTGGGTTTGGGCCCTGGACTGCATAACAGTGGAGAAATGTGCAGAATGTATGGACGCATGCATTCATTATTCTCTGTTCCTGATTGTGGATGAGATATGCCGACACCCTCAAGCTCCTGCCGCCATGACGTCCCTGCTATGATGGACTGTAGCCTGGAACTGAGAGCTAAAAAATACCTTTCTTCCTAGGTTGATATTGTCAGAGTATTTTATCTCAGCAACCAGAGGAGAAACTAGGCTCCTCCAGGCCCAGGCTGAGGTCAGAACTCAGCGGGAGGGTGCCTCATGCTTTGCTCTTGCTCCCTGGGTGGATGTTCTCCCTCTGCAGGCTCCTGAATGTCTACCCCTCAGCTACTGGACAAAGCAGAGATCTGTGAGTGGTTTGGGGTTTTCTGTGTTGGCGAAGCAGGGCTCCTTGTTTGTGGAGCGTGTAACTCCCACAGGCCACCATGTGATGTCCATCAGCTCTAGAAATGTTGGGTCAGGTTGGTTCCAGCATCTTAGGTGCCTTTGAATCCAAACAGCTTTTCTTGTTTCCTCCCAAAGGACTCACTAACGGCCACCGGATTTTTCTCTTAACTTGGAAAATTCAACTACCTGACTGTCAATCATCTCCTTAGATAATGGACATTCGTCATTCTCTCTGAAAAGCTACATTGTGGATTTTTCTGGAATATTCTAGCTCTTCCTGTTCAGTACTGGAGTCAAAAGTTGTCTTCGCTGAAGAGAGCATAAATCAAATGCGCCAAGCTTTGTTACAAATGAAATATGTTTTCTTCAGACTGATTTGCTTATTTCCATTCAATTGAAGGGGTTAAACTCTCCCACTCTCTCTGCCAGGCGGTGGTGACACACGCCTTTAATCCCAGCACTCGGGAGGCAGAGGCAGGCGGATCTCTGTGAGTTCGAGGCCAGCCTGGGCTACCAAGTGAGTCCCAGGAAAGGTGCAAAGCTACACAGAGAAACCTTGTCTCGAAAAACCAAAAAAAAAAAAAAAAAAACCTCTCCCACTCTCACAACTGAGTTTAGGTTTCAGTTCTCTGAGAGGGGAAAAACAGGTGTCTCTCCCATGAAGGGCCGTTTATCCACAATACCCTTGCACCCAGGGACTAGAGGAAACAAATGCCAGGCCTAAGTCAGGTCACCATGCCTCAAGGACAAATCCAGCAGCCCCTTCTGAGTCACATCTAGACTTGCCCAAGCTTGTGCAAGTGTGTCCAAAAATAATAAAACTAAAACTCAGACAAATGAAAGCAGACTAATGTAACTGCTGCTTGCTTAACTAATCATACATGAGATGGCCTCCCCTTAGCTGTGCTTAAAAGGAGCTTGCACGCTCCTCTCGGGGTCATCACCATTGTGTACAGGTGTCAACCCTGCAGACACGCTGGAATATTAATAAACGCTCTTTGTTTTTACACACTGCTTGAGTCTGGGATCTTCCTTCAGCATTTCCTCGGACCCTTACCTTTGGAGCCTGTGTTTCGGGCACTGTGCTAGACTCTGGGGAGACAAATAATGAATAAACAATGGGTAATAAATAATAAGTAAAATAGATAAGATGCCCTGCTTGTGGACTTGTCATCTTAGCAAGAAGAGACAGAGAACAAGAAATTAAACATTGAAAGGAAGAGTGTGATGGGTCCTCTGCAAGAGCAGCAGGTGGTCTTAACCACTGCACCATCTCTCCAGCCCCCAGTCACAGACTCTATTTGTTTTTTATTTTTACTGAAAATAGATTCTTCTCTCATGCAATACACTCCAGTGTTTCCCCTCATCCCACTCCGCCCAGCTCCTCCCCCTCCTTCAGATCCACTCTCCTTCCAGTTTCCCTTCAGAAAAGGGCCAAGAAACAACAACCAAACATGAGAAAAACACACACTAAGACAAGGCAGAAGTTCTCACACTGAAGCTGGACAAGGGAACCCAACAGGAGGAAGAGCCCCAAGAGCAGGCAAAAGAGTCAGAGACACACCCGCTCCCACTGTTAGGAGTCCCACACAAACACCAAGCTAACAGCCACAAGATACACACAGGAGACCTGATGCAGACCCCTGCAGGCCCTGTGCATGGACGCACCAGTCTCTGTGGGCCCATGTGATCTCTGCTTAGTTGATTCTGCAGACCGTGTTCTCCTGGTGTCCGCCATCCCGTGTGATTGCTACAGTCTTTCCTCCACCTGGTCATGGGTTTTTAAAGGGCTTGTTAAGTACTGGGGACATAATTGCTTGAATAAGAAGTATCAATTACAACTTTCCCAACATTCCTCCCCTTCTAGAGCATGGAATTTTCATCCCATTAGGAAGAGACAATCACAACACTAAGAAGCAAGAGAAACAGCATGTAAGTCAGATGTTCAAAGCCTCAGAGTGACTTCTGTGTTATTTATGTTACTCTTAACTTTATCTCTAAGATGATGACTGACAGAGGAAAAATGTGTGAATGGAATGTGTAAATGGCAGTTAAAAAAATCTGATGTAATAATAACACCCACTGAAGATAAATACTTTTGGAGACAATGGGTCCTTAATACATTTTTATTGATCAAATTAAAGAGTTAAAAATTTATTGACATTTATTATATGCCCAGGAATGAATATAAGCACTTAATATGCTTTATTTAATTTGCATAGAGACCTTCTGAAGCAGGTACCATGTCATCCCATTTTCCAGGTGAAGAACTGAAGCCTGAGAGACATGAAGACTTATCTGTTAGGAAGCGCCAAGCTGGTGTTCAAACATCTTCTCTAATCCTAGGACTTGAAAGTCTGTGTGTGGTAGAACAAAAGTAAGCTGCTGATATTTGCATCTTTTGATCTACAGCAGCATTTCTCAAGACCCTTTTGGCAAACTTCTATCACCAGAAATATTTACATTATAATTTATGACAGTAGCAAAAATATAGTAATGAAGTAGCAATGAAAATAATGTTATGCTTGGGGGTCACCACAACATGAGGAGCTGTATTAAAGGGTCACAGCATTATTGAGGACCACTGATCTATAGGAATGCCAGTTTTACACATTTTGATGCCATGGACAATTTTTTTGTGATATTGCTTAATAGACAGCGTTAGAAATATTAACTGTCCCTAGTATAGTGTGTGCTAAAGTTCTCAGCACTCCTGGTACCAGATCCACTGTTCCCAGGGGCTCTAGGGTTACACAGAGGACATGCTTTGTGGAAAACAGATATTAGAGAGAGAGTTTCTAAACTCAGGCCCCCAAGAACTAAAAATATGATGGATGAGACCAGTAACGAAGACCAGAATATCTGCTGAAGGCAACAGAGCCCAGTGAAAATCAGATTAGCTGCAAGGTTTTGGAGGCACAATAAATATTAAACCTTCTCCCATCAGAATCACACGAAAAATATGAAGAGATAATTTAAGAAAGTTCATGTTCTCTGTAAATAATGAGTTGTTTGGGACAACGACAGATGGCCACAGTAAAGTAATGACTGAGCTGGAGGATGTGACCACCATTGTTGCACAAAGTTAACATTCTTGGCTAAATAGTCATTTGTATCATTAGCATTATGAAATGTAGTTAGGAAATTTCCGGGAGTTCATTTTGTCAGTCAACTCTGCTAGACAGGAGTCACATTCTGCAAGGATCAAACTGTCCATTGAACTTCCAGTGACAGATGGGGTTCCAGTGACGTCAGTGGGAACACAATTCCCTGTTGTCGTGTGAGTCGTATTCCACCTTGCTCTGGGCAGGGGTGGCTTAGTATGACTGCTTTGAAGACCTGTGTCTGTGTGTCACCCCCATGCTAGAGGAGTCTAACCAGACAGTCATCTAATACTTAAGTGTCCCATCTTCACGCTTCTGCATTCTCTCACATAGTAGATCAAACAAGTAATGAAAATTTAACAAATGTATCACCCAAACGGCAATGATAATGTTGTTGTTTTTCCCCTGGGGAGCATAGATCTGGGAGTCAAAAGTGATCCATGGGATCCTGTCAATCATATTGGAATGATTAAAGACACAACAGAGTGGGTCTGGGAGAGATGGCTCAGCAGTTAAGAGCACTTGCTGTTCTTCCAGAGGACCTGGATTCAGCTCCTAGAATCCACATGACAGTTAACAACTGTCTATAGCTCTAGCTCCAGGGAATCTGATGTCCTCTTTTGGTCTCTGACGGCACCAGACACATATCCACACAAAATAAATACAGTAAGAACGGTAAACCTTAAAGACGGAACAGAGCTACTTGCCTTTCTCATGACACTGAATTTATTTGGCTGTAGCCTGGGCTGGCTGCAAGCTCATTTCGTAGCTGTTGTAAGTTGCAATTTTTGTTGCTGTGATAGAATGTTCTGACATAAGACAACTTAGGGAGAAAAAGGTTTATTTCAACTTAGAGTTCCACAGTTAATCACAACATACCCACTGTGCAAAACAGAAAGACCTCAATGCACAGGTACTCACTTACTCCTGCCCAGCGCCTTTCTCCACATTCTTACACAATTCACCATCTGCTGCCTAAGGAATGGTGCTGCCCACAGTGGGCTTCACCTTCTCAAATCAATCAGCTCTCACAGACATGCTCACAGGTCAGCCCAGTAGAGACAGTCATGAGGCTCTCTTCCCAGGTGACTCTAGGTTGTGTCAAGTTGACCAAGTTACTAAGTACATAGAAGATGTCTTTGAATTTCTGATTCTCTGCCTCATCCTGCCATGTGCCAAACCTACTGCACCATCATGCCCAGCTTCCTTCCTGACTACGTTTGATTTCGAGCATTATCTGTGATGTGTACCACAAACTGGTTGGTTGTACCATCAAATGGCATTAGTTTTATTTTGTAAGGCTCATTTGTTTTACTCTGTAAAAATACTGTTTTCATATGCAACTTGTATAAAATGTTCTATGTACAGACAGAATTGAGAAGAGAAAGCAAATTCTCACCATTCCACAACAACCATGGTTAGTGTTTTGTATGTATTTCTAATCAAGGCACAAAAATAAACCCAACTGTAAAATGAATTTGGGTCGTATTATATACCCTGTCACTTCTTTTTGTCTGTTTTATACCTTACAAATGTTTTCCTGCTTTAATATATATTCTTTTTTTACATATTTGTTTATGATGTCATGGTTCCCCACCACATGAGCAAAAGTGAAGTTGATGGAACTTTTCATGACAAGGTGTAGGGAAAGGCACGAAGAGGCAGGGATGAAGATACAGCTCTCAGCCCTAGCTCTCAGACAGTCTCAGTTGCCCCAGCCACAGAATGAGGGGTAATGACATTTACCTGTCTGTCTTAGATTGGAAAGGGAGGTGTGGTTCTGTGAAACACAGGGGTGTGAAACACAGGGGTGTGATTCCGTGAAGCACAGGGATGTGATTCTGTGAAGCACAGGGGTGTGATTTTGTGAAGCACAGAGCAGGGCAGGATGACAAAGGATTCTTTTTTATTTTATTTTTTTTGAAAATTTAACTTCTTTTTTGATTCTTTGGGACTTTCACATCATGTACCCCAATTCTACTCACCTCTCAGTCCCCCATATCCTTCCCTCCCCTCTGCAGTGCCCCCCCCAATAAAGGAATATTAAAAAAAATCAAACCAAAGCAAACAAGCAAACAAAAACAAGAACAAAACAAACCCCAAAACAAACAAAACAAAAAACCTCTGCTTCTCCAACACCTCTTCATTCATCCTGGTAGCATTGGGACCCTCAACATATCATATAATATACCTTTTTGTCCAATCAGCTTTACTAGCAAATGCTGATTGCAATGAGTCACTGGTCTGGTTCAAGGCCTCTGGTTTCTGGTACACCATCCTCACTGGATCCTCAGCAGAACCCCTCTGGGATCTCCTGCTGTTATGTTGAGTCATGGAGATCCCCTGTGGTTATTGTTCCACAGGACCAGTCCCTTCATGAGCTCCAGCAGGTCCTAGATGGGGCAGCTGTTATAATGGGTCAACCCAAGGCCCGGCTGTGGGCCTGGGTGGTAGTTGAGCTGGTCAGTCCTGGCCACTGGGGCCACCTTCCTCAGGTGAGGCGGGCACATGGAGTCAGTTCCGGTATGCCCATACCCTCAGGATCAGTTCATTTCGCCTGTGGTGAGGGGTGAGGCCATCTCTCCCAAGTGCAGGGGTCTGCTCTCCTGTGAGGGCCACGGCCAGCTCTCTTGCTGCAGTGTCCAATGAGAGGCAGGGCCAGCTTTCCCTGGGCCAGTGAAGGGCGGGGCTGGCTCAGCATGGCCTTCTGATCTCATCTCCCATGGTTCCTATGGGCCACAGACATCCAGCTGCAGCTAGACTATGGACCCAGACATGGCCCTCAGCAGCAGCTTGGGCCCAGAAGACATCCTAGCTCTGGGTGGAAGGAAGTACTGGCCACTCAGGTCGGGATGGTTCTGCCGGAAGTACTGATCCTGGACACCACCAAGACCTGAGGTTGTGCTTCTATGTGACCTTTGGTAGCAATACAGGACTTGGACATCAGCACAGACCCCAGCCACGGAGGACCACAGACCCGGACCTGGTCTGCGGTAGCAGCCGGGTATGAATGTCACCATTGCTCCAGGTGGCAGTGAGGCCACTCAGATAGGCACAGGATCCAGTGATAGTGTGGCCCTTGGACACCAACATGGTCCCAGACCACACCTCCGTTTTCACAGCCTTCGATGGCAACAGGAGCCTCAGACAACAGCACAGACCCTGGCTGTTATGAATTATTACACGGGGAGAGAGAGAGAGAGAGAGAGAGAGAGAGAGAGAGAGAGAGAGAGAGAGAGAGAGAAAAGAGGGGGAGGAGGAGGAGGAGGAGGAGGAAGAGGAGGAGGAGGAGGAGGAGGAGGAGGAGGAGGAGGAGAAGAAGAAGAAGAAGCAGCGGAGTTTTTCCTTAAGAAGAGGCTTCTACTTCAGGACGATGGGTGGCCCCAAAGGGCTGGTCAGAATATTAACACTGGCTGCAGTAGGGCCATGGACCCAGACATAGCCCTCGTCAGCAGCCTGGGCCTGGATGACACCATGGACCCGGGTAGCAGCACACGTCACCCAGATCTGTGTGGCCCCTGCTGCAGTACGGCCCCCATACTCCAACAAGGCCACAGTCTGCGGCCCACATCCCGGGCCTCTGTGTGGGTCCTACTGGCAATCTGGGCCACAGACTTCAACACAGACCCCAGCTGCAGCTGGACGACTGACCCAGACCTGGCCCCAGGCAGCAGCTCACCCGGTCAGCATCCTGACTCCAGGTGGAAGCCCCGGCCACTCAGATCAGGATGGCTCTGGTAGCAGCGTGGCCTCCGGACACCAACAAGGCCACAGGTTGAGGCCCAGAGCCCAGGCTCTGTGTGGCCGACAAAGGATTCTTTTAAAGATGTGTTCAAAGACATGCAGTTTAGGTTGACCATTACACCATAGTCTGCCTTAATCTCTAAATCTCTCTCACACAAAAATTTCCCCAGCAAACACCAGTCTACGTTACATAAAGCTTTAATCCACAGTTGTTTCACTTATTTATTAAAACAATTTATTTTGTGGTACTCACTATTGAAACCAGGGCCTTGCATCTGCTTGTCAAGTGCTCCACCACCAAGTTACAACCCACTTTTAGAGTTTAGGGTCAATTAAAACTAAAGAGGCAGCAGACCCTTTCGGGGACTTTTCTTCTGCTTTTCAACAAGAATCCATGTGACTCTTGGAAGCTCCATAAGCAGAAGCGGTGAGGGGTTTGTTCCTGAAGCAGAGCTGAGAATGGGCTTTACTTCAGGCTGGGAAGGAAGAGATGGTTTCCACACCCCAGAGATAACGAGACAATAGTCCACTGCCCCCAGATGGGGCAGGTTCCAGAAACGACTATGTCCTGATGAATACTAACTCTTCACAGTTCCCTGCTTAACATCCTTGACCCAGCGCCGTGAAAAGGACTACTTCCAACCAGTGCTTTCAGAAGCTGGGAGACAGTCCAGGGACCCAATATGTCTCTTTCCCAAACATAGCTCTTTACTTCCTGTTGACAAGGAAGCCTAGTTGAGCCAGCTCCCCTTGAGGGAAACGGTCCCATTAGCTGCATCCCAACTGCTGGCAGCCTGGCAGGTCACCCCCACACTCGGCGGAGGGCGAGGCTGGCAAGAAACGCTACCAAGAGGTTGAGTCCCTTTCATCCACCACTCAGGATGCCACAGGGTGTCACAGGAAAGGGAGAAGACTTGGGGAGGGGGGACCCACCAAGAAGCTCTCCCGTGAGGCTACACAGATACTAATTTCTGTTACAGAGAAAGATGATCGTGGGACTAGGTAACAGAGAGGGGGTTCACCCCAGAAAATGAATCCGATGTCCCGATCCTGCTTCTTTATCGCTGCAGTGACTCCCCCCCCCTCCTTTTCTTTTCAAAACGCCATCCTTCGGAGTTGTGGGGCCATGTGGGAAAATATTGTGACAAACATTGCTGTTTACGTTTGCGACGACGACGACGATGGGGGCGACTGTTTTGTTTTCCTGGCCTGTTGCCTCTGCTACTCTTTTTCATGGCTGGCGGCTCCCTGACAGCTCGGATTCCTCCGCTGACATCTGTTATAATGAGTGCTCAGACAGGAATAGATTTGCAAAATGATGGGCTCACAATAGGACAGGAGCCGGTCTCCGAACTTCGCTGGAGATAAGCAGATGGGGTCTGAAATGGAGCATTTGAACCGATTAGGTCTAGGTGAACGCCTGTATTCAGTACTCCGGAGTCTTTCTGTCCCCAACTTTTGTCCTTCCCTCCTTCACCCCTCACTCCCCCCCCCCTCCCGTTGTAGACATGGGAGGGTACCGATGGCATGGGGTGGGCTTTTTTCTTCTTCTTCCTAGGCTCTGTCCTGGAGACAGGCCCTTCCAGCCCCTCAAGCAGAAGCACGCTGGGCATTTACCCAGTGCCAACCGTGGAACAACAGAGCAGCCCCACCCCGCATGCCTCATAAAGGGAAGCTGGGGCAGCACATGGGGTTTTCCCACTCGCCACAAACGATGAATGTTTGTGCTAGTTAACCTTTTCCAAGCCTGGGTCAGCTCCTGCTGGGAGGCAGGGCGATCTGGAGGGAATGAAAGTCTGGCAGACCCCAAAGTGTCCTGCACTCCTTGGCCCCCAACATAGGCCACTGCCTCTACAGAATACCAAACAATCTCACATGATGCTCTTCATAAGTTAGCCAGACCATGTGCTGCTGACAGGTCGGATTCCGACGAGCTGTCCCAGCGAGCCTCCCTATGCACATCTTCCGGGCAATTTGAGGTCCTGACATGGCTCATTTTCTTGAGGCAGAGGATCTTCCAAAAAAGGATGAGATGGGTGATACCCTACCCCACAATTCATCATTTGCAGCTTCCCCACGAACTGTGCAAAGATGTGACTTTGTACTTTTAAAGCCCGAATCAAGCTGCGAATACACATTTTAATGACTTGTACCCCAAGCTCATGCATTGACAGAAATCAAGCCAACCAGAGTTAGCTTAAGAGAGAGACCCCCCCCCCCCAAGATCCCTTCTGTGGCCCTCTGGGGCAGAATCTGGAGCTTTTTGAGGGGTAATATGACCTAAGAAAGTAAGGAAAAGGTTGATCACAGATGGAACTTTGTGAATTACTTTCCATGGGGAGGGACGCAGGGAACACACACACACGTTTAGCAATGATGTGAATTCAATGCCCACTTGTGGGGCAGATTTTGCTTCACTGTTCAAAGAGCTGGATATCGTAAAAAAGCATTGGGTCTGCAAATTGCAGGTTGAAATATCTTACAGCTTCTATGGCTCCTGTCAGCAGAAGGCAGACCCACTAATCCACTCCAGCAGGACCCCAGCAGTCTGCAGAGCTCCGATTTTCAAATCTCCCAGCCCTGACTGTCTCCTGCTGCCAGCCCAGATCTGTGGCTCACTGGGCTAATTCAGCGCCTGTCTGCTGATAACATGCCATTGTTTAGGTTGTGTGTTTACCTGGCAACTGTTATCCTGAAAAGTCAGGATCAGCTGAGAAACGATGGAAATGATTATTAGCCACAAAAGCTGTTAGCTGGAAGAGGCTCTGACACCTAGGTACCAGTGGAGATAAAGAAAAACTAATATTTCAGGAATTACGTTCTAAGGAAAGGTACGTTCACGTTGAGTCCTCATTTGTTAAAGGAAATCCTCTGGACTCTGCTAGAACCCAGTGTCGGTGGCTTCTCATGCCAGTAAAAAGAAGAGTGAAATAAACAAGGCATTGGTTGAGAAAGTGGGAGTCTTCTACTGCGGTACCCAGGAAGACAGGAGATGCACGGGGCAGGTTGAGAATCATCTGTTTTTAAATCATGTCTGTCCCATTGATTTGAGTACCTAGACATACATTGGTCTCCATAAGACCAGAGCATAAAATAAATATCAAATGTGATTTGCATTGGTGTTTTTATTGAAAGGCACAACTCTTACCTTCCTTTGTAAACACCAAATGGTAGGAACAAAGAATGTGATCTATCAACTAGAAATTTTAAATCTTGGCTCTGCCACTGACTGGCTGTGTGACTTTGAGCCTGTCTCAAATACGAGTTGACAACCCCTGTCTAGATTATTGGGGAATTAAATACAAGAATATTTGTTGTGTTTGGCACGAAGTAAGTGCTATGTTTGGGACAAAGGCTTCCTGCAGAGGTCCGTGTGTCAATGACTTCACCCCCAGGGTTGTGCAAGTCAGAGGTGCTGTGAGCCTTTAGGAGTGGGGTCTTGGGGATCTTATGGGGATCCTTGGGCCCTCAAGGGCATCTGTCTATCTCTCTGCTTTTCTCCTTCTCACCATGGCCATTAGCACTCTCTCCAGTTTCCTGACAAGGTGGACCCGTAGGATCTCTCACTGGAAGCTCCAGAACTATGTGTCAAAAATAACCGTATGTCTCAATGTTACCTCAAGCATGTTATTATGGAAAAAAGCTAACACAATAGTCAATTGGTTTAATTTTCTCCCAACTGTATATTGTCTTTAATGTCAATTAATATCTCACCTGTTATTGTCTACATGACACTGAAGCATTCTATTTTATTTATATAGTTTCATTTGTTTGCTTTAATAGTTCTTTGTGGAGCCATTTTCTTCCTAAACATTTATTAATTTTTCATTTTAAAACATTATGTCTACACGTGTACAATGTGTATGCTTGTTTGTGTATGCTTATGTGTGTGTGTGTGTGTGCTCATGTGTGCACGTTTATGTGAGTGCAAATGTGCATGGGCCAGTGGCCAACTCTGGGCATCAGTCCTCCATCCACCTTGACTGAGGCAGTTTCTTGTTTCCTGAAGCGTATGCCAGGCAAGCTTCTGGGAATTCTCCTGTCTCTGCCTCCTATTCACAGGAGGAGTGTTGGGATTACGGGTGTGAGCTACAGCACTCAGCCCCACCTGGGTGCTGGGATCCAGTTCCTATGCTTGCCTGGCAAGCGCGTTACACTCTGAGTCATTTCCTTCTGGTAATTGTACATGTTTATGGGATACAGTGTGGCCTTTCAATACATGAACATCTAGTAATTGCACATGCTTATGAGATACAGTGTGGTGTTTCAATACATGAACACAATGTACAATGGTTTGATGAAGTTCAATGATGTATCTGCCACCCTAGACGCATCATTTCTTCAGCCAGGGCTGACGCTTCCCAAAGACGAAAACTTCTATGGCTAATTTTGGTCAGCTAGTAGCTGGATCCACTCTCTGATTCAAAGCAAAGTTTATTGACAGTCTCAGGGTGTCAGAATACCATCAAAATATCACACAACAAAGGGTTATCTTACTCAGCTCATGTTCCAACCTGGAGCTCTGTCCAGATCGCCCTTAAAGTAACAACTTAAAAAAGTTAGAGACAGCGTCAGCCCACTGAGTAGACACAGGGACGTTTGGTAAGAAGTGCCCCAAGCTGCCTTTTCCTATCAGTGTAAATGAGTCTGACACTAAGAACTGTCTTTGTTGGGACTGTGAGGCCATTGTTGTCATGGTTTTCAGGTCCTGGACATGTCAGACCTCCCTCCTCTGAGACCTGTGGGTAGCTATATTTGGGGCTTCCTATAGTGATTATGTTTTCAGTTGGCATGTCTGTTACAACAAGTAACAGACAACACCACTCACAACAGCATGAACAGTAAGAACATATTAGCTCATCAACAAGATGTCAGGGAGGGTCTGTGTGATGTTGACACGACACAGATTCATTCCATCTTGTCACTCTGTGGTCCTTAGCATCACCTCCTCAGGGTGACTCTTTGCTGATCACAGAATCAACCCTCTCAAAAGCAGGCATGCTCACTCCTAGCGGTAGAATGGAGCCCATTTCTTCCCACATATTTCTCTTTGAAAAGAAATCTTTGGTGGACTTGCGATTCCATCTCTGTTTCCAGATTGCGACACAGACCAAATTTAACCAATCTCTAATAAGAAGAACAGGACCAGCATACATGCTGTTAGAATTCAGCTAGAACTCTCTGGGGAAGGAGGAAGGAAAGTGGATGCTGCAGGATGGGTGGGGGGCAAGTGTCAACTCCACTCAGCCTGATGCAGGAAGGGAGTAGGATCAGGATCTGCTCTACTTTTGGATGACCATGTGACCTTGGGTGCACCTGTCTGCTCAAGCTGCCGTAACAAAATACCATGTGTGTGTTGAGCAACAAAAACTTATTTTCCTGCATTTGTGGATGCTAGAGTCCCAGATGAAGGTGTCATTTGGTTGGGGAGAGAAAAAAGGAGGGACAGAGGAAGGAGGAACTCCCATGTCCCTTCTTGTCAGAAGAGAATAGTGTTGGATTAGGGCCCTGTGTGTATGACTTAATTTAACTCAACTATCTAATACTCCAAATACTGCCATGCTGCTGCTTCAATTTATGAATTTTGGGGACACACTTTGGCCCAGAGTATTGGGAAAATTACTTCTTTAAGTTTCTCTTTATTTCCTTTAAAATAGGCTCCATTATAAGCTCATCCTAGCCTTAAAACAACATACATGATCCAACGCATCCAAAGGCTTGAGTTACATTATCGTTTGTTCTTCTAATTCCATTTTTGTGAAATCAAAGGCTTCATGCAGTGATGACATTGCTGTAGTGTGTACTGGTTTAACAACCTCATTACCATAAACACAGAAAAACCAGGGCGTGTGCCATTCTGCCTGAGGGTTAAGACATTATTTCACCTTAAATGCAGCTTGGTGCTATTACAACAACATGATTATAATTATGGTCTCCTATCATTTTTGTTGAAAACTAAAGGGTGTATGGAACACTCTGGAACGCCGAAAGATCAAATAGTGGCTGACTACTTGCAGTCTCTGAAGGCTGCCTCTAAATATTGATGATATTGTTTAATGTTTTCTTCATTTGTAAAATGGTGGTTAACGATGCACTAACAAAGATATTGATAATAATATTTACTCTTAATAATAATCATATTTGACCTCAAAGAATCACTGTGAAAATAAACCAATATACACGAGGCATATAGACCAGTGCCAAACTTCATTCATCATCATCATCATCATCATCATCATCACTATTATCATCCAATCATCTATAAAGAACAGCATGAGCCAAATATCTGCATGTATTAGAATAAAATCCCAGGGTAGTTGAATTACTAGGCCAAAGGGCACTTGACATCCTGCTTCTCTGAGGCTCAACAATTTTAGATAAGCAATAATTAACCCAGTTGCTGGGACAGGGGTGCTTTGTGGCATACTGGCATACTTTAGATGCAGGAAGAGACAACCTAGATGAATGCCAAATATAGGTCTGTGATGTGACATCGCAGGCATGTCTGGAAACCTTTCTTGGGGAGATGTCCTGCAGCCCCTTCAACACTTACATTCAGTCCTCTGTGTTGATGGACCTGGGAACCTTACTTCTGTTCTTTCTGCCCCTTAGTGGCCATTCATCATGGCACACCCTGTCAGGGAGTGGCCCACAGCATTGTGACGGATACACTTAGCGAATTACACATGCAAATTAGCCAAGGTTGATTGGGTCCAGCCCCACTGTGTCACCACAGTCACGCTGACAAGTGACAAGGTTGATGGCTGCCTGGGGCTGTGGGGGTAGGATGGGGTGTGCACTGCTGGCATTTCAAAGGAGGGCTTGCTCGGGGCTCCTGTGCTTATGCAAGCAGAGAAGGGTGTGAGGGGGGCTCCGAAAGCAGCTCGCCCTGACTTTGGGACAAAGGGGCACACTCAGAAAATGTCACCATGCATTTCTTTCTTGCAGCCACTTGGCGGCTCCAGAAAGAGAGCTGGAAATGGTGGGATTCTGCTCTTGTTGTCTGGTTCCTCTATGTGTACCCAGGACACCCTCCCTTGGTGCCACTATGTGTACCCAGGACGCCCTCCCTGGCACACTGGATAGATTGGGGCAGCTGTGGAGACTTAGTGAATGGAGTTTGCCTCTCCTTGCACCTTCTTTTGTAGGTGAGCTAAAGGCCAGAGAGTGACTTCTAGTTAAAGAGCAAGAAGTCTTTGGAAAAGGACAGGCAGGAGAAGTTAGAGTCCAGTACACCCTAAACCTGCTTAAACCAAACAGACAGGCGGAATGACCGAGTGAGATCGGCAGAAAGAAAACTTTCCAAAGAGTGGGATCGGATAATGACTGTGCTTCACACAGAGTACACAGCTCAATATGCCCCCAACATGTGACTAGAAAGGTGACAAGAAGTTCTGTAGGTCTCAATCCTGGACGTGGCTAAATCACTTACCTCTAGCCTTGGGCAAGTTCCTTACACATTGTAAATCCGTTTTCTTCCCTTTGAAAATGGGACCAAAGAGCATAAGGTTCTTCCAGGGTTGTTAAAAAAGTCAATCAATCAGTTCATTAAGCTGCCAGGCCAGGTGTGTAAGATCATATGCAGGTGCTGGAGGCCTAGAATCCAGTATTTATCATTTGTTTTATTGGGTGTGACTTAGCGCTGAGAAGCTTCTCTTTGTGAAGGGAACCTGATTTGCAGATAGCCTTCAGGCTGGGGAGTGTTGTGTTTATTGACAGAGGACACACAAGGACCAAAGGCCACTTCAAAACATCGGAAGGTTTTCAGAATGAATTTCTATTTAGCTTCCACAGCATCTACACATATTAGCAGACTGGTGGAAATGAGGAGTCATTTATTCTCTCTGCTGGCAAGGTGTTCCAATGAGTTATCACAGCTTCTTGAAATAGCCCCACGGCGCTCTCAATGACTGCAAGCCATGTTCTGAAAGGGACCAAACTCTAAGTGAACATCTTTAAGATAGGTCTCATGTGTCATAACTGATGACATGAAGCTTGTTTAGATATAGGAGATGGCACTGTTGTACACAGGTGACTCTTTAGTTTGATTTAAACTTTACCATCTTGAGATTCTTCCCATCTCGAAGATAGATGCCTATCTAGCCACAAAAGTATTGTGGTAGTTTGAATGTAACCTTAATAGAAACCTTAACTAAGGCAAGTAGGCTAGCTATGCTCCCCTTCACAGTCCTTGTTACAACAGTCAGTGTGGTTTTCAAGCTGCTCAAGGAAGCAGATGTTGATTGTGGAACTGGGTTCCGTGTGTGCTGTACTCCGCTACCCAAATCACCAGAAAATTGTATCTTTGCAAAGACTGAGATGAAGGCTTGTTAACGGGCAGCACATTTTGGGAACCAATTTCAAGACGGAAGGAGTAAAAGCCAGTCCAAGGCTATGTCATTGTGAGCGGGTCATACTGAAGGTAAGGGGAGGCAGCTGTGTGGACTCGGAAGAAGCTGTGTAGACGACTGCACCTCCATTGTTTCCTTAGACATGAAAAAAGGGACATTTTCCACCACCTCCCATCTCCCGGTGCTCAAGGCTTTTCCTCCATGGAGGTTAGCTCCGTTTCCCTCCCAGTTTGTACATGTGCCACAGTAGCTGGGACAGAGACAAAGAACTACAAGCAACTTAGATACAGCAGTGATTCAAGGTTGTCAGGTAATGCCTGGGCAGAGCGGGCGCCCCATCAACAGCCGGGCCAAGAAGGAGTGCCCTTGCCTATGTCTTCCCTGTGACCTAATTTTGACAAGGGGTAATGTAAGGGAGGAAGGGTTTATTCTGACTTACAGTTCAAGAAGGGTGCACTCCGTCATGGCAGGGAAGGTGTGGTGTGGGAGTGTGAGGCACCTGGTCACATTGTATCTGTATCTTTTGTGTGTCCTATTGTAGCCCAGGTTTCAGGCCCCATTTCTAAAATTACTATGACATCAGCTTTCTGAGAGTCATCCATTACTTCTCTGTGAATGTGGAAACAGACTTCCAGGGCTAAGGAAGTGGCCTGACCTTCTATAAATTCTCAGTGGTGGGGCTAAGATTCCATGCTAGGCATTTAAAGCATACCCATTGAAGTGGACTTAAACTATCATTTGCTTAGTACTATCATAAACTATCGTGTACAGTGAACCTGGTGTTTTAAGATACAGTATAAAGTGTAGACTTTAAGTCTACTTTTAACTCAAGGACGAACTGCAAACTTTGGATCTCAGAAGGGACTTGGGTTCTAATCTAGACTTTCGTTTTCAGTGGCTGAACGATTCTGAGTCACTTGTTTAAATAGTCCCCAGACTGTAGAGATGGGAAGAAGGATGTGTGTGGTTGTGTGGCGTGGCTTCTGTTACTTGAGCACACCCCCCATGAGATACTGTCCAACACGCAGACACGTGAGGAGCTGCAGAGGCAGCATGGTTGGGGACCAGTGTCAGTCTCCTGGGCTGGTGGGGACAGCGGTGTCCACTTCTTCTGGAAAAGTTTGTTGTGTGACCCTACAGAAGATGGCTGCTGAGCATCAGGACATTGACGTTTCATTTGAAAACCCAAGCGATGGTTGGATATCCTGGCTGCATGGAGCTCCTTGTCTTCTTGAAGATTCTGTGAGTCGCCTAGTGTCTTTTAACAAACTTATTTTCTTCTTAGGCTGGCCTGAGGAGGGTCTGTTGTTTGTAACCAAAGTTCCTGGTGACGCATCAGTAGCCTGGTCTGCCTAATGCATGGCTTGGCGTCCATACTAACATGTTCTGTTTTTTTTTTTTTTAATTAAGTATTTCTGTTGACCTTTAATGTCATTGCAGTACTTCAGATACCCTTTGATTATTGTGGTTTTCCTTTATGTTTTTGGATTTGTGATGATTAAAAAAATGAAAACGATAGACTTAGGAACATTTCACTTGACTCTTGTTGCTGGGCCTATGCTGAGGTGGAGCATCTGAGCTGGAAGGGTGTGTAGGTGAGGATACTGTTCACATCATGGCAACTGGAAACAGTGGGGGAGGGAGAAGATGAGTAGAGGGATAAGACACACTCTTCAAAGACAGTGACCTACCTTCTTTCTCCTGATGGGCCTCCCCTCCAGTTCCAGCTAGCGACGAAGTTAGTGCTCTCATGATTCAGTCCCCTCTCAGTGGCCGCCCTATCTGGACACAAAGCTCCTAATACACGAGAAACACTGCTTATACGAACCGTAACAGTCTCATACGGCGTTTTGTGTGGGGAAAGCTCAATATTCAAATCAGCAACTCTGAGTTCATCCGAGTACATATTGCCTTTGCTCCATTGTAAAGAAAAAGCCACAAACACATGAAGAAACTTAAGCTAGAACCTTCGTCAGTGAAGCACTGTCCACAGACAGGCTTGGGTGTCTGTGTGTCCTTCCTTACCATGTCACCAACCCGGTTGGATGACAGCCCTGCGCTGTACAAGAACCTGTGCCCTGCAGCGTACCTGGCAGGGGCCGGGGCTAGCTAAGCCAGCAAATGTGTTTCCTTCCTGTTCGTTGTTTATCTTCCTTCGCCAGAGTCCTGCTTTTCCCCAGACCTCCAAGGCTGTTTGCAAAGTGCTGGATGAACTGGAACCTGTGTTCTACTGTTTGGGGCACTTCCTACCGAGCTTTCCTCCTAAGCCGTGTGGGTGGAATTTGTGTTTCAGTCCTTTGAAAAGAAATCAGATTTTATAGAATCAAAAAGAAGTTTCTCTTTAATGCTATTATTTTTCTTAAAACATAAACCTAAAAGCGTAAGAGTGACTTTTTGAATAATCGGATAACCACAGATGGATTGTATTACACGTTTAATCACAATGGTAAAATGTTAAATAGTTTATTTATCAACTTACAGATGTCTTGCGTTTTAAGACCTCTATTATGCTTTGGTGCAATGATTTTGTTTTAAAGTAATCTTGTGGTTTAAAATTTTAAGTTTATTTTACGTGGATGAATGTTTTGCCTACATGAATGTGTGTGTACCAGGTGTTGCCTGGTGCCCACAGAGATCGGACGAAACTGTCAGATCACCTGGAACTGGAGTCAGAGATGGTTGCGATCATGTGGGTGCTGGGAACCGAACTCAGGTCCTGTGCAAGAGCAACAAGTGCTCTTAACTACTGAGCCCCTGGTCCAACGAGTTTTAAAAAGCTTTATTAAAACAAGCTGCCAAGCACTCTATTCCACACAACCAAGCAAGAAGCTCAGTCTAACACACACACACACACACACACACCCTTTTCTACATCTTTTGCATAACGTTAGCTATAGTACAAAAAAAAAAAAACAACCCAAAATGTTATTTAGTTTTTCTCTAAGTGAAACTACCAGTGAACTGAAACCCTAGAGTCGATTTTCCGTATGGAATGAAAATGAATACCCTTTAAAATAAGTAATCATTCTATTTTGTAAAAAGCATCACACACTAACCTCACTTTCTTACTTTAGTGAATCTTTTTTTTTTATTATTAAATGTAGTTTGTATGTACGACTCAGCCCCCCACTGCAGTTCCTGTGTCCGCCTCAGTCCCCCACCGAACAGTAGGCAGTTTGAAAACACCATGTTTGGAGTTCACAGCTTTCTTTTTTTGAACCATCCTCAGGAGCAGTCAAAGGCCTTGATTTGCACTTCACTGATGAGGGGCCAGAGCGCTGAAGGATTTAGCATTTCAAGCTCAGATTCAAGTCCAATGTGCTGGAATGGAGTACAAAGCACAGCTATGCATTCATTATCACTTAATTATACAACCAGTTGGGTTTCAAAGGCATTTGCCTCCCTACAGCACAGTCTACACCAGGTACTTTTGTCTTTCCGGAATGACACTTTCACATATATATTTAAATTTAAGCTTTCCTGTTACAGACTCAGAAACACTGCTCCGCATGCTCTCCCCTAATGATCTGCTTTAATTTGAGAGCATAAGGCCACTATTGGTTCTTAAATGTGAAACAGCAAACACAATGTTTGCTTTTACAAATACCAGCCAAAGAGAAAGATGACCGAACTCCGTGTGTGTTTTCCTCGTTTCATATGGACTGTGTAGGTTTAAGAGTCACTGACAGAAAATCTGAGAACAGTGACTCTCATGAGTCCAGAGCTCTTTAGTCTCAGCACTGTTGGGATTTGAGTTGGATAATTCTTTGTTGTGCGTGTGAGGCGGAGGGTGAAGGAGGTCTGTCCTATGCACTGAGGAACGCTAAGCAGCATCTCTGGCCTCCACACACTAGAGGGCAGTGTCGTGCTCACTCTCCCTGCCAGGACAACAGAAAGCCACTCCAGACACTGCCAAGTAGCTCTTGGGTAGCAGAGGTAGAGGCAGTCCCTGGTGGATTTGTTGGAACTACGAGAAACCAAAATTGGTTTGTAAGCAATGGCATTGGATCCCTTCTCTACAGATGTTTTTGGGAATAGTTTGTCAGTGTTCGGTTCTTCGTTTTAAAGTATGGTGGACTTACGGCAGTCTGCTTGGACTTGGATGATTTTATTCTGTTTCCACCCAAAAGGTTGAGTAGAGTTTTCCCTAGGAGAAAATACCTTTCAGAGTCTGTCTGTGTCCTGCTCTGACACCCCACAGATGACAGAATGAACAATCCTTTAAGTGGAGAAGCCAAGTCAAATTGTATCATTCCCTGTTCCCCAAAAGCTCCAATGGGGTCCACCTCACTCAGAGTGGACGTTAAGTTTCCTGTAAAACTGTGTGACCCTATGAGATCTGACCTCCCCCCTGACTCAACTTTGTCTCCTTGTCCCCTGTCTCAACCCATGTTGTCTTGTGTGCTACCACCTGGGACCTCTCCATTAACCCTTTGCTTTTCAGGAAAGCTTTTACCAGGGAGGGCATGACCTCACTTCCCAGCTGCACTTCTGGCTTTCTCTGCTGGGATGTGAGTGTCGTGAGGTGGACACTGTCCCTCGCTTGTGACAATGTCTCAGTACCTAGAACACAACCGAGTCCAGAATACATTTGTCACTCATTAAACATTCATCGAAGAATTGCGTATTCTGTCAATAAATTCAGTGCAAAATGGGTGTTAGTTCTCCATCTTGGTTTTCTTCCTAGAGTCCTCTGGGTCCAGAGGTGAGCTATAATCCATCTTCTGAAAAAGATCCTATTCCTTAATCTCATGGTGAAATACTTATTTTATTTTGGTTGAAGGGGAGGTTAATAATCATAGAGTTGGTTTGATTAGTCAGATTTTTTTTCATTGTAAGACAAATAATCTCAGATAACTCTAGGCAAAAAGGGGTATTTGTTGATAAAATGGAAAGCCAGGGGCATGCTGGTCAGACATGGCTTCCCCCTTCAGTTCCCTTCGCCTCCCCTTCCCTTCCTCCTTCTCTTTCTTTCTCTGCTGCTCTGCCTATGACGTAGATCTCTTTCCATATGGTGACAAGAAAAGCCGAAGAAAACTTCACACTTCAACTATTAGGGTTCATGAGAACAACCCGACTTCCTGTCTGAGGCCACAGATCTTCCTCTGAACCAGTCACCATGACAGATCACATGACCCACACCACTTGTCTCAGTCCCAGAGCTCTGACATGTCCAGTATGCATCTGTTACTCACTAAATATTCGCTGAAGGACTGAACGTTCATTCTGTCAGTAAATTCAGTGCTGATGGGAAGAAAGGTGGAGGATGTCCCTAAGAAAATGTCAACAGATCCTCACCTAACGGTGGGGGGGATGAATGATGGGCAGATGGGGAAGTGGTGGCCACTAACCTATGATAGACTAGCTCACCCTCAGCCCAGCGTCCACATCCTTGTAAATTCTGATGGTTTCACTGAAGGGCGTGTGACATAGACCATTTTTCCTGAGCTTAGAAGAAACCAAAACCTCATGGGAAATACAGTGGGAGGGAGAGGATCAAATTTACTAGAACCTCTCAGGTGGATCTTTATTAGGTAGGGACCAAGGTCCCCCAGGAGCAGCTCCAGATGTTAACTTCCTTATTCCTCTACTGCTGCCTGAAGACAGTCCATCTGGTTACCTCCAGGGCTTCAGCTTTGCAAAGCTGATTAAGAATACTGGAGGCAAGTGTTCAGTTTTCCAATAGAAGTGACCCTAGAGCTGTGTCCTTGTGACACTGTCCAGCCTCTTCAAGAATAAACATGTCTGTTGGAGAAGTATGCATCCCCACCGAGGATGCTGTATCAATGTGGGGCCCAAGGAAATGTCTCCCCAGGGCCCCATTCCCACTTACGGATTTCAAAGTGTGATGATAGGTCAGTGGCCATTTGAAGTAACTGAATGCACCTTCTGTCTCTCTAGATTGTGTTCAAGTGGAGTTGGGAGGGAAAAGTGACTGAGCAATGGAGTGTGTCAGCACGAAGTACTTTATGGTTTGCTTTTTTTAAAAAAGATTTATTTATTTATTATGTATACAGCATGTATGACTGCAGGCCAGAAAAGGGCACCAGATCTCATTACAGATGGTTATGAGCCACCATGTGGTTGCTGGGAATTGAACTCAGGGCCTCTGGAAGAGCAGTCAGTGCTCTTAACCTCTGAGCCATCTCTCCAGCCCCACTTTATAATTTTAACTGAAGGCTAAAGGCTGCTTTTTATAGTTCAACTATATTTTATTATACATCAGCTCTATACACACATGCATCTGAATACACATGTGCTATATATACACACATCACATATGATTTTATTATGTATACTTATATGGCTATTATAAATGACATTAATATGTACTATATCTGTAAGTTAGATAACTGTGCTATACAATATAAATTTTAACTATAAAACAAATTTTATATAATATGCTTTGCTTCATTTAGACTTTTCAACAATTACAGAATCCAAAATAAGATCATCATAAGAGTACCTTTTACTCCGTTTTTTTTTTTTTGTGTAAGTGTTTGTGCACATGTGTGTGGGTGCATGTGCACACATATGTGTGCACATGAGAGTGTGGAAGTCAGAAGTCACCTTTGGGTGTTGTTCACCTTCCTGTGCGTGTGTGTGTCTGTGTGCATGTTCTTTCACATGCATGTGTGTGTGTGCCTGTGTGGTGACCAGAGGTTGACGTCAAAGGTCTTCCTCAACTGTTCTTCATCTTAGTTTTTTGAGACATATTCTCTCATCCCCCTGGAGCTCACTGATTTAGCGAGAACGACTGGCCAGCAAGCCCAGGGGATCCGCCATTTCCTCCTCCTTCCTACTGGGATTTTAGGTGTTTACATTTTTATGTAGGCGTTGGGTATTGAACTCAGGTCTTCAAGCTTACGCTACAAGCGCTTTATGGCTGAACCATCTTCCCAGTGCCCACTTCTTTGTTCTTTGAGTCGCTTTATTGAGGTCTGAATCACACATGAAAAGTTGTGCACAGTCATGTGTACAGCCTGGTGAATGTGGAGGAGGAAACTCTTGAAGAAATGAAACAATCTTTGCCACTCTGTTCTCATTTTACCCCCAATTTATTCTCTTTGATTGCGGGGAGGCAGAGCTTTGCCTGGGAGCTTCTTGAGAGTTAAGCCAACCATTGCCTCTGGGCTTCGTGGGAAAACGCTGTATGAGAGAACTCCCATAGTACCCCAATATGGCAGTGTAATGTGTTTTTCTGAATAACTTGGGGACACCCAATAGCACACAACCCTTCAGTAGAGTGGGAGCTGGACTTGATATGTATAAGCAGGATGTAAAAGAAGGTTGCAGTGAGTGTGACTGGGATTAAGGATGGCAAAACTCTGGCTGTAGCCACTAAAGAGGTAACATTGATATTGATTTTGTGTTAACATTTTCTGTTCTGGAATGAATATCTGTGGTCTGCTTTTTCTGGAATTCACAGTGCATGAAGGAAGGCACCCAGGGAGACATAATGATGACATAATTTGTGTATGTGTGTGTGTGTGTGTGTGTGTGTGTGTGTGTGTGTGTATGTGTGTATCTCTGTGTGTGTGTGTATGTGTGTGTATGTGTGATGTATGTGTGTATCTGTGTGTGCATGTGTAGTTGCAGGTGTCTGTGCATGCATGTGTGGAAGACAGAGGTTAATGTCAGGTATTTTCTTTGATTCCTCCTCACTAGGTCTTTGAGATAGGCTCTCTTACTGACTCTGGAGCTTACTGTTCTATTAGACTAGCTGGCCATTGATTCCCCAGATTTTCCATTTCCAGCCTCACCAGCACTGATTAGATGGACAGCATCAGTCCTGACTTAGTGGGTGCTGGGTATCTGAACTCAGATTCCCAGGCTTGGATAGTAAGCACTCTGCTTGCTCAGTCATCTCCCCAGTTCCTGTTTTATTGTTTTATTTTTATTTTTTGCAGCAGGGTTTCGTGTATACCAGGCCAGCATCAAAGTCACTGTGTAGTCAAGGTTAACCTCCTGCCTCTACCCTCTAAGAGTTGGTATTATAGATGTGTATCACCACACCCAGTTTTATGTTGTACCCAGGGTCAAACCCAGGCTTTGTGCATGTTAGACAGGCACTCTACCAACTGAGCCAAACTCCCGTCCGTGATCTATGTCTTTAAAAGATCACTGGCTGTGTGGAGAGGAGCCGTGGAGACTGTTTGTTGGGAGTCTTTCTGCCAGCTCAGACTGGAAAACCTAGAACGGAGTTGGCTAAGAGAAAAGGGTGGAGGATATGGTGTTTCAGAAAGAAGCCTTGCGAGTGTAGAACCCAGAGTGAAAAGGTTGTTACAGAAACTGAGGGAAGATGAGGGAGGAGCTGTAGGGGGAGAGAGCATTCAGATGGCATGACCTCCAGACCGTCATGATAAAGTGATGATAACATGATAACACAGCAGCCATGGTGGGCTGAAGGATGCTCACGCCTTTGGAACGACTTCCTTGTTCTAGACATAAGGTGGCTTCCACATGTTAATGTTTTAAAGGCAAAAAAATTAAGGTACTCTAGAAATTTGGATTTTTTCCCCTGATTTTTAAATGTTGACAAACTATTTAGAAAAAAAATTAATTAAGCATGAGCTCAAAAGATATGTCTCTGGTCTACATTTGGCTTCCAGCTTCCAGGTGGTGATCTTTTGAACAGTGGAACAACCCACCCAAATAAAAATTAGCATAAAAAAATCTCCCTCTCCTACGCTTCAAGCTACCCAGAGGTGAATTGTGATATTAAATACACATATCGACCGTGTCTTGAGGAAAGTGGCGACTGGCGTGATCCTTTCAGCTTCTCCAAACCCAGCAGCTCTAGGGGAGAGAAGAGCAGGAAGAAGGGAAAGGAAAATACGGCAGAGTCAGGGGTAGCGTGCGCTAAAGCGCTCAGCGGGGCCGACTGTGCACACCTTTCCCTAGCTCTGCCTTGGCTTAGGGGATAGCTTGAGACCCACTGCGGTGGAAATATTTACACTAGGGAAATTGGCAAACACTACAAGCCAGACCCTTATTCAACTCAGTATTTACCAGGACACTATTGGATGAGACCATATCAGGGAAACCTTGTCTAATCCTTGTATAAGAATTTAGACCATAGACTGTGGCAAGGCTGAGATCAGACAGATCCCAATCACAACTCCTCTACACTCTGAACCTCTTCATTTGGAGTCTTCCTGACTCATGAACCATAGAAACTGAAACTATTTTTTGATGACAATCTTTTTTTTTTCCCCAAGACAGGGCCTCACTATGTAGCCCTGGCTATCCTGGAACTCTTTAGTAGACCAGGCTAGACCCAAACTCACAGAGATCCACCTCCTTCTACCTCCTGAGTACTGCTTTTTTTTTTTTTTTTGAGACAGGGTCTCTCTGTGTAACTTAGGCTGATCTTGAGCTCACTCTAGTACTGACTCAGCCTCCAGAGCGCTGGATTACAGGTACGAGCCACTGTGCCTCTCTAAGACATCATTTCTCTTTCACTCTTTTAGAATGGAATTGGTCCCTCCTCACTTGTTTCCACTGCGTCTAGGGGCAGAGGAAAGAGGGACGCTGTATTGTTTTAGGGTAGAGGAAGGAGGCACCATATTTTGTCCTCATTTTGTGTCTCTTAGCATTGTTCTTATCTTCAGCAACTTCCTGTCCTAAAACCATTTGCTAGGCTACTAAGTACCGTGATAATAACCTTCCCAAACAGGAGCTCTGGTTGCTCCTCCTTAGCCCTTACGTCCATTTCAAACCCTTCATTCTCCTGGGAGACTCCACTCATGGAGGATTTATTCTCTGCACATTCCAGATGCATGCTTTTATAATTTTCCAACTTCAAGATACTGTACCTCTATTCGACTTCAGACATAATTGTAGCCACACCGTGGTCAGTACACCCAACTTTGAGATAGCTTCATCTTTAAAATGTCATAGTGACTTTTTCCTCTACAAGTTTGAAGTAAGGATTAAATGACAAAGTGCCCATGAATGCCTGCCTTGAATGGATACCCAATAAATGTTTCTTTCCCAGACCTTTCTTTCTGTTGAAAGGCGGGGACATCGCATTGAAAACTCTATTTCTTTCCCTGCTATCTGGAAGATCATTTGAATTTAAGTGTAACAGTCTGTTAAATGACATCTCTAGGGTCTGTGTTCTCTCTGGCACTGGAGAGCTGCTAGCATCCAATATTGTGGGCGGCAATTGTACTAATAAATATAGCACAATACCCACCCTTTTAATTACAGAATGTTCTTGTAGAAAAGTAACACTGATTCCTATCTGATTAATATGTATAGGTTTTGCTTTTGGCTACGTGCCAGTGATCTTCATGACGAGAATTTCTCTGGCCTCATAGTTCTCTTTGCTGCCTCTCTTCCATCAGTGAATGTGTGTGAACAGACCCACCCCAGACGTGTGACAGATTCCTTAAACCACAAATCTTCTCCCCGGCCCGAGGGACTTAAAATGGGTGAGTGTATTGTCTTATCTTAGGGTTTCTGTTGCTGTGATGAAACACCGTGACTAAAACAACTTGGGGAGGAAAGGGTTTATTTGGCTTATGCTTCCACGTCACTGTTGACCATTGAAGGGAGTCAGGACAGGAACTCAGGCAGGGCAGGAACCTGAGGCAGGGGCTTTACCTGCCAGACATGAGCTTGGGGTTTGAGGTCTGTCGCTGATGAAAAGCTCTCTTTATTGCTATGCTCTAGGAGTGACAGCTGAGTGATATTTGTGCGCGAAAAGCTAAGTGGCTCCTCTGAGAGGCTGAAGGAGTCCAGTCCACCTTAGCCACGTGTTACCTTTGCATTCAGATAGAATAAATAGGCTCAGACTCTTCTCTTTTCTAAGTGGCAATGATGCCTATGTGGGCGTTAATCTTAACTGTGGACTTGACCGGATCTGGAATCAACTAGGAAACTGCTCGGTGTGACTAGATGTGTGTGAGGGAGCATTTCCAGGCAGCATTGGTCGAGGGAGGAGACACCTGACCAAGGCAACAGGCTCTTCCAGCTGCAGCCCAGCTGTAAAGGAGTTCTAGCAAACAGTAGTGCTCTGCTTCGCTTTCCTTCTTGCTGGTAGGTGTGGCTACCCTGTAGCTGTTGCTGCTGCTGCTTCCTTGGCCTTCCACCAGGGACTGAATACTGGTGACTCTCTAAGGACCATCATAACCCTCAGGGCATCCAGCTTGGTGGACTGAACTGGGTATCTACTGGGCACTCAGCCTCTTTAGTATGTAAGAAACTACCCTTGGACTGCACATCCCCTATGGAATAAGCCAACTGAACAAACCTCCCATACATAGATCTATCTATCTATCTATCTATCTATCTATCTATCTATCTATCTATCTATCTATCTATCTATCTATCTATCTACCTATCATCTCTATCCATCCATCTATCCATCTCCTATCTCCTATGTTCCTCTAGAGAACCACTGTAGTTGGAATTTTCTTTTTGGCCACCAACCAGCACCCAAATAAAGATATGGAGACTTATTATTGATTATGAATGCTCGGCCCTAGCTTTGGCTTGTCCCACTAGCTCTTTTAACTTACTATTTATCTATGTTTTGCCTCAAGACTTTTCACCTTCCTTTGTGTCTGTCTGTCTGGTCTCTGGCGTCTCTTTTTTCTTTCTTCTTTGAGCCTAAATTCCTCCTCCTACTTACTCTCTCCACCCAGAAGTCCTGTCTATACCTCCTCCCTCACTATTGGCTGCTCAACTTTTTATTAGACAAACCAGGTGCCTTAGGCAGGTAAGGTAAAACAGCAACACATCTTTACATAATTAAACAAATGCAACACATTTCTGCATAGCTAAACAAATGTAGCACATCTTTGCATAGTCAAACAAATATTCCGCAACAAATCCCGATTCTATATATTTGAAAGTATTGTGCAAATCAAAGAGAATGCTCGCTTCTCAAAATTCTCCTTATGAGTCACAGTTAAAGACAGTTTTGGTTAAGTAGAATTTTCTTTATCTTTTGAGCAGGTTTGTATACCTTTTCACGTGTATCTATTTTGTCAAAGCCACAGATATTTTGATAGCTCACCCTTTTCTTGCATATTCATGATACATTAGTGGGTCATTTGCTGGAACGGTCAGTGAAAATGACACATCCTTATGACAGTCATTTGCTACACAGTAACAGCAAATGAAGAAAAATGAAAATCAATCTGACCCATGGTGTTGTATTTAAAGCTTAGAGGACAGAAGTTGTATTTGCTGACAGACTTCAGTTAGGGAAGATGAAGAAGATCAATAAAAAACTTTATGGCAAGGAATAGAAGAAGCTCTGTCAGCAAAGAAGAATGGAAGAAAGCACAAGAGAAAACCTGAAATAAAGAGTTTAATCATCTCAATGCAAAGATTTGATTTGGAAAGAGTTCAATTTCTTCTTTTTTGGAAAGCTGAACTCTGGGCAGTGGGTTTGAGTCACTAAATTAAAGAACTTTGTGGCGGGGGATGGGGTGGGGTGTGTAGCTCAGTGGTTGTCCGGTGTGTGCATGGCAAGGCCACCAAGCAAGCAGCCAGCATGACAAACAAGCCTTTGGTTCTTCAACAGCTGCCAGACCCTGGAATGAGGTCTACTAAAGGATACAGTTTTTTTTTCAGCTCAAAGATCTTCAAAAAGAGGGTGGGTTTGAAATATGGGTGAAGGGCGGGGCAGAGTTCAGCTTAGAGCTCTGGTGTAGTTGCCGAATGTCTTTTGCTGTTGCTCTGTAGACAAATGTCCCATAATTGGCCAACTCGAGAATATTCTACATAGTAGGAGTTGTGAACAAAACTTAACTACCCCCCATATCTTCCGTCTGTCTGTCTGAGTCTAGGTTGCAGGCAGTGGCCTCCAGTCCAGAGGCAGTTAGGCCCAGTGATGTAGTCTTGGTACCTGAGGAGTTGTTACTGTGGAGAAGTTGTGCCCCGAGGACTACCATGTCTGCCCTGTAGCTGGTAGCTGACCCCTGTAATTCCAGCACTTGACAGGCAGAAGTAGGAGGATGCCTGAGAATCTGAGGCCAGCCTGGGCTACAAAGGGAGACCATGCCCCAAGAAAGCTAAAAATTGCAAAACCGAACAATGTTTGTATTGTGATTTGTCTTTACCCCCAAATTTTGCAGCTTCAGGGTCCTGGTTTAGCTGGGATGCCATGTCGGCTTCGTAGCTGAATTGTGTTGCTATTCTAACGTGGAAATCGATTTCCCATGGTTGGCACCAGGTCTCGATCAGTCACCCGTTTCTGTGAACCACATTCTGGGTTGGAGCTGTGGCAAGTAGCCCTGTGGTGCCATCTTAACGTTCATGTCATAGCTTTGATATGGCATATTGGCTTACTTAGGTGCTTCTGGGGGTCTTGTTTTGTTTCTGACATAGTATGTTGGTCCATAGCCTAGGCTGACCTGGAACTCAGAGATTCTTCTGCCTCATCCTTCTCAATGTTAGAATTATAGTTGTGAGTACTATGACGGCTTTCAGCTTTCAGACTGTTTTTAACCCGTAGAAACAAAAACCATTTATTCTATATAATTGTTTTTTTTTTTTTAAAAAAATGATTAGGCACTACCTACAAACAAAACTTAACTTGCTGGGGGCAGTAGGCTCATGTGTGGGTAATCCCCAAACTGAGGCAGTGCAGATAGGACGATCCTAGCGAGTTCCAGACCAGCCTAGGCTACATACACAGTATGTTCAGTGCTTCACCGGGCTAGTGAGTCTGAGGCCAGGATGGGTTACCAAACAGTGAAACCCTGTCTCAGAAACCTAACCACTGCCACCCCAGCCCAGATTCAAAACCCAAATAAAAACCAAACGTAAACAAGCCCTGGCTTAGGGTTGGTTGCAGTGTGTGGAATCTTGTGCCGGGGATTGGGGGTGGGGGGAGTGGGGGGGTTCGTAGGTCTTTCTCTGCTCAGCTGCATACAATCCCCAGGCAGATGTGAGCCGCCTTTGTGGGAACAGCTAAGTCCTTGACTAGCTGGAATAGAATTTCTAGAAAGTTTCTGAGCCAGAGAGTAAGTCTGTGGCTCAAAGGCAAAGGGAATGGGCCCTGTTCCCAACTACAGCATCGCCCTGCCCCCTGCTGTTGGCTACAGCGCCATTATCCTTTTAACGGATTGGCAGGGGACTTTAGGAGACTTTTTTTTTTTCCTTCTTTTTAATTCCTAGAACTACCTCCTTCGTGGAAAACCAACTCTGTCAAAAGATCACCCCGTGACGCTCGTGTTCTTAAACTGGAGGCCTGTCCAGGCCTTGGTAGAGCAGACTATCGGAGAAGAGATGTGGACGCTGTCCGTGTGACTTTGGTGGCAGGGGCGGGGCAGGGTCTAGTCTACTCGCAATGCTGGCCCCATTGTGGTTGCCCGGAGACTGAGGGGCTCTGGGGACCGCGCCCGGAGGTGCCCATAAGAGTTGGGTAGTGTGGGACCAGCTCGCTTGGAGGAGTCTGCGGCCAGCTCAGGATAGGGCTTTCTGCAGCTGCAGGTAGACAGGTAGAAGAGGAAGTCGTGGGTCCGGTCTGGACACCGAGGAGGTGGGTTGCTCAGAGAGGGACCCTGTGCTTTTGGCTTCTGTAGACTCCAGCCACCTCGGGTGGGGGTGGCTCTCGGGAGGGGCCGTGGGGCGGCGAGCAGCGGAGTCCGATCGTCCCCGGTGGTCGTCATCCCCCTCCACCCCGCTTGACCAGTCCCAGGGTGGAGGCGACAGAACTGCGCCCCGCCCCCGCCCCTGCCGCCCGCCCGTACCCACACCAAGACGCACACGCTCCTTAATCTCCCCCCCCCCCCCCCGCCCCCGGTTGCCCGGGCGACGGCCCAGACGAGCAGGTGATGCATTGACAGCGAGCAGATGGTCCCCCGTGGAGGCGAGCGCGGCCCACAATGCGCCCAGCGCCGCGATCCCACTGCGCCGCCCCCGTCCCGTGGTCCGCGCTGCCCGCATGCTAATAGGGGTCGGGGGAGGGGCCTGGGGCGGGGCCGTGCGCCCTGGGCACGCCCCCTGATCTTGCAGTCACTTCGCCTCATTTTTTTTTTTCTAATGCCATCTCCAATTCCCGCATCTGAAGAGTTTTACTATGTCACACCCAGCACGCTTCATCTCTCTCCAAGTGGATCCAGGCTAACCACCCCACCTCCAAACACACACACACACACACACACACACACACACATACACACACACACACACACACACACACACACACACACACACTTTGCTCTTCTCCCATTCTGCAGTTGCAGGAACCACATTTACTCCCGGCTGGCATTTCATGGCTGATCTGGGAAGACTAGAGGAATGGGTTTTTTTTTACCACAGCCCAGCCTTGATCCCTGCTTCTAGAACCGGCATTGGAATGGCAAAATGTGTAAAGACACCCGCCCCCATCCCGCCCCCTCCCCGCCCCCACCCCCTATCCCCAATGCTTCATGGCCTTTCAGGCTGCTGCTTTTCCGGGGGACTTTCCTTTCTGGAAGTTCAGAAATAAATCACTCGCTGGTGACTAGTGTGCTGCCCCTCCCGGGAAGCCCTCCCATTCACACACCCTCCTCCCATTCATTGGACACACACACCCTCCTCTGTACCCTATTCACCGCTGTGTGGCAAATTGAGGCGATCTTATAGTAAGGGCATGAAAACTGCGAGGCAGCATTCACAATTTTAATACTAACTTCATAGCTGTCACATAAATTCATTGCCAGGCCTACTCTATAATGGCCACGAAATAACTTTAAGAGAAGGGGGGAGATCGGACGACAGCGCCATAGCATTTATTTGATTTGCAGGTGCTCCCCCCCTCCTCCTTTAAACCATTACTACAGTAACTTCAGATAGCTTTCTCTTTCTTTTTTTTTTTTTAACTGTCACACAGAGAGCTTTAAAAAAGCCATCCTTCTCCTTTTTATTTTACAGTAGATAAAAAATGCCGAATGCCAATAAAGGCTTTAAAAAGAAAGCAGTGGAAAAAAGAAAAAGAGACTAGTGAATAAAGTTGGGACAATACTGGGCCACAGAGCTGTCGAAACTAATGTCATAGTGCGGCTGTTGGGCGGGCGTACAGAAAACTTCTTGTTTCTTGATTTTTATGGAGATTTGGTGTGTGGCACGAAGCACTCCCTGAACAGGTTTAGAACAAGTGGGAAAGAAAGGACTCACAATAAACTCCCCTCCGATGGTCTTTCTGCCCACAAACACCTGTGAGTTACAAAGAGGCATTTTGGAGGACAAAGAGAGTCCAGAGGGCCAGGCTATTGTTGTGAAATGGATGCCTCATGTACTCAAGGCTGTACCAGAGGGTTGTTTTATTTTAAAAACATGTCCTGGATCCTTGCTATGCAAACTTACAACCAGAAACAAAGCAGTTCTTCCGAGGGCTCTTTAGGACTGTTTCAAATGCATCTTATTCATATGAGCCAGTGTTTTTGCTAAGTTCTTAGACTAGTGGAATTCACTAGAATTCAGAGAGTCGATTTATACAAGCCTCCTAGGTAAGGAAAGTTAGTGATCATTACCCAATGCATAGAAATATGTGGTTAGAATGTGTACTTAAAAGACGCATACTATTTGTATTCATTTGAAAAATTATGAGAGTGTGCTTCTTTCCCTGGGAATGGTACTAATTTTATGTTTATCTTCTTTGTCTCTCGCTTTTTCCTCTTTCTATTTTTGAGACAAGGTCTCTCTATATAGTCCCAGCTGTCTCGGAACTTGCCTTGTAGAACAGGCTGGTCTCTGCCTCTACCTCCTGAGTGATGGAATTAAATGTGTGCACCACCACACCCGGATGCTTATCTGGTCTTGATCTTATGATTTAGTCTTATCACTTGAAGATTTTTCTTTTCTTGTTTCCCATTTTGACTTTTCCTCTGTTCTTTGTCATTCCCTTCCCAATAAGTTAGAATGATTGGAAAGCATATAAAACCATGAGGCAGTAATTTTAAATTGGGTGACATTCCCTTTGCTTAGGATAACTAAAGGAGGCCAGAGTCAACTGTAGCCCGAAGCTAGTAAAGAAGCAGGGAAGCAAACAGCCATGTGACCAGCAGCCATGTGACCAGCAGCCATGTGACCAGCAGAGGAGCTGCAAGGGTCTCAATTCACTGTCAGAAGGCTGTGAGGCTGGGGCATTGTGGGAGTGGGAAGAAGACAGAGCTGGATGAGATTGTTTTGGGTCAGTTAGGAAGGTCATTTGTGAGAATAGGGAAGGAAAGGCTTTTATTCTGAAATAAACAGAGAGCTGGGGAGGATTTTGAGGGATTTTCATTTTAAGATAATCACTACTGCTACGTGGAGTATTTTCTTAGTTTGCTTTGTGATGCTGCAGCAGAATACTGCAGATGCGAATGGATGAAGTCTTATTTGGCTTGTAGTTCTGACGGCTGGCTTCAAGAGCCTGGGTGGCACTTGGCATTGTGCTCTCTTATACTGTGGAGGAAGGCAGATGGGCAAGGGTTGGCTAAAACAAGCAAGAGAAAGGGAGAACCCGGGGCCTCAAACCCTTTTATAATGGGCCCTGACCAGTTTATGAGATGAGAGTCCTTACAGGTTGTAGGGCAGAACTAGACAGGCAATGGCTGGTTAGAGACCCGTTGGAAGACCACCTCCGTCACTGAGACAAAGCGTAGATGATGTCTTGGAGTAAATTGTGTCAGCAGAAATGGAGAGAAGGAATGGCTTCGGATCTGTTTTAGAGAAAAGTGTGAGACCTGATGAATGAAAATGTGTGGGTGGGATGAAGAGAAGCAGCAAGGACAAGCTCTTGGGGCTGAACAGCTCAAGGGGCAGTGCACACCTGGAGAGGGTAGGTGTGAACAGCTCAAGGGGTGGTCGGTGCACACCTGGAGAGGGTAGGTGTGAACAGCTCAAGGGGTGGTCGGTGCACACCTGGAGAGGGTAGGTGTGAACAGCTCAAGGAGCGGTGCACACATGGAGAGGGTAGGTGTGAACAGCTCAAGGGGTGGGGCACACATGGAGAGGGTAGGTGTGAACAGCTCAAGGGGCGGTGGTGCACACATGGAGAGGGTAGGTGTGAACAGCTCAAGGGGCAGTGCAAACCTGGAGAGGGTAGGTATGAACAGCTCAAGGGGTGGTGCACATCTGGAGAGGGTAGGTGTGAACAGCTCAAGGGGCAGTGCACACATGGAGAGGGTAGGTGTGAACAGCTCAAGGGGCGGTGCACACATGGAGAGGGTAGGTGTGAACAGCTCAAGGGGTGGTGCACACATGGAGAGGGTAGGTGTGAACAGCTCAAGGGGTGGTGCACACACGGAGAGGGTAGGTGTGAACAGCTCAAGGGGTGGTGCACACACGGAGAGGGTAGGTGTGAACAGCTTAAGGGGCGGGGCACACATGGAGAGGGTAGGTGTGAACAGCTCAAGGGGCGGTGGTGCACACATGGAGAGGGTAGGTGTGAACAGCTCAAAGGGTGGTGCACACATGGAGAGGGTAGGTGTGAACAGCTCAAGGGGCGGTACACACATGGAGAGGGTAGGTGTGAACAGCTCAAAGGGTGGTGCACATATGGAGAGGGTAGGTGTGAACAGCTCAAGGGGCAGTCGGTGCACACATGGAGAGGGTAGGTGTGAACAGCTTAAGGGGTGGGGCACACATGGAGAGGGTAGGTGTGAACAACTCAAGGGGTGGTGCACACATGGAGAGGGTAGGTGTGATCAGCTCAAGGGGTGGTCGGTGCACACCTGGAGAGGGTAGGTGTGAACAGCTCAAGGGGTGGGGCACACATGGAGAGGGTAGGTGTGAACAGCTCAAGGGGTGGGGCACACATGGAGAGGGTAGGTGTGAACAGCTCAAGGGGCTGTCGGTGCACACATGGAGAGGGTAGGTGTGAACGGCTCAAGGGGCTGTCGGTGCACACCTGGAGAGGGTAGGTGTGAACAGCTCAAGGGCGGTGCACACCTGGAGAGGGTAGGTGTGAACAGCTCAAGGGGCGGTGCACACATGGAGAGGATAGGTGTGAACAGCTCAAGGGGTGATGCACACATGGAGAGGGTAGGTGTGAACAGCTCAAGGGGTGGGTGGTTGGTGCACACCTGGAGAGGGTAGGTGTGAACAGCTCAAGGGGCAGTACACACATGGAGAGGGTGGGTGTGAACAGCTCAAGGGGTGGGGCACACATGGAGAGGGTAGGTGTGAACAGCTGAAGGGGTGGGGCACACATGGAGAGGGTAGGTGTGAACAGCTCAAGGGGCGGGGCACACATAGAGCAGGTAGGTGTGCACCAGCATGTGGTGTGAAAAATCAAGACTCCAGTTTCAGTGTGTTAAGTTTAAGCTATTGTTGAGGGGCTAAATGGAGATGTTGGGTGTAGGGTCAGACAGCTGACCTCTGGCGTGCGTGGGCGGGGAGGGAGGGTGTGGGATCATTCTGTAGCTTTCTGGAGACCTGTGATGGGATGTGACATAAAAAGATTAGCGAGGCCACAAGATTTCTCACTTTTCGAATCGGAACCAGAAACGCTGATTCAATGTGATAGTTAATCCGGAGGAAGACTCGAGAAGTCAGGGGCCAGGAAAGGAACCATCAGAATCACAGTGAACAGATGTCATGAACACGTAGGAACCTACAGAAGAGCAGAGAGGAAACCTGCCTCAAGAGATAAGAGAGGCGGACAGAGAGACAGGAAGAAGCTACACCACAGATCAGAGGAGTTTAGGGGGCAAGTAGTTGTAATGGCATGAAGTATTACAGTTCTTTCCACTGTGCTGCATTGTTGAAATTGAGAGACAACATGCAAATGACTGGCAAGTCTATTTAAGCACACACACACACACACACACACATACACACACATACACATACACACATACACACATTCACACATATACACACTCACACATACATACACACATATACATACACACATTCACACACATATACACATACTCACACATATATACACACTCACACATACATACACACATTCACACACTCACACACATATACACATACTCACACATATACACACACATACATACACACATGCACACACACATGCGTACACACACACACACACACACACACACACACACACACACACACACACCTGAAGCTGAGAGTGTTTTAGCGTCTCCAATAGGCTGAGGATTATCTCGAGAATTCAGTAAATAAATTGTTCCTCATTGTGTCTTTCCCTCCTACCCTCTCTGCTCTGTGCAGACCAGGCTAAGCCTGGAATCACGACTCTCCTGCCTCGGTCTCCGGGTGCAGGAATTATCAGGGTCACCACCACACCTTTCCTGTCTCCTCAGATACACACACAGGAGCTGGGGTAGGCAGAAGGGTTGTGGCAGAGTGAACTACTGCACCCGCAAAGTCTGGTTGTCATGGAGAAGCAGGTGAGATGCTGGGTATGAGCATCTGGGCCCAGGGAAGTAAAAGACAACCCAAGAAAACAGCAAAGGCTGGGCGAGACTCTTGCTATACTTCTCTATCTTTTTAAAAAAGATTTGTTTTTGTTTTCTGTGTGTGAATGTTTTTCCTGCATGTATGTATGTGCGCCACATGTGTGAAGTATCTGCAGAGGCCAGAACAGGGTGTTGGATCCCCTGGAGCTGTAGTGACAGACAGTTGTGAGCTGCCATGTGGGCGCTGGGATTTGAACCTGGGTCCTCTAAAAGAGCAGCCAGTGCTCTTAACCATTGAGCCATCTCTCTAGGCCTCTTATAACATTTTTCTTTAAGGGTCCTGGTAAATTTAGCCAAATAGGTGTAGGTTTTCTCCCGTCTAACTAGTTATCTGCTGAAAGGAACACTACGTATGCTTTTTAAAAAGATGTATTAATTAGTTAATTTATTTATTCATTCTTTGGGTTTTTTAGAGACAGAGTTTCTCTGTGTAGCTCTGGCTGTCCTAGAACTTACTCTGTAGACCAGGGTGGCCTTGAACTCACAGAGATGCGCCTGGCTCTGCCTCCCGAGTGCTGGGCATTTTTCCTGCATGTATACTTGTGTAGCACACATGTTCAGTGTCCATGGAGTCAGAGGAGGGTATTGGATCCCCTGGAACTGGAGTTACAGATAGTTGTTTGTGGCCATGTGGGGACAGGGATTTGAACCTGGGTCCTCTGGAAGAGCAGCTGTGTCATAACTGCTGAACCATCTCTACAGCCCTGGTATTTGTTTCAATATTTCCTCTGGGGAGCACAGCTGCTTCCAAGGAAATAGAGTGCAGGAACTAATTTTCTCTTGCTCAAGTGTGTGAAAGAGTTCTCAAGTGTAAGAAATCACTGTGTAAAATTTCATGGCAATACAATCAAGAGCCTCAACAAAGTATCGTATTAATGGGAAAGATAAGCAGAATTGACTTAAGGAGAGATGGAAGCCCTGGACAGAGCTACAGTAATGGCAGAGATGAAGAAAAATGTCTTGGGATAATTAGCTCCAAAAAGGGCTTTGAGTCTTGATCATCTCACACATACATGTGTTTTTTGGGGCCGAGGATGTAGCTCAGTGGTAGAGCACTTGCCTAGCATCCATGAGTACTTGATCCACAGTGCTGCAAAAACAGAAAACGAAAAGTGAATTTTTTTCATGTATTAAGTAAACAAAAGTTAGTCATAGAAGTTATGGAATGTAAGAGCTGATGAAATTTTCCCAATTCATGACATTTTAGCTAGAAAAAGAATAATAAAACAAAACCAACAAGCTATTTTACTCATACATATGTATGTTACTGCTTTGAAAACTTCATTAACACATTAAATTTATGAGTGTACACAGTATATATTAAGAGGGTATTGTTTAATGGTAGTTTAGGGATTCTAGAAATACATCACAGTAGGATAAATAAGTAGATCATCCAAAAATCCTATTAAATACTAACCATGAGATATATCCTAGTTAATTTTGTTAACTTGACACAAGTTAAGAGTTATCTTCGAAGGGGACCACAATCTTACAGGAAAAACGCCTCCATGAGATTGGCTTGTAGGGAAGCCTGTGGGGCTTAACAATTGATATGGGGGAACCCAGTCCATGTGGCCACACTACCCCTGGGCAAGTGGTCCTGGGGTGTATAAGGAAGCAGACTGAGCATGCCCTGGGATAAAGCAGTGTTCCTGGGGTGTATAAGGAAGCAGACTGAGCATGCCCTGGGAGAAAGCAGTGTTCCTCGGTGGCCTTTGCTTAGGTTTCTTCCTCCAGGTTCCTGCCCTGACTTTCCTCAGTGATGACGTGATTTGAGGGTTGTAAGCTGAAACAGACCCTTGCCTCTCCAAGTTGCTTTTGGTCAGTGTTTTACACAGCAATAGGAACCCCAACTAAGACACAAATGTACAATAGTTCTTTTGAATTTTATTTCAAGCATGTGTTTTGCTTACATGTAGTTCATGTACTATGTGCATGCAGTGCCCACAGAGGCCAGAAGAGGGCGTCGGATACTCTGGAACTAGAATTACAGCCGGCTTTAGTCACCATGTGGGTAGGAACTGGAAACTGAACTCTGGTCAACTGCAAGAGGAACAGTGCTCTTAACCACTGAGCATCTCTCCACTACACATTAGTTATTCTTTTTAAAAACTTAGTTTTGTTTTTTTGAGACAGGGTTTCTCTGTGTGGCCCTGGCTGTCCTGGAACTCACTCTGTGGACCAGGCTGGCCTTGAACTCACAGAGATCTACCTGCCTCTGCCTCCAGGCCTGTGACACCATACACACTTAAAAAAAAACTTTTATTATTTACTTGTTAATTTATCATTACAATAGTTATTCTTTATAAAAGTTTAAAATATGTTTTAAAGTGTATTCTTTGGCAGTTTTACACATGCATAGAACACATTTTTAGTCACTCTTATCCCTGTTATCTTCTCTTACCATCCGCCACTGAGAAAATAAAGTGTCCATTTTATTGAGATTCATCGTCATAGTTAACAACATAAAAAGTGGGGGATGCATGAACTAGAGTGACAAAATAAGACAGTGTCAGTATTGGTTGGGACCGTTCTGAAAATTGTAAGCAACTCAATCAGACACGAACAGACGTAAGGGGTAGGGCCAGTTGAAATGAACAAGGTCACTAATGGCAAATAACACTTCTCATTAATAAAATCTGGGAAAAACGTACAAGATGAGACATAGAAATGTTAACATTCAATAATAATAATAATAATGATGATGATGATGATGATGATAATAATAATAATAATGAAAAACTAGTAGATTTCCAGGAAAAATGCACCCTACAGAAATGCAGATGAATAGACTTTAGGAATATGTCTTTGGAATTTGGCATCTATCCTTCCCTGAATTCAAAAGCAGGGAGACTGGGCCTTTTGTTCTCAGGAGAAACAGAAAGCTGTAGAAGATTAAAGTATATACACCATACCATTGGCACCTATTCAGGATTTCAGTGGGCAACTCCTATAAGTTCTAAAAAGGCTGACTCTGTGATTACACACCTATTAGAAGTTATGGCCATCATGGGAATACCTGTACAAATTAAGACAGATAATGACCCAGCATATGTCTCCAATAAAATGAGACAGTTCTTTGCTTACTACAATATAAAGCATGTTACAGGTATACCACACAATCCCACAGGCCAAGCAGTCATAGAAAGATCCAATCAAACTTTAAAGGACATGCTAAATAAACAGTAACAGGTAACAATGACTCCTAAAAATAGATTACATAATGCTTTATTAACCTTGAATTTTCTCAATGCTGATGAGAAAGGAACAACAGCTGCGGAAAGACATTGGAAGACAGACAAAACTCCTGAACTAAACCAACCGGTTTATTTCAAGGATGTACTGACCTCAGAATGGAAACCTAGATATGTTCTACATTGGGGAAGGGGTTTTGCTTTTGTTTCTGCAGGAGAAAAAAAAGCTATGGATACCTACAAAATTAATAAAAATTCGATTCGAACAGGAGAAACCCCTTGATGAGAAGTAAAAGATCATCCACCAATGTGGCATCTCTACAAGTTGTAGGAAAAATTTAACAATCAAAGGTTGGGGTAGGGTTCTGTTTTTGTCTTTCCAGGATAATGGAAATACCCATCTTCCAAAAATCATAAGGCCTTGGATATCCGGATGGATATCTTTACAACAAAAAGAAAAAATCTATTGGTACCAATCTACACAGGTAAAATCTCACTGTCTAACATCTATACCTCTATCAATCTAAAAAAGTTGTTGTTCCAATTAAATTATAAACCAAGCTGGCTTTGGAGATGAAATTGGCTCACTCCTTCTCTAAACCCAAGCATATTGCTGAAAAAAAAAAAAAGGCTGAGAGATTCTTCAGTTCCATATCAGAAGAGCAGTCTGGTGTGGGACAAAAGAAAACCAATAAAAAGGGACCATTGTCTTCTAGATTCTAATTCTTTCCATGCTTACTCTTGATTTCTCGGAATCCTTTCTTACATGTCATGTCATCTTTAAATCCAAACTTTCCATTTTGATAAAAAATAAGTTTTTCCAATAACAATCTCTGAAGTCTCCAAAAGAAAGATGGGGCCCCAACAACAACTCTACCCAATCCAGAATGATGCCATGGTAATCATCATCATACTACACTTCTTGCCAGAATTTCAGACAATCTTACCCATTACTCTGAGACTTACTGCAGAACCTACAGTTAGTCTAACTGAGATTTAACTATCTGAGCTTTCTCACAGTACCCAAGAGAGATACCATCACCCCCTAAACAACAGGAAACAATTCTAAGAAAACGACGCCCCTTCTCCCTAAGGTTTCATATTTCTTAGGGTTATGGGTGATGGTTATAGGGTTGGGGTTGGAAGCCATTCCAGCTTTGATCTGGAAGTTCCAAACCCCCATGAGGCTTCGGTAACTGTCACGCCTACAAGGCGGGGCCAAGAGAGGACCCTGAAGACCCGAGATCTGGATGCACTGGCTCTCTTGGTTCCTGGACCCTGGACACTGGAGGTAGACCGAGCAGAGTTCTCCAGAGAACACTGCAGGACTGCACTACACCTTTCCCAGACCCTGTAACCTATCCCTTCACTTGTAAGTTACCCCACAAAATAAACCTCCCTTTTAACTACGTGGAGTGGCCTTAATAATGCTGTTAGCATTAGAACTTTAAGTTAGCATACAAAGTAGTGGGTTTCATGGTTAAGGTGCTTTCCAGGCAGGCGGTGGTGGCGTATTGGTGAAATTATTTAGGCCACTCCACGTAGTTAAAAGGAGATTTATTTAATGGCGTAACTTACAAATTAAGGGATTGGTAGGTCGTGGGGTCTGGGGAAGGTGTATCACAGTCCAGCGGTGTTCTCTGGAGCTCTGCTTTGTCCACCTCCACCATCCAGGGTCCTGGAACCAAGCGAGTGTTCGCCGATCCAGATCTCGGGTCCCCAGGCGCCTCCCTTTGCCTCGCCTTGTAGGCGTGACAGTTGCCGAAGTCTCAATGAGGGTTGGAACTTCCAGAACAAAGCTGGAATGGCTACCCACTACAGTGGCACACACCTTTAATCCCAGCACTTGGGAGGCAGATGCAGGTGGATCTCTGTGAGTTCGAGGTCAGCCTGGTCTACAGAGTGAGTTGTAGTCCAGCCAAGACTATATAGCAAAACTCTCTCCCACACAAAACAAAACAAAGCAAAACACCCAAAGAAAAACCAAACAACAATGAGAATAAGGTGTTTTTTTATCAGTAGTTACTCAAGTATGTAAGAGACAAATAATTTTAACCATACACAGACTCCTATGAGTGGTTTGGAAAAGTGACCATCCTAAGTCCTTTTATGGGACTAAATAACCTTGATGGAAGTGTAAAGGTATAAAGGTGAGGGTGGAATGGATTTTACTTATGATCACTGAAGAAAAAATAGAATTAATATTGTGACAGTAATGCACCCCAGCACTAAACAGAAACATGCTATGACCATGGATGCTTGACTGGCTTACTGTTGGGAATTTTATCAGCATGACATCGCATTAACAGGTTAACAATGAAAACATGGTCATCCTAAAACCTGCGGAGAACACTGAGCAGAATTCATCATCTGCTCCTCTTTAAAAATAAAAAACAAGAATCTTTATAAACTGAGAATGGAAGGGGGTCTGCTCAAACTTGTAAAGACATCTACAAAAGAGTTAGAAAATATGGCACACTTTGTACCTGAGCATGGAAATATGTCAATTCTTTTAAATATCTGAAGCAATAATGAATATCCAACTCGTGGAAAGGCTGAATGTTTGGGGGCTCCATCTCTTGAGTGTGCGCACCCATGGATCTTTCAACATTGTCTCGTGTTATTTTTTTGTACCCTATTCTTTTTTTCCTATTCAGTGAACCCTTTATAGCCACTTTCATATTTTGCTTCCTGTAACAGAAATATCTTAAGATTCAAGTCTCAGAACTACAAATATAAAATTATTTATTAAAAACGAACAAGAGTCTAAAGCACAGGAAACTACTGGAGACACAGACAGGGCTTGTCCTTCTGAGCCATTTTAATGAATCAGAGTGTTCCCAATTTCCCTAGGCCTCTCCTGTCTACCTAGAGCACTTTGCAAATCCCAGAATGTTCCAGAACCCACAGCAAGGGCTACACAAATGTGGACTTACTATATTGCCTTCATAGTAAGTCTGTTTTTTTGGGGAAAACAGCCATGTACACCACCACAGCTTCACGCTAGTACAGTAAGAAAACACTTAGGGCTTTGAAAGGAAGAGGGAAGAAGAGCTGTCAATATTAGCAAGATACACAACCGTTCAAGTTAAAGGTCTCCGGTAATCTACAAACACGTATTTCATCATTAATGCGAGGGTATTAGTCAGCTTGCAGTTTAAGATTCTCCCCAAAGTTTAAAAGAGATAGTTTAATCTGGAGCCAAATATGAGTAACCACGGTCTGGGAACATAGCTGTAGATTACTTCAAATTTCATGCTTCAATGAGGTGTACTAGTACTAGTTTATAGTACAGAATAAAGAAAGGCATGAACCAAGATGAGATACTTCCCAAACACATTGGTGAGAACATCAAAGCAAGGAAATTTCTGCTATAGGCTGCAGATGCTGTCTGAAGATATTCTCAGCCCTTGGGTTGTGGACCCCTTCAGTCTACAAGCACATTTCAAAGGGTTTACCTAAAGGTCCTGAGGATGTTTGGCCACACAATTGCATTTTTATACCCTGGAAATGATTTGAAACATACACACACCTGTAGCTCCGGTACTGGGGATTCTGAGTTGGAGGCCGATCTGGGCTACATAGCCATACCCTTTGTCAAAACCAAAACCAAAACCAAAAAACCATCCCAATGCAAAAATAAAACAAAATCAACAAACTGAAACAAACCTAAGCATTTCCTAGAACAGGGAATCTATGTCTTAAAAACAGATAATCTTACATTTTGGAAAAGTATAAAGTGTTATCAGAATTCATTGTCAAGAAACAATGTTTTAGGTAGGATGATGCAGTGCCTTAGTAGATCACTACATCACTGTAACTGGCTCTTTCTCCATCTCTTGTCACAGGAGACTGAAGTCACAGACGGATGCCTAAGGTGACTGGTATGGAAGAATGGGAGAAGCATTCTAACTAGATATTAGACTTTGCAACAGGATGCAGGTAGTGTGTGAAAGAAACATTTTATTTATTTATTTTTGATCAGTGAGTGGGATTGCTCCAGGTCAGCCATTCATTTTGATTCTTCAAGCAACGGCTTTGGTCTCACAGTTCGAAACACCCTGTTAGTTTGTATTCGCCTGTCTGCAGTGATGTGTGAAATATGCAGATGAGAGCGTAATTGCGCATGCCTTCAGAACATGCAATTTTTTCCCCACTCGAACAAAACATTACACTTCTGTTAAGTAACTGGAGGTTCAGCCCCCACTTTCTTTGACATTGTTGTTAGGTATTTGCTAAGGTGACGTGTGCCATACAGGCGGGGTGTATGGGGTTAAAGCTACCACTGGGGTCCCTGAGTTGGACAAGTTCATGTTTTGAACAGAAAGGCCCCCCAAAATCTACTGCCATGTAAAGAAAGTGAGAACTCTGAGATGACACCACCCATCCTTCCTGGACCACTCTCTGCAAACCGAGAGGCTTAAATGCTTTTTAGCCCCGAAGGTCCGAAGTCTAACACACCTTTGGGGTTAAAACTCTGGATGTTGACAGTTCTCTGGTACTACCTGAAGACTTTCCATTTCTTTATCATTTCCAGCTTCTTGACCCTACCTGGGCTTGGCCCCTGCTGCTTCTCCTCCTCATCAAAGCCAGCTGCCACATTTTGAGTCCCTCTCAAATGCCCTTTCTCCAGCCTCTCTACCTCACCTTTCCACTGTTAAGGACCCTTGAGCTCTCCCAGGCTAATCCTACTTCACAGTCCTAAACTAATTATAGTTGCGAAGTTCCGTGGTACAGGACGGTACTATGTTCAGACAGCAGGTGTGAGGGCACAGACACCTGGAGGGGAAACTGACCATTGGGCATCACTTCCCACTTCCTCCGCTTGCTCTGCTCTGGCCATCTTTCCACACGCTAGCCTCTGTGCTCACTTGCTCTCCATGGTGTGGAATGGCTTAAATTCTCAGTTCATATCTCTGCTCAGAGGGCCTTCAAGGAACCATGTGTCTAAAACTTGCCCTGTGCTCTCTAACCTCATACTGTTCCTCATTTTTTTCTTCATAGAACTTCTCTCTTCTGCCGGGGTCTCCTGCTGAAGGTGAGAAGTGAGCCAACTTTGCTTCCTTGGGCCACCCAGAAACTAGCCAAGCGCCTAACACACAGCATGAACATATCAATGTAATTTGCCTCTTAATGTTCTGTGTTCTTCAGTAAGCTGGACCCTAACCAAGTATTTTATGAAGATGAGCTGGTTGGTCTTTGAAAGTGTGTGCCAGAGAATGCCGTGTGTAAAACAGCACATTACCTTTCTGCCCTTTAAAAGCCGGGGCACACACACATTCTGTGGTCAGTAGCTTCTCGGAGACAGCTCCAGCTATGGGGGAATGGGCTTTTCTTCTTTAACTGTTTCAGCACTGGCCTCTGCTGTTTAGGGAACATGAGCCGAGCTGGTATAAAGTGTTTGTGGCGAGAACTACCACCATGGTTGTAGCAAGGCGAGGGTCAGCTGTCCCAAGACAACAGGAGTAGTTGTAGTCCGGGCTTGTAGTAGTCATCTGCCTACTTATACGAGCCAGAGCTTGCTGGAAGATCAAGTTTTATGAGGAATTAGTTTATTTTAAAGACTGAAATGTCTGTTTTAACTTGTGAAGTAAGTTTTGAAGATTATGCTATGTTTCCCAGTGTCCCTTCTACTAAGAGAATAGAATAGTTTCAGTCAACAAAAAACATACTTAGGCTGGGCCGTGGTGGCACATGCTTTTGATCCCAGCACTCGGGAGGCAGAGCCAGGTGGATCTCTGCGAGTTCGAGGCCAGCCTGGGCTACAGAGCGAGATCCAGGACAGGCTCCAAAACTACACAGAGAAACCCTGTCTCAAAAAACTATATATAAAGAGATTATGCTACTCCAGTGGCCAGATTTAAGCTGACACTAGTTGGTGATGAACTCACACGTACTATTAGGTGTCCTTTCATAAATATCCCTGTTACTTGATGTTTTTGAGAACAGAGGTCGATAATAATCAGGACAAAAGTAAGGACCGTCGTCTTTCCTGCCACTTACAGAATATTTACTGTGTGTCAGTTGTTACATCCTTCTTGTACACAAACATACACATATATCCTTATTTTTTCTATGTAATCTTTTCATCCCATGAAGTCATGGAGCATTTATTGTTTTGTCTACCCATCAAGAACATTCCTTTCACCCAAAGCTCATTATAGGAAACTCTTCCTCTGCCCCCACTAGTTCTGGAGATACCGCCCAATTATGGTCTCTTAGTATCTTGGCTGTCAAGGTGAACATGTGATCTAGACCTAGGTGAACAGACATATCTCAGAGCAGTTCTTTACACGTCAGGAATCAAATTGCTATTGAATAGCCACATGGGAGGAATTTCCCTAGTACCTACTCAGCCTGATTCCAACCATATTTCTGTCACTTTGCTGTGCCGTGTCCTGACATCCCATAGTTGCCATCAATCACCCACTCTTCCCATTCAGATGGCGTCTTGAAAACACAGCGGGGGAAATGCACACACTGCATTTTTATCAGGGTGCGGCCCAGACAGTTGTTGCTTTCATTTGTCTTTTGGTCGATTAATATTTTGGTCTTGTGTCACCAGGGCTAGAATGTCAGATGGGCTCCATCTTTTGTGCTAATTCTAGCAGAATATAGGTGGTTGTTTGGAACTCTGTGTTGAGACGGCATTCGTTACTTTTCATCTCGCCGTGACCAAATGCTTGAAAAGGAGCAATTTCTGGGAGCAAGGCTTGGTTTGGGCTTATAGTCTGAGAAGATGCAATCCAACATGACAGAGAAAGGATCGAGAGCAGGACTGTGTGGCAAGTTGGTCACATTGCGTTTGCAGTTAGGAAGCAGAGACTGGACAGGAGGTGGGTCTGGCTTAGTGGTCCACTCCAGGGAGGCTTCAGTTCCTAAAGGTTGCTCAACCTTCCAGAACAGCACTACCAGGTGGAAATCAGGTGCACAAACACATGAGCACCCAGGGGATCGTTCACTTTCAGCTGAAGACTTGTCCTGGGCTAGAGGGAAAGTGAAGCGAAGAAATGAGTTATTCAAATATTTGACTGCATTTGGATTACATTTTGGACATAGGAAATTATATGATTCTTTTCTTTTTTTCAGAGTGTGCTGAACCAAGGACTTCTAACTTGTTTGGCTCAAAGAATATTTCTGTTGTGAGCTCATCTGTGTGTCAAACTAAACTCTTAAATAAGCCTGCTCACTGCAGGGCAATGGCATCTTCTAACACCTCCCTTCTCTGCATCGTGTCCAGACAGTCTTACCCTCTAACGATAGGGACAGTGACATGATCTGAATTTAGATTCCGAACTGACTCATTGGTGGGGGGGGGGGGTCACTCTTTTCGGAGAGAGGGGTGTTAAATCAGAGTCACCCTGAGAAAACTGTCATGGCCCGGCATTGTTGAGCCTGTCTGAGCAATTGCATTAGGGCTCCCATTTCGTGGGTTGGGGGTTCCATTTCTTCATCTTTGGCCTAAGTTACTTAGCAATGACCAACTCAACTATGCGCCCACCATATTGTTTTGCGTGTTTGACTAGAACATTGACAGATTAATAGGAAGGGTAAATAGCAACAGCGGACGGGCCCAGTGCGGGGCAGCAGGATTGACTGCGCTGGACTTCGTTGTGTTTGCTCAGAGGAAGCCAAAGCAAAAGTCTGCTGGGGGGAGGTGACTCGGGTCATGGGCATTTGTTTCTCATCTCTAGAGAAAACAATTGTCTCCTCAATGGAAGATGGCTTTTTCTGAATCTACATGGCTTCACTGACAAGGAGGAGATACTCGCCGTTCCAGGGTGTTGGCTGAATCACACACAAATGAAAAGGCCACACAAAAATCCAAACGTACTAAATTCCTCAGAGAATCCTTTGATTTAGGTTGAAGGAGAGAAACCTGAGAAAGCTTATCAACTATTCAGTGCCTCCATCCAATATTTGATGTTCAGAATTTTATGAGGTTTCAGAGTGATCCAGCCATCATCCCTTCTCCTGGTTCTTGAAGGTAGAGCCCTGGACGTCAAGCTCTGTTGAATTTGCAAGCCTTGGTTTAGGGGAAATCTATTTTGACTCAGATTTGTTCTTTGAACTTAGGTGGCTGAGGTGTCTTGAAACAAGGGGAAAGATCTCCTTTGGGTAAAACTGAACTGGCTTCAATCAAAGGCAAAACTGAGTTTCCGGGGGGACAATTCTTTGAGCACGAGTGATTTTACATTTTAGCACTAACCTAGTTCTTTACAGCACAGCTCATTTTTAATAAAAGACTCCAAGAGCTTCCACACAGAGTTTGACTAGTCATTCTTGGTCTGTCTGTCCCTGCCCCATTGTGTACATGTGCACATGCATTTGTGTGCATAGATATATAAATCTTTCTTTTAATCTCCCGGGCGGTCTTCTTGAGACGGCAGTCAGGCCGGGAATGGGGGGACATTTTCAGCCTCTCCCTCTGGCTGTCACTCTGCTTTGTTGTGTCTGAACAGATGTTGTTTTCTGACGTCTGCTTCTGCTCCGTTTCTCTCTCCGCTGTTGGACTCACGGTTTCCTTCCTTCTCTTCTTAGCGCTCAAGGGTCAGGAGCTGCACGGCAGCATTGTTTATAGCGGTGTCGGAAAACATTTCGGCACCTGTAAGCTTCTCAAATGGAAAAACCATCGGGAACTGTCTGTTTCTTTACCTGTCCAACAGCGCTGTAGCATTTGTACCAACACGTGCAGCGCGAATCCGTACTTCAGCGAAAGCGTAGACTGGTTTTCTGCCGCCTCATAACGTCTGGCCTGAGCCTGATGGAGGCGCCCTCACTCATGCCTGGCGTCTGAGTTGGGTTGATTCAAAGCTTCTGTTCACTTGAAACTATCACTCAGTGCCTCTACCCACAGCCTGTTCTTTGGTGCAGACTTCTCTGTAGTTTGGTGATATCAAGGCAGACAGCTCTCTTAGGTGGTGGCTGATGATTCCAAGAATAGTTCTTCCCAGAGGACAAGGAGGAAGCACTGTTGCCTTTAATCACTTAGCACAGAGTTAGAGCACATCACTTTAAAACTCTTATTGGCTGAGGCAATCAGAAGCCCACCCAGCTTCAAGCGAAGGGAGCAGAGATCTTTCGGTTCATTGTGAAGAAGAATTTGGGGCCGTGCTCTACAATTCCAATAGGGTTGAGAGAGAAGAGACTGGAATGTGCTGGGTGACATCATAGGAAGTACTTGAGCACGATCTCCTGCAGACACCTGCCATCAGCAAGACACTGACCCCCAGAAGTAACCTGCCCTTGATCTTAGGTAACCTTTTAGTACAGCTTCCCACCAGACCAAGCTTCCTAATGCCACTTTGCTTTAATTAATTCTGAAACAAGTTCACCTTTCATGTTTCTTCCCCTCCAAAAGGTAAGATCAGAGACCTGCTGGGTGGTAGGAGCACCCTGCAGGGGACGTGTAGAGACTCCGAAACGTCAGTGAGGCAAAACTTACCAAATGCCAGTTAAAATGTTCTTCCACCTATCTGTTCGGTACACATCTTAGAGCAGCCTTTGATCCTACTGAAAACCTCGAGGACCCTGGAGTGAGTGAGACACAGAAGACTCAGGTTTTAGTTCATCCCTGAAGAGAGGCCCAGGCAGAGAATTTCTCCCTTGGCCTATCACGTTCTCTTTGAAGTCACTTACGTTTTCCGATGACCCATTTTACGGCTGTGCAAATGGGCTAAATATATAAACTTTATGAATAAACCAGGCTATTTATAATGCATTTTGTAGTTATAAACAAAAACAAGTGACTTTAGATATGTAATTGTGCTTGCCAAATTACCTCAGGTTGAACTTTCTGTGTTGGCGGGAGTGTGTAATATGAAGCCATCCCACGCTGCTGTGGAGCACACTGATTTCGGGGCCCTTCTGAGCAGCCTTGCCTTTGTGCATTAGATATATTGATGAACTTGTGCATCTGTTGATCCCACTTCCAGAATCCATCTTACACACATTATTAGACCATGAGGTCGAGGGTTCTGTCCAAGGATCTTTATGACAGTGCTGTTTATAGTTACTCAATAATGGGAGCCCCCTGACTTTCCAATAACAGAACATTCTATAACCTACAGTTTATGGACAACAAGAAGTCAGGCTTTCTGAAGACATGTTTGTATAGACTTTGCACAAATTAATTTAAATAAGAATTAAAGTCTACCTAAAGGAAGAATAGGCAGGGACTGATGGAAGAGAGCTCTATAGAATTATTAGTGATCTTGTACCCTTTCGGGGTGTCTTTTTTATTAAAAATACTTATTTTATTTTTTAATGTGTGTGTGTGTGATCTGTGTGTCTATGTGTATATGTGTCTCTGTGTGTGTCTGTGTGTATGTTCATGTGTATGTGTGCATATGTCTGTATGTGTGTCTGTCTGTGTGTCTGTGTGTATGTCTGTGTGTTGTCTGGGCATGTGTGTCTGTGTGTGTGTCTGTGTGTATGTGTGCATGTGTCTGTATCTGTATGTGTGTGTGTGTCTGTATGTGTGCATGTGTCTGTGTGTGTGTCTTTGTGTGTATGTCTATGTGTGATCTGGGCATGTTTGTCTGTGTGTGGTCTCTGTGTGTGTGTGTGTCTGCATGGCTGTGTGTGTGCACGGGCACACATGTTTCAGGTGCCTATGGAGGCAGGAAGAGGTCACTGGACCCCGCTGGAGTTCTGAGGTCTTCTGAAGAGCAGTGTGTTCTTGTAATCACTGAGCCCATCTTTCTGTTCTTTCAAACTCTGATGTGTATTATGTGTATTGCCGCTGTAGTCAGGAAAGAAAGCGAATGAATGGTATGTGTAGCTGTCTTGCATAACATTTTTTTCCTCTTAAATATCTTGTCCAAAAGGCGGCTCAGTAGGTTAATGCTTTCCCTTATCCACTCACCTGAACACCAGTGGCTGCTGTCCAGGGGTGCCTCCTCCCTCCCCTCTCCCATCTCGCTGATTCCAACGGGGGATTCCCATGCTAAGGATTGGCTTTGCCATGGAGGAGGACGGATGGGCTGAGAAGGGCAAAGGCGGCCAGAATCTCCGGTCTGATCTTTGGGCTGCTGTGGGAACCTGTAGCCACAGGACAGCCCCAGGCCTCCATGTGACCTCCTGCTTAAAGACCTCAAGTCCTCAGGCTATTAACTGGATTTTACCTGAGTAAATCGCCTTGCTTTTTGAGAACATTAATAAATTACCAGGAAAATTCTGTCATCCCGAACACAAACATCTTTCAAAGGCTTACTCACTTCACTGGGCTTTTGGTCTCAACTCAAGATTTACCTGTTAGCGTTAACAAAAGCATAAACTGAATTTGGAACTGCAAGGTAATTTACCCTTAGGGTGATTGATCTGGCACCCCTCTTACCTCCCCATAGAGTTGGTCCTGTATCCCAACTGGTCCAAAATTCCCCAAAAGACAACCAGGCTTGTGTGGGCCGAAGAGGGAGAGCATTCCAGTGCAGCTCCCTCCTCTTGAACCTGAAGAATGGAAGAGATTGCCCTTTCGTTAAGAGGAAGATAAATTTGGATTTAAAATAGGGAGAACTGTTACCTTTAAGCTCTGATCCAGGGAAGGACTGCAGGCTACACACTGTAGATAATTTGCATTACGAAGTTTCCTCATTCAATTACCATCCTGTCTATGGATATAATAAGCACATGCCTTAATGCTTGCAAATCTGGACAATAAATAGCTTTTTAAAACTTATGGGTATGAAAATGGTACAATTGGCTCCTCTGAAAACATTAGCTTTTTGTATTGTCTGTTTATTATGTCTAATTATTGAAGGAAGGCTCAATAAAGCCAGGAAGTAATGAACTTTATTAAATAATCACAGTATTCAGCATAACTGTTTAGTACACTGAACGCTGTATTGAGGTTCCTTCTCCTAATGCAATCATGCTCACTAATAAGGTACTTTTCAAGGCATCTGCTACGAAACTTGACTTCTTTTGTCTTTGTTAAACTTGGTGTTGGTATAGATTATTTATATCTTGAAACAGATGCACCTGCTCAGAAGTCAGGCAGCATCTCCGGTAGAAAAACAAAAGAATGTAGCTTTCTTGGAGTCTTTTCTAATGTGTAGATGATATTAGAGTTAAGCAGGCTCCTTCAGAGGGATCCCAGGTTCTGGTTCCAGAAGATGGAATTGGACAGGGATTCCTTGCATAGCACCTCGATGCTTGCACAGCAGGGGCTTTCCAGACATGCTCCATCTGCACATGTGGTGGATCTTCGTGCATCACGTCTCCTTGCATCCTGAACACCCATCCAGAGCTGTGCATTTTACTATTATAACGAGCCCAGGTTACCTGCAGGCACTCTGAGCACCTCTGAGCCTGAACCAGTGGCTCTGTGGCTCCAGACAGTTCTAGTTGGCCTCAGCAGGTGTAGCGGCTTCCCTTCTCTTTGCCAACCGTCTTTTCTGTACGCTAATTTTGTAGCCTCTGGATGCGACCTTCTGTGTCTCACTTTACATTATTCTTCTGAGTCACATATAGCAGAGTGCCCCAGCTGAGGGCTAAATATTTATCCATAGAGAAAGAGAAAAATCTCTGCCAAAAGATATGAAGCAAATCCAAACCCGGATCTGCCAAAAACTGCAGGGTGTTGGCTTTTAGTGATATGCTAGGCAGCTGCTAACTAAGAGATCCTGAATTCAGCATGATGTTCTGTGTCACTAAAAAGCGAATATTTTGGCAGTGGGCACCATGAGCTTGTTGAGGCTTAGAGCTTCAAATCTCCTAGTCCAGTATGTCCAAGGAGGAGCATTGAGCCTAAGGGTCCAGAGGCAATACAGAGTGTGAGGAGAGACGCAGAAGAGAATCCCTGTGTGCACTGGACTTTGTGGGACCAAGAGTGAACCTGAAAGTGAACTAGCACCCGAAAGTGCCAAGAAGAAGCAGGGTCCCTGATAGAAATGCAAAACCTTTTGTCTTAGCTCCAAAATATCGACGAGGGATATGTCAATGGGCCCAGCAACTTATTTAATGTGTTGTGTTTATTTGTTTTTAAATTTATTTGAATTTGTGTTTAGGTGTATTCATGTGATGTGTTTTTACGTGTGAACACGTTCATGCAGGGACACATGCATGTGAGTGCCTATGTGTGGAGGCCAGAGGTCAACCTCGAGTGTCCCTTTCTCAGTTGGACTTTACCTTATATTTTGAGACAGGTTCTCTCACGGAACCTGGAACTCACAGATTTGGGCAGGCCAGGCTGGCCAGCAAGCCCCAGGCATCTGTCCATTTCTACTTGCTGGTGCTGGGATACCGCCACACCTTTAACACATTCATTTATTTGTTATTTGGGTATCAGTAATTTGAACTCCTATGTTCATGCTTACACAGCAAACACTTGACCGCCTCGCCATCTCCTCAGCCCTGCAGCTTAGGTTTTAATAAACCCATTGGCCGTGCATTGCTATGTAGTGCATTATGTTCAAACTCAGCCTCGGAGGACAGCAATTATTATCATACAGTTTTTGAGGGGCTGGCACTGGTATCTCCAAAGGAGCTGAGTCGAAAGGCTCCTCTTCCAGGCTTGGGGTCCTGCGCAGGGCTGCTCACTTATTTCACTGTAAAAGAGAGACACTACTTCTAGTCTATAGTCAAGGAGAGGCAACACAGGGGCCATATTGTGGGTGGATTCTAGAAGGGGGTCCTCAGGAAGCATCTTAGAGGCTGATTACTGCCAAGCCCTCAGGACACACTCATGCTTGCTAAAAGGCTTTTTGTTTGTCTCATATATCCCTTGGAATTTACCAGTAGCTAAGGCTGGCCTTGAACTCCTGATCTCCCTGCGTTTGTCCCTAGGGCTGGTATCTGAGGCCTGCGCTACCATACCCTGCCTGCCAATGTTTTAGATCTGCTAAGTTTCTGCAAGAAGATACAGGAACATTTCTCAAACAGCGAGGGTGTAGGGATTTTGCTCAGAAGGAACTCTACAGCTACTACAGGCTACCATGGGAATATTTTAGGGTTGGCTTTGAAATTTTTGGGAGGTTGTATCCAATTTTAGGAAATTTACTTATTCATTCCATCTCATACCTAAGTTGAGTATAACTATTAAATCTCACTACATCTCATTACATTCATTACACATGAGTACCACAGTGTACTTGGACATTACATTTCCTGTTGTATCTTACTGTATCCTGTCTTTTGCTTCCTATTTTCCCCATTCCATTCCGTTCTCCTTTGTTCCACTCCATTCCATTCCACGTCACTCCATTAAAACAATCAGTTCCATTCCACCTAGCTGATTTCATAATGGAGTCCGTGGTCATGACTATCAGTTAAAACTTCCATTTAAAGAGATTAAGAATCCGAAGAGCATGGGGTTAGATGAAGAGGGAGAAAGACTTAGTCTTGGTAATACAGAGACTCGAGGATCCGGGCCAATTGCAGGAATCAGTGATTCCTGTTTGAAGCACCCACCCCGTGTCGGGTATTTGTTATTTTGTTTCCTGTCTAATTTTCACAAGGACCCAATTGCATGTCATTTATTTACAGCCGGATAGCAAATGCTTTCCTTAATGCAGAGGAAACTCAGACGCATAGAACTTAGCCACTTTTGCCCGATCTCCCCAAGATGGCAAGTGATGTGATCAGAGCTCACACTTTTACCGTCAGCGGCTCCAAAGGCCTAGTCCTTAGCCCATAACACCACGTAGACCACAGGACATAAGACACAAAGATGTCAAGGTACCAAATTTAGGACAGTCTCTGTGGATGGACTTTCACTAGTGAGTACAGCATTGATTCTAAGATCTCTCCGATGTTATGTAGCTATCAGACCAACAGTGTCCTTACAGATGTACAAGCAGTCTTGTGTGTAGAAACCCAGAGAGGTTGCATTACTGTACACTTAGACTTTAAATTAGAAAAAGTGAAAACCAATTTATTTTTATTTATATATGTGAAGGTGCATCTGTGTGGGGTTATGTGCAGGTGCCTGCAGAAGGCAGAAGAGAGTGTCTAAATGCCCTGGAGCTGGACTTAAAGGCAGTTGTGGGTTCTGGGGACTGATGTGGGTTCTGGGGACTGAGCTCTGGTCCTCACAAGCGCAGTTGAGCACTCATAACCTCTGCACTGTCTCTCCACTCTCTAACCTGTGTGTGAGTTTTCAGGGCTTGTGTGTGAGTCTGGGTTGGTAGAAAGGGCAGAAGGAGCGATAATTTATTAAATATTGTGGAATTATGAGGACCTTCTTTTTCTGACTGTAGCTGCCTTTTCTTCGTCGGGGCTTAGGCTATGTTCTGCACTTTATCAAGAGCAGAAGTAACTCGGCCTTGTAGATGATTTTAGAGGGTTTAGCATACCTGAATCTTAAACTCCACTGAAACTGCTCTGGGTCTAGATTAAGCAGAAAAGCAAAAAAGATTAGGAATGAGATTATTTCTCTCTTGAAGATCCACTTTGCAGTTTTCATATCTTATATGCACACAGACACATGCACACACACAGACATACTCACACAGACACACACATAGACACACATACACGGAGACACATAGACACACAGATATACAAACACACGTAGACACACACACACAGACACATGCACACAGACACAGTCACACAGATACACACATAGACACACAGATATACACACATGTAGACACACACACAGACACTCACATAGACACACTCACACAGACACACTCACACAGATACATGCACAGACACATATACACAGAGACACATAAACATACACTTAGACAAACACACAGACACACAGATATACAGACACACAGAGACACACATAGATATTCACACACAGACACACACAAAATACACACATAGAAACAGACAGACAGACAGACAGACGGACAGACACACATACAGTGTAGGAATTGAACCCAGGGCCTTAGCTAGCACATGCTAGGCAAGAGCTCTACCACTGAGCTATACCCATTGCCGTGTACATACATTTACTTTTGAATGTGAAGACTGCCCTGGGGGGAAAGAAGGCTGGGTAGTTCTACATGCAGCTTTCTATTTGTGGAAACGAAAAGGCTGAAAGGTTCAAATGTATAATATGGAGGACTGGATGTGGGTGAAGTCATTCACCTCAGATCTCAGTTTTATGTAGCGGGGAAGCAAAGCTCAGGCAAGTCGATCACTTGTCTGACACAGAAAATACATGTAGAGGTGAGGCAGGCCTTTGGGTTCCTAGAACCCCACATCGGAATTCTTCCTGCCACACCCCAGTAGCTCCAGCTCCATGTGTCTAAGTGCAGACACCAGGACTAGTCTAACATTGGTGTCCACACATCTGTGAGTGTTATGGAAATGTTTTGCAATGCAAAGTACGTCTGGAAGGCCATTTCTCCAATCAGGAACCTATTGTTCAACTTCTTAGCGGCACTTACAATTTCTCGGCTCTCATCTGTAAGCCCAGAATATTGCTCATCCTCGGAAGTGGACAATACAGAGCAGGAGTGTGCTGTCAGGGAATTGTGAAGGTTGTCATTCGCAAAAAGGAAGCAGTGATGCAGCCTGGGAAGAAACGAGACCCGTTTTCCTCGCGCAAGCAAAGCGCTTAGATTGCTTGCCGTTTTGCATTCTCTCTTGCATTTCTTCAAGGGTATGCTTGAAATGACATATTTATGTATGGGTAAGAGTCCAGAATCAAATCTCACCATAATTCAGTCAACAAAGGCACAAAACTTTGCTCTCATAAAACATTGCATCACTTCACTGGAGGTCAGTAGTAGGCAGTGTTTTAAAACAGTTTATGGTGTCACAAAACCCACAGGAGCAAAGAATCTACTTAATGATGCTAAGGTGGCCTGCAGCAAATCTTCAACAGACTAGAGATTATATGTAGGAAATTCCAAATGGTCTCAGAAAGTGACTCCCTTATCTGCCTCTGCCCTGCTCCTCTCTGATGCTAAGCATGCAGTCTTGTCAGAGGACTGGAGCCAAGTGCCAGTGACCTTACATTCAATGTCACACCGTCTCACGGTTTTACAGGATGTGACATACACATTTATGCTCACATACACATATATTTAGTGATTAATGTACAGATGGGTCTTCTTAGTCTGTTTATAAATAGGCTGTTTATAAATCAAGACACATTTTCTCATAGAAAATGTCTGTACCCAAATATTTACCACATGCCCAAAGCTGAGCTTTTAAGCAGCCCAGTTGTGTGTGTAAGTTCTAAAGATAACTTCAGAAACCTAGTGTAAGTGTGATCACGTATGACACTAATGCACGTGGATGCTCAAAGTCAACACTGAGTGTTGTTCGTCAGGAACCACACACCTTGTTTTCTAGACAGTTCCTCTCACTAGTCTTGAGTTCGCTAAGGACGAAGCTCTCTGGCCAGTGGGCCGTAGGGATCCACTTGCCTCTGTCTCCCCAGTACTGGGATCACAGCGGTTGCTGTCACATCTAGTTTTTTTCAATGTCAGCTCTGACTTCAAGTCCTTGTGTGTGCAAGATAAACACTTAACCACCTGAGCTGTCCCTGGCCCCAAGGAACCTTTTAAAGTAACGCTGTCCCTTGCCTTTTGAAGAGGGCCATCTCTCTGTGCAAGGTTTTAGAGTTAGCCTGAGACTCCAATTCTCAGACTTCAGCTCCGCCCTGAGCAGAGATGGTGTGACAGAGGCCCAGGCAGGCAAAGTCATCGCCAGTCCTTAGGAAACATGGCCTCCTCGGGGACCTAGGAAGTAAATTTCCATAGCTTCCTCCATCAGTGCCTCTTTTTCTCCAGCTGTGAAGACAAACTTAAAGTTAAGCAGATATTTCAGAAAGAAATATTTTCATATATAAAGTCAATCTGTGGACTGACCAAGACTTTAAGCAAAGCAATCCAAGGGCTATTCTTGGTCAGTGACCAGTGCAGTAGGTTCATTGGGTGGCCTTTGGTGTCAGAGGCAGAAGGTCCCTGAGAAGGACAGTCTTTCCATCATTCCCTCCTTTCCTCTCCTTCCCCCAAGCCTCAGGGTTTTCTCGGGCAGGTGGCTCCTATAGCGAATCGCTCATTTTATTCATCTTTGTTTTTTGCTTCTCAGAGGATTTGAACTTTCCCAGAAAACAAATGTCATTTTCTAACCTTTCAATGTGTAAGTATAAAATGGGACTCTTGTTCTCAAGTCTGAAGGTGACCTGCTCAAGTTCTCTGGGTAGATGGGTTCTGTGACAGTGACTGGTTGCTAGTGTATAGCTTCCTTGGTAAGACAGTACTGCATGGAGCCTTTGACCCATCCAAGGACCTCGGAGTCAGCTTGCAAGCGCCATTAGAGAACTTTAAAAAAAAGTGGCGTGTGTGTTTGTGTGTGTGTGTGGGGTAGAGATCAATGTTGGTTGTCCTCATTTACTCTCTACCTTATTCTTTTAGACATTTAGCAAGACTAGCTGGCTAGTAAGCTCCAGGCTCCTCCTGTCTCTGTGTTCTTAGCGCACTAGGATTATAGGTGCATGCCAATCACGCCTGGCTTTTATGTGAGTGCTAAGATCCAAACTCAGATTCTCATGCATGGCAAGACATCTTTCTGGCCTGAGAACTTGTGTTTAAACACAGAGGTTCCTGGTAGAGATGAGACTATTAGGTAAGCTTGGTGCTTTCAGTACGTTATTAAATGAAAATTTATCTCAGGCAGATGATTTGATTCCTAAGGGGCGAGGGTTAAAGACTAAGCAATGTGTAGACCACACACATCCGTTAGGAGGCGGAGCCTGTGTTAATGGTCTTGCCTTCCCACACCCCACACCCACCCTATTTTGCTACATGCCTTTTTGGAGAAAAGTTTTGTAGTGAATTCTTCAAAAAATTCTGTCTGTTTTTTTTTTTCCTTAAGAAAGAAAGCTTGAGACAAACCAGTTTCAGAGGGTGTCGAGAGGGCAAGGCTCCCCCACAGTTCTTTGGAGTCCCCAACTCCCTGTCTTCATGTGAAACGTCTCATAATTAAAAAGCACAGACTCTGTATGGACACTGAGTCTTTTCAGTAGAAACTGGGACTCCAAAAGTGGTTATTATGCATGGATGTGCTGCACGAATTAGATTTCTGTGTCTTGACTTTAATGGCCCTGTCTAGATATGTGATTAAGCTTTTGTTCTTTGTCTCAAGATGACTGGTCAATGGAGTTGTGTGGTTTTAATTTCATCTGAAGTGCAGTTGGGGAAGAGGTGACGAACAGAGCCTGCTGCTTTTCTGTCTGTTGCTCAGTCACTGTGACCGCTGTTTCAGGTCTTGTTAAACAGTTGGAGTGATATGAAATTATGTGATGAGAGGTTTTTGAATACAACATGGAACTTCTAATTTAAAAAATATGACACAAAGAGGTACAAAGAGTGAATTTTTACTTGTGTCTTAATCCGCATCCCCAAAAGGCAGAGTTACAAATGTGCAGCCTGCAGGAAGTGAAGGAAAACACAATTTAATATAAAATTGTAGTTCCCTATCTGGGATCATCGGTTACTATGACAACTGATTCAAATGCTGGAAAGACCCAAGTAGTTAGGCAACTTAACTAGATGTTTCTGACAGTATGGGAACTAAATATATTTTAAAAACAGACACACGCAGATCCCATTGAGTGACCCGGGTGACACAACGGTGAGGCATTGTTGTGACAACCAGAGGCTTTTCGCGAAAGAATATAGTTTAGAATCAACAGTTGCAGCCAGGAGAGCAGGCGCCGGGGCTGCGGCTCCTCACTGCCGTGGGGAAGACAGTTAGGGTTAGGTGCTCACAGCACCCCTGCTGAATGAATCCAGGCTCACCTTGTCCTCATCTTCAAACCACCAAGAATGGGGTCAGGCTACAGTTGGAGGACACAAGCCTGGAAAAGGGAGAAGCGCCGTTCCTAATAGATGCACAAGTACCTGCCAGGGGCTTATTTTATCAACTCTATTAAAAATGACTTCCCCCTTCCTTTGGGTAATGATAGAGAAATTTATTCTTATCTGCACGTTCAGTTGGAATGATGAACTTGTAGATTTCTCCCTTTATCATCAGGCACTGTTAGGTAGAAAATAGAAAGCAAATAAATAAAAGCAAGTTTCCACAGCTTTTGTTTATTTCATGTGTGCATGCACTTTCGTGTGTGCACATGTTTGAGCATGCATGTAGAGGCTGGGGGACGGACAGCCTTGGGTGTCATCACAGAGACAGGACCTCTCATTATCCTGGAGCTCACCAATTATATTAGACCAGCTAGCCATTGAGTTCCAAGTGCCTGTGTCTGCTGTCCTAGAGCTGAGATGAGGTCAATATACCTCATATTTTAAAAACATGGATTCTGGGACTTGAACTTAGTTCCTCAGCAAGCCATGCTCACCACCCCCAGCACAGTTTCCATGTTTTTGTTTTTGTTTTTGTTTTTGGTTTTTCGAGACAGGGTTTCTCTGTGTAGTTTTGAGCCTTTCCTGGAACTCACTCTGTAGACCAGGCTGGCCTCGAACTCACAGAAATCCTCCTGCCTCTGCCTCCTGAGTGCTGGGATTAAAGGACTGCGCCACCACCACCCGGCCCATGTTTTTAAAGCAACATGGCTCAAGTTCCATGAACACAGTAGTTCTTTAGCACATACTTAGGTACAAAGTATTTGAGGAGAGTCTGCAGAAGCGAGAGGAGAAGTTAGCCTGAGGTTCCTTCCCTCTGTGTCACGTGGACTTTTTAGGCTTCTAGGAAATACATCTTCAGGATAGTGGTTGGGGCAAGTATTTTCCTTCTTCTGAGGAAATTTTCAAAGGAAATTCAATTATTTTCAAAAATGAGAGAAAGAAAACCAAACACAAATCACTGAGCAGAAGGGTTTCCTAGACTGCTCATTTATTTAATAAAGGAATGTGTAAGAAACACCCTTAAAATCTGTGAAGTATTTTCAAGAGAAAAAAGACAAATGAATTCAAATGGAATTGGGCAACGGACCTATTTCTAAGGCTTGGCAATACACCTCAACCTTGAAGCAATTATTGGTTTTTATGGAAATATAGGCTGTACCATGTGGGCAGGCAGACATTCAAGGCATAACTAGTGTTCATTTCCCTTATATTTTGCTACTAGTTCTGTCCTTATGGGTGTTACAGGCAATTCACACTACAAAAATGGCAAATACTGTGTTAAAGGCCTCTCTAGCCGCTTTCTCTGGTCGTGAACTATGGATTTTTGAATTTAAATGTTAGTGTATTACATCACCCATAGAAAGATTCTGATACTGACTTTGGCTTTTGACAAGGTTTTGGAATTCTGTCTAACCTCTAGAAAATGTCCCCAAAACTTCAGAAGCCTTTATGAGCTATGAGGCGCTGTTCTGAATCCATCAAGGGAACAAGGAAGTGCTGGACAAGCAGGAGACAGGGCCTTGATGCTCCTCCTTTCTTGTTTGGAGTTCTAAATACTAACAGTAGAGTGTGTGGGGAAGGCACCAGCCTGAGACCAGCAGGAGCTGCGGGGAACAGTCCGGCTGCCATCCCTTTCCTATTCCCGTTCCTTTCCTTCCTCCTCCTATGGATAGATTTAGTCAGAGAGTCCGTTTATTCCTGGGCAGAAAACCCATGGTACAGCATGCTTTAGATGTCTCCTCTGCAGTGAAGTGTGGGACGTTCACAGCACCAGACCTACCCTCGAAATGTCTCCTCGACCTCGGAGGACCAGACTACCATGAATCCCAGGTTTCTATTGTCCTCCATCCCTGACGTGTGAAAAAACGAAGCTGCCTCCATTAACTCGTGTGTTGGTTGTATATTATCAAACCCCTTCGAGTGGATAGGGCAATGGTGTGCGGTGAATGTGCTCCACAGGAAGCTTGGGGGTCTTAGTAGTGGAAACTCATCTTGGAAAATGTAAAGAAAGAATACTGCGGTTCAACAAGATGGCTCAGTGGGTCTAAGTGTTTGCTGTCAAGCCTGACAACCTGAGTTTGATCCCTGGAACCCACATAGTGGATACCTGTTCTGCCTACCTATGACCTTGAAGTAGCTGCCTCTGGGGTGTGGCCTGGGGGCTACCCTTGAGACCTTAGATGCATGTAAGCCAGTCTCTTCTCTCCCTTGTGGGCTTCGATGGTGCAGACTGACTCAGGCAGCCAGAACAGTGGAGGACAGTACCTCAGCCTTCCAGGACCCTGTGACAACTCTCCTATCCTGTTTAGTGAGTTTTCTTTCTCAATAAATTTCTTTATCCCTTAAGCAGACTCCAGTGGACTTCTCGCTATACCTGATGCCCAATGTGGGGCATGAACCCACGACCCTGAGATTAAGAGTCTCCTGCTCTACAGACTGAGCTAGCCAGGCTATCTTTTAAGCAGACTCCAGTGGATCTCTCATTATAAACAAACAAACAAACAAACAAACAAACAAGTAAGTAGATGTAAAAAGAGACTATTCCCCAAGTGGCTTTTTTTTCCCAGTAGAGATCAAGCAGAAGTTTTTAAAGTTCTCTTTGTCTCACAGTTATCCCATGCTTGAAAGGATAGCAATTAAAAACAGCACAAATAAAATCAGCAATGAGCCGGGCGGCAGTGGTGCATGCCTTTAATCCCAGCACTCGGGAGGCAGAGCCAGGCGGATCTCTGTGAGTTCGAGGCCAGCCTGGTCTACAGAGTGAGATCCAGGACAGGCGCCAAAACTACACGGAGAAACCCTGTCTCAAAAAACCAAAAAAAAAAAAAAAATTGCAATGAAAAAGAGGCTGTAACTGTACATACAGAAGTCAGAATGACTATGAGAAAATAAAAACAAGTTTATGTCAATAACTCAACTGCTAAAATGAAAATATTACAAAGAACAGAACATGTAAAAGCCTTTGCACAAATGCAATTTTACATAAATATTTTATAAAATACTAAGAAAATCCAGAAAACCTTATGGTCATGAGCTACATTAGCTAACACTCTGATAAATACTTTAGAAGGGAAAGAAACCATTTGAATCTGGCATAGTCTTACAGAAAAGTTATACTGTAAATTCAAAGAATAGGTTAATCTTAAGCAAACTTCTCCACAAACTTTGGGATGTTTCTTGTGTCACATTGACTGTGAAAACTCGACATTTCCACTTTCTAACCTCTCCCTAAATGTATGCCATTTGTAATATGATTTTGGGACAGCTTGTCCCCAAAGAGGTGGGGTCTACTTCCTTAATCCTTGCATCAGGATTAGGTTCATCAGTTACTGTAGAGATTATAAAAGGTAATGGAAGGGATGGGCCTGGAAATGGTGATGTGCTGGTCAGAGCCAGTGCCTTGAGAGGTATCCCATGCTTTTGGACTCCTGATCCATCCATCATGTATGCATACCTTGGTTGGCTTGTTGAATGTGAAAAACACATAACCCAGTCATCCCATAGCCCACCAACTGTGAGGCAGATATATAAGGACATCTTAGATGATCCCCAGTATCTAGCACACAGACTTACCAAAAGGCCAACCACCTCTAGTCTAAACTATGTGAATTTTCAGCAGATCCTTGGACTCATAGGGAATTCATGCTTATTGTTGGAAGTCATTAAGTTTCAAGATGGCTTTTTCAACTGATGAAAAAACTAGTATCTATAAGTGGGTTGCTAGTAATACAAAAGCCAGAAGCATGTGATGTGGCTTTTCTAGCTGGGCTTGCTTCAGAGGCTGGAGAAACGGTAAGCCAACTGTGCAAAGCCAGAAAAATGGAGATAATATTGTTATTGAAGGGTGGCCATTGATGACATATGGTAATACTTGCTTGTATAAACCAGAAGAGAGAAGATGACCTATAGATGCTTGGATTTGGTGGTGTGGGTTCTCAGACAGAATGTTGGAAATGTCATCTGGCTGCCCCAAGCCGTGCAAGATCCAGTCTGACAAGATAAAGACGCTGTTGAGGAAGGACCGTTCGGTTTCTAGACAAAAGTAGAGGGCATTTAGAAAGCAGAATTGCTAGCCTAGAAATAAAATGTATTCTAGTCTCTCCATCTGGCCAAAGTTTCTTAACTTTAAATGGAGCCTTGAGGTGTGAATAAACTCCAAGTTGAGTCCTTCAGACTGTTTATGTAGACTATGGCGAGAAACTTTAAGTGGTGCCACATAGATCTGTTAGGTCATTGTCCCAAAGTAGAGTAGTCACATACCCAAAGGAGAAGTCTTAGAAACAGTGGTTGATTGTTTGTTTGTTTTTTTAAGTTTTGAAAAATACATTTGAGTGGAGTTGGGTACGTTGGAGCTCTTGAGGGGGTTGTACCAATCAGCTCCATCAATCTTAGATAAAACAGACTGATGGGTAAATTTAAAAATGACTTCTGGCCCTAACTTTCTAGTAGATGGGAGAAGTTTTTAGTGTCCAGTATCAACCACTTCCCCCGCCCTCAAAGACACTTTATGCTACCGATGAAAGAGTAAATGCACCCCAAAAGGAAAGACAGGAACCATGGCAGAACCAGTGGGCAGAACAAGTAATTACCAAGAACAGCATATTGGGGAGACTGCTCCAGAATAATGCTGAAGCCTAATCCAAGCTGTCTCCCTTACAGCAGGAATGGGGTTTCCCTCGGTGAGGTTTCACAGGTGCTGTAAAACCCCACCAGGAGTTGACAGAGATAACTGGTAGGCCTCCCTATCCTGAATTATGAGGTTCATATAATTTTTATACTGAAATTAGTCAAAGAAAACACAGTGATAAAAATCACAGAGCATTTTAAAGAATATTAGTATGAGAATTTGATCCAAAGTATCAGCAAACTGACTTGAGCATACTCATCAACGCAACGTTGGCTTAATGCTGGAATGCCAAGCTGTGTACTCTGACTTCAAAACAAAAGAATAACACAGATGGGAACATTAAAGAGCAATCTCACTGTCCTATGGAGCATGAGTGCACAATTCTAAACACAAATCTACTAAGCCAAACCCACCATGTTAAATATATTTCAGGGAAGCGAGGTCAGCTTATCATGAGAAAGCCAATGAACTCACCATACTAAAAGACTAAGCTAGAAATGTAGGGAGTGTGCTTCTGGGTTACCATGGTGGACCAGAACTGCCCCTTGGGAGCTAGTGAAGGAAAATATTAGAATAAGAAAAAAAAAAAAAACCAGACTCTTCAAAGTAAAAAGGGAGGAAGAGTCTCGGAAATCCAGGAAGAAAGTGAAGGGAAACCTGGAGGAAAGAAAACCAAAAAGATAAGACGAGAAGATGGATGAGGTGGAGAAGTAAGATGAACACAGCCTCTGCTTCCATTTTCTCTGGTCAGAAGAAAGCATAAGTCCCTTCTAAAGGGGAGCCAGGTGTGAGACAGGCAGACCTACCCCAGGACAAGCCCACAGCCCTCCCAAGCCTCAAATCCAGTCTAGCTGTTGGTGAGACACTGATACCTACAAGTTGGCCAGAGAGACGGGGTGGGGGAGAAAAGAAGTGGGGGGGAGAAAGAGGTGTGTGTGTGTGTGTGTGTGTGTGTGTGTGTGTGTGTGAGAGAGAGAGAGAGAGAGAGAGAGAGAGAGAGAGAGAGAGAGGAGAGAGAGAGAGGAGGAGAGAGGAGAGTCCCACTTGTTAGTCAGTATGACCCAGGGGTCAGTGCCTGGGTGCCATCTTGATAGAGTAAACTGATGACTAGGGAAATGACTCTGTGGGGAAGGTATTAAGCAATGGCGAGGACACTGGACTGGATTCCCAGAATCCATGTCAAACCAGGCCTGGTAGTGCACGTCTGGTGTAGTGGTGAACAAGCCCTGGTCTCCAAGGGAGGGTGAGGGCCAATATGTGAGGTTGTCCTTCGACCTTCCACGTGTATCTCCCCCTCCCCCCAATGATTAAAAACCTAGAGCCACACAATGATAGAACAAATTCCTCCCCTCCAACCTCCCAGCTATGCCGGGGTCCTGTGACACTGTTCCTGTGATATGAACAAACGTCTGCTTACCCCAGGTAGGGAAGTGCAGATACCGCGAGAGTCAACCTGGTGAACAGATGACTCCTACTGTGGTTACTCACAGGAACGTGGGTGAAGGGTTACCTACAGAGCTGAAAGGACTCAAAGCCTAGCCCCCGCATGGGTGACAGCTCATGAAAGCTGGGGTTCACTGCATTATCTGCAGGCAGCTCAGAAGGCTGGAAAGTGTTCTCTCCAGGTGGCTCAGGTGGTCTGAGCCTTTTTCCTGGCAGCTTCCTTGGTCCCTGTTTCCTGTAGGCAGTTCAGATGATCCCTGCTTCTTCCAGGCAGCTTGTCTTGTCTGAGAGTAACTCTTCAGAAGGTCTCACTACTCACAGTGCTGGGGTAGGGAGGGGCCTAATGGATCTGTAGTTTCAGGGGCTTGTTTACTTGTTTACTTCCTGAGCTTAGAGGGCTTCCCTGCGGCATGCAATGTTTCACCTCCTGGCAAACATTCTGTGTCTCAATGACCTTCCCTCTGAGATGGAAGGTTTTTTAATCTCAGGAAAGTGCCGCACAACAGCCTGAGAGGTCACAACAGCAGCAGGTCAGGGAGCCTCAGTTTGGCCTCCCACAGTCCCAGGGTGAGGGAGGCCCAGAGAGGCCCTGGTGAAGAGCGGGGGGACCAGCTGAAGGGCGAGGGACCTGGTGCAGGGCGGGTAGTACATAGGGACAGACAGCCTCACCTCACTGCTCCCAGGAGCAGATCTTATCAACCGAAAATAACACGAAGTGGTGAGCTCAGGCCCTGAGAAGGAAAAACAAAAAACAAAAAAACCAGCCCAGAGCCACGTTTCTGTCGTTCACAGCTGTAGGACCCAAGAACCGTGCCGTTCCGTGGTGTTTTTGATACAGCCACGTCTTTTTTCAGATGTGTACCCAGGCGGTCTTGAAAGTACGGGGACAGGACTCCTGCCTGTCCCGACCTTACTGCTGTGGTTGGAGACGTCCTTTCCCACCCTAGCTAAAACGTCCCACTGCTCTCCCCTGCCCGCAGGCTGCAAAGCTAAGGTTGACCAGCAGAGGTCTCTGGTATGCAAAGAAGAGAAGCTACCAAAGCGGAGAGGAGGGGGAGACCGCTCTGGGGGACTTGAGAGCCTTGTCCGACCCAGAATATCATAAACCATCAGGAAGACGAGGAGCCCACAAGATCAACCGGGCGTTCCAGCCTCCAAGAGTGGAAGCGCAGTCTCCAACTTAGCGGCTCTCTTTGTGGCCCTTGTTCTCCATTGCCAGTTTTTACTGGCGTTTCCGCAGGATTTTTTTCTTTATTATTTTAAAAAACTATATTTTACTTACCCCTCCCCATCTTACATCCATCTAATTTTCTTTACAATTTTAAAATTATTGGGCAATGTTTTTCCTTTTTTCTTAGCTTTCTTTTTTTTTCTTTTTGCCCCTGAGTTTTTCCTCCTTTGGAGAAAACTACGTTTAGTAGTTTTAGTACGTTTAGTTTAGTACGTTTCACTTCACCTTACTGATTTAAGAATTTCCTTATGTTTTCATTTTGTATTCTTATATTTATCTAATTTTAAACCCCTTTTCACCACAAGGGACTCCCCCCCACCCCCCGCCGTTTTTTTCCACTTTAATTTAAATAGTTTTTAATTTCATAGTATATTCTCCTCTAGTTTGGCCACTTTGAGTTTTTGTGGTCATTGATGATATATAAGAGAACTGTAATTAATTTTAAGTGTCCAAGAATTGATTTCATGAGAAAATTATAATTCGTTGAAGTATGTCAAAACCTGAAACACAAAAAGCCATGTTCATATGGAAGATTTAGAATTATCACTGTTTCATTGATGAGCAATCTTTATGCCTCAGTTTTAGACTTTGATGCATTTCCACTCAAATGTGACTGTGTTTTAAAAAATAAAATAAAACTAAATAAGTGTTCCAAAGTTTGGATGTGAGGCATCAACAACAAGCTATTCCTACATGAAAATAATTTCAGGAGGATTTAGCTGTGTCGGATGTCAAGATTTGTTACAAATGGGTAGCAATTAAAAGGCCATTATAGCGAAGTAGCCCAATGGAATAGAAGAGAAAGCCGTAAATATGGAACCTGCTGACTGGTAGAGTTTGCATTATACAGCAGAACCCATTGGAGAGTGGGCCTTACGTGTAAGCCATGGAGAGCAGTGGCTGACGTGAAGTGAGGAAGCCCAGGGCATAAGTTGGCTGCTTTGCGTAGTGATGGACTAATCTATAAATAATGACAGGGTGACTGATTGCCTCACAGGACAAAGAAAGTTGATCCTTACCTCATACCATAGACTTAAATACCAATTTACCTCACACCAAAAGACTTAACTATAAAACGGTAGTACGCTAAGGCTGGTATAGGGCTTATGAGATGGCTTGGCCAATGAAGGTCCCGAGATACCAGCCCTGGTGATCTGTGTCTGATCCCCAGGCCTAAATAGAGATTGTACACGAGGAATAAATTCTGTTTATTTAAGCACCAAAACAAAAACCAACCAAATAAAAATCAAGAGGAGGAGGAGGAGGACACAAAGAATCTGGGGAGAGCTGGCACCCAGCAAACATCCCAATAGAAAGGCGGATAAAGGACTCACAGAAACTTGTTACCAAACAACCTGTCCTAGTGATGGCCAGTGAGGAAATGAGGACAGTCATGCAGTCAATAGATGCAGGGGAAATTTAAAATGGCATAGAAATAGGGATCTCCTCCACCAAATTAAATAGGATGTTGGTCAGGTATGAAACAACCAGCATCAGCATAAATTTGTGTATCTCTTTTGAACAAGTAGGTATCATATGCTGCATATAAACGTGTGCAAGTTTTTATGGTCCACTAATTTCATCCCCAAATGCCAACCTTGGAAATCCTTGCACATATACACAAAAACATTGCTCAAAACAGTAAAATGAGCAAGTCCTCTACTGGGGACCGCAGAGTGAAGTCTTAGGATGTAATTCTGGTTAAATATGGTATGTCTTGGCTTTTCTGGTTGGCAAGATGGAGGAAAATGTCTTAGGAAGTGGTTACGAAGGTTGATGGATATTGGCTAAGATCACAATGGCAAAGACTTCTACCAGGACCCTGGCTTAGGGACTCTGTCTGCGTTAGTGTCTTCTGCCTCATGGGTCTTTCTTCTCTTCTGTAGTATGAAACTACTGCCTGATGCTAGTTTTAGCAGCAAGATGAACAGTAAGAAAACTGTGACCAAGTGTTTAGTAAAGCTAATCTCTCTTGCTTAGGTGTTTGAAAGAGGAAGCTCATGGTGTTTGACATCAGCTTATTCCAAAACGCAGGAGCTGCTGGTCACACACTCAGCCTGTGCACACAACCATCTCTTTCTTCCTCCTCCTCACATTCTCTTGCAGTTCTCTTCTACTGTGAGCCTCTAAGCTCCTGCTAGCCCCTCCCCTGCCTGCTGTTTGGTTCTTAGTTCCCTGGGCAAAGTATGGCATCTCATAAGCACCTAGAGAACATTTGCTTCATGATGGATGGATGAATGAGTGATTGAGAAAGAGAAATTTCCAAGACAATTTCCCTTTAAAACAATTTGAAAAATCACACTTCTTTCCCTCTTCAAAATGCCTATTATTACTTTCTTTAATCCCAATGCATGTGATCTGATTTGTTAGAAAATAATTTAGTATATATTAGGATGGGAATAAAATGTTGGTGCTGGGACATCCAGGGAACTAGTGGCAGATACAGGGCTGGCTTGGGTCACAGCACAAGGAGCAAAGACAGAAGAATCTGGACCCATTTGTCAGATTGAAATGTTAGTGAGGGCGCTTTCCAGGAAAACCACCTTGTCCTCAGCTCCCTGACGGTCACGGGTGCCCAAAGCTGCAGTCTGTCCACCTGCACAGCTGCTTCCTTATGCTTGAGAGTACCATTGTCCACGGACTGCCATCCTGTGAGGCAGACATCATCAGTCACAGCCCTGCTTTTGTATGGAAATGGCATCCATGTGAACACAATTGTTATGGTTAATGGCTAACATTATCTTACTGGAGAAACCTAGAGACATTCACGGATATCAGATTTATATTTACAGAGGTTTATAATAAAAGTGATATAAAGTATTAATGCTGAAAGAGGTTAGGAAAATACAGAAGACAAATAAGCATCTTGTGGAAGTTTTAGTGAAGGTACTTTTTTTTTTAAATGGCCAAAATTCCATTTTTATTTTTAAGAGAGAATTTCATTTTCAGCAGAATCACGTTGCTGCCTTTTTCTTCAAAAATTCCTGTCCTTCAACAGCATATTTCCTGGATCACAAGTGCCCCTTTGAACAGGACAGGGGACAAGAGAGGAGTGTTGCTGGGCCCATTGGAGGATGGGGTTTGCATCCCATGGTTTCCAGACCCTTGTCCATCATCGCAGTTTCTGAGGACTCTGCCGAGATGAAGTCCAATCATTTAAATCCAATCGAAGCTCCCTTGGTCTCTGCTCATAGCCTCTCAGGCTGCTGCTTCTATGTGGCAGCTCCGAGGAGGTGCTTGGGGGTAGAAATGAGTGAGAAGCAGGGATGTATGAGGGGCAGGAGGAGGCAACAAGGCTTTGATATGTACGGAAAACATTTCTTAAAATAACTTACCTTGAAATAGCTGTTTCACTTTTCCTTTTTAAAAATTATTTATTTATTTTACATCCCATCACAGTTTCCCTTACCTCCCCTGCCTCCATTTCTATGTTCCTATTCAGAAAAGGGCAGGCCTTCCACGGATAATTACTCACTTTGCCTTTTTAATGATCAAATTTTAGTTTGAATGTTTGAGGCATGGAGAGAAAAGGTCACAAATTTCTGTAGGATTTGGCTAAAAAGCTTATGTTTTTGGTTGAAATAACAGTAACATTAAATTGTGGGGCCTTGGCTGATAGATGGCTCAGCAGGTAAAGGCACTTTCGGACAAGGTTTGACAACCCGAGTTCCTTTATCAGGACCTGGGTAGTGGAAGAAGAGAAGTCCTAGGTTTGTCCTGTGACCTCCATATGCATGTGGATACATATGTCCTTCTCTACTCCTAATAAATAGATATTGAAAAACTCCAAACTTGTAGCGGTCATAAGAAACTGGAACGCTTTCTTTCTTTTTCTTTTCTTTTTTCTTTCTTTCCTTCTTTCTTTCTTTCTTTCTTTCTTTCTTTCTTTCTTTCTTTCTTTCTTTCTTTCTTTCTTTCCTTCCTTCCTTCCTTCCTTCCTTCCTTTCTTTCTTTCTTTCTTTCTTTCTTTCTTTCTTTCTTTCTTTCTTTCTTTCTTTCTTCTTTTTTTGGTTTTTAGAGACAGGGTTTCTCTGTGTAGTTTTGGTGCCTGTCCTGGATCTCACTCCGTAGACCAGGCTGGCCTCGAACTCACAGAGATCCCCCTGGCTCTGCCTCCCGAGTGCTGGGATTAAAGGTGTGCACCATCGCCACCCAGCTTTACTAGTACACTTTCTTAGAGCATATCTTCAAAGGTTTGTCATGACCTTGTTGCATTGTGTCAGGAGACACAACATCTACCCAGACACCTTTCTATATCTTAAGACTGGTCATGTATTTGGATGGAATCAATGCAATCTTCACATTGTAAACCCCCTTTCATTAGTGACTTCAGGATCTTTTAACATCAGTTTCTGCATTAATGGTCACAAGCTAACAATCACCACATTCTATCAGAAGTTCTGCAATACTGATAGTATTTCTACAAAGAACTTTGGCATTAACCATCTGCATAGCCTGGGACAAGAAGGATAAGGAAAAGGATAGAGAGTTTCTCAGTTTTTTAATTTAATGAGAATCTGTTGAGTCACAAGAATTATGATGTGTTAGGGACACCTAGTAAGCAAGCATATCTACATTCTTCTGCTAGGAGTTTATAGCATGGGGAAAACAGTTGATAAACAACTATTATATGGTGTGAGGTAGGAAGCCTGCTTGAGTTCCCTTTGACCCCTAGCTTGAGGTGATTGTTATTGTTCCGATCTACTTTATAGAAAGTATCCATCTGTTTGAGATGCTTTAAAAACACCACCAATAAGAAAGCTCAAGTGAAAGAAAGTCAAATGATGGACAATGGCCATTAAAAGCTTGTGTGAGGAATCCAGATGTTCTTCCTTGGGCACTTTCAGTTGGTCAGGCTGAGTAATGTGTGTCTGTATGACTTCACCTGCAGAATGAGTCAGAGCGTTGGCCTTGTCGTCGATGCCATGACCATTTCCTGTTTTAAGTGGGGGGGGCTTGAGAGGCAAATGATCTGAGTTGTCTTAACAAATTAGAGCCCGGTGCAGGATTTGAATCCAGAGTTCACAGTCTCGTCATACTATTTTTTCTGCCCAAGACGTTAGTGTTTTATAACTGGTCTTTATAAATGGTTTCCTACTAATGTAGCTTGGTGAAAATAACATGGGCTCTCGATTAAAAAAAAAAAATTCTCCTCCAGCACCTCTTGTCCTTTGGTATTGGTCGTTTGATTCTCCTGGACCACAGTTTCCCAATTCAGAAGGCAGAAACATTTCCCTGCCAGTGAGCACGCTGGTGGCTTTGGGTGGACACCTGACCACCATGTCTGAGTCATGAAATTAATGATAGATATTAACGAGGCTACCATCTCTTCCTATCTTAGGCATGTTTTCACATGCGGTAATTCTCATTAGATGGGTGTGTGGGCAGCCATAAAGGTATGAAGACAGAAGGACATTAGGAGGAACTTAGAGCTATTACTTCGGAGCCCACAGACCCTATCCAGTGTGTAATATTTTCATCAGGTCCCCTGCACAGCACTTTGTGTGCTCATGATGTAGGATAAACACGAGGAGGAGGAGGTACCATGTTCAGGGCAGGCTCTAATCCCGTTGGAGATGCTCTCTCAGGGCTTCCTTTCTGCAGGGTGACTGGTGTGAATGTATTTCAGTATGAGGAATCGTGATAGTCTTTCTTCACTCACCAATCAAAGTGGCCTTAATGTCGTTCCACATAGAAAACTAAGGCAAAGACAATAAACTACCTTTATTATACACTTTGAAATCCAGCTTCAGGAAATAAAATAGAATACTTTTTTTTTTAACAGTGAAAGACAAAGAAATTCCACCGTAGGTTATTTATAAATGTCTGTAGCTCTCTCTGGGGGTGTAATTCTCACTTGTTATTAAAGAGGATGCTGAGAGTTCTGACTTCATTTGGAATTTTAAGTTATCACAGGTTGATTTTTTTTTCTCTCTGAAACTCATTAAATTTTAACTAGATGCACACTTTCTGTGTTGAACTGTAGGGAAAGACATATTTGGAATATCTGTCAAGTCTGTTGTTGTTACTCATAAAAATATGTCTAGTTTTAAGCCCTGGAACACGGATCTGCTTGGAGGCAGCCCATGTCATCCGGCAGGGGAAACTCCTGCTCACACAGAGGAGCCCAGAATCTTCTCAGAAGTTCCTTGGCACATTAATACTCGAAGGCCGGTTTGAAATTTTCCTATTCAACTCCACTAAAGAGTTGGGGGGGGGGGGTGGGATGGGGAAAGAAAAAAACACTTATCTTAAAGATTCATGATTCAAGCGGCCGATAGAATCTGCAGTTTCCATAGTGCTGGGCCCTAGATTTCCCTTTAATGTAATTAAGCCTCAAGATTTATGAATACAACAGGCCAGAACTTGATCCGTGTTCGTTTTCAATTACTGCAGTGAAAGGGCCCTATCCAGATGTCTCTATTTATAACATTCAAGCAGGCCGGGCAGGGGCTGAGGGGGGGGGAGCCCAAATTGTCAACTTGTTAATTCTTCACAGAGGGTACTCAGCTGAGGTCCTGGCTTTGACCCCATGACAAAAGGCTAGAGGCCCTGGGGGCGAGGGCATCAATGCTTCCAGGGACAACACGGTGAGCCCCAGGGGTCACTCCCTCTGCTTTGTAGGTATTTCTGTAATAATGGGGTCCATTCCTTATTTTTTATTTCTGTTACAGTTCTGGGAACATGGAAGGGTGAAAAAAAAAACCTGGCTCGAATGTAGATGTGAAAGACAAACATATAGAATGAGAGAATGAGAGCATCAGGTGTCCCCCGGCAACAGTAACCAGGATAAAATGCTACAGGGAGAACCCACAGTATGCAGTGACCCACATAATCGGGCCTATTTTGGGAGCATTGTTTTATTTTTCTTTTGAAGGGTGTTGTGTCTTTTTTTTTTTTTAAATGTTCCCAGGTCTACAGTTTAGTTTTGCCAGGATTATTAGAACCCGTGTCTTTTCTTTTGCCACAGTTACAGGCTTATTTCTTTTTCGAGCAGGTTTTCAGCCACCAGAAACCCACCTGCTAGGGAAGCCTAAAATATTCTATTTTACTCCTTTTTATTTTTTTTTTCTTTGTAAAAGATTTCTGTGCTTTCCAGGACCATTCTACAGGTTTCTCAGACATGTGCAAAGTGTTTTCTTACATGAATGTGGATGTCTGCATGGAGATATCATTTTAAAAGGAAAATCCCAAACAGAAGGCTTAGAAATAAGAGCCCAGCGGGGAACGCAGGCCCACTAATGAAACGGACCCCATCCAGTAAAAAGCCCCAAATCCTACCCACGCTTTTCCTTGGCGGCATGTGTCTAGTCCATCACTTTATTTTCTAAACTCCCAGCCCTGAGTTGTTACCTTGTAAACAAGAACGAACTGGGATATTGCGTCTGTGAAGTGATAATTGGCTGTTACATTAACATGTGGCTCAGCCAGAGAATGGTTGGCCGATTCCCTTCCAACTCAGAAAGTCCACTTCTGAAAGGGACTGCAAATCTTCTTGGTTAGTCCCTCTAAATCAATTTGGGGTTTTTCTTTTTTCGAGTCATGACCTTTACAGGCCTCAAATTTATTTCAATGAATTTAAACAGATTTGAATAGAACAAGGGCTTGTTTAAAAAAAAAAAATCGAGCTTCCACCAGGTTTAGTCCCTCGATGCCCTTCAGCATGACACCTCTCTTTCTCTCCCTTTATTTAAGAAGTTATTTAATAATTCAGTACCAAATCCAATCAAGTTCAAAAACTTCATTATCCATAAATGTGCCCTTCTGGTTTCAATGAATATACTTCAGACACAAGCATCGTTTCTAACCACCAACTCCTCCTCTTTTTTTTTTTTTGAAAATGAGTGTGTACCAGACACACAGGACAGGAGCTCGGGACTGAAATCTCTCTTGATTAATCATTCCTCCTGGAAATCTGTGGTCTGACAGTGTTAGCCACTCATCTGGGTCTTGCAGAAGCACGTGCATGGCTCTCTTGCTCACCCGTTAGTCGCACGCTAGGCTTTGGAACCGGCTTGAAAGAAGGCACAGTATTTCCCCAAGTTTTTCAGACTTCACTTGGTTCTCTGCTGCTTCTGATTGGTTCTACCATATCGATAGAGTCAATTTTGTTGTCTAAAGTGTTTTTAAGTTACACTTACTTGGCCTTGTTTGTCTTTTGAAAGAAATTAAGAGTTAACTTGGGAGACAACAACTGATCATTAAGCTTTAAAGAAAAAAAAAGTGGGGGAATTTTCAGCAAAAACACTGAGAAGAGTCATCTTGACCTCACTGCAGAAGGTAGATAGGATATTTAAACTAGAAGTAGGATCAGGTCATAAGAGACGTGATCGGTGGTATAGGAAGTATGGAGAAGACAACCCTTACCCTTCCAAGGCTTTTTGATAATCTTCCAACCCACTACGGACCATATTATTAACAGTGGTAAAAACTCCAATGACCCCAACTCTTCAGATTCCACCTACCCAGAATCCTCCAGACTACACTTCTAGCTCCTCCAGTCTGCCCAGCATACATACCAGTCCCGTGGACCTATGTGTGCCCATTTTATTAACTTGACTATTCTAGCTTGACCTTTGGCCTTCTTAGAGACTCTTATAAACTCAAGATTATCCTCTGGTCATTAACACTCTGGATCCCCTCTGGTGAATACCTTGCTATATCTTGTCAAACAGTGCTCAAATCCTAACATTAATTTATAATCTTTTCAGGTCCATTGTCATGCAAACGTGTCCCACCTTTGACATAGTGACACAATGATGTCATCCACAAACCTCACGCTTGAGAACTGTGCATGCTTAAGTACTTCCATTTGAAGTAAGTTTACGGTTTGTGTTGATCACTGGCCAAGGGTTGGGCATGCCTTCTTCTCCATCATCTCCAGCTGTTTGCTGCCTCAACATCTCTTTCCTGCAAATGCTGCCACCTCTCCAGACTGCTTGTGGGTCTCTGAACGCACCATCATCTCCTTGTTGAATGCATAGCTCCTCTGCATAGCTTTATGTTCTCTTTTGTCTCCCATTCAGACCCAAGTTTGGACAGTGATTTTTTTTTTTTAGGAAGTCATGTAAGGTTGTTTATCTCTTCTTGTTTGTGACTCACCTGCTTAATTCACAGAAGCATGTATAGAAAGAGCTCCCAACTTTCGACAGTGATAGATATGAGCAAGATGAGCAATATGGCTATACAAAATATTATCCAAATACTAGACTGAAAATGATCTTCAGAGCCATTTTATTTTATTATTTCTTAATTCAAAAATTAAATTATTTTGAGAATTTCATATGTGAGTACTATGCGCACATCATTTCTGACACCTTCTACCCCTTTAATTTCTGTGTCATCCTCAGTTCCTCTCAAATTCATGACCTCTTTAATTATTCTCTCTCCTCTCTCTCTCTCTCTCTCTCTCTCTCTCTCTCTCTCACACACACACACACACACACACACACACACACACACACCCACACCCCCCCCACACCCCCACACACATACATACCACAAACACTCATGCATGTGTAAATACAATCTGCCGAGTCCATTTAGTGTTGCTCCTATGCACCTGTTTAGGGCTGACCTCTTGGGATTGGCTAGACTATTGGGGACTTGTCCCCCAAAAAGATTGGTTCTCCTCTCTCAGTAGTTAGTGTCTGTGTCTCTTCATCTAAAGGCAGCCTAGTGGACTTCCCACATCTGTATTGCCATGTCACTCCAGCCACTTTGAAATAATTGTTTCTAGCCCATTCTTAGCTGATATCATATACACAAGTGCCCACTACAGAAAACACATGTGTATGAGTTGTAGTTGGATGTTTCTTGGGTCCCACCATGCCCCCGCAGTCCCATAGCCCTCTTATAGAATTGTCACTCAGAAGTTTATATTAATTGTAACTGCTCAGCCATTAGCTCAGGCTTATTACTGACTAGCTCTTACACTTAAATTAACCCATAATTCTTATCTATGTTTAGCCACGTGGCTTGGTACCTTTTCCCAGTTCTGTCTTGTCATCTTGCTTCTTTTGTGTCTGGCTGGTAACTTCTGACTCAGCCTTCCTCTTCCCAGAATTCTCCTTGTTTGTGAGTGAGTCATCCCATTTCTGTTTCAATGTAGCTTCTTAGGATCAGTTGTTTGCTGGAGATCAGATTGTCCCGGTGTTTAGTGGTAGAGAAGGGTAGGCTGTGTGTACCTAAGAAGAAACAGAGTAAGCTTGCTGGGGCCTGGCTTTCATAGCTTGGCTTTGGACAGTAGGAGATGAAGGCTTAGGAACTGATGTCCCTAAACCTGTATTTTCCACAGTTATAAAGATTACTGTATTAAAGTAAAGATTAACACAGTAAAGATTACTGTATTAAAAAATAGCTACTGAGAAAAACTGTTTTCTCAGTCAGTCAAAGGAAGATATGGTTATATAGTTCTTAAGAATTAGATCTGGGTTGGCATTAATTAAAATGCAGTTTCTGTGTATTAATAGCTCTTGGCTATAAGACAGATAGAGGAACAAAGTTAACTTCAAAATATCTTTGTGAACAAAGCTGGATTAGTCCAGAATTACAGAGCTAATTGATGTTCTTTTTAAGAATTTTGTTCAATGTGTGAAATGCGGCTTCTGTCACTTGAATCTTACGCAATGACACGATTCATTCATCCACCCAACTGTTTAACTACTCACTTACCCAACCCTTTATCTAGTCACTTGTTATCTTCTTGCCCAATAACCTGTCAATCCCACAATTTCTTTATGCAGTATCTTTTTTTGCCTCCCAACAAAATGATTATTTATTTATTTATTTTTGTATTAGACTAAAAGTCACATAAATCCAGGCATATATGTCTTATAAATGTCAAAATATCCGAATCTAGGTAAAGTTACACATTACTTAAATATGAAATGTATTGTGGGAACAGAATCATTAGGATATTTTATGCTTGTGTGAACATTATGGAGTATTAAGGAAACTTAGATTGCACAGTATAATACACACCTATCCTGTACGCAATATGTCTTATGTAATTTCTATTCAGTACAAAGTTTTTTCCTCATTGAGAGGATTCTAAAGACACATGAGGTCATCTCTCTTCTCAAAGTGCTCAAAGCTTGCTTTATTTTGTTCTTTGTTCTTTTTTTTTAAAATTTTTATTTCCAGAAGAGGGCACCAGATCTTGTTATAGATGGTTGTGAGCCACGACGTGGTTGCTGGGAATTGAACTCAGGACCTCTGGAAGAGCAACTAGTGTTCTTAACCTCTGAGCCATCTCTCCATCCCTCTCTTTGTTCTTTTTTTAACAATAGATTTATTTATTTATTTTTATTTTATATGTATGGTGTTTTGTCTCTTTGTATGTCTATGCATCTGCATGCATACCTGCTGCCTGCAGAGGCCAGAAGAGGGAGGGTATCAGCTCTCCTGGAACTGGAATTATGGGAAGGTTGTGAGCTGCCATGTGGATGTTGGGCATTGAACCTGAGTTCTCTGGAAAATCAGTGCTTTTCACTGTTGAGCCATCTTTCCAGCTCCTTTTTGTTGTTGTTACTCTTGATTTTTGCTTTTGAAACAGGGACACACTGCACTGTGCAGGCTGGTCTAGATACTGTGATTCCCTTGTCTTGGCCTCCTGAGTGCTGGAGTTACAGGTGTAGACTAACATATCGGCTTCTCTGTGAATGTAAATATGTCTTGAATCATTATGATTAGGACCTAGATGCAGATGAAGCGAGATGATAGTTGAAGGGAAAAGTCAGAGTATGAGTGTCACACACTGGAAAAGCAAGGAGAGTAGAGGGGACAGACAGAAGGGCCTGGGGGGTTGGTAAGAGCATGTAGAGGGGAGAATGCTGGCCAAGGTTGAGAGGGTGGTTTGGATAAGGAGCAGACACCCTCATGCCTTGAGAGACGTTCAGAGACCCTTTGTGATTTCTGAGCAAGGCAAGCAATATGAGGTTCAACTTCTCTTTAGAAGGTCAATCCAGGTCTCTCTTGTAGATGGACACAGAGATCTTTACAAGCTAGTTATTCAGATTTGGGTCACTTCCAACACTCAGACTGTTTCCATAGCGAAGCTAGGGGGCTTTCCAGTGAAAACTACTCAGTCTTGTTCATATTTTAGGGATAGAAAAAAGAAGTTGCATTTGTAATGCTGTGGTTTTCAGTGCACATTCAATGTTGACTTTCTCCTAAGTGTTGCAGAGATTCATTTGTATGTTCAGATTGTTCTTAAGTTGGTACTTTGGTACAGGAACATGAAAAGACTCGGGTGGCAGAATGAGTGGGGGGGGGGATACAGATGTGCTCAAGCTTAAGAGTGGGGAAGGATAGGCCGCCTTTCTTAGGAAAAGAACTGGAACCTGAAATAAATCTGTTGTCTGTGTACATAGTGGTTGTAATATCTTTTATATACCGCATGCAAATATGTATTTAGCTCAGCAAGAGAGCTTGCTGTAAAACCCAGAGCTCAGGGTACAGCAGGTTAAAGCAGGGGTCAGGAGTTGAGTTCAATTCTTAAGGTCACCAACTTAAAATCAATTACAATAATGCAGAGTGGGGAACAAAGATCCCTTTCACAGAGCGGTAGAGTTGTTAGGTCAGGACTAAATACCCATCTTGGTGGGTACAAAGCAAACTCCAAGTTAACTGGTAGACATAATAGCAAACACAGCACGTAGATGAGTGAGTTCAGTCCTGTTGTGTGGGTGGGGTACAGTGGGAAGTGCATGCTTTCCTCAGTTTCAAAAGTGTCTTAGATCCACGAAAGCATCAATCCTGCACAGCTCCACTGAAAATGATTTTCAGTAGCAAAGCAGTCTGTCTGTCTGTCCCCACCTTCCAGGAAAAAAGATGTCTATTTCCTCATGTGTTAAGCTCCACCTATGTTACAGGCTACTCTTCCCTCCCCGATTCCCTGATGCACTAACCTTTTGTTTTATGTAAGATTCTGATATATTCTGAATGTTTTATTGGCTGAACAGGCCAACCAAAAATCTATTGTAGTCAGAAATGCTTTTTAACATCCACACTGCTTTTCTCTAAAGTCCTGTATTACTTTTTAGGCACGTACACGCCTCTTACTGAACACAAATTTTAATTATAACAAAACAGACATCCAACTGACATCCTAGCACACACTTGTATGCCTTACACACTCAGTTGTAAAAAGGCCAAGACACATTCTGAGAAAAAGACCAGGTTGCCCCAGCAATCACCTGTTAAGATGTGTGAATGCATCAGAGAAGAACCAGGAAGCCGCACCAGGCAGAGGGGATTTCTCTTCTTGGAAACGGGGAGAAAAGAATACAACTTGGCACTTTCTCAGCGTGGCAGCTGTGCCTGTCTCCACAAGAAAACGCCATCAAGCAATTTGCGAATTCTTGTTATATAATTACTCTTCACTTAAGGTGACTATTGTGTTCTGTCCCTCATTATGAATATCTTGTGGTCTGATTTTTGGCACATTTAATCCTGTTCAAAACCAAATTAAACTCCTAAAGCATATGTTACTGTAAAGCTTGAGTCACAAGCCTTCCGTGATATTTCGCAGAAGGTCATCTGGAAAATAAAAACCCAAAGTAAAGCTAAATCCTCTATATGCCCATAGCGTGTCAGCGGCTGGACTGACTTATGGCCCATCATTGTACAAGTGCCGTGTGACGATGAGTGTCGTTTTAAGGGACTATAATGATGACATCACCCATAGCCTCACCTCTTAGCAGATTTGGCTAGATGGAGGACTTCTTGCTCGCCTAGAAAGTCAGACAATATCATCTTTGGTTAACCCCACACTGTACAAGCTGTTTGCTCCTGGGTGTTGGTAGAAGTGGGAGTTATTTGTAAAATGGGCTCTCCGGTGGCTCTTTCTCATTTGGGGTACATTTGTGGAATAGGTGAGACTGTGTGAAGGTTTGGTTATGCCACAGTGTACTAATTTCAAAGATTTGACCAGAATCTGTTAAAAAAAGGACCTATTTTTTTCCAAACAGGAATACTTCATCTTAAAGTCTGAACAAATTATTTTCCCTTACACAGTCATTTTTTACCCATTCCCCTTTTGCTCTTCATGAAGTCTGTGTTATATCTATGAGTCTTAATGAGCTGTCTAATTCTTTCAGCAAAGTAGACTGTTCATCGCCATCTCTGACAGCAGCGTCATGGTGCTCCGGCCTCTACTAGGTACTAGCCGTGTTCTTCTCTTCTGGAGAGACTAAGTACTCACAGCTTTCTTCATGCTGCTGTGGAGTCAGGATTATGCAAGAATTATTTAATTCTCTTAAATTTTATAGACACCATTAATTGACCTTTGCTATTTCCCATTGGTATTTGTATATTTGGTTTTAATCTTTGGGCATGATTGCATTTTCCTCTTAATGTTCAAGTAATTTATTTCTAAAACATGATATTAATGATAATATTTACACATACTCATACCACTACGAGTTTTACTTACCATGTTTATCATCTGACACCTACTTCAAAGACTGTGATCCAATGTGTTAACATGTATAAAATGTTTGTTGAAGCTTGGGGATTTTATAAATGACTGCTTTTGTTAGTCTATCCTAAAGGTCATGGAGCTGGCAGAGGAGGAAGAGACAAATGTAGCATATTAGACTCTTGAGTTTAGTCTGTTTTCTCCACAAACAACATGTGTATCCTGTGTCAAGGAAAGCCAAGTCCACTCTAGTCCCAAACCTACACTCTGAGATGTGGTCTCATGTTGTCTGGGCTGGTTTTGAATTAACAATGTAGTGAAGGATGATCTTCATGAATTTCTGATTCTCTAGTCTCCACCTCCCAAGTGCTGGCTTCCACCTGTCGTATGCTGGGTCTAACATAATCTTCCTGCATGCTTAGGCTACATGCTAGGTAAGCCCTCTCTCTACCAACTGAGCTACGTCCTCATCCAAAGTTCTCTTTGGTGTTGGGGGGGATTTGTCTCTCTGAAAAGTTATTACAGTTTATCAGACAACCACATCCCTGTATTTGCATGACAGAACCATTATTTGTTCATTATTGTTTGGCTGAATTAGAATATACTTAGCATTCAAATGAGTAAAATTAAATCAAAACGGTCTTGGTGTTAAGTGTGTTTCTCACTTTGATTCTGAATGATAAGATTTTACTTCTGCTCACTCAAAGGTTAAAAATTTGGACTTAGTTAAAATGTTAGTCTGCAGAAAGAATCCTAGAACGTGTGCTTTATCTTGGAGGGTCAGATGGTGTTCTGTTGCCTTGGTAACAAGTCCAGATGTGACACACACCTGAGTGTAAGTATAGTCTGCTTAATTATGCTCAACAAACTCAGCACAGTAATTAATGTTTGTTGCATTGGCCTCCCAGTCAGTGAACAGCAGGGACTGTATCAGGTTTTTATGAATTGTATTTAGAGTAGAAGTGGGATACAGAATGGCAGCATTGTGTTCCTAAGTCTGTCTGTCTGTCTGTCTGTTTTTCTTTGTGTGTGTGTGTGTGTGTGTGTGTGTGTGTGTATGTATGTGTGTGTGGCATGTGTGTACTTGTCATAGCCTGTTTAGGCTGCTTTAGGCTGCTGTAATAAAATAACTGGACTGGGTAATGTATAAACAATAGAAATTCACTGCTCACAGTCCTGGATGCTTTGAAGGTCAAGGTCAAGGCACTCGGTGATTCAGTGTTCTCTGAATATGATACTTCATTGCTGTGTCCTGTGACAAAAGGGGCAACAATTTCCCATTTAGGATTTTTTATGGGGTCTTGAATCACATTTGTGAGGTGTTGTTTTTTCTCTTTACTCTTTGAGGGCTCCCAAATAATTAGACATGGAGACTTATTTCTTATAAATGCCTGGTCTTAGCTTGGCTTGTTTCTAGCCAGCTTTTCTTAACTTTAAATTATCCCATCTGCCTTTTGCCTCTGGGCTTTCCCCCTTTTTTTCTGTATATCTTACTTTCACTCTTACTCCACTCAGCTATGTGGCTGGTTGGCTGGCCCATGACGTCTTCTCCTCCTTGCTCTCTTACTCTTCTCCCTCCCAGATTTTTCCTTCTGTATCTTCTCTTGCCTGTCAGCCATGCCTATCCTTTCTCCTACCTCGCTATTGGCTGTTCAGCTCTTTATTAGACCATCAGGTGTTTTAGACAGGCACAGTAACACAGCTTCACAGAGTTAAACAAATGCAAGATAAGCAAAAGTAACACACCTTAAAATAATATTACCCAACAGTGATGTCAGTTCATCTTCTGAAGGCCCCAACTTTTGATACCAACACTTTTGTATTATGAATTTCAATGCACAAATTTAAGGACAGAAGCACTCAGCTTTTGGCAGTTACTGTCCATACCAATTTTTACTTTTGGTCACTAATTTTGTATTTTTTTTTTAACATTTAGTGGTATCATATGGAGCAAAGGGGACTGTTGTGGGAAGAATAAATTGCTATAGTTTAGCACAATAAAAAGGGTAGTAATGAAAGACTCCCTGATGGCAGTCTTCCCTCAGGAGAGACCCTTGCCCAAGGAACACACCGAAACCACGAATCAGATGCAAACAGCATGAGGCTTTATTCCGGAACACGGGTACCCGGGGCGACACAGTCTCTCAAGAAGCTCAAGGGACTGGCGCGCCCACGGGCTGGAGCAGAGGGTTTTTATAGGGTCGGGCACGGGTACAGAAGCAAGAAGCCTGGTTACAGGGTTTTGATTGGATGATGCAAATGAGGCCAGTTCTGATTGGATGATTCGAATCAGGCCAGGTTCAAACCCAGGTCAGCTCGTGGTTTCTCCCCGAGCTCGCCCACGCCTAGCTTCTGTCTAGGGTACAGGGTGTTTTCCCGACCTTTTTCTGACCTTTTAGTTCCTCGCTCTGGGGCCAGGTGGCTAACTGAGCTCCTCAGTACCTCTCAGGCTTTATTCAAAAGCAGCTGAGCTAAGCTATGTTAGGCGGGGAGGCTGGGGGTCTTTCATTAAGTCCTTTTGTTTATTACTTATCTTAAAGGTTTTGCACATTAAGAAGATTAAACAGGGACCTGAAGGAAGACTGGGTGGTTAAGAATGGGCACTACCCTTGCAGAGGATCCAAGTCTGTTTCTCAGCCCTCATGTTAAGCAGTTCACAACGGCCTAAAACTCCAGCTCCAGTGTGATTGATGTCTCTGCCCTCTGGGCACGTGGGCACACTCTCCCACAGACACAGACATACTCTCTCACACACACACACACACACACACACATACACACACACACATAGCAAAAATATTTTAGAAAGCATTAAACATACCCCTACTAGTATAATGTTATTAACAAAGACACAGATGGTTGTTTTACCTATGTGGCAAATGAGCTAACTGTGTAAAATGAAGATGGCAAATGAATCTGTAGATGTGCTGTGTGCTTCCATATGGATGGGAAAAGGGAAACAACTCAAATATGGTCTTTGTGGTCTTAAAGGTAGTTAAATTCCATTGTCAAAGTTATTGGACTGGGCTTGGGTGCTTTGGGTACAGAACTTGGTCTGAATCTTCCCCATTTAGTAGCTGAGTGTTCTTAGACCTGTCAATTCATCTAGTCATGTAGCCATCCACCAGTTTTCTTTCATGACTGGAGACCACAGTTCCTTTTCTATAGGGTGGTTGAGATGAGCTCAGTAACTCTTGACCCTGCTTATTCCTCCCTCTTATTTGGCCTTCAAGAGGATGGATGTACATAAATGCACAGTCTTCCATTCTGCACCTGCTTTTCTCATCAGGAAGGGCAGAGGCTCGTGGAATTCAACACTGGACAAGAAGTGTTCTCTAAGTTGTCTCCTGTTCCCACCATGTTCTTCTGGCTGGCACCAGGTCACAGTCTTAAGTGTCCCTCTTACAACTCTTTTCAAAGCACTGACTACAGAAAAGAAGGCACATCTTGTATCACTTCCCCGTCCACTCTGGAACTCGCTTGTGGCGATGAAAATCATGCCAGGCAGCCTGATGCTCTTTCGTGTGAAACTTGGAAAGATTTCCAAGCAGTGGTTCCTTGTTGACTTCAGCAGATGTTCAAGCCAAAGATGACTCAACCATCTGACCTACACTGGAAAAGTCAATTTCATAAAACCACACAAATCTTCAGAGATGAGGACACACTAATCTTCTTTTCACGTGAATAGGGTGCTTGAGCAAATTACTTGAATTATGAAATGGGCTTCAGAGCTACAGTCAAAATCTGAGACACTTGACTTCAGCATTGAATCATTTTAGTTCTCTTTTCAATGTTTGCTTATGAAGATTATGTCTTCAGAAATGGATGGCCCTAGGAAATGGCAAGTTTGAAGTTTTCGTGCGAGTCCTAATCACAGATTGAATACAATGAGGTGGCCAGGTGACCAGGAGGTCAAACATCAGCTGGGATGCTGAATTACATGATCTGGAAGATACCTTTTGGGCCCTAGACCCTTAGGCTCATTTTCATTGTATCACTTAACAATACCATTTTCTAAACATGAAATATCTTAGGAAGTAAGTGGCCAGGCCTGGGACTCCCTTGTAACTGGATATTTAAAATTTTAAGTAACATTCAGTTTAAGTAACTTATGTTTGGTTTCCATGAAACACATTTAGAACTCTGGTTATATTCCTAAGTGCTCAATATAAGGTGAAAATTATAAAATTTAGAGAAGAGGAACCATAAATATTTAAGATTTTTTTAAGTTAAAAGAGCTGATAAATGCATGGCCAGACCCCAAGATTACTTTCTGATAAAGAAAAAAAAAAACTCTTATTCATGCATACCTCTCTTTAAAAGCATCTATGGGAAGCTGAACATTGAAATTAATTCCTGAATATGAGATTCAGAGGCACACATCTGTCCATTTTGAGCACAATGAATGTTAAATAGATTTGTGTGTGTGTGTGTGTGTGTATGTGTGTGTGCATCATGGGTATGGATGTGATGTTCTCATTGAGCCTTGAAAGCCACAGTGAGCTTCTCTTGTGTCCCTTCTCCCCCTTGCAATGCTCTAAATCTAACTTCTGCCCATACTATTGTTCAGAAAAAGTGGCCATATTGTGCTGATTGCTATTAAATTAAAGCAGAAAGGGAGAGACACAAACGTGGAAACCCATCTTGCCAGCAGGGATACCACAATCTTTTATTTTGCATTTGGGGAGGGTCAGAAAGTCATGACAGGCATCTGACCCCTGATAACCTCTTTGATGCTTCTGTGTGCAGGGTTTTTTTTTTTTTGGGGGGGGTGAACTTAATTAAATACAATTGAATTTCCCTGCTAACATGACCAGTGAAAGGACGCCTTTGAGATGGCTGCGTGTTTGCTGGTGAGGAACAAACAAAGATGCTTCTTTTGTTCCTCAAAGAAAAGTTAGCATATGTTAGTTAAGGATTTGTGATTTCTTTTGACGAGCCTGGCTGGTTCCTGGAAATTCAATGATTCTTCTGAAATGGTAACCACATGATGAGACAGAATGCGTGATCCACAAAACCCCCAGTCTCCCAGCGTCCTGCTAAGGCTCTTTTTTTTTTTTTTGTAAGCTTGTTGTATCTAGCCACTGATCATCACTGACTTATAATGGACTTGCTGGTGTTTGGCTGCACATAACATATTTGTCTTGGATTTTTCTAGCAGCCAAAGGAAGGGATATTTGTATAGGCATGTTAGTGTTGTTTGATAGAAAACTACTTAAACAGATGTTAACAAGGAATATCCAGTTGTTGCTTCTGCTTAGTTGACCGTGGGTATCCAAAGTTGAATAAACATCCTGTCTCCTGCTAATGCTTTAATAATAATAAAAACGCAACAGTTATAAAAACATCATTTAAATCGAGTTTCTATTGTTTTTCTTGAGCTTCTGGAATCAGTGGCTGACAATTAACAATTGAGGAATGAATTTATAATTAAGACACACACAAAGAGTAAGTGATTTTGTTCAACTGGGAGCCTGTGTGTTTATCTAGAGGGAATAAGATTTACTTCTTAGACTCAGAATCTTTTAACCTAGATGGTTTTGTCTTCCTTGAAGAGAGGATTAGAACTGGGGACTGGCACTTTTGAATTTAAAGTTGACTATTGTATGTATTAAGCCTCCTTCCTCACCTCCACACCCCCTTTCTGTTTTTAAGCTTTCCTAGACCTCTGTAATTATTTAGAGAGATAAAGTCAACACTTGACCCCATTGCCCTGCCTGGCTTCCGTCTTATCTCTTGTTCTCCATTCACAGTGGGACTCCTAAAAGTAGTGTAGACTACACACAGCCCACGTTTCCACTTCCTCAGCATTCTGCAATTTTGTAGTTTTGATGCTCACCCTTGTACACATTCCACAGGTAAAGTCAGTGACAGTCGTTGGAAGGTTTTGCTCTACACAATGACATTTACTGACCAAACCAAGGATTGCCAGAGGGCCCTGTCTGCCAAGAGAGGGCGCCATGTTTTTCCGTTTTTTTGGAGTTCATGTGGAGCTCCACAAGGCTAACTGTAGCTTTGTTGATGCTTCCCTTGGCTCAGTTTCTGCCTGTCTTGTTTGACTGTGCTTTCCAAAGTTGAGGTCTTTCAAAGGTAAAGATACTTTGAAGAATAACTGAGAATAAAATTATGGTTATTTAAAAGGTCTGAAAATTTGTTGCTGACAGGGAGTTTGCCAAAGGCTGATAAAATATTAGATTGCCAGGTGACTGGAGTCAATTATTTTTCTGTGTATTCAAATACTCAAAGTACTAGTGGAAGAAAGGAAAAAAATAGAGTGGAATGTTTGTATAGAAATGCAATGCTGGTCTCTTCTCTTCTCACAGGCTGCCTCATGCTTCACCATCTAGATTTTCTGAAATACTTATGCAAGATGCCACGAGAAGAATACAGGTCTTGCTACTAGGCAGACTCTCCTTGGAATCCCAACTGCTCAGTAATGGGATTGCCTTGGGATATAGTGAAATTCTTTGGGTTTCAGGTTTCTCATCTCCGAAATAAATCTTGATAAAAATAGAAGGCAACCAATAGTGTCTTGGTTAAGGAAGCTGCTGTAGGGACAAGAGCTGTTATTATCACTATCAGCAGCTAACTCATGGTCAGAATGTTCTCCCATCAAGACTTCTCTGTCCCTCTTCTCTGACATCACCATTTTACTTCCTTTTTTGCCACTAAATCTATTTATGCCTCTACTTCTGAATTTGGCTGAAAGACATTTGGCTCTTGAAGGACATGCCCTTTAAGAAGTGGCCCCCGATACGTTTTCATGTTTCTGCTTTGTCTGATGGAGGCATATCTTGGGTACTCTCTTCATCCTGTCCGGGCCTTTGTTCTGCTGGGCTTCCTGGGGAGGACCATAGAGATTGTGCACCATTTTTGTTTTACTCCTTTGGGGCTGAACACACTGCAGTGGGAATCAATAATTACCCTGGTTGCAATAACCAGACAAGTGGACACACATGCGTTGGGCATAGCCATGACAACTGGAACGTCCGCTACATGGTGGCTAGACCATGTCTTCATTTTTCATTATTAATGGACATTGCTCAATTCCTGGTTCATTATACTTTTGAGGACTCTCATTGGAGAGGAATCTATTTTCAAGGTTTCAGTTATCTTTGGTCTTAATCTCTTTATTTTATTTATAATTTTTGAAATGAGTATTTTTTTTTTTTTTTTTTTGGTTTTTCGAGACAGGGTTTCTCTGTGTAGCTTTGCGCCTTTTCCTGGAACTCACTTGGTAGTCCAGGCTGGCCTCGAACTCACAGAGATCCGCCTGGCTCTGCCTCCCGAGTGCTGGGATTAAAGGCGTGCGCCACCACCGCCCAGCTGAAATGAGTATTGTTAAACAGCCCTGGCTGACCTCTTCGTGGCTACCTATGCAGAACAGATTATTCTTAGCAATCCTCCTGCCTCAGCCTCCAAAGTGTTGGGATTATAAGGCATGTTCTACCATTCCTAGTCTCTTATATCCTCTTTGAGACAATAAATACTGTAAGGCTCAGAGGTTCAGTGATATGTTATATGGGAACCATATCATCAGGAAGCTTGCTATAAAAGCCTGATCTTGAGCCCACACTAGACCTCCTCAGCCAGCTGGCACGTCTTACCCAGTGAGCCCCAGGTGACCTGACTGTACATTAAAAGGTAAGAATTGTCTGTAATAACAGCTGCTTCAATGGCAGATTCCCTGAATTTTCTGACACATGAATGTCTTTGACTGTGAAGACTCAGGAAAAGCTCCTGGGACAACTACAAAGGAATGGAGTGATGTATTAGTACACTGCTGGAGTGTGGTTTACGTCAGGAAGCAATTTGCTGACCAAGGAAACTTTAAATGAAACACCCCTATTTCAGTTAACTAAGTAGACAATCAGATCTATAAAAGGAGCTTCAATTAATGTTCATTAATGCGTTTTGAGATTAATATCTTGATCCTATGCCTAGAAACAAATGATTTTTCTCTTATAGTCAAACTACACCTTTTAGAAGAAACAGCACTCACTGTGGCAAACGTATCTTCCTATTTGGTGCAGTTCAGTGACCTAACCCGAGATTTCAAAAGCCATCTCCTGGTTTCCGCTTTCTGTTCCAATCCTAGGGGCAAAGCAAGTATTTGCTTTTAGCCTTGTTGACAGCCAAGCACTTCGCAAATGTTTCCACAAGGCCAGCTGCCCTTTGTGGAGCCTCCTGGGAACTTTCTTTTGGTTACTAACCCTCAAGTACATGCGAACCTTTACTTGTGAAGGTATTTGTCACATCCCATCTTTAAAGGAGGGCGATCCAGACATTGACTCAAGCTTGAAAATCTTTGTGTTTTTAGTCCACTCTCTGAGCTCCCCTGAAGATTTTCTCCTGCAGCCTAATCATCTTATTGCTGCCCTAGGAGGGAATGCACACACACACACACACACACACACACACACACACACACACTTACTTTCTCTCTCTCTTTCTCTTTCTCTCTCTCTCTCTCTCTCACACACACACACACACACACACACACTCTCACATACACATTTGCATACACAAACACACATTCACACACTCTCATACACATACTCACACAGTCACACACAACACACATTCACACACACACACATTCACATAACACATTCACATACAACCACACAAACTTTTATACACAGTCACACACACACACACACACACACACACACACACACACACACACATCTCTATTCTTCCTATTTCTCCACTAAATTTTAGAGGACTGGAAATTCCGAAAACAGTGATTTCCCATCTGAAAGCGCCATCACTGAAGCTTTGTATGTAGCTCTGCAGAGACACTTTGATGATAAATTTTGTGATAAATTTTGCCTGGGATTTTGTACTTGTATCCTTTGCTTTAACCGGTCCATCCATCTTTCCCTGGATTCTTTTCTTAAGGCCACCACAGTGCTCTATTTTGAAAGCTGTTGACTGTGTTTAATGACTGGAACTTAGAGCCACACACTATGTCGAATAAAGGCCACATTCAGGTGTCATCTGAAGATCAAAACTGTCAGTGGTAAAAACCCGTTACTTCAATAGAGTGGCCGTCTGAGCTTCCTGCCAGCAGGTTTGGTTTTCGCCGTTCACGCAGGGAATGAGTCATATATGTCTGTGCATGCATGTGAATGGAGCAAAACCTGTATCCCGCAGTGTGTGACACCTGGTTCCACAATATTGTGTCACAATGTTTTTTTTTTTTTTAAATCTAAATAAAATGGGTGGATCTATCCTTATTTTTGGTAACCTGATTTTTCTCTAAGATATGGGCTATGACTTCATTTCTTCTCATCAGACCCACGCCTTCTGCTCGTCACTTATGGTATATTTTTGCCTTCTCTTTCATCTTCAGAGAAACATGGGCTATTATTATTATTATTATTATTATTATTATTATTATTATTATTATTTATGAGTATTTTGCTTTATGCGGCGACTCTTGTGGCTTTCTAAATGCACTTGATTTAGCTTTCAATGTGTAATTACTGCCAAACAAGTTAATTGCTTTATAAGTGTCCAGAATTCCCTGGTTACATTTGCTTTCATTTACCAACCTTCATCACACATCAACTGCTCAACATAAACACAAATGATTGTTAATGAATGCCTAATGCCATATTCATTAGGAAATCAGGTTAATGACCGACAATGACTATCCCAGCGATTTTATTTTTTCAAGCCCCTCCCCCACTGGCTTGTTGATTACAATAGCCTCTTAGTTTGAAAATAAATTCTACCTGCATTTGAAGGTTCAAGGGGAGGCTTTCCCAGAGAGCTGATAGATAATCCTAATCTCTGTTGCTTCTTTACTCTGGTAAATACCTCCCAAGTCATGAGTTTGTAGATATCAGATACATTCAGTCATTTGTATATTAGTTATACCTCAACAAAATGTTCTACTTTTTCTTCTAAAGGAACAGAATGCACTGTTGGCTGCCATGGAGCCTTACTGTTTGGAAAGTACACATTGCAGGACTGCTGTGCACACGTGGGGATACTGTTTGCCCATCCCAGGCACACGAATGATGCTGCTCAGTTGTGCCGTGACACAAGCATAGCTTGAGCAGTGGTACCAAGAAATCTCTGTTGAAATCAATGTCAGAGCAGTGTGCAAAGGGTCCTGTCCACCTCGGGTAAAGGTTACCTAGTTGGGAAACCCCAGATGCATGAAAATGCATGGTTGGAGTGAATGCAGAGGTTTCACTGAAGAGGGGGCCTGAGATGCATGTTGGGCATGAGCCTGACTTCCCCTGGTGGTCCTTCTGTCCTGCACAGATGAGGTGGTTTCCAGGTTTTCCAAACAGACTTCTGAGGTTTGAAGGCTGCATATGCACCCTTCACCAGAGAGTTAAGTAGTCGGAGGAGTCCAGGCTGGTGACTGGCTCTTCACTATGCTGGGCGATCTGAAGTAACTTCTTCACCTAGCATGCAGATGGTGGTAGTTTAGGATTCCTTCCTGCTTCTCCCCTTGTTCTCTAGTCCTGTTTGTTGTATGTTTGTCATGTACAGAAATGACACCAGGGTTACCATGTAAAAGATGTGTTTGCTTGACTTCATCGGCTCACACCTGTGCCTGTATTTATGGTATATTTATAATCACTTTCAGGGCTCTTAGAAATCTTTTTACTCACTGGTATATTTTCTCTAAATTCCAGGAGTTTTATTCTTTTCCTGCCCCCTTAAACCTAACGTTTTACTTCCCATGTCCTTCAGTCTTGCTTAGGATTTTAGGAAGACCATTAATTCTTCTTGATTTTTGTTGAGTAGGAAGACGTCTGTTTCCCAAGTCCACACCATCTACCACCTTTGAGTCTGCATACACCTGTCTGTCTTTCTCCTCCACAACATTCAGCTTTTCCCTGCATGAGTCTTTGTAACTATCCCTGTTTTAAATCCTGGTCACCCAGGGCTGGAGAGATGCTCCACGGTTAAGAGAACTTGCTGATCTTACTGAGGACCCAGGTCCAGTTTCTAACAGCCACAGCAGACAGCTTACAATCAACCATGTCTCCAGCTCCAGGAAATCATACACCCTCTTCTGGCTGCCTTGGACACTGTCATACACATGGTAAACGTACATACACTAAGGTACATACACCTACATATAAAATTAAATCAACCAATAAAATGTTTAAATCCTTGCTGCCTTGGTGAAATGCAGAAGGGCTACTGTTTTTCAGTTGTATACCTGTATCCTGGCCTTGGGTATCTTGGGGTGTACTCTTCAAGGTACCAGGATTGAGTTTAGCAAGTGCTGGGTCAAGGGCTCTGAACACTGTGACTAACTAAATGAAAAACATCAAATTGAAAACAAGAAGTTAGAAAACCAATCTAGATATCATCTTATTAAAGTTTGACATTTTCTGGAAAATGTCAAGGTTCTCTCCCATCATGAAGTCCTCAGGTTACCTTCTCTGGCTGCCCCGAGCAATCATATTATATGCATTGCACATTTGTTTCAAGCAAGTTTTTCCCATGTTAACTCTGCATAACATATAGTTCCAAATTAATGACTTCCACCAAGTAGTGTTCATTTCTTACTTACTAATATTCTTGGGTATGTGGGTTAGCTTTGCATATATCAGTTGAGAATGGATCAAGATTGTGTGACATATATCAAAAGCGTATGGCAAAGGGTGTACCAGTTTAATTCTGTTTCATCTTAATTGAAGTTTAAAGAAACCTCAAGAGTCATTTTCTCCCTTTATAATACACCAGCATCAACATTTGAAATTCATTCATGAGGTTTCTTTAAACTTCCTACATGTGGCTTCATCTGGACTCTGAAAGGTGGCAACTGCATTTGGAATTTGTCACGGTTCCCATGGTAACTGGGCCAGTGTTCTGGGTATTATCAGGTACTCACCGTATGAACGGCCATTCTTTGAATAAGTGAGCTTCTGAGCTGCCTAAAACTCATCTCTCAGTAACGAAACGAGACTGAAGTGACACCAGATGCCTTGTTCCCTCTCTTCCAGAAGTCCCTCTGCTATCTTCCCATTGTGAGCAATGTGACCCTGTGGGAGAGAGGCGCATCTCAGACAAACGTGAGTAAACAGAATCCTGTTGCCTAGGACCACATCTGTACTGTCCTCTCTCGGTGTTCCGTACCTTGACACTCGGCGTCTATTCCTTCATACTTATTTTGGAAATTATAACTGTAAATTATTTGTGTTTTAAATTCCTAAATGAGGATGCTAAAAGATATTTCCTACAGAACCTTGAGTCTGTGTCTGAGAATCGTGTGAGCTCTTTCTTCTTTGAGCATATAGATATATGTGTATCAAGGAAAGACTTATCTGATTATCAAGACTAGAAACATGGACTAGATGCTTTTTTCAGTGCCTATATGTGTCACAATTTAGGGGGTCTAGCATGATGATTTTGTCTTACAGTAGTCAATACAAGGAATGAGTGGTTTGATACAGAAAAAGTTAAAACACTGGAAAATTTCAACACTCTGTGTGACCTCTTAGCAGGCTGCTTTTGCTCCTTGGTTGCTAATGGCTCACTCATGGAAGGCCAAAGTGAACTTCTATCTCCACGATATGTGATGTGCCTCTTTCAGTGACCCTGGTGTGTACACAGAGATGGTCGCCTTGGCTAGCAGGCCGGTCCCACTGTCGCGGAGCCCTGGTAGCATCCCAGATTTACCCATACCTGAGCTTTGTTTACAAAAGCGGGACTGAGAAAAGGAGGAGACTTTTGTACTGAAATACACATTGTAAGAGGTCTGTATGTCTCCATGTCCTATTTGCCTTTGAGCGCAATTGCAATGTCATCTAAAGAGAACTCCAGAGTGCAGAGATACTGATGCCCTCACTAGGTCCCAGACAGATGAAGAGGGTTTGGGGGGTTGTTCTAAGATAGTTTTACCTTCTAGTTTGCCCTTTCCAAAATTTAGTAGTTTCAGGCTAACCAGGGCTACGTGGTGACACCCTGTCTCGAACAAACAAACAAACAAGCAAGCAAGCAAACAAACAAATACACCCAAGAACAACAACCAACCAATGAGACAAAGAAAAATCTGGAAAGAAGAAAGCCCAAATCCAACAACAACAAAAGCTCCATCACGGTTTGTGAGTGGGTTTGCCCTGAGTTGGTGCTTACTCAAAAGTAAGATGCAGCGACTAGAAATAGAATTCTAGTAGCAACCAGAGGTGTAAACTCACGTTCTAAGATTGAAAACGAGGCCAGCGTGGAGAAGATGAAAACATGGCCTACTTAAAACACACAAACAAAACCATGACCTGATTTTGTGCCGACTCTTTCTGCGCTGGAGCAGAGGGCTGAGTCTAAATAAGGCATCTGCAGCTTTCTGTTTCAGTGGTTGTTTTTCCATTCGGACTTGAAGTCATTGGCCGCCTAAGAATCCATTCAGCTAATGGAGTCTGTGACTCACAGCAGGGTTTTGTAGGAAAGGGAAGGGACATTAACAGAATCCCCTTATTGAGGTCATTCCATTAGTGTGCCTAGACCCTTAGAAGGCTAACTTCCTAAAGGAAGGTCCCAAGTCCCTCTTGGAGAGATGTGTTCCACGTGGCAGTCATGCGTTGCCTACACTGATACAGTGACATAAAGCTTGCTCACAGCTGACTCCCAGGCACCCCTCTTTTCGCTGGATTTCAGCAAGGAATGCAGGGCCGTGAAGTCCTGTCTGAGCCCTGGGTCGTGGCGTCTCCTGGGTGCTCAATTGGAAGGGGCCAATTCCTTCCTTTTGTTCTTTCTTCGTCCCTCTCTGTTTGTGTGACTGTGTGCTTTGGGGGAAATCACAGAGATGGCAGTAAACATTTTAAGATATTTCTCTTTAAAAGACTTCTATGTTGTCATAGGTTATAGCTATACTATATGCTAACTATTGTATACTTCATTTCCTATTATATATCACATTTAGGGTGTTCTGTATTGTATGTCAAATACTGTATATCACATAGCATATATTAAAGAACATATATCGTATGTGGGGCACTATCATAGATTTCACATTGGATGTCCTCTATCTGGCCAGCATCTGAATATAGGTGTTTCAGTATCATGCTTTTTATATTGTGTTCATTGAGTACCCCCGCCCAAAAAAAAGGTCAAATAGCTGTTATAAAGCAACAATAAAGAAAAAGAAAAACTTGCCTTTTAGGAAATCATTGTCCAAAGTCAGGACAGAAATTATAACATGATATGCAAAAAATTAGAAATTTTTTTAATTAAAATTCAAAATTTCCTGTTGCTTCCCAAATAGTCTGTCAAGAGTGTGCCATGCTCAGTTCACTGTGACTGACTTTTATTAAAATGTCAAATGCCAGAAATCACTATGGAGAGAAAGAGAGAAATATGTAGCTCATCCTTTGAAGCAATCAATATTTAAAAAGGAAACAAATTATAGATCATTATAATTTATAAAATATATTAAATGGAGTGCTAGCAAGTTCAAATTCAGCAGTCTATAAAATAAAATGCATCATAACTAATTAAGATTAATTCTAATGATGCACCACAGTTTAATATAAAAAAGAAATTTGTAAGATACATATTAATAAACCAAATGAACAAAAACATTCCCATTACCATGGTCATTTATTTCAACATTAATTCATGGGAGGAAAACTGTTTAGAAAATTGGGGATATATGAGAACTTTTTTATTTAAAATTTTTTTGTACAGTATATTTTGGTCATAATTTCCTCTTCCCTCAACTCCTCCCAGTTCCTCCCTATCTCTCTACCCACCCAGCTTCATGTTCTTTCTCTTAGAAAAACAAAACCAAAAAAAGGAAAAAAGAAAAAAAAAGACAAAAAACCAATACAACTCTCCTCAAATGAAAAAATAGACTCCCCCAACACACAAACCACCACCACCACCACCACCACCACCACCACCACCACCACCACCACCACCAACTACTACTACTACTATTACAATTGCAACACAAAAAACCCACGGAGTCCGTTTTGTGTTGGCCTATTACTCCTGGGCATGAAGCCTGATCTGAACTGTGGTTGATCTACCCAGGGACATCCCATTGGAGAGCATACCCCTTTCCCAGCAGTTGTCAGTTGCAAACAGCTTCTTGGGTACGGGTGGGACTTTGTGTCCACTTCCGCTTCTGAGCTGGGATCTAGTCTAGTTGAATCTGTGCAAGGCCTCGAACACGCTGTCACAGTCTCTTTGCGTTCATACGTGCATCAGCCCTGCTGTGTCTGGAAGATGCTGTTTCTTTGGAATCATCCACCACCTCTGGCTCTTACAAAGATGTAGAGAAGCAGGAACTTCACACACTTCAGAATCACTTTGGAGGACATTTAACAATTAAACACAATTGCAGATGCAAACAGCTGTAAAACTCAATAGTCCTCACCAGCATATGAAATCAGAGTTGGTGAAGATATGCAAGAGCTGACTTTCTGAGGCCTGAGTTTTGTAATGAATGGGACACTAAAATGCCACTTATGCCCATCCACAGGGGAATGGCTGAATTCATTGTGGCATATTTAAACCATGGAATGTTGCAGCTGGTGTCAAGTGGAAACTACACGCAACATCAAAGATAACCTGAATGACTTAATGCAGAATGAATCAAGGAGAATCGTGTGTGTGTGTGTGTGTGTGTGGTTTAATATGATAGCTGTGTACATGGAGGTGATACATTTATACACTTTGGTATTTTCTTCCTAGTTTAAAGCTATCTGAGACACGGGCAAAGCAAACAGATGGTGGTAAAAATATATTCTGGGTCAAAGATGGATTGAAGGACTTAGTGATGTTTCCAAAAACATAAAACCATCATAGTCTGCTTACAGGCACCCACAGGGTTCAGTTTCACTAACAATTAATTGTGAAGACTTCGTCATGGCTCCAAAGGCCTACACACAGGCTGGTCCTCACTCTTCTCTTGGCCTCCATGATTATCTCTTCCTTCTCAGTCTGTTTTCTATTCAGCCTTCCAAGTACACTTCCTTCTCGGATCCTACTTGTCCTGTCTACCTGAAATGAACATACCTGAAATGTTTGATTGATGGTTTTCTCAGGTGTCAGCCCCACTTGTTGAGGACCAGACCTGGTCTATGGGACATCCAGGGTAAAACGCTCCTAAGCAACTCCACTGAAAATGACTCATCAGTCAGTGTGCATCAGAGGATTAGAACAATGTTATTTAAGTCTTAATTGCAAATACCTTGCGGTGATTAAAAATATTTGAGTGTTCATATTCAATTTGCTTATGTTTATGTATGTATCATCCCACTTAGTATGACATTACCAGCTATATTATAATGTGCTTATAAATTATAAATATATCATAAACTACATATCTGACTGAATTTAAAATATGTAAATAAATGAATGAAAGGAGAAGTGGACATATTCCTTCATATCTATCCATGATGTTTTCATAATTTCTTTGGTGGTGCTGTGGGTCAAATCTAGGGCCTCATGCTCCCTGGCCGGGCATTCTACCACTGATTTTATAGAATTTTTGACTGAAAGGAGGGAGTATGTGTGAACAACTTAAACCAAACATGTGTGAAAGTGCTGTAAGTATATCTGTTTTATATGTTAATAGAAAATAAATACATTTGAAAAATGTTCTGTAATCTTAAGCAAAAGGAAATGCGGAGTTAGAGATGTGCCCTGTGGTTGCGAGCACTCACTGCTCTTGCCAAGGACATGGGTTCAGTTCCCAGCACCCACATTTTAGCTCATACTGTCTCTAACTCCAGCTTCAGAGGATTCAATGTTCTCTTCCGGCTTCCACATGCACTGCTTGCACACAATGCACAGACATACATGTGGGCAAAACATACACACACACACACACACACACACACACACACAAATAAATTTTTAAAAATGTTCTATGTGAGGGTCATTTATAGCGAATGTGAAGCCATATTTTCACAGGTCTATTTTAGTAAACTCTAAATATAGTAGCATATTTCTCGACAACCTGATGTCATCACCCTTTTACCCTGCCAAGTGGCCGATGAAGAAAAGCGTGTTGTGCAGAAGCACAGAAGAAGAAAAGGGTTGACTTAACAGTTATCCTCAACCAATTAATTCAACAAGTATTTGTTCAGTGTCTCTGTGTGCCAGACCATAAACTCCATGAGGGCAGGACCAAGCGCACCTCACTTACTGATGTATCCCAGGCTCCAGGAGGAAGCCTGGCTCACTTGGCATTTACTTACTGAGTAGGTGAGCTGGGCACTTTCCACAAGATGGAGATGCTCTGAAGAGCCCCGGCCACTGCTCTTCTGTCACCCGGCATCCTCGTTCCTGGAAAGACCTTGCTTTGATCTGGAAGCTCCCACATCCACACTGTAGCTTCAGCTTTCTCTTGCTCCCCAGCCTTGGCTCCCACACTGGATGGGACTTGCTCTGTCACAATTTGGAATCAGCCTTTGGTTGCTGGTCCGTCCTGGGGCTATAGGATGGGGGACTCTATCTGTACTTCCTAGGGAGCTGCACCACTTTTCAGTTCTTGCTTTCCTTTTCAGTGCTGACTTTCCTGACAGCGTAACTGGAGCCATATTAGAATTTATGGAGAAACATGTTGCTTTCTGGAAAGTGTTTCCAAATGATTCTACATGTCACAGGATAGCCCAATCTATGATCAGCATGAAACTCATGTTTAAAATTGTGTGACATTCAAGACCAGTAGAGAAGCTGTGTGTTAGTAAGAGGAAGGTTCAGGTGGCACTCAGCAGTTCCATGCTGCTGGGACATGAGCTTCTCCACAGCTGCTGTTCAAATGGACATTTGAAAATGAGCCATGCTGTGGCGGTTCTGGGGACTGTACGGAGTCAGGGAAATGTAGGGCAGAGCATGGCCTAGAAAGGAGAGCTATTTTCCCAGCACGTATAAGAGCGTCAGATGTGGACAGCAAGGCATTGTAGCATCTTTTATAAGAAAGTAATGTTGAGAAGTGGGCAGTCTTCATCCGCTCATTCCATGTCTCCTCTGGATTAATTCCTACTTCGGTTGAGGTGGCCGGAGGACACCTTTCTATTTAGGTGCTGAAGAGTGGTCTCTGAAGGTGTTTAGAAATGTTGGGCTTTTCTAATACCCGATACAAACATCTTATAGGAAAAGGGAGACATCCTCATTCACTTCGGTAAACCCGTTACTAATGAGCACGGGGAAAGCTGGCAGATCGGTGTCATGTGGAAACAATGTGGGGGTCAAGGGAGGTCCTGCTCGTGACTCCCTGATCTCTGTCTAGAGTGTAGAGTATAGAGCTGAGAGGTGTTAGTTGCCTGAAGAGGAACCGCTGACATGGAGTTCAGGATAAATATCATTGCTTTTGGTTTCTGACAGATGCGTATTGTTAAAACTTAAATAGATTTGTACGTATTTCCTTCGTACAGCGAGTGAGGTTTTATTAAGTAGTCAGTATACCAGACATTGCTTTAGGTGTGTGGCAATAAACAAAACAAAGGATTCTAACTTCATGGAGCTTTTATTCTAGTATTGAAACTGAACAATAAACAGATAATTAAAATTGTAATAAGTGGTACAGGTGAGAAGCTGGATAAAAGAATAAGGCCATTTATTACTGTTGACCGTTTATTAAATAGGGTTCCCATTTTGAACAAGGGGCTGTGGAAACAACTTAGTTGGTACGTACAAGCTTGAAAACCCGAGTTCAGATCTCTAGTACAGACATAAAGCGCTGGGTGCGGTGGTACACACCTGAATCCCAGTACTGGGAGGGCAGAGGCAGGAGAGCTCTGGGCTTGTGGATCATCCAGTCTAGCAGAATTAGTGAGCTGTAGGATCAGGATGAGACCATATCTCTGAAAATAAGGTAGGGAGTGATTGAGGAAGACACTTGACATTCTTACACACACACACACACACACACACACACACACACACACACACACACACACAAGCAAATACAGCCCATACACAGAAAATATTGAACAAAATACATTAAGTAGTTAAGAGTATTTTTAGGAGAGCTAGGGAGTCAGAGCTGGGGTGGGGTTCTGGGAGGAATGCCCCAATAGCAGTGATCTGATACTGCCCACGCCTGCCGTGGCTTCCACCACGGGATGCCACGGTTTACACTCCTGCCGCCTGCTGCCAGGTACTCAGGCTTGCCCTTTCTGCTACTGCACTGCTGGCAGAAACATGCACAGAACTTCCTAAGAGTGTTACTGGTTCCTAAGTCAGTCTGCTAATGCCGACGTCTGAGCATTGGCTGTTAGATCGTCACTGGACAAATCTCACTAAAGACTCAGTGTTAGAGCTAGCACACAAATGCAACAAATCAATACATAAAGGGTCAGTTGTGTTTGTATTCTCCATCAATGAGACTTCTGAACAGAAATAAAAAAAATCCATTTTAATCCCTTTACATGGAAGCAGTAAAATATGAATAAATTTAGCTAAAGAAATGAAATATTTGAACATTGGAAAGTACCTATTAAGGACACCACTGAAATAGACTAGACGAATGGGAGACTTGCAATGTTTGTGGATCAAAAAATTTCACATGGTTGATACAACATTATCTAAAGTGGACTATAAATTCAATGCGTATCTATCAAAATCTCAACTGAGATTTCCCCCCAGAACCTTAAAATTCACACGAATTGCAAGAGGTACCCAAATGTCAAAACATCCTTGAAAGCATAAAGGGAAATTTAGACACTTGAGAAACATCTCATGAAGCTTTATTGGTTTCAGGCTGAATCCAAAGCCACGATAATCAAAATAGTGTGGAAGTGGCGTAGGAGCAGACGTAGACCAAGGGAATAGCTTAGAGGGCCCAGATGTAAATACATGTGGCCAGTGGATTTTTAAAAAGGGCATCAAGATGATTCAGTGTGGGAAAGGATAGTGTTTTAAATAAATTGTTCTAGGTAAACTGAATATCCATCTACAATAAAGTAAAATCATATACTTTCATCATATACAAAAATCTACTCAAAACGTTTAAACATAGCAGCTCAAATTATGAAACTTTCATGAAGGAGGAAAATCTTTTTGACCTCATGTTGATTTCTTAAATATGACACCATACAAAGAGTTATGTAGGAAGAGAAGCTGGTACATGAGTTCTCCTTACCTTGACTTTTAGAAGAGAGAGATCCATTTCTTCTACCTTCTGTTTGGCTTCTCCACTGGGAGGGAAGATCTGGAATCTTAGAATGGAGAACAGAGACATGGTAGTTCTGACAATAAGATATTTTGCACATGGTCAAATCTCACTCTCTACTCGTTGGTGTAGAAGAGGCGACTTGCAGTGTTCTTCACAGCCTTGCTCACCTTCAGCCCAAACCTCATCTTCTGCTGCATAGCTCATCGGTGGGAAGAACAGCTTGCTCCTCCCTGGGCTCCGCTTCCTTCCCCACAGTCTGTCTCAGGAGTCCCCACATCCTGCTCCAGCTAGCCAGATTTGGAGTAGATGAAATAATCCCTCCAGCAGCGAGTGTCAAGTTTCCAGACTGAGCTACCCCGTAGACCCACCAACTTCTCTCCTCTGGACCAGGGAGGGGCTAGACCTACCCCTGGGGATGGAGAACCCAGTAGTCAGGAGAGATTCCCGAGCTTGTATTTTCAAGGAAGGAGTATGTATGCAAGTCCATATGTGCGAGAACACCCACCTGCCAGGCATTCCAGTTTCCCATACAGCTTGTCAACGGTGTGGGTTGGGTCTGCTTGAGATGCGGGAACACATCTGGGCTGTGACTGCAGGGCGGGACTGTGGTTTAACAGGGCCATTTGGCATGACTGCTGGGAGGCAGTAGAGGTAACCCATGAAGAATTGTTCTAGATAATTGAGGTTCTGATGTCTGGTACCTGGAGTCAACACTTGATGGTCCAAGTGAGCATTGCATCCTCTTTCAGAGACTGTTCACCTCGAAAAGGCCACAGTGAAAACAACAAATATGGAGTGATGTTTCAGTCTGCTGTGAGTCTTCAGAAACCCAGCCTGCACTGTGGGTGCTATCCTTTGGGTCCTGCTAGCCTCGACCATCACAGACTGTTCTCTGAAGCTATCTTGTCTAGAGATCAAAGGCTCACATTACAGACGACGTTAGGAAGACTACTCTTGGCAAATAATTTGGAGTACTTACTCAAATCTAGCAGCTTCCTTTACTCACATGGACATGATGTTGATCAGACAATTTTAGGGCTTATAGACTTGGGAGAGGAGGAATGAGTTCATACTAGTAGCCAGAGATAGTCTGGGGTCCAGGTCAGCCAGATATCCAAAGGCCAATTCTGTACCATAGTAGAGTTTGCTACTGAGTTCTTTCTTGCATCCCAGGTTACTGAGAAGTGGTGCACTGAGGTTCCTGGAACCTGTGTTCGGGTGGCCTTGGCTCTCATGGGTGGAAACTGAAGAACTATTTGAGAATACTGACTGGGAAGACAGACTCAGAGACTAGACAGCTTGAGTTCAAGTCTTCTTCAGTTTCTTCCTGGTGACTTTGGGTGAGGTTGTCTGCAAAACCTTGTAATGAAAACATCAGCTTCATAAGGCGCAGTGTGGGGCCCCAGTGGGTTAGATGTGACTCCAGCCATGTGCTCCCATGTACGTTTGAGGCTGTCACTCATTATCTTATTTCACTGAAACCCCCTTTATGTGGATTCTGTTTTGTGGAGTCATTCCTTTTGACCCCAGTGATGGGCAGACTGCTGTCTTTTGTTGTTGTTTGTTTGTTTGAGAAGTAGATGAGTTAGTTCTTCTGAGATTCTCTCTAAATTAACCATCAAATACTGGTTTTTAGTAGTGTGCAGATGGCCTCCAAGGCAAGCTTAGCTTTTCTCTCAAATTGATTATATATTGATTGGGGCAGGGTCTTTCTATGAAGCCTAGGTTAGCCTAGAACCCATGCTATTCTCTTGCTTCTGCCTCCCAAGTGCTAGGATTAAATGTGCACCACCACGTCTGCCTCAGAGTTTTCATGCTTTCTTTCAAACAAAAAAATAGAGGTAAATGACACTCAGTCAAATTTCAAAGTAACATTTTTTTAAAAAAAGATTTTAATCTTATTAGGCAAGTGAAATTGAGAACTTTAGTAAACAAACATTGATCATTCTTATAAAAACAGGCAAGAAGTCTCTAATAGAGGAGATGACACGGGACAGTTTATTATAACCATTTCAAAGCTCTATTGCACATTAGATGGATGGATGGGTGAGTGCCGTTCTACCTGAGTCGCTTTTATAAGCTACGAATGGGTTACTTACTTACAATACAAAAACGAGTACATCTCAAGGGAGAATATCTTCAGATTGACTACTCATCATAAGTATAATTATTGTTTAACAATATTATGAAGGGCTGGTGATGAGACGCAGGTGTTTAAACACACAGAGCCAATAGATTTGACACGGCATTCAGTTCCAGGCGTACACATTTTTAAAGGCTCTATTCACCAGAGGGGACAATAAAACGCCACACAATGGTAAGAGTGTTTGCTAAAACATGAAGTGACTGGTTAATTTTTTTTTCAAATGGGCTATTATATTCAGTACTAAGTGTTTCTTAACTTATTAGTTTCTACACATTATATATTTTAGGATGGGGAAAAAAAAATCAACCGGCTATGTGGCTAAAGCCTAACTCTCCGAAGCTTTCAAGCCATCTCTGAGGTTTGGAAGATGCTACATGTTAAATTTTGTTCAGAGAAAGTTGTCTGCCAAGTGATGGCCGGCAGCTCTGATGGGCATTTTTAGAGAAGACGTAGCCTGACCCCTCGTTTTCTGGAAGAGGAAACTGAGGCAATAGTTTGGCGATTTACTCTGTGGAGCAGACTCTATGGTGGAGTTGAGGTGTCCCCTAAGTTTTGTTACGAGGATCTTGCTTGCCAAGCTGCGTCCTGTCGAATGTGGGGCTTTATGAGTACACAGGCCTAGCTACCAGGCCTCGTCAAGCAGGTCCTGTGCTGTTCGACTCAATTGGATGTAACTGTCGATCGTTCGTCTCTGATTGGTTAATGCTTTCTTTAACGTATGCCTGTGGTTAGCTAATACGTCTTCAGTTTGCCTCCAACACTTGAGTAGAAACAGAGAAGTGGGGGAAGAAGTCTATGTCTGCTAAGCATGCTGTGCATTTTACATGTACTACCTCATATAAATTACTGAGCTTATATCATACTCTAGACAATGACAGACAACACCATGTAAGATTAACTGTCTTTAAAGGGGAAAATGTGGATAATTTGCTTACTGCAGCTTAATATAGTGCCTAGCATACAAACCACTTACATTGCATTAAGTGAAGAATGAATGAATGAATAAATGCTAGGATTTAAACAGTGATCTAAGTGCTCCCAAAGTTCTGCTATTAGGTTTTTTTGTTTTGTTTTTTGTTTTTTGTGTTTTTTAGTATCAGGAATCACTTCCATTGGCCATCACTTAGAATTGTTACCAACTGTTTTAACAAGTACATTTGTAAATTACCCAAAGTTTAGCATGTTTATATAGCTGTTACCTTGGTTTTTCAAGTTTTATTTACTTTTTTTATTTGTGTGTGTGTGTGTGTGTGTGTGTGTGTGTGTCTGTCTGTCTGTCTGTCTGTCTGTCTGCCTACCTGACAGTCGTGGATGTAGGTGACTGTGCAGGCCAGAGAGGGCAGTGGATTCCCTTGGAGCAGGACTGAAGGCCATTATGAGCTGCCCAATGTGGGTGCTGGGAACCAAATTCAGGTCCTTTGGAAGAGCAGCAAGAGTTCTGAACTGTTGAGGCATTTCTCCTGCCCCTCTTAGGTTATTTTTTAATTTTTCATAATAGAAATGATGTACTTATAAAATTAATTGTTGAAGTTGTCATTGGAAGTTTAAAGCAGCCAGAATGCCTTAATACGGAACTGTGAGTATCATCCGAAGCTCCACTGCCCATGTCCAGCTCTTTCTGCACTGTGGCTTTCAAACACTTCTGGTGATTGTCCTTGTCAGTGCAAGTTCATGGCAACAGATAGTTATTTAATGATTTCATAGATACTTCATTTTAGCTCAGTGACGATATCTTGAATTGCTCTGGGGCTAAGCCTCATTGTTAATAGTCATTCATCTTATTCCATATAGTTTCTTAAAACTATGTTCCCCGTGTTATAGGAGGAGAAAGTTGAATTCCAGAGCAGTTAAGCAGAGATCCTGTTCATAGAGTGAACCAATATGTCATTTACCTTGATTGTAGTTCACAGCTATACACCATTATATGCTCCTTTATTCAGTGATCTACCCAGTTAAAATTATGTGTGTATATAAAATATGTATACACAATTATTTACATATTATATTAAATATGTTATATATTTTAAAATTCTATTATATGTATATATTCAACACATAAGTAATTATACAAAGTTGATCCAGGAAGACACAAATCAATGCTTGTCAAGAAAGCATCTATAGTTCCCATATGTAAAGAGACACATGCATCAAGGTTTATTTGGTTAAGCAGTCTTCCTGTTGGTAAAATAATCAGAAACAACCTCCACACTTGTCAACAAGGATCTGGGTCAATGCATTCTTAGCTTTTAATGAGTCAGAATGCTGTAACTGGAGCAGCTCACCTGTAGGTAGAAACAAACTGTAGTATTCAAAGCTGTAGTGTTCAAGTGTCACGGTGTGACCGCGATGATGTGTAGATGTATCTCTACAGTGTTGACCTTTCTACTGCTCTTTGGGGAATGAGATGCCTTTGTTGCTTCGATGTGCTAGCCACACTTGCCTCTTTATTATGTTAATCCAGTGATGGATACAGAGGAGAACTGAGAGAATTCTAGAAAGCTTAGTGATTTTGGAATGGATTAGATCTGCTGATGTACAGGCAAGGTGGGAAGAAGTTTGTGTGTGTGTGTGTGTGTGTGTGTGTGTGTGTGTGTGTGTGTGTACATTAGAAGAATACATTGAGTTTTGAGGATACGGATATTTTGGAGGGGGTAGGGATAAATGGGGAGAGGGACCCACAAGAACAGACTCTAGGAAGGAAATGAAAGGTGAAGTGTCGGGAACCCAGTGGACACTGTGTGAGGTGACACTTTTCTTGCACAACTTCAGTAAAACCTTGAATTGCTTTCTAGCTGGCTTCTGAAAGTTAGTTTAGTTGAGGAAATGGCTTTATCTGGTTCTGCTATGGCCCTATATATATATAGAAAAGACTGCACATACCATTCTAATACATATACATTAAAAACCCATGGAAGCACCTGAGAACATTTTCACTTTTAATTATCTGAGGGTGGTAAAATCTACACCCTCTTTAGTATGGTTGAGGATTTTAGAGTGAACAGTTACCACTTTTATAATTAAGAAGGGAAATTATTAACATTCCTCCTAAGGTGGAATAGCTGTGTTGGTCTTGCTGGGAAAGGCTTAAATGTAAATACTTCTGGAGACACCTGCTTCTGATGCCTAATTTAAGTCACCATAGCAGCACTGAAAAGTCTTGGCAGGGATATAGTACGCTGACTAAAGGCGGCTCCAGCTACAGCGAATTTCACTTCAGTAGCTCTTGGGAGAGAATCAGAGAGAACCTCCTCAGCTTCAGCATGTACACTAGGTGTCAGGGCCGCTTTCATGCCTGGAGAGCCCAATCTCAGACAGTGCCATGGGTTAAGAAGCAGATACCTACATGATGCCTTGGGTCTGGGAGATGGTCATCATCACCCTGCTCTGGAGGATGCTTCCTAGTGGGAAATGCTCTCCTCCCACGGAAAAGATTTGGTAGGAGGCAATTTGAACCAGATAGGCAAACAAACAAAACAAAAGCCAAACCAAATCAAATACTGGAAAATCGTCTTGGGTCTAAGCTGCCAAGGTGTAACAGTTTTTTATTTGTTTGTTTTGTTTTCTTTTTTCTTTGCATCTGTTTCAATTAAAGAGAAATCAAAATACCAGATTGGCTGGGAATGCTGACTTAGGCGTGTGGCAAGTGGACTTTCTGACCTGACTTCCAGCATGACAGCCTCCCCTGGACAACCTTGGTCATGCTTTGAAATCCAGATCTCCTGGGAGCATGGAGATGGCAGGTGTGTTCCCTGAAAACCATAGGCCAAAATGCAGATTGGAGTCACTTGTGTCTGTAGACTCTGAGGGACAAAGTGGAACGACTTCTGAGCTGAAGATGCTCAGTTACCTGGTCCCCACACTTTTCAGTCAGATGTCTGCCCTGTGATGTGCAAGGCTGGTGTGCAGGCAAGCTTCTTCCCAGGACAAAACGGGAAGAGTACTTTTTCCAAAGAAAGCAAATGCATTTTTAGAGAAGAACCAGGAGATTGGATACGGAAATTGGTGCCTTCACATGACACCCTTTCTTTCTAACATTCAGAAGAGTCCCAGTTAGCCCAGATCTGAAATGAAGTTGGTCAGTTTATATATTTCACCCCTCCTACCAAGGTCACTCTCATTGTGGGAAACCTTGAATTCTTTAAAAGGAGCATCACATCTACATACAGACTCATACAGAAGTGACTCATCAATTTGAGTTTTGCTCCCCATATCAAGGACTTGAAGAATTCAAGGCAAACCAAAGAGAAAGACCAAGAAAATCCAATAGAGGAAATGGTGGTGGAGAACCCTGACACCATTCAGAAACCAGAAGTAAAACTTCCCTCTAAAAAGACGGCTGATTAGTACTCCGGGGTGGGGGCAGGGTTGGTTGTGAGAAGACACAAGCTAAGAACAGCTGTGTCCTTGAAAAAGCAGCAATCAGGGAACAGAGGGAGTTCACAGAATCAAGTATGTGATTTAGGAAGCCAAAGTTTTAGTAGACAATTGAAGGAATATTGCAGAAAAACCTACCAATGTGTAAAGCAAAACGACAAAAATATGGAAAATGCAAGAGAAAAGTCACGTGGGATGAGTGGGAAAGCGAACACATTTGGTTTGAAAGGCGGATGCTCTGAGGAAGGAGTGAAAGACGAGGAAAACTAAGAAGACACAGGAAAAGGACCTATAGCCTCACCCTGGAGTCTGATTAACATCTCTTGCCAGCAAAAAGTCAAGAATTCTTTTCTGATTGACAAAACTTGCACTCAAGTTTGCCTTCATAGACTCAGTGCCCCATTTATTTAAATTTTTTAAGATTTATTTCATTTATTTACATATTATTTGTGTGAATGTATGTATATATATATATATATATATATATATATATGTGCCTATATGAATGTGTTTGCCTATGTGTGTTAATGTGTATGTATATGTGCCTATGGGAATATGTTTGTTCATGTGTGTTAATGTATATGTGTATGTGCCTATTGGAATGTGTTTGCGTGTGTGTTAATGTTTATGTGTATGTGCCTATGGGAATGTGTATCTGTGTAAATGTACGTATATGTGTATGTGCCTATGGGAATGTGTATGTACATGTGTGTGAATGTATATGTGTGTGTGCTTATGGGAATATGAATGCACATGTGTGTTAGGTGCTAGCATCTGTGTTCATGTATGGAGGTCAGAAGGGAAGTTGGGAGTCCTCTTCTATCACTCTCTCCCTATTTCTTTGAAGCAAGTTCTCTCCTTGAACCTGGTGCTCCATGTTTTCCCAGCAAGGCTGGAAGCCAGAAAACTCCTTGTTCCCTCTCAACTTGGAGCTGGGGATAGAGGTGTGTGTGGGAGTCTGGCTTGTTATGTGGGTGCTGAGACCCAAACTCTGGTCCTCAGTATTGCAAAACCTCTTAACTACAGAGTCATCTCTCCAGCTCCCTATACAGAGATCTTTTAAATAAGATTATTAGGGGGCTGGAGAGATGGGCTGGAGAGATGGCTCAGCAGTTAAGAGCACTAGCTGTTCTTCCAGAGGTCCTGAGTTCAATTCCCAGCAACTACATGGTGGCTCACAACCATCCGTAATGAGATCTGGTGCCCTCTTCTGGCCTGTAGGCAGAACACTGCATACATAATAAATAAATAAATCTTAAAATAAAAAGGAATATTAGTTAAAATGAACCATACTTAAGACCTAAGCATATATGGTTTTTCTCCCTTCTTAGAAGTCAACCAATTTTTTCTGGAAATCTTATAAACTGAGACTATAAACTTTTGTTTTCAGTAGAAACACTTTAACTCTGTGTTTATTTATTGGAGCAGGGTTTTACTTTATCAGCTATAATCCTAACTAATGTTCTTCAGAAAACATGTCATGGTGTAACTAGAGTTTTCCCACCTTGCCCACAGTCAGGACAAATCTCTGTCACCCGCCAGTCCCACAGCTGCTCAGAGCCAACCAAGTAAACACAGAGACTTACATTGCTTACAAACTGTATGGCCATGACAGGCTTCTTGCTAACTGTTCTTTTGGCTTAAATTAATCCATTTCCATAAATCTATACCTTGCCACATGGCTTGTGGCTTACCGGCATCTTCACATGCTGCTTGTCATGGTGGCAGCTGGCAGTGTCTCCTTCCGCCTTCCTGTTCTTTCTTTTCTCCTCTCCGTTAGTCCCGCCTATACTTCCTGCCTGGCCACTGGCCAATCAGTGTTTTATTTATTGACCAATCAGAGCAATTTGACATACAGACCATCCCACAGCATCATGGTTTCATTTGTATCCCTCAGCAACCCTTTGAGATACAATTTCAGAAGCCACCCAAATCACATGTATGAATATCATAAAGACAACTAAGTATGAGTCTCTCTTGAGAAGGCCACGTCCACACTGCCGTGTATTATCCTTTCCTAGAGTGCCTTTCTTTTAACTCCTGTGTTTGAATCTCTTAAAACATCTCCCCTGCGTCGGGCCGTGGTGGCGCACGCCTTTAATCACAGCACTCGGGAGGCAGAGCCAGGCGGATCTCTGTGAGTTCGAGGCCAGCCTGGCTACAGAATGAGTTCCAGGAAAGGCGCAAAGCTACACAGAGAAATCCTGTCTGGAAAAAAAAAATCTCCCCAACAAACTTGACACTGCTTCATGCTGATGTGTCCTGAAATTTGTTTCTGTAGCACAGTCAAAAATCCTGGCTTTCCTGTGAGAAGAGCTCCTGAGGCTGCCACAGGGGGCAGGGTAGAGCTGCTTGCTGCCCACGGCATTGCTGCCCACCCCTTCTTCCTACACATCTGTGAAGACACCAGTAGGAGTGCGAGGGAGCCACTCACAGGCACAGATCCCTGGCACCCGGCTTCTTCCATCACTGAGCTTTGTGTAGTCCCTTCGCCCACTCTTTTAATCCCACGTGAAACCACAGGATCTATTTTGGACAATTCATTTTGTTCTTTTGGTTTTGTTTTCTAGATTATTTTAAAAAACTGCAGCCCTGCCTGGTTGGCACAGGTCTGTGATCTCAGCGACTCGGCTCTTCTAGGTTTTCTACATATGAGCTCATATCACTAGTAAAGAGAGATTGTTTGACCTCATCCTTGTACATCTTCTGTTACTTTTCTTTTTTAACCCAATTATCCCAGAAGGGCTTTGAATACTGTGTTGAACAGATGTGAGAGCAGGCATGCTTGTCTTGCTCCAAAATGATGAAGAAGAATCATCAGTCTTTTAATACTGAGTATAATGTTAGTTGTGGGCATGTCATAAATAACCTTCATTATGTAGAAGCAGTTTCTCCCTATTCTGTTTCCTTGGGTGTTCTTTATCATGAAAGTTCATTGACCGCCCTTGGATGCAGTATTTCGGTATCAACTGAGATAATCACGCTAGACTAATACATTACTTTGATCCTCTCAACTCAATACGTTAAACCATCCTTACATTCTAGGAACAAAACCCACTTGGTCCTGGTACATGATTCTTTTTATGTACTATTGAATTCTGTTTCCCAGATCTTTGTTGAGGATTTTTGTGCCACTGTTTGTTGGGGATATTGGTTTGTCATTTTCTTGTGACATCTAAGTCTGGCTTTGATAACAGGGTGATGCTGGTAACTCACCTTGTCTTAATCAGAGTTGACATTCTATTATCAGAAACTCTGTGTGTGTGTTTGTGTGTGTGTGTGTGTGTGTGTGTGTGTGTGTGCGCGCTTACATACGGAGGACAACCTCAGGTACTGGTGTCATGTCTTAGGTACCATCTACTTTTTAATTTTTGTTTCATTTTGGATTTAGTCTGTCACTAGTCTGGAGCTGGCCAACTAGGCTAAGAGGGCTGGCCAGTGCACCCAAGGAATCCACCTATCTCTGTCTCCCCATTTCTGGGTTTAACATGCTCAGTAATTTTACATGGGTTTCCTGGGATTGAACTCAAGGTTGTCATGCTTGTAAGTCAAGTTCCCCACTACCTGAGACATATCCTCACCACACTGTGAACCTCCGGGCTCTCCACAACCTGAGACACAGCCTCATAGCACTATGGAACTCTGGGCTCTCCTTTCAGTGCAGATAATTTCCCCTGGTGGCTTCTCATTTCTCAATAGCTGCTATTAGGTATAATTGCTGTATTTATAAAATGGACATGATGTACTTTATTTCACAGAATGTGTAGCAAGCACTCCGTGGATTGATGTAGAACCTAATTCAGTGTGGTCGAGACCTCCGTTGACTTGGGATGTAATTGTGCTCCCTCATGAGTGTGTCCTATTAGAGTGGAGGACTAGCGCTGAGGATTCTGGGACAGGAAACATTGTTTTCCTGCTCCCCTTTCCAGCTTGGTGACCACTATCATCAACTCTTTTATCCTCTGCTGTTGCTGCTTTAGTATCCCCATGAACTCAATCCCACGAATCTCCAGGGGCCTGCCTGGCTTACAAGATTCCTCTTCCAAAGAAGCAGTTTATCCCCAGGTGTGCACAGAACCAAAAGTAGGTGGAATAGCCCCACACAGCTTAAAACACAATTTCCCATTCTAGTTGTTTCGTGGGGTAGGTGCTGGGGTGGGTCAACTCAAAGCCCTGGATGTGGGTCTGGGTGGTAGGTGATTTCGTCAGTCCAGGCGGCTGGCACCACCCCCTCAGGTAATGGGGCGAAGCCAGCTCTCCTCTCCCCATGCCATTAGGGCCAGCTCTCCCATGCCCATGATGAGAGGTAGGACCAGCTCTCCTGTGAGGGGCAGGACCAGCTCTCCCAGGGTCCGCAAGGGCAGTGCTGGCTCAGCACAGTCCTCAGATTTCAACACCCATGGTTCCTATGGCCCCCTGTGGTAACATAGACCATGGAGATCAACACAGATCCCAGCTGCAACAGGATCACAGACAGACCCAGACATGCCCCTCGGCTGCAGCTTGGGCCCAGACGTTGCCATGGCCCCAGGTGACAGTGCAGACCACTCAGATCAACATGGCCCTGGTGGCATTATAGCCCTCGGACACCAACATGGCCTCAGGTGGTGGGCCAGACCTCGGGCATCTGCACAGGCTTCAGCAGCAACAGGAGCAACAGACGTCAGCACAGGCCCTGGCTGCAGTAGGGCCATGGGCATTTTTTTTTTTAAACCTTTATTCTTCTCTCATACATCCTGACTGCAGTTTCCTCTCCCTCCCTTCCTCCAAGTCCCTCCCCCACTTCCCCTCTCTTCCAGGACCATCTCCTCTGTTTGCCTTTAAAGACAAAAAGAGCAGGTCTCCCAGGAATATCCACTGCACGTGGCCTAACAAGATACAGTAAGACCGGGCACACACCCTCATATCATGGTTGAATGTGGCAACCGCGGTCGGAGGAAAAGGGTCCCAATCTTAGGCAGAAGAGTCAGAGACACACCCACTCCTGCTGTTGGGAGTCCCTCAAGAACACCAAGCTACACAACCATAATGTATAGGTCAGATCCACACAGGGTCGGTGTTCATCGTTTTTGTCAGCCATGTGCTTCCGGTGTTAATGCAGCGTGTCTGCCCCTATGCAGCAGGACACTTGATCCTTCCTAAAGTGCTTTCACACTCCCTATTCTGCCTCAAGGACCACGGGAAGGAGGGAACTCAAGACACTGTTTCCATTTGGCTTCTGCTTGGTGGAGGATGTGGTGATCTGCTGATTGCTCAGGCCTGGCTTGGGATGTAGCTCTTCGGATTGATTGCTCATGCCTGGGTCAGCAGTCTAATTCTCCTTCTGAGCCCCAGCCCCTTCTCTTTGCTTCAGGATGCCTTTTGGGTGAATGTCAGTGTAGCACAAACATTCTGAGTATAGATCATGCAGCATCAATGCTGGGAACTATGAATGATTTCAGCTACCCATCAGAAATGTGAATGATAAAACTTGCTCTAATTGTGAAGGTAAATAAAACAAAGAACTCTATAAAATCTGGGGTGGTGGAAGCTTCTCTGTGTCATTTTCATCGTTTGTAAAACGTGGTAAACAAAATCCTGATTCTGCAAAGTTGTTATGAGGAGTTGAAATGTCTAGAGCAGTGGTTCTCAGCCTTGCCAATGCTGTGACCCTTTAATACAGTTCCTTATGTTGTGCTCACTCCCAACCATAAAATTATTTTCCTTGCTACTTCTTAACTATAATTTTGATACTGTTATGAATCATAATGCAAATATCTGAGATGATGGATATCTGATATGTGACCCCTGTGAAAGGGTCGTGACCCCTGAGGGGGTCATGACCCACAGTTTGAGAACCACTGGTCCAGAGTGTTTATAACAATGATCTATAGCAAGCACTCAATAAAGTATTAGTGCTCCTGCTATATAGTGACAAGAAAGCAAAATATATTGCTAAAAATAAAAAATTATAGCCAAAGACTATATATATACCCACCAAAGCAGTTGCTAAAAAGGCTTTTTTTGCATATTACCTTGAACTCTTTCACAATCTGATTTCATCATCTTCACCATTAGATTTGGTTTCATGTGCCAAATGTCAAGCGACTCTTTCAAGTCATTTTTGTGCTCTGGGTCTCTGGCCTTTCTTCTTTGAGACACGGATCCGCATTGATTGTATTCAGCAGTGTTCCCTCAGACACTCATTTCTGTCAGAGCTTTTCTGCTCTCGCTGTGTATCTGCTTGACAGTAGGAAGCTTCACACTCAGCAATGGCATAAGTCTGAGAAATAATCGCATGTGGAAGAAAACAACGTCTTAGTCCAGCTTAATGTCTGTTTGTGCAATGACCTTGTTAGGTAACTCCAAGTCCCCTTGGTACATTTCCTATTAAAATTCTGCCTCATCTGCTTCTTATTTGATAGAAATAACTTTCCCCAGAGGAAATTGGGCAGAAAACCTTGCCAGTGTGTTCAACTTCTTGTCCTTTAAGAAATGATACTTTGATTTTAGAGGTTCGACTTTGCTAGGTAATGAAATTATCATGCTGGAACAAGGCATAGAAATAGTAAGTATGATAATTCTTCTTTGCTCATTGTATGCTTTTGCTATTCATAAAGTTTTAGGGCCTTAGATATTAGATACACTTACGTAAGGCCTCATGAACGGTAATTATCTTTTGGCCAAAGAAAAAGCCCGAACGAATGCTAAGCTGCATTATCGCTTGGCTTCTGACATGAGCTGATAATCAGATTTTCTTGCTTAAATCCATGGTGCTTGAACAATGCTACCCACTGTCTGCGCTTCCCGATATTACCCTTAATTAGAAAGAACAGAAACACAAATCTGAATTATTTCAAAATCTGGTTTCCATGGTCAGTGGTTTGAAAGGCTTAACTTTATTATAAATAAACCTGGTTTTATTGGCTAATGAAATCTGAAATGTGAAGCCTGGGATGGTGGGGGTGTAGTACTCTGATGTTTACACATCCAAATATCCAGTGTAGGCAAAGTGTTTTATAATAAATCATTGGATAATTGAATTATGGTTCTTTTGTTCAAGTACACCAGGAGGACCTGGAAGGATCTGGAATTTATATGTTATTGAAAAGCACCATCTTTAAGTTTAGTTATATACATTTCAACAGCTATCAAGGAGATAGATGGTGACCTATTTTACATTTTTTCACTTTGTTCATTTTTGTTCCTTCTGAATATTGAGGTGATGATTATACCTTTGTGATGGTTTGTCTCTGTATGCATATGCCTCCTCAATGTTTGGGTCTCAAATATTCACAATGCTTGTATGTGTATGTATGTGTGTGTATGCAGTATATAATAATGGACGGGCTGGCATAGACAGGAGATCAGTCGCATTTTATTTATGGTCTAATAAAAAGAAGGCTAATAATAGATAAGGAAAACTGACCCCATCTGACAGGCCAATTAATAATGAAATACAGGTAGTAATTTTGATCATCTGGAAGATACCAGGACAAACTCCTAGGACAAGCAGAACATGTAAGGACCTCAAACACTGTTGAGAAATGTGACCAAATGTATCACAGATGTTTCTCCAGTTTTTCTGTGGATAGGAGGACCCAGGTGTCTCTGTATGTCTAAACTGAGGCCTAGATCTCTTTTGTTCTCCATTTTAATGTTCTAAAAGAGACTTCAAAAAGAAAAGACTTTGCAATCCTTGTCTTCTCCTTTTCAATGTTCATTGATATTTTCTGCTCAGTTCATCCACTCCCTTACCACCTCTGTGTTTGGCACTTCGTTCCAATAGAAAACATCCCCACTGACAGGAATCACCCTGGAGAAAGCCCAGTACCTGACTGAGGACCTAAAGCTTAGGGAGGACCGTGTACCGGGTGACTATCAGAGGCAGTTGGAGAACAGCAGGGATTAATCCGAGTCCCGGGGTCTGAGCACTGCTGTTCTCTGCCAAGCCGTGCTGCAGCTTCCTCCAAATTAGTCTTTTTGTCTCCACAGCTCTGTGTCACTGCTTGGGGGTGGAAGTCTTTCTCTTTCCAGTCACCAGGGTGAATGTGTCTCGGTCCAGACTCCTGCGATTGGAGGGATTCCTCATGGGTCCAGGTATTTGCCTTGGGTGGTACTGGTTGGGTAAGGAGCACAGCCTTTACTTCTTCCATAGGGATCAGTTGCCTGTGGTCGGAAGACCGTTTTGAAGGAGTTGGCTGGGAACTACGGTATGGATAGTCTTCTGGAAAAAGTGGCCTACCTTAGCTAGCGAAGACAAGTGAGGGCTGCATTGTCAGACATTGTGCGCTTCCCATACTTCACACATCTCCTCCCCTCAAATGCCGGTGAGTTCACGACGGAACAGAGACTTCTAATTTGCATATTGCACATTGCTTGCAGGTAGCTAAGGGATTGATACGTGTAGCTCTCTCGGAGCCCTGTGGAACCTGGCATAGCCTGGTCACGTCAGGCCAGTAGCTCTTGGCTTTCAGAGCTTCCCTGGGGTAGCTCAATGTTTCTTATAAAGACTGTACATTTTTATTTTTGTCTCATTTGATTCTGGAAATGATTGACAAGTGCCACTTTGATGGAATGTACCTATGTTTAAGGATAAGGTCACAGAGGGGACTGTTTATCAAGTGATTCACTTCAATAATTCTTTGAAAGTAAAGATGCTTAAAAAAAAATGACAATTTCAACAGGAAGCAGTGGCTTCCAGGGGCCTGAAAGGAGAGGCGTTGTCTCATATACCACAGAAAACCCAGATCCCAATGCCTCCTTTATTTACCAACCAGCTAGTGGGGGGTGGGGGGAGGCTTTAAAGGAGGCTGGTAAGAGGCTGGCTTCTGAGTTCCACCACCCTTGGCTCACCCTGCAGAGTCAAGACAAGGATTTACTTCCTAGAAACAAAGATAAAAAGTTCTCAACTCGAGGATGACATGGAGATTACACAGTAATACCTTGCAATTTTATTTAGTTGCCTTTTATAAGGACCTTCAGACCATTTCCTCCTGTTCTGTTGCCCTGGATTTCTTCTTCCAGAATATCTCCCAGCCTTGGATTTGAGAAAACAAACAAATGGGCTTAAGAAATGTTTTTTGCTTGAACCCCCGGGATTCTGTCATAGGAAAGACAGGCTTGCTGTCCCTTGGTGTTGGGACGCTTACTGTATGGCCGGCACACCTGAGTCTAAAGCTTGGAGCTGGACTTTTAGTGTTTAGTGCTTTACTATGAAAAGTGAAGGGACTGTTGTAATGTCTCCTGGCCATGACCAGGATGTTGTGCCCACGAATTCCCAACAGTGAGGTCCTATGCACAAGACCATACTAATCAACATTCCAGCATGGATGGAGAAGAACTCATTCAAGGCTCCACCTCTGGTTGAAGAGCTACAGGAAGTTGACGGCTGCTGAGGGAGGGTGGTCGGCTTTCTTCAAGGACAAGTCCCCTGATAGGTTGTCTGTGCCCAATACATATGGGCACATGAATTGGGCTTAGTAATAGTAGTTTATATTTAGCTATCTTTCTATGTATCTCTCAACAATAATCATAAAGGAAATGGTCATGAATTTGTGAGAGGAGAGAGAGAGAGACAGAGAGAGAGAGAGAGAGAAATAGTGTGTAGAGAGTGGGAGTGGAAATAGAGGGATAGATATGATGAAAATACATTGTGTCCATAAAACAATTTCTCAAAAATAAATACTTTTTTTTTGCTTTTGTTTTTTTGAGATAGGGTTTCTCTGTGTAGTTTTGGTGCCTGTCCTGGATCTCGCTCTGTAGCCCAGGCTGGCCTTGACCTCACAGAGATCCACCTGGTTCTGCCTCCCGAGTGCTGAGGTTAAAGGTGTGCGCCACTACCGCCTGGCTAAAAAAAATAAATACTTTTAGAAGGGAAAAAGTTAAAGGAAAAAGTGAGTGGGTAGTCAAACCTCTTCAGGTCCCTGAGGGAAGTCTTTAACATGGGATAGACTGAAATACACAGAGGAGGGGAGTTTAGAGAAGCAAACAGACCAAACTCATCCATACCTGACCCTGCAGACCCCAAATGTTGGTTAAACAGCGCTCTGCTCGTGGCTGCCCGCTGCCCGCAGAGGCCATGCCGGCGGAGGAGAGTGCTGATTGGAAGAATCACAGCCATGGTTACCTTTTTAGAGCTTTATTGGGAGAGAGGAGGGAGAGAAAGGGAGAGAGAGAGAGAGAGAGAGAGAGAGAGAGAGAGAGAGAGAGAGAGAGAGAGAGAGGAGAGAGAGGAGAGAGAGAGGGAGGGAAAGGAAAGAGAGGGACGCACAGAGGGCCCGCCCGCTTTTTAGGCTGGGACACCATGGCAGGCTGATGACGTAATTAAGGACAGAATCCTTACACCACACCCCAATGAGAGAAGAGACGAAATATCCCAAACACGTGGTTACGATGCCATCGTTTAAAAAGAAGACGTCGCATGATCAAGAAAGTCACTGGAGAGGAACTGTGTGATATGCCATGTGAGAGAAGGAAGTCCCTGGAAAGTAGAAAGGAAAACTTAAAAGAAAATGGAAAACAAGAGATAGGGGGTAGGATGGAGGGAGGAAGGAGAGGAGGGAGGGGAGGAAGAGGACAGACACACACAAAGAGAGTCTATGAATCATTTTCACACACACACACACACACACATACACACACACACACACAAAAAAAAAAAAAGAAAGAAAAGAAAAAAAAAGAAAAGAAAAAGGGAAAGAGGTTTGTAAAACTGCAAAACAGGAATTTCCAGGTCGTAAGAGTGGTTGGAACGCCCAGACGGTGAAAGAAAACCCACACTATGGCACTTTATTGTGAAACTTATTTCAATAGTGACAAAGAGATCTTAACGTTCTCGGAGATGCATGACAAAGGATATAAATAAAACAAATATCACCCGGACAGATCACAAAAGAATGTAAATCAGAATGGCATCAGCCTGAGATGCCAAAGATCAGAGAAAGTCACCAAAGTGCATCTGTGCTGTGCGGTCTTTTAGTCCAGAAAACATGCGCTTCCAGTCGATGGCAGATGTTATGATTTTCTAGTCATGCGGCCAGAGACTGGTCTTAGATGTTTTAAGCTGTGGTAGGAAGTGATCTCCCAAGACAGAAAGGCCACCTCTAAATGACACAGGGAAGAGATGCAGAATTTATTCACTCAGCTCAGGATTTTTGCCCTTGTCCAATTGCCTGTGGGAATTTAAGATTTATTCTGAAAAAATTCTACAGATACTGTCAAGACCTGGGTCGCAGAGCAAAATGTAAATGTCACCTGTTAATGGTAATAAAACAATAAAGCTTTTAGCTTTAAAATACCTTACTATTAATACATGTGCCATAAATAATAGCAACATATGATTATTAGTCAGGACCCACAAAATTAAAAAAATGTTATTTTGTCATCAATTTTGTGTACTATGATGAATAATATTTCATTAATATTATGTCTTAAGTGATCATAAGGATTTTTTCTGGCTTATTTTCTATAAACCTACTTATGAGAACATTATTGAAATCCTTTCCTTTTAGCAATTTCATTTTCAATATTGTAAACAATTTCTGATATATATATTTTTTTATTTTCGGAAGGATCCTTCTTCTCTTTCAGCGTTACTGATGTTGTTTAGTGTATTTTATAGTTCCTATTGGGCTAGATTTATGAGGAATTATTTTGAAATATAAATTTTAGTATGTCTAGAGGTGATTATTCTTACACAATAATTTAAAATTGTTAAGTTTATTTATTTTTTGTCTTCTGTGTGATTATTTTGCCTGCATGTATGTTTATGCATGCCTAGTTTCCTTGGAGATCCTAAGAAGATACTGAATCCTTTCCATCCAGAGTTACAGATGGTTGTGAGCTGACATGTAGGTGCTGGGAATAGGATCAGAGTCCTCTGGAAGAGCATCCAATACTTTTAACCACCGAACAACCTCTCTAGCCTACAGGATAGCTTTTCTTAAGAAACGACTCTTACGGCGGAAGTGGCCTTCTTTCCTTTCTGCTGGGTACCGGCTCCTTGCTGTCGAAATGGGCAAGTTCATGAAACCCGGGAAAGTGGTGCTGGTCCTGGCTGGACGCTACTCCGGACGCAAAGCCGTCATCGTGAAGAACATTGATGATGGCACCTCAGACCGCCCTTACAGTCATGCCCTGGTGGCTGGAATTGACCGCTATCCCCGAAAAGTGACAGCTGCCATGGGCAAGAAGAAAATCGCCAAGAGGTCAAAGATCAAGTCCTTTGTGAAAGTTTATAACTACAATCACCTCATGCCCACAAGCTACTCTGTGGACATCCCCTTGGACAAAACAGTTGTCAACAAGGATGTCTTTAGAAACCCAGCCCTGAAACTCAAGGCCAGGCAGGAGGCCAAGGTCAAGTTTGAGGAAAGATACAAGACAGAGAAGAACAAATGGTTTTTCCAGAAGCTTCACTTTTAGGTATATTTTTGTTCCCATCATTAAAAAAAAAAAAAAAAAAAGAAACGACTCTTTCTACAAATCCATTTTGCATGGATCTGGATTTCCTGCTATACAAGAACCATGGTATTTCCATGTTTCCTCTGAAATGTCCTGTAACTTTTGAGTGTTGTAAGAAGCCGAAAGCAGCTGCAATTGGCATGTACCTAAGGAGTGCAGTTTCAGCTTTTTACTCTAGGGCTTACTCCAGGTATTGACAACAATAAAACATACCTCTTGATTGTAGGCCCTTTAGTTTGGGGGAGAAGTAGATTACCTAGGGATTTCTTCCCAAGGCCGAGTGAGTGTAGGTCAGTGAGTAGTAGCCTCCTGTGTACTAACCCTTATCAGAAACAATCAGTTTTACCTAGAGTAAAATTAACTTCCGGGAACACAGCTTGCTTTTTGACTCCGCATCTTACAAACACAGCACACCGGGTCCCAGGAAGAATAGCACAGGAATACAGGCCACCCAGCTCAGCCTGTCTCAGCCGAAGAGTGACAGGAAGCCTTCCTGTAGTCGGAGAACTGCCACAGCCCCGGCCTCTGCCATCTCTCATCGTGAAACCTCCACTCAAGGAGTGTTGACAGAATCTCCGTTTACCATTGGTCCTCAACTAAAGTTTCCACAACCAATAGGATGGAGTACGCAGTGACGTGCTCAAATATAAGTATTTGCTTTACACAAGCCATGGGGATCCAGAACTGTAATCTGGACTCGCAAATTCACGAAAGTAAACTAAAAGGGGAAAGAAAAATGACAGAAGCCCTTCTGTGTGGTCAGAGTAGCCTCGTAGGTGGGTCACTGTTGTAGGTCACTGGGTTGGTCACCGGGTGATATGAATGATTCCTTTTCTCCTCTGGCAGTGTCCAGAGTGGGTTCCAGCACTGTGAACACTAGACAGCGCATGGGTGAAGCGTCTAGTCAGCATGAACTCTGTGCCTCTGTGCTCATGACCTAAGTGTTTTCCTCAGCAGGAAGGCTTTACCATCAGGGCGTGGAGAACAACTGATAACCAGGGCAATAGTTTGTGATGCCGGGGACCCCTTTGGCCAACAACTCAATGTGATGTAACCAATTTCTGGCACTGGTGGTTTTACTTGGTGGCATGGGATGTCTGATTGGAGCATTCTGTCCCCCATTACACGGTGACTTCATTGAAATTTGCTTTACATATGTATATGTATTTCGGAAACTTCTGCAGTAGTAGGCTTCCATGTTAGTTGTGCTGGCTCCTGTCCCCTCCTTTACTCCTCTCCTCTCCTCCCCATTTACTCCTCCTAGTTTCCCTTTTATCTCCCCAAAGCATTATGTAGCCTATTGCCCTTTGCTTTAGAGATTCCCTCCGCTCCCCACTCCCATAGTAGGTACTCGACCGCTGTGGTTATTCAGACTGTAGTATACACATTGCAAGATTATTTCTTACATTGTTATTGTTTAGGTCTCAATTCTCAGTTAAAGAATGATTGCAGATTTCTGCAACACAAGTTAAAAAGCATCACCTTTAAGGATGTTAAGACCTCCACCAAACAATAAGGCTGTTGCAGAAATCCCTGTTTTTGCCTTTGGTCTGCAGGGGTGATGCATTTCCCATGATCCTAAGGGAGAAGTCCAGGTACAGGATCTCCGATTTCTTACTCTGTCCTCCTGTGTCCTCTAATTACAGTTGCTGTAGGTGGCCCAAAGCTGCTGCGTCCCTTACATAATGCCAAGGGAGAAAGAAAATAGGATTTCATTGGCTACTGTACTTAGAATGGATCCTCAAGCCAAGAAAGAAAACCACAATGGGCTTGGCAAACAAACAATTGAAAAGTACAGGTGCTGGGAGTGTGCACAGCCCCAAAATCAACATGACTTGGGAAGAGAGAGGGTTGGAAAACAAAGAAAGGTGCTTTTCATTCAGCGAAATTTATTTCTTTTCAATATTTGTGATCTGCAGCTGATAGTGCACGAGGCCACTTGGCATTATTTCCTGACAAAGGGGAAGGCTGCTGTGCCTAGCAGACGCCCGAGCGGCCTGTGGCATGAGGTGCGCCATTTGTCAAGAAGATCAATATTGACTGTTCTTGTATCTTTGTGGTGAAAGTTTGCGCTTCCCTAAAAAAAAAAAAAAAAAAAAAAAAAAAAAGAAAAAGAAAAAAGAAGGGTGGGGGCTTTAAAATATAGAGCACGTGCCCAGTTCAGATACTGAATCAAGTGATTGCAACAGGTCTTCATGGAGAGCCGTCCCCTCCCGATAGTGAGCTGTCCCTTTTTTAAGGAGTCAGGTTCCTTTGTCTCACAACACTGGCAGCCTCTTCTTCATCTTTCCAGTTCAGTCGCAGCTCCATGAAACACACACTCTGAATGTAACAGTGCACTTCAAGGTATGTTCTGAAACATCAATTCTATTCAGTTCAATCCAACATGGACCAATAAAGCCTCACATCTCACGTAGCAGGAACTATGCTAAGGCACCGGGTGAATAAGGTGAGGGGCAGGGACTGTATTCGCTTTTGATGCCTCGACTTCCATAGTTTGCCATATTTAGATTGCAGAGGAGTGAGTCCTCTGGTCTGCAGGTAGAGGAAGAGGAGGGAGCCTGGTTCACGACCAGCTTCCTTGCCTATAGAAAGCATTAAATCCTTTACATCAAAATGTCGTCTAGGTCTTTAATCAGCTGGAATCTGTGATGATGCAGATCCTGATTGAGTAGATGTAGGTGGAGTGAGAGAACCTCCTGGTGTAATAGGCTTCTGGGTGGTGCTGCTGAGCCAGCCCGGTGTGGTGTTCTAATAGAAGTTATTTGCTATCTGCATCAATTGCCTGGGGAGATTTCTTTTTTAATCACTGTATACTCTTGGACTCTGCCATAGGCATTTTGCATCAGAATTTGTATTATAAAATATATATTTCCCCAGATGTTTTTTAAAAGTGACAGTTACAGACAGCTGTTTAAAACACAGTGAAGAGTGTACCTTATTTAGGTTTTTCTTTCAGAATAAAGAATATGAAAAGTAGAATTCTATGAAGGTAAACAAGGCTATACGCAGCTAAGCTCATGGGTACTAAAGGACTGTGGGGGAGTGAGTGGGTCTGAGGATCTTGAGAGGTGAGATTCAAAGTTGAGCAGATCAGGAGAGCAAGAGAGAAACAGGTCAGGGTCACCTGCCTGGCTTTGTGCGTTTGTGTGGCTGGATGTGTCCGCACTAAGGAAAGGAGGCTACATGATGTGGGTTTGAGAAGAATAGATTTGGGACTGCCTTACAACAGCTACTTCTGCAGCCTTGAAGGGTTACTTAGCATTCCATTTTAAAGTAAGGATAACGATTGCTGGGAAGGAAGCCCTAGGAAAAAATAGAAACCGAGGAGCAGAGATGACAGAGGGATCTAACTGGACATTGTTATAGCTTCATTTCTGTTGCTGGTACAGAACACTCTGGTCAAAAATGACTTAAGGGGAAGAAAAGGTTTAGTTAATATTTTTTCCTTTCTTTTTTATTAATTGAATTTATTTATTTCACATTCTGACCACAGTTTCCCCTCCCTCCTCTCCTCTCATTTTCTCCCCCATCTCACCCCTCCACCCCGCCCCACAGCCCAGCCATCCACTCCTCCTCAGTTTCTGTTCAGAAAGGGGCAGGCCTCCCATGGATATCAGCAAAGCACAGCATATCAAGTTGCAGTAAGACTAAGCACCATCTCTTGTATTAAGGCTGGGCAAGACAACCAGTATGAGGACTAGATTCCCAAAAGCCAGCCAAAGCGTTAGGGACAGCCCTTGCTCCCACTGTTATGAGTTCGACTTTGAAATAGATACTATCTTCAATATTGAAAGTGTTATACGTACAATGTATTCAATATCTAAGCAATGATATAATGTTCAGTCATATCCAAACAATGAAAATGGCATATAAACATTGATGGACAATTGGTACTGACAAAACATTTAATAAACTGCTTCTCACTATAATCGAGTGAAATCGTCCTTTTGGTTACTTCATTCACTGTTATTTATTCAATATCTGTTGCTATTTCCCCTCTCAAATTTTGTTGATTACTTCAAGGTCCCAACAGCTGACTTGAACATCCCCTCTCCTGTCTCCTGACTGCTTCTTCCTTTCCACAGCTCTACCTTCTGGTCTGCTAGACATTCCCTGTGTTTGTAGTGACCCTCCTCTAGGTCACCACATACTACCTACCGCCTTTGCCCGTGAGTCTAATTCTAAAGTACTCCCATCTGAGAAGCCGTATCTTATTTCTGTATATAAATTAGAGTGGGGGAGGGGATGGGGAGATGGATCAACGGTTAAAAGCACTTACTGTTGTTACAAAGGACAGGAGTTCGGTTCCCAGCACCCACACTGAGTGGCTCACAACTGTCAGTCACTCCAAATCCGGTGGCTTTGATGCCCTCTGAAGACACTGCACTGATGTACACACACCCCTCCAAACATGTAGATAATTAAAAATATTTAAAAATTAAGAGTATTGCTCTTAACGTTTCCCCATTACTTTTGACCTTACCTAGTTTTCATCTTGGTGTCAACATCAAAAAAAAATGTCCATTTGATATCTATTGTGCAATGTATGTCACCCTTCACTAAAATCTCAGTTTCATGAACTGTTTGTGGCACATGGTGTAGCTGAGTAAAAAAACAAATTCCTGCATGCCCAGGAAATGTTCACTAATCCCTTTAATGAAACTCACAATATGTGTGTGCTGTATGCAGTAGGAGTCAATTGTAGTTGTTTTCAGGATTATAACTTTTCAAGAATATAGAGACAAACGTGCTATTCCAAGGTCACTCATTTAGTGACGTAAGGGCTGTAGGTGGGGGGCCCTGTTTGTAGAGTCACAGACCTAACATCGTTTGGTTTATTTTATTTTTCTCTTTTTGCCTCACAGTCTAGCCCTCGTGGTGAAAAAACACCCTCGCCCTGCTCCAGGTTTGTGACTCACATGAAGAATTTTTCTGCATCACATAAAATGGATAGATTAAATTTTCTACCATTTCCAGGTAAATGAGCCCAGAGAAATTCACGGTTTCCAAAGAAGCTATAGAGTATACAGGCAAAAATCATAAGCTTTCACCCTTTAGTGCCTTCCAACCTGGTGATGAAAGAGGCCCTTCATTGGTTTGTGAAGTCTGCAAATCCAGGGGGAGGTTGGCTCAAGGCTTGGCTGGATCCATGGATCCACGGACATTACTAGGGTTTTATCCCACTGATATTACTGGCTTTATTTAATTGTTGCTTTCGCTTTCAGAATGGGTAGAAAATTGTAGCCAGAGGTATGCATTATTCTTAGAGTTGATGATCTCAAAAGGAAAAGCTTGAGGCAGAGGCAGGTGGATCTCTTTGAGTTTGAGGCCAATCTGTTCTATATAGAGAGTTCTAGACCACCCAGGGCTATATAGTGAGACCCTGTTTCAAAATCCAAAAGGAAGCAAACCAAAGTAAGACCCTGTTTCTTCCTTTACATACATACATAGCTTTACATTATGTCTGATGACTTTGACTGGCCAAATTTGGGTCTCAAGTGCCTGGTAAAATGAAGCATGTTAGGTGGTCCGCAATGGAAACTGTACCTGAATTGTACCAAATGTGTGTGTTTAGAGTGGGGACAGAGAGGTAAAGAGAAAGAGAGGCAGGGCTGGGGACGGTTTTCCAAACTAAATTGATGGCGAACAAGTTTTTTACAGGAATATAATTTTTTGGCGAGGCCAATGAGATGTGTAGTTATGTTCTCATCTACTGTGTTCTTCCACTGCAGACTGTTATGCCACTGGGGACTATCGATAAACTCCGTTTTGAGGAGTATTTCCATGACTTGAAAGGGAAATGAGTCATATGACCAATTTATTATCTAAGAAAAAGCAATAATTTTATAATGATCGATGAAGCAGGTGGTGGTTGTGCTTTGATTTGTGTTCTGTCATTTTATCAATTTTGAATGTTAGAAAGTTTTCATTTGTTCTGTTATGTTTTCATTTCATATGTTATGTTAAGTTATACTTACTTATGTAATATACTCATATAGTGTTAATCCCAAAGATGGCTAAATTAATTAAAATCAGCAATTAATTAAAGCAAGCCTTTTAATTTGTGTACATGGGCTGCCTCCACCCGAGATGGGGTTCAGGAGGTCAGCATTGGATACGAGGAAGACAAGGATTTCATAGAGCTCAGGGGTAAAGGGTTTCCAAATGCGGGAAAATAGGTGGGGTTGCAGGAGCAGAACATAACAGGGGTTCAAAGCAAGGCAATCACAGCAGGTGGTCATGACAAGGTAGTCATAGGTGGTCATGACAAAGGTAGTCATAAGTAACAGGTAATCATAAGTAACAGGTGGTCATAACAAGGTAGTCATAGGTGGTCATGACAAAGGTAGTCATAAGTAACAGGTAATCATAAGTAACAGGTGGTCATGACAAGGTAGTCATAGGTGGTCATGACAAAGGTAGTCATAAGTAACAGGTAATCATAAGTAACAGGTGGTCATAACAAGGTAGTCATAGGTGGTCAACAATGGCAACAAAGACACTGTTGCCATTCCTGGAACAGGCAGTACAGAAACATTTGTAGTTAAGGTTGGGGAGTGGCACTCCTTGAAAAACAGAGGTTTTTCATAAACAGGAATGAACCCAGTTTGTCTTTACTATAAGATGACTTTTAAGCCTAACATGGGGTTGGTCTGGTTCTTCATTAGTTTCTTACATATGCTTGGATATCAGGGTTTTATGATGGTGTCAATGTTCTGGATTGTATAATTTTGATGAGATCTTTCTCCAAGGCTTTATATCTATAGGTTGAACCAACTGCAGCTCAAAATGTATTTATGGCTATGATAAAGTACCTCTATTCTAAACATATGCAGACTTTTCAGTCTTGTCATTATATTAAATGATATGATATAACAAGTATTTACATAGCACATACGTTGTTATCAGGTATTGGTAGTAATCCAGAGATGATTTAAACTGCATGGGAAGCCCTGTAGGTTATTTACAAGTACTGTGCCTTCCTATACAAGGGACATGGAGAACCTCAAGTTTTGGTGCCAATGAACAAGGAGTCCAGGAACTAGTCCCCTTTGGACACTAAAAGACAATGGTAGTATGGCTTTCATATTTCAGGGGTTTGGTAGCATATATTAAAGTGGATTTTGATGTATCCCACTCTTGTTAGTATTATACAAAGACCCTGTTAAGGAATTTACTCAGTTTCAGGCAATTGGTGTAAGTCAATAAAAGTAAATACCAACATCTTTATTCTTTTCAAAATATCAAGGATGATCAGAAATGGCGACTATATCTGTCTGAAACATGTAGGATTTCAAAATCCAGTGCATGAGAATCTTCAGAGCTGAGGCTATGACTGTAACTGTTGGAGAATTGCCCTGCTTTAAAGTCATGTGACTTCTGCTGATAGCTCTAAGTGCTTTAATATTCTTCTTAAACTTGATGACCTGACATCTTCATGTAAGCTGTGACTAGAGACACCAGTGGGTGGGGATAGTTAGTCATCAGGGACTCTCTAGGGCTGAGACACATACTTGGTTTTATGTAACCCTTAGGACAAATGAATAGCGTTTGAGTTCTGGGTTCTGTATCAGGATGGGGATCTGAACTGGACACTTGAAAGATGGAAGATCCATAGCAAGGCTGGCTGATAGGGAAGGGGGAATCACTGCCTTTTTCTTTAAGACAGGGATGTGATGTGATTCAGTTGTCTATAGTAGCAGTTAAAGACAGATGGAAGGGCAAGTCTAAAGGCAAGAAATCTACTCTTGAAGCTATTATAGTTGCCAGGTAAAAAGATGACAGGAAATGGTGTGTTTATGAAATTAGAGGGAAGGAACAACCAGAGGTGACATGTTCACAGGACAGGAGCATGGATTAAAGATGAGGGCTGAGATCAAAAGCTGATGTGGGAGAACATTTACACTACCATGAGTTTACCCAATAAGGGATGATTGAACACCCTTCAGGTAACTGGCATCAGGCTACTTTTTGGAAATATATACAGGAAAAAGACAGGTCCGGTCCCTGTCCTCTTGAAATGTGCTTTTAAGTAAGGTAAAAATTGATAAGTAAACAAATAAATTACCAAGGTTACAGTAGATAACAATAAAAGCTATGAAGAAAAATAGTAGGGAATTTTCTTATGTATCTTAGTAACCAGTCCCTGCCCAACCGCAGACTCCGATGACAGACAGGCTATTTAATATCTTCATAGTTCTCTCATTTCTAGACTTTCATATCAATAGAATTATTCGACATGCAGTTTCCTAAATCTAACTTCCTTCATTCAGTATAATGCATTTCAGACCTATGGTGTTAGTGGTGATGCATGGATTTACCACGGTTTATCCAGCTATCGGTTGAATAATTTTTTTTTTTTAATGAGAGGCTTTGTTGAGTTGACTGGAATGTTAGTTTAAATATTAATTGTGAAAATGATTATAGACCTGTATGTTTGATGAGGCATATAGTGGGACACTAATCAGTGAATTCTACACTATGCAAATTTTATTTCAGTAAATCTTATAGTGAAGAAGCTTCTATACAATTTTTCAAAAACTTGAAAACTAAATTCAAGAAAAATGAAAAACAGATTAATTAGTGCACTGGAGGGAATACAGCAGACTTGGAGCTACTTAATAATGTATGGTGGTTAAGAAAATTGAGATTCATTCTGGAGAAGGGAAGGTGTTGTGTGAATTGAAACGAAAAGTAAATGGTGCTGAGGGGTTGGGAGCTTTGTCAGTCACACGGAAGAGTTTTGGATTTTGTCCTCAATTACATGGCGGCACTGAAGTCACAGCCAAAGATGTTCTTCTTCCCATCTACTTTAAGAGATCATCACCTTGTGGTTTGTATACCTACCTGGAGCAGAGGGATGCAATGGCTGTGAGAATGTGAGTGGGTGGAGGTGGAGAAGGAGATACAAATAGATATAGATGCTGATAATGATACACTCAAGTGTGTGCACACACGCACACAGAGACATACACAGACATGAGCACAAACCACACTCGTAGAGATAAACATGACGACTGTCACATTGATAAGCTCTCTCTGCCACAGACCATGTGTTCTCCAACATTCAGAATTCCAGTGGGAGTTACACAGATAAACATATCTTCAGTAGGGAGATGGGGAATTCATCTAAAGGCCATGGTTTCTGGCTGAGACAGATTCCTATGACATGGTTCAATAGCACATAGTAAGTGCTGCTCTATATCAAGCTCCATATCGGGCACTTGGGGCAGCCCTAAGAAAACTATATGGATAAAGTCTTACAGGTGCAAGAAAGTATAAAGTTATCCCAAAAGGAGATCACCAAAGCACGCAGCTTTCTGATGAACTCTATCAACTGATGTTGACCTGGTGACCACAGAATGTCACTTGAGAGGCACTGTCCCAGCTGTTGACCTCTGTCTGTGCAGTAGGGTGAGGAAGCAGAGTGTGGAGAATATGGGAAGACAGGGACAGAAAAGGGAGAAGGAGAGCTGGGACCTTGTTAAGCTGGAACCCTAATTTTTCCTAGAGCTCATAGCCAGGCATGACCCATGTATCTACAGGTTTGGGGAAGATTTTTGTGTTTCCTGCCAGAGTCGCCATTCTGTCGACATAGCACTCAGGACGGTCTCAGCGGAATTCATTCTCTACAAGTCTTATAAATCTTGGTGAGTCCTCTGCTAAGACCACATTGATTTCCTAGAGAAGCCCCAGTTTTGTTCCGCCATTTTGCTTCCTATCTTAGCTTGTCACGTATCTTGACACATACGTCAGAATCACTTTGTAACCAACAGAAGAAGGTACCACCTGGCCCTGCCTCTTTTGCTGCCCTTGTCTCTTTCTTGAAGATTTCTTGCTCTTTTTTTGGCACAACTGAGAGCTTCCATTCCACCCCCACGAGCTTGTGAGAACATGCTCAGATTCTGGTGGGGGCTCATAGGAGTGCTCACTCCAAAGGGGGGGTTCCCACCAGGATCTGGAATATGTCTGTATCCTTGTCACCGCTACAGAGCTTGGGATTGGCTTTGACACCTCACCTCTTGGTACAAAACTAATTTTCATGGATTGGCAGACATCTGCATTTGGGGGACTGCTTCCAGTTGCTCAGCTTTGGGGAGGAAATGATGCAAATAAAAACCCAAGGCTTAGTTCTTGGGAAATTCAGGAAGTGTGTCCCAGAAAGGGAGGGGAGAAGGACATTTGTCAAAGTGCTTGTGCCACTGAGTCCCCTTGTGAATGCTCTCTGCTTTTTGTGCCTGCCAGACTCTGAAGAATGAAACTCAAGCACAAAGCGAAGGAGGCACCGGCAAGGGAGAGAGCAACGTTTTCTAATCCATGTGGATCAAAACCATGCAGGTTTTGATTCTTCGGTCTTCCTTAGCCTGCTGGATTAATCACATGGATTAATAACACACAGTAGCCTTCACTCACTGCTGCCTCCTGGCCTTTGTGCTCACTCCTCCCCCCAACTCTGTTTTTGAATTCCGCGAAGCTGGAGGAACAAAGGGAACAGCACTTTGTGAGTAACATGGCAGTTGGCCTGGTGGTCCACTCCTCCAGAAGATGGACTCCGCATTCCTAGTTTGCAGAATTCTTGCTTGTGCTGCATGGTAACTAACCGCTACGACTTGTGGATTATTTAGGATGTCTTTGGGGGCTTATGTTCTGTGTTATTTTGCTGAGTGAAAAGTAGCACATTGTAGTTCTTTACATTGCAAATAAGAGCCGAGGCCAGGCAGAGTGAAAGGCGTCTGCCCTGAGGAGAGGTAGGGAAGGGCTTGGCTAGTGTGCTCGCCTTGACTATGTTTAATGTCTCACTTTCATAAACTCAACACCTCTGTATTCTCTGGGGTAGGATCACCAAGACAATGTTTGTTTAAACAATAAGCAGCAAGCAACACTCACTGAACATAATTAGGTGCTAACTATCATTTTAATTGTCATAGAAACCCGATGGGGAAGTCGTACTATTATCCCCTCCATTTTTTGATAAAATAATGAGTCAGGGCAGTCAGTATCTCACTGGGTCAGAGCTGAGACAATGTAGACGGGTGCTTGGCCAGTTGGTGATTCTCCTGGCCTACAGCTCATTTGTTTAAGCTTGGCTCACTGTGTCCTTGAGAATTGTGTAAAGCTCCGAGCCTGTGTTTTAATGTTTCCGAATACGTTGTCCTTTCTTTAAAGAAATGAGGTCCCATGGCCAGAGAATAGAAACCATGATGATTTCCTATTCCAGTTCAGAGAAATGGTTTGAGAACAAGACAACAGCTATCCAAGGGGAGCAAAATCCAGGTTCTGGGGAGGAAAGTCCTGGGCTCGGAGAGGTACTGATGAGCATTGCGGCACCATATTACTTACTCAGTCACGGTTCAAACACTGAACATCCTCTGCTCTATTCTCCAGGGACTAATACTTCATGGGTTCCAGGATTAGTTTCCTTATACTTGTTTGTAAATTGGCTTTTAGGAGGTATTAGAAATGACAGGGACAGTGTTCTCGCTAGGTTCAGAAATCACATATGTCTATGATTATACAACCAGGGCTTTCTGAAAAAATCACATTCCTCAATGAGAAAAACCATATTGGCGGGGGGGGGGGCACTGATCACTCATGACACAGGCAGCCCTGAAATACTACAAAAATAGTGACAGTCTTAACAGAAGGACGGATAGTCTTAAAAAGGAAGGTGAATGGCTATTAAAAATCAGTACAGTACATACTAAAAAAAATCTCTGAGAGGTTAAATGTAAGGAAACACTTGGAGGATTCAAGCATCCAAAATTTGGAGGCATAAATATCTGGGAGATTTCCAGTTATCTTTGGAAGACATACAGTTGGGCCTGAGTAGAAAAGGATTTGAAGTTGGGTGGGCATGTTCCACAATTCTGTTCCTTATAAGCTGATGTGTTCTTCTGAATAAGTCATATTTACTTTCTCTTTATACACATAAAGAAAGAAAAGTTCTTTCAAATATATTGAATGAAAAAGAAATAAATGAAAGGACAAAATTGCTCCTAGGTGTGGTGGAGGAGGAGCTTTATTATATATAGTCATGGGAGAGCATAGTCAGAGACAGGGACGTCGGGGAGGGTCCAGAGTGGACATGAGTGGACTGAGCTGGGCCATGTGGAAGAGGGGGAGAAGGGAGAGGGGAGAGGGGAGAGGGGAACCATGTGCAGCAGACAGGAGGCCAAAGGTACAGAGAGGGTGGGTGCCCAGAATGCTTGGATTGTATAGAGAAGAGCAGCAGAGCCCCGGGGCTGGAGAAGTTTAGGGGAGCAGGTGGGGTATGCCAGCCAGGAGGACCCTGTAGCAGGATAGGGATTAAGGGGTGCCGGAAGAACTGGTGGCCAGGACTGTGTTGATATGTTAAGTAGGCACCTCAGCCATTTGTCCCAAGTTTGAAACCTAACATGTAGCATGTGCTTTGGCCGTATTCAGCCCTCCCTCTTTTCTGTCATTAATACCTCTTCCTTTTATCCTCCTGCTCTGTGTGTCTCCTCCCTTTCTCTGGCTTCCCTTCTACTTTCAAATAATAAGTGTACATATAGGAATACACATATATACATGTATGTATACTTGTGGGTCGATAAGATTCTAGGAACAACGAGCAAGATAAAATATGCACTATTTTGCATCTGACCTTTTTTTTGGCCTTTTTAAGGTTCAATTGTCTTTCCTCCATCAATTATAGTGACAATTAATACCATGCATTCGTCACATTGTTCTTGCCCTCTGTCTAAAAGTGTGGTTCCTCAATTTCTGAGCTGTCTGACAGATCAAAACAATAGTGACGAGTCAAGTTCTGTAAGCATAATGTGACAGCCACACATGCCAGGATCAATTGTGTGACATAGTGCAGCCTCATCCAGGGCATGACATTTGGGCCCACAGTGACATCTAAACACAAGATTCTTTTGCCTTCTTGTGGAGACAGGCAGACACACTTCTCTTGAACTTCTGTAGCAACAGAGCATTCACAGTGCATGGTTTGTCAGCAAAGGGATATCTAGTATACGATTTAAAAGCCCTGCTAGGTATCTACCAGTGTAGATCTAAAGAGCGGCCCATATGTTGACATGCTTTGTTTCAGAACAGTGAATAACATCAATCCATTTATCCACTATAATAGTCTCTATATCTAATGTAATTTCTATTAAATGTCTACTCCTATGTACGAAATTGCAAGTTTTAAGACTTAAGAAACATCCAGAGGTCTGGAGAAATGGCTCAGTGGCCAAGGGCCCTCACTGCTTTTGCAGAAGACCAGAGTTCAATTCTCATCACCCACATTGGGTGGCTTAAAACTGCTTCTCTCTCCAGCTCCAAGGTATCTGCTCCAGTTTGCTGTAAAAAGACACTGACCAAAACCAACTTGGGGAGCACAGGGTTTCCTTTATTTTATTATTATTTTTTTCATTCTTGAGGTTATAGTCCACCAGCCAAAGCAGGAGATCCTCCAGAGGTGGCACCACCCACAGTAGGCGGGACCCTCCCACATCAATCATTCCTCAAGGCGTGGCCACGAGGCAGTCTGATCTGAGCCATTCCTTAGTTGAGAGGCCTTCAAATTATCCAGGGTTGTGTTGAGCTAACAAGTAGTTAGTTAACCCAGACACTTTGATTTCTGTCCAACTTGGCATAAAAACAAATTATTGTTAAACCATAACCTCCTCTTTCTTATCCTCCAAGATCTCATGTTAATTTTGGTATTATAATATAAAATGCAAGTATCTGACTTATTTCAATTAATGGGATGTCTATATCCACTTTCCAGCAAATGACATAATTTCATTCTTTTTTTTAATGGTTGAATAAAACTCTATTGGGCATGTATGCATTTTCCTTCTTCATTCACTTTCTGATTGATTTTTAGTTTGATCCCATGACTTGGCTAGTTTTGCATGGTGTGTGGTATCTGTGATATGTTACCTTTAAGTCCTTCAGTTTATACCCAGGAGTGGTAGAGTTGGGTCACATGGCAGTTCTGTTTTAAGTTGTTTTAAGGAACTGCCAGACTGTACTTTCTGGGCCAATTTATACTCCTACCATTATTGTACAAATCTCTCTCTTCTCCACATCCTTACCTGCATTTATTGTCACTTATTTTCTTAATTATAGCCATTCTTACAGGGGCAGAGTAGAATCTCAATGTAGTTTTAATTCATGTTTCCCTGATTTCTAAGGATGGTGGACATTTTCATAATTTTATTGGCCATTTGTACTTCTGAAAATTTTCTATTTGTTTCATTAGTCCATTTATTCTTTATTTTTTTGAGTTCTTTGTATGTTCTGGATGTTAATCCTCAGTTAGGCATATAGCTATAAAGTATTTTCTCCTATTCTGTAGGCTGGAGAAAAACTTGTTTGTTTTGTAGTGCAGAAGTTTTGGTGAATTCTTGGTATTACTTTGTGAACCACCAGAATCCTTCAGAATAAGCCTTCCTGTGCCTGCTTCTTGACACACTTCTCTTAGAGGTGGTTCAGACATTAAGATAGTGAGAAAAATTACATATGAAAAAACCAGTTTTCAAACTATCACATTATACTAAAATCATCTCATATTTACCAATGTCAGATGAACTAGTTTGCTTAACAGAACGTATATTGTAACACGTAGTATTTGAAAAAAAAAATCAAGTGCTATTTAAATATTTACCATGGTTCAGCTGCTCCTAGAGTATGCTTTTCAGGATGAAATGAATTTGTTATTCTATGTGATATTAATAGCAAAACACTGTTACTACATGGTTGGCCAATGCACACTACTGAAAACTGTTCACACACTGTTACACTATATCTGGTGGACTGTAATTTCTTTGAACGTTGAAGGTTAAGAAAAAGCAATAATAATGTTAGATGATATTAACTGAAAATTAAATAGTATCACTGACTCTGCTCCACTATTTGCATATATCTATCTCATTTGTCATAATCTTGAGTAAACATTTGAAATGAATTATCCAATTTCTGCTAGTCAGTTGTAACAATACAGACCAAGACAGAACTCATTTTTAATAAATGCCTTTTCAAGCATGGTCTAGGGTTTCTCTCAGACTTTGATTTTAGGAAGAAGGAAGAGGTTAAACCCAGAAATGATGGCTAGACATTCATGCCGCTTTTCCAACAGTCAACTTTCTCTGCATCCTGCTAGATTTCAGGAATTTTTGCCACATGGACGCTTTACTGCGGACTATTCAAAAGAGCCTTAGTGGAGTTGTGAGGCCAGCTCTGGGAGGGGCTGCCCACGAAGTTGCTTTGTGTTTCTCATCAGTTGATTCTGTAACAATGAGTTCATTCTCCCCCCTTCTGCATCATTAAGACAGGATACGACGGTGCACATTAGCAAAATGCATTTTTTGTTTTCTATTGTTTGAAACTTATCTTTATTTATCAGTGCCACAGGAACTAGTTTTTGCTTTAACCTCTAGCTGTGTTAAGATAAAAATCTAACGTTCTAGTAGACTTGACAAGACCGTTAGCTTTGAGAGTCTGGGCGTAGAGAGGGAGCCTATCGGGGAGTTCATCCTGGGATCACTAGGTCACTGGAAGCATATGCTTTCTGGAGGAGTGCCAGGAAGCCACACTGAGTATTCCAGAGCAGAACCAAATGTCTTCTTAATTACCTATGACTTGCTTTATTTCAAGACACTATAGGCTGGCATATATATGAGCCAGAAAAAGACTAATGTGGACATCATTTATTTAAAGATTTAGGCTTTGACCAATTCTAACATAATATTTAATGATGTATAGTCACAGTTAAAACTGTGAAAGGATTATTATTGGTTTACTCTGTCTGGAAAGAAAAATGATGGTTTTTTTTTTTTTTGTGTGTGTGTGTGTACTTTCTAGTACTTAACATTTGGAGATTCAAATTAATAGTGCACCAGGCAGTTATTTCTATTCAGTTAACTATAGAAAGCATGATCAATGGAATCAGAGATCCTGCCATCTGCCTAACTTGATGAAACTCATCACTGTGAGCCAGGGAGACAGCTTAGTAGGTGAAGGCACTTGCCACTGAGTCTTGGCCTGAGATCTGTCCCTGGGACACACACGGTAGAAAGAGAGAACCCGCTTCACAAAGTTGTGACTTCTGACCTCCACATGCATGCTATGTCACACACACACACACACACACACACACACACACACACACACACACACACGAACGAATATAACACAAAATAAAACTCATCAATGTTTTTTTAAGGCTCTGTATATACTCAGCTATTATAGAGTCGCAGTCCTAAAGTATATACAATATTTCTTAAGATTTTCAACTGTTGTGTGTGTATGGTTGTTTTGCCTGCATGCATGTTTGCAAACCACATGCATGCAGAACTGATGGAGGCCAGAAGAGGGTGTTAGACAACCCCTTCCCAGCCCCTGCCCTGTGACTGGTGTTACAGACAGTTGTTAGCTGTCATGTGGTTGCTGGGAATTGAACCTGGGTCCTCTGCAAGATCAACAAGTGCTCTTAACAACTGAGCCAACTCTCCAGCCTCCCAGTGTGTACAATCTTAATGTTTTGATTTAGCATCACATTATCTTTCTATACAGCTTCACAATGCAGTTCAATAAATCTTTATATATATTATATTAATAGCTCAACAATTTTATACCTACTTGACTTTACTATCATTGAATTATGTGTTTCCCCCTTGGGGAACATTTGCTTTCATTTACTTATTCCTTTCATGGATGACTTGTCTCTATAAAACCAAAGAGCTATATTGAAGTAAAGTATTGCCCCTGATTCATAATGAATAGGTTCATCAACAAAAATGGCCCTAGTACAGAATGCAAAAGTCACAAACACCTGCACAGAGGGAAATATCATTCCATCATTTTATGAATAATGGTTTAATCTTTGAAAGTGGTAATTATTAAAAGTGGTGCTGGGCTAATGATGATGGAGACAGTGGTAAGTGATGATGACATCCTCAATAGTGGTGGTATTGCTGGAAGGTTTACTGAGCTTTCACTATGTGCCGGATACTCCTTGAAGACTCTATGTGTATTAACTCATTTAGTCCCTATAAAGGAAGGTCCACAGTTATCCCCATTTTATAGCATAGAACATCTAGAGAAGTGTTACATTTCTAACTATTGTGCACTAATAGTTCTTACATCCTTCATATTGATAGTTGTATTAAACTGCTTCACAAGCATGTTTTATGTAATTCTCCTAAAATCCTTGGGAGGAGCACCATTAATTCTCCAGTTGTACATGTGAAGTGGAGGTCAAGGAGAGCAAGGCCAGTGATTGAGGCCACACTAACTCAGTGTGGTGAAGTTAGATGATTTACTAGTCCTAAAGTAGAACCTACGTCTGTTCTCCCAGGTTCATCTCCTTCCCCATAAGCTGTTGTGATTTTATTGTCCTTTTCATTCTTTCTGTCTAAGGTTGTTCTCTGCCCCTCTCTATACCTACCTCACTCTTAGCTTTCTGTAGACCTTCCTCTTTCCCATTTGCATGGTCTGCCACGCACAGCCCATGATGTGCAGTGTCCTTGAGGCTTACCAGAGCTTTAGAGTTGATTTGGTCCCCATGCCTCCAGTTCAGATTCCATCAACAAACAGTTTGATGGAGCCAATGAGGCTGAGGGCTTATTCCACCATCTGGATCAGGGAGGTGTGTGGGCTGAATAGTACATACAGGTTGTAGGTGGATTACACTCTCTAAGAGGAATGTTCAGGTAGAAAAGCAGTGATAGAATATAGTTACAGATTAGAAGACTAAAGCATGAAAGCTTCGGAAGCGGGGGAAGGGACCGTATGGGCCTTCTTAGCTACTTGTGCCCTCCCTTCTCAGCCTTTGTGTAGAACTTTCATATTTAATTGTGCATGAAGATGTTCAGAGTGCAGTAAACATCTTTCTTTGGCCACCATCACAGCCATCTCATCTGCTACCTTTGTACTACAATGTATCTTTGGGAAGTGTCAACGGCACTCTTCTTTACCTCTGTGCTTGAGGTTCTGGAGATGGTGCTGGGGATTGAGCCCAGGGCCTTATTCATGCTAGGTAAGTGCTGCACCACTGACCTGTATCTCAGCCCTTGAGTTCTTTTAGGGTCTCATTATGTTGTTCAAACGGGCTTTGACCTTGAACTCTTCCTGCCTTGGTTTTTCAAGTGCTGCTGGCAAAGCAGGTGTGAGCCACCACATCTGTCTGGAATTCTGTCTTGATCCAAGTATCTGCTTTTATTCTCGCTTTTGAATGAAGATGAAAACAGCTGGAAATGACCCAATTTGTACAAATATTGGAGGGCCCTCTGCTTTCCCCTAATGTCACATAAAATGATGCTGGATAACATGCTTGAGATTATCGACTGTTTCTTAATTTTATTTAAAGATGAAAAGGATGAAAATCTTTCCTTCCAGGCCAGGTGGTGGTGGCGCATGTCTTTAAGCACTTGGGAGGAAGAGTCAGGAGGATCTCTGTGAGTTCGAGGCCAGCCTGGTCTACAGAGCAAGATTCAGGACAGGCACCAAAACTACACAGAGAAACCCTGTCTTGAAAAACCAAAAACCAACCAAACAAACAAACAACAAAAAAACAAAAACCTTTCCTTCTGGGTGCAGACATTCAGAGCTTATGAATATTAGTAATTGTTAGCATTTATGATGGTGTCAATTTAATAAATTTGTGTTGTTAAAACTAATAGCCTTGGAGGAGGACAAACTTTTCCCCCACATTTCAATTTTAGCATAACCAAAAACTTGGGCTTCTGAAATACCTTTCAAATACATGTCAGAAAGCGAACCTTGGCTAACTGCATGGCATCTTTTCAGAATACTCGATCACATGATGACTTCCATAAATATTCTGTTTGACATGGAAAATGTTTAGCTTGTTTTCCCTTTTACAGCATTGTTTTAGTTTTGCTACACTGAGTTATTTTTATCAAAGAGAAGTCAATCAAAAGGAATTAATTTTGTGATTTAAATGCATGTATTACAAATGAAAAGGAAATATTAAAATCCCCATTTCTTATGGGAAGATGGCATTTTGGGGGGTCATTGATAGGGTTCTTGGTGAAGAAGAGATTTGTTTTTTTTGCGTATGTGAACTCTGGAGTTTGTTTTGTGAAATTGCATTAGCATAACACACTGATATTTTGAGAATGATGATTCCACTTGGATTTAGGTTACTATTCTTGTACATTTATACGTTCTTATTTTGTGTTCTGAATGGTGAGATGTGCCTGACAATTCCTTAGAACTGTGTGGTATAAGTTGCGGACAGTGGGAGGATGCAGAATTCTCAACTCATTCAAATCTGCCCCAGCACTTGTCTGGTTATTTTCTCTTTGACATCTGGAAGAAGAGCAGAAACCATGGTGACAAGACAATGAGGCTTTCCTATCAGTGTGGAACCTCAGAAACTGATGTCATCATTCTAATCTAATGCTGTCCAGTCATATCTCCATTTTGTAGTGTCCATTATGGAATTTAAGTGTGGGCTTGTTTCTACACAGACATGGAAAAAGCATATAATCTTTCAGTCTGGATTTTTTTGAAATGGAAAAGAGTTGTTGTATGTAAAATTTACAGTCTTCCTAATTAACTTAGCATAAGCTTCTTCCTTTATATCATGGAGCAATAATATCACATTAGGGCAGATTGGGTGAGAATTTATAAATAGAATAATTAGTATAGTGCCTAGTCCACAGTAGGTACTCAACAGATAGTTGACTTATCTATTCATTTCTTTGAGTATATTCTATCTTAAGACTCAATAAAGTATTGATCTCTGTCTATGTCTCTTGAAATAACTTATTCCAGATTGAATGTAATAAGAGATAAGGTCTAAAAGAAAAATCACTCAAACATCTGAACAACCTTTATATGTTAGAGAATTATATTAGATTGAGGAGTCTTTCAAGTATGTTGAGTGTCTGATGGTCCTTCTGGTTCTTCATGTGTCAGTGGTTTCCAACTTAGTACTCTAAGTACCTGGAAGATCTCTGGACATACAGGTGTGACTGCAAATCAGTCACCTTGGTGTAGGCGTGTCCCCACTGTCTGTTATTTATTTACGTAACTACCTACAAATGAATTCCAGGAGATTTGTTATGGGGATGGCTTCCATGGTTATAGAGAGCAGGGTGCCCCCCAAATAAGCCACTTTCAAGCTGTAGAAGCAGGAAAGCCAATGGTGTGATTTCAGAGTCTGAAAGCATGAGAGCCAAAGAATCCAGTGATGTAGCTCCCAGTTGATGACTGAAGCCCACAGCATGGAAGAGGCCACTGGTATAAGTCACAGACAGCCACAGAACCAGTGACTTCAATGTCCTAAGGTAGGAGATGGTAACTGGCCCACAGCTTAAGCAGAGAGAGCAAACTGACCTTTCCCCTCCCCCTTTTCATATTTTTCTTGTTTTGTCCTCAACAAATTAGGAATAGGATGATTCCATCCCATGGTTTCTTTAATCTACTGATGCTAACACTACTCTTTTCTGCAAATGCCCTCAAAATATAGTCAAGAACAATATGTTGTTAACTAGATGAGCATCCCACAGACAGGGAAGCAGACAAGTAAAGTTGATGCTATTATACGTAACATTGATTACGTGTCTGTGATAGTTGGAATGAGAATGGCTCCCATGGGCTCAGATGGTGGACTATCGGGTACCCAGTTAGTGGTAAGTTGGGTAGGTTAAGGAGGTGTGGCCTTGGTGGAGGAAGTATGTCACTGGAGGTAGGCTTTGAGGTTTTGAAAGCCTCTTGCCATTCCTCGTATACTCTCTCTGCTTCACACTTGCTGTTGAAGATGTGTGCTCTCAGCTTGCTCTTCCAGCTGTCAGGTTTCCATAATCCCAAATGAACTCTTCTTTCTATAAGTTGCTTCTGGTCATGGTATTTTATTGTAGCAATAGAAAAGTAGTATATAAGTTGGGACCAAGGAGTGGGATATTGCTGTGACAAGCCTAACCATGTTTTCTGGAGGAATGTGAGACTTTGAAACATTGGACAAGAAAAGTGGTTGAACACTATAAATCAAGTTTAATTGGCCAATCCCAGTAGCAGGCAGAAAGACAGAGCTGAAAGGCATGTGCAATGTTGAAGCTCAGATTAAGAGATTTTACAGGGGAACAACATTAGTAACTGGTCTAGAGGCCATTCCTGTGATATTTTGACAAACACTTGCTATTTTTGCTTTTTGGGGGGGCCTACAACCTAGCTCCCAAATAAATCACCCATGGAGGCTTATTCTTAATTATGAATGCCCAGCCTTAGCTTGCTTTGTTTCTAGTCAGCTTTCCTTAACTTAGCTTATCCTATCTACTTTTTACCTCTGGGCTTTTCCTCTTCTCTTACTTCTGTATCTTACTCTTACTCTGTGGCTTGCTATGTGTCTGCGTGGCTAGCTCCTGAAGTCCTCCTCCTTCTCTGGCTGCTCCTAGATCTCTCCTCCCAGTTTTCTCCTTCTATATATACTCTCTGCCTGTGATTCCCACCTATCCTGTCTCCTGCCTTGCTCTTGGCTGTTCAGATCTTTATTAGACCATCAGGTATTTTAGACAGGCACAGTAACACAGCTTCACAGAGTTAAACAAATGTAGCATAAACAAAAGTGATACACTTTAAAATATTCTACAACAAACACTCTGGCTGCTTTCTGCCCTTGTCCTAGGCACTTGCCTGAGTTAAATTGAAAAGTAATGAACTAATTTCTTTGATGGAGGTAATTTCAGTAAAGCATAATATTAAATCCGTGGTATGATTATTATTAATGACTGGTGTGGAGGTTTATAATGGAAAAAAATGAGTGAAGCAGAAAGAAATACAATTATAGAGGTTAAAGAGAAAAGATCACCAAGAACTTAACACTGTGGCCAAGACCTGTGAGGCCCAATCTGCACTGGCATAAGAGAAGGATCTCCTTAGAGCAAAACCACTCCATGCTAAGAGGCCTAAGGACTTTTCTACCCCTATAACACAACAATGAACAAAAGCTGTTGTAAATGTGGTTCAAGGGAGCCAAGGCTCACCTCAAGCTGGTAGCTGAAGTTGGCAGTGCTGTCCACATGGTGCTAGTTTTAGACTCCTGAAGGGTACAAGAATAAAGGGGTTACAGAATCCTCCTCTGTTGTTTCAGAGAGCCTCTGTGGCCATGCACTGTGTGGCAGGGTAATCCCTACATGAAGGGCAAGAAGCTCCGAGAGGAAGTTGCATGAAAACTGTGAAAGTAAAACCTGGTTGTGTTGGAGACATCAGGATATTGGAGAGTCATGATATATCTGCCAGGGAGACCTGCATGCAGGAAGATGAACCAGCCTAAGAAAGAGATGCATGATTCAGTCAGCAAAGATGGTAGAGTGGAGCTATCTAAGCTCTTTGACACCACAGAATTTGATATTTTCCCTTCTGGATTTATGTCTTGCCTTAGTGCAGTATTTTCTTGTTATGTTTTCATCCCTCTCTTTTGGAACAGTAATGTATACAATTTAGAGATTGCCGGGCGGTGGTGGTGCACGCCTTTAATCCCAGCACTCGGGAGGCAGAGCCAGGCGGATCTCTGTGAGTTTGAGGCCAGCCTGGGCTACCAAGTGAGTTCCAGGAAAGGCGCAAAGCTACACAGAGAAACCTTGTCTCGAAAAACCAAAAAAAAAAAAAACAAACAAACAAACAAAAAAAAACAATTTAGAGATTGTCTTGGATCGCAGAAGAGACTTTGGACTTTTAAACAGTGCTACTACTGGAAGACTGTGAAGAATTTGAGAGTTGGACTAAATGTACTTTGCATTATGATATGGTCACAGGCCTATGAGAACTAGGGAACAGAATATATGGTGGCTTGAATTAGAATCTCCCCCATAGACTTGGATGTTTGAATACTTGGCCTTTGGTTAGTGACACTGTTTTGGTAGGTTTAGCATGTGTGGCCTTGCCAGAGGAAGTATGCCACTGGTAGTTGGCATTCAGGTTTCAAAGGCTTGTGCCATCTCCAGTATGCTATCTCTGCTTCGTGTTTGTTAATGAAAATATGAGCTCCCAGCTTGCTGCATCAGTTACCATTACCTGCCTGCGGTCATGCCTCTAAGCTGTGATGGACACTTATCCCTCTGGAACCATACGACCAAACAAATGCTTTTTCCTACAAGTTGCTTTTGGTCATGGTGTTTTATCACAGCAATTAGAAAAGCTTTCTAAGCATTCACTGGTGGCTCTGTTTTATGTTACAGATCAGTTCCCATTTTCCAGAACTTTAGAACAGTAGAATTATATAATATGTTCTCCTTTGTCAGGGAGTGAGAGGTACTTGCTGCTTTTTTTTTGTTTTTGTATCCAAAGTTCATTACTTCTTGAACTACTCACCATTCCACTGAATGGCATCCACAATGTGTTTATCAATTCCCTTGTTTAGGGGCACTTGCATTGTCTCCATTTGGGCTATGACAAATGAAGCTGAGGTTGTCATTTGTTTTCCAAGTCTTTATGTGGATATATGTTTTCATTTTCCTTCTATTGAAGAGTGCCATAGTCAGAGCAGGTGGTTTTAATTTGCATATTGATGACGGTATGTACAGAATCTTTTCACATGCTAATTTGATATCCACATATCTTCTTTTGTGAATGTTTATTTTTTTTCTTATTGTTGAGTTTTGACAGTTCTTCATTGTGGAAATGAATTCTTTATCAAGTACTGCATATTTGCAATTACTGTCTCCAACTCTTGATTTTGTTTTATATTTTTTTTCCTGACACCATCTTTTAATTTTGTTTTTAACTGTCAACTAATAACATTGACTTTGTTGGCATACAGTTCTGAGCTTAACACCCAGGCAGATCTGTGGAATCATCCCTATAATCAAAGTACAGAGCACCTCCTGGTAAAACCTCCCACATGTCCTCCATTTTCTACTCACCTCTTTGATCAGGTTTTTGTCATTGTGGTTTTAATCTTTTTAAGAATGTTGAACAAATAGAAACACACAGTCTCTGACCTTCTGTGAATGGCTTATTTCATCTTGTGTATTGAGAATCATCCAACTTCTTACTCAAATTAATAGTCCATCCTTTGTATTGCTGAATTACATTCCATTTTCTGCTTAGCCATTGACTGAAGGACATCTAACTTGTCACTTCTTTCCTGTCTTCTCTTCATTTGCACTTTCCCTGACAATCCTGGATAGAGTTGTCTTGCTGTTACATATTTCATAGAATTTTGGTTTTTATCTTGTATGTATATGACTTTGTGTGTGTGTGTGTGTGTGTGTGTGTGTGTGTGTGTGTGTGTACATGCACATATGTACAGATGCATGAGCATGTGTGTCGAGACCAGGGAACAACTCTGAGAGTTTATTCCTTAGGAGCCATTTTTTTGAGACAGGGTTTCTAATTGGTCTGAAACCACCAAGGAGGCTAAGCTAACTGGCCAGTGAGTTCCAGGGATCTGACTGTCTCAACCTCCTCAGTGCTGGATTTACAAGTAGATGCCACCACACCTGCCTTTTCTCTATGGGTTGTGGGGCTCTAGCTTGGGTCCTCATCATCATGCCTCAGGCATTTCCTCGAAGGAGCCATCTCCCTAGCATGGCTCCCATTATCATTGTTTACATCTTTACCTACTTGAGTCTTAGTTTCTCTGAGGCTTTCTAGTCCGGGAGGCTTTGCAGGTTTCCTCAGCTGTCTGTCCCCAGCATCCTTCCCTGAGAACCATGCACATGCTAATCTCCACAGGCACACCCCCTTTCTCCTCAACTCCAGGAGCCTTGAGAGTCTGCCAAGGTTCTTCTGAGCTGTTCTGTGGCTGGAAACTCTCCCAAGGCTGCAAGCCAGACAGTCTTCAAGATCTCAACTTCCGTCATCTTTCTAGGTCCATTTGCTTTCTCCATTGCGTGCTAGATAGTTCCTAACAGCTTCTAAGGCACCTGCCCTGCTTTCTCTGAATCACCACCAAGGGAATTTTATTGCACACCAATGATTTGATTTGTTAAACGCAAAAGATACTTTTGGTTTATCTCTTGAAACTCTAAAGTCATACATAGTCTTCTATATCTTATCATAGTCTTTTTAGAGTTACTTGAGGCACATTCTTGAATTATAAATTCAAATGTACATTTGAATTTGCTCAGTAATGTGTGTTTATTAGTATGCTGTCCTGCCTTAAAGAACTAAAATACAAATATAATTGTCTTGAGTTGTTTCAATTGTGAAAATTAAGTAACAGAAAATCTTCCAAGTCTAATCTATTTGTGGTGTTAAAATGAGTAAAATGATGAAATATAGACAATTACTTGCTAGAAATAATATTTCCTAGAAATATTCTAGGTTGTTTTCATGAAAATGTGCTTTTCTGTATGCCATTATGATGACAGACAGACAGACAGATATACCAGAAAGAAAGAGAGAGTAAAATCGGGCAAGAGAGCATCTTCAGGACAAAAGGCCATAGTAGAATTGTTACTACGGTAGTTCCCTGTCCTGGCCACATATTTCATATGTTCATTTCCTACCACAAGCTGGCGGCCACTGTATTGGATTACTGTCCCATCCTTCTGCATGTTTCATGGTAAAGGGAAAGAAAAAGATGAGATAACAGAGTATTACAGCTTAAAGAGGAGTTATTTATAGATATGGCAGAAGAGGCCAACATTTCCAAAGAAAGATGGACATGAACACACACATTGTCCTGTGACAAATGTCCAGGGAGGTCATGTGAGGTTAGTTGAGTCTTAGAAATGGAAAGAGGAAAGAAAAGGAGTGGGCGGATGGTACAGAGAGACTTGGGAAGTGAAGGGGTTCACTCTGGAAGACCCAGTCTCCATGAGTGTGAGGATAAGGCTGGGAGTAGAGAAGGTATGCAGTGTTGGCTAAGGAATAAAAATACATCTCCTTCCGTCTAAAATGTATGCTTCTCAATGGAGACCTGCAGGAGGTAATATTTTAACCCTGACCATGGCTATTTTATAAAGGAGAATTTCAGGGCAAGTCAGTAATTCCAAGCTTATCTCCCATGGGTAGGAGGGCCTTGGCCATCCTCCATAGACTTGACCCTGACTATTCCCTCAACAGAATAGAGCTTTGCAGAGGAACGTGGAGAGAATGGTGTAAACAAGGCAGCCATTTAGCCATCCATTAGTGAGCACGGAGAAGAAAGGGAAGAATATTAATTCAGACTGGTGTGAAGATGTTAGAGTGTGTGCACATCATGAGAGTGACTGGTGTGAAGGGTGTGTGTGGATTGTGGGAGTGACTGATGTGAAGATGTTAGAGTGTGTGGGGATTGTGGGCGTGGACTGGTGTGAAGATGTTAGAGTGTGTGGAGATTCTGAGCTTGTCCAGCTAGAGAGATACGCATGTGATAAGCCATATCTCAGATTCAAATCTTCTGTCCACCAGACTTTCTACAGTGCTCCTGACCAGGGTCCTTATTACTTGTCCTTATTCCTCCAAATGGGCTTGCTAAGCTGTCAGATAGGGATAAGCTTCCGCTGCTGTGTGCAAAGGGACTCCTACCCAGATAGCACTGAGGAAAGATCACTTTTGCAGGTGGTTACTTTTAATTTCTAGTTGACTTTACACTTTTTCTTGGGCTTCTCCTTGAGTACATTTCTTGTCTATAGCTTTGAACAGTTTCCAACCAGCCTAACACAATTTAGGGCTAACGTGGAGAATGCTATTTTTAGCTGTGCCACAGAAGTACTTCTGTTAAGAGCAATTTTATCAGCCCATGTTGACCTGGAACTTACTTTGTAGCCCAGGCTGGCTCATAGTGACCCTCTTACCTCAGCCTCTGGAGTGCTGAGATTACAGGTGTGAACCATTATGCCTAGTTCCAAATCAGTGTTTATTAACAATTCCTTAAACTCTAAAGCTCCTGTCATCCCTGGGACTGAATGGATTTGATGATTTGAGAATACATTAGTTGATCATAATTTCAAGCAGTCATCTTTTGTGGATAACCTACTGTGCATTTCATTGGGCGGTTTGTACAACTTGATTTTAACCCACCAAATGCTGCAAAAGAGGGAGTATTTCTCCCTTCTCCTGCTCTCTGCGAACAAGAGGTAACAGAAGGTCAGGAATGGAGAGAGAGATGGGGAGGGAGAGGGAAAGGAGAGAGAGTTTGGTTGATGGTGAATTTTAGAACGCAGAAGGGGGTGCGATTTCATAATTGTGCAATGTCTCCAAGTGTTCTGGATATAAACATGTGGAAAACACTTGATCAGGTACTTTTTGACCATGAGTGGAACATGCTTGCCCCGTGATTTTAGAGCAGAAAGATAAAACGATAAACAGATGTGAGTATGATAATGATTAGATGGAATTGAAGGTGCCGTTGGGTGCTATGTTCAATATCAGCTTATAATTCCTTCCAGCTAAGGTTATCAAACAAATCTAGAAAAAAAAAAACCCTAATTCCCAGGCTGCTGCTTACAGTATTCCATATTGTCTGAAGTATTTGCTCAGTGAACACTTGCAGCTGGTACTGAGCTCTAGGTACTGAGAAGAGAGTGCTGGGAGCAGATGTGCTCTGTTCCCTCCTGGGGGCTTTGAGTACTAGGGGTGTTGTTCTGATTGTCAGAAGGGGGGAGGGGGGAGAAAGGAAGGAAGGAAGGGAGAAGGGAAAAGAAAGAAAGAAAGAAAGAAAGAAAGAAAGAAAGAAAGAAAGAAAGAAAGAAAGAAAGAGAAAGAAAAAGAAGAAAGAAAGGAGTTATTGTGTCTGGCTCCAGTTTCCATTTTCTTGTAAGATTTTTATCTGTCTCATCAAGTTAACACTTCTCCTTTGATTTATTCTGGAAAAACATTTCCTTTTCAGCTACAAACTGTTGGGGGAGGGCCTTTAGAGGCTTCCTCTGCTACGGTATGATGGTCTGCACGCTAAAGGTACTTGAGAACCAGTGATCAATGGCTGGGCTCTCTGAGACCTGCACTGGGGAACATTTTAATTCTGTCTTGTTTTTTTCCCAGGAGTCCTATGTCTGCATGCAGAGAATGTCCAGGCCAAAGTCAGAAAGCAGTCAGCATCAAAACGGAGGGGGCGGGGCCTGGGCAGTCAGTGCTCCATAAACAGACAAATCAAAAATGGTTACAAACACATACATTTTTATCTTGAATCATGGAAGGGACATATATGATTCTTAAAGTTACATGTTGCACTTTCATTAATTGATCATGATTCAAAGATAGTCACATTTTATGGATGACCTCCTGGGAACACTATCCTTAAGGCAGTGGGACACTGAACACTCTCTGATTTTCACACTTGAAGTCTTTGATATGTTTCCAATGTATAGAGAGGAGGTTAAGAGTTTATTTAAGGAGGCCAAATAAATACATTCTGCTTGGTCACAGAGTATATTGTGATTCAATATTGTATATGCATCCCATTACCTAGCTCAAGGATTCTGATTTTCATATGGGTTGATTTGATCATTTTTAGAAAGGCAGATAAAAGGAAGACACTTAGTTGTGATAATCCGTTTCCTGTTGGGTTGCAGAATTTAAAAAGTAAGTAAGAGAAAAATAGAAAGAAAGAAAATACAGTTTACTCCTGAATGCTATGCATACCGTCACCTTGTTAAAGGGGACCAAAGCAAAAGAGGCCAGAGCTTGAAGGCGAAAAAGGAAAAAAAGAAAAAAAAAAAAAGGAAAGAACATTCTCACCTCTGTGAATGTATAGGCATTCAGTGCCCACTGCTTGTTAACGCACATATTGCTAAGGCTTGGCAATGAAGTGGACATTTTTCTTGAGTGGGGTCAAAAACTAATTATTCGCCATATGGTGGTTGGCTCAGCAGCAATCTCTGAAGCTGTGGAAGCAAAGGGAAGTTGGCTGAGTGATTTCTTTGGGCAGTTTGCACAGCTCTGACTCTCTTGACATATGCCATTCATGTGGCCCTTGGAGAACAGATGGGCCAGGCTGGGAACGCTGGGGAAGTCATGGCTGGGACCTAGTGGCAGCCCGTGTCTCTTTATCCTTCAGAATGACTCCAAGTCACATGGCATTGGAGAATAACAAGGAGGGGATTGTATTCTGAGGATTTCCCTGCCTCCTTTTATAAAGGCACAGCGTAATTTTGACTGCCTTTTCGTATTTTGTTTATTAAAGGGATCAGGGGTTTAGATGAAAGAGATTCCTGGGTTGTGGGTAGGGTCTGGCCTATGCCAGTGACACTTGCTCATTGTCAGGAGGCAAAATGCTGGCAGTTTGATAAGGGATAAGAAAATAGACAGGGTTTTAAATTAAAATTTAAATTACTTCTTGTTTGTTCTATTCTTGCTTGTAAATCTCTCCTAGGCAAGTTAAGATAAGCGCTGGGTTCGATTCAGGATCCTAAAAGCTCCTACAGAGAGCTCCTGGGAATTCTTTTATTTATTTTTTTTCCCCTTCACCAGTGGGTCTGAGGCAGTGGAGCGGAAAGGAAGATGAACATTGCGGAGGTACCGGCTGGAACTTGGGGGATTTTTACATTGTTGGAAGAAAGCAGGATGGAGGGAGGCCAGTTGTCAATCAGAGAGGACCTGGGCAGTTTGGGGCATCAAGAGGACAAGTTGTCCATCAAGCTGAAGTTGTTCACACTCGGCAACTCGGATTATAACTAAGAAGTGGCACTTGACGTTAGGGCTCTGAAGTCACAGTCCAGACAGGTCCAGACACTGCTGGCGACCGCCTGACTTACAGTTAAATTGGTCTCCAGGTCTGACCTTACAGAGACAGCCTCCCCGACCCAGGCTACAGTCGTGGGCTCACAAAAGCCCAGAGGCTTGGCATCCGCAATAGAAGAAGAGTTTTATGCTTGATTTTATTCTTTTTTACATTTTGTACCGCCATCTCTGAGAATTTGCTTTTAGTTAATAAGATGATCTTGAAACAAGTTTATGTTCTTTGCCTGAAAGAGGGATGATTATTTGCGTTCTTTGTTTATTTCCTGTTTCCACAGTTGAGTTTAGACTTTTGGGACATCTACTGTAACTTCAGTGTTTTGAAAAATGAAGCCGTGTTCTTTACAGTATGGGTTTATATTTCCTTTTTATGTGAACTAGCGCCTTGGAATCCTGGCTTCTGGGAATATAATGATGACTGGTCCTGGGCCTCTGTTATGTGACGGGCACTCTGTGAGAGTCTAACGAATATTACCTTGGTACTCAGCAAGCACTTCATCTGATTTCAGCCCTGTCATTGAAATCATGGTATTCTATGGTTTCCTCTCTGAAGAAACATGGTGACATCAGGAGATGTAGTGGAGAGGCAGGGGAGCCTGCTCAGATTATTATATACCTCTGTCTATCACTCTGGCCTCACGCTGTGTGGTTTTCCTTGATCACTCTACGGGATCCTAAGCCATAATTGGCGTTGTACTGATGTGTTCCTCGCCCCCTCCCAATTCCTCTCTGTGCACCAGGCTTTTGGATCGAATGTTTTTTCTGAACATTTGTTTGACTCCAGAACAGTGAGGGAGTCCCATCAGCAACCTGGCTCCACAAAGTTGATTAGCCAAAGTCAAAACTGTAGCTGTAATTATTTTGGGTTTTTCAGGATATAAGTGGGATAGATTTGGTTTGTAGAGTGTATAGTACTTATATGTCAATTATACCTTTCATGGGTAAGTGCACATTCACGGGAATAAGCTGTTGAAAGTTAACACGTTCATGAGGCTCGCCACAGCTGAACCCACAGCACCGCCTTGCAGGGTACAGGCATTACTGAAGATACAGTAGGTAGACTGTGCTGTTAGAGTCTGACACGATTTCTCCAATGCTGGTGAGTGATAGTAGAAAAATCATGCAGGGTCGTAACATAGAGACTCACATGCCTTTGGTGCTTGTGTGGTCTCTTGAGGATTTGTGTGTGTGTGTGTGTGTGTGTGTGTGTGTGTGTGTGTGTCTGTTCTAGAGCCTGAACCTAGAATCTCATGCACTTTACCAACTGAACTACATGTTTTGATTTGAGAAAGAGTTGGGATTGCAGGCTAATCCCAACTGTAGCCCTGGCTGGACTTGAACGCCTGCTTCAGCACGCCTGCTGGCTGGAGTTTCTGGAACTGCCACAAGATTCTGCTGCTGAGGATTCAAACATGCTAAATCAGCAGTTTCCCTGCGTTGTTCCCAGACTTCCATTTCAAAGTCGCCCTGAACTTCACTGTCAAGGGAGTATCTCCTAGCAATGATTTTATCGACATGCCCCATGATGTCTTTAGGAATCATTTGGCATAGCCCACCCCTTACCTATATAAGGAAGACTGGGTTCTGGTTTCTCATATTAATGGTACTTCTGTTTATAAAGTGTCAGTCCAATAAAGTGATGGGAGTTTGCAGAAGTCATCTGGGACTGAGATATTAGAATTGTTGGGCTCAAGTGTTTTCTTAGTTGATTGTCATTTTTAAGACAATCATGAAAACTCAATGTTTTACTCTGTGTGTATAAAGGGCTGTCCTTGTAGATCATATTTAGGTTTACATTGAGATTAAATTTTCTTTGGGGAAATTTAAAGAGACTTAGAGAATTGCATTAAATTTAAATAAAATTTAGACCTTGGAGAAATTGCTTCTAAGAAGGCCTCTCTTTTGTTAGTGGAATAGTTCACCGGTGTGTCAAGTGCTAAGACCAGCATCCTGTACTCAAGCTTCCATAAATGACTAATGTACAGCAGGAACATGGCACATCTTCCATTTACATTGTCTTCTTTTATTTCTCATTTCTTTTTCTCAATAATTATATAAAACAATTGTTTTCTATGATGTTTCATGTATGTATATAATATACCTAGATCATCTTTAATCCCCCTTTATAATATCCTGTTACCCCTTCCCATCATCACCCTTCCTTTATCTCCAAGGCCACCTCTGCTCTATGTATTATCTTTATTGTTCCCTCTTTGTTATTCTGTTGCTTTTCTTTCATTATTATTGTTGCTTGTATACCTGCATTTAAATATATAAATACAGCCTGCTGAGTCCATTTAATGTTTCTCAGATGTATATGCTTTTAAGGGCTGACCTCTTGGTATTGGATACCCAATTAGAGAGCTAATCACTGTGGGACACCGAGTACCTCTCTCTTCACAGTCAGTAATGACTGTAGGTCTTCATCTATGGGTTGGGGTCCTGGGAGATTTCCCTCACCCATGTTGGCATGCCTTGGGTTCAATTAGACAGCTATCAGTGGTTACCTCCAAGATATAAGTGCCACTATCTTGCCAGGCTGACCATTGTTGTGATTTGCCCCCAGCACAGCCAAGTAGGGTTCAATATTCCTGAAATTGCTTTTCTCCCTTGGCAGCTTGCATAGCACCTTCCAGTACTTTCCTTTGGTTTCTTTTTGTTTGAACAGTTTAATTATCATGCTCTTAATTTCACTTTCATGGAACTCCTGGATTTCTGTCCTCCCAATTTCTGTTGATACTGTCTCTGTGTGTTGTCAGATGCTACAATAAAATAGTTGAAACCAGGTGATTTATGAAGAATAGGAGCTTATTCTAAGGTATGGTCCTAGAGAGTTGAAAGTTCAAGAGCATGGCAGCAACATCTGGTGAGGACCTCCCCACAGTATCACGATTGCAGAGGGGGTGGACATCCTAGGCTGTTCTCTTACATTGGTTTTCAATCTTGTACTACTTATAGCTAGTTTTCAGAAGGAGCTGTCCTGTGACCTCTGATGCCCTTAACTGTGTCTCCTGCATCTCTTTTTGGGATCTTAGGCTTGCCTTGTTTTCACCCTTCTACAGTATGTGTGGGTGGCTGTTTTCCCACCATTCTGTAAGCTCAGTGAGAGCATAGCCTGGCTCGCCTTGCCTCCCAGCAGTCACTCATTTGATGTAGAAACAAATGGATAAACTCCCTTCAGTTCAAGTAGTTACAATTGGATTAGTGTTAACTGTCAATAATGTTTAATTATGTCTTTGTATAGTGCGTAAGTGTGTGTGTGTGTGTGTGTGTGTGTGTGTGTGTGTGTGTGTGTGTGTATGCGTGAGCGCTCATGCGCCATGGCACATGAGGAAGACAGAAGACAACTCTGTGGAGGAGGTTCTCTCCTTCCACTACATGGGTTCAGGTATCAAAGTGTGTTGCACATTAGGTGTGTGCAGCAGCACTTGTGTTTGCTGAGCGTCTTCCAAGCCCTAAGTTCTTACCTTCTACATGAGAGAATTGGCTTGTTTAACGAAAGAGTCAGTGGAGCTATGTGTTTTAGTTCTATTCTCTTTGTGATGGTTTAGTGGTTCTACAGTCAGATCTCGTCCTCAGATATGCCTGGTTTATCCTGAAGCATGTGTGTGCTGTTTCATACGCATGGCCCACGGATATCTGAATTCACTCCTCTTCATCTGCGGGTGGAGACAAGCTACTTGAACATGAGAACAGGAGTGAGGATGACTTGCTGGAAGCTCTCTTGAACATGACCACTGAGTGTCCTCAGTGAAGCTAGATGGGCAGTTGTTTTGTTTACAAGTGGCAATACTAGAACACAGAGAATTTCATATCAGCTCATCTGCAATGGAGGAGCTTTGGTCCATCTGAAGGTCTTCTCTTTCCATCTTTAGTTCTGTGTCTGGTCATGAATGGGATGGAAGGCTGTTTTTAAAACTGTGCTCCTCTCAAGTGGGAGAATTGTATGTCTATATTGCATTGATATTATGCTTGTCTATGAGACAAACATTGGCTACTGAAATATAAGCAGAAGTGAATACCTTCTGAGCAGCAACTGTGAGGGGCACATTGCTTTCCCTTCTGCTACAAACAAGCGATGTCTCACAAAAGGGCTTCTTCTACATGAGCCACAGAATGAAGAGGATATGGGACAGCTCGCTGATGAGCATGAGTCATGAATGATAGTAGTCATTCCAGGCTTCAGTTAACTTACAATTTCAATTGTCATAGCAGCATAGCCCATCCTTAAACTGACTGAAGAAGATGGCTTAAAATCAGATGCTAGGTCATTTACTATCTGCAGTCAGATTTTGGAGTGAACGGGGACACTGTTGAATCTATATGTGCTAGAGCAGTCTGGCAAGAACTTAAGGTAATGATAGATGGCTCCCTCGGTTATCCTAACTCTTTCTCCTCTAGGACAAATGAGGTGTCATGTTGCCATGGAAATACAAGTTGGCATAGCTTTCTCCATGCCTGCCTGCCTGCCTATCTTTAGCCATGGAACCCCTAAGTGCCTGAGCTCTTCTGAGCCTTAGTTCTCCCACCTGCAAGGTGGTAATGTTAGTGTTACTGTATATCACAGAACTATTTTGAGGTGCTACTTCCTTATAAACACGGCTGTCACAACTGTGGGTGACTGTCCACTTACCCTCATCTCTCTAAACTGAAGCCTTTTAACAATTCTAGAGACTGAGTTTCATTAATTCATTAGTCCCACATCATAATGCCTTGCATAGAACAGCCATTGCAATGAATTGTTGCATGAACTTGGTAAGTTGCAAGTCCTGTTTGAGAGTGGATGATGCATGGAGCAAAGGCCTTTTTGAGATGGAATGGGCACACTGGTGACAAGAAGCTGACCGTATCTCACTGGGCACACTCAGCAGTTTGTGCTTGGCACATTCTGTAGGATGATGGTGCTGGAGTCACTAACTTTGCCATCCATCCGATTGAGAGTAGATATAAGGATCTAGAACAAGGCCAAAGCCTTAGTGTTCTCAACCACTGGGAACACTGGGGGAGAGAGTGCAGCGTTCGTCTGGAGTGCAGGCAGGTGAGAAAGCAGAAGCATCACCATGCACAAAGACTGTCTGCCCATGTAGTGGTGACTGGCTGGTCATCAAGCAGCCTGTAAAGAGGAGCAAAGCTGGGGATAAAAGATTAGGACAGTTGAGACTTTGACATGTGCCTACATTTAGACACAGAGTGAAAGAGATAAGGAAGATGTAGATACCAAAGTCAAGTAAAGACAAAATAACTGTAATTCACAATGACACAGATAAAGCCAGTGTGGAGTTAGGACAGAAAGAGAAACAAAAAGCAAGGACTGTTAGGAAGAAAAACCTAAGGATTTGGGAATAATGGTGATGGTAGGCTTATGGCTTCCTTGCCCTTCCCCGAGGGGCCATGCTTGCATCTGTTCTTTATTTACCTTATATTGCACGGTGGGTATGTAGGCTTTAGATACCAGAACAGCAGAAGCCTGTGTGTTCTGTGGAGAACAGTGGCTCTGTTTACTCGGGCTGTGCCACCTTCTTGCTTTACCGCAGCTCTGAGTGTGTCCCTTGCATCTTATCTCCTCTTTTATCAGGACAAAATATTGTGCAGGAAAAGAACCACAGTTATTTTTGTATCACTGACATTTGTAATAATGCCTGGAATGTGGTGATCCATAATTGCTTTCAGCTCCTAAATGGTAAGTGAGAGGTAACCTGTTCTACCATTGCCCATCCATGCTTACTGGAAATGCTCTTTCTGAAGAGAATCAGAACATGGCATCTAACAGGTCCAGTATCCCTTCTTAGTTTTCTATTTAGAGATACAGAGGCCAGGGTCCTTTTTCAACTGAGTATTTGAATATTGGTGGGCCTCATGTCCCTTCCTCAAACAAAGTCACTTTCTCCAGATTGACACCACCTCATTAAGTGAAGTCTTCTCTATGTGTGGCCCACAGTTTAACCCACTGGTAGAGAGACATTCAGAGCACTGTGGCATGACTTGAGGTAAATGATGCCTTCACTTTTTGAGAAGCATCAAGCTTTCAGATATAATACAGGGAGCTCAATTTGTTTTTCAGTAGTGTAAGCATAGTCCACACAGGATAGTCAGTGTTCATCTGAAATTCTGGTTTAATTCTAGTTTGCTTGTTTTTGCTATGTCAGGCATGTCTCTAAGGTCCAACAGGCATGTCAAAGGCACTGCCTATGGAGTAAACTTCCTATTAGGGTAGCAGGATATGAAAGAAGTACTGTCTTAGTTAGGATTTCTGTTGCTGTGAAGAGACACCATGACCATGGCAACTCTTATAAAAGAAAACATTTAATTAGGTGGCAGCTTACAGTTTTAGAGGTTCAGTCCATTATCATCATGGAGGAATGTGTGGCATACAAGCAGACATGATGCTGGAGCTGAAAGTCCTACATCTTGATCGGCAGGCAACAGGAAGTGAACTGAGACACTGGGTGTAGCTTGAGCACATATGAGACCTCAAAGCCCACCCCCACAGTGACACACTTCCTCCAAGATCATACCTACTCCAACAAAGCCACACCTCCTAATAGTGCCACTTCCTATTAGCTTATGGGGGCCAATTATATTCAGAGTTTCCCCCACAAAACACACACACACAGACACACAGACACACAGAGACACAGACACACACACACAATCATGTGATTTCAGTGGTAGGTCATGTGAATAAAATTAAGGCAAGGACAGACCAATGTGACTGAGAAGTGTCAACTTAGAGAAGGTGACAAGAAAGGTCTCTTAGAGGAGGTTATGAGTGTGCAAATCTTGAGAAGAGAAAAGAGGCAGAGCCAATCAATGTCAAGGTCTGGAGAAGAAGCATTCCAAGCAGAAGTGACAGCGAAGGTATGGGACGTGATTGGGAACAAGCTGTTTGGAGCAGTTAAGAGGCAGGAAGAAGGCCGCAACAGTTAAAGTGAGAATGGCAAGGCAGGGGAATAGAGTGGAGGGAACCAGAAAATAGACAACCTTTTGGCCATCAAAAGAAATTTGAGTGTGGGTGGGATGGCTCAGTGGGTAAGGATGCTTGCTGCAAATCCTAACTCGCTGAATCTGGAACTCCCCCCCCGCCCCCCCCGATGAAAGGAGAGAGCCAGCTCCTATGAGATGTCCTCTGACATTAGCATGTGCACACCATAGCACACACGATCCATGTAAAAGAAGGTGTTGATTATTTTTTCCTATAAGGGCAAAGGGAAGCTGGTGAAGGAGATGACTGAGGGAATAACAGGAGTTGATTCAACTTTTGAAAACATATCCTCTGGTGGTGCCATGGAGAAGAGACAGAGAAGTGAAGGAGTAGGCAAGAGGCCGAGCAGTCAGACATTTGCAGACATCTGGGCTCTCTCTCAATACCCCACGTGCATCCTGCCAAGCTGCTTCCAGTCCTTTTAAAGGCATCACAGTATCCTGGGGAAGGAGTGTGGTCTCTGAAACCAAGCAGCCTTGGGTTTGAATCAGAATTTTGTCAATAATAATCTGTGGGACATTGGACCAATTTCCTAACTGTTGAGAGAGAGCAGGTGGGGTGGGGAGGGAGGGATGTAGAGAGGAAGTAGAAGAAGGAGAGGAGGGGGAGAAAGGAGGAAGAAGAGAAGTACAAAGAGGAAGAGGAAGAAGAAAAGAAAAAGATGATGAAGAAGAAGATGAAGAAGAGGAGAAAGAAGGAAGGAGAAAAGAATGAAGAGGAAGATGAAGAAGAGGGAGAGGCGCCACCTCATCAGATTGTTTGGAGAACTAAATTAGCTAATACAAGTACAATGCTTTGATTATTTCCTAACACATCAAAGTGCTAGAAGAATTTGGTTATTATCTTCACTCATTGTATGTTGTTTCCTGCCATGGGACACAGTTGTCTGTTCGTTGGGCCAGTGTTTGTTCATCTACATCACTGTAGAAAGTACTTATCATTTCTGTCATATTTTATTGGAATAAACAAATGATAGGTTCAACTCAGGTTAAAGAGGGGGAAACATTTTACCTGAAAATGGGATAATCCGAAGGATTGGGACCAATTTTGCAATCTGCCATCAGAAAACTAGAACACAATTGTCAAAATGCCCATTAGAGCACACACTTCCTGTTACTGAAGTCCACAAAGACTTTGTTCCAAGACAGTTTCAGTCTTTTATTATGGACCTCAGTGCTCCCTCCACCGCCCCCCCCCCTCTCTCTCTTTCTGTGTGTGTGTGTGTGTGTGTGTGTGTGTTTCCAGTGCTAAGGATTGAACCCACAGTTTTGTGAATGTGAGGCCAGTGCTCTATCACTGAGCCACAGCTTCAGCCTTCAACTTTGGTTTTTCAAGGCTCACCCTTTCTGTTGTTCAGAATACTGGCTGACCTCTTGGCTCAAACCTGCTGCCTTCCAAGTGGAAAAGTTGCTTAATGCATTGTGTGTGATGAGCATGTAATAAGGAATGTGGGAAGGACCCTGTACCAGAGCAGTTACACATGCCCTGTAAATAGCACTGACTTCTCAGTAGAGACAATTCCAGTTAGTTGTCAGATCCAAGCAGTGTGGGGCCAGGGGCTCCAGCTCAGTCAGCATCAGATGCTTTGCATGCTGTCACCCTGCTTTGCCACCATGATGTCACTCAAAAAGGGAGTCCCTCCCTCTGCCAATGAATAAGGCCTTCTCTGCCAACACCAGTTCCAGCTGTGAACATGTAATCAGCTCTTCTATGGCCCCCAAAGGGTAGTCCCAGAGCCTAAATTTAATTTTCATGCATATTTGTCTCCTTCTTCTACTTTATGCAAAATCTACTTTGTGGCCAATACAGGCGCCAACTGTTTTGTTTGGATAATTGCTCCAAGTCAACCCTGAACTACAGGGAGCCCCCTTTTCCCCGAAAACACATTTTGGTTAATTTTTGGTTAACCAGATTATGGTTTTCTCTAGCATTTCCTTCACACTTTCCAGGATAATTTCTGTAAACATTTAGTTTATTTTGAAACAATTTGACACCAATGTCAGGTTCGTTATTGCCTACATTGATTGGGTCATTTGGAAAAAGCAAATAAATGGGAGCCGTGTAGTCCACAGCTCATCTTATATGGCTGTTTTTTCTTCCACGTAATTCTCTATTTTTTCTTACTACAATTATTTGCTCTTAGAATGGCTGGGGCAATTTGTGGCTGTAATAGAAAAGAGGGAACTTGGGAAAAGAACACTTGTAAAGCAAAGATCTTATTTTTATTGGAAATGAATAGTAACTCTGAAGTGAGGATGAGGCATATGGAAAAGAATAAAATATGAACGAACATTTTAAAACAGACAGTCCTCAGCACTGTTCCATATGGCCCAGCAGTATTTAAGGTAACAGAAACCAGTGGCAGCTGCCTATTTATTCCTGGAGCTTAGACTCAGTTTACAAAATGGTAATTTTCACTTTGTCTTGAGTGTTTCCTTTGTCTACCTCTTGGGTCTGGTTCTTTTAGATTTGTGGGGATGGAGTATATGAGTTAAATTAATGAGTTACTAATTAAGAATTGTGATTTTCATAAACTGTATCTCGTTCTTAATGGAGTTGGAAATTACTCATAAGTCAGCATCTCACCTACCCAACTTGGTCCACATGAAAACTAACTATAGTTTCATTTAGTGTTTAGGCTTAACAGTATTGCTCATAGCTGAAACACAAATCAAAGAAATGATACCGGATATTAAATGCCGTTGTCTAAAAGCTCAGTTCATGTATTTATGCCTTGAATTAAACACAATAGCCATGTCTGGAGAGTCAAGCAGAAAACTGTCTGGTTTTGCCATCAGTGCGGACACCAAATGAGTTTTGTGATTTAGAACTTTTACAGATAAAATGCATCTCAATACACTTTTGTGTGTCATAGAAAATGAGGGTAATATTTAACTCACTAAATATGAATCTAAGGCCGGTTGAATGACTACGTCGTAATATGCTATGTGCCGGACTTATTGAAAGAATGGTGCCTTTTTAATATCCTGGCCTGGGATGTATCTTGATATCGTTGGTCACTGTCTTCGTCTCTTCTTGATTTTGATCTTCAACTTGGGTTTTGAAAATGAAATAAAAATATCAGTGGAAAAAGGAACATACACCTCGACACGAACAGTTCAATGGATCTCTCTCTTTTTGTTTTTCATATTCAGTTGGGTTTCTGTTTTTCTGTGAGTGAGCATCAGGGGTCATCTTTTCATTACTCCCATCTTGAAGTCTGTAAGATCTGCCAGGCTGCCACCGAGCTACTGTCGTGACATCTGTTTCTCCATCCCTTGTCTGATCAATTGACTTCATTTTTCTCTGTTGCTAAACTGTACTTTTTTTTTGGCTGCATCTATGGGGTGTTCAGCTTTGTGTAGACATAGTGGCACTGGAAGTTGCCCCCTAATTCAATAATTCACCATGAAGACTGGTTTTTATTCTCATTGTGTTGAACAGGCATCTAATCAACCATTAATTTCCTTTTTGCTGGATGAACAGAATAACTGTTACTGTCTTTCTTTTTGATGAGAAACAGAGGCAGGGAGGATGGGGGCCACTCTAAATGAGAAGGGGGGATTACAGGACTCGGCTACAGGGTGAAGGGTGGAACAGAAAAGGGTCAGAATTTGGGGGAGGCTTGGGGAATTAATGAATTTGTGCCTGTAGACTGTGAAACAACATTTTGTATATTTTATGCCGGGCTTACAAGACTTCTTCTACCATTGCGTTGGGCAGCCTTTAACAAGTAACTGAATTTCTCAAAGCCTACTTCTTCACCATCTTGTAGAAGGGGGCCAGATAGAGCTGAACTGAGCACTATTTTTACAAATCAATGGCAAATATGTAACTACCTGTTATCTTCACCTGGGTCCTTGCCATTACCATGCTGCCTTTGAATTCAGCAAGAGACGGTGAAACACAGAGCCACATTTATGAGGAGGTCTTCACAGTTTATCAAGTATGTTTCTCATAGCACTCCATTCATGCAAGCGCACACATGGCCCCACGGCATCCGCCTGAGCAGACATTTGTGGAAGGGAGATTAAGCTTATAAGCACAGTTATGGCAACTCAGATGTAGTAATAAGGACTGGTTTTATTTTTGATTTGACATCACAGAGTCAATCTGAATGGCATTAGCAAAAGGGAGAGGGTGGTGCATGTATCTAAAATACATGGAATTTGGAAGAAAGTGGACCTCGGGGGAATATCTGACCCAGAGTCTTCTGAACTGGTAGAACTTTCTGTGTCTTGTTCTCATTACATGCCATATTTCCTCATTGTAGTCTTTTCAATATAGACCTAAAATCTGGCTTCTAATAGCTCCCTGAGTATATTTCCAGCACCCAACTTTATAAAGGACTAAGCTATAGCCTTTGCAGCCCTACGAACAGAAGCCCACTGAGGAAATCTGAGGGACAAGTGTGGCTCAGTTACATGAACCTGGGACCTATTAACTGTGGCCAAAGAGTGGGATACCATCTTGGAGCCTTTCCCCCTGTGTATCTAGTTAAGAGAAAGATCTAAGAACAAGAAGGCTTCCATTTCAAACATTTAGAATTGTAGAATCACAAGTCTTGGGTGGAGTGGGGAAGCAGAAAGAGTGAAACATTATCATAGTATAGTTTAATGTAGCATTATATATATATATATATATATATATATATATAAGATAATTGTTTGAAATCTTAGAGTAGCTGTTTTGTATGTTCATGTATTTATTTAACAACTGTTTATTGAGAACTCAGAGTGGAGCACACTAGGCACCCTGGTAGATTCAGAAAAGAATAAAAATGAGTATTCTTTTTTTTAGAGACTTGGCTTTTTTTTGAACAAAAGGAATATTTGTTCAAGACTTTTGGTTACAGTGTGTCCAATGAAGTTTTTCCAAAAAGATGTTTGGAAGACAAGGAGCTTGGTGCGAGCCTTTGATCAGGCTGGAGCTCAACAAAAGACTGGATGCTTACTTCCGGCCTTGAAGAGCAAAGTTTTTTATGTGGGGGATTTTTTGAGTGGAGAAAAGGCTCTATGCTATGACAAGTGGATCGGTGTTTGGACACACACACACACACACACACACATAAACACATATACATATACACACATATATATGTGTATATGTGTAGACACACATATACACACATATATGTCAGGGACAGACTTTCTCAAAGTACTTCTCAAAATATATGACTAATTTTCTTAGAAAGTGTCCCTTATGATTTCTGCTTCTCCTTCCCTCCCTCCCTTCCTCCTTTTCTCCCTCCCTCTTCCCTCTCTATAGGTGAGAAGACAACTTTCTAGTGTCAGTTTTTTCCTTCCACCATGTGGGTCCTGGGGACAAGCTCAGGTGTGTAGGCGAGTGCCTTTACCTGTTGTGTTAACTTGCTGGCCAGAAAATTGCCTCATTCCTGTCCTCTACCCAAGGCCTTGTTCTGAAAGAGTGGAGTGCAAATCAGTGAGGCTTTAATTCCTTCTTTGCAGGATAATAAATGCAAACTGCTGTGATTCATGTGCTTGAGAATTTCTGTCATTTTACAGAAACATATTGCATGTCGAGCCAAGTGTGAGGGTATACACCTGTAATCCCAGCACTCAGGAGGTTGAGGCAGGGGGATGGAAAACTTGAGGCTATATATAGAGACTCTGCCTAAAAATAAAATAGTCAAGGAAAGGATGAGAAGAAGAAACTTATTTTCAGTCAACAAGTGCTCAAATCAGACTTTTAATTTTGCAACTTGTTATTTATACATACGTGTTTCTAGAGCATCCACAGTGATAAAATAAACATTCTGCCTCTGTTCTCTTGGAGGATGGAGTGATCGTGAAAGACAAGATTATCAACAAGCACTTTCAAATGTTGAGAGTTATAATAAAACAAACTCAGGGAACCGTGAGAACACACAGCAGAAGGATCCACATGGAAAAAGAGTCCAAAGACTAATTGGATGGTTGAGTAGGAAGGGACTAGGGAGAACATTCCAGATGGAAAGGGCTGCCTGCCAATCAAGGCACAGTATCCATCCCCCATGGAGCTGAGGGCGCTGTCCTCTCCTGATTTCCTCTCCCCGCCTGCCCCCACCCATGACAGTGCAGCCAGAGGGAGAGAGGAGACGTCCATTCTTATTCACTAATCTTTCTGCTGCTTGTATGTTTTACTCCAGACTTTTTAAGAGACAATACACTATCTTTAAACAATAATATGCGGTAGCCATCGTCTCATTCCCCCCATTGAACAGAGAATTTTCTCCAACCAATATTGATAAGAAAGAGAGTTTATCTTGTGGTCTTTCATGTACTGTTAAATGCATGGGACACCACTGAACTCCATTCAGTTCCGCCTTTGGCTTCACTTTGTTTAGCCTTTAACTAAAAGATACGGTGTTGCCAATGAGGCTAGACCCTGAGTCTCTTCTTCCAATTGTATTCATAGTCCAAACCTTCCTGATAGGTTTTATATCAACCCCTTAGTATTTACTAAGAAGAATATTCAAGATGCTGGGATGTGCTTTCTCTTTTTAGAGCAGAAAGTTCTGCCTGTTGGAAGCAGATGCCATTTGGCTTAATGATTACATGTTCTTAAATTGGCATTTTAATTGGATTGCCTGGTTATTGAAATCCCCTGTGTCCCCAAGGTATATTCCTCAAATACTATCTCTCACCATAATGTCTGCTGCTTCTTCAAAGGAGCAAAAAGATACATAAAGAGGTGCTCATCACTCAAGACCATTGGCCTCATTGGCCTCAGCTGTCAGCCCACTACATTCATTTAGACAACAGTAGGTTTGGACAGAACATATAAAGTTCTCTTTCTCAGCTGTGAAATATGATGGATGTGCCATACTGATGACCTTTACACAAGGCCACATGTTAATATTCAGGACCTCCCTTTTGTTGGACCTGAACAATGGCTGTCATTAAGAAAGCTTGGCTTGCCAATATGCCCTCTGTTAGGATGCTGGAGCACTCCTGATTGGTCACCAGGAAGTGTCATGTGCCTTTGATGGAAATGACATGGAAGATGTATGGTCAAAGTGCTGTGCTCAGCACCACTGCTGTGCAGAGGAGAAAACCACCATGACCCAAATAGCCCTGCACTCAAACAATGTCGCACCAACCAAAGACAACGTATTGGGAAGAAAAATGCTTGTAAACTGCATGAGTTAGAAGATGTATTGGCCAGACGGCCATAGGGCAATCTTTGAACTATTGAAATCTTTAGAAATATTGTTTGGTTCTGAAACAATACTTACAAACCTAATTAATCAAACATAGATGGTTTATTTTCAGGCCTTCCACGGCGTGTTGCTTTAATGCAAGAATAGGGTCGGTTGGGTTCTTTTTACCGTTTCATGGAGCCGTGCAAGAACTCAGCATGCAGATTCATGTTCATACAAGTTGAAGCTCTAAATTTCAAAATAATATCGACACAGATCTCTGGTAATGCCATCAACACAGGCTGGGGTTGGAGGTAGCCTGAATTCCTTTTTCAATGGTTTCAGATTCCATGTGTAATGTTTTCCTTTCCATCTTTCTTTTATTCACTAGAATCATTTGTTCATGCAACCAATTATGAACCATCTCAGATGAGTTTCTGTGACTTTAGTTAAAGACACTCCAGGCTTTTCTTATACAGTAAATGCAATGAAGAATATTTTTTCTGGACCATTAAATTCTGTGATTTTCAGTGTTTATGAATGTCCCTCCCTGTTTTCCTGTATAGTTTCATGTTTTGAAAGATGGATTGCAGCAGTGCATGTGTTCAAGTGGGCAAAATGAGAACTGTGAAAACAATTCCACAGAAGGCTGAGCACTCTTCCAGGTGGTAACAAGCAGGAAGCAGGAAGTCTTTTTTTTTGGTTTTTCGAGACAAGGTTTCTCTGTATAGCTTTGCGCCTTTCCTGAAACTCACTTGGTAGCCCAGGCTGGCCTCGAACTCACAGAGATCCGCCTGCCTCTGCCTCCTGAGTGCTGGGATTAAAGGCGTGTGCCACCACCGCCCGGTGCAGGAAGCCTTTTGTACATCATGCCAGTTGTGGCTGAAGTTAAGTCAATCGTTAAGATGAAGGAATCGTCCAAGTACTTAATTGCATGCAAAATAGTGCTAGACCAGACTGGGATTGGGTGAGTTCAACCTCTGAACGTCAGCTCCTGGTTATTCATTTCAAGGCAGACTATCAACGCTTTGGATTACCTATGTATTCCGTATTTCCTCACTTTGTTCTGCTGGGCTCTGTCCCTACGCTCCCGCTGGTTAGAAAACAGAACAGGAGAGAGAGAGAAGGGATGGAAACTCTGTCCATAATTATACAAGTGCAGACCATTCCAGGGAAAGATTTAGTAGGAGGAGCGATGGTTGAATTTGTTCTTTATTAGGGAAACACAAAGTAAAAGCACAGTGGAAGTATTGTCTTATGTTCACCAAGACAGCCACAAAGAACAACAAATGTTGACTACAAGCAGCTGCAAGCATTGACAAGGTGTGGAACAAACAGTAGGAAGTTGAGTAGACTTGTGCTAGGAGTGTAAGTGGGTAGGGACATTTTGGATGAAGTAAGCAGTCTGTAATAAGGTCAACCTGTCTATGGCTTGGCTACTTTACTCCTGGAGAAGCAGAGAACATGCCTTCATGACCTTCTGCTGGAGAACCATGTGGTCCAATGACGTTAAGAGAAGGTATATCCTTCCCCCTCAAAGTCAGGGACTGGCTCCCTTGCATACAGCAGGGGGCCTGAGTCATGACAAATGGCCACCTTGTGACTACTTCATTTTCTCACATTCATGGCAGACATCAGTGAACCTCAACACAGCTCTCAAATTCTTTTTAAAAAACTGGTATCACAATTTTTTTTTTTTGATGAACTGTTGTTTGAGACAAACCTTGCTTGCCCTCCTGGCTTGGGGACAGGCACCATGGTTACTAGAGCTGGGATGGTGAGTGTGGTAAGCTGACAGATGTGGGCCAGTCCGTAGGTGATACGCAGGAAGAGGAGCCTGATGAGGTGAGCCTGGAGGATGGTAGCCTTCATACGGAGGAGTATCCATCAGAGAGGGCAAGTGACTCATTCCCTCATTTGTCCTACCTACAATAAATTTTTGAGTGTCTAGTAAATACCAGGGACAGAATTAAGAATTCACATTTACCTTCACCAAACTTGCATTCTGGTGAGGGGATCAAATTGAGGAGCAACCATGTATATTGCATGTTATACTACTGAATACATCAGAGAAAGGAGTCATGTGGCAGAGGAGGCCATTTTGGAATGAAGTTGGGACCATATTTTGTTTCAGAAGTTAACTGTTGGGTCAACTAACAGTTAGGGAAAAAGAGACTATTGTATTCATCTTTTCTCCAAGTTCTGTCTTTCTTCATGAGATTTGAATTTTATATATATATATATATATATAATTCTTCTCTCTAAATAATTTCCTTTAACATCTCTAGCTGGACAGTGCTACTAGGAAAGAATCCTTCAATTGCTTTGTGGCCATTGTCGTTCTCAGAAATTTTAAATTTATCCTTTAATGTTAAATGATAGTTTTTTGGGATATAGACTATGTTTTTATTTTTGTCTTTCAACACTTCAACACTTTGAATATTTTATTTCACCTTCCCATTATGTGACTTCTGATTTCTGTTATGAATTTAATATAATATAATTTTAATTAACAAATGACAATACCATATATATTATATATAAATGATGCTTTGAAATATGTATAATTATCGACTGGCTCAATCATACTAATCACCTTATATGTTACTTTGTATTTTAGTGATGTGAACACTTAAATCTATTCTTGTGGTGACTTTTGAAACATATTGTTATTAAATATTCTCACTATTGTGTATCATAGGTCCCTCCTTGTGATTTTTTTTTCTGGCTTTCATTTAAGATAGCGTTCTTTCTTCCTTGGCTTATTTCAAGAGTCTTTATCTTTAGTGCTGGGAGAATGGTTCTATGCATAATCTGTCTGCAGCACAAGCCCAAAGTCATGAGTTTGATCCTCCGAATCCATGCTCTTGTAATTCCAGCCCTGGGAAGGTAGAGACAGATAGACCCCTGGGAGTTTCTGGCCAGTTGAGCTGATTCAGCAAGCTTTCCAAGCCAGTGACAGACACTCTAAAAAAAACCAAGGTAGTTGATAACTTAGAAATGACACTGAAAGTTGTCCATACACACAAACGCATACACATGCACCTGCATGAACAACACGCACACACGTACACATGCACACGTGCACACATGCACACACACACACACACACACACACACACACACACACACCTTTACATGTTTTTTCTCTTTGTGTTTGACTTTTGCAGTTTAAGAATGATGATCTCAGGTGGAGGATTTCAGTCTCCATTTTGCATTACTCTTGCTTGATATTCTTTTAGATGCTGTCCTCTGTTGTCTGTCGTTGACTTTTGAAAGTCACATCTTCAAACAGCTTTTCTGCCTCAGTCTCTTTTCTCACTTGTTGGTATTCTAGCTATGTGTGTATAGTTGTTCAGTTGTCTCACTTATTGTATGGTTTGTTCTTTTTAAAACGTTCTCCTTTCTCAATTCTTCCTCATTCCCTTGGCCAGATGCACTCTGTGGATGAGTCCATCAAAGACATTTTTCATTTCTCTTACAGTGTTTTGTTTTAAACTTCAGACATTTCAGTTTTAGTTTTTCTTAGAGTTCTCATCTCTCTTTTTACCTCACCCAGCTGTTCTTTCATGCTCTTTCCTTTCTGCATCAGAGTTTATGCTAATGAGCCTGTTTTAAATGATCCGATAATGCCCATGTTGGTGTCGTATCCAAATACGTTTCTTCCACTTGCTTTCTCTCTTCAGACTAGGTTTTTATTTGCCTTTTGATGCTTCACAACTCTTCATTCGAATACAAGAGAGAGGAACTGAGTAGTAGGAGTGAAATCAGTCCATTTTTAGCGTGTGTTTCTGTTAACCCAACTAGGTATTGTGTCCTGCTTAGCTGTGTGTTTTAGCTGTGGCCCCAGAGGCTTCAAGTTTCTCATGTTCTTTTTCCCCCTTGTTTGGACTTTGAGCCACCCTCACTCTTCTTCCTCAGAGAGAACCTACATCCTGAAATTTTTTTTCCGAGACAGGGTTTCTCTGTGTAGCTTTGTGCTTCTCCTGGAACTCACTTGGTAGCCCAGGCTGGCCTCGAACTCACAGAGATCCGCCTGGCTCTGCCTCCCAAGTGCTGGGATTAAAGGCATGCGCCACCACTGCCCGGCACATCCTGAAATTTTTGAGTTCTCATCCAACTTCATTCTACTAGGGCAGTGGTTCTCAGCCTTCCTAACGCTACGACACTTTACTACAGTTCCTCATGTTGTAGTGACCCTCAAACATAAAATTATTTTTGTTGCTACTTCATGACTGTAATTTTGCAGCTGTAATGAAGTGTAATATAAATATCTGTGTTTTCCGATGGTCTTAGATAAGCCCTGTGAAAGTGAGGGTCACGACCCACAGGTTGAGAACCCATGTACTGGAGGGAGACAATGGTAAGGCTTGGGATGTGTGGGAAGCTTCTGTAATCTCACCTTGTGATTAAGTCCCAGGCTCAGGCCCTGAGATGTGCAAGTGCTGCTTAGGTTGTTTGTTTCCCTTTTAGGTAAGACAGGGAGCATGAAAGGAGAGTAGCATGAGAAAATTCCCTCCCTCAGTTAGAATAAAGTGTTGCCATGCTTTCGTTGTGGAGAACATTCTGCTTATGCTTTGCAAAGCTCCTTCATCCCATCTCCCTGTCACAACCTTGAAGAGCTCATTCTCACAAATTCACCTTGAGAATGTGGTAGTTTTTTTGAGGTAAAATCCACTAAAATGTAGGAACCACCTGAAACAGGTCTCCAGGCCTGAACTCTCAAGTTCATCCGTAGCCAGCCGCCAGTGACTGATCAAGTTGACTATTTCAATGTTCCCACCAGTGCATGGCTGCACTGGTAACTTCTCCAGGCAAGCAAACCCAAGATAGACCTGTTGGATTCAGCTGTCTCTCCAGAGTTTGGGGGTGGAAGTTTCCCCGGAAAACTCAGTTCTCTGATGGGTTTAAAGAAAGTCATCGCCACTGTAAGGATCAGCATGTTAGTTTTTAAGCTGTTTACATGGTGGAGTTGAAACTACAGGATGTATCATTCACCTTCCCCAACGCTTTTGTTATTATAACCCCCACCTTTCAGGTGAAAGACTGTCAATACCTTCCCAAGCTGGCCAAGTTTGCCCAGCCCAAACTACTACATCCATCCGGGTTCCCATTTCCTCTTACCTGCAAGGCTGCCAGCAGCCTTCTACCTGTCTGCCACTGGTGTCTCATCCTGATCATCTTTCAGTCCTTAAGTCACATGCGACCTCTAGACTCCTCCCCAGTCCCTTCCGGCTTACTTTGTTTCAGCCACTGGGGCTGCTTTCAATGGTCAGGATGGCATTTTTCTTTACCTCTGAAGTGAGCAGACCCTTTTCAGACTCCAGGTCTTCTGAGACGAAATGTCATTGCCCTATGTCACGATCCAGGAATCTCTGTCTCAACCTTTTGCCTTTTCCTTGATACTATTCACTATTTATAACCATTTGGCAGTGTAGTTACTGTGCTTCATGAAGGTAAGGACCTCATTTATATTATTCTCTTGCATCTCAAGATCAAGTATAAGGTAAGGCACATAGTAGGTTTTCAACAAACATTTTTGAATGAAGGAGTATATAAGATGAGTCTCTGGACTGCTGAATGTATATTTTTTCAGGAGGTGTAGAGAGGGAGAGGGGTGTGTGTGTGTGTGTGTGTGTGTGTGTGTGTGTGTGTGTGATATGTGTGTGTTCTGTCTACATGTTCATTAGCTCAGTCACCTGTCTTAGTCCGCCACTGGGAGAAAAGGGGAGTGAGAAGCGGCAAACATTGTTATGGTCTAGGAACACCTTTAAGAGGTGTACTGTAGGAGGATTTGTGTTTGTCTTAACAGAATGTAGAGTGTATTTATGATCAATGTTTGATTTTAGATGTGAGAAAACAAAAGCAAGTAGGTGTAGCCTTTAGTCACACCTGAATGCTACAATGGACTTAGGGGAATTAATGTCTTTAGGTCTTAGGTTGGTGTTTCTGTCAGTCTTTCATAGCACAAACATGACAGGGTTAGAATGACTGTTGAGTAAAGAGCTAAAGTCTGGGAAGCGAAGACACACGGAAGCTGAGAAGAACGGCCATGTGAAGGGGTGGAAACCTTACTCTCTGTATCTAAGAAGGCCTAAAGACATGGAAGTTAACACATTTGTCTTTGTATTGAATTGAAAATGAATATACAAGCTTGGTCTCAATAGTGAGTTCCAGGCCCTCTAGGCCTGTTCCCACTCCAGCATCTATCATGATTTATCAAAATGACTCTGCAACTCAAAGAGAATAAGAAGTTGCTTTGGTAAAATGCTTTGAGCTCTTAGGTTTATTTTATTGTGTCTTTAAATCTCCTGTCTGACAGAGTATTATTTAAAATGAAGTCAGTAGCTGGTAGAAGATCTATGATGTAAATAAGAGGCTGAGTTACTTGTGGAGTAAGATGACTGGCACATTTTCAGCATATCACCACTGCCACCACCACCAACAAAACACAACAGTCTATAATTGATGAAATATAGATCCCTGTACCAGGAGCCTGAAAGCATGGTTTGAATGAGGGATTCATATGAAGTATGCATAGGTTCAAATCCTGGTTCTGCCAGTTTTATTCACCACTGGTTTTATTCCACCTTTTGAAAATGAGGATATCTACTTTTCTGTGTTAGACATACTGCTGGCACCATTTTTTTTTTATAGCTAGGGCCTGGGTAGTAGAGCAGTCCTCGCCTGTGGTGGCCCAGAATTTGTTAGCTGATGTCATCAGAGGTACTTCATCAAGCCCAGGATATTGCACTCATGTGTACCCTTGGGTAGGTACCACCAGCATGTATTATGAAGGAGTAAAACAAAACTTACCCCAAATTCAAAGACCTGGACCCTGCTTTCAGCTCAGCTAGTGATATAGTCAAGATGATTATTTTTTTCAGCCTCAATTTCTCAGTAAAATTTGTAAACCAGAGAGGTTTATTGAGCTCAAGTGAGAGGATTAATATGAAAACAAATAAAATGTAAAAGAATACTCAAGGTTTACGGAGTATGTATGCTGGATTCTGAGATAGTGTCTGGATGCAGAAGATATCTGAAGAGAAAGATGGTATTGATTTTTCAGCTCATGTTCATGATTTTTTCTGTGAATAAAACTGAGAAGAGCCTTGGAAACCCATATAATTTACACAGCTCAAGGACTCTCTACACTGATGATATACTTTGCATTACAAACGGCCCTCACAGCACAGATGCTTGGGTCCCTCTCACTGGGTTTGCCAGAGACATGATCTGTATTTTAAAAAAATGTCCAATCTGTTGTTGTCTATTATCTAATGTGCATCCAGGGTTAGGAAACAATGAATTAGACTTAGGTGTGTAACCTGCCAAGAAGTGCTGGACTCCAAGCCACAGGCTGTGGAATTTGGCTTAAATTTTGTCACTATCTAGGAAGGAAAATTAAGAAAAAAAAAAGCCATTGAAGACTGCAAAGGAACTTTGAACACTTTCTCTCTCTATTTAAGACCAACTGGTTGTTCTATTCATCTAGGTCACCTATCATAGGAGATACCAGAAACAGATTCACGAATCTGTGAAATTAGCAGAATGTGGTTTGATAGGATTCAGTTCATTTTCCTGTAAATCAACTGATACATTTTGTCTTAAAAATGATTGCTTGTATTGAGTAGTATCTAACCTGTGGCAGAGTCTTAAAAATATTGGTTGAATAATTAAATAAATAACTATAATAACCACCCATCTTAATACTTCATACGTAATATGTAGTGGTTTTATTGTTTCCTGTACACAGAATGCCTAATATGTCATAAGTGCAGCGTTACTTGCCCTTCTGGGAAGGGGTGGGATATTTGATGCAAAGGTGTAAAAATTTAGTCCCTCAGAATATTTCCACAGAGTTGGATGTTGAAAGTAGTTAGTCTCAGATAACATTTAAATTATCTTAATCCCTAACTTCCTGGACATGAAGGGAAATTGGATGTATATAAGTGCTTCAGATCTTACATCATATCCACAATATTTGAACAACCAAACAAGAATGGACCAAGTATCACTGATTATAGTAGTATTCATTTTCCTTTTGGACTAAGAAACCTAAGCTATAAGTTTGAAAAATTCTATATGTTTCTCTGCATTTTAGAAAGCTTGATAATTTTTGTCTACCATGTCAAATTGTGGGGTTTAAGATGAAATAACAAATCACTTTAAATGGAAATCAGATATTCAAGTTAATATGATGGAGGTAGACCAGATATCTAGATCTAAGATTTGCTTGTGAACAGAGATTACAAATGCATTCCCATTGATGTAAGATGAATATTTATAAAATTACGTTCTAAGGTAAAGATGTTGTAGAAAGAAGTAAATGGTTGTGCCACTCATAGGTCTGGCTATGTGCCCAACAACAGAAACTGGTAGCTTGTGCTTATTCAGAGAGCAGTTGTGTCATGTATTATACACTACATAATTAGAAGACTAAAAAGATACACTATTTACAAATCAGAAGATTTTACATTCTTAAGCATTCTTGTTCTCTCTATAAAATGTCTGTTTTGCCTGGAATCTCCATTTTTTCTTGGCAATAAAAGGATAAGAAGGTGTCTGATCCCTTCAAATGGGACAGATACTTTTAAGATCACCCTACTTTACTGGTATACCAGAGCATTTTCTATGATTATCCCTCAGTGTACAAGGTTGTGGTTTTGGTAGAATGTGGTAGTTAGCATGGCCAGTATCCTCTTGGCTACCTGTGACTCAACATGCACAATCTATTTCCTGGTACTTTAGCCCAATTCTTCTACATGGTAGAACTCAAGTTATCCAAACCACCACTTCCCCTTCCCATCTCACATCTGTCAGATTTGGGGTCTTTCTCTTTTCGATCTCCAAAATACAAAAATGAAAGAAAGAAAAAAAGAAAGAAAGAAAGAAAGAAAGAAAGAAAGAAAAAGAAAGGAAGAAAGAAAGAGAAAGAAACCTATGTTTTGGGTGAAAGAGTTTTATTGGTGATTACTCTAGGATAATGTGCACAAATTAGAGCTATAATTTATGTAATAGTTCTGTGGCTATTGTGGCAAATTACCACAAAGTAGGCAGGTTGAAACAAGAGACCTTATTTTCTCAGTTTGGAGAGCAAGAGTCAAAACTTTGACTGCAGGTTCTGAAGGAGGATTTATTCAATGCATGTTTAGCTTTTGGTAGCAATTCTTGGCATTCCTTTACTATTAGAAACACCTCTTCAATCTGTCTCTCACACCCAGTGGCGTTCTTTAGACCTGTATCTCTGTTCTCCTCTTATAAGGACACTAGTCCTACTGGATTGAGGACTACCAGAGTGAGCTCTGCTTGACTCTTCTGTGTAAAGAATCAATTTCCAGCTAAGGGCAGATTCATAGCTACTGAAGTTCAGGGCTTGAATCTATTTTCTACATAATTCATTTGGTCATACTGTCACAGACTCAATATCTTTCTACAAGTTCCCCTTCAGTTCTTAAAACTAGCCTGCTTAGCACTCAACCCAGGGAGATTCTTAAGCCCTGGAAATTTCTCTTTCCCTACACTACTTCCCCCATTGAAGATCTTATCTTATGTCACTGTTATGTGAAAAGACATGTCATTAAATACATCTGCACCATGAATGCTAAACTATTTTAGCTCTCTAAATTTTATTTTTGTCTAATTAATGATTCATAGAAATTCCAGCATTTGAACTGCTAGTTTTAGTTTATTTTCTTGAAATTTTGCTGTTTTCATTGTGTGCTTTACATCTTTATGTTTAAGAATTATTCTTTCATATACGCTTGCCTTTATTATGTAATAATGTCAATATTTAATATTTATTTTCTATATGCTAACTATACTCTAAATACATTATGCACACTGTCTAATCTGTTCTTTATAATATTCTCAAGTAGTTGTAATTCTCCATATTTTATGAATGAGAAACTGAGATTGTGTAAATTAAAGAGAAATTTCCCAGGCTATTGAGCTGTGAATTGCAGAAAACCATGATTCACAGCCAGCTTCAAGTTGTAGTACTTTCACTGACTTTCACTACTGTTCTGAAATAAGAAAAACATATCTTAGAAATAAGTCAAAATTTATGTTTTTATTTATGCAAAACACAGAATTGCAAGAAGACTGAATTTGGTAATTAGATAAATATAAGCTTTGTCCATTCTCATACCCCTCCCAACATTTCTCATCCCCCAAAAGATCTCAATTGCTTTCAAATATAATCCTAAAAATCTCTCTCTCTCTCTCTCTCTCTCTCTCTCTCTCTCTCTCTCTCTCTCTCTCTCTCTCTCTCTCTCCTATATTGTCCATCCACAGAGACCTATTTTTCTCTTCTCCTGTTTCTTCCCTTTGTAACTCACCCATTACTTCTGGTTGAGAGGTCAGAGTTGATTCTTAGCTATCTCTTTAGGCCTTCTTCTCTCTATTTCCCCCAAGCCACCACTGTCTGTAGCAGGGAAAATTGGCATTGCCCTGGCTGTGTCCATGGCTATCCTTGACTACTGAAGGCTCTCTCACATTTACTCTCTCCTTGGCCTGGGACTAGCCTAGCTGCTTAGGATGACTGTCTACTGAGCCCCAGAGACCCGCCTATCTCTGATTCTATAACATTAGGATTACAAATGTGCCCCTACATAATTTTTTACATGGGTTCTGGGATATCCAACTCAGATCCTCATGCTTGCAAGGCAAACTCTTTCCTGGCTGAGCCACCCCCCTAGCCCTCTAAAGCAGCGTTCGACAGTATGTTCTTCCCCTTGCTAGTGCATCTAGAGAAGAGTCTGGCCCACTGGACTTGTGCTTTGGGGTTGAGATTCTGGCTAAAGTTATAACTCTGTTAAGTAGTGTTTATGTGACCGTCGACCTGTTACCTGTTCTAAGCGTATTTTGGCTTCTTGGGGTATTGTAAGAAATGGTCACAAAATGGGTGGCTTAAAATAACAGAAATTTATTCATTCCATTCCGGAGGTTAGAAGTCCCAAATCAAGGTGCCTGCCTAGGTACGCTTCTTCTGGAAGCGCTAGAGAAGGGTTATTTGATTCTTCACTCTAGAAGCCCTTCATGTTCCTTAACTCCTAATCCCTGTCTCCATCTTCACTGGGCTTCACCTGTACCTGTGTCTCCATGAGGCATGCTTGTGTGGGTCTCTCCTTTATAATAAGGACAACAAGATGAACTTCATATTTAGTTATATTTTTAGAAACTTTATTCCCAAATGAGGTCACATGTGCAGATATTGAAGGCCACATGCACAGGTATTGCAAGTTAGAACTTCAATGCAGCTTTTTTTTTTGGTGGCAGGAACTTATTCAAGCCAGTTTCTGGACTATGAGATGGAGATAATAACAGTTTCAGCTAGCTGTAGCTTTTGTAAGGGTTAAGTGGTAGCATGTCCAGGGCATCCTACAGTACCTTCTCCATACCTCTGACTCAGAGTATTCACAGCCCTTTACGTTTCTCCCCACACTCTTCCTACCTTTTCTTCTTCCATGTAGATACCCCAGTTCCTGTCATGGTCATTTATTTTTGCTCAGGTTTGAAACAGAAAACACACACAAAGCCATATATAAATTGATCCATGCTTCCTTTCATTAATCTAGAAGATGATTTTGAAGTGATTCTTTCAAACTAATGTATTTCCCTTTTACAGGATGTGTAGAAGGGACTCATAGTCCAATGACAGGTAAAAGACCACTTTACACTCACCAGAACACAATCCCCAAGTCTCCCATGAGCACAGTTTCTTTGAAAGAAGAAATTCATGGAGAAGCCTGTTCTTCGCTGTCACCATCCAGGGAAATGGATGAAGGCGATTTGGTCTTTACTGCCAAAAAGGGAATGCAGAAGCCACCTAGAGGGCCACCTAAGCAGGCCTGGACCAGCCCCCTTCTGGAAAAGCAAGCTGCAAATAAACCTCTTGAGAGACCACACTCAGTGAATACCATTTCCTCAGAAGCTGCAGGTAGACACATACCGTGTCAGAACCATCCCTTGGGCAAACCCAAGGGAGATTCTGGTAGGTATCACATCATGGTTTCTAATGTTTCTTGTCTCAACTTTCTGGTTTTAACTACACTATAAACAAAACCACTGGTTATTGAATCAATGGTGAGCCATATTCTAGAAGTGTGACAAAAGCTTTATTGGTGAGACCTTAGACTGCTTGTTGATAAGCATTACATTTGAGGAGATACAATCAGGTGCGTATTGATGACAAGTTATTGATAAGTCAGGCGTTGCACTGAACAGTAGCAGTGACATCATTATAGCCCCCGTATATGTATAGACTCTTATGATGAGCATTTTATTTATAAAACCAACATACAACATTTAGGTAGCTGACTTCCTACTTTACAAATAAAGAAGCTGTAGGGTAGGGTAATATGTATGATAATTAAATGTTTCAACTTCAGCTACCATAGTAGGAAAGATTGTTAAAAGTAAAGAAACAGAAGATGGGGAAATAGTTCAGGGGCTAAGGTATTTGGAAGACCTGAGTTTGAATCTCTAGAACCTGTGTGAGCCGGGCATATGGGCACGTGTCTGTGATCTCTGTGCTTCAAGTGTGAGAATCAGAGGTGGAGGAGACATGGGAATCCTTGGAAGCTCACAGTCCAGCAACCAGCCTGGACAGTGGTGAAGGACAAATGGGGAGGGTGTCTCCAACAGATGAGGTTGTCCTCTGACCCTCACACACATACTGTTGCATGCATAAGTCTGTGTGTACCCACGTGTGTTTACACATGCACACACATGTTAGGCACACAGATGCACAGGCATATACCTGGGCACGCACACACAATGCTTTTAAATGGAACAGAAGAAAAGGGTTTTGGAATTGAAGATCTTCACTCAAGTCTCAGCTCTCTCGCACAACAATTCTGTAGCCATGATACAGTTCCATGGGTGTTTTTTGAGCTTGGTCTTTTCATCTGTAAATCAAGAATAATTAGTGCTATGAAGACTACTTGTAATTGGAGGGTTCATTTTAAAAAATTTCCTAAACGCAGTAGAGACTATATGATGTTGGTGGTGTTTATATCTAGGAACTGTCATGTAGAAGGATTCGATTGGTGTTATGTAGCCATCTTGTAATGGAGTTTTTTTTTTTTCCTGGGGAGAGGAGAGAGATTTCACTCCAAATGTTAACACAGGTTCTGTAAGATGGTCTGCTGACACTGAGTCAGAGAACCTTTTATTTCTGAGATGTTGGACCCAATGATGGGAAGCAGATTATGCGAGTTGGCTAACACTTTTTAAAAAATGTATGTGTGTATATGTTTGTGTGCATAAGGCACATGTGTATGCGTGCACGCATGCATGCATGTGTACGTGTATGTGTGTGTGTGTGTGTGTGTGTGTGTGTGTGTGTGTGTGTGTGTCTGTATCTGTGTCTGTGTCTGTGTATATGTGTGTGAAGGTCAGAGGAAAACCTCATATCTCATTCTTAGGAGTCTGTCTGCTTTTGAGACAGGGTTCATTGGTCCACATCTTTCTAATTAGGTTAGACTGGCTGGCTAGAGAGTTCCGGGGACCCTCCCAACTCCACCCACCCCAACTCTAGGATTGCAAACACCTGTTCCCACAGCAGGCATTGTCCCATGGGCTCTGGGGATCTAACCCAGGTCCTCATGCCTATGAGACAAGCAGCCTATCAACTGAGCCATCTCTCCAGCCTGGTTAACTTTTTGAGTCTCGCTCTGTATAAGGCAATGTTCCAATGTGAACATGCACCTTCAGCTCTACTCTATATGATCCTTCCACTGAGATAGAAAATGTGACTTTCTCATGCTATAGAAGCAGATTTGGAGGCCTGTTGGGGTTCTGTTTCTGTAGGGCTGAAGTCAGGATTCAAGCCTCCCACCCTGACTCTGGGTTGGAACATCCTTGTACTAACAAGTTAACAGGGAAACGGTGGTTCTTCAGCCTTAAGCACTTTCTATGTTCTCAGTGCTTAACACTTTGTGTGGTCTCTCCTCAGACATTCAACTAGTTTATTTCTCCATAGTCAAGTCTTTAGTGAAGTATGACATACTTGGTCTTTCATAATCTTTCTTGCTTTATTTTTCTCTTAGGATTTAGCACCAAACTAAGACTTCTGAGCTTTCTTATTTCTTATTCATGAGTCAGCTTCCTTCTCCTTCCCCCTTCTCTCCCCACAAAGAGACTGTAGGCTGTGTAAGTGCAGAGATAATGTTCACCTTATTCTCTTCTGTGTCCCTGATGTCTTGAATGCTGTTGGACCCCTACTAGGTGCACCCATGTTAGCCGATGAAGAAATGAAAGAACAAATCTAATTTCATCAGCAATCAAGTGTCATGGATAGCGGAAGCTCCACGTTCCCCATGAAAACAAAGAGATTTAGGGTGGCTGATGTTTCAGGATTGGACTCTGATGGCCTGGATTTTGTTAGACCCCACTGTCACACTAAACCTCCTGCTGGTCCAATGCATCATCATGATTACTGGAGTCCTTCAAAGGAAAGGATGTCTGTTTTTCAGCTTAGGAGAACATGCTCTGCCTAGGTCATGTTCTGTTATGCTGAATTCCAGAATTTCAGTAGATTCTTTATGCACTGAATATGGACAATAATTAAATATATACTATTTATATACTAGGGCTGGAAGTCTGTAATAATAGGTATTATTAGGAGCTTGCAAAGCACCGAGTTTGAAAGCCTTCACTTACTTAGACCTTTGGAAGTGTTCCATTTTTACGTCCAGGAAGAATTCTTACTTTGGATCAGTCAGATCCAGTAAGCTGCTGTTGTTTTGTGTGTTTGACAGGTACATTGAGTGCACAGTGGATGATCAGTACCTGCTGGGCACAAAGCAATGTGGTGGGAATTCAATTTAACTCCTTAGCGATATACTGGCTGTTAGGTGATGCTGTGCATTCTAATTTTATGCAATTTTGAACTGGAAAATAATTCTGTGGGTTGTTTCAAATATTTTAGGAATTTCCCTGTTACTAAGAAGCCCATTAGAGAGCTGCAGGAAATGATTTAAGGTGTGTAAATTATCTTAATTTATTAGTGAAGGACTAGACTTCTAATGTGGGTAGGTCAATGTGTAGAATTTCGCAAACTAAAATGGAAGACTAGATACATAAAATGCAGATAGAGTATATAACACTGGAAGTGTGATTGGGGAAAGAATAAAAATTAAACTTGATATTAATGTCAGCATGAGGGTGTGGTGTTGGGTCGACTCAGCTTCGGGGCCATCTACTTTGGTTCGTTTCAGCTGGTTTTACAGTTTCTGGTAAAATCCATGGCATAGCTAACTTCTGGGTTTTCTTTCAGATCACCAGCTGTCAGTCTGAGCGGGCCATTGATCCTCGCCAGCATATCTAGCGTGATTCAATAACTTTCTCTTTACCAACTTCCCAGAGTTAGAAGCTCGTGTGCCGCGTTAGTCACCAAGCCCTTCTCTTTCTCTCGGAGGGTTTGAACTGGTTCCTTTGAAACTGTTCTTGCCAGCAAAGGACTAGTCAGCGTTTGGACTGTGTGACAGCGTGGTTTGGGGATTTTGTTTTCTCTCTCCATCCCAGCTGCAGTCCCGCGATCCTTGTCCAGGCTTGGGTTCTATTATCACTCTGCTTTGACTTCCAGGTCCTGTGTTGAGACCCTTCACCGCCATCGGCCTCTGCAGAAGTACCAGCCAGAACTCCTTTTCCCCACAGATCACTTATAGGACTTCCGTGGAACCTGAGCAGCAGAATCAAGCGGCAGCCTCGAGATCCTGGACAAACACAGACTCCTTAAGCGTACGCGGAAGTGCAATCGGAAGGGGCTTGGTTGCAGTAACACCAGAGATGACCCCCAAACATCCTCATACCGCCAAAGAACATAGGTCAGAGACCGCTCTCACCTTCCGTGGCCGTGCAGCCAAGGAGCCCCTGCCCATGCTCGTGGGCTCTTCTACCCATTTATTTTCCAGGAAGTTAATGAAGGTTTGCTCCTCAGCAGCCCCGCGCCCACCCCGGCGCTCCCTTACGGCTTGTTCACAGACTCTTTCGAGGCCGGTGGTGAATGATCACTTACACTGACTGCTGAGAAAGAATTGTTCTGCCAGTGTGGCCCATCTTCCAATCAATGCCTGCTCAGAACAACAGAGAGGGCCTCAGATGGATTGGTTTCCATAGAACCATTGTTAGGCTTTGTGAAGCATTTTTGAACCTAATAAATAATGTCAAAAGTCTCTATCGAAGCCCAAAAATGTTCTTTTTCAAGCATTTGTAATAGTATTTTTGCTCTGCTCTGTCTCCCACTGTTACAAAGAATCTGCGCTGTACAATAAGGATCGGGTGCACCGTGTGCCACTTTGCAGCTTGGCCTGCCGGGATCGGAAGGTCGGGCTTTTGTTTTGCTGATACAGGTAAAAGGTTTTATTTGCCAGCCTCCACTTAAGGGCTAAGGATAGTTTCTAAGGGCCTTCAGGTTGTCTACGCAGACATTTGGAAAACATAATCAAATGCCTGTAATTTAATAGTTAACATGAAATTTGATTACACCAGAAGGGCCTAGGGAAATTCTTCAGGCTCTGTGAAGGGTTTTGTGTCAGAAACCTGAAGCCAGATCCTAGCTGGAGGCTTTTGAAACACTTGGAAGTAAGTTTAATTTTTTTTTTAAAGGAGAAGATTCCAAAGTTTCTGATTTGTAATAGAAAAGCCTGGCAACTTAGGGAATGTACTATCAAACTGGCCATTCTAAATAACACATTTAAAATGTTTTGGAGTAATTTAACAGACTCACATGGCTACTTTCCATCACAATATAGTGTTTGATACTTTATCAGTGATTTAATGGGATGACATTTGTTCCTTTTAATGTTCATAGAGAAGTAGGAACCAGTGTGATCGATATCCATCCACTGTCTTGCAGTTTTCCCACAGGTTTGGCTTTGGGAAATCAGATGCACGGAGATTATAAAGATTAACTGTATTAATATTTTCCCTTTAGTTCAATAAATATGGATGCATATATGCAGGTAAAAATAAGCCTACATTTGAGACATCATACCTCATGTTCAAATTCAATGCCCAGAATTGTCTTTTTTTAAGATTTATTATTATTTTTATAAATCTTATGTGTATGAGTGCTTGCCGACACGTATGTATCTGCACCACATTTGGGCCTGTTACCCAAAGAGGTCAGAAGAAGGCATGGGATCCCTTGGAACTGGGCTTGCTGGTGTTCTGAGTTGCCATGTGGGAATTGAACTCAGGTCCTCTGCAGGAGCAGCAGATGCTCTTAGCTGCTGAGCCGCCTCTTCAGCACCGTAAGCCTCAGAATTTCATCGGGAGTGAAATGCTGCTGTAGGAAGAGGGCACTGTATTTAGGAATCCATTTAGTCTCCTGAGAAATCATTCAATTTATAAAAATAGTATTTTTTCTATGAGTAAAAAACTTTAGAAAAAAGTGACACACCCAAACTCCGAAACTTTTCTGGTTAATGCGGTTTTTAAGGTGCAATGCTTTCCTTTTTATTTGTTATTAATGTTTATTGTGAGAGAACAAGCAGATCGTATCCCAGGCATCAGGTCACCAAAGTTCATGTGACAACTGCAAGTTCAACCTCATGCCCTTTGATTGGAGAGCAGTGCGTAGATAAACTGATGGTCTTATATAGAGATTCTGGGATATTTTAACATGTGCTTTAATTATGAGTTAGCACACAGTGTTTACAAAGCAGGAGAACAATGCCCAAGGAGATTAAAAAATAATGAACCAAAAATCATAATAGCTGACGCTAAACTAGAAACTGGACTTGACATGGTAGGGACTTGACTCCCTACCTATTGAGTTGTAAATAAGTGAATTTATCTGAAGATTCAGTGCAGAAAAGGCAATTCTGTCCAGAATTGACAAAAGGGAGACAAGCAAAAGATGCAAATCTGAATATATTACAGCTGGAGGCAGCTTCCCAAATCCAGTCCGTGGGATACTAGAACTGGAAAGATGTGGTGTGGCATGGGGGGGTCTGTAGCCAAGTCTATGAGGGTGGCTCACTGTGAGCTCTCACTGGGGGGCCACACTAACATATTAGGCCCTAGATAAATTTCACAATAAAAATTCAACAAACTGTTTAACTAAGTGCATATCTACTTTATTTATCAGAGATCTTTGGATTGTGTACACGTATTTTTGTTTTGAGACAGGGTTTCTCTACATAGCCTTGACTGTCCGGAACTAACTATGTAGACCAGGCTGGCCTTGAACTCACGAAGATCCCCCTGCCTCCGCCTTCTAAGTGCTAGTATTAAAGGCATACACCATCATGCCTAGCATGTACATGTGTTTTTAAAATAGTATATATTAATATCTGCTAACACTAGTGTTCTGTGGAATACACATGAAATGACATTTTGTAAAATATTTCTCTAAGCATGCCAAATCCACATATACTGGTAAGGTTTATGGTAAGGGCTTCCTTTCAAGTAATTGGGGTAAGAATCAGAGACCACCAAGAAATCCTTCAAGAATCCATTTTTTTTTTTTTTTTTTTTTTTTTGGTTTTTCGAGACAGGGTTTCTCTGTGTAGCTTTGCGCCTTTTCCTGGAACTCACTTGGTAGCCCAGGCTGGCCTCGAACTCACAGAGATCCACCTGGCTCTGCCTCCCGAGTGCTGGGATTAAAGGCGTGCGCCACCACCGCCCGGCCAAGAATCCATTTTAACTTGACTGGTGAATGAGGCATCTCTGTCTATTTCCTCTGTCTTTGAGTACATGTATTTGGGGGGGAAACTTAGTTGGTCCAACTCAGAACATACTTAGTGATGGATGATAAAGCGTTCCTAATCCTGACTGGTACAGACATGAGCTTTTATGCTGAACCCGGTTCCAGAACTTAGATATGAAGGTAAGTGTACTGAGCTATTTCCCATTACTTTGGAAAACAGTGCTGGATTATACATTCATAATTCAATGTTAGAAAGTACATAACATGTACTCACATATCACCCAGGCAGGGAGGACAGGAATAAGGTCTCTCATATACTATGGAAAATTGTTTTATAGGTTCAGAATTACAGCTTGTTCTTTCAACAGGGATCTGTGATTTCATTCACAGCATTTATTACCACATACTCTAGGTGTCTTAGAAACAATATAAAATTTCCTCTTTGTGGAAAAATAATTATCTGAAAACCACATCTGAAAGTATGATATCAACCTCCTGCATTCTATCAAACCACTGTGGTTTAAAGTTAGATTTCAACAACAACAAAAACTACAGAAAGACTACAATCTCATGGAAACTGAATAACACTCAACTGAATCACCAATGGGTTAAGGAAGAAATAAAGAGAGAAATTAAAGACTTCCTAGAGATCAACGAAAATGAAGACAGCACATACCCAAACTTATGGGACACTATGAAAGCAGTGCTAAGAGGTAAATTCGTAGCACTAAATGCCCACATAAAGAAGATGGAGAAATCTCACACTAGTGACTTAACAGCATACCTGAAAGCTCTAGAACAAGAAGAAGCAAACTCACCCAGGAAGAATAGACTCCAGGAATCAATAAAATAGAAACAAAGAGAACAATACAAAAAATTAATGAAACAAAGAGCTGGTTCTATGAGAAAATCAGCAAGATAGACAAGCCCTTATCCAAACTAACCAAAAGACAGAGAGAGAGAGAGAGAGAGAGAGAGAGAGAGAGAGAGAGAGAGAGAGAGAGAATCCAAATTAACAAAATCAGAAATGAAAAGGGAGACATAACAACTAACACTGAAGAAATCCAGAGAATCATCAGGTTATACTTTAAAAATCTCTACTCCGGCCGGGCGGTGGTGGTGCATGCCTTTAATCCCAGCACTCGGGAGGCAGAGCCAGGTGGATCTCTGTGAGTTTGAGGCCAGCCTGGGCTACCAAGTGAGTTCCAGGAAAAGGCACAAAGCTACACAGAGAAACCCTGTCTCGAAAAACCAAAAAAAAAAAAAAAAAAAAAAACAAAAACAAAAACAAAAACAAAAACAAAAAAAAAAACCTCTACTCCACAAAATTGGAAAATCTAAAAGAAATGGATAATTTTCTGGACAGGTACCACATACCTAAGTTAAATCAAGACCAGATAAACTATTTAAATAGTCCAATAACCCCTAAGGAAATAGAATCAGTCATTAAAAGTCTCCCAACTAATAAAAGACCAGGACCAGATGGATTCAGCACAGAATTCTACCAGATTTTCAAAGAAGAGTTAATACCAATACTCTTTAAATTGTTCCACACAATAGAAACAGAAGGAACATTACCAAATTCCTTCTATGAGGCTACAATTACCCTGATTCCTAACCAAACAAGGATACAACAAAGAAAGAGAACTACAGACCAATCTCCCTCATGAACATTGATGCAAAAATACTCAATAAAATACTGGCAAACAGACTCCAAGAACACATCAAAACAGTTATCCACCATGATCAAGTAGGCTTCATCCCAGGGATGCAAGGGTAGTTCAACATATGAAAGTCCGTCAATATAATACTCCATATAAACAAACTGAAAGAAAAAAAAAACACATGATCATCTCACTAGATGCTGGAAAGGCATTTGACAAAATCCAACACCCATTCATGATAAAGGTCTTGGAGAGAGCAGGAAAAAAGGGAACATACCTAAACATAATAAAGGCAATTTACAGCAAGTCAACAGCCAACATCAAATTAAATGTTGAGAAACTCAAAGCAATTCCACTAAAATCAGGAATGAGGCAAGGCTGTCCACTTCCCCATACTTATTCAATATAGTACTTGAAGTTCTAGCCAGAGCAATAAGACAACATAAGGAGATCAAGGGGATACAAATTGGAAAGGAAGAAGTCAAGCTTTTGCTATTTGCAGATGACATGATAGTATACTTGAATGACCCCAAAAATTCAACCAAGAAACTCATACAGCTTATAAACACCTTCAAAAACATAGCAGGATACAAGATTAACTCAAAAAAAAATCAGTAGCCCTCCTATATACAATTGACAAACAGGCTGAGAAGGAAATCAGAGACACATCACCCTTTGCAATAGCTACAAACGATATAAAATACCTTGGGGTAACCCTAACTAAGCAAGTGAAGGACCTATATGACAAGAACTTTAAGTCCCTGAAAAAAGAAATTGAAGAAGATGTCAGAAAATGGAAAGATCTCCCATGCTCATGGATAGGCAGGATTAACACAGTAAAAATGGCAATCTTACCAAAAGCAATATACAGATTCAATGCAATCCCCATCAAAATACCAACACAATTCTTCACAGACCTGGAAAGAACAATACTCAACTTCATATGGAAAAACAAAAAACCCAGGATAGCCAAAAGAATCCTGTGCGCCGGGCGGTGGTGGCGCACACCTTTAATCCCAGCACTCAGGAGGCAGAGGCAGGTGGATCTCTGTGAGTTCGAGGCCAGCCTGGTCTACAGAGCGAGATCCAGGAAAGACGCAAAGCTACACAGACAAACCCTGTCTCTAAAAACAAACAAACAAACAAACAAACAAACAAACAAACAAAAGAATCCTGTGCAATAAAACAACCTTTGGAGGCATCATGATCCCTGACCTCAAACTCTACAATAGAACTACAGTAATAAAAACAGCTTGGTACTGGCATGAAAACTGACATGTGGACCAATGGAATCGAATTGAAGACCCTGACATTAATCTGCACACCTATGAACATATAATTTTTGACAAAGAAGCCAAAACTGTACAATGGAAAAAAGAAAGCATCTTCAACAAATGGTGCTGGCATAACTGGATGTCAACATGTAGAAGGCTGCAAATAGATCCATATCTGTCACCGTGGACAAAACTTAAGTCCAAGTGGACCAAGGACCTCAACATAAATCTAGCTACTCTGAACCTGCTAGAAGAGAAAGTAGGAAGTAGTCTTGAATGCATCGGCACAGGAGATCACTTCCTAAATATAACACCAGTAGCTTAGACACTGAGAGAAACAAGCAATCAATGGGACCTCTTGAAACTGAGAAGCTTTTGTAGATCAAAGGACACAGTCAACAAGACAAAGCGACAGCCTACAGAATGGGAAAAGATCTTCACCAACCCCACATCTGACAGAGGGCTGATATCCAGAATATACAAAGAACTCAAGAAATTAGGCATCAAAATGCCTAACAGTCCAATTAAGAAATGGGCTATAGAGCTAAACAGAGAATTCTCAACAGAGGAAGCTCAAATGGCTGAAAGACATTTAAGGAATTGCTCAACATCCCTAATCATCAGGGAAATGCAAATCAAAATGACTCTGAGATACCACCTTATACCTGTCAGAATGACTAAGATAAAAAACACTGAAGACAGCTTATGCTGGATAGGATGTGGAGCAAGGGGAACTCTCCTCCACTGTTGGTGGGAATGCAAACTTGTATAGCCACTTTGGAAATCAATATGGCCCTTTCTTAGAAAATTGGGAATCAATCTCCTCCAAGACCCAGCTATACCACTCTTGGGCATATTCCCAAGGAATACTCAATCATACCACAAGGGCACATGCTCAGCTATGTTCATAGCAGCATTATTTGTAATAGCCAGAACCTGGAAACAACCTAGATGCCCTTCAACTGAAGAATGGATAAATAAAATGTGGTACATATACAATGGAGTACTACTCAGCAGAGAAAAACAATGACATCATGAAGTTTGCAGGCAAATGGATGGATCTAGAAAAAAAATCATCCTGAGTGAGGTAAGACCTCAGAAAGACAAACATGGTATGTACTCACTCATAGGTGGACACTAGATGTAAAACAAAGATGACCAGACTGCTACTCACAACTCCAGGGAGGCTACCTAGAAAAGAGGACCCTAAGAAAGACACAGGGATTGCCCAACGACAGAGAAATGGATGAGATCTACATGAGCAAACTGGACATGAGGGGGGTTAATGAAGAGCAAGGGTCGAGGGAAAGAGAGCTTAGGGGAGCGAGAGATCCCAGCTGGATCAAGAACAGAGAGGGAGATCAAGGAAAGAGAGACCATGATACATGAAGACCCCATGGGAATAGGAAGAAGCAAAGTGCTAGAATGGTCCCCAGAAATCCACGATACCTCCACAACAGACTACTGGCAATGGTCGAGAGAAAGCCCTAATTGACCTACTCTGGGTGGTTGGATGGCTAAACACCCTAACTGTTGTGGTAGAACTCTCATCCAATAACTAATGGAAGCGGATACAGAGATCCATGTCCAGGACCCAGGTGGAGCTCTGGAGTCCAATCGGTGAGAAAGAGGAGGGATTGTATGAGCAAGAATTGTTGAGACCATGATTGGAAAAAGCACAGGGACAAATAGCCAAACTAGTGGAAACACATGAACAATGAACCAATAGCTGAGGAGTCCCCAACTGGATAAGGCCCTCTGGATAAATGAGACAGTTTGAACTGATTGGGAGGCCCCCAGGCAGTGGGACTGGGACCTATCCTTAGTGCATGATCGGGCTGTTTGGAACCTGGGGCCTATTCAGGGACACTTTGCTCAGCCTGGGTGAAGGGAGGAGGGGACTGGACCTTTCTTGACTGAATCTACCAGGCTGAGCTGAATCCCCAGGGGAGTCCTTGCCCTGGAGGAGGTGGGATTAGGGGGGAGGGCTGGGGGGAGGGCGGGGGGGGGGCGGGAGGAGGGAGGACAAGGGAATCCGTGGCTGATATGTAAAATTAAATTAAATTATAAAAAAACCCAAACAAAACAAAAAAATATGGAATCCATTTTGTGTTGGCCAACTTCTCCTGGGCATCAGGTCTGCCATGGAGTGTAGTTGGTATAGCCGGTGGCACTCCATTGGGGAAAAAGAGATTTTTCCCTTTGTCAGAAGGTATCAGTTGCAAATAACTTCTTAGTTGGGAGATGGGACTTTGTGCCCACTTCCATGTCTGTATTTCATTATATTTCGTTGTCTTTTATTGTTACCAATTCATGACTGTCATATTAAAAAGGTCAAAATAAAACCTTTAAAAAGTATGATATTGATAGACATAAAATACTGGTACATTAGAGGAAGGGGATATTTGAGAGAGACTTTGATGAAGGATGTTCATAAATCAGGAATATTTTTGTAACATAAAATAAATAATTGAAAAGGAAACTATTTATAGAGTCAATGTTTATTGCATACTAGTGGTTATTCTAAGTGCTTGATATTCCCTAATAATTCATTTATTTCTTACAATGATTTTATGAAGTAGTTTCCGTTGTCTACATTTTACAGATAAAGATTTATTTCTAATAATAATAACTACATACACATACAAAAATAAGCTCAAACTATAGTATAAAATTCTATCCTATATATATATATATATATATATTACTATAGCTAATATATTTGCATATATGGGGTGTGTGTAAATTCTATTAGTATCTATAATTATAATTGCATACCATGCTGTTTATATATGAGGTAAATATAGGGATTTTGCCTACGTCCTTGCCTGAGAACATAGCAGAGAGAAGGAGATCATAACTGTGGGCTGACAATACAGTATGTTTCAGAGCGAAGCAGGATCGGGGTTCTTAGCACCCAGCTCTTTGTTTGAATGACGATGACCCTGTGAATGAAGGCTCAGAAGATAAGTGAAGGTGAGTCTGGAGTTTATGTGAGATTCAGCATTTCAAGATTAGTGGAGTTGTCCAACATCAAACTCTTGAAGGTGACAGAAAGAAACATTATAGAAGGCAAGAAAGTGTCCTGTGACTGTGACTGGAGCTTGGCACTGCTTTGTCTGACCCACGTTTCTTCACTGTTAAGCTAGGCTGGCCTATTTGGTTTGCTGTAAAGAAGATGAAACTTGATATCAAGCCAACGCATCTTGAAAAGCAAGAGTGGTGTGCAAATGTCAGTTATTATTCTGTATTGACACATGAGTAAAGTCAATAATAATTAGCATTCCTGTCATCACTGGTTGTGCTGGACCATTGTATGGTGCTTATGGTTCCATCTGCTTTATATTGTGCATTGCTTCTGGTGATCATACCGCCATATGCTCCTCTCAGAAGTTTTTAGAAATGATATTGTTCACCTTCATCACAGAACCAGGAGGGGCACAGCCTACTGCTCCCTAATACCATTTACCAACCAGGAACTGAAACTCACTGTGTGGCCTCTGATTGCTTCTCTCACCCAAGCTCACAAACACTGCTCCGCAATAGCTTACATAGAGTACCTTCCATATTTCATAAAATTGAGAAGTTAACTGTTCACGTAGACTCTTCAGTGCATTTATTTATTTTTATTTCTTTTGAGAAGGGGTCCTGCTATGTAGCCCAAATTACTGGCTGAACCTTCAGTATAGAAAAGGTCAGCTTAAAGAATGGCAGTTGGCATTCTCCAGGTGTGATCTCTTAGCTGACTCTTTATAAAAAGATCATGAGATTTCACACAGAGGAGAAAGAATAAGGCAATTTTATTAAAATTTATTTTTGTTTTATGTGTATGGGTGTTTTGACTACACATATGTCTGTGCTCTGCATGCAGAGGCCAGAAGGGAGAACTGGATCATGGGGAACTGGAGTTACACACAATTGTTAACTACCATGGGTGCACTGAGAATTGAACCTGAGTCTTCTGGAAGAACAGTCAATCAGTGCTCTTAATGGTGAATCCATCTCTTCAGCTCTAGGGCAATGTTATTTGTAACTACAAATGTATGTTGAAGATGTAAAGTAATGAAGGGCCCAGAAATGAGGTTGTTGTCAGGGAAAGATGGCATTAGGAAAACTACTTCAGAATTCTTTAGATGTGTGCCTTCTCTTTTTCACAGTCCCAGGTCTTTGTGAAATATGATCATCTTCAACTCTTTTATATGTTCCAAGTTCCTTTTTGCCCCGTGACTAGGCCCCCATTCCTTTCTCTCTCAATCCCCAACCTATATTTTCCCTCTCAGAGAATCAGTCTGATTTTGAAACTTAGTAAGTTGGATGTCAACCCTGAAGAGTTGGTGAAGTCCTGGTTGGGCACTCACATTTTAGGGAGTCATGGTTACAGCTTTGAGAGCTGAGTCAATCCAATCAACATTAATTGTTCTCATCATGTTCTAGGGCCTGGTCTGGAAATTTCGACTAAAAGAAAAACAACCCTTTCCCTTGACAAGCTAGACCAAGTATAGTGTAGAATTAGTTCTTTCATTCATTCTATAAAATTGATTGAATACCTACTATGGGCTATTTATTTATTTGTTTATTTATTTATTAATATAGCAGTGAAAATCCATTTTGGCCAAGTAAGCCTTGATAATGAGTCACGTAGAATGACTCAATTACATTCGGGTTGATAGTCCTTTAGAAACTGTTTTGAAATCTTAATTCTCAAAAGTTTGAAGTTCACTTGTTGTCAGTTATGAACCAAACCAAACAACCTGTTTATCTCAGCCATGCATTTTGATGAAGATATCTCAATTCATTTTGTTGTAGTATTACCTTAAACCCTGCTGTATAGTGTTAAACAAAACTGACTAGTCACCATAGTGTTAAACAAAACTGACTAGTCACCATGACACAAGGTATAGTTTATGGGCATAGTATCATCCCAAATCCCAAACTCCAAACTCAGTTTACCTAGAAGATTTTTGAAGGAGGATTTGGAAGCTTTATGGTGAATTAATTGCAGTGGTGACTCAGGCCATTTGAGTTGGAATAATTACAGAAGGCTTCCCATGGTACAGTTTGAACTGAATTTTGGAGAGTAAAAGATTTGGGGGATATGAACTCTAAAGAGGGAGGTACCAGCCAGGGACCAACCGATGTTTGTGGATACAGAGGTGTATACATTTTGAATAGACACCTTTAAGGAAAAGAATGCAAAAGTTTGGAGAACATTTGCAAAGGACCTGAAGCTTAGATCTCATTGGGTGCTTTGTAAATCCATTCCTGAGCAAGAACAAGGGTGTGGTTAATTTTTTAAAAAATGAAATGAAATGTACCCAAAGATGTAGAAATAAATGTGCTGGCACATGGGAGAGGAAAAGAAGGAAGGAGCTGGGGTCTTGTGGATATGCTTATATGCTTTATTGTTTGTAAATTTGAAAACTGATAACCAAAGCAAGCCGTCTTTAAAAGTAAATGTAGGCATAGTATGGATAGTCTTAGGTATATAGTCCAAATAAATCTTTAAAGAATGAAAGATTTAACCCATATCACTGAAAACGGAACAAGAGTGGATCCAACTGTGATGTTCCAATGTCCTTTGGAAGGAATGACCTAGTCGTCTCATGCTTCTACAATCAATTGCTAAAGCTTAAAGCCAGTAATAAATGCTTAAAGGAAAAACTCTTCAACGAAGAAGAAAAAATGCATTTTATTGTGAACTTTACCTGGATAACTTAGGGGTACACTGTCTTTAGAGTTCAGGGATGAACTTGAGTTTAAAAATACTAAGGTATGAATACATTGCGATTAAGGTATCAATTTCAATCTGACTACAATAGCATATTTTTCAGTATTCTTTTAGAAAGTTTTTCAAAATATTTTATAAACTGGTGAAAATAATTTTGATAGTCATACATCACGCCCTTAAATCTGTACCAGTGACTTCTAATTTTTATTGTAATACCACTACTCCTTCCCAGTTTTATTTATTTATTTATTTATTTATTTATTTATTTATTTATTTATTTATTTATTTATTTTTATTTTGGTTTTTCAAGACAAGGTTTCTCTGTGTAGCTTTGTGCCTCTCCTGGAACTCACTTGGTAGCCCAGGCTGGCCTCGAACTCACAGAGATCCACCTGGCTCTGCCTCCCGAGTGCTGGGATTAAAGGCGTGCGCAACCACCTCCTGGCTTTATTTTTTTATAATCCTTAATTGTTTTTGTGTGTATGGGTGTTTGCCTGCCTGCATGTCTGTGCATCACATGTGTGGAGCAGCCAGTGATCTTTTTTTTCTGGCTTTTTTTTTTTTGACAAGGTTTCTCTGTGTATCTTGGAAGCCTGTCCTGGAGCTCACTCTGTAGCCCAGGCTGGCCTCCAACTCATAGAGTTCTACCTACCTCTGCTGGGATTGAAGGCGTGCACCACCACTGCCTGGCGCAGCTGGTGATCTTAACTGTGGAGTCAACTCCGCAGCCCCTTCCCACTTGTTTTCATGGCTAAACGGAAACTTCTGAAGGCAGGTGGTGGTACGAGAATGTAAAATTTGAAAGTATGAAGGCATGATAAATTATTTCACCAATTTAAAAATTCCATCATTTTGGTTTTAGTTTGAGAGAAGTTCATTTTGAAGGCCAGGGTTACCGACACGCCCCCTCCCTTTTCACACTGGAAGAAACTGAAAATAGAGAAGTTTGGTTACTTGTCCAAAGTCACATGTGAGCACAAGGCAGATCCGGGTCACACACCTTTGGGATGACTCACATCTGCTGCTGCTTCTCCCCATGTCAGCTTTCCTGGGCTCTCTACGTCTTCTAAATAATAATAACAAAAATAATAACTACTGTTCATGTGCACTCTCCTCTAGCTGCTTATAAATGATTTGATTAAATATTATACACATTTCCTAAAGCACATCCAGAAAATATAGTTTTTAGAGACAAGGACTCATTGTAGCTCAGGCTAGCCTGAAACTCACAGTGTAGCCCACGGTAATTTTGAATTTGTGACCATCCCTCTGTGTCAACCTCCCAAGTGCTGAAATTACCACAGTGTCTGGCCAGAAAATATAAATCTTGACAATATAAATGCTTACACGGAGCAACCATTTTTTACATATTTTTTAAAATCCGCATTTTTCCTTAACTTGTGCTTATCTCAACACAGAGTGCGTCTGGGTGTTTGGAATGGCAAAAGCTATCCCTAAACTGTCAATTAACTGATCCTCCGCCCCTTAATTCTTCTTCAGGGTGAAATCAGAAATTGGCATAGCATGCTAGTTGCCTCCTTCCCACACCTCTGTGTTAAAGTTGAATTCTTTGAGATCGAGACGTGTGTGTGTGTGTGTGTGTGTGTGTGTGTGTGTTTGTGTGTGTGTGTGTGTCACTTTAACAATGTTCTCTTCACATGTCCATGCATAGACTCAACAATTGCTTGTTGACCTATTTTAACCTCTTTTGAGCGTCATCTTCAAAGTGTAACTGTCCTTGACAATGAAAGAGACCTTCCTATTGTCTGGTCCTTCCAGGCAATCTTTAGCGTGGATCTCAATGGCTTTCAGATCGGGGGGTTGGCAAGAGGAAGGAGACAAAGTAAGCTGTTGTTCCTGAGCGACTTTTCTAAAGTGCCCCCTTTCTCTCGTAGAATGGGGGCATTTCTATAGACGATGACAGACGTTTTGACAAGTGCAATATGCTTTGAACTGTTGTGTCCGATAATTCTTTTGTCTTGGCTTGCCCCAGCAGAATGGTACATCTTGGGATGCTGATATGCATATTGTTTGCTTTTCATTTAGTGTGGTGAAGCCTTCCTTCTTGTCTCTTCTCCACCTCTCTCTTTCGGCCCTTTGCACGCATGTCAAGGCCAGATGGCAAGGCCAGCGTTAGTGCAAGGCATACTCCCCCCACAGCCCAGCCCATCTCCTCTTTTAGAAAATGTAAATCATTTCCTTCATGGTTTCCTCATTACCCTTTGAAAAATGGAATAAAAGAAAGAGAAATTACCTGAAGGTAAGAAAAAGGCAAAAATTGTATATGACCCGGTCACTTGATGGTCACAACCATTATTTGCCCATTGGAGCATATCCTTTCCGATATTTTCCTTAGCACATCCAGACACAGAACTATTTTATAAAAAATGAACTCCTGCTATACGTATTGTACTATGAACTCATTTTCCTCCATCAAATATACTGTGTTAAATACATTTTATATATCTTTGTTTTGTATTCTTTACACTTACAATGCAAATTCTTAATTATGGAATTGGTTGGTTAAGACACATTTGGTAACTTTTGTCCTGGTCCAGATCAGTTTCTAAGCACTTTATCTAATGTGTTTTCTGATTGGTAGAAATTAAGAAACGGTGATGTTACTTAGAAAAGATTTAGTTCAACCCACAGGTCTACACAGAGATTCTAAATTAAATCATCTTCATTTTGATTTCAGTGAGTTTGATCTACACAGACTTTTTCTGCATTGGTTTAAATGTGGGCAAGTTTTTCAACTGGAAAACTAGAGAACTACTCTTTAGGAATTAGAATTGGGGCCACCCTGGTACCTATGGATAACAGGACAGTTCTACTGTTCCATGTCTGAGATGACACAGCAATAATACTTTAATACTGTTTAACTAATTTTTCTGTTAGTGGTTTGCATATTTCTACTAAATGTGGTTATTGTCCAACATGTTGTTCCAAGAGCCACTGGAAGGACTAGTTAGAACAAACACATGTCATATTTATGAAGTAAAATAAGTATAAACAACTCTGGTCTTCCGGCAGGTGATGCTATTCCTCTTTTTGGCTGTATTTTCTGCTTTTCCTTAGTACTATGAAAAATCGAGAGTCTGTGGCCATCCCTCTGTGTCAACCTCCCAAGTGCTGAAATTACCACAGTGTCTGGCCAGAAACGAACTAATAGGGAATTTGGGATTGGGGGCTGATGGAAGAAAATAGCATGAGGAGATGTTAAGACATCTAGCTATCTGTCTTTGAGAACTGTGTAACTCCACTGCTCAGACTTAGTGTTAAAGAGAAGCGATACCAAGGTGGGGCGGGACCTTTTATGAGCCTGACATACTAAGCTCTGGTTGGTAGGGAGTCTGAAAAGACAAATTTGTGTGAGGTGGGAAACAACGAACTATCTGTGACTCACACCAAAAAAAGAAGATTAAATTTGAATGCTTCCTGAAAACTATGGGTAAAAAGATCCAGTTTTCAAATGAGGACACAAGGGACCAGATAAGAGAATAATTCCCATTTGTGTCCAGTTTGCTTTCTGAGAGGTACATCCTCAGCGTGTCCTGTTTTCTGGTATCAGCCTTCATACCCTCCGCAGACCTCTGGTCTGCCTTGAGGTGTCCACTCTGTTTTATTCAGAAAGTCTCCATAGGCTCAAGGGAAGTTCTAATAAGAAGAAACAATGCAGATTATGACTTCTCCTAAGTTACAAAGACACATTTACTGTGGTGCAAGCTGGGAGACACTGTGGTGAGGCCACTATGGGTCACATAATCGGGAGACTTCTATTTGGGCTTCATGAGCCTGCCTAGTAACAATTGATTAATGGTGTGTGGTAACTTGGAGAGCAGAGCCCGTCAGCTCCCCTGAGTTTGAAGACTTCCTCATTATCCTGGGCCTTTCATGGCTGCCCTTAGGAAATTTTACTCACAAATTAGGTTGAACAAAGTCTTCTCAAAGAAAATTATTTTCGCTCTTTGGTCATCAGGGAGCAGAAGGTTTGATGGTCATTTGCTGCATTGAGAAAGGGGAGGGGGGCAAGCGGTGACTGAAGAGCTGGGCTGTGGCTCAGGCTTCCTACCTAGGCCTGGGTTTCCAGAAGAAGCCACCTAACAAAGGCTAGCGCTTGAGTGACAGGTTGGCCTCATCCCCCCCCCCCCCAACTGTGAGGTGTCGGGGGAAGGGAGAAGTTTAGACTTTCCAACATTTCACCAGGTTTTGAGGTTTAGCATCTCATGATGTCTGGGTTTGTGACAGTGTCCAGTGTCTCTCTGCTGTTTGCTGTCCTCTGTGATGGGGGAGACCCCTGTTTTATTTGGAGTAGCAGTGTGTGGGTCTAAGAAATACTTTCATCTCTAGATTACCTGTGGGATATCAACAGAGCTGTACCTGTGGGATATCAACAGAACTGTGCCTGTAGGATATCAACAGAACTGTACCTGTGGATATCAACAGAACTGTACCTGTGGGATATCAACAGAACTTTACCTGTAGGATATCAACAGAACTGTACCTGTGGGATATCAACAGAACTTTACCTGTAGGATATCAACAGAACTGTACCTGTGGGATATCAACAGAACTTTACCTGTGGGATATCAACAGAACTGTACCTGTGGGATATCAACAGAACTGTGCCTGTAGGATATCAACAGAACTTTACCTGTAGGATATCAACAGAACTGTACTTGTGGGATATCAACAGAACTTTACCTGTGGGATATCAACAGAACTGTACCTGTAGGATATCAACAGAACTGTACCTGTGGGATATCAACAGAACTTTACCTGTAGGATATCAACAGAACTGTACTTGTGGGATATCAACAGAACTTTACCTGTAGGATATCAACAGAACTGTACTTGTGGGATATCAACAGAACTTTACCTGTGGGATATCAACAGAACTGTACCTGTGGGATATCAACAGAACTGTACCTGTAGGATATCAACAGAACTTTACCTGTAGGATATCAACAGAACTTTACCTGTGGGATATCAACAGAACTGTACCTGTGGGATATCAACAGAACTTTACCTGTGGGATATCAACAGAACTTTACCTGTGGGATATCAACAGAACTTTACCTGTAGGATATCAACAGAACTGTACCTATGGATATCAACAGAACTTTACCTGTAGGATATCAACAGAACTGTACCTGTGGGATATCAACAGAACTTTACCTGTGGGATATCAACAGAACTTTACCTGTAGGATATCAACAGAACTTTACCTGTGGGATATCAACAGAACTGTACCTGTGGGATATCAACAGAACTCTGCCTGTGGGATATCAACAGAACTGTACCTGTGGGATATCAACAGAACTTTACCTGTAGGATATCAACAGAACTTTACCTGTGGGATATCAACAGAACTTTACCTGTGGGATATCAACAGAACTGTACCTGTGGGATACCAACAGAACTTTACCTGTGGGATATCAACAGAACTTTACCTGTAGGATATCAACAGAACTGTACCTGTGGGATACCAACAGAACTTTACCTGTGGGATATCAACAGAACTTTACCTGTGGGATATCAACAGAACTCTGCCTGTGGGATATCAACAGAACTGTACCTGTGGGATATCAACAGAACTGTGCCTGTGGGATATCAACAGAACTTTACCTGTGGGATATCAACAGAACTCTGCCTGTGGCAGAGCTGGGGATGCCTGCCGTTCACCTCATTTTGCCTCTTTGCATCAGGAACAGCCTCCTGAAGGTGGGATGATCAGTGAGTGAGCATGCTTTCCCATCAGTGCTCCTTTTCCACCACTTCAGCCTCAGTATGAAGATTAGCATCAACGGACTGTGCTTGCTAATGAAGCATCTGGTTTCTTTGTTTCCAAGCAGAAGCCTAATCTTAAGGATGCACTCACACAGTTTTTGTCTACAGTTGTTTGGCAGGCTGAGCAATGCAGGAGGGCCCGCACTTTTGTTTGTTATTCTTCTGGGAAGCTTATTGGGTGCACTGGGGAGGTGAGCAATATTCAAGGGTGATCACTTCTATCACACCATGTCCTTGGCGAGAGTCTGCCCTTCCGAGTACTCTCTCTCCCCAGCCTCATCAAAGTGGTATCTTCCTGCAAGCCGCCACCAAGTACTCATGCTGTTTTCTCACTCTCAGTAATTAGAAGGGTCTTTCCCAAAACCACATTTTATTTGGATTCTGACCATTCTTTCGAGTCACTCCATCTATCTGAGCTCTAGATCTGTGGGCTACTCCTGAGATCCGCCATTGATGCAGTGATGTAGAATCAGGGCAGCTGGAATGTGTCAAGGAAGCAGGGAGCAGGCTGGTGAGCCAGGGCATTACCCATTGCCTTATGATTCGTTCTCGTGAATGGGAGACACACAACACAGAAAGAATAACAGGGAAAGATAGACTTATTCAGAGGGTCTAAAGAAAACGAAGGGCAAGAGGAAGAATATGTCAGTGTGAGCCCCGGTTAGTCCAAGACACTGGAGAGAAAGCAAATTGCTATGCTTGTGGCGATGTGTTCAGACCCAGCCCAGGCTGTGTGAGCCTATGCGGAGATGAAGCTAGGCAACCTAGTGGAGGTCAGGTGTGAGGACCACGAGGCCTTACTAAAGATTTTTATTTCCTCCTGACTGTGATGGGAAGCACGAAGGATTTTAAGTCATTGGACTTGTACCCTGAATTCAGAAAACAGGGCAGATTGGAACAGAAGTGGGTGCAGCTGCCTCAGAAGCCAGGCAGGCAGCTGTGGCCCGGGTGAGTAAGGTGCCACTGGAAGGAAGACATCAGTTGTGGAATGGGGAAAAGGCACCATCGCCCTGTTATGAGGACTGTGGGTGGTGTTTCTGTAGCGCTTGAGAGTGCTGTCCGTGTGGTCCGCTCATGGCGTGAAAAGGCACAGGACAAAATATTAGGGAACCGTTTCAGTTTCATAAGGCGGCGTGAAGCATCTTTCTACATCAAATAAAACAGAATATAGGATAGAATGAAACACCATGTGTCACTCTAAAGCCCAAACAAGATTTCAGGGACATTTTGTCTTGGCCTGGGATCCTCTGAACAACATCTTTTGATTTCCGTATGTGTGTGTGTGTGTGTGTGTGTGTGTGTGTGTGTGTGTATGTGTATGTTCGCGCATGTATATACATGTCATTTGCCTTGCATTTGCGTGGAGTAGTTTCAAAAATACTGTTAAGGTATTTCTTGCCCCCCACCCTAAATGGTTCCTATCTTTTTTTTTTTAACTTTTTATTGATTCTTTGTGGATTTCAAGTCATGTACCCTGATTGCGTTCATGTCCCATCCCTTTGCTCTCTGCTCTTGCAACTGCCTCCTAAATAAAATAAAATAAAATTTAAATAAAAAAATCTCATCGTGGAAGCTGTAGTGTGACACAGTGAGTCACAAAGCTGAATGTCCTTCAGCCCATACATCTTTGATACATCTTTACTTGCAAGAGTTCACTGTATGAGTCATTGGTCTGGTTCGAGGCCTCTGGCTTCTGCTACGCCATCAATACTGAGTCCTCAGTGGGACTCCTCCTGGATATCCTGTTGTTGCCTGTGTCATAGAGATGCTGTAGCGCTGGATCTGCAGGATCAGCCCCTTCACATGCTCCAGCAGTTTCCACAGATGGGGTGGATGTTGGGGTGGGCCAACTCACAGCCCTGGTACTGAGCCCAGGTGGTAGCTGGGTTAGTCAGCTTGCCTGCTCTCCCCCATTCTTACCACTAGGTTGAGCTCTCTAGCATTGCCCCAGCTAATTACCCCAGTGCATCAGGATGGGGCCAGTTCTGCTCTCACCCCCTCCCGCAGGCTCACCTGCACCCACACCACCATCGCCAGCTCTAACTGTGCAGTCTCTGGGCCTGTTCTCCCAAGTGCTGCAGCTAGCGAGGGGCCCGACAACTGTGTGCAACCCTACAGACAACACAGACCGAGGCTGTGGCAAGGTCATGGACCCAAACATGGCCCCTGGCAGCAGCCCAGGTCTGGACATCACAGTGGTGCCGAGTGGCAAGCAGGCCACCCACCTCAACCAGCTCCTCAATGCCTTTGCCTCTTCAAAACTGCCTCGCTCCACATGGCGTGAACCATTCTGCCTCCCTCTCGCTCCCATATCCCACCATATTTGCTCACCATATGGCACCTGACCACGTGGCCCTGCAAGGTGCTGGACAGGATGTAGTTTCTTCTACCCACCCAGGACAAGTGGCCTCAGGCAAGCATGTGTGTCCCCTTCACTTGACCGGTCCCCATGGTTCCTATCTTTTAAGAAATGAGTTTGGGAAGATCCAAAGTTTTTCTCAACTGAAAATACTCCTTTAACGGGATAGTGCCCAACACTGGAACAGGGTCCTTAAGGATGTCACTCCCGTCACTTTACAATGGCTGATTTCTGTGCTAAAGACAAAGCTGGCCTGTGTGCACTTGACATTGGCATAACAATGCATCCATATGTTTCTGTTCTCGCCCTCTTCTCCCACACTACTTTCTGCTTTTATGACAATAAGATCTTAATTTTTTGTTCTCATATTTCAATGTATTCTTTTTAAAGTTGATTTTATGTGTGTGAGTGTTTTGCCTGCCTGTATGTATGTCTGCTCATAATACGTTTGCAGTACTTGAGGAGGCCAGAAGAGTGTGTTGGATCCCCTGGAACTGCAGTCGCAGAAGGTTTCAAGCCACTGTGTGGGTGTTAGGAACGGAACCCAGGTCCTCTGGAGGAACAGCCGGTGCTCTTAACTACTGAGCCATTTCATGTTGGAGGATTTGCTTTGAAGCTGATGTTTAATGTAGGTTACAGCTGAGTTTATTCAAGTTATGGAATCACATAATTCTTTAAATTTTATTATCTTATTTATGTGTATGGGTGTTTTGCCTGCATGTATGTCTGTGCATCATGTATGTGCCTAGTGCCCATGGAGGCCAGAAAAAGGCATCAGATACCCTGGGACCACAATACAGATGGCTGTAAGTTCTCATTTGGGTGCTGGGAATTGAATTCCAGTCTAACAGAAGAGCAGCCAGTGCTCTTAACCTCTCTGGCTCATTTGCAGAATTTTTAGTAGTCATTATAACATTTAAGAATCTTGATTTTCAGTAACCAGAAACTGCATTCTAATTAATATAATAAAAAAAGACCATGTTTTGGTTCACATAAGTCTGTGGTTCTCAACATTCCTAATGCTGTGACCCTATAATACAGTTCCTCATGTTGTGATGACCCACAACCATAATTTTTTTGTTGCTACTTCATAACTATAATTTTGCTACTGTTATTTATCATGATGTAAATATTTTTGAAGATGGATGTTTGCCAAAGGGGTTGCGACCCACATGTTTGAGAATCACGGACATAAATGAAGGTTTGTGAGAGACTCAGGCTGAGTCCGGGAGCTCAGATTTCACATTCTTCCCCTCCCTTCTATTCTGCCTGTCCTCAGTGTAGTGAAGAATCTATGTGGTGTTTTTTTTTTTTATTATACTAAAGTGGGACACAACAAGACACTTGCATGTTGCAGAAGTAGCAAAGAGGAATAATGATCGTCCTCATATAAATGCACTTTCCATAGGAAGGCAAGGTGGGTGGGCTAGTCATCTACAGTCCTTGTTTTGCCTCCTTCGACCTAGATACAAACTCAACTCTCCTCTAAGCCATTGAAAATCTTGAAATTCTGTGTCAAGGATATCATCAATACAGAATTATTTTTCAAAAGGCACCATCTTGATGAAAGGTTACCTGATAGGGGAACTATACAGAGCCACCACAGGAATGACATGCTAGTGATTTTGGACTATGTAGATATCTAGTCTCAGATTGTCACTTTCCCCAGAATGCCTCCCTGAGCCACTGCAAGGCCTGGTCGGTGGCCTTCCTGCATAGAAAGGTGATTTGGAGGATTGGATATTTATTCCGAGTGAAATTCTAGGCTTTCCTCTTACTTGCAGGTGAACTGGGAGTTATTTTTCTCCCTCTTGGGTGTCATTTTTGTTCACACCATGAAGTGAGGAGAGTAATCCCTGTCTGTCGCTTTGTTTGATGGACTAAATATGATAACATTGGTAAAGCTCTTAGACCCACACTAATGACTTAGCGTAAAGGCTGAATGACAAGTAGCCTTAATGAGGCCATGTGAATTCATTGCATGCCTTTCCCTGACCTATGAGAGTGGCATTTGCCTCTTTTTATTGTCTCAGAGCACAGACTCTCTGATCAAACTGGATGTGGACTCCGGCTCTACTGTTGACTATCTGTGTGACTCAATCAAAGGACCTAACCCACCCCAGCCTCCATGTCCTTTCCCAGAGAATGCATTGAATCCTAGTAGCTTCGTAAAGATGCTGTAAGGACCGAGTGATGTAGCATTTGTCAAGGGATCAGCACATTATCTGGGATATAAAAATTGAAAGCTTATTATGGTTATTAGTGGTGTTGGTGTTAAAGGTTTAATGCCTTTATCAACATCTAGTAAACAGTTGGCGGGCAATGAATAATTTCTAATCAATTCTTTTTTATACTTTTCCTGTATTTTACTTCTTGTCTTAGAGTCTTTGTTTTCTGCCTCCCTTCTTTTTCATTAGCCCAACAGGTACCATGACAATAGGAAGTCTGGTCTCCAGGGATAACGTTGCTTGTCCCTAGGACTTGTCAGCACTCATTCGGTACAACGGGACACCGTTTGGAGTGGCAGTTATCATGCTTATACTGTCTTCACCAGTCCTCTTGGGACTAGTCCTCTGCCTGCTTATCTTTTCTTTGGCCAGTGCTGTTCTACCCCTGCATGTGCTCATATCTGCACATGCACAAAAGCTTCATAATTTTAAAATTTTGTTCCTTGAGAATTTCATACAATATGTTTTGATCACGCTCATTCCTCACCCCCAACTCCTCCCAGATCCACCTCCCTGCTTCCTTACCTGTCCAGCTTGTGTCCTCCTTTTCAAACCTTTCAAGTCCAGTTTGTACTGTCCATATAGTCTTGGATGTGTAGACTTCCACTGGAGCATGGTAAACAGACTAGGGTCTGTGCTCATAAAGAAACTGACACCTCTTCTCTCAGATGCTTCAAAGCTAACATTTCTAAAAGAATAACTCCACCTTTAGCCAAACACTTGTCCTCATGCCAACATCTAATGACAGGGGTTTTTCTGTATTGATGGCTTCAGGTAGAAGCCACAATGGGTAGAAATTAGTGTGTTAGCTAGTTCCCTGTCTATTAGCCATTGGTTACCATTTATTATTTATATATTTTGTTATGTGTGATATAATAAATATGTAAATAAGTAACTATAATAAGAACATGTGTATAGCTAATAGGCTTATCAAGGTACAGTTCTCATACAGTGTTGGGCCTCATAAGGCCCAGGCCTGAGGCCCAGTGTAACTTCCCAAGCCTTCCCGAGTTTGGCGACCTGTCTTTGGACATGACTTCTGCATATGAGTGACTCAGCTCAACTTGACCTAGAATTGCCTCTGCCTAGTAACTGCTAAGATGGCATCATCTCATTGGCCCGCTATCCTCATCCCGTCCCCTGTCACCCCAACCTATATAAGTCTACTCCTGATGCAATAAAGTGAGTTCCTGCTTTGACAAGTCTCCTGGCTCAGTACGCTTCCCTCCGGTGGACAGGGGAGGTCTGGGCCATCGACACTCACCATCCCGCTCAGCCCCAGGGAGAGACCGGCTGGACCAGTCCTACCTCAGCCCTACATGTAGGTCAGCCCAACAATACAGAAAACTTCATATTTCATATATAGAATTTGGTGGGTTTGGACATAGTATACATGTGTGAATCTGTCATTACCATCAATGTCATCCATCACCTCTAAAAGCTTTCTTCTGTTTTTGTGTCTGGGTGTGTTAAGAACCCTTAACTTGACATCCCCCCTCTTGACAAAGATTTAATGACAGTACGATATTGTTAGCTATGATCATCATGTTCAGCAGATACCTAGTGCCTGGTCATCTCACCTAACTGAAATTCTGTATCTCTTGATAATGGAATATTATCCCGACTCTGCAGAGAAGGAAGTCCTGCTGCGTGTGGCAACACGATGACCCTGTGCTTAGGTGACTTGTCATTTTTCTTTAGTCTACTAACAGGAATTAAATGGAATTTAAAAACTGTCTGTCTTGTTTTCCTACTGGACCATTATATTTAAATATTCAGCTAGCTGACAGCTTGAGATTTTTGCTTCTCTTTAGTTAGATGAGACTGAATTACACTTTCTTTTTGTATGTCTTTACCTCGCTTGCATATAAATTGATAGCCCTATCAGGTGGACTGGGGGGCTTTATTTTTCTAGATTCTGGAGTACTTCAACTAAGATCAGAATTACTGTGTCTTCCGAGGTCTGCCACAAGGTTGTCTGGGTCTATGACTTATTTTAAGGGGAGTGGAGAAGGATCTTGTGAATTCAGTGTCATCAGCTGGTGCCGGTTCAACTTCCCATGTCTTCTGTGTCAAGGTTGGCTGTTCTCGTTTTCCCTCCAAGATGGCACACATTTAACATAGGCTTCAAAATCAGGGTGTACAGTTCTCAACAGCAGCGGCTCACGGCTTTAAAACACGGGCACTGATGAAGTTCACATTGTTATAGTTTCTGTTTTGACATGACACTATCAACTTGTTTCCTTCCATTTTGGACAGACCTTTCAATCACAGCCTGCAAGGACTGGCCAAAGGACACATACACACACACACACACACACACACACACACACACACACACACAAAATAAAGAAACAAACAAACCAAAAAACAAGCAAGCAGACAAAACAGCATTTAAGGGGTAAATCCAATGGAAATTAGACAGCACATTTAGTATAAAGATTTTTAAATGGAATTGAGGTGAGAAGAGAGAGTTGTGTTTTTTTTTCTCCTCCAAGATAATTTTTTTGATCATAAAAGAAAACAAAGGTGCCAAATGTGGCTTGAATAGAGTGTTTAGGATATCAGGAGGGCAAAGAATTTGCTCCTGGCATCTCATGTAGGAGCTTAGAAACTAAGGGAAATCAGCTTCCAGCTGAGCATACATGCCCAGCCAGATTAAAAGAGTAACAGTTGAAAATGTCGGCTCATCAAATTTGACAAGCCAAGTTTCTTTCTCTCCATAGGGCAACAAATGCTAAGTATTAAGATGGATGTAGTTGTTCTGTAGCTATGAAAATGTAGGTTAAAATGAAGAAGTGCATTGCATGCATATGCATGTGTACACACACGCACACGTGCATGCACACATGCACATAGGTGTTCTATCCACTAGAGAAACAAAACACCTTCTATTTCCAGACACACCAATGAATTCTAAACCAGCTTCCCAAATGAGCTGTAGTGAGAATGGGTCACCAATGAGGAACAAATTATCCATGAGAAGAGGTATAGGGATGTCAGCTGAGACGAGAGACTTCTAAGTGATAGAGGAAAGATGATTCAGCCTTCAGAACAAATCAAGTATCACATGCATTTAATCTTCATTACAACCTGGGAAGGTAGGTTTCTTTTAAGATGACCAGAGGTCCACACCTCATCTGGGAAGGGCAGGAGTACTGGGTACATGTTCAAGAGCACAAGCTGCAGACATATCTGAGTTTGAGTTTCACTCTGTCAACTTGGCTGCTGTGTGGCCTTGGGTATACTATTTAGCACCTCCAAACCCCTATCTGAAAAATAATGTTACTGAGAGTGTCTCCTTTTGGCCTGTTGTGAGGATTAAATAAATGGATATACAATAAAACACTTCATGTGGTTTCAGGCCCAACAGGTCCTCCTTAAGGGCCCTTATTAATGGCCCTTCTTAAGCTCATACTGCCATTCTAAGAAGGAGACCAGTGGTTCTCAACCTTCCTATTGCTGCACCCCTTTAACATAGTTTCTCATGTGGTGGTGACCCCCAACCATAAATTTATTTCTTTGCTACTTCACAACTGCAATTTTGCTACTGTTACGAAAAGTAATGTGAATAACTGATATGCAGTATATCTGATGAATCTTGACCCACAGCTTGAGAACTACTGCTGCAGAAGCAGCCAAGGCCAAAAGGTCACTCTTTTTTTTTTAAAAAAAATTATTCTTCTCTCATACAATGCATCCTGACTACAGCTTCCCCTCCATCCATTCCTCCCAGTTTCCCCCTCTCCCCCAGGTCCACACTTCAGCCCCATCTCTCCCCAGAAAAAAGCAGACCTCTCTGGGACATCAACTGAACACAGTGCTACAAGATACAGTAAGACCAGGCACAAACCCTCATATCAAGGTTGGGCGAGGGAACCCAGTAGGAGGAAAAGGGTCCCAAGAGCAGGCGAAAGAATCAGAGACACTCCCACTCCCACTGTCAGGAGTCCTATAAAACACCAAGCCAACAACCATAATATATATGGAGAGGACTGAGTGCAGACCCAGGTGAGCTCTGTGAACCCTCATGAGCCCCACTTCATTGATTCTCCGGTCCCATGCTTTCTCTGTGTCTTTGACTCCTCTGGCTCCCACAATTCCTCCTCCTCCTCTTCCTGGGGAGATCTCCAATCTAGGGTTTCTCTCCGCCTGATGTTTGGCTGTGGATCTCTGCATCTGCTTCAGCAGCTGCCTGAGCAGCCTCTCTGATGATGCCTGGACTAGGCATTGACCTATGAATATAGCAGAACATCATTAGAAATCTTTATTTGTTTGCTTGTTGTGTTTGGTTCTAGCCTAGGTCTCTGGGTTATCCAGCCTCTGGTTCCTGATCATCCAGGCATGAGCTCCCTCTCCGAGGTGTGGGCCTCAAATTAGACCAGTCACTGGTTGGCCACTCCCACAAGTTCTGCACCACCATTACCCCAGCACACCTTGCAGGCAGGACAAATTGTAGGTTGAAGGTTTTGTGGCTGGGTTGGCATCCCAATCCCATCACTGGAAGCCCAGAAGACCACTCTTAGGGGGATGTTTCTTGACCTTGGACTTGGGGCTACTAAAATGTCCTTTCTGCTTCCTTTCTCAGCTTTGGGTTTTTTATAGCTGAAATCACCAGTGACAAGTGACCTGTTGTGTATACAACTTGACAATCTTTAAGTCACAAAATTGGAAGTTCAAGAAGCCAGAACTTTCCTTTCGTAGATGAGCAAGCAGGCTGTGGGACTGAAGTGATGCCTCCAGATGACAGCTTGTGGTAGAGTTGCTTAGACCATGTCCTCCAGCAGTCAGGAAATATACTTTATGTTATAATGGATAGAATATGCCTAATATTTAATACTGTATGCAATTTTTACTATTCATATTACTTCATGGTTTTATCGACTTTAAGAAAAAAACCAAAAAAAAATGTGCTGACCCCAAGTGGAAGAGAGTGTTCCCTCTTTCCCTTATCAAATGGACTTGGGCAGGCTCCCAGTCATGTCTCTATGGGTCACTAGAGGATCGAGGCTGTCCCAGATGGTCTCACACTGAGTCATCCCAGCATAGAAGGAATGACTAATATCCTAACATATCAGGAAGAAGTAAGAGGAAATAACCTGTGTGAAAATGCTCTATCTACGTCTGAAGGGAACACATAGATACTATAAAAATAGACTAGAACAAGTGAGGGAGCTTGACTTGGTGTGTGAAGTAAAAGGAGCGTGTGATTTATGGGAAGTAGAGAACCTGGCCAAATCCTGAGAACACACGCTTGGGTGGCAAGCTGGGACAGATGCAGGTTCTATGCTAGTCAGGAGGCCTGAGTGTCCCAGATCACCTTGATATTTAACTAGCTGTGCGTCCATGGACTTGGGTCACCTGTCCTTGCTAGGACCTACTTTTCTCCTAGGTTGGGGAGAGATTGAACTCCCCGCTCTCCAAGCTTTCTTTAGATTCAAAGCTAGCATTCCTCCTGGTCTTGATCTTGCACTGTTTTCTGTGAGCTCATATTTTACGGTAAGCAGAAGGCCACCATAACTGTTTGTCTGTGGTGGTACATCGGAAACCAGACTCATCCTGACTTGCAATGTATTAACAGAAGATAAGTCTTCAAAACCACTTCTCATCAGGGTAATGATCTCATAGTTGTCATAGTCTCGGGTTTTGGGTATGGATAACTGTTATCTCCCAAATGAGCCAAATGATCTTTATTGGGGTGCGAAATTGCTTTGGGATGGTTTGCTTGGTGGAGCTATTGTGGAAGTTAAAATATTTAGCAAGTGCCTGGCATGTCATAAGCAGTCAGTGCTGTCAGTGGATCTGGAGTGTTTCTAAAGGCGTGTGCGTGAGGTCTTCCTCCCTAACTTGTGCAGTTTGGGGGAGCTGGTAGATCATTTAAGAAGCACAAGCTGGTGCTAGGCCTTTAGGATTTTTTTTGGGGGGGGAGGGAAGCCTTTAAAATGTATTGTGGGGCCCTAGTATTGTCCTTCTCCAATACCTGATTCTTTTAGGTCCTTGTTCTGAAGTGAAGGACTTTCCTCCTCATATGCCCCATCCCCACAGTGTGCTGCCTCACCACAAGCTCAAAAGCAAATGAGCTAACTGGCCATGGGCCAAAACCCTCAAAGCCACAAGACAAAAGGAACCTTTTATCTTTATATGCTTGTTAGAATTGATATTTGTTGTAGTTGCAGAAAGCTGGCTAGTATAGTATCTTAGGGTTTTATTGCTTTGAAGAGACACCACGACCATGGTAACTCTTATAAAAGAAAGGAAAGCAGGTAGGTATCCCACGGCTCTGGCATATTCAAAATTTTGTGGTCTCCAAGGCAATCCAGGCTTCATCTTCACAGCTTCACTAATGGCCTCTCCAGGCCTCCATGCAAGGATGCCTAGGAAGGATGCCTCCTTCCTCTGATGACTGTATAGCTTGTGTCAAGTTGACGCACAAAACCACCCAGTACAGTGGGAAGCATGGTGGCATGCAGACAGACATGGTGCTGGAGAGGTAGCTGAGAGCTCTATATTTAGATCTGCAGGCAGCAGGAAGAGAATGTCACACTGGTCAGGCTTGAGTATTTGAGACATCAAGGCCCACTCCCAGTGACACACTTCCTCCAACAGAGTCACACCTATGCCAGCAAGGCCACACCTCCTAATAGTGCCACTCCCTGAGCCTTTTTGAGCTATTTTCTTTCAAATCGCCATATATAGTATTGTCATTGTTCTAAGCATCATCACCTAGGCAAGGTGACTAAATGTGACCTTTAATGACACACACTTAGAATGCTAAAGACCAGGAAGTAGCATCACCATGTCTAATGTGTTGCCACGGATACTGTTTCCTCTCCCACCATACATTCATTCAATAATATTCCTCTAAGTAGTACTTTACAGAATATTTCAACATTTATTTTTATTTATTGTAGGGCCCTGGTCTCCTCCCATATTGAGTAAAGCCGTTGCCTGCTTGCTGACCTTGACCAGATGTCCTCCCTATTCTAATTCCCTGCCGGTATCCATCCTCCTGAATGCTTTAGGGAAGTTCCTTGTTTGTGTATCCTGCATATTGGGCGTTAACAGCTTAGATGCAAGAATGTAGAACATTCAGTAGCAAACTTCTGCCCTCCGGGGATCCACCATTGTGCTGTAAGCCTGTATTTAAGGTTTCCTCCCTCTTTCAATAAACGGCATTTGGCATTTGGCATTCAGCTGAGGCAAATGACCCGCTGTCTCTTGTCCCTTATTTTTTAATCCACAGCCCCTCGCTCGGACATGGTGAACGGGTGACAGTAATGCGGGCGTTACTGCTACAATTTATGTGTATGGATGTTCTGCTTGCATGTACCTTTGCACCACACACATGCAGTGCCCACAGAGGCTGGAAGAGAGATCCTCTAAGACTGGAGTTACAGACAGTTGTGAGCTACCATTTGGGTACTGGGAAAAAGCCCAGGTCCTCTGGAAGAGCAGCCAGTGCTCTTAACTGCTGAGCCATCATAGCCCAAGTGGTACTTTTAAAAAATAATTTAGTCACCCTATTTCCATTCTACCTCCATAGTCTCACTTCTTAGATCTTCACATACAGGATCTTGAACATTAATACACTTGGCAGAGGTCTAACCATGAAATGAAAGAGTATTTATCTCTCACATCATAGATGAGAAAATATGACAAAGAATTACAGTGCCCAAGGTGGCAGATTTAGGGGAAGAAATACAATCACATGGCCTGGATGTGGCCTCTAGCAACCAAGGGCATAAATTTCCCATTATAGTTGAGCACGGCCACTGTTTCACAGCATATTTACTTTTGAGATTATTATTAAGGGCAATGGGCATGGTGAACAAAACAGACTATTGAAGTGCATGTCCTGGAAATAAGTACCAGTCATAGTAGTTGAGTGACAACCATCATCAGACCCCATGTAACCGAATCTTCCAATAGCAGATGTCCTTGGTATTGTTAACTTTATTACATGCACACACAAGCATACACACACACACACACACACACACACACACACACACGCACAGAGAGAGAGAGAGAGAGAGAGAGAGAGAGAGGTGGATTTCATTACGGCATTTCATTCATTGTACAGAATGTAATTTTGATCATGTTCACCCCACATTACATTCGTTTGTTCCCACTCCCATTGATCCATTCTCTTTCTAATCACTCTCCCTTCTGCTTTTGTGTTGTATATAGGTGTGCGAGTGTGTGTGTGTGTGTGTGTGTGTGTGTGTGTGTGTGTGTGTGTGTGCCCATGTCTGCACGTGCTTATGTATTCTTCAAGTATTCCAAACTTGTCATTGTTCTAGAACGTCTGTTTTCTTAGCACTTTCTAAGCTCCGGTCACAGTACCAGGTGCTTCCTGTGAGATGAGCTCCGTTGTCCCATTTTGCAGCAGAATAAACTAAGGTTAGAAAAGATTCCTGCTAGAGTTCCTACAAGGGTCAGCTGCATGACTCCCAGGGTCCCACTTTTAATAGGGGCCTCTCTGGAACAGAAGTCACACAGCAGTCTTAGAACATACCAAGATGCTATCTCCCCATTTTGGAGCTGTGAAAACACTTAGTGAACCTTTCCAGAATTACTGTGCTGTTACTGGCAAAACAACTAATCAAATTTAATTTCTGGACTCTTCTCTGTGTCCTGTGTTTCAGTATTCTTCCTGACCTTGCTTTGGGAAATGGCCAAAACCATGCAACTCTAATGCTGTAGCCAAAGCTAGGGAACATGCTCTATTTTGAGCTGATTACATCTCCTTGTTTATCATTCTGACACATTTTTTATTTCTCCCCTCATTTTAAATGCCTAGATGTTTCTAAAGAGTCAAAAACCAAATTAAAAACAGCATTAAAATCTAATTAAGGTTTCCCTTAGCTCTGCGTTCCTGGTGAACTTTGCCCTCCTTTCTCTTCCTGTTCCTTCTGTTCTGCCTCTTCCCTTCCCATCTTTTCTCTTTGTCTCCCCAATTCCTTCCTCTCTTTTCTTCCCAATCTCTTTCCTATTCCTTCCATCCATTCCTTTGTGACTGGTGAAGTCCTGAAAATCCTCCAGAACGCATCTCAGAGTGATCTTTTCTGGAAAGCGTAAACTCAGTCCTTTCCTTTGCAGTGTTCTCCTGTCCCTTGGCTCGTATTTCTTCACAGTGCCAACCATGTTGTATTATAAATATTTTCTGCTAGATTCAAATGCTCTGCATGACTTCCCTGCTCACAATACTTCAGGGACTTCTCATGAACAATAGAATGACTTGCAAACTTTTTAGTCTGGAGTCCAGTATCCTTGGTGCTGTAAACCCCAAGAGCTTTCCTAGTTTCATATTCTACCACTTACCTGTCCGTGCTGAGTTTCAGAAACACAGCCTGGGTGTTGGGAAGAGCTGCTCTTAGTATCCACATCTCTAGCTCTCTTTCTCTGAGTTCTTTGAATGTGTCAGCCCTCTGCCCTTGGTCAGCTCAGATATCACCACTTCCAGGAGCCTGGGCTGCTGGCACCTCAGCTGTGCCTTCAACACTCTCCATGCTGTTGATGGAGCTTTCTCATGGGTCAGCAGACTACCTCACCTCTTCTTCATTCGCCCATGAACTTGAGACTAGGTTTTGTCCTCAGCATCCAGCTGAGTATGAAGTACAATTTAGGTCCTCAACAAATTCTTGTTGAATTTAATATATAAGAGCAGCCGTTGCCAATGGTGATTCTATCAGCATCATTGCATCTTGGCATGATCATGAAACAGTAGTTTCTAATCTTGTAATAAGGTAATGCAAAAACGTGGCCTGTAAGCAGGAGATAGTAACAGGAAAGGGAGATTCCAAAACTGACTTGTGATGGTCATCAATGTGATTATTACTGGTACATTTTGTTCGTCAAAGCTTTAGGGTGGGAAACACAATATGTAGAGATGCTCCCCTGTTCAATGCAATTGATGCAGGCCAAGTGCCTCCTGTGAATGCAGCCCAGGGGCTCCATCATGAACAGTGCGCCACACTTTGATAGGCTTTGCGTCATTTGTCTACTTAGGTCAATTTGATTCCTCTGGCAAGCTCTCCCTCAACTCTGAATCTTCTTCTGACCTCAGCAGCTGTAATATGATCTGTGGTTAGTGCGTGGTTGTTTTCAACAGTACTTTATTTTACAGGTCACACAATGAACTCAGACCCTTAAAGTACCACAAGGACAATGAAGAGCCAGAGTAAATACCTCTGAAGTTAAAGTTACGAGTCTTACTTCTTTATTTCTGGTTATTCTTCCTCTTTATCCCCAGCAGCCCTGCATTTCCACACCCCTGGTCGCCAGCACCAAATGGTAATTTATCATCTTTCCTGGCAGGCTTCCTGTTTCATCCTGCACCTGCCTCCTTGAAAGAAAACAAGACATCAGATACTTATTCAAATAATGGACTAGCTGATCAACCGGGTATCCACACAATAGAGAGTTATCCATGCTAAAAGAACAACGTTTTCATGCTTTCCATGTGACATATGCATCCTTTCTCTTAAGATTTATGAACCTATAACTATCGGTATTGTTAATATAATCAAACCTTTATAGCCTCACTCCAAAGCTTAAACGTATTATCAATTGGTTGCTGGAGGGAAGTCAATCAATTTCATAAATGCTTAAACACCTGCACTCTCTTTGACTCAGAGGGAAAAATCAATACCTGTGCCCATTTTTCTTGAGGCAGAATGCAACCAAGCATGGCTTACAAGTTTAGGGGAACTTGTAATTCAAGGAGCTATGCTTGAAGAGATTGTAAACTTCATCTTGAAGTTTTCAAAAAAAATTTATTCTTTCTCTTCTTCTCCCTTGATGCTAAATAAAAGAGCAGGCTGCCAAAGAAAGCAGGGCAGAACAAAGCAGGGTTTGCTGGCACTGCTTCGGATTGAATCCCTACAAGTTGTGGGAGTCTTGCAGGATGGATGCTCATTCTGGGTTCATAACACAAACATTCGTTGTAGCCGGAAGGTTTCTCAGGACCACTTATAAAATAATTACTCAGAGGCTTATATTAATTACCAATTGCATGGCATGTGGCAGGCTTCTTGCTAGCTAGCTCTTATAACTTAAATTAACCCATTTCTATTAATCTATGTTTTGCCACGTGTTCCGTGGCTTACTAGTCTGCTGGCATGTTGCTCCTTGGGTGGCAGGCTGGCATCTCTCTGCTTCTCCTATCTCTTCCTGTCTTTTTGCTTGGATTTCCACCTGCCTCTAAGCTACCTTGCCATAGACCAATGCAGCTTTATTTATCAACTAACCATAGCAACACATATTCACAGCATACAGAAAGACACCCCACAGTACTTCCCCTTTTGTATCTAATGAAAAAGGAAGGTTTTAACTTTAACATAGTAAAATATATAATATAATAGAACAGTTATCAAGCAAGAATTACAGTTACAATATCTAGTCTATTTGTATTTGGCAAAATTAAAAAAATATTCTACCATATATCTTATATTTGTGAGTCTAAAATTTCATATCTAATTTATCTTTTATCATAATCAAGGAGAATTATAACTATTTAGTTTTAAGCTACATCAAAGACTCCAGAAGTATACAATATTACCTAAGTAAACAGGAAGAGCATTGTAAGCAACTTCCAAAAATCTAGAATGACAGAGATGGCTGGCTGCCTGGACAGTCGCTCAAAGTTCTTCTGCAACATTTGGGCATCCATCTTCAGCCTATAGACTTAAGAGTCTCTCAGTTACTTCTCTCTGTGTCCTGTAGAATATCTGGCAGTCACCTCTGTAAGGCAGGAACCTGAAGGACCATTTTGCCTTGTTTTGGCAAATTCAATGGTCATTTTTCCATAGTCCTGCATGTCCAGTCAATAAAACATTTTGTCAAGCAGTCCAGGCAAGAACAGTGTCTTGCCCAAATGACTAAGTTTTGCCATAAGAAAAGCTAACTCCGTATGGAGTTTCTTCAAGGGCCATCATCCTCCTTGAAGTAACTGGTGCTGCCAGGAGCAGACTGTCTCACTGTCCAGAAAAGTCTAAGTTCTTAAAACATTTTAAATGCCATATTCTGTAGGTCTTTGAAGTGTTTGAAGATTACTTAACTAATTGAAATATATTTATGTATACCTAGAAAACTTAACTAACATGAATATAAGTTTGATTATCATAGATGACTAATTGTTAATCAGTATTTCTCAATTATAAACTACAATTTCAAATGAGTTACACAAACAAAATACTTTAAGCAAGAGTAGAAATATACATACAGTATAACAAAATTAACTTTAAATTTGTATCAATAAACTAAAATCCATAGTAATGTAAAACATTTCAAATAAGTTGTTGCTCTTTAAAAGTAGATTCAATAATCTACCCTTTTATCCTATCATAACTATATCCCCTTTTCTTCTTTAAAAAGAGATTGCATTTATTATAATCTTTAAATAAAAATAAACATTTATGAACAATTTTTGGGAATCTGGGCATAGCTTCTCATACTACTCCTGCTGGATGAGGGCACTGGCAATCTTATGAGGATCCTGAGAAAATTAAGAATTATGGTCAAGTCCTGACTGGAGTAGTCTGTGAGGCTGCATTGTCTGAGCCAGTTGCCTTAAAGCTGATCTGGGTGTTGGAACATCTGGTGTCATTGGAGACTTTTCAGGGGGTCTTGGCTGATCAAACCATGTTAGCCTGGAAGCAATCCACAGGTTCTCATCTTCTGTGGAAACAAAAGCAGAACCTCTTTTCCAAAGCAATGTATCCTTAGACACACATTTTGAAGTCAAGATATCTTTAAAATATATATATATATTGGCTTAACTCAGCAACATTTACAATCAAATGTCTTTCTGTAGTTAAAAATCCCAAAGACGATATAATCCAGACTCTCTGTGTGATTTTCACCTTTATGTGGCTTATCTTTTACTGTCTCTTTAAAGACTTTTTTTTTTATAAAAAAAAACCAAAAACCTATTTCTTTATATAACTACATATACTCCTTATACTCCTTTCCCTCTGTCTTCTAAGCCTAGGTACATTTTTATACACACTGTAAGCTGTTTAGAGTTTTATTCCATCTGAATCTGCTCTTACTCTGTTTCTGTAACCATTTTCTGATCATTGCTTTAAACTGCAGCATGGCCAGGACTCAATCCTGGCTGCTGGCTCCGCCCATCTCAGCCCCCCAACATGGCGGAGGTAATTCACCGCCAGCTCTGGGAGCCCTGCTCTCTGCTGACTCTGGGAGGCAGTAGGTCCATACCTCCATTTAGCAGCGTGGAGCCCAGAAACCTTTTTATTTTTATTTTTCTGTACTAGCAAAAGCTAAATCCACTACACAGAGCGCTTCGTGGCTTGGAGCAACCTCTGTGTACCTCGGCAGGAGTCTGATATGCTGTGCATGCTCAAGCCAGCACTCTGTGAACCTGCCATAGTGAAGCTCATGGCTTGCCTGAGAGACACATTTAGGAAAATGTTTTTAGCTCCATTTTAGAGTCTTTTTTTTTTTTTTTATTTAAGTTTCTTAGGTTTTTGGAGGAAATTCTTGACACCACATCTGGGCACCATTTGTAGTCAGGTTTCTCAGGTCCACTTATAAAATAATCACTCAGAGGCTTATCTTAATTACCGATTGCATGGCACAAGGCAGGCTTCTTGCTAGCTAGCTCTTATAACTTAAACTAACCCATTTCTATTAATCTATGTTTTGCCACATGTTCCATGGCTTACCGGTCTGCTGGCATGTTGCTCCTTGGGTGGCAGGCTGGCGTCTCTCTGCCTCTCCTGTCTCTTCCTGTCTTTTTGCTTGGATTTCCACCTGCCTCTAAGTTGCCTTGCCATAGGCCAGTGCTGCTTTGTTTATCAACCAATCATAGCAACACATATTCACAGCATACAGAAAGACATCCCACAGCAATTCGTCACCTATTAACCAGGTACTTGTCTGTGGAGATGCAGGGTGGCTGAGATAGGGTCCCTGACTTCAGGATGGTCACAACCCCATGATGGAAGAACATGTTCTAGCAACATGTTCTAACAATTATAGAAACAGGATCCTTTCATTCTAAGTCAAAGGAGTCAGAGCAAAAAGGAAGGAAAGAAAATTGTTAGAGAAGAGACATGAGAGAAGAGCTTGTCAGAAGCCTATTAGAAACAGAGCTGTGCCTTTGCCTCTGTGGCCACTGGTAATGTCTGTTACAAAGTGAGGATGGGAGGAGGTGTGAGTCCAGGAGGGGTTCAATTCCCCTCTCTGTCATGTTGATTTCTTTGTTATTTTGAAAAGAATGTGTTGAAATACAGCAAAGCAGATTCCGCTGGAAGGACAACTGTGTATTTATTATGTTATTATTGATTGTTATAATTAACAATTATTAATAATTGACATTTAGCCTTTGTTCTCTCTGCTTTGTGTGTTATTTAAATAAAGGGATGGGGATACTTGGATAGATTTGGCATCACCTCATCCTCTCTTCTCCCCTGGCCTCCCTTTCTCTCCCTGGGGGGAACCTCTGTCCTGGACCATGTGCTTACTGATTTAACCCATTTGTCTTTAAGCTTAACACACCAACTTACTCATTTGTTTTATCAAGTATAAAATTTTGCCATTAAAATTAACCATCCTTTCTATTCCTTGAGATTTTTCAAAGCATCAACTAAAATACTTATGTCAAAATCTTTTCAGCTTGTAAATTACTATGAAGATGTTATCTATTATTATTTTATTAATAATTTGGATTATATTTATAAACAGTTATGGTACTTTGTATGTTTTTATGATTTACCTAGATCCATATACATAAACATAATTCACATAAATTCACACGTATACACTATGTTTATGTGTAGATAGATAGGTAGATAGACAGATGTACCTATACACAGATACACACAATGAGTCCTTTATATGCATGGACTCCATACTGTGAATTGAACCAAGCAGTATTTTGGTAAAACATAATATTGGTGCCAAACATGTAGACATACTTTCTCTTGTCATTATTCCCTAAACAATACAACAATTATTTACATAGCTTTTGCATTAGGCATTAGTCATAATTTAGATGTGACCTCCTATAAACTTCCATTGGTGGCCCTGCCTCATTCTTTCTGTGCTCATATGGTTCCTGAAAACATGGTAAATGTTTCTAAGACTTGCTGGACTTTCTGCAAGAGATGTGGCAAGCAGCCGCTCTGCAAAGTGACCAAGTACAAGAGCAGAGAGGAGTTTGTGTACACAGGGAAAGAAGGGCTATCACAGGAAACAGCGTGGCTATGGTCGGCGGGCACACTATACTCATTTTCTGCCAAAAGGCTAAAACTACAGAGAAGGTTAAGCTGAGGCTTGAGTGTGCTGAGCCCAGCTGCAGCCCTAAGGGAATGCTGGCTAGTAAGAGATGTCAGCATTTGAACTGGAGGAGACAGGAAGAGAAAAGGCCAAATGATTCAGCTTTAAGCTGGCTTTGTTATGAAGACAATAGAAAAATGAGCTTTTACTCACCTTGGAAAAAAATTAGACATGATTTAAAGCATGTGGTAAGCTCTCCATATGTTAGGTGCAAGTATTGCATTATTTCACAAAAGAGGCTTGAGAATGTATGGTTTTTAGTATCTCCTTGGGGGTCCTGGAATATGTTTCCTGATAATACAGAGGGGGTCCATATACATGTACGTATGTATATAGGTATGTATGTATGTGTGCACATGAATGCATTCACACATATGTGCTTCCTCTGACTTTTTTCTCAGTATTTTGCTATGACATCCATCCACAATAGTTTGTGTCCATAGAAGAGTGGCCTTCACTAAGTACTCTATCAGTTCAATCCATATTTTTTTTCTTTTTTTGACAAGGTTTCATCATGTAGATCAGGCTGGCCTCAAACTCTCAGAGCTCTGACTGCCTCTTTTTCCTGAGTACTGGGGATTAAATACATGCATCACCATGTCTGGCTCCATTGACACTTTTTGAGGGTTAGGATGCTTCTTTTTTTCTTTTTCTTTCTTTCTTTCTTTCTTTCTTTCTTTCTTTCTTTCTTTCTTTCTTTCTTTCTTTCTTTCTTTTTTTTCTTTTTGACTTTTCAAGACAGGGTTTCTCTCTGTAGCTTTGGTGCCTTTCCTGGATCTCGCTCTGTAGACCAGGCTGGCTTTGAACTCACAAAGATTCACCTGCCTCTGCCTCCCGAGTGCTGGGATTAAAGGCGTGCACCACCACTGCCCGGCAGGATGTTTCTTTTTAGTAGCCATCTTAAGGCCAATGCCTGCTTTTATAGCTCTCGTACCTCGAACCCAGCACAACATTAGTGAATGACAAACGTTTGTCTAATTGACTTGAGTGAGAGACAGCTTTCTGGGATTGATGGCTTCGTAGACAAGACTAGAGAGCAGGCAGGTCTTCCACAGGTGGGTGAAGCCTGGGCTAACGCTGAGGCTGAAGAGTAAAATGGCCCTGAGCAGGTGCCCCTGAAACCAGGCTCCCACTTCTGAGTATTTCTTCTGGGTTTGGAGGTGTTCATAATTAGCATACACCTTTCTAGTAGTTATGATTTCTTTGCAGTTAAGTTGTGAAGCAAAATAGTTGTCAGGGTTAGGGCAATGATGGTCGACCTTTCTTGGAATTCTCCCCACATACCCTCCAAGGTTATTTTTCTACTTTTACACCTGGTGTGCTGTTTGATAGTATGACACCTGGTGACTGGAATTTTTTAGCTCTCCACCTGCTCACAAAATATGTTATTTATTTTGTCTAAAAATAATCTATGGGTTTTTTTAAAGGTGTAGAACAGAAAAGAACCCAATTAAAAAGTTTAAATAGTCAAATTAAGCAAGAAACATCCAAGGTTAGCCTGGTCACCATCTGCCTGGTTTTTAGCTTTTGTTCATCTTCAGATCTTGGATGGATGTAGATGGGCAGTGCTCGCTTTTGGATATGACCAAATTGGCCCTCCTTTGATTTGCTTCCCACCCACCTCCCACCCCACCCCATGTCTTCAGACTTTGAAAGCCATGGGGGATACAAAGATTGCTACTTTAACCATCAAAAAAAAAAAAAACCCTGAGAATGTGCTGATCGGACCAGGTAACCCCATAGATGGTCTCCAGTCATGGTGTCTCTGGTAACACAGTGCTCAGCACACTTTCCCACAGTGATAGCCACTAGCCAGACAGTCCACAATGGCCACTTGTATGAAGACACAATGGCTTCAACCAATCTTGCAGAGTATGCTCTATGTGACTTCCTCTTCCAGTTTAGTTAACCAACTTTCAGAATGTTGGTGTCATTTACAAATAAAGATGTATTTTTTTTCTGATGCGTTATCAAGATTTGATATTAAAGGGATCATTGGTACACACACTTATTTAATGTGTTTGGAAACATTTGCCATGGTTAATAAAGAGAAGGCATACTGCCTGTTTCGAAGGGGTACAGGTCCCACATCAGATGACATCAGAAACCTGTTTGAGCAGAGATCACAGTCTTTGCTTTTTAAGACTGTCCAGTCCTCCTCGTTAGTTATACTGTGAGGATTGTTTTCCCACAACAGGCCATGTTTTGAAAAAAGGTGTGTTTTGAAGACAAATGTGAAAGGTGATCTTGACTGACAGAATGGGAAGGAGAAATATCCAGGCAGGGTTGTCACAGCTCTTTATAGTCTATGTAGGCCTAAGAAAACTAAGCAAACTGAAGGATTTTCCACAGCAAAGGTGGATGGCACTGGGTGCGGACAGGTTTTCCTGCACCAGATGCTTGTGCCTGATTTTCTCTCTCCTTGATATTTCTTGGGTCCACTCCCTGGCAAGTCTCAGTTTCTACATACCCTTGGAACAAATATGATAATGTCATGAGGTTTTCATCTTGGCTTTGTCTTTTTACCATGACATTAGTGCTAACTCCTCTTACCCCATGGTTTGTTTTTTTTGAACATCAAATAAGATATTGGTTGTGAAACTATTTTATTATTTTTAAGTCACCATTGAAATATTTTCTTTTATTATACAATCCTTATTCTATTACAGTGAAATAGAATTGAACACATGAAGTCACCAACTCACCATTTCAACAGAAGGTTATCAGCTAAGGAATATGATTAGTAAAGGTTATTAATGTGTTTCTGTCTCTTAGCATAGTGGCTGGACACATACAGGGCACTTGAGGAAAGAAACCAAACATAGTAAAGAATGCATATGGTGTGAGAAGTGTTGAAAACTATATGTTGAATTCATAATAAGACAATATTAAGAGGTGTGGACTTTGTCATGTAATTTGGTCTGAGGGAGTGACCCTCATTAGTGAGATACCTGCATTTATAAAAGAGACCCAAAACACAACCTTGGTCTTTTCCCACCATAGGAGGATACAGTGAGAATGTGGTGGTCTATATCTCAGAGGGGCACTCATCAGGATGTGAATGCACTCTTACCATGATCTTGAACTTCCAGCTTCTAGAACTCTAAGAAGAAAATCCTATCACTTATAAGCTATCAGTCTATAGTGATTTACTATAGTAACATCAACTATGATAGTGACAACGTTACCAAAGACCATATACTCTGAGAGCATAGATAACTAAGAATCATAGACAATAAAGACAGAGAAGGGCAAATTAGAAGAGATGAAAAGATTGTCCACCCAAATACAAGTGTCATGTGAATGGAATATGATTTAAGTTTAGACTTTAATTTTGAAGTTAAACATAACTATTTTTATTTTTTTCTTTTATTAATTTTCTATTTATTTGAGTCCTCCAGAAAGACAGAACCTACATACATACATATATATATATATATATATATATATATATATATATGTAGAATCTATCTATCTATCTATCTATCTATCTATCTATCTATCTATCTATCTATCTATATATATATATAGAGAGAGAAGATAGATAGACGAGAAAGGAAGGTGTATTTATTGTGGAAGCCAGCCCCTGGAAGTACCACAATAGGCCATCTGCTAGTTAGGGAACCACAGAAACCCACACAGTGCCTGCCCAAGTCTTAAAGTCTCAGAACCATGGAGGCCAACGGTGTGACTCTCAGTCCAAGGCTAAAGGCCTAAGATTCCCCGAAAAGGGCACACTGGTGTAAATTTTAGAATCAAGAGCCAGAGAGCCCAGAGTTCTCTTCACAGGCAGGAGAAAAAATATGGTTAGATCCATTAGAGATCCAGATTTGCCCTTCTGCCTCTTTGATCCTCTCTGGGGTTCTAGCCACTGGATGAGTCCATCATGTTGAGAGCCCATCTTTCCATCCAGTCCATTGACTTCTCTCTCTTTGGAAACATCTTCAGAGGTATACCCAGAAACAATGTTTACAAGTTACCTATCTACCTATTAACCCAGTAGTGCTGACACACAATATTAACCTTACCTATAAATTTGGGTCTTTCATCTAATCACTCAAGCTAAAAGATAAAATAACATGAAAAGTTGAGGACTGTTGGTGGGGAAATATGGGCTGAAGAAATTTATTATTAAAGCTGATTTGAACATGTAGCATGCTATTAAAAATTCCTAATGATTTGTTACTATCCCCATAGATCAGTGTACTTCTCAACTCTCATCAAAGAAGATAACAATTAACACAGAGTTCCACAACTTGTGAATGTGCAGGGGTTAAGAGACTAGGGAGTTCTCATCCTTAAATGAACTTCTATACCAAAATCCTTCCTCCCAAGGTTCAGGAATCATTGTGGGAAGAGGGCAGAAAGACTGTGAGAGCCAGATGTGATGGGTGACTTTAAGAAAACAGTGTTTTCTGGACACAGCAAGGCACTTGCACATATGAAGCCATGGTGGTTGTGACAACATCTAAAAGACCTGAGAAAATCCTAGTGTGGAGGTGAGGAGGTGGTCATGAATCCCACCCTGGCTAAGGAGCTATTAGCATTTGTTAGCTGCTGGGAGAGATAGTTAGTTCTCTTTGAGTGTGGGCCCTGGAAGGCTGATCACACTCCAGAATAGGCAAGGCACTACACTTAGGAGTAGTTGATTAACACAAATTGAACTTTATGGGTATTAAACAAAAGAAAAAATAGAACTTGAAGTTAAGTAGATGGGGGAAGTAGGGGTAGATCTGGAAGGAGTTAGGGGATGAGAGCATGAAATATGATCAAATCACACTGTGTGAATTCTCAATTAACTAAATAATTATAATATCATTTAAAATTCATTAGCAAGATATAGTTAAACTACCTATAAATAAATATTTATGCTTATATCCACAGACCAGTGCTTCTCTTAGCCTTAGGCAGAAACACACCTTTTTACAATGGGCAGTGGTGAATGCAGAGATTCATAACTGGTCAAAGTGCTGAGGAAAAAAATAACTGTTAAGTGTTCAGCCCTAAATAGGAAATCTACACCAATGGTCCTCCCACCCCAAAGCCCAGGGAATATTATGGAAGAGGGGCCAGAAAAGGGCGTAAGAACTGGAGAATGCAGAGGAGTGCTACTACACTCTGCCTTCTGGATGTAGCATGGTTGTGGGAATCATGGATACACAGCAGCTGTGGATAGCTGTGCACGATTGGGCCCTTTGCTGTTCCATCATGGATCACAGAGGGGCTGAGAGGCTCTACCCTTCCCGAGGAGCTGTTGGCACTTAATTGTTGCCAGTGGAGGGAGGTGTGATTTTTCTCCAGCAGTGTAGCCTTTGGTAAGTTGTCTCTGCTTTAGTAATAACCTACCCATGCTCACGCAAGCAATTTAATTAAATTCAGTGGGTCAGAAACAACAACAAAAGACAAGAAAGTCGGAGGGAAACTAGTTAGAAAGTAGAAAGGGGTCATCAGGGGTAGAAGAGGACTAAGGTACAGTAATGGTGGGTGACCATGGTCACAATCCATTTTACATATATATATATACACACATATAATGTATTATGCTATATGTGCATAGATCATATATATGACTGAAATTATCAAAGGAAATTATATTAAATTCAACTGCCTTTGCAGTCACAGTATGGTTGAATAATAGAATTAAAGTTATTAATAAAAATCACTAGTCAATTATCTAGTGAATGTTTACAGAGGAAGGACTGTGTGCCAGACTGTGGAAGGAGTATAATTTTCTTTAGTGGTGTAGCCACTGGCAAGTTGTCCAGGCTCTAGCAGATAACCTACTCATGCTCATATAACCAACTTTAATTAAACCCACTGGGTGACTGTTTAGCTTGGCTATTTGCTAGGTGTACTTTAAACAAAAGGTATTGTTTCAAGACAACGTTCTTCTACTACATATTCATTCATGCTTTTTTTTGACTGGGTAGCAGAAAATATAAAAATATTAAAGAGCAAAAAATCATGATCTCTAGCATTTGCATTATTCAGAAAGAATGAGTTAAAGTTTTATTTTCCTAAGAACACATTCCTGCAATTTCACTTTTCAAAAGTTGAGTTGGGTTGCATCAAATATACCTTGTGATCTTTAATATCATGCCATGTATATTTTGATGTCTGATTACACATCCTTTGAAAGGGCCTGGTCTTCTATCATGTAGCTGTATCATAATCTCTGATTGAATATTTGGATAACAAACCTTCAATAAGCAGTCTCATTCACAGATCTTGGTATACATCTCTTATTGTTTCTAGAAATCCCCCACAGTAAAGTTGATGAATTAAAGGGTACAAATGCTAGGTTTCTTGACTGTGATTATAAACCTTTTAAGTGCACATTTATTAAAGTAGCTTTATTGTGACAGACAGTGACCAAGCACAGCTCCCTGGTACAGTAAATGACAAACTCATAAGATTTTCTTATTCATAAACGTATTTTGAAAACACTTTCAATTAACTCATAAGTATGAATGCTTTGGCAGCAAAGTCATTAGATCTGGGTATTAATTCTAATTCTACCACTAGCTAGCTATTTTTCTTTCACTTTTGAAGATCCTTGCAAAATCTCCTCATCTCTAAAGCAGATGTGTTAAACTAGAATCCTCCAAATCTCCTTTTTGCTTTAAAATTCTGTGTTCTTATTCTTCATAATTTTATGAAAAATTATTTAATAAAAAATATATTTCTTTGAAATTGTATAGCTTAATAAATATTTCCTTTATATATATATATTTTTTTTCAAGACAGAGTTTCTTTGTGTAGCTTCGGTGCCTATCCTGGATCTTGCTCTACAGACCAGGCTGGCCTTGAACTCACAGAGATCCACCTGCCTCTGCCTCCTGAGTGCTGGGATAAAGGCGTGCGCCACTGCCGCCCGGCAATATTTCTTTTTTAATTTTTTTCATACTATATTTTGATCATAGACTTTCCTCTCCCTCAACTCCTCCAAGATCCTCCCCACCTCCTTATCCATCCAATTTCCCCTTCTTTCTCAAAACAAAAACAAAAATAAAGTAAAACGAACAAAAAAAATCCAAGTCAAAACAAAACCGAGTGAAAAGCTCACAAAAATAAAAGCCCAAACCTACGGAGTCCAGGTTGTGTTGGCCAATTACTACTTGCTGTGGGGCCTGCCCTGGGGTGGTGTGGTTGATAGACCCAGTGACACTGCTCTGGGGAAACTTGATTTTCCCTTTCTCAGCAGGCGTCTATTGCAAATAGCTCCTTGGTTAGAGGTGGGACCCTGTGTCTTCCCTTTCAGTGCTTGAATTCACCTGGCCTGAACCTGCACACATCCTGTGCAGGCTGCCAAAGTCTCTATGAGTTCATGTGTACATCAGTCCTGTTGTTTCTGGAAGACACTGTTTCCTTCGACTCATCCATCACCTCCGGCTCTTACAATCTTTCTGTCCCTTCTTCTGCATAGATCCCTGAGCCTTTAGGGGCGGAGTTTGAGGACTATGACCCATTTAGACAGAGTGCTCCAAACTCTCATTCCCAGCACTTGTCCAATAGTGATCTCTGTGTTAATTCTCATCTTCTGAAGTAAGCTTCTTTGATGAGGGTAGAGCAACACACTGATCTACAGGAATAGCAGTATGTCATTAGGAATCATTTTATTGACATGTTCCTTTAGCAGATTAATAGTATTAAGTTTCCCTGGAAACATGTCCTATCTTGGCCACTTATTGGTATTAGGTATGGGTTACATCTTATGGAGTGGACCTTAAATCTAATAACCAAAAATATTTGGCTATTACCATACATTTATGCCACTGTTGAACTAGTGTGTCTTTCAGACAGGTCACTATTGTAGGTAATAGTATTTGTATGTGGGAAATATTGATGGTTATCTTTTCCTCTAGTAGTATGCAGAGTGCTTTCTGGTCCTGTGAATGCTTGTCAGTAGGGGAGAAGCTTCTAATTAGGCACCAGCTCAAATTATCCTTGTTTGATGATGTGAGTAAGTGGTGTCTTCAGCAACAGGGCCTTATTACCAGGTTGTAGAGAACCAATAGCCTTGAGAATAGCCTGTGATATTTGGGTATGGTCTATGGGACCCCTGTGGTCACAAGTCAACAAGCTATAACCTATTCCTGGCACTGAAGGTTTTACTTGGTGGCATACGATGTCTGGTTGGGGCTTTTTCTAGATTTTTCCTGTTGCCCCCTTTAGCCTTTCCTTCTAGTCAATCCCCATTCCTTTGTGACTCCCACTGACCTGAAGAACCACTTCCTATCAGGGATCCACAGTGGTTACTCTTAGCTGAGGTTCAGGTAGGCAGCCAAATAAATAAATAAACAAATAAATAAAAACAAGTTAAATGGATCATAGCAATATAAACGGAATAATGCCTGCTTTCAGAACTTTTTCATGAAAATCTATATATGAATTTTGGTGGTGGGAATTTTTAAATACATAGGAATTCTAGTAATTGACTTTAAGATACTTATAATCTCATAAGTAGACATAAGTGAACCCAGGTGAAAGGGTAAAATAAGGGGTCAAAAAATGTAAAGATGTGTATAATACATCTAAAAATATTAGAAGGGCAGTTTTATATTTATCTGAAATGTAAAATATCAAAATAAAGATAAAAAAGAAATAATATTGTATTTTCAGGATAACTCTTCCTAATTTTGTTAAGGTGACTGTTCAGGGGACCATTAAGAAGCTCACAATATATATAACCAGAATGTGGTACTCACCTTAAGATGGAAAATATGCCTTTAAAATATGACCCAAGATACAAAAACCACATTTCTGATTATTAGCCACGGCTTAGGAACAAGCTATGCAAAAGCAGATAATGCTTACAGATGGTATGTTTAATTCTAGTTTCATACTTTGCCAAAGCTCCAAAGATCTCTCATTCAGTGAGGGTCACATGCTGTTCCGCAAATTAATCTTTTGAATATTTTAATCTGACTTTCTTAGGTTTATTCTTCTTATTGTGGATCTTTAATTTGTCAGGTCACTTTGTACTTTTTGCCAATGCTCAGCATATCCTAATTTTCCCAGGGAACACTTGAGTACAAAACCATTACTTAAGACCTAGCCTTAAAGCCCTTGACTTAGGAGGCTCCCTGGCAAGCCATGCAGCAGAACTAATAGACAAAGCTTGCTGTATCTGGTTGCCTGGGCTAGTCGACTTGCCTTGCATATGTGAAGATATTAAGTTCCTAGCCAGTTAATTAAAAAGAGCTTCTTCGTGTGTCAACAATGCAGGGCCGAGTCCATACACAGGGTGCCGTTATTCCTGTTTCAGGAGACAAGGCTTTCCAAGTTTGCTTTTAAACTTCTAAAATCGGTTTGTTTCCTGAAAGTGCCTGCTTCTCCCCTGCACATTTCTTGCTAATAAACTGATTTCCCCCCTAAAAGTAAAGCTGATTTCATCCAAAAAGTTGTTTTCAAAAAGCCATGACTGGTTGCTTTTCATGAATTCATTATGTTCTCTTTACTCTGAAGGCTGACAAGGTGTCAGTTCAGGGCAAGAGAAACACTTCATAGAGATCTAGTGAGAGCGGTAAGTAACTGACCCCAGGTCTTGCTGTCTGATAGACATAGATGCATGTTTGAGCTCCATCTTACCATTCAACTCATCTTCGTCTTCTCTACACCTCACTGCCTGACCACAAAACAAGGGTGGTAATTGCACCTGCCTATGTAACTGTTTTTAGATGTAGCTGCTATAAATTATATGATTCTGAATCACAAGACAGATTCCAGCAGCTATTATTATTATTATTATTATTATTAATCTATTTTTAAGATGCCGGGTATATGTGAATTTTTGCTGTGTTTTTGTTTCCATGCACATTTTGTACTTATGTGACAACAGAGACATCTCTCAGGACGAGAGATTGTTGACAAAAGATAACTCTACAATTGACACTTCCTATCTACTTTGTCATTTTTACCCACTCTATCATAATATATAGTTAAAGAAAAGCCTGTATAAAAATTGAAGCCCCCAAATTTATGTTATTTTATATGTACGAAGGCAAGACCACAAACTAACTCCATGAGACCGGCTGTTATGATCCAGTCCCAGCTCAGAGTCTAAGAAGTGTGAAACCTGAGTCCTGAAAAATACTAATTTTAGACTCTAAAACAAAGTTCCAGGAAACAATTATAACTTAGGGTTCAAACGTCCAGGTATGTGGTACTGTTTCTGGGTTGTGTGCACTAACTAGTCAGTTGATCTATTCACCTGCTCCTGTACCAAGGCCACACATTCTTAATTATTACAACAATGAGTCTTGTATGGTGAGGATTCCACCCAGCTAAAAATAAAATTTCTTGGTCTGTTGATCTTTTATGTAAGTTTTGGGATCAGCTTATTGGTAGGGTTTGAATAGAAATTATGTAGAGCTTGTATATGAATTGAGGAGAACTAAGTTTGTGGTTAGCCTAGGCTTCTGAGACCGTTTCAGACTAAAAAGACGGAGTTGCTTGTGACAGCCCTTCCTAAAGTAACTCTAAGCCAAGAGGTTATAGAGAGAATGTTCTTGGACATGGTAACCCTGGATTCTACTTGTTTTCTGTTTATGCCATTGGTTTCAGACACAGGCATATTATACCATAAAACAGAGGCTTAAAGTTATAGCCAGAGGAGGAATCTACAGCCAGAGGAAGAATCTACAGCCAGAGGAGGAATCTACAACCAAACAAAGACCTTGTCTCATGGAGAAAGATGAACAATGGTCAGATGACTTTGCAGAAAAAGAGACTTGGAGCTCAGTCCATGCTGGGCTGGGACCACACCTTTTATGGACTGCTGAGTTGCACATATGTCTTGGCTTCTATGTAAACCTTACTCTTTTTAATAAAAATTTATTTAACTTTATTTTATGTGTGTTGGTATGAAGGTGTCAGATACCCTGGAACTGGAGTTAGAGACAGTTGTGAGCTGCCATGTGGGTGCTGGGAATTGAACCCAGGTCTTCTGGGAGAGCAGCCAGTGCTCTTAACTGTTGAGCCACCTCTCTAGCCCCATAAACCTTACTCTTATGTTAGGATACAAAGGTTAGACTTGTGGTCTGAGTCTCCCTTACCAATATGGACACATTGAATAAATTTCCTTTCTCTGCTTTTCACTATTTAAAAATTTCCTTGGTTCTTTGATCTCTCTATTTTCAAACATTTATTGTTTAAGAATTTCAAGTATACATGAAATTTGATAAATGCCACCCATATTCCCTCCAACTCCTCCCCTATAACTCCAACTTTTATTCTCTTCCAATTTCATGTGGTTTTTTAAATCCACCAAGTCCACTTAGTGTTGTCAGTATGTGCTTGTGTATAAGGTCGTCTACTGGAGCATGGGTTGCCTCTCAAGGGACACATCCCTGTAGAAAACAGACTATCCTTATCCAAACAACCATCAGTCACCAACAGCAACTCATCTTGTGGTAATGTGTCATGTCTGTGTCCCCTTTCCATGCTTGGATTTTCTCTGGCTTGATCTTGTACACATCTCGTGCATACTTCTATAGCCTCTGGGAATTATTATGTGCAACTGCCTTCTTGCTTTCTGTAGCACCATGGGTTTTCTGTAGTCTTCCATGCCTCTGACTCTTGCAATCTTTCTACCCCCTCTCCTGAGATGACCCATGAACCTTGGGAGGAGCGGGTGTGATAGAAATGTCTCATTTGGAGAAGAGCACTCTGCAGTCAATTATTTTCTATACCATCCAATGCCTGACACCCATTGCTTATGTTTTTCCTTTACTTCTTGATACCATTTTTAAAAAACATTTTGGGCATCTAAAAGCAATAATCTGGTTCATATGGAAATTAGAATTATATTCCTTTAAAACCTCCAACAACATGTTATTCCAGAATAAAATTGAGCAGCATCATGAAGATATTTAGAAGAATGTCTGAGCTAAGGTTTTCATATCCACTAAAACTGACTTTGCAAATGGCAAGAATATCTGCAACAATATCAATATCAAGGACTCATGTAATATTGTTACTGTAGATGGCAAGAACATCTGCAACAATATCAATATCAAGGACTCATGCAATATTGTTACAATGAGCTCCTCCTGGGGGGAGGACATTCTGGAAAAGCTAAGTGAATAAGGGATTAAGACTAAATCCGTGGCAGGATGGGTAGGGTGGGGCAATAGTGTGTAACAGAGGATGGCTCTGAGCAGGGTCATTGCAAGCTGGGTGTTCTAATGCAGTCAGAACTGGAAGACGTATGCCATACATCACAAATCTGAAGCAAGCTGTGTAACGTGTATGTGTGGTCATTCTGTTTAAAATCACAGTAAGTCAAGGAGTCTTCATCATCAAGTCAACATTGTACCAGAGTGCCATATGTCTTCATGTATACAAATGATAGTCCAAGACATGAGGCATGAGGGACCAAGAAATATTGCAAGCTGTTCCAATCAACAAAGATTGCAAAAGACTACAGGGCACAAGGTAAATGCTCAGAAACAATGTGTTCCCCCTAGTGAACAATATATGCTTTTAAAGTCTATGTATTTCTTCTTGTTTTTTGAGGCAGGGTTTCTCTGTGTAGCCCTAGCTGTGCTGGGACTTGCTCTATAGGCCAGGCTGGCCTCAAACTCACATAGATCCTCCTGCCTCTGTCTCCCCAGTGCTGGGATTAAATGCATGTGCTACCCGTGTGCAGCTTACGTTTATGCATTTTTTCAAATGTGTAAGATTTATTCTGGCTCCTAGGTTTCAGTGCATAGACAGCTGGAAGGTGGGGCAGAACATCACGGCAGAGGGAGCATGTGCCAGGGAAGTCGGTTTTCTTCACGGTGGACAGGAAACAAAACTAGAGACGGGCCAGGGACAAGGGCGCAGCCTCAGTGAGGAACTTCCTCCACTGAGGCCCCACCTTCTAGTTCCTGACATTTCTTAATCATGCCATCAGATCACGACTCCATCAATTAATCCATTGATTAGCTTTGAGCTCTCATAATCCAATCAATTCTAATAGCTTCCCTCCCTGAGCATCACATTGGGAACCAAACCCCCAATGTATGAACCTTTGGGTCATTTCATACCCCAACCACAGCAGATTCTTAAAACATATAATTGGAGGAAGGAAATTAAGAAAAGGTGAAATTTGAGCCAACAAGAACAATGACATTTTAAAACACAGCTTTCTGCTAAAGTAAGGAGTTTCCATAAATCAGTGTCCCTCTTGTCTAATACCGCTTCGAGACCAGCCTAACTTCATTTTGCTGTTTGGAGACCTCTTGAGCAATAGTTTATGGGCAAGAATGCTGCGCACTCTGTTTGCTTTTTCCTTCCCTGAGCTCTCAACACCTTGTGCTTTTCTGTCCATGATGGCTGGCTTCTACAGGGAGGCAGAGTTCAAAGATGTCCCACTTGAACTGTATATTGGAACTTCAAGTTTATGCAGTTGGAGAAAAGCTTGCTCTTTTCATTACATAAAAGGTAGAGGTGTGAGGGTGGAAGGGGCTGAAGTCATCTTGTGTGTGTGTGTGTGTGTGTGTGTGTGTGTGTGTGTGTGTGTGTGTGTGATATTTACTTTTTGAGACAGTGTCATTCACTGAATCTGGAGCTCACTGATCTGACTAAACTCAGTTTCTCATGCTTGCAGACAAACACTTTGGATCACCTTGCCAGTCCTGTCAAAGTCATTTTGAACAATGCAAGGTGGGAGACGGGCGGCATGGAAGAGAGATCTGGCAGAGAGAAAAGCATGGCCTGGTAACATAATGTGAGCTCCCGATTAGGTCACTGCTGGATCCAGCCCTGTCTCAGTCATATGAGCCAGTAAAACTCTTTGCATTTTTATCTCAACCTAAAGAGTCTTATCTGACATGCCAAAAAATGAATATTCCTTATTCATTTTTATAAGTGTACATATGCACAGATACCCTTCATTTTTCAAAAGTGGCAAAAATTTTCATTTATATCAAGCAAGATCATGATTCCAAACATTCAGAAACTGATGTTCTACGTTAGTGAGAGTAAAGTGAGTCTTTTCTTTGACTAGCAAGCAGCCCTCCTGAGTCAATGTTGACATATGTAACTCTTTCCTGGAAGGTTAGAATTTCTAAGGGTTGTCTGGTTTGCTCACTCACCCTAGCTTTTGTTTCCTGATGAATGGGTAATATTAGTCTTTCTGCGTGATAACATAAAGCAGGCTGATTTGCATCCCTCAGTATTGTCGGCCCCGTGTGTTTGAATTTGTTCTCCTATTTAATATGGTCTGCACTGAAACTGGGCAGGCCCTGTTTGTCCAGCGGCCTCTTGTGAGTGTCTGCTTCCCTCCTGGATTGCACTGGACCAGGAAAAAGAGATGGGGAGAGTGCGAGAACAGAAGAGTTTCTGGTTAAATGAGCCCCCGCCCCCACTTTCCACTACTCACAAGACTCTGACAGACAGGGTCTTAGCCAATCACCAGCTTCTCTAATCTTGGTATTACCATATCACCACCCCTGCTTTTTGATATTTATACTTATAAAACACTGATAACCACTCTCTACTCCTGCTGGTCCGTGACTGGAAAAGCAGGAACGACTTTTACACTTTGCTTATGGGGTTGTTAGAGGTAGCTGAGAAAGTGTAAGAAAAGAATAGAGCTGTGCCTAACATGCTCGTGGACTGGAGTTTGATTCCTAATATTGCAAATGTGTATTTTTAAGAAACCCAACTTGTTATTGATATATATATATATATATATATATATATATATATGTCTCTATCTATCTATCTATCTATCTATCTATCTATCTATCTATCTATCTATCTATCTACCTAAGCACCCACAGGCCCACTTCACTCCTTACTCCTGGCACGCACACTCTAGTCCTCTGACCCACTAGGACCCACCATAAACCTTCTGCCTCTGTATGCTTCCCTTGAGGTCTTGACTCTAGCCCATTCTTCCTTCCACTCACTGCTTATCTCTATGCCGGCACATTATTTCTTGTTTCTTGGTTTTCTGATTGTTCTTATTCACTCAACTGTGACTGCATTAGAAGTTGAATTTTCTTTAGTCTCTGTCTTCCAAGGGGATGAACCATGTATACAACATTAGTTGGAGTAGGGCTGTCAAAAGTCGTATGGAAAATGTTAAAAGAAACTAAAACACTAACTTTTTTTTGGAAAAGACAACTATTTCACAAACACATTGGAAATACTTGCTCATACCTTTCTTGTGATATGCTTTTTAACAATGGAGAAACTAAACAGAGATTAAATAGCTTGTACAGCCCCACAGCTAGGGGACAAAAGATCAAGATCCTATTCCAGCTTTGCTGGGTTCAAAAGACGCTTCTACGAAGCAACTGATAACTCACTCAAAGATGGCTTCCTCCCTCTTTGGAATTTTCTCCATTACCACCATATCTGTGTTTTTCAAAAGGATCAGAAAATTGCTTTCCCATATATATGTATATCTCTCTCTCCATATATATATATGTATACATATATACATACATGTATATATGCAACTATCATGCAGACTACACACACACACACATACACAAACACACACACAAACACAAACACACACACACACACACACACACACACACACACACACACCACACACACTATTTGAAAGAAAGACAACCTGGTTTTTCAGTGGAGAATGCACTGTTTCCATAGAAACTTTCTGTGAGTGATTGCCTGGAGTGGATGTCTGAATTACAGTCTAGCCCTGAAGCCTGTTGGGGAGAAGTTAAACTACACTCTTCAGAATACTTCCTTGCTGACTCGATGTAATATTAGACCATGTTGTTTGAGTCGGGAGTATTAAGCACCATATTGATGCCTACAGTTGTAAATGGATATTGTGGATATTGATGACATATGCTAACAATTTATTTGCTTGATAGCTAGACATTTAAGGAGAAAAAATGATTCAATTGCTTTGAAGAGAAACCATTTCCCTATAAACCCTTCTTTCTTAAAGAAAATTTTGTTGAATTTACTTATGGTGTGTGTGTGTGTGTGTGTGTGTGTGTGTGTGTGTGTGTGTGTGCATACATATGTCATGGTGCATATGTGGAATTCAGAGGGCATTTTTGTGGGAGTCTTTCTCTTTTTCCACTACAGAATCCCTGGGTTCTAACTCAGGTCATCAGGCTTGGTGGCAAGTGCCTTAACCATCTGAGCCATCTTCCTGGCACCAAATCCTTACACATTCCTAATTTACATCACATCAGAATTTTAGGTCAGAAGCATGGATACATGCTAAGGAAGTGCACCACAGTGACGAAGGGAACGGAAGAAAGACAGAAGGACCCGAGACAGACTTGTTTCCTCCTCTGCTCATTCCTGCTTGCTTCCATTGCTAATCCTTTCTAAGCTTCAGTATCCTCTTCCGTACAGACAGAAGTTATATATATATAGTGGCAGGTGATGGGATTATTGGGAAGACAGACTGACAATCCATGTAACAGGTGAGGCACAGTGCCTGGCCCCCACTGAGAATCTAATATTCATTTGAGGCTTGAAAATTCTTATCAAATCTAGATTTTATAGTTGTTTTTTTTAAAAGCATAAAACTTTTAAAAATAAAACATACCTTTACAAAGATAAAATATTAAGAGGATAAGAATAAATTATTGAGAACAGGGAGAACAAATATTATTAATTCCCTTCTTATAAAGTTAGCCCCACATATTAAAAATAAAAGACACTTATTAATAAATAATACGGCCTAAGAAATTGTATCCTCAGACGATTCTGCGTTTTCCCATACCTGTAATAAAGAGCTCTGGGCCCACAATAACTATGGGAGACTTTTAAGACATGGTCCACATGGTCACATTAAGCTCTGCATCTTTAGTTTTCTCTGCTTTCTCTCCCCTAGACTCAAAGCCTCCATCTGTTGGGCGCAGAGGGGACTGTTTACCCTCACTGTATGAACAGATAATCCCTTCTCTCAGGTCTATGTCTTTAAAACGATATTACATTTGCGTATGGCTGAACTACTTTTATGACTTCATTTCCAGTATTTGAATGTCTAGGCTCTGAGGGTTATATCCACCCTGGAGGCAAACAGTGGCATCCTTTAAAAAAGAAATCTGTTTAATTAAGTTCAATCACATATGGTACAGAGTCATATGGTATAAGATCATTTGAATACATCTTGGTATTCTTCCAAATCCTTTAAATTCATCCCTCTTATCGAAGAATTAATTGCAAAAGAAATATACTCATGTATGGTAAATGTTTATCCAGTAGAACTTCCCTTCATAAAAATGTCCTTGGCTTCCAGGCTGCTGTCTTAAAAGAAATGGACTAGTAAATTTTAATTGACGTTGGGAGGGCTGGCTGATATAATCAGCCACGTGACATCTTTTCTCTTTACCTCCTTTTTCTTGTTATTGTTTATTTTTATGCTTAAGTGTTTATTTGTTTAATTAAAATATATTTATACAATTCCCCCTTCCTTTTTCTCTCTCTAACCCCTCCTGTGTACACCCTTTGCTCTTCTTCAAATTCATAGCCTCTTTTTCTTTAATTGTTTTTATATATATTATAGAAATTGTTTGTGTATTTGTTTATTATATGTATTTTTAAATCTATAAATACAACCTGCTCAGTCCCTATAATGTTACTTGTATGTATGTAGGATTTCAGCCATTGATATTAGATAACATGTTAGAGAGCTCTTAGCATTCCTTAGTTCTTTGCCTAGGGGTGGGGTCCTGGGAGATTTCCCCCTTTCACGTTAGCATGGCTATTGATCTTCTCTTTGTTCAGTTCTTGTTTAAGTAGCACGTTTTTTGAGACTTCGTGGGTATAGCTTTTTTTTTTTGTCATTTCTAAGAGACATAATCTCACGAAGAACTTCCTGTTTCTCTGACTCTTGCCCCTTTTTTCTCTCTCCTCTTCCACAGTGTTTCCTAAGCTTGCGTGGGAGTTGTGTTGGAGAGGTATCATTTGGGCTTGAGCACCACATGATGGCTTGATAACTGCATTTTTGACCAGTCATGGTTTTCTGTAATGGTCTCTGTCTGTTGCAAAGAGAAGTTCCTTTGAGGAGGGTGAGAGCTTCACTTACCTGTGAGTATAAGAATAAATATTTAGAATTAAGTCAGGAATTATGAGGACTTAGTCATGAGGCAGCTGTAGGTTCCCCAAGACTCATGATCTTTTAGAGCCCCGGTAGCTGGCTAGTTTCAGTACCAAGCCTGATTCCCCTCATGTTGGGAAAACATTAAGTCCAATCAGAGAACCGTTAATTGCCTCCAAGATACGCATGCCACTGTCATACTCTTAGGGTTATTACGCCATGGTGGTAATTATAGTTCATAGGCTTCATAGGTGGGCAGGACTATTGGTTGCTCCCTTCCCTTGGAAGATTGAATGGCAATTTCTGGTACCATGAAAGTTAGTCATCAGGGAGGAGGTTTTCATACCAGATGCCCTGGGCTCTGTGTACAAAGGGCACGTTGTCTTCCGCTACAGGGACTTATCTTCCACATCTGAGAGGTGACCAAGGACATTGATGACAACCTATAATTATTTGGGAGTCGCTTGAGCAACCCTGACCAACAACTCAAAAGGAGGCTTCCCATGCCCGGCATTTGTTGTATTGCCTATGGCTCTTGTGAGAAGAAATGTCAGCCTGGGAGGGAAATTTTCATTTAAACTATACATGTGTATTATACATACAGATTTATATGTAATTTTAAGTAAATCAATAATAATATGATTCATTGTGACTTTTAGTATTGTTTAGTTTCTTCCTTCCCTTTCCTGTATTGACCTATTCCCATCCTTAACTAAAGACCCCCACCCCCATTTTACTATTTTCCCTCTAAGTCACTTGTACCTTGCTATTCCTGTATAAATTTCTCCCATGTTTTGGCTTTTAGTATAGTAGTTTATTTTGGTTGGCTTTGACTGAATCTGTGATCTGGGGCCAAATTGGCAATTATAGGATCACTTTTACTTTGGTCAAAGATACAGCCCAATTAGGTGAACCTTGTCCACTACCTTGGGGACATTACTGATTAATTTATGTTTATGCCACATGGATGTCTTCCATTCATATTTTAGTCCTCTGGTTGGTGATGTTCTGTTCAACAGGCATCTCTTCATCTAGCCTCTGTACTGCTCTGGGTGGAAATTCCTGTGGGTCTTATTTTCTCACTTCAGGCAGGGATAAGTCATTCAGTCATTAATACTTTTCTGTTAGTTCAACAGTTCTGTATAGTTCAATAGATATTCTCATATATATTCCATATCTCTTCTAAATAAACTGGCTTAGGGAAAAGTAATGTATACATAGTTTGTTATTTTTCTTCAATGGTTTCTACTCATCAGGGCTAAATACATATTTTAGGAACACATTTATAATTTAAGAGTTCAGTATTTGGCTCCTACAATGGCTACTCTTTTTTGTACCTCTCAGTTTTATGGGAAGTTAGAATGACTATCAATGATAAACTACTTAGTCTGCTTCTGTTGGTTAAACAGTAGGCATTTCATTTGTTATCTCATTAATTTTTAAAACTAACTCTTTAGACTGGGTATGATGTTGACTCCTTTTCACACACAAATGGGGTGCTCAGAGCAGTGAAATAACTTGCTTGTGATTGTGGAGCTAGTAGAATACAGCATATCTTTCTGGGTCCATAACTTGTGTTTCTATGAAACAAAAATGTCCTTCAAGAAATATTGCATGGAACATGCAAGAAAACGTGAGAGCCTAACCTAACAGTTTTGCCTAAAGCTGCATGGTTTAAACCAAACCAAACCAAACCAAATCAAACCAAAATGAAACAAAACACAACCAAAGCCTCGGTTTACACTTCCTTGCTAGGTGAGACTTTTAAATCCTGTTTCCAACTAATTTGCCTATCTCAAAGTCACAGTAATATATTTTATACTTTTGCGTTAGGGCTTGGGTTACAATCTATGCTCTGGGATTACATAAACAGTCTGCTCATTTGATGCATTTATTGATTACACTTGTCCCCAGTCCTTGGTAAAAATAGAATATAACAGAATATAATCTCTTAAAAAACATTTTTTTTCTGTTTATCCCATACTATGTGTTCTTCCAAGAAATGAAGTGGCATATTTTCTTCTGAAAGTACCTCAAGTAAAGAGCTATGGTGGGGTTTGTAAATTTTGGAATCATCTTTGGTTACTGGGTGGAAATACTTGTTTAAAGATGTTGCGTTTACGGCATACTGGGTAGATTTCTAGAAGGAAATGGCAAAAACATTAATGACAGGAAAGAGTGCAAAGTGAACCTGAGAAAGAAAGTTAAAAATACATTATGTCCAAGTAAAAGATACATTATATTCAAGGCTCTAGACCAAGACACCAAAGGCAGAAGGTTTTAACTGCTGTTGTTATAAACCTGGGTAGTATTGCCGATCAGCATTTTACCTTGACACAAATTAAAGGGGTTTTGCTTCTATTTTCTTTTTTCAAACAATTCTGGGCACTCTTAGGTGACGGTTGTCTTCAGAGGCTGAGATGGACTGTGTCGAAGTTTCCTGGAGTGCGTGGAGTGAGGAGCATCCTTACTCCTGTCTGAGCATTCATTAGTGAAACAACAGACACACGGATTGGAAGCCTACTGAGCAGATGACCTCAGGGATGCCTGGAGCGGGTAACTCTCATCTTCTCGGAGCATCAGGTCCTCAATGGAGAGTCCTTTTAGGTTGACCTTAGCTAATTCCTCTCGCAGGCCAGGAACTGGGGGTTGTACCTGTTCTGGGATTAGAATATTACTTCAAGCCCAAACAGTCCTGGCGGCTGAATGCTTCCCTTGGTGATACGATCCACTGGAGATATGAAATACAAAGATAGAAGTCCTGATTCCTGTTTTCACCTTGCTTGTCCTATTTTTCTAGATATTATCCTTGTGTATACATTAAAATTGATCCCGGGAGCTTTAAGCAGTGTCTGGCCATATCCCACAAGAGTCTAATTTAATGGAAAATGGGTATTACCTGTGGGATGGGAGTTTTAGAATATCCCCCAAGTAATTCCAATGGGCAGCTGATGAGAGCCATTGCCCTAAAGTACCTCTTTCTTCCTGATATAACACACATTCATTTCCTTTTCCTCACTTTCAGACAATGAGTAATAGCCACTTTTCTAACAAAACACAGGTGACTCACTTTGTCCTCTATAGCTGTAAGGAGAGAACAGAAGCATTTTTATAAAAGTAAATCTAGTGACTAAGAATAATTACTTGTATGTTGTTAAATTCATTATAAATTTTGCTAACAAAAAGATGTATTTTATACTTGTGAAATCATTTAATTTGTTAATGTAATATTAAACATAGACAATAAACATTAAAACAGTTTAATGTTTTAGAGAAGATTTGAACAATTCATATGGTAAGGCAGTGAGTAAAACCCCACACACTTATAGCTAATATAAATTATATCGATGATTACAATGGGAATATTGTGAATGTTTTGTGAATAGTGGGGTGTATACAACACAGAGACATTTGTCAGCTTCTTATCTTTCTGATTATTTGTTTTCTAAATTTTACTTAATTTCAAATACACTGACTACTATGATTTATCATAATATTCAATGACTCTCCCATAGAAGCCCAGAGAGTTTAATTGAGATTTTGTGCTAGACAATCAGAGTAAGAGTCATCAAGACAGTGACTATGATGGGAATCATGATTTCCGTAATAGGTAAGTGCCACCCAAACTGGTTTAGATAGAGTTTTTATTAATAAACTTCCTTTCATTATATTAGTAAAACCTAATGTAGGTAGTATCATTGTAAGTCATTTTGAAAAATAAATCCACCATGCATATATTATTTATACAAATTTGAATAGTTACACATTTTACCAGTAGCCATTACAATATATTTTTGTTTCTTTTTTAAATTAATTAATTAATTAATTCTATTATCAGCTTGATACAGTACAAATTCTTATCCTAACAGTGAAATGTTTCACTGAGGCTTGCCCGGTGATTGAGTAAACCCAAAACTTATTATAAACCACAGTTGTCCTAGGGTCCCCCCTGCTATGTAGCCTCCCTGGTTCTGTGGGTTGCAGTCTGATTGTTCTTTGCTTTGTATCTAGTATCCACTTATGAGTGAGTACATACCATGTTTGTCCTTCTGAGTCTGCGTGAACTCACTCAGGGTGATATTTTCTAGTTCCATCCATTTGCCTGCAAATTTCATGCTGTCATTGTTTTTTGCTGAGTAGTCTATGTTGGAGAGGATGCAGAGCAAAGGGAACACCCCTCCACTGTTGGTGGGAATGAAAACTTGTACAACCACTGTGGAAATAAGTATGGCAGTTTCTCAGAAAATTGGGAATTGATCTACCTCAAGACCCAGCCATACCACTCTTGGGCATATACCCAAGGAATGCTCAATCATACCACAAAGATACATGCTCAACTATGTTCATAGCAGCACTATTTGTAATAGCCAGAACTTGGAAACAATCTAGATGCCCTTCAACTGAAGAATGGATAAATAAAATGTGGTACATATACATAATGGAGTACTACTAAGCAGAGAAAAACAATGACAGCATGAAATTTTGTTTCTTTTAAACATATATTTAATCATACAGCCCAACTTGACAGAGTTCTGTTTCTATTGCTATTGTTAGGGTGACCATGTCTTGTGAACACACAGCTGATGCCTGTTTTTTTTTAGATGATTAATAGGATAAAATGACTTCTCAAGGACTAGACCTTTAGTAATTAATAACCTGAAACATTTTTTTGAGCAAAAAGAAAGACATAATCTTGAAATTGTAATAAATAACATTTTTAGAGAACATGAAGCATCAGAATCTATGAAAAACAGTGTTTCACAGACTAATCAACATTTTCCATGTACTTTACTACTAATTTTTTTTTAAAAAGATATTGAATGTTTTTAGCAATGTGAAAACCACAAGTGAGCTATTATTCTAAGAGTTTCTGTTTTAAAAGTTAAGACTACCTTGGAGTCAGGAATAATGTTTTAGTATCACATCTGAAAGGAAATAGATTCAGATCAAGCACAAATGCAGTCCAGAGTGTCCTAAGCATCTCCGTGCCTAGAGCAAGTGGGTCTCAGAGCCTGGTTCCAGTGCTGAATTTGTAGCGTCCATGAGAAGGTCAACAATTAGTTCCTTTGTTAGCTGCTTGAAGCTACAGGCTGGAGAGTCTGTGATTCATGGGCTCTGCAAACCAGCTGGAGCCAAACGAAGCTGTAAGAGAAAAAGAGATGCACCTAGTGTGGAAAAGGTCTGCCCTCTTACGACTCTTACTTTCAGTTGTCCTTTGAAGAGCTTTCTAAAGTATTTAGGATTCTGTTAAGTAAAAGTGCATGCACTCAACCTGTAGGACACAAGGATGGGGAACATTTTCTGAAAAGGACTTAAAAAGGAAGCTAAATAGTCTTAAAATGAAAGAGTTCAGCACCCATGTTTTTAATTCTGAGTTGGCTCTGTTGACCTTGAACCTCGTGAGGGCAGAAGTACAGCGTCTGCAGCCCCATGCCTTACTCCGATGGAGTCTTTGGCAAATACACATTAAATAAATCAGTATATAATTTAAGGTTGAGAAGGCCTTTAGTGGTAATTTGGTCTTACCTGATGATTTTAAAGGCAGGGAAAAAAAAAAAAAAAAAGATCCTCAAAGAAGAAAAACACCAGCCAATGGTCACTCTAGCCTCAAGATCAAAGCCTTGGCTCTGACCCAGATTTCCTCACACGTGATACAGAGCTTTTTCCATTCTACCTTCAGAAGGTAAACAGAGAAACCTGCCAGATACTTTTCAAATTACCCATGGAGAGTGGTCTGAAGGGCAGGTGCAGCCACCAGACATGGATGCTGGCTCGGTTCAGTTGTATTTACCTTTCAATCTGTTTGCTCTCCGAACAAGAGGGGCCAGCTCCATTAGGTGAGTGCCTAGCCCACTAAAGTGGAATCTAAATAAGTGAAGAGGTATCTTAATGCTGCGTGCTGCCATGGAGCAGAAAGAGGAAGCCAGGGATGAGGCAGGGAGGCCTCTGAAGAGTGACCTAGTGAAACGCTTTTCTGAAACAACAGTTATCATTTTGTAGGCCCTAATGCCATTGTGACTCTTAAGACAACGTATTTTTATAATATCGATAAGCATGCTGTGATTTGAGAGTGTAGGTTAGCAGAAAATATATTAGATATGTGCATTTCTTTTCCTGACAGTTTGTCTGAGTGTCTTTTCACAACATTCGAAGGATGTAAGAGCATTGCTACTTCCCAGGAGGTGTTTGTTACGTCAGCCATTCATTCCTTCTGAAATCCCCTCAGCAGTGTGTGCGTGGCATCTACAATGTTTTAAATATTAATGATTTAGAATGTAGAGCCCTAGTCTCATAGTCAGGGGAGGGGATATAAAGCATTCCCATTTTGTTTAAAGCATTTCTTGCATCAAAGGGCATGCAACAGTGGCCTGGTAATGGTACAGGGTCTGAAATACTTTGGTAAATGTTGCAAAGGTGTAGCACTGCAGTGAGTCTTGGAGTAGTAGCTAATTAGTGTTTCTGCTTACCTGAGGCAGGGAAACAATGATCAGGACATTAAATATAAACACCACTGTGGACCTAACCCAATTACTGTTGCGTCTTGTGGGTGCATCGTTACTCCGGTGCTGGTTACTCTAGAGTAACTGTAGCTATTCTAGCCTGTGAAGCTTGTAGGTAAGGGTGTGCAAAGTCTCAAACTGAACAACCTGAATGCTAATTCCCATCACCCTGACTTGGTAGCACTTATCTCCCTTCTTGTCTTGGTTTCCCTCTATATTAATGGTGCTATTATGGGCTTTGTTTAGAGCTTATATTGCATTCATGTGCCCAGCATGGTCTTCTCAATTGTTTCTGGGTGGTGTTTGTTCAGATTGCCTTGTGCCTGAGCCAGGGAGTCTGTAGACATTTTAACCATCTTCTGCCCTACTCACCAGGTGGCTATCAGTTCTAAAGAAGGTTTGCATAGTAAGGACTTTGTGCCTAACACATAAAACACTCAGGAAATGTCGACTTTTGTAGCAGCAGCAACAATAATGATTGGTAATGTTATTATAAGTAACGTGTTACACAGTGGTATTAGGAAGCTGTGGATATGAAGAATTTCCATAAGTGTATTTTTCACATGGTGGAAATGCCATAATGGTTTGTAGTTGCATGTCTTAATAGAGTTGCAGTAACTGGAATTAGAGCCTCCTTCTTACTTCCTGATTTCCAGTTCTCTCAAGTGGAGACTTCATCTCATCTCCAGTTGGAAGTTTGGGAACTCTGTCTCCAGTTCCTTTCTCAACCCTGATTATAAAGCAAGTCTCAGCCAGCTGTGTTGCCAATGCCTCCTCCCTTTCCCTTAGGCCAACATGGCTTAGAAGATGGAGACTGTGCTTTAATACGTATTCCTTATGTATCCTTTTCCAAGAAGACTGCCTAGCTTTGCCTATTCACAGCTAGTTGAACTAAATGTGAATAGGAGACCATCATATACTGCATAGCAAAGCCTGGCATAAAAGGATAAGTTTGGCTGGGCAGTGGTGACGCACTCCTTTAATCCTAGCACTTGGGAGGCAGAGGCAGCCAGATACCTGTGAGTTCAAGGCCAGCCTGGTCTACAGAGTGAGTTCCAGGATATCCAGGGCTACACAGAGAAATCCTGTCTCAAAAAAACAAAACAACAGCAAGGAAAAACAAAAAACTAAAAACAAACAACAAACAAACAAAAAACAAAACAAAACAAAACAAACAAAGAAAGAAAAAAACAGAAGAAAGTAGAGGAGGAGATGAGGAAGGATAAGTATGGACAAATAAATTCTCATAGTGGGAACCATGAAGGGAATTTGTCAGCTAATAACAGAGCAGAGGCTACGGGATGTCTTTTAGAAAGGCAAGCCCAAGGCATCTGAAAACCAAAATCTGAGCTGCTGGAACACACACAGAGAAGATGCAAAGGATAACTAGTAGGAAGAGAAAGGCATCTTGAGAATATAGAGAGATGAGAAGAGGGAGATTGGAAAAAGGTAAGAAGTCATGGTTAATTCCAAGATAACTTTAGGTTCTCTCTGTAAGGACAATGGCAAAAATTCCCAGTGATGTTTATGCTAGAAACAGTGATTATAACAGTGGATAATATTTTGTTACAATGTTATGTGTTCTAAACACTACTGTAACTTTTTATGACTAAATCAGTTCTCTCAAGAAATCCACAAGGATGGTTTTCCTTCATCCAGTTTTGTAGAGAGCCTGTTCATAGCTTCAAGGACCCCATCCTCCACCATATGCACCCATTCTCACCCAAAATACTTGAGGAAAAAAATAAATTCACAGGAAGACAATGAGGATATGGACCAACTCAACTACATTCTCCGGCACAAGGTTAGTGGTTTATTCTCATTATCCCACAAGCCTCCTTGGCTACCAGTCATAGCCCACATCTGTTATATTAGGAGTGACCTTGAGTGAGGATCTCTTATATTTTTGGATCCCAGTGAGCTTTTAGAACTGACTCCTACAACCTTAATTCAGAGCACACTTCTGGCTATTGTATCCTTTTAGCCTCATCCTACCAATCTGAACTTAGGGGCCTTCACTGATGCTGTAGCCCTGGAGCAATGGCATGTGCCTTGCTGGGGATGGACAGGGCACCTGAACCAGCCTAGCATCCATGACTGTTACAATAAATAACACTTACTGGGGTCTAGCTCATCAATACTTATCATTGAGCTCCCACACTCTCCAGATCATGTGAAAACCATCTAACTGCTGTCTAGTCTAGCATTACTCAAATTCCATGAGCTCCCCTGAGGGAATCATGTTGCCATGGAGATTCTGACAGCATGGTTCTTAGCTTCTGCGTTTCCCAGAAGCTTGCAGGTGATGCCAAAGCCGTTGGTCCATAGACAACATGGGGGACAGCAAAGCTCTAAAGCAGATCTTTGCATCTAAAACAACCAGATGGCATCTGAAGCTTTGAAGGCCATTTCATCCAAGTTTCAACCACTGACCTGCACTGTTGTGATGGGAAAGCAAGCAGATGTACAAAAACAAATGGATCCAAGGGTGTTCCTATAGAATTTTATTTATGAAAACAAGCAGTGGTCACATTTGGCTCATGCCTTTGTCTGCTCTTGCTATAGCTAGGGCCACAGTCTGCCACATGCCTCCTGCAGTATATTGATGGTTTTGAGAGGCCCAATAAACAGTTTCCCTATGTCTACATTCTTTGCATGTGAGTTTGCATATTATTCTCTTTTGATTGTGGCATTGACTTATGCTTTGCTTCAGTCTATGGGCTTTCCTTCTAAATTGCTTTGGCTACTAAAACACAGCAGAAGTAATCTCATGCCAGTTATGAGACCCAGTCTTCAAGAAGCCTTCCTCCCATCTGCTCTCTTAGATGTCTGCTCCGGAGGAACAAGCCTGCCTTTATCAGTGAAGGAAGGAGAAGGGCAATGAAGGGAAACCAAGATATCCCAGCAACCGTAGGAGGAGCTGTTGGCAGACGCCAAGAGGAGTCCAGCCAAGACCAGAACTGCCAAGCTGGACCTCATCTCAACCGCCAAATATCAGGATCACGAGAGAATGGAATGACTTTTATTTCGTGCTGCAGAATTTAGGTTGGTTTGCTAAGCAGTAAAAGCTAACTGATACACCTACTCTTAGTTGTTATCAAGAATCATTATGAAGTGTAGCTAGAGTTTTTCTGCCTGGCCCACAGTCAGGACAAATCTCTCTCACCAGCCAGTCCCACAGCTGCTCAGACCCGACCAAATAAACACAGAAACTTATATTGCTTACAAACTGTATGGCCGTACCAGGCTTCTTGCTAACTGTTCTTACGTCTTAAATTAATCCATTTCTATAAATCTATACCTTGCCACGTGGCTCGTGGCTTACTGGCATCTTCACATGCTGTTTCTCATCGTGGCGGCTGGCAGTGTCTCCTTCTGCCTTTCTGTTCTTTCTTTTCTCCTCTCTGTTAGTCCTGCCTATACTTCCTGCCTAGCCACTGGCCAATCAGTGATTTATTTATTGACCAATCAGCAACACATTTGACATACAGACCATCCCATAGCAATGAAGCATCCTCCGAACTAACCCAGGGATTCCATATTGTGTCTAATTTACAGACAAGCAACTAAGGTGCAGCCTGGAAACTTCCACAGAGCAGCACAGGAGGGAGGTGACAGCTGGAAGTCTAAGTCACTTCTCAGGTTGGGCTCTTACCACTGTTCTGACATCATCATTCTGGTTTGATTTTCTTTTCTTTTCTTGTTCTCAACCTACACACACACACACACACACACACACACACACACACACACACACACACACACAAGCATTTGACAGTTGCCATTCTAGATAGTTCTAGAGGAGAAAAACAACTACCACTGTGGCTTAAAGAGTTTTGTGAAGACTAACGTCCCAAGTGTGTTTCTCTCAGGTCAGATGACATGGGCGACATTTTAAGCCATGCACAATCTAACCTTTAGTACCGTGATTCACAAGTTGAGGAGCTCCTTAAGGATCAGTGCTGCCTGTCCACTAGTTTAGATCTTCGAGAGTCTGATACCTCCTCGAAAGAGAGGCTAGCATGACCTCTGTAGCAGGCAGACACTAGAGAGGGCTACTGTGCTTCTCACCAGACTCCTAACCTATGGCCCGGGCCTGGCAAGTCTACAATCTTTTTCCGAAGCATATGTTTTGGTCTTACAGATTTAGTGAGGGGTTGATTTCCTCCCTTCCTGGACAAGGACAAACTTCATGAGATGGTGACTTGATTCACAAAACAAAAGCAGCATGAAAGCACTCTTCAAATTAAGTCTTCACACACAGAGAAGAAAAAGAGAGAAAAAAAGAAGAAAAAGGAAGGTTCATTCGGAGTAATAGACCACTTTATTCTTTAAAAAGAAAAACAATTGGACTTTACTAATTCTCACTAATGACAGAGGTCCTTTGTAGAGGAACCAATTTCACTGATTACTGAATCATATAAAATATTCTGAGAAAGAAATGAAATCTTGGTCATTCAGGACCCTCTGTGATTCTTGCTGAGAAATAGGCACCCACTGCTGCTCTAATTTGGAGAATGATTGGGTTTGCAGTTTAGTGAACTGAGATAATCACAAATACCATCCAACTGCAAATCTGCATTTCGGTCATTAAAGAAGACATTTGAGGTGATAAAAGGGAATAGAGCCGCTGGGGGCAAATCAACAATGTATTGAGTTCAGGATGTGTGTATTTAGGGGTGTGTTTGGTTGCTTTTAAGCTATTGGGAGAAAAAGATTTCCAGTTGAAAGAATTTATTCACCTGGAAAAATCTGAGCCAGGAATTTATTATCTCAATGTATGTTTAGAACCTCGATAATAAAATAATATTTTGACATGCAAAGTCAAAACCAGCTGTGTACTTAGAATATGTACCAGATCCTCCATCAACATAACAGATTCTAAAGACTGACAGCTAATTAGAATAGTTAAATGCGTTTGTTTATAAGCAAAGAAAAGTGATAAAGTGCTTGGAAAAAGGAGTATGGAGCATTTCAATGACTGATACTAGGAAGTTAATGCTGGTAGGAAAAAAAAGGTTTTGCATTTGACTGGAAATAGTTCTTTATCCAACTTACAGGGGTGTTTCTAAACTATTTTGTCAATGTAAGGCAGCACTAGAGTTGGCATGCTGATCAGTAACTTGTCATCTCGACTCAGATGCCTCTCTTGATGTTTTTACCTTTAACCAGTTTAAATTACCGTATTGGGGACAAAGCTAGCAACATGGGAAATGAGAGGTGACTTGTTGCAAAGCCTGCCATAGGAGTGAACTCATCAAATTGATTCAAGTGGATTTAGTATAACAACCCTACAACATCCATGTCTTCGGTTAAATAACCATTAGTGCAGTGATGTCTTAGTATTTATGGAAATACTGTCTTGCTCCATAATCTGCTTCTTCTAACCTAGAATATTCATTATATCCCCACAGACAGGTATGTTCAAAATGACTCTCAATTAGTGAAGTTACAGCCTGAACGGTCCTGCATTTGAACATAGGAATTTAAGTATTCTTTGAGCATTTGTATATTGAATTCTTCCTATGGCAGCACTGCAGAATGACAGAGATTAACGTCTGAACTTCAAGGAACTTAGTGATTCAGTAGGAGATGTATATTCACAAAAAAATCACATGAAATGCAACACAGGACCATTTGCAACTGAGAAATAAAATAAGTGCTATCAATGTTCAGAGGAAGGAGGAATCTGGGAGAGCACCTAAAAAGGAGAGCAGAGTTTTCCTCTATGGGATGTGGAAATACGTCCCAGAGAAGGCAAACAAAGAAAACAAAGGCAAGGCAAGGCCAGGAGAGCAAAGCAGGTCTAAGTAAGATATGAGGAATGTTGTGTGGAGATTTTGGAAACTAAAGTATAAGCTGTACTGAGACCTGTGACCTGTGATCGTTGGGTCCACAAAGAAGTAGGTGCAATGTGCTGGGCCATTTGGCTTTGTTAACCATTTTCAAAGAAAATGTGACCAACATTGAATCCTTTTGACAGTCCTCTTGATTCCTCAGCTCACAAACCACCAATCATTAGCATGCCAGAGCTCTGTAGAGCAGTGTCATACAAGATAATGATACAATGTAGAAGAGTAAAAGACTCAAGTTGATAGGATTGTGCCAATGGGCACAGATGGCACACTCTGGCTGTACTGCTAAGGGGGCAGCTACAGATTACTGTATCGCTATAATGATTCCACATTCTTGGAACAGAAAGATTTGGAGTCAGTAAAAAGATATTATCTGTGTTAGGGGGAGGCATCTATGAATCACTCTTACTACATTAGATGAGTCTACGGATCACTCTTACTACAGGTACCACAAAGTTGTACAAACTCCCAGAATGTACAACATCACAAGTGAACCCTCTTGTAAACTTGACTTTCAGTGATAATGATGTATCAGTGAAGATTCATCAATTATAATGGATGTACTACTCTGTGTGCTGTTCAGACCCTGGGCAAAATTATGCATGTTTCAGGGTAGAGGATACATGGTAAGATCGCTGTCTTTTCTGCTTAGCTTTGATGTCAAAAGAAAATGTCTTTGAAACGTAAAACCATTAAAAATAATATGTACCAGGCCATAATGAAATTAGAGATTGGTAACAAAAAATAAGTATAATCTAAAAATCCTATATAGTTTCTAATTTAAAACATATCTAAATACTTCATGAACAATAGAAGAAACTAGAGTGGTGATTATGGGTACTATATGAACAATGAAACACAGTGTTTATAAGAACATGGGAATGCAATGAATGTGGAGACATGTATAGCCTTGAAAGCTTGTACCCGGCAAAAGTCACATCAGCTGTTAAAAAACTCAATGTGTAACAGTCATGAAGGGGAATAGTGTAGTGAGCCTATTAATGAACTAAGTACCATGTGTGTAACACAGCCAGTCCCACTACCATCACTTAAACCTTTAACCTCCAACACATCTCCTCCAAGAGAAGTTTTTCCCTTGGCTTGGAAAATGGTATGATGCCGTAAAGCTTTTTCATACAGACTTAATTTTGGTTAAGTCTTCTACCTACACCTCATTTCCCTACCCATGCTTGAACTTTTCTATACCCAGGAACTTCTGCTTTTTTCTAAAGAAAAAAATTTTAATTAAAATATATTTACATTATTTTCCCCTTTCCCTTTCCACTCTCCAACTCGTCCCATTTCCCCACTTCACTCCCTCTCAAATCAATGACTTTCTTTTCTTTGATTACTTTGGTAACACACACACACACACACACACACACACACACACACACACAAAGTTGTCATTTTATCTGTATTTTACTATTCTCTTTTCCTTAAGGCATTCATCCCCAGTAGCCTATTTCTATTTCCAGGTTTCCACATATGCTTCAGGTTAAACAGAAAAATGAAAGATATGAAGCAATGAACCATATTGAAGAAAGAATACATCGTGTGCACCTTTTCTGGGCCTTCGTGATCCCAGGGATGGTAGGAGATGAAGCCAGGCTCCTTGCCATCAGGTTCTTCAAGGAGTGTAAGAGAATTCCTAGGCAATAACACCATGTCAATCTTTACAATTAAATGCTAAAATTGGCATAATGAGAGAATGCAACAGAAAACTATTGAAAACTGAGCCTGGGATGTTTCCTTCTAGCATAGTCCCCACTCCACGGTCAGCAAAAATTGACCACTAGGAGAATTTTCAGACCCTAAAATTTTAGGGCAATTGGCAAAAACATTCCCTAGAGTTTGGGACTTAAAATGGACATTTTGCAGGATATTTCTGGGGGCAGTTGTCTGGGATAGTACGTGATTTTAAATGATGACATAAAACACAATGGAGTGTAAATATTTTGACGGAGTCACTTGTCCTGCTTAATTCTGCCTCTCTGCAATGCTCTCTAATCTTCCTTGTGGGCTATCTTCTTTCTGAGTTATCTCAGCATTCACTCAGCTTTAGTCCAAGTAAGACTAGTATTTCCCAAGTTGTTTGACGTTCAGCTGTTGCTGAAGATGTTAAAAAATACAAGCAAACCTGCTAATCATTGCCAACAAAGCGGCTTAATCCTGGCTGACTGGCGATTTGTTTTGCAGCCTTTGGTGCAACAGAGAGATTGGAGTTTATAAAAAGAGGTAAATAGTCAGTTAGAGATTAGAAGCCGAAAAAAGGAAAAGACTCCTTTCCCCAAGACCACACACTGGTAGGGAATCTCCCTTGAGCAATTGTTCCTGAGCGTTTCATGTTTCTCCCCCCTCCCCAACCCATGCTTCTCCACTGCCCATCCACCCCCTCCCTTTACCACCAAAGGCTTGATTGGCACTTGTCACTACCACAGAGAGGTCGAAGCTTCAGGGTGGAAGGAAGGGTTGGGGGAAGCATCCCCCTCAAAAGCCTCGGGAGTCAAAAGATGATTCAGTCTTTCTGCCTGTGTTTTGTCTCTCTCTAAATTATTCAAATCTGGGTGGCATCTTGGATAAGTGGCATTTTGACACAGCTTAAGGGATTGTCCCACTAACACCATTGAGCCAAAGCTGCTATCCTTTTAAAATGTAGAAAGAGAGATCTTTACTATAATCTGATATGTCTACAAATGAAAGACAGTTACATTCAAAAGGCTTAAAATATTTTGATCAATTATATTCATTTTTGACTTACTGTTTTGTCCGATCCATCTAAGAGTGATCTTTATTAGCCAAAGAAAGGAAAAGCTCTTACGTGAATCTCTTTAGAGAGTGTTGATGGCAGATAGGTGTTGCTGGATGGTTTTGAGGCTGAGGCAGCTGGCAGAGAAGAAAATGTGGAATTTTCTAGATTGAAAAATTGTTAGGAATACCTTGCATGTGGGATATGTAGGGAACCTTGGCCTGGGGTTTGTTATGTCCTAATTCTAGCCCAGAAACCTCATCCTTAGCTGTGTGATCTTGGAACAGTCACAGCACAACCCTAGAGCATATATTTTTCCCCTCTGGCAAGCATGACAGAAAACATGCATCATCTTCCTCAGAATTTAGAGCCATTGGGTTGTTTTAACACTATTCTTGTTAGTAGAATTTTACCTTCGTGGATGATGACACTTCACTAACAGCTTGTTTGTGCCCTGGCAGCAGGCTTGTGCTTGGTGACAATGAGGTGGGATGAGGGACAATGTGGGTGGAAGAGATGGGGATATGAGCTTCCTGATTCTTATTCTCAGAGAATTCAGTCTCTTGCTTCTGTTGTCTTACTTCTTCTGAAGTTTTATATATTTTATCTGCATATGTTAACTCCATTTTTTTGTTTCCAAAAATAGCAGGCTTTTCAATTAGTTTCATGCAGAAAGATCTGCTCAAAACTACCAATAAAATCAACAGAGCACAGAGGCTGTTTAGTTTTCGAGATAAAGGATAAATAATGTAGGTACAGAATGCTAAAACAGAACCACTCTTCTTGTGGACTGTTCTATTTAATGCGTACAGAGTATCTGAGTTTCATGTTGTCCTTTCCTATTTCCTCTTAGTAAAATGTTCTGAAAAGTTTTGTTCCCAGGTTTAATAAAAATACAGAATGTCCAAGAAATATGCAATTAAAACAATGAATTATGATTGTGTGGTATCTGGGATATATTCACACTAATAGTCTGGGCATCCTGCACTTTATCTGACAATTCTTAAAAACTCTTCGGCTCCTCTTTCAGATGTTCAACAGCTCTGCTCTTGCCAGGGTTTTATTAGCCTTGAGCAGAATTGAATCCATGAGAAAATTCTGCACATAAAATTATCTTGGAAAATATGTTTATTTAAACCCATTTAAAGAAATAAGTGTTGAAGCCAGCCATATTCTGGAAGTTGGGTAACATAAAGTCCATATTCTTGTGTAGTTTATGGTCTATCAAGAAGGAAAGAGACACTTAAAATACATTCACACTTGGGAATGACTTAATTCTTACTATCATATGGCCCATTAGGAAAATGTATGATCCAATGAGAATATTTAACAGAAATACTAACTCTGTGTTAGGGATTAGAGCAGGCATCCTGAGGAAGTGACCTGTGATCTGAGAAAACTGGGTGCTGAAAAATAGTATCTCCAATGTAAGAACAAGAAGTAGGTGCTGACAAACTAAGAGATTTGTTTCCAGATCTATCTCATCAAGAAAATCCATCTATGATAACATCATTGGCTGGTTAATAGGGTTTCCTACTGAATTCTTCAGTTTCAGAAGTATGCATGATAGACATGTTCCTTCAATATTAAGTACAGCAACAGGGAGTTGATGTGCCACCTTGACAAACTCTGGGGAAGCTAAAGTGGGTAATAAAATTCTAATAGTTTAACAGCTAAGCTTGGATGGTTAAAAAAAAAATTAGAGCGCTCTATCATTATTGAGAAGTCAATCCATGTGTAAGAACCTAACATTATTTTTAAATACCCATGGACAATTAGAGACCATGAGAACAAACAGCAACAGCACAGCCAATGTTTTTAGTTATCTGTGTTAAGTTTTCTACCTGGAATCAGAGTTCTGGTGCTAAAATATCTGCTCCATCACTCTCTACTTGCGTGACCACATGCAAGTCATGTAATCGGTGTAGAAACCATACCTACGGAGACGGTATTGGAATCTCCTTGGCGGCTGAGTCAGGAGCCCTTCCAAACAATTTGCACACAGTAAGGCACTTAATATTAACTGACCTCACCCTCAACTTTTTCATCTAAAAATGGCTGATGATAATAGAGTGTACCTCCTAGAGTCGTCATGAGACTCCTGTAGGAGGAAATTATATCACTTCAACAAAGCAGGTACCTTTCATAGCATTGACGATGGTTGCCTACGTCTTTGTTCATAACCTTACAGGATCCAAGCTTTCTTTGCCTTGCCCACTCACACTTTCAAACAGCAAAAAGGAGTTGCCTCTGTCCAGAGTCCTGAGACTGCATCGCCACACTGAAACAAACATTGCACTTTATCTCTAAGATAGTGTGTGTGTGTGTGTGTGTGTGTGTGTGTGTGTGTGTAAATTATCGTTCTGTACATTGGAAACCTCAGACTACTGTAGAAATGACTAGAAAATAAAAACAATGTTTGTTCATTTTCTGCCTCCATCACTCTCCTGCGTTTGCACGTATAACAGAAGTAGTTCAGCGTTGTCTGCTTTGAGCCAAACACCTGAACCACTTGTCATCACCCACAGCCTGACTCTGATCCAAATGAAAGGTGGGCACCTCTGCCTGAGCCTTCTGTTCCTGGGTAGCAGCAGAAGAGCTAAGACAGACTCAGGAGTCCATGAAAGCACTTCCTAAAATACAGAAGCCTTGAAAGTCAATATTTTGTGGATTCCAGTTCCACTCCCTGTGGTCAACGTTTGGCGACTGAAGAGCACCCATGATGTACATACACAGAAGCCAGCACTGGCAGGGTCAAACAGTTCTTTTGAGTGCCCAGCATTGTGTGGCCACTAACTTTCTGTGGCCAAAAGCAGATCAGAATTTTCCCTCGCCTCCGAAACAGTGTGTTCTAGGGAGAGAATAAAGATTTTTAAAACTCCATTTCAAGGTAATTCAATATGTTGAGTGGTGTGGTAGACAAGTGTGCCAGAACTTCAGGGGAGACTGTAGGGGCTTTCAGAATAGAAGATGAGGGCTATGAACTCCTTATCCAGGACAAGAAAAAGCCTGTCTTCGTGGAAAAGTAAAGACTGTGATGAAAGATGAAGAGAGAGGGAGAGACAGAGAAAGGGGAGAGAAAAGACAGGACAGAGAGGAGAGAGATAGAGGAGAAAGAGGAGAGAAAGGGAAGAGACAGACAGACAGACACACAGGGACAGAGAGGAGAAAGAGAGGCGAGAGAAGGGAAAGAGAGATTCAGACAGACAGGTGCCTGCATGCATACACACACACACACACACACACACACACACACACACACACACACACACACACAGAGAGAGAGAGAGAGATAGAGAGACAGACAGACAGACCGACAGACAGACAGACAGACAAAGAGAGACAGAGAGAGAGAGGAGAACAATTTCCCGGTATATGTACCTCTGGTTGGTGTTCCACAGGCAATGAACAGCTAAAGAAGGCTGACCACGTTCACACATGAAGTGATGTCTAGGGATGCGTGGCATATTCTGGAGTGGGCATTGATGCAGAAAGACAGTTATATCCAATTTAGGGAAAGCAGTTTACCAAATACGGAGTACTTTTAGTACGTCTCTGGGTTGAGAGGTTTAAAATTTTGTTAACTTAGAAAAGGTCCAGGATGAGGGTGGAAGAAGAATCATTTGGTCCTTGGGGAACTTGCCAGGATCAAACAGAGAGCCAGATTCACGTTCTCAGAATCGGATTTTAGTGTAGCCAGAGCAAAGTCTCCTATGAGAGGGAAGAAGAGGCCGGCTGCCTCTCTTTGCTGTCACTACTGTTGTTTGGCCAGCGTCCGGTGACTCAGTGCTTGTCACACAGGGCCCGTCTGTGGCTTCAGTAGAAGTAGGAGAGCTCCCCATCAAGGAGCCAACTCACCAGCATTTCCCGTTAGGTGTGGGAGAGGTGGTACGGGGAAGCAGCAGGAGCCGTTCCAACACCGCTGCCTTCTTACGCAACGTAGACATTTGTAGCAAGCCTTCTTTCAAATAATGAATGTTCAAAATCTCATATTTCCTCTTGCTATTCTGTGTTCCAGAAGTTGGGAATTTTTTACCCTGACCAAGAAGGAGCATTGTAACCCCATTGGTGTCGTGTATGGAGAAAGGCACTTGAAGTGTATTAATTAGCTGGTTAGTACAATGGGCTGGTTGCTGTCTGTATTACCAACCCTCAGATCCAGAGCTTTAGGGTACCTGATGCTGCAGGATGGACATGTTTATCCAGGATCACTGCCTTTCATGCATGGTGTCTGAGAAGAGAAATACATCTGGAGGGATATATTTGAGTAAAATAATCCTTTAAGTGATCAATGGCTATTGCCTTTCCACCAGTAAGTTATATATTCATCCTCCATGGAAAAGAATGCGTTCTCCATGGACTCAGTGAAGATGGGTAAGAGATAATAGTGATAGTTTATCAGCAGGCTCTCCAAGTGGAATAAATTCTGAAAAAAATTATAGCAACAGTTACAATCGCAGTATATAAGTATTTGCATCTGGAATATTATACATTAGTTGTGATTAGTGTGAGTGCAATAGTCTTGGTATCTGTGTTATTGTATAAGTGTCAATTCTAGTGCTAGTATCAATATTTGTGTTAGTGTGTGGAAAGGAAGAAAATATAAAGCAGTGTTTTGACACAATCAGGGCCCAAGAAATATTTATGTCCTTTCACTGGAATTTTGTCTTTCATTTGGGGGAAAAAATAGTACTCTTTGTTTCACATGATAAGTCCTTATTAAGACTCATCTTGCTGAATTAAATTAAGCCTTTGGCACTTTAGGAAGAGTTTTGGTTAAGAAGAATGCGGATTGGTAGATTAATTCTGGGAAGACAAGGTGTAGCCATATGCAGAGGAGAGACTGTTTTCTTGACAGGTTCAGTCTGAGAGATACAATAGTGAGGTCAGAGCACTCAGCTCAGGTTCTGGCATGAAAATGAGTTATGCAAAGGAGCTAGCAGTTGATCCCTTGGGAGTGTTCATGGTTTCCTTCTACCATCGTCATTGACTCTTGCATCAGGCAGGAGTGGGGATGTCCCATTTTAATGTAGGTAGTTTGCCTGGAGGACCTCCTCTCCTACAGAGCAATGTTGATGTGTTCATGTACCAGCCACCTTCTCACTCAGGTCAACACTTTGATTTGAACTTACTCTGTTCTGTTCAGTGTACTTTGCTATTATTTTCCTTAAACACTTCACAGGGATACTATCATTCCCATTTCATAAAAGAAGACACCCAGATACTTCATTCAAATAAACAACCATGGCATAACCAGGATGAGACCCCAGGGGATGGGATACCAGAGCCCATTCAAGATTGTCTTTATTTGGAATCACACAGAGACCCATTTTTTAATTTCTTATTGGAGAATCGTTAAGGAACTTGCTACAGATTGGCTAGCAAGCTTCTAGTAGGACTTAAAATGCTATAGAACAGGCATTCATAGGTTCAAATGAAGATTGTGTGTTTAAAGCATGTATGCATGTTTGTATTTTGTTGACACAGCAAACCACAGGGCCTCAATGTCAGCAAAATAGAATTAATCCCAGAAAGACTAGTCAGCATGCCTTCACGTCCCTTTTAGTACCTTGGTTCAGCACTGTCTTTGATTGTGGCGAATTGTGGTACTAACCTGAGGTTTGGTGAAAACATTCTAAGCTTGCATAGCCTTTGTTTCACTGTTGTGTCACTTTAATGATATCATCATTTAAAATTACAGATGATGTTAATATAGATGCATACATGCTGGTGTACACAGGTATGTCCATGCATATCTGAGTATCCCTGATATACATAGATTGTAATATATTCACAAATAGGATACATCTAACAGGTAGAACACTAAATTATCAAAGATATGGAATCATATCTGGGGTCAAATGTTTACTGTTAAGTTCAGGAGGAGTTTAAAAGAAATCATATATGCCTTGCTTCAAGATAGATAAGTAGGTATTATGGGCAAATATTTCCTTTACAGATATATTTCAGTTAGTAAATGAGGGTGGAATAATAGAATTAACTCCCTGCCTTAATGGTTCAGTGGAGAGAGACAGTAGATGCTGGTGGCTGCTGACTCCCCATTAGAAGAAATAGTTGGACAACATGATCCTTCTGATGGGTGTGTACACAATCCTGTTGCTGAATACTGAGTCTGCACCAGGTGAACCACTTTATCAAACATACAAGGATGTGAGGAACCACACTTGAGAGATGCAGCCACAAAAACTCAAAAGCTTTGTTCTGTTATAGAACAAACATTTTGTTTTGTCAACAACGTTAAAACATTGTAAGACAAAGGGGAGTGTCAAGATGGCTTGGTGGTTAAGGGTGCCTGCCTGAGAACTTCATGATCTGAGTTCAGGGTCTGGAACCACACGGTGGAAAGAGAGAAGTTATTCCCAAATATTGCCCCTCTGACTGCCACACATGTGCCATGTCATACACTGTAAATAAATAACTACAATAAGATTTTTAAAATTTATTCTTCTCTCATACTGTACATCCAGACTGAAGTTTCCCCTCCCTGTACTCCTCCCAGTCTGTCTATCCCCTTCACCTCCTCCCCTCTCCCCCAGATCCACTCCTCCTCCACTTCCCTTCAGAAAAGAGCAGGCCTCCAGGGATAGGGATATCAACTGAACACAGCATAACAAGATACAATAAGACTAGGCACAAACCCTCATATCAAGGCTGAACGAGGCAACCCAGTAGAAGGAAAAGGGTCCCAAGAGCAGGCAAAAGAGTCAGAGACACCTTCCCCTCCCACTGTTAGGAGTTCCACAAGAACATCAAGCTAACTGCCATAACACATATACAGAGGACCTAGTGCAGACCCATGCAGACTCCGTGACTATTGCTGCAGTCTCTGTGAGACCCTGTGAGCCCTGCTTAGTTGATTCTGCGGCTTCTCCTGCTGTCTTCTACCCCTCTGGCTCCTACAATCCTTTCTTTTCCTCTTCCATAGGATTCCCCAAGCTCTGCCTAATGTTTGGCCATGAGTCTCTGAGTCTCTGCATCTGGGCGAAGCTTCTCTGATGATGACTGGGCTGGATGCCTCAATGGGTAAAGTCACTTGCTGCCAAGCCCGAGGCCCTCAGTTCTGTTTCCAGGACTTACATGACGGAAGGAGAGAGCAACTCATGCAAGATGTCCTCTGATTTTCCTACAATCACTCAGTTTTCTCCAGTGGAGTGACACTGGGTATGTCGGCCACTCCAGGGAAGAGGTTTAGGAGTAGTTGACCAACAAGTAATTCACTTCATGTTTTTGTGGGTGCTTTTATTTGCTTAGTTTGTGTGTAGTGTGTGTGTGTGTGTGTGTGTGTGTGTGTGTGTGTGTGTGTGTGTTTCTTTTTGGGTTTTGTTGTATTTTTTCCTAGGTTTTGTTGTTGTATTGGGTTTCTGGTTTGTTTTTTGAGAAAGAACTTAAAGTTGGTTCCTTAGGGAGTCAGAGAGGATCTGAAAGGACTTGGGGAAGGGGAAGAATACGCCCAAAATATATTTAAATTTAAAAAAGTGTTTTAAATAATAAAAATATAATAAAATTACTTTAAAAATATAATCCAAATTCTAATTGTAGTGTCATTTAAAAATATAATTGGCAGGCTGGCTCTAAAATGCATAAAACCAAAGTGCCTAGAACAGACATACCTCCAACAAAACAATCCAGAAAAGGAATGAGCTTAGAAATCTCATGTCACTTGATTTCAAGATGAACAGGTGATCACTAGTGTCAAGTGTCAACCTGACAGGATCTAGGGTGTCCTGGGGGACACCTCAGTGTGTGTCTCTCCTTTAGGGTGTTTTCAGAGCTGTTTAACTGTGAGAAGACTCACCCGGAATGTGGGTAGCACATTCCACAAAATGACCGACTGAAAGCAGTGGGTTAATCTGAAAGGAAAGTGGTTCTTGACTTAGAAAAGAACAATACTTTCCTACATAAAATGGTGTGACAATTTGACATCAATTCAACCAGGAAGGAAAAGGAACAAGTGAATGGACCACAGCATCCATCCATCTTTCTTCTTTGGGACTTTGGAAACCCAATGGCTGGCCTCACCCTCCTTCCTGTGGCAGCCAAGGGCAGCTCTTGCTATGAGGATGCACTGCACCCTCAAACTGTGAACCAAAGATGCTTTCTGCTGTTATCAGGCATTTTGTCATAGTGATGAGGTAATTAACTCATAGACTACTAAAAAGATACAACAACCAAGACATCTTGGTGCACAGACTGAATGACACAATCAGATACACAGTTTTGTGGATCAGAATAGAGCTGAGAAGAAAACCAATAGCATATGGTCAAACATTTAAATGAATTAAAGATGAAAATATTGTATGTGACTACTGCTATGGAAAAAAGGAAAAATATTAACCTTTGCTTCATATTGTTCAGAAAATCTAATTCAAAATGAACCAAATAATTATGAGAGCCACAACTGCCAGACCTCTGGATGACTATATAGAAAAAAATTTTCATAACACTAGCTTAGGCAAAGGTTTCTTAAATTGATTACAGAATATGCTCTACAAAAGAAAAAAAACAAAATGAGCTTTATATATTTTTTTTAACAAATTATTCTTCAGAAGAAAATGTCATGGAAGCAAAGGAGCAAGATAATATTAAGGAAAATATAAAATTCACACCTGATCCTGGCATGTGCCATAGTGATCAACTGTCGTGTAACCTCTTGTCCTGGTTAGTTTTGCTACCACACACTCCACACACCTGGGAAGAAGGACCTTCAGTTGGAGAATCGCCTCAATCAGATTGGTCATTGTGCATGTCTCTAGGACATTTTTTCCTGAGTGCTCAGTGATGCAGGAGAGCCTCGTCCACTGTGAGCAGTGCCAGCCCTGGGCCTGAGCTGTTGGAGAAAGAACAGGAGCCCGAGAACAAGTCAGTAAGCAGCGTTCCTCTGTGATGTCTGCTTCACTGTAACCTGTAAGTCATGTACAGCATTTCTGCCCCACCTTGGGTTCAGACGGTGTTTATTACAGCCGCAGGAACCCCAACGAGGACACTTATACTCCTAGAGCATAGTTGCTTAAAGGTTGCACTGTTATTGTCTCCTACGGGTTATGAGGGTTAAGAACTGGAGAATGGCTTAGTAGAGGTGTCCATACTCGTAAGTTCCCCTCCAGGACTGTGATTCCCAAGTCTTAGCCTTGTGATTCTCAAGGGTGGAGAACTGTCTTGCTCCTTATTCCAGTGGCTAATGGCAGGCCTTTAACTGACACCTTCATTCCTCAGTGCAAGATCCCTTTCACAGACTCCCTGGAAGTTAGCGTCTTCTAGACTAACTGACCTGAGAGAGACAAGACCTGAGACATAAGCCTGAGACATATAATTCATAACAAATTTTAATACAAATGGCCCGCTGAGTTGGACCTTTTCAAAATTCTTGTGTTAAAAACCACACCCCTAATTATGCTAACCACAAGGACAAAAAAGCTTCAGGGGGGGAAATAAGGTGAAATGAGGTCGAAGGGGAGGCAGGGAACGGTACTCAGACAGGGTCCTTAACGGAGGGAAAGGTTGCAAGCTCTTAATTAGCTGCCAGATATTTTCAGTTAGAATCTACAGACACACAGTTTTCTGTGTACCCGTGTTCAATTTTTTTTAAAAGAGTGTGTGTTACACCAAGATGAAGACCTAACAGAAGAATGAGGTCCACGCCATGGGATGGATCAGTCATAAGAGGCAAAGGTTCTTCTCAGGCAACAGCCATCAGCCGTCCCGGGGCAGCGGATCTGCAGAAGGAAAGAGGAAACAGCTTCCGGGTGAGGGGGACAGAAAACAGCGGCATCTGGCTACATCTGGAAGAATACTGAGGCCGGAGCCACAATTTAGCCTATGAAATGGGAAAGAAACTGAATATAGAAATATAAACTGTTTATTTTAAAATGAAACTACTGGCTGGGAATAAAGGGTAAGCAGGAAGAAAATATAGTCACAACTATGTTTTGAATCAGCAAAGAATGATAACACTTTAACATCACTATTGAAGAAAGTGAATGTTTGGCATGGATTTAGCCCCAAATCTGTGACAACTACACTTGATAAATTGTTGTCTTTCTAATTGAGAAAACAATGGAAAAAGCTTCTGGTGCTGTTGAGGGAGAGGCATATGCTGGAGAGTACAGAATAAACAGTCCAACAGCTTTTTTTTTGTTTGTTTTTCGAGGCAGGGTTTCTCTGTGTAGCCCTAGCTGTCCCGGAACTCACTTTGTAGACCAGGCTGGCCTTGAACTCACAGAGATGTACCTGCCTCTGCCTCCGAGTGCTGGGATTAAAGGCGTGTCCCGCCAAGCTTAGCTCCAACAGCTGTCTTTAAATAAGCAGATGCAAACAGCCCTGCAGAAACTGCCAGTTTGTCTAACGGTGCTTGTCCCATTATTGTGTGATCAGGTGTGTGTGGGACTTGAGTCAGAATAAAATACGATTTCACCAGCAGAGACACTCTTCCGAGGGTGAGAACTGAGAATCAAAGTGAGGAAATTGTTCTTTTTGCCCACATATTGAAGGTGGTTATAATCTGAGAGTTGAAGCCAGGCCTGAAGGGTTGACATCCATGTGTGACATGGGAAAGCAGGGACCGGGTCAGCAGCAGGTGAGAACTGGGAGGTTGGCTGACAGCGCAGAGCCCCGTGTAAGGTGACTTTGGAATGAAAGTTTCTCTGGGAACCTTTCTTTGCAAACCTTGGCTTAGTGCTGAGCTTCGTGAGTGTGAGTCAGACTCAGCTGGTTTTTAAATTGAGAAAATTTTTATTCATTTTACATACCAATCACAGATCTTCCTCTTTCCTCCTTCCACCCCTCCAGCCTCCCCCCCCACCCCAATCCACACTTCATTTTCTCCTACAACAAGGTAAGGCCTCCCATGGGGAGTCAGCAGAGACTGGTACATTCAGTAGAGGCAGGTCCAAGTCCCTCCCCCTGCATCAAGGCTGTGCAAGGTGCCCCACCATAGGTAGTGGGCTCCAAAAAGCCAGCCCATGCACCAGGGACGGATCCTGATACTACTGCCAGGGGGACCCTTAAGCTGATCAAGCTACACAACTGTCTCGCTTACGCAGAGGGCCTAGTCACAGACTCAGCTGTTTTATACATGGCTGATATCACTAGCTTTCAAAGTCATTAGTTAATCTTGTCTTCCTAAGGATTGCACGGCATACGCCAGCAAAGTAATGTCGGAGGAAGACTTTGAGAAAAAGGCATAGATATACTGACTTTCCAACTGCTGGCAAAGGTTTTAAAGGTGTAAAGAAGGACATTTTGTTGTTTTTTTGTTCATGTGACAAGGTTTCACTATATAGATCAGGCTGGCCTTGAACTCATGATCCTCCTGCGTCAGCTGCCTAAGAGCTGAGGTTGTAGGTGTGCACACTACATCCTAGTTACAGAAGCAGGCTTTTGTCTTCTGATATACTTCCTAGACCCTCCTATAAGGAAGAGACATTTCTCACCTAGTGGAAAGAATATACCAGAAACTACTGATGTTTTAGGAAAATAAAAATATACCTTGCTGCACAGTATTTAAGTCACATCATTACATCAAGTTTAGATGTCAAGAGTATCTGCAGAAGAAAGCTTCTGATGTTGTTTCTTTTTTTTTTTTTTTTTTTTTTTTTTTTTTTTTTTTTTGGTTTTTCGAGACAGGGTTTCTCTGTGTAGCTTTGCGCCTTTCCTGGAACTCGCTTTGGAGACCAGGCTGGCCTCGAACTCACAGAGATCCGCCTGGCTCTGCCTCCCGAGTGCTGGGATTAAAGGCGTGCGCCACCACCGCCCGGCCTGATGTTGTTTCTTAATGGACATTTCACATTCTACAAGGAGCTTCGTACTCCCGAACCAAACTAGGGCATCTCATTTACCATGCATAGAGTGGATTGTTCGCCGTTTCATTTTATTTTTTACCCAAGTTGAGAAAAAAAGGAACAGTTCATCTTGACGAAATCCGGTTTAAACTGTTAGCAGTTGGTCCAGTCTCTGATAAAAAGAATTTCACTTTGTTTCTATGAAAATGAGATTAGGCAAACCGAGACACTGTGCATGAGGATAATTCTTCTTCAGTTCTAGAGCAGACGCCCCAATCACAGCGGCTCAGAGCTCACTTTACATCACACAGAATTCAACATTGCCACCTGCTCAGAGGCCAGGCAAACTGAGCAAACGGAATGGAAAAAAAAAATAAAGGGAAAGATTAGAGCGGGAAATAAAAACTCATTTTCTTCTGCAAGAAGGTGGGTGAGGAGTGAAATTGCTGCCATTGTTCTGAATGTTTTCCTAAATTGAGTCTTTTACTGGAGTAAATAAAATTGTGTCTAAGTCCAAAAATGGACCTTTTCTGGGTTAAAAAAAAAAAAAGTCCATCCTTTTTTCCTTTGCCCTAATTTAACATTTTTCTGTTCAGCTTTTCTTCAGTCAACAATGTAAACACAAATGTGTTGCTGATCTGAAATTTGTTTCTTGTAGGGTGTGCAAACACTTTGTAGTTAATAGAAATGTAGTGATTTTCTAGATTACCATTTCATGGTAGACTGCACACGCAAACAAGCAACTGAACCTGCGTCTTTTATGGGTAATGTGGGTGGGTGGGTAGGGAGCCATCGTCCCCAGAAGTAATCAGATAAAGCGGGCCGGGGTGGTATTAGTGTGTTAGCTTTGTCTAAGTCCTTAGCATCTTCAATGGACCAGCCCTCTCTTCATTTGTCAGCCCAGCGCACCTTTTGTGCTAATCATTTCCCACTGGTCATCACCCAGAGCTGGGAGTCGATCGCTGACTAGCCTCTTCGCTTGGACCATTATTTCCAGCAAGCTTGCTACGTCTGCAGTAAATCCTGGAGGATTTAGGGGTGGACCAAGGAAGTGTGAGTGACAGGCTGGGGTGATGAGGCCTAGCTGCAGGCCCGGCCTGATGTGGCATCTGAATATTTGATCTGATCAAGCGGTTTCTGCCAGCTGTCACGGGGTGTTCATACAAGTTACAAATGAAACCGTGAGCTCTCCTCTCTATCTCTATTAAGCTTGCTTATGAGTTCCAATGACAAAAAAATATCTCTTTTCTTGGCTTATTTATTTATTTTTATTATTTATTTTTTTATGTGGTGACTGGTAGGGGAGACAGACAGTAGATATTCAAGAAGGAGCATCAGATGAGCCTGGGAGCTGTTTCAATGGACGGGTCCAGATGAAAGGCCGACCCCAGCTTTGCACAGCAGTGACAGACAACTGTCAGGTGTGAGAGCAAAAAATGTGGTTTAATCAAAATTTCGCAGCTTGCTTGCAGAGGGGCTCTGAGGAGCATCTTCAAAGCAGAGCCACTTTTAAGCAAGATTGCATCTGCTGCTGCTGCTGCTTCATATGTTATTTTTTTTCTCTTCTTGGATTTTGTTCTTTTCATTTATCCAGAAAAGCTGTGTTAGGAAGTGTTTGTTTACCAGCAGGGGCTTATTCTCCCTTCCCCCCACCCTGTGTGTGTGTGCACGTGTGTGTGCACTGTGCATGTTGGCAGAAATGAAGTAGTGTTGCATGGGACAAGCATTCTCACAAGGATCTGTGCAGTGTCTTTCTGTGGCACCTAGAATTCCAGGATGCCCTGCTGGACTCTGTACCTGTCTCAGCTACGTCTTGCTAACAAATGGCTGAGCTCTTCAGTGGCTCATGGCAACAAAATCTCATTGTTGACCATGCTGTGTGTCCATCCAGGGTCATGTATGCCCAGGGCCGTTTTCCTCAATCCTCTGGGACCTGTGTGTTGGCAGAGCTGCTGGGGATGTCTTTCTGCATGCTATGAACGTGTGTTGCTCTAATTTGGTTGATAAGTAAAACGCTGATTGGCCAGTAGCCAGGCAGGAAGTATAGTATAGGCGGGATAAGCAGAGAGGAGAATTCTGGGAACAGGAAGGCTAAGTGAGGAGTCGCCAGCCAGACACAGAGGAAGCAAGATGTGAAGGCAGAACTGAGAAAAGCGGCCGCAGGACTGGCGGGTAAGAGAGATTTGTCCTGACCGTGGGCCAGGTGGGACACAGGAAAACTTCAGCTACACAGAGCCTCTCTCAAGACACAGGGAGGGAGGGCAATGCCGAGTCATCCACCAATTCCTCAAACCCCTGTTTCCACTCACAATTCTTTGGCCTTAGCATGTTTCAAAGAAGAGCTTTGATCTCTGTGTGGAGAGAAAAGAATTCCACATGAAGGAAGCAGCCCTGTCTGGACACACAGTGATTGAGTAGCCTGTAGCTCTCAGTCTGTCCTGTGAGGGAGCTGGGCGCTTCTGATGGCCTTTGTGACACCACGTGACAGAAGTTCTTGGGGGTAGAGACTTCCCAGAGAGGCTTCAGTGAAACAGCTTCAGGACTAATGAGTGGGACACGCCAGCTAGGGTGGCTGAAAAGTATCTGTGTTATAGTAGAATAATATTTGTGTGTGTGTGCATGGGGTGTGGGGGGGTACCAAAAGGCTAGAAGGAACCATCTTCAAATGTTGCTACAACTTTTTTTTTAACTAAAAATAAAATCACTTCTCTTCTTTAGGAATGAGAGTCTTTTTATAACTCCCCTTTTGTGCCTGAAATATAACACTTGCAGGATCTGAAGAGGTTAGGTCTTATAGAAATAACACGAATACAGCTACATGTCGCTGACTAGCAGGACATGCTCTCTCCCGGAAGCTCTAGTATTTCCCTTCCCACGTACACCACTTGTCTCCCCTCAAAGGTGAAGTGTGAAGGTTGTCTTACGGTTTCTCACAATACACTCCAGCAGAGTGGCGAGGGGTATCCACCTGTTGGGAAACTGGGGAAGCAAATGCTCAGAGGGAGAAGCCGGACCATCCAATGACTACTTCAAAGGTAGCCAGTTCCATGCGGGCCTCAACAATGAGTGGGCTAGCTCTTTGGCTTTGCTTTAAATGGAGGCAACTGAAGCTGGGACGCTCTAGTCTCACTTTAACCCATCAGTAGACACTAGTCACGGGGTTAGCCTCGGGAGGGATATGGCCCAGGATGAAGCAGTTCCCAGTGGCCCTGACTCATTTCCAATGAGTGGTCAGCTAAGGATGCTCCTGGCAGCTGAGAATGGCATTCACGTGTGATCTTTTTGTACTTAGAGCTCTTCTCAGTTCTTGGATGTTGTTTGTGAACCATCCTACAGTTCCACCCTCACAGATATTTGTATTGCTGACTAATGTCTGCTGTTTCAACTTAAAGAACCTTTCTGGGCATTTCTAAAAGGCAGGGCTTGCAGTGACGAACTTTCTTAATTTCATTTTTTTTTTCTGAGAAAGTCTTTTCCTCTTTGAAGGGACTCTAGCTGGCCCGAGCATGGCAAACACGGCTCTGACAGTCCTTGCCCTTCTCTCCCATTCCCTCTGCCTTGCTAAAAACCATTAGATTACATTCCTAAAGCTAGCCACCAAGGTCTATTTCCTTATCTGGCCACCTCCTCCTCTTGAGGTAATCAGCCAAGGTCCAGCAATCAAAGTATTAAAGTCCAGAAATCAAAAGCCCCCTTTGGCTGTTCTAATTAACATGCCCAGTTAAAATTAAACACCTCATCCTAACACCGGGTTTCCCCTTGTACCTTTATAAACCGCCATTTTTCGATGGGCCCATGTTTCCGCTCTATCCAGAGGCGGTCCTTTGTTCCTCCTGGACAAATGCCCCTCTCCCTCTCCCTTGTTCCTTTCCTCCTTCTCCTTCATCCTCTGTCTCCTGTCTTTGTCTCTTATTTCTGCCCTTTGTTTCTCTAGGGCTAATAAATCACCTTTGTCCTGACAACTAGGTCTTGGGGTGTCTTGTGCCGATACCTGTCCCTTCACTCTTCATTTTAAAAAGGACATTTTTGCTGGGTATAGTAATTTTGGTTGGTAGTTTTATTTTCCTCATGACTTTGACCACATCAAAACATTCTTTTTTTCCATATGAAGTTACTGCTCCGAAATCTACGGAACGTCATTTCAATGCTCTTTTAATGTGATGTTATTTTTTTCTTTGAGCTTTTCTCTTTGTCTTTCAACAATTTGATCATAATTTATTTTAATATTGACATCTTTAGATATAATGCATTCATAGTTGAAAATCTCCAGCCATCATTTCTTGAAGTAACATTTTTGTTGGCTCCTTTTGTTTTATTTTGAGAATCTTGTAATGAGTATGTTGGTTTGCTTGATAGTTTCTCAGAAGTCCTGTAAACTTCTCCCACTTATTTTCAGCCTTTTCCCCTTGTGTTCATCTCATAAAGTCATTTCAGACATTTCTTATTTAGCTCATTGACCATTTCTTCTGTTTGATCAAGGCTGCTATTCAGTCTCTATGGGATTTTTACAGTGGCTGTGTCCTTTTCCTTCAGCATTTCTGATTGGTTCTACTTTACGGTTTTTATCTTTGAGTTGAACTTGTAATTTGATTGATTTTACTATTTTTGATAGCTGCCTCTCTGTGTTCTCTTGAAATTCACTGAGCTTCTTTATGATGTTTGACTCTAAGCCCTCTGTTGAACAGGCTGTAGGTTGTCATTACTTAGGGTGGACACTGGTATCTTATCTTACTCTTTAGGTGATATGTTTCTCTACCATTTGAATGTTGTAGGCCAGCATTGATGACTACATGTTTGAAGAAGTGATTATCTTTTGTATCATTTATTGACACTGAGCAAGGACAGCCCTTTGTGAATTAGCCTAGCTCAGGAGTCTGGGTGATCTGGCTGGTTTGAGATATAGACTGATCTATTGTTGAGATCAATGGGGAGGTGGAGCTGATATCCAGATCTGTAGACTGGTGTTCCTGGTATGTATGTTTGTGGGCTGTCCTGGCACTGGGTTCTGTGGGGGTAGACTTGGTGCTTGGGATATGGGTGATGACCTGGAGTTTTGAGACACAGCAAAGTTATACACTCACTTCATTCCTCTCTTCCCCTAGGAGAGCTCCTTGAATTGGATATATCTCTTAGACCTGAGATATCCGAAGTTGTGGAGCAATAATCTAGAAAGAGTGACTCTGTCCTTCTTCCTCAAGGTATGTCTCCTTTCTCAGTTCTGTGCACCATGACTGCAGTTGGATCCTGTAGCTATCATGAAAGTATGAAAAAACATAGGTGACTTTCATAGTATGCTATTTCTGTGAGGTGAGAAAAAGCTAGATATTCTTATTGAGCCATCATGATGATACCTCCTAACACATTCTTCTTTATGGAGGTCCATAAGAAGGGTTCTTGTTAGATTCTTGGCTCTAGGACTAATCCTTAGACATGTAAACTCTGGGTTAACTGTGTGTTTTACTGCTTGCTAAAAAGCTCACAGCCAACACAGTAGACTACCTGATGCACGTAAATGCATTTATGTGTCAACCCCAATCCCGTCCTTGCTGAATTTCTTTTAATAGTTTTTAATCCATGTTTTAATAAAGAGTGTTTTTCTCCATTTCTAATAGCAGAAGACTCAAATTATGTTAGTCAATACAACAAATAAGGAGGACTACCACAGAGGAATCCTCAGGTACTAAAGTGATGCCATTTCCTCCCTTCTACATGGAAGCGTGTCTTCCATGAGCAGATTGACTTCTTTCACGGTAGCAAAACAGCTTCTAGTGCTCCAATACTCTCATAAGATCATCAACAAATTGATCAAAAGAAAGGAACACCTTACCTCCAGAAATATGAGAAATGGGTTTTTTTTTTTAGTTTATACTAGGTATAAACTATATACTAGGTATAAATACTAGTTAGCAATCCTTAAATTATCATAGGAGAAATAAGCCAATGCTTGGGTTAATCCACCTGTGGCCCATCTCTGAATGTGAAGATGAAGTCCATTTACCCAATGCACATAGAGGAGAGGAGTACACTTTCCAGGGAAATTCGGGGTATTCTTACCAGAATGGGAGAAGTGGGTTCGTTAATGGTGTACACTCATTATGAATTCCTCTTCCTCACTCACTGATTTTTAAAATACTTACAGGTAGGTTTAGAAGCCAACTTGAGGCCTGTTTGACAACGACCTGGAGCCTACACAAACCTATAGATAGATAAGGTGTGCAGTGAACAGTACCATTAGAAGTACAGCTAGTAAGTGCTCCAAAAGTAAGAGAGAAAATGGACGGTTTTACCTAGAACTTCATTCCAGGGCAAGCCCAGATGCAGTTGTTTCTCAGAGACTGATGATGACAACCATTTCTACTCCAGGACATTCCCAAGTATAGAGAGCACAGATCCTTACACATCAATTATTCATGAGCTCATCCCCGCAGATATAAAAAGGCTGTGCAGAACAAAAGCATATGCTTTAGAGAGACAAAGAGATATTTACTCTCTGTGATCATGTGTTCTTGTTAAGAATGGAGTCTATAAAATGGCCTCAATGGTCATGCCATCTGCCCTGTTCAAAATGCAGCATAGGCTAGTGATAAGCTTCAGCTCCCAGGGTCATTCGTGTTGCTGTGGTTTGAATCCCGACTGCATTAATTGTTGTGGCTATAGAAAAGAGTAACTGCCATACCTTCACTGTGCCCCAGTTTACTTATCAGCAGAGTTGATCACTATAGCAATACTGTGGGATTTTTATGATGCTTTAATGATCGAAATTCTAAAACTAATCTGAAAAACACACTTACAATACTGATGTTCTTGGTAAGTATTATGTAAATATTCATACCCCATCACCTTAACATAATAAATTATTCTTGGCCAATTTGGGCTTTTCTCCTTTGGAAGGATTAATCCAGCAGTCAGGGCCAGGTCTAAACAAGGTCAAGAGGCTGAAAAAAGTCTCCAGGATTTTATGGTATTATATATAAGGAAGTTATGATATTTTGTGAGGTACAGTGATTTTTTTGTAGGAACAAATTGTAATCAAAACACAAATAATTGAGTGAGAGAAATGGTGAATGTCGCTTGTGTTCTAAACTTTGTCCCTCTAGCTTCAGTTAAATTAGGGGACTAACAGGACCTTTCCTTCCTCTAAGAATGGATAAAGAGCAGGTGAGTGTAAAGTAGCCCTAAATTCTAGAATGTCCTAGGCCACTAGATCCAGGCATATCACCTGTAAGAGCCTATTTTAATGCTTTCTCCTTGAACCCTGTGATGGATGAAATCATATTGCTCCTCCAAAACTGTATTCACTTCACTAAATTATCTTTCTATGTTTTAAATGAATCAGTCAAGTTGATATTCATAACAGCCAAAAGACTAAGTCTATATGAAGTTCTGGTGCCTCATGTGAGATTTTGATTAGGCACTGTACCACTTTGGGCTTTCAGACATAATAAAAACCATATTTGATCTCAGATCAACCCAAATTAGAAGTATTTAAGTAAGATACCAAATTTCTAACTTGCCATCCTCTTACTTGCCATCTTTTGTGGTGGAGAACAAGAGATTCATGGAAAGAATGAGCATGGAAAACATCTTCTTAGTGGAACATGGGGAATATCTTAGTGGCTGGACTTTGACATGATGCTGATAGTTCCTGTGTGGGACAGTCTGAAGCAACTGAAGCAGTATGGACTCTGTCTTAGCTAGGGTTTCTATTGCTGTGAAGAGGCACCATGACCACAGGAACTTTTATAAAGGAAAACATTTAATTGGGTGGCTTACAGTTCAGAAGTTTAGTCCATTATCATCCTGATGTGATATGGCAGCACGCAGGCAGACATGGTGCTGGAGAAGGAGCTGAGAGTTAATACGTCTTGATCTGCAGGCAACAGGAAGTAAACTGTCTCATTGGGTTTAGCTTGAGCATAGAAGACCTCAAAGCCCACCCCCATAGTGACACACTTCCTCCAACAAGGTCACACCTACTCCAACAAAGCCACATTCCTAATAGTGCCACTCCCTGTGAGCTTATGGGGGCCAATTACATTCTAACTACCACAGACTCCATGCCCCAAGCGCTAGAGTCCTAAGCTTAGAACCCCAAAAACATACTCAGTGGCCTCTAGGCCTGGTTTCTCCAGCTCTTATCTTAATCTCCTCTACCAAAAACAAGTGGTTGCAAGGAGGAAGTCTGGTAGGCTATGCATATATCCATGGGCTCTATGTCTGCAACTGCAACCAACTTTACATTAAAAACAAGAAGGATATTTTTATTGAATATGAACTTACTTTCATTATTTTTAAATGATAGAATATAGTAATAATTTGTACAGTATTTATACTAGATATAGTAAGTCATTTAGAAATACCTTTTCACACTTTGCAGATACTGTATTTTTTGTTTCTGTAAGCACTTTAATTTTTATTGAAAAATTTCATAAATATATTCTGATCACAGTATCCTCTCCTCCAGCTCCTCCCATATATTGTATTTTTTATATACTGGATGTTAGTGACAGTGCTGCATATATTAAGTCTCTTGATATACATTTTTTCCTATAGCGTGAATTCATTTTGTGTCTCCTTGTCATATTTTGGTGAGCCTGTTAATGTTGCAAACATTTTCATCACATTTTTTGGTGGTCTGTGAACAGTGATTTTTTTTTTTAGGTACTAGAGATTGAGCCCGCAGTCTCTTAGACACATCCTAATACTGAATCACATACCAGCTCTGGGTCAGTGATTACTGATGTTACCTTCATTATTGTTGGGAAATGTGCTGACCTACACATGTGTGCAGTGTCTGTTTCCACTGTCTACTGACCAATCATTCCCACATCTCTTTCCCCATGGGTTTCCTTATTTCCTAGGACGGGACAATACTGACACTGGGTAAAATTATTACAGTTGTTTCCAAGAGTTCAAGTGAAAAAAATGTCACTTGCCTTGCTTTATTGGTTTATCGGTTTTAATTATGTGTCTATGTGTGTGTGCAGGTGGTTATGGAAGCTAGCAGGTTCCCACAGATGCTGTAGACATGCGTTCCCTGGAACTGGAATTACAGGCAGCTGTGAGCCTCCCAGGGTAGGTCCTGGGAGCTGAACTAGGGTCCTCTGTAAGAGCAGCACACTCTCCTCACTGATGGATGAGCCATCTCTCCAGCCCTGTCCACCTCATGTCAAATCAAAAGCTACAAATGATTGATTCATGATGAAGACGTGTCAAAAATCAAGACCATCTGAAGGCTAAGACTCCTGTCACAAACAGTGGATCTGTGACTATAAAACAGAAGTTCTAGAACATGAAAAATTGCTCATCTGGCGATCACATGAACAATGCAAAAGCAAAATGGACTTGGTTCTGATCTGGGCAATGTCTTATTGCATGGATAGAAAATCCAGCCACCGCACAGTTTCCTTAAGCCTGTTAGCTGCATCAAGTCCTGGTGCAGAAGCTGCAGTGGGGTTGTCCTGGAGGTCTGAGTAAGGCATCCACAAAAGTGGCTGTGCTAGACTAAAGGCCAGATGGCCAAATGCAATCACCTTGGATTCAGTTGTGATGTCTAAGACCTTCATGACTAAAGAGGATTCGATGCCTGCTTTCAAAGCTTCGTAGAACAGGTAGACTCACTCGGAGCTGATGACTGAATGGGAATCAGCACTCATGTAGCATTCTGAAAAAACTTAGAGCCTTTAAGAATTATATGAGCTGGCTTTTTGGAGCCCACTACCTATGGTGGGACACCTTGCACAGCCTTGATGCAGGAGACTGGGCTTGCACCTGCCTCTACTGAGTGGACCTGGTTCTGCGGACTTCCCATGGGAGACCTTGCCTTGATGGAGGAGGGAATGGGATGGTGGGTTGGGTGAGGAAGGTGGGAGGGGAAGGGAGGAGGGAGGAGAGGAGGATCTGTGATTGGTATGTAAAATGAATAAAAGAATTCCTTAAAAAAAGAATTATATGAACTCAGTGGGTGGTGGTGGCAGCATACGTCTTTAATCCCAGCACTGGGGAGGCAGAGGCAGGTGGATCTCTGTGAGTTCGAGGCCAGCCTGGGTTACACAAAGAAACTCTGTCTCAAATCCCCAACTCCTCCCAAAAAATTACATGAATTCTCCTTGATTTCTGCTTTGTAAAGAGAACAATAAAACCTGGATGATACAATGTTTGCTAGCAATCTTATTTACTGAATATTTTTTTAAAAAGATTTATTTTTATCTACCTCTATTTCCCCTTTCAGATGTTTTCATATGTAGCTAACATGTCCTCTCCCAGCTTCAGATTTAAAAGGTATTTTATTTTAAATTGTGTGTGTGTGTGTGTGTGTGTGTGTGTGTGTGTGTGTGTGTGTAAGTCATTGCCTGCAGAGTCCAGAGGTGTCAGATTACCTGGAGTTGGAGTTACAGAAAGTTGTGAGTGGCTTCATGTGGGTGCTGAGAACCAAACAGGTCTGCTGCAGGAGCAGCATGGCATACTCTCTTAACTGCTGAACCATATACATCCCCACTTTTGATAGCCTGCCCATATCTGCATTGGTGTGGGGCCATTCACTGAAACCTGGAGAAGCTACCAGTAGCTACATCCTCACTAAAGAATGATTCCCTCTTCTCCAGCAACTACCCATCGCCAACAACGCCTCTGCACTGGATGGGGCTTGCAGATAATCTTCCCTATCTATCTCACAATTTTGGCTAGCATGATATTGTGTAAGTCTCATGCCAGTCACCATAGCTGCTGGGAAATCATGATTGTGCTAGCTGTGTTGTGTCCAGCAGAAGGCAGACTTTCAAAGCATCCCTTGCCCCCATACTCTGGCTCTGACATTCCCTTTGCCTCTTCTTCTGTGATGGCCCCTAAATTTGGGTGTTGGGAGGTTGATACAGATGTCCCATTTAGGGCTGAGCACCGAGTTTCTCATTCTCAGAACTTGACCAGTTCTACATCTCTCCATAGATGGCTGCTCAAGGCAAAAAGTAGTTTATCTGACTGAGGTTGAGAGCACCCCAGGTTTATGCAGATAATCAGAAACATTTAGAGGAACATTTAGCAAAATAACAATAGCAGGCTAAACCCTAGGACCTAGGACCTCTCAGCCATGGGTTTTTTACTATAATTCTGATTATAATATAATGAATAAAATTCCCTCCTTTGGAACAGGTCTCATCCAATCAGAAAGCAGTTGGTTACCCCATAATAGTTCTGCCACTATTGATCCAGTGAGCACATCTTGCCTGGAGGATTGGTATTCCAGCCTGCAGGATCTATCAGTGGATAAGACAATTGACGTCTTTCTTCTTGGAAGCTTGTACAACACCTTCCAGAACAATGAACTAGCCAACAGGGCAGAAATATCCTGTCCCATTGAGACTGATCTTTGTGTGTCCTGAAGCCAGAGTACATGGTGTCTTCAGCAACAGGGTCTTAGCATGTAGTTATGGTAGGTAACAAATGACAGTGGTAATAGCCTGTGTTGTTGGAGACCTTGGAGACCTCCCTGGTGATTAACTCATAGGGAGGTGTCCCATGCCTTGCACTGGAATTTCCATTTAATAACCCGTGTCCTCTGGTAGTAATATTGTCCTCCCTGAAGGGTAATTCTATTTGAACTTTTAAAAAATGTATTTTGATATTAGCTTACTAATTAGTTGGTTCCATAGGCTTTTACATAGATCTTCATCTACATCATACATCTAGACCCACCCACTAGCCCCTCTTCCTTTTGTAGATGCATTTCCCTCTCCAAGATTTGAAAAGTGGGAGCTCTGGGCTCAAGGGCTGCTTATAGCAGACTGTGTATTAGCCTAACGCCTTCTCTTTCTAATTCCATATCCACCAATCCCAGATATCTAATGGTAATTTTTAATTGGGTAGAGTATGGTGTTGGAAGAAAGTAGTTAATTTATTTTAAATGCAGACCCAGGTTCTACTCATGGGAAATTCTCAAACGGTATCATGGAAGGTCAGGGTCTGCATTTTAATAAAGAAACCAGTTGGTTCCAGCAAACGAGATCCCTGTTACACTACGTCAAGAGATGTTCCCTCCAATTCCAATCCTGCATCAAACTCCACTTCAGCCAAGGAAGTCTGCTTCCCTTCTACTTTTACCATTTAGCAATATAACCATAGTTCAAACTACTGCTCTTCCACAATTAGACCCCCGTCAACATTCCAAGGAGCTGCTTTGGACTTTAAATATTTGACTTTTCAACTCCCTGCCCCTGCCCACTCTTTATCTTGAAATTTCTCTAACACTATAAACATATTTGTGTGATGTGGTCCTTTGCAGAGACACAAAATGGAGTATTCAGATTTTTTTTTTTCCAGTGCATCACCAAAGGTTCATTTCCATCTCTCGGGCAGAGCGGCTGTCTACACAAGGATGCTGCCCTATTTAAATCAAAGCCTGGGAAGTCCACAGTTCCCGTGAGCCCCAGACCCCAAAGTGCTCCTGTTCATCTTTCCCTGATGGGGAAAGGGAGGTCAAAGGGTCTGCATTTTAATAAACATACGGCCAGAAATTGTGCCAGAAGTGTTGCAAATCCACCCCCAAGCCCCGCGTGGTCGATTTCATCCTTCCTTTGAATGGTGGCGGTTGTCTCCTGGACGCTTTCCCATGGCCATTCTTCAAATCCGTTTCCACGAAGACTTGACTAAATTTAGGTCTGACCTCCCACCCCTGCTTTAGTCCTCAGGGGCTTCCTGCTGCCAGTGAGATGAAGTTGAGATGCTTCAAGATGGTGACCAAGCTCTCTCAAGTGTAGCTCCGGTTCAGTCTATCCATCTCGTGCCTTATTTCTCCCCCTTTATGCTCCGTTTCACTGAGCTAATCTTACTATTTTGTGTGTCTTTGACTCTCACCCACTAGTTCTTTGTTCCTGAAATTCTTTCCTAATTTTCACGTTATCTGGTTTACTCACGTACATTCTTTGCAACTCAGCCTACCTTGATCATCCTCGAGAGTCATCTCTGAGAGCATTATCCATGCTCGACTCTGCTCCTGCATAGTCTCCAAACACTCTGTACTTCTTTTCAGGGTGTTTCTCTGAACCCTTGTGTGTCTCACGTTAAATCCTCAAGTTGTGGGTGGTAGAAATTACTTCTTTTTATCTATCCCCAGAAGCTACTGGAGCCCTTGGCACATGACAAATGGTCAAGAAACCATTTATTGCACTAAACTTGAGATGTTCTTCCCAAGATTGAGGATACTAATTAGTATTAAAATGCACAAAAAAGCAGGTGTACAGGAAGGAACTATAAAGAAAACATGGCCTTGATAATCCACCAATGGGGTAATTATTTCTAAATGATTCAGACGAACCAGAGTTGTTCCTGAAAGATGCCCAAACAGTCAGTCAGTTCTTTGGAAAAGTCAGCCAATTGGCATCACAGAAACCCAAACATTCAACAAGCCATCCCAGTGGGCTCGTGGCGTTCCAGCAGGTGTCTGTGAAGCCTGTGATGGAAGGAATTACTGATCACACTTTGTTCATTTCTCTTTTCTCTTCCCTGTGGTTCCTTCCACAGCCAGCAAACCTACGCTAGTGTTACAGCACCCGTGTGAAACACTGATATGGAAAAGCTTTCACATTTGAGTAAACTCCCCGAACTGCAGAGAATAAACACAGCATCCATGGAAAATCCTACATATGAAAGGGTAAGTTGAACCAAGTTTCTGTGAAGCAGGGCCCCCTTTTAGGTTCGGGACACGTGGCCTCTCCGGCTGAATGGACAGACAGTCTGAATGTGCAAGAGCGGCTAACAACAACCCAAACAAGACGGCCATTCTCACTCCTCTCAGACCATCGCTCGGAGGGGCCTGCTCCAGGGACGGACTCTACATGCTAAGTAACTCCTATTCTTCATTCATGTTGACTTGATGGCTGGAGCCAGGTGAAAAGACAATTGACCCAAACAGCCCTACTGAACGTGAAGCTTCACTAACGAGGTGGGCATTGTAAGACTCCAAGTGAGTGCCACTTTCTAGCACTGCAGCCTTTATGCAAAGGGAAAATTATTAAAGAAGACGAGGGTGGGCAGCAGAGGAGCCCTTTGGTGGGCTCTTTTCTACTTTTGTTGTGTTGTGTGCTTTCTTGCGGGCGACTTTTGGGCAAATGCTGCATCTTCAGCCAGGAGAAGTTGGCGGAGCACAAAAGGGCTTTTGAAGCCGTGAGTGTAAATTCAGACTCCTTTTCTTCCTTCCTTCCTCCCTTTCTTTGCCTCCTCTCTTTTCCTATGTCTGCAGACCGCTCAGTGGAAATAATAAACGCCATTGCTTGCCGACCGCGTCCCATGAATTACTCAAACATCAAATGCACCTCTAGAAAGGAGGCACGCTTTATTCTCTTCGGCAGAAGTCTCGGCCCATTCTTTATTTACATGTCGCTGTGAGGCTAAGCAATAGACAGCCCGTCAACACACACACACACACACACACACACACACACACACACACACACAAACACACACGGCCATTAAACAAATTAAAAGGGATGGGGCTGACTAGCGCAGTACTCTTGGAATCCTCAATTTGATTAGTCCGAGTTTAATATACAAAAGCTGGGGAAGGAGGGGCCAACCGCTCTTTAATAACCTGTACAATTAAATTATGCTGATGAACCTAACTATTCTGTGCTTTTTAACGGAGTCTTATTATCTGATTACTTACAGAAGAAAGTCGTGTCTTCAGCAGCCTTTCTGAGCATGCCCCTGAAAGGCTTGCTCTGACAGCTTTATGTTTTAACTGATGGTTCTTTTTGCTTTCTAGAATGGTTTTTTCAGTGTTATGAGCTTTATCTTCAAAAGATTTCAAATAGTTTTAGCTTCTTGGGAGCCTTGTCTTTCTTTCAGTCCCCTTGAAGCCTAGGTTCAGGAAAGGTAGTGCGATCAGGAAATGCTTTGCGCCTGGGTAGCTATTCAAGTACATGTGGGGTGAGTTTGCTTAATTGTCTTAATGTATTTTAGAATGTGGAGAGCATCCTGTTCTTTTCTCTATGGAGGAGTATTCTGACTCGTGACTCATGGGGTCTGGGGGCTGGAGAGATAGCTCAGTGATTAAGAACATACAATGCTCTTGGCAGATGGATAAGGTTTTGGTTCCCAGCTTCCAAGTCGAGTAGCTCACACCCTCCTGTAACTCCTGCTCCAGATGCTCTGAGGTATCTGACATCCATGGGCACTAGCACTCATACACACACAGACACAGACACAGACACAGACACGCATGCATGCATGCACGCACTAGTAGTGACAGTAAAATTAAATCATTAAAAAGATGGGGGTACGCCACCAAACATTGAAGGGCTGTTACGACAGAAAGTGGGGTAGTTGGCTTGGCTGTTGAGGAATCAGGCTGCCATGCTGTGTTGACCCTGTGAGTGTTCAGATGGATTCTTGCTGTTTGCTCAAGTCGACTTCAAACTCACGATCCTGTGTCTGCCTGCTCAGTAGCTGAGATTGTGGAACTGTGTGTATTAATTACAAGACCTGGATTATAAATTATCATTCTTTTATGAGAAGAGTATGCCTGTCTATCCAAGGACCACCCCATGGTTGGAACAGAACTCAAGTCATCACATATTAACCATGAAATCTAACATCTCCAGCCCTCCAATAATTCTTTCTAGAATTAATGTGTCTTCCACTGCCTTTACCTAAAAGTCACAGTGTAGGCAAACGCTGTCCTAATAGAAGAATATATAGTTCAGAGAATATTCCCCCAGAATACTGGGTGGTGGAGTAAAAATTGGACAAGTGGCACAGATATGAAGAATGTTTTTACCGCTGGCTTCTACCACAGCTGCTACTGGACCTGAGCTGCTCTTAGGAAGTCAGGGTCACCTGTTTCTACCTCAGGTGCAGATGATGAATAAATAGTAGTGAATTACGGGGGCATCACTTCCAGATGCAAACAGTAGCAGCTTCTTCCTGGCACTGAGTTCTAAGAATGCCGTATGATCTTCTGAGGGTTTTGCAGATTGCGCTTTGTTTCAGTGCAGAACAGTTTGAGAGTGAAGAGTCCAGGTGCCAGAGTGAGACAGTGTGGTGTCAGATCTCAGCTTCTGACCCCTGGCTCTGAAGGGTTGAATGTGCTGTACACATCTCTATGCCTCAGCTTCCTCATTAAAACAATGAGGGATAATAATGATTTCACAAAAAGTTGCTGTAGGAGTTGAATGTTCACCTCCGCCCCCCCCCCCCCCGGCTGTGGGAACTTCGTAGAAAAGGGGACAAACAGATGTAAGTGCCAGAGGAAGGGTGGAATGTTGTAGAAAGTTGTCCTCCAGACATGACATGGCCATGGCTGTTGTACCCTTGAACTCACAGCAGCTATGTTAACCCACACAAAGCTTGCATGAGATTGGGCACAGCAACATCTTGTTATGGAGAGGATAGGGGTTCACCAGGGTGCACCCCTTCCCTGAGGACCTATTGACAGTTTCTAGAAGAGGGAAAGATGTTTTCTTCAGTGGTGTAGCCATGGGTAAGACATCCTTATTCCTGTAGATAACCCCATACCCAAGCCCTTATAAATCATCCTAAAGAACCTCATTGGGTCATAAGAGGAAATAGAAAGTTAAATGGCATATGTAAGATCATACAGCAGTGCCAGAAATGTGAACTGTTTTCTTCACTGTTGAGTGCACACTATGTTCCTGCAACCCAATAATTCCATATGTGCTTTATTATCTCATGAGTATTGTAACCCTAAAATGGGAATAAATGGGAGTGGCAAATCACAGTTAGACTATGGCCATGAGTTATCTGACTTTTAAAACAAACATTTACTTGCCATTTATGCACTGCGTATTTCTCAATATTCTGCAGCTCCCCCGCCCCCAAGAGTGTATAACCCAACTGGAAGTAAACAGTGAAGCAATCAGATCAGCACCTCCAAGAAGTGGCATTGAATGAAGGATCAGAAATGTAACACAGCAGGAAGGGACACAGAAAGACAACACTACAGTGGTTATGGAAGTTGCGGGATCACACGTATCGGACAGGAAGATGGCTATCGAGTTCAGTGGTCCCAACAGAAATCAGTGTCCCGTGTCCAATGTGCTTATGTAAAGAGCTAAACTTCAATGAGTGATGCTGTAGATTTATTTAGACCAAGGAGGCAGCACTGTTCATTGGAAGCTGAAAAATCTCAAAAGCGGGCATTAGTCTAGAATCACATCTGATGTAGGGCAAAGGGATGCAGACTCGTCTTCTTCTTTCTGGAGAACAGAATCCCTCCCTTTACTTAAGCCCACCATCAGTCAGCAAATACGTTTGTACATAGCTGGAAGAAGAGTGAGTGACTTGCGTGCACAAAAGGGAGGGATCACCTTCCTGCAGTGAGCTGATCAGGTAGAATAAGATGAGAAGAAATGAAAGGGGAGACCGAAGTGTAGGAGACACAACTGTGACCCAGAGACAGAACAGGTGAGGAGCAAAGAGGAGCTGGGAGGAGTGGCTGGAGAGGAAACTGCAGGCGTTATGTATTGTATGAGAGAAGAAGTTTTTAAAGACAGAAAATTCAACACTTCCTCTTGGAAACAGAATTATAGAGAAAGAAAAAGAAGCATTTGCTTAATGAAAACCATTGATACAAGGAAAAGAAGAAACATGGATGTCAGATGAAAGTTACAGCGATTTCTCAACTGCCCTTCCCATCATGGCTTAGGATACAAGAGAAAGGCAAAGGCCATCTTGTTATAGTAGGAGGCATTAAGTTTACACAGAGAGTTTGGCAAGGACTCTGGAGCTTCATGGGCAGAGGCATGATTCTCTGAGTCCAGCACTAGTGAGAATCAGATTTTCCTTAAAACATCAGGGTGCTCACAAATGACACTTAGTCAAGCACATTCCTATGCAAAATCAAGAGTGGAACTGAGAGAGCTGGAGGCCAGCTTTTCTACTCCCATGCTAACTCAAACTTATTCTTTAGAGTCTGTGAGCTGCTGGTCCCTTGTTTATAAATGAAGACATTAAACGGAAGAGTCCTCAGTCAACTACATTATCTTATATGATATACCATATAGCTGCCACTTAAAAATGAAATGCAATGACCTTGATTTCATAAAATTTTGTAGCAGCCATTGGGGTGCTAATTTCTCCCCCCAAAGTGCCCCTTAATTCCTGGAGAGAAGTGGGTGTGCTTCAAAACTTTGTTTAAAGAAAACTCTGTCCATGAAGTTCAATTATTGAGCAACACAAACCAACATGCCCGTGGGGTCAGGTGGTGGAAACTTTAATGATTAACTTGGGGGATACGAGTTCAAGAGATACACTTGGTGAAACTCTGATTCTAGGCTCAGCTGATGTCAGCTTCAGAATTGGGTAATTATATCATGTTTTCTGGGAAGAAATTTCCAGGAAAAAAATCCAAACCTCTTGTAAAGAGTTTGTAGAAAAGTCACTGAAAGAGAAAAACACAAATCTGGGTATGGTTTGTTAGACAATAAAATGTCATGAGCAGAGGGCTCTGGATTTGCTGCACAACACACTGTGGAACATCTCACTACAGCTGAGGTTGGCTCCAGGGCTGTGAAGGCAAAGGCTAGGCCTTGGTTCCTTCAAGTCTCTCTTTCTCTTTCTTTCTTCCTTTTATTTCCTTCAGAGACAGAGTTTCTCTGTAGCCCTGGCTGTCCTTGAATTAGCTCTGTAGACCAGGCTGGCCATGAACTCACAGAGATCAGCCTACCTCTGCCTCCTGAATGCTTGGATTAAAGGCATGCATCACCATCACCCAGCTCCTCTTTCCCTTTCTGTAAATAGGGGATGGATATGGATATACATATTGTTGGGGTGGGGAGAAACTAAGTAAGTGGGAACAGAAAGTTCTGCAAATTAATGTAGTTATTGTTATTGCTGTTAGCCTTGTTGATCTTGTAGCCTAATTCTGTCCACTCAATTGTCCAACTGCCCTTCTTTCTATCATTCATGTTACCATCCCATAGTTTTCTATTGACTCAGAGTCAGAAATCTACACAGCAGAAGACCTGTGATTCACGAGTCCTAGCAACCTCCTTCTGCCTCCAATTCGGGAAATGAATGGGTTCTCAAACTTTCCATTGCTCTAGTTTGTGCTTTATGTAATTCATTCTGGGATCCCAAATGAGCAATTTCCTTACTTCATGTTCCAGTAATGGCCAACACAGAGGCAACGGGTTATCTCCACCACTTTCAACTTCCTGTGTCTCTTTCATTGTGTTCTCCTGGTTTTCAATGGCCTTCCTGTCAACTCACCTGGAGCCAGGTGCATCCTCCTGTCCCAGCATCAATACTAAGAAGAGGAGGGGAAGCCACATGTCTTCTCTGTCCCCAGGAGGGGAACCAAGGCTGAATCTTTTACCTTTTGCTCATCTCTCTCTTTCTTTCTGAAGTCAAAACCCATGCCTCAATATCATGATTTTAATTCTAGTAACTTAGAAATTTCCTTTCTAGCACTCGTTTCTATGTTCTAGCTCTTTAATTTTTGAAAAAATATTAGGCTCCCAGCTTCTGAGACTTAAAATTCTGGTTTCTCCTATGATCTTCCCTTCAACCTTGGCTTCTTAGTGGATTCAACCAGGGTTATAAAGTATTTCTTTCATAATAATTCTTACTTCTATCTCATTCTTTACTTAGGCCTCTAAATTTTATTTCTTGTGCATACCAATCCATTCACTCATACAGTAATTCACTCAACATGTATTTGAGAAGAGCCTTTTAGTGAACAGGGCAGAAAACCACTTGCTTTCTAGGAAGGGAACACAGATAATAAGCAAATCAATAAAACATACACTTGTGTGTTTATATAATCAAATATAGTGATAAGGGGCAGGAAGAACATTAGAGCAAGTGAAGAAAATAGATGGGGGAGGTCTGAAAAGTTGTCTCAAAAGATAGAAGTGCTTGCCCCCAAGCCTGGACCTTCTTGAAACCCATACAATGAAAGTAGAGAATGAACTTCTACAACTTGTCCTCTGACCTCTACATGCACTCTGTGGTATGCACACACACACAAACACACACACACACACACACACACACACACACACACACACACACACACACACCACAGAGATAAAGACAGAGACAGAGAGGCAGAGAGAGACAGAGACAGGGACAGAAAGAGAGATTAAGATGGGTACCATTTCCGTATTCCTCTTGCATTTGTGATATTTGGGCCAAGGCTCAAGGCAGTGGGGATGATCCAGACTTGTACCTGGGATGAGAGTCATTGAGAGAAGTGAAGAGCCATCACAGAAGCTCCAGGAGAGAAGGTGCTTAGCATGGTCTAAGGACAGAGACCTGTGTGGCCGCAACATTGAACACAAAGACAAGTGGAAAGAGTGTCTAAAGGATGCCTTTTCTTGATGAGCAACCTCAAAGAGTCACTTGACTCTTTTGTACTCGAGGATCTCTGAGATACCATGCTGCCTCAGCTGGACTGTCAGGAATATTAGAGCAAGGGTTGCATTGCATGTCTGTCCATGTGTCTGTCTGTCTGTCTGTGTACGTTTTACTTCTCTGAATTGAAAGGAGTTGTCTCTGTAAGGTATCCTCTGGCTCTAAGACAATTCACTACCTTATTTACTACTACTACTACTACTACTACTACTACAACACACACACACACACACACACACACACACATTCACAAAGCAGTGACATCCACTAAACTGAAGTGAGTACATTGATGTCCAACTCTGTGATAGAAAGAAAGGGAACAGAGAGACAGCAGAGAACAAGTCGTGCAAGAAGTCCCTCAGTGAGGAATATGGATTCTAATGCACAAATTCCTGGATTCAGTCCCCACTGTTTAAGCTGGATGTGGTGACACATGCTTGTAATTTCAGCATTTGGGAGGTGGAGGCAAGTGTATCAGGGGTTCAAGGCCATCCTTGGTTACACACAGAGTTTGAGGCCAGCCTGGGATACATGAGATCCCACCTCAGAAACAAAAACAAGACAAAATTAAGAAAAAATTCATCTTAGATTGTTGCATGAATGCCTTGTCTTTCATCTCTGTCCTTCCAAGTTTCTGGAATGATATCAGTTTTTAACCATACAGTGGTTACATCTTCAGCATCATCCTCAGCTCAGATAACTTATCTTCAAACTCCAGTACTAGAATTCTTTACAATTATAAAATTCCCTTTTATGCTTTCAATAGTTCTCAGCATGACTCACTGCTACAGACTGTTTAGTAATCTAGTTTTTGAAGTGGAAATATTTCCTAGATGACACTTCATGCTATATGTCCTCCTAATCTATGTCAACATTTTTTTAAAAGAGGCTTACAATATGGAGAATAAAAACATGAAGTACCCACCATTCCTATATCTCCTCTCATTCCCCAATTAAGACATACATGCACATATGAATTTAGAAAAATTCAAAACATGGAAGTTGTGTGTGTAATTAAACTATGAGGGAGAACTGTTATAAACAAGTATAGTATTCCTACACACACTTGTGTGCAGCCTGTGACATGAGATTTAGGTCAATAGTGAAGGAGAGGAAGCTTGTTCCTTCTGTTGAGTTAAGGCAGGAGTCTGGCCAATGGCTGGAGCACCATTGTGAGTTTGCTTCTAGAGGGAGGAGTTTCTCAGGTGAGTCTAAAACAAGACTCTTCTTAGAGAAAGAGCTGATGTGTAAACCAAGGATCTGAGCCTTGTGCTCTGAGCCTGTGTAGGTGGGGTTAGTAAGGGGATGTTTAGGTAAGCATGGCTGACTGTACGCATGATTCCTGGGAAGATGGAGCGCAAGACACTTTGTCAAATTTGCTTGAGCTTGAGAACGGGCTTTGGTAATGATGACTTGAACTTTCATGTCTGTTTTTGGGAATTGAGTTGTGCCAAAACAGATTAGGTCTGGACTCACGGCTGAGAGAGGAGTACGGCTTTGGAGATTATGATTGTATGTAGGAAGGATGATGTCAGGGCCCACGCTCTCAAATGCTGTGCTGATGTTTCTTCACGTGAGTTACAGCTTCTCTAGATTGTAAGCACCTGATATCAGGGATGGCCCCGGTCTATCACTTCTGTTTCCATAGCCTTTGCTGTAGACTATGCATGCTGTAGATTGAAAAACCAGTTCGAGAGATTTCTCAATGGAGTTTGTTAAAAAGAGAACATCCATTGGCTGTGTTATCTTAGCCTGAACTTTGCCTGATATTGTTTTCATATAGCCTCTGGACCTTGAAGACCTGTTATTGCCTTAAACATATTCTTGTATCCTTCTTCCTCATTTCACGGATGAATGTCAGCGTGAACTCTTAGCACTCCGCCCAGGTACATACTTCTTCCAGCAAGGCTGCTCCACCTCCTCAAACAATGCCACTGACTGGGGACTGAGGGTTCAGATATCTGAGTCTGTGGTGTGTGTGTGTGTGTGTGTGTGTGTGTGTGTGAGAGAGAGAGAGAGAGAGAGAGAGAGAGAGAGAGAGAGAGAGAGAGAGAGAGAGAGAGAGAGGAGAGAGAGAGAGAATTTCTTGTGGAAACCACCACAGGGAGCAAAACTGACGTGACTCAGATCACACAGAATGTCACTGGGGTCCGGGGTGTGCACTAAAGCCAGCTGAGGGAGTGTATATAACTAGACTTCAATACTGTTTTTCCAGGTCTGTAGTATGACAAAAAAAATTTACAACACATCAATTCAACACATGAAATACTGGAAAATCTTCTCTTTTAAGGACATTTAATTAGTTAGTGATAGAAAGGGAAACACAGAATGGACGACTTGTGGACAGGACAAAAGATCTAACGTCTAGAAGCCACTAGCTCTTGCCTTTTGTGCCCGTTGCCCTCCATGTTTGGCTCACAAGCAGGGGCAATCTAAAGCACAAGACCGAAGAGCCTTGGTGCATAGGGGGTAATAAAGCAGCACGAAGCAGGGTTGGTTGCGCTCCTTGGAGCTCAACTTGTGTCCCAGAAATAGTGGGCCGCCTGATTCTTTCCTCTCCCTGCACATCACACCCCAATCTGCCATTGATTGGACCTAGATGAAGCACCCTTTCCATGGAGCAGGATCAATTTAGCCAATTTGTCTGATGCAGACGCTGCTGAGCTCAGTTCCTTCAAATACAGGATTTGGCAAAGGGACAAACTTTGCGCAATGCTGTATTTAATTAAAACTGCTCCTTGTTCAATTAGTAAAAAAAATCTTTCTATTGTTGTCTGACACTTCTGTGAGCAAAAGGGACCCTCTGACAGACAACAAATATCAAATGGTGATACCAAGCAAAAAGGGCGGCTTCTGAGGTGGGATAGGATTTTCCCTCCTTTAATAGAAATGGATTTCAAATATAATTTGCTGTTGCTACCTGGTGAAAGGCCATCTCTCCCCATGAACCCGTGGGATGCTGAGAGGCGCTCCATTTCCTTCCAGAAAGCCATGTTTCAAATTAATTTGTTCAGATGCTAAGCGGAGGAGGAGCAGCCGGGCTGACAGAAGAACAATTACTTTCTCTGGGTAGCCTCCACGCTGCTCCCCTCAGCTCGCCTTATGTTCCAGACCTTGGCTGGGTCTTCGACAGCGGTTCAATATTGTGCAGGCTCAGTGGTTTTATTTCAGCCAAATCGGTGACACAAAAGATGAAAGCTGGGCGATCCTGTCGTGATGTGCCAGGTTTACACAACCTTCCTTGGAAGTCAGAGAGGCCGATTCTGAGAGGAAAGCTGGGAAACGTGTGTTTCTCATTAGCTTTCTGTTAAGGGGTATGTGTGTACCCTCAGGTGCTAATGTACATACGCACAGGGACATCCTGTTGGACATCTGAGTCCTCTTAGAGTTGTAACTGAAAATGTCTTTGCATGTAAGGTCCTGTTAGCTAAGACTCTGGTCTCTCCCCAGATCCCTGGCCAGACTTGCAAATAGGTCCTAAGGGAGCTTGGGGCTTGAGTACGTTTTTGTGGTGTTGTCTGGAGAGGCAACAGCCTGTGCTGGTGGATACCGAATTTAAAGCAGAAGATGACAGGGATGGGGTTAGTGAAGTGGTCCCGAACGCTAACTCAACACTCTCACTGTCACCACTGATAGATCAATAGGTGCCACCTCCTCTTTACTGAGTGCTGCTGATGCCAATTCTCTCTCAGGGGACACCGAACAAAGGCACATGCCGGATCCTCACATTTTAGAATGAGGATAATCAATCTTGCTCCGTGTATAAAACACAGCCCGTGCTGAGGAAGAGCAATAAACCCTACCAGCTGCTCTGTCTTGGAAGGGAAAAGAGAAGGGGGGTGGGGACTGAAAAGTTTTCTTTTTTCTTCGGAAACATGTGGGATCAGATTGGATAATAGATCCCTACAGAAAGAGAACATGAGAGGGCAGTATGGACTGGTAGAGAATGAAGTTCATTGATTAGCTTTCTAAGGAAGACAGCTTCACCCTGAAAAGTCAAACTCAAGCTATGCATGGTTAATAGGTGCATAAAGTTTTTCATAAACCAGCAGGTAATCTGTGTGTGTTGATTCTTTTACATGCCAGGATTAGCAAGGGTTTGGGTATTCAGTAGGTAAAGTTATTTCACCAATGAAGAATTTGTGTTCAATAGTAACTAAAGGATAATTTAAATATATACATATATCTTCTGAGAAATTGGCAAGCTGGAATGTTGGGGATTTCCAGTAACATCATTTATTATTGTAAACTGACATGTTCTTCCACTTCAAGTGCAATCCTCAAATATGAGTTCTAAGACATTAGAAAAGTGTCTGTTAATAAAATAAGTACCATAAGTACTATGCCAAACTTGTTTTCTTCCTTCATGATCTTTTTGAGACTTTGAGAATGTCGATGTCTATGAGAATCTCCCAGAGTAGGAGAGGCTAAGTTGTGCCTTCAAAGTGTTCTTGATTCTTTATGTTTCTGTCAGTGAGCGATCTGCACTGTGAGTGTTTGGCAAAGCACACTTTGAAGCATGGCCCTGTGAAGTTCCCAGGACTTGCCCTTAAACAGCACGAATTAAAGCCAGTCTTTCAATGTTTGACTACATGGGAGTTCCAAGATCTTCCTTTTAGTTGGGATTCAAACTTAAGATGCCTAACTTTCCACAACACTTGGAGATATTGAAGAGGAACTTTTAGAGTGAAAATCCAAGCAACAAGAAGAGCAGCAAGCCTTCTCCTATCCTGAAAGAAGGTGGCAGCCATTATATATAGTGAGTCTGAATTCTGTGATAATGGAACCAAGGACTCAGGGGCAGCAAATGACACACTTGATGTTTCACACAAAGTGGTGAGTCTAGACTTCACAGTTGCTCATGGAGAGTGGCCACCACCATTTACAATCAAGGAAACTGAAGTTAAAAGCTCCGTATCCCACGGTATGATTGTGAAGTGAGTGGTGGATCCAGGGTTCAAGTAAACCTAGACAGTGTGTCGGGAACAAAGTGATGCAATGTGACTTTTAGTCTCTGTACTGTGTTGACACATCCAGATACCATGGCTCATCTGGGGTCACACCATCATTGCATCTCTGAACTTTACTTTCACAGAGGAATGGAAATCACTGAGGTATGAAAGTGATTTGGGCTGGAATCTAATTAATGTTGGGAGGTATAAGCTCGAAATCAGTAAGAGTTTAGGGTGCCAACTTACTCCTCTACAAGGGATTTTTAAGAGCAAATGTAGAGAGTTTTGAGTTTGAAGTATCCTTTGGTGTTCTTTGTAGACTGTGTTCCATTTCTTGCAAATGGCGACCCGAAATCCTACTACTGTTTATTCTTACTTTGCTTGGAGAAAATTGCAATTAAGGGCAACAGAAGATTAGTCTGTGAAGTAGAGAAATCCTATAAATTAAATACAAAATTTATAAACTCTATGATGCTTTCTTTCCACTCTTCCAGCAAGAAATGATAGGAACGGAACAGTGCTGGACAGTTTTGATAACTGGGATTTTATACACTTCTCTAAGATCGACTCTATTCTACTTTGTTTCACAATTTCAGAAATTTAATATCTAGGAAGATTTACAGAACAGCTAAAATTTATTTTTTATTTGATATTTTCTCCCCATTTCTTGCCACTGTTCACACAAAGAAAGTTCAATGTTTGTTACCACTTATTCTTGGAAAACCCTTGGCACCTGATAACATATCAAACACCATGAGGTAAACACCCCAGTTGAGTCATGCCCTATCATTTCACCTCAGGTGGCCTCATCTCAAAGGATTAGCCAGCCTGGTTTGTAACATAGACTATAGTCTCAGAGTCATACAACTGGCGATTCAATCAGCAATGCTTTCTAAGTTAAGTTGACTATAAAACTCCTTCTGGAGAAGGTGTCTTAAACATGTGCAAACTAAAAACCAAGAGTTCTTGCCATCAAAGAGTTGGGGAGATTCCTCGAATACCACAGGAGTTCATGAGAAACATAATCTATGGACACGATGAATGAATGGAAGGTTAACTCTGAATAAAGATGGAGATTAAATGGATGACAGTGTTTATTGAAGAAAGAATGTGATTTCCAAGTCAGGGGGTGGTTGTGACAGGAGCTGAAGAAAACTCTCACTCAGATGTCTTGACACAAGCAAAACCAAGACATGGTCAGAAATAGTTGATACATTCAGGATACCTCTTGGGTGGCTTGGAGGGCACTAGACCACAGAGTCATTCGTAAGAATACTGGAAGTTTCTTGAAGGTAGGAGAAAGATTTCTGGTTCATTATTGTAGGCTGATCATCCAATGCACAGCATATGTGGGAGAGAACAGTTAAAAGGTAGATGTTTGATGGAAGATTAAATTAATCCAAGCGATCCCTAGCACTGGTGGAGCAGTACCTCCTGTGAACACAGGCAGGGCATTGGAATTTAGATAGAGGTAATATGACCTTGATGGAAAAGAGTTAAGTGGTATAAAGGCAATGACAGAGCTATTTGTTTGTAAATCAACAACTTAACTTTGGTCTTTATAAATCTAGCTTTAAAAACCCAACATGATTCTCATTGACAGTGTCAGGTGTGGATTCCATCTCATGGAGCAGGCACTGAATTCAGTTTTTAAAAAGTGCTTGGTTACTTCCCTAACATCTGTACCGCTATTGCATTAGTGGGCATAACTTGCAGGCAGGTTGTTATTACAGCTCAGGGTTTGTGGCTAGGTGAGACTGATGATTGCTTTTCTTCTATGGCAGCATATGAAACACATTTTAACACTATGAATGCTAGCCAGCAGGAGCGAAGCTTCCAGTGGAGCCGCAGCTTGATTTCTCCACGGTCTGTGCTAAAATGTGTGTTGTCTTCAGCAATGGAGTCCTACTGCACTGAGACTAGGTAGGTGATAGGCCCCAGGGCAAAACTTACTGCTGTTGTTCTACTCAGTGAACAAGGCAATAAAATGACTCCTAGTGACACTGCTATACCCATAGATCAGTGCATCACTCAGCCCTCATCAGAGAAGCTTCTTCTTACCATAGATGGTAACCACTGGAAGACATAGAAGATCCACAACTGGACAACATACAGATGGTAAGTATTCAGATTTTGGAGAGCTCCTGTCTGAACAGGAGGTCTTTATTACACCTCCCCCCTTAAGGCTCAGAGATCTATGCAGAAGAGGGGGTCAGAATGATTGCAAGAATCAGAGGTGATGTCTGACTCCAAGGAAAGAGTGTCTTCAAGAGACAATGGGAGTGATACACATATAAACTCACAGGGACTGTAGCAGATTGTACAAGACCTGTACAAGTTCATGTCAGACAAAATTCCAGAATAGAGGAGGGGAAGTGGGCATAAAGGTCTGCCCTTCACCAAGAAGCTATTCACAAATGATAGCTGCTGGGGGAGGGAAAGTCAGTTTTCTTCAGTGGAATGACCCTGGATATTATCAACCACACTTCAGGGCAAGGTCTATTCTCAGGAGAAGTTGGCCAACACAAATCACATCCAAATTTTTTAGTGGCTTTTTTTCTTTATTAAGACATTTTTTTAAATTCATTTTCCATTCTAACTACAGATCCTCCTCTCTTCCCTCCTTCCATTCCCCCCACAAGTCTTTCCCCTCCAAATCCATCCCCCATTCCTTCCTACAAGGTAAGGCTTTCCATGGAGAGTCAACAGAGCCTGGTACATTCAGTAAAGGAAGGTTCAAGCCCCTCCCCCTGCCTCAAGGCTGTACAAGGTGTTCCACCATACGTAGTGGGCTCCAAAAAGCCAGCTCATGCAGCAGGGATGGACCTGATCCCACTGCTGGGGGCCCCCTTAAGCAGACCAAGCTACACAACTGTCTCGCTTATGCAGAGGGCCTAGTCCAGCCCCACACAAGCTCCACAGCTATTGGTCTAAAGTTCATGAGTTCCCACTAGTTTGGTTTGGTTGTCTCTGTAGGTTTCCCCATCATAATCCTGATGCCCCTTGCTCAAAAAATCCCTCTTCTCTCTCATCAACTAAACTCCTGGAACTTGGTCTGGTGGAAAAAAAAACAAAAAACAAAAAACAAACCCAGGATAACTAAAATAATCCTGTACAATAAAGCAACTTCTGGAGGCATCACCATCCCTGACCTCAGGCTCTACTATAGAGCTATAGTAATAAAAACAGCTTGGTATTGGCATAAAAACCAACATGTGGACCAATAGCATTGAATTGAAGATCCTGACATTAAACCACACACCTATGAACACCTGATTTTTGACAAAGAAGCCAAAACTATACAATGGAAAAAAGAAAGCATCTTCAACAAATGGTGCTGGCATAACTGGATGTCAACATGTAGAAGGCTGCAAATAGATCCATATCTGTCACCGTGCACAAAAATCAAGTCCAAGTGGGTCAAAGGCTTTCTTTTGTTTTTTTTAAGTGAGCAAAAGAATGTGAATTTGGGTGGGTAGGAAGTGGGGAAGATCTGAAAGGAGTTGGGGGCAGGAAAGTAGTTTATAAAAACATATTGTTTGAAATTCTCAGAGAATAAATAAATTTTTAAAAATTTAACATGAGGAATTTTACTTTCTCACCTTCTTATGAAGTGACAAGCAAAAAAACATCTAAAAGTCTTGGCAAGTACACAACATTAGGATCACGTGGGACCTGTTTTGTGTCTGATTCAAGATTTTTTATAACTTGGTAGATAAAATTATATTACCCTCTGCCCCAACACCTGTCCCATTACTTTATTTGCTGTACTTGATGAAGCTCATCAGCTTTAGAATAAACCACCAGTCTGCCTTCTTTGTTGTTTTTTATTTTTTCAGTTTTTAGAAAGCAAAAGCTGAAATCGGAAGAGCAGTATATTGTCGTCGTGCTCGAAATCTATCTCAGTTGGATGAATATTGACTTAGGAAGATAAGGTTTTAAAAAAATGGCCTGTAGCCTGCTGATTCTCTAGGAAAAGGGAATGAAAACAAGTGGTTTTCTGTCTCTGGATGGGTGAGATGCAAGTCAGCAAAGAAATTGTCTTCATGGCTCATTTCAGCAAAAGCTGGCATTACCCTGGAAAATAGGCACCTGACCCTTGAGGGATGGTGCAAGAAAGGACAGGTCTTGGCACATAACAAATCTGACTTGGTCCATGTCAACTTGAGTGGATTAATTCAGACCTCGGAGCCTCAGTCACCCCATCTGCAAATGAGAATGTCATATTTCCCTAGATGTGGGAATATTAGAGGTAATATGTGATGCTCACAATGCATAATAGGCAATTTAAAAAAAGCCCTCTTGCTGGTATTTCTTATGACTGATCCTTGCTGCAAGCTTGAAAACACTTTTCCCTTATTTCTTATTTCTTAATATCCCTTTTGAAGCATAATAGATTGGAAATTGAAATAATAATAAAAAACGTGACCAAGCAAATATCTCTTAGTATAAATAATAAAAAAACAAGAATCCTTTGTAAGTAGAACACAACTTTAAGATTGCATTTTTAAATTTCAATGCCAATTAACATGTATGTGGTTTAAATAAGTTATTTAATTTTAGTTTTTACTTTGTGCTTGAGTACTGTTTATGGAAAGAAGTGTGCATAGAAACAAAAGGTCAGTGAATTGTCCAGTAGGTGACACTTATGCAATTGACCTCCATTGTCACCTCTAAATATGACAACTGTCTTGACTTATAACCTTGCAGACTTGTCTGGTCCCTTTGTATGCTTATACAAATTAGAATGCTTTTGTGGCAAGGGTGGGCAATGGTTCTAAATGGCTTCAAACGCTGTGTGCCCTGGCCCTGGAACCATGTTGACTGATCTGGAAAGGATGAGTTACAAGATATGGTCTGCTTCAATGGAATAAGCATGAGTTTTTGAGCAAATAAATACTGTAAAAGTAGGATTATAGCACTATGACACTATTAAATATGACAATTATAATTATAGCAACTGCTAACCTAAAGCAAATTATGAATGATGATTATAAAAAGTACTGATAGTAGTCAAAAGATCAATAAAGGAAGTAGATTGCAAAGAGGACAACTTTTTGAGTGTGTGTGTGTGTGTGTGTGTGTGTGAGAGAGAGAGAGAGAGAGAGAGAGAGAGAGAGAGAGAGAGAGAGAGAGAGAAGTGACCAATAGGTCAGTCTTAATATCTTCTTAGAAACCATCTGCACATATAATCAAAGCATCCAGAGACTCTGAATGAGAGAAATAGCACCTGCCATTGGAGAAACATCAACTCCAAGGTCCCCCTGGCATTTGCTTGGCATGTAACCTGCTACTCCAGGCTCATCACTGAGTGACTTGGGCAGCCTTGGTGTCTCTAGAGGTCATGCAGAAGACTGGGAGGAATGTAGCTGGAAATTTTCTGGACAGCTAACCAGCTTCCAAATAAAGACGTGGAGACTTACTTATTATTAATTATTAATGCTCAGCCTTAGCTTAGGCTTGTTGCACCAGCTGTTTTAGCTTAATTAAACCTGTTTCTATTCATCTATGTTTTGCCTCAGGCCTTTCAATTCAGTTCTTTCAATTCTGTATGTCCTACTTTCCTGCTTCCTCTGTGTCTGTTCATCTGGCCCCTGGTGTCTCCCTATCATCTCTTTTTCTTTCTTTCTCAAACCTAAATTCATCCTCTTACTTTTTCTCCCTGTCCAGAAATTCTGCCTTTACTTCCTTCCTTGCTATTGGCCATTCAGCTTTTTATTAGACCAATCAAATGCCTTAGGCAGGCAAGGTAAAACAGCAACACATCTTTACATAATTAAACAAATGCAACACATCTTTGCATAGTTCAACAAATATTCCGCAGCAGTAGAAGGCCCAATTCACAAACTTGTGACAAGCCTTTACTTTTCACATTGAACAACAGCCATGTGCCATTCCCTGCAGCTTGAGGTCTCACAGTAAGTGGAAACGCTCATCATGTACTTCTAAACCCACTCACTCGGAAGTGATTTTTCACACTCTGTGCTGTTTCGACATGGGCCTGGAGGAAGTAGAAACTACTACCAAGAAAATCATATGGAGGGGACTGGTCTCCAAGCCTGATCTTTAAATGGCCTGAATATGAGGTAGGGGCAGTGAGAACAAAGAAGAGGGACTAGTGTGTTCTGATATTTGTAACTCCGCACAGATTTCTAGTTCCATGCTGGTATCTACTGTAGACTATAGAAGAATGTGAATTCAGGGTGGTAAAGAGAGAAACACAGAAGTGTCCAGCTTTGGGTGTCAGTTGACTGGCTAAACATATGACTAGGCATTTTTTTTCAAGTAGGAATGGTATAGGGATAGTGAGTCCCATTTCAGACATGAAATTTGAAGTCCAGCCAAGTAACAGCAGACAGCTACAAATGAACTCATTGTTTAATGAAAGCTTATTTTTCACCAAGCAAAGAAAATAAATTAAACATCAAATTGGTTCCTTGTTTTGTCTGAGTATAAGATTACTTCTTTATGGGAAAATGTTTTGTCCTTCTTTTCCTCCTTTTTGGAAAGTAACTTTTCATATATACATAACTTATCATATATATGTGTATATATATATATATATATATATATATATATATATATATATATACACATATATATAATGTGAAAGGGAACTGGAAAGATGGCTCAGTGGTTAAGAGCACTGGCTGCTCTTTCAGAGGACCTGGGTTCAGTTCCCAGCCCCACATGGCAGCTCACAACTGTCTGTAACTCCAGTACCAGGCCTTCTGACACCCTCACACAAGACACACATGTGGGCAAAACACCAATGAACATGAAATAAAATAAATTATATTAAAAAAGAGAAAATGTGAAAGAATAAGAGAGCAAACATCTGGCCTTTAATACATGAAGCAATTGTTACTTTTATATATTTCTTCTCATTCTATATTCTATCACCAATATTAATAGTACTTTAATCTGCATTTCTCTGATTACTAATTAAGTTGAAACAGTTCTCCAAATTACTTTTGATAGTATTGAAATTAGGCTAGGTTCTGTCATGCAGTGTAAATGGGCTACCTTCCTTCTATTGTGAACCTGCTGGTGTTGATATGTACCTAGGCTGCCTGCTAGATGTTGCACTTTTTTTTTTACCTGCTTATTTTTAAATGTTACTTGGGTGTTTTTCCTCATCAAAGTATGTATGCTACTATTTCTATGGGAAGGTGGTTTTGTGGTAATTATGGAACTTGGTGAATTTTTACAAACTAAATCTCGCAGAATAATCAAGGACTTAGATTAGGAACTCGACCATTGCTAGTACCCCTAGGTACTCTTTCCCCAATTTCACACCTCATTCTCCCCTTTTGGAAGCTATCATCATGGTGTCTGTTAGCAGGAATTATATTTTTCTCTTTCATACTTTTCATATAAATGTAATCATGTGGCTTGCATTTGTGTATCTGGCTTCAGTTCACAAGATCACCTTTCTTCCTGAGATTAGTAACACTCTTATGTCTCCAATACAGTGTAAGAACCCAGTGCAGGATTTACAGTGTAATCTGTTGTTGTTTACAATGTATTCTGCGGTTGAGGTTCCATCTGCGGTTGAGGTTCCAGAGCATCATGGGTAATAGGTGTTAGGACATATCTTAGCACTTGTTTTCTGGTGACAATATACGTGAGTTTCTGTTGGGCATGTGCCAAAGAGTGAAACTGTTGGGTGGGGAAGAATGTACATATTTGAATATTACAGGTAATTTGTAGTTTATGTACATAGCATTTCTAATTTGGTATCTTGTTGCCAGTCTTTTAATGGTCCAGTTGCTAAGTATCCTTATCAATCGATAACTGACCATTTTGTCTTCCTTCTTTTTTTCATCATTCTGGTTGATACACAGTAGTGTTAATTTGAGTTTCTCTAAGGACAAAAGAATTGGGTGCCTTGTACTAAGTTTATTAGGTACTGTATACCATCATTTATAATGAATATGTTGAATTTTTAAGCTCTTCTTTTTAATGATATACCTATTTCCTTATCGAGTTTTGGGTGTTCTCCCTATGTTTCAAATGAGTTCTTTGATCTATGCAAAAATAATATTTATTCCCATCTAGTTGTTTTTTAACCACTTAATAACAGTTTAATCACAACTATGTTTAATATATTTAACTATATGTTTCAAGGTATTTGATCATACTGTAAACCCTGAGATTTCATTATTTACTGGAAAACTCTATTTCTAGTTGTGGTGTGGCTCAGCCCTAGCACATTCCTTTAATCCAAGAGCTTTCTGCATATTGTAAACAGGATTAAATAAGAACAACATTCCATAGGTCAAGAGGCAGAGCAAGTAACCAGTTGACAGGAAATAACCAAAGAGAGTAAGAGGGGAGTTTTAGGAGGATAGATAGAAAGACTCACAGGAAGTAGCATGGACGGGCATTCAGTTTGAAGAGTTTTGTTTTGAAATGGCGTAGGAGAAAGCTCCTTTTCTGGGATTTCAGAGGAGGAAGATTAGATAGGTGCTTTCTCTGCCTCTCTGAGCTAGCAGCTTTTCATCCCATCTGTTGGTATTCTAGCCTGCCCCTTGAGGACCTGCCCTGCGTCCTGATGTAACTCCTCTTTTAAGGAAAAAACCCTCCCTTTTTCTTTCTCTTCCTCCCTTTCTTGACATGAGATGTGCACACTTCCACTTTCTCTCTTTCCCTCTTTTTTTCTTTCTCCCTCTCTTTCTCTTCCCCTCTCTTCCCCCCTCTCTCTCTTATAATAAACTCTCTACATGGATGCTGTGTCTGCGTGGTATGAGTGAATTTCCATACACCACAGCCCGCCTCCATGTCTGCATGGTGTGTCTCCCTCACGCCATATCCTAACACCAGCATCTGGCTTCCAAGTCTTTTTTGGTAAATTTAAGTGACTGAGATTTTGATAAAAACAATAACTATGTTTATACAGTATTATAAACATATGTTAACTATATTTAACATATTTAATAAATTTAATAAAACATACTTTAATCAGAATAGTTAACAAGGTTGATCTCTCTTTTTTAAAGATCTATGTTATTTTTAATTCTGTGTAAACATGTTGGAGGTGGGCAAGCATTGCATACGTGAGTACAGGTGCCTCAGGAGGCCAGAGGCATTAGATCGCCCTGGAGCTGGAGTTCCAGACAGTTGTGAGCCATGCAGTAAGGATGCCAGGACCAAACTCAGGTCATCGGCAAGAGCAGGAGGTGTTTTTTTTTTTGTTGCTATTGTTGTTGTTACTTGTTTGTTTCTGCTTTCTGGTTTTTTGAGACAGGGTCTCTCTATGTAGCCCTGGCTGTCCTGGAACTCACTCTATAGACCAGGCTGGCCTCGAACTCAGAGATCCATCTGCCTCTGCCTGGGATCAAAGGTGTGCACCACCACCACCCAGCCAACAGTAGGTGTTCTTAAGTGCAGTTTTTCTCTAAAAGCTTTTCTCTTTTATCTTTTACAACTAAATCTACAATCTATTTTGAATTTAATTTTCCAAGCATTGAATTACCAAGATAAGAGTTAAAACACATTTTTAAATTCATTACCATTTACTGAAAAGACCTCTTTGGTTGTTTGTCTACCTTGGTTTTTTAAACTGGGGCTGTCACTTATTCCTTCAGCCAGGCTGGCTGGCCAGTGAACTACAGGGGTCTGCCTATATCCCTGTCCCCAGCTCTAAGTTAGAGGTATGGACCACCTCAGCTTTTACATGGTGCTAGGGATCCAAACTCAGGTCCTAATGGTCTCAAGGATGGCAATTTATGGGCTGATTTCCCATGGTAGTATATATTGAGACAATCTATATTACATAATTCAGAGAGAAAAATTCCCCTTGTACTACTAGTGGAAAAGTAACAGCAAACAAGGGTGTTCTTTGGAAAGCAATGAGAGGAAGACTTATTCTAAGCTTAATTTTTTTCTGCATCAGTTGGACCTCCCAAGGTGCGTATTCAAGGAGAGGCAAAAAATTCAGGTTGCAAGAAGTCAGGCATTTGAGTTATCTAACCCACTATAAAGAAACTTGATTTTTTTTTTTTAGGATAAAGGAGAAAACAAATTATATTCCAACTTGTCCAACTCTACAGCTTTGACGTCTTGATACAAGTCTGCAGCAGCAAATGATAATAAAGAAACTCCTTGTATGTTGCTGAGCCAGTGGGCAGTAGTTCTCTGTGTGAAAATCTCAGGTAATGTGTTCTAGAGTTTAACCCTTACTTTAGCAGATATGAAATATGTTATGATTGTTTTTTATGGCCCATAACCAATGTGTGTTTTATTTCCCCTGGTGGAAAATGAATCCATTGTCTACTCCCACCTACATTAATTAGAAACACATAAGGAATTTTGAGATAATATTCAATAAACGCTCATTAATTTCTTGGTTACTTCAATATAACTCATTTTACAAAAGGACCATTACTGTTTATGTCTGCTTACGAGCTGAATTGGCTAAGGTGAATCTTATTTCCCTCTTTCTCCCTCTATAGTTCATCGACTCAGGCAGCAATATCTGAGAACAGAGGAAGGAATTTAAACAGACCTTCATGATATAAGTGTAGTCATCCAAAGAAAAGGAACTATTTGTTCATATTCTTCACAAATGCTATAGTATTTCATATGAAGACCCCAAATTAAGGAATTTGGGGAACAAGGAACACGAAGTTCAAAAGATCTCCTATTTGTAGATAATTTCTGATTAACCAGCTGTTTGTGGTAGTCTAGACTGGTGCAAACAATATCATAGCAAACTCGGTTTCTGTAAATTGGGGTTTTAAAGCATACTTTAAATCATTAAAGTGTCACGTGGTTAAGCAAAGTATGTTTGGATCTGGATCGTACAAGGAACTCAAAGGGCTTACCTCTTGATATAGTCAATAGAATATAAACACAATAAGAGTCTTGTTAATGAAGTTATGAAGTACCATTTCCAAAGTCTGTGGGTTACGGTATTTGGTGCCAGCTGATGGGTTTTGGGGTCAGTGATTGGATCCCCAGAGTCCTGACCAAGTCAATGAATTAATCCTTTGATAGGTTCATAATACCAAGGCATTTTTGGGAGGTGGGGCCTAGGAAGAGGAAATGCATCATTGGGGACCTGTCCTGAATGGCATGCCTTGTGCCTGGCTCCTTCCTGGTTCTGCTTCCCTGCTGTCAAGAGGTGAGCAGTTACTACTGCATGCCCATTTTGTTTGTCTGCCTCAGGGCCAAAGTGATGGATCCATTCAACCTTGGACTGAAATCTCTGAAACTTGAGTTGAAGCAATTTCTTAAATTGTTTGGGTCAGGTGTATCACTGTGGTGAATACACTAACATAAGATGCAATTAAACAAGACACTTTGGTTCTAAGATATTAACATAATTGGCCTTCTGGCATACTCACACAAAACCTTGATGGTGTCTCTGATGTGCTACTGTGAAGCTCTGCCTCTACAGAGCTACAATGTTTGTTTTTATTTAATGACAAAATTGTTTTCCATCTGTGTTATCACCCACCAACAAAATAAAGAAGAGGGAATGACTGGACCATCTGTCCTTGCCCTTTGCAGATGCAGTGGCCCTGTTTTGTGTGACTGCTGAGAACAGGGAGGGATGCTGCCAGCATTTACTTCTCCCATTGTCCCGAGAGAGCTTTGTCTTGTCGTTTCTACTGTAAGAAAGGTTAAACCACAAGGTTGGTCCGAGCTATTCTTGCTGCTCATTTGTGAACCTTGAGTAAACATATTGTCTCTGCAGTCTTCGCCTCCATTTTTCTGGATATTTTGTTCTGCCCTGTAATGTTTGAACAAGGTTTTTCAAAGCTGAGACAAAATGAGGGGCCAGAGAGCTGAACATGCTAACACGCACTGTACCAGCATTCCAGATAAACACCCTCCTACAGCTGTGGCTTTGCTCAGTGCACTTTGTAGTATTTATTATCACGAAGTGCAGTGAACGGGAAGAACTAGGGTGTAGACCAGTGGGATGAATTCAATTCTGAGACACAAAGACAGCCGCAGGGGGAAGATTTAACCTCTGCTTTGCCCCTGGGTCACAGCCATGGACTTGTGTAGAGAAAACGGTTCGCTCACTGCAAAGGCCCAAACACGAATTTGGTGTCCTGCAAGTCCTGCATTGCACAAAGTGTCCTCCATCACAGAGATCGGAAAGCTCTCTGGAGGCATCTGGATGGGGGGAAAAATGATTGTTTAAAATAATAAAAGCCAGAGACAGATCTGACAGGGCAAGAACTTGGCTCAGTCGTTTCCTCTTCTCAGGGTTTGTTTTAGCCACGGGACAGGGGAGTACATGCATGCTTGTTTTCCGACCCTGTCTACAAGTCTGCCTGTTTGCAGAAATGAAGATTTTAATTTAAAGGAAAATTGTACAAAATGCATTCCGAGCTGATTTGGTTGGCGACAGTTTTTGCATCCACAGTGCCCTTTGTAATGTGTTCCATGAACAAACCTGGGCTTTCTGGAAGGAATTGCCTGGACACATTGCTTGTAGATCTACTGAGTGTGCATCTAGGTCACACCTGAGTGGCATTCAGGCCGAGGTACTCTGGGTGGCCTTCATGGCTTTCCAGGGATTTTGGAATGCATTTTCTCACTACTACCCAGGGGCAAATGAGTCCCAGTGTCTCCTCCTGCCCCGTAGAAAATATTAACCACAATTTGTAGACAATATTGTTTTTTTGTTTTGTTTTGTTTTGTTTTTCGAGATAGGGATCCTCTGTGTAGCTTTGCTGCCTTTCCTGGAACTCACTCTGTAGCCCAGGCTGGCCTCGAACTCACAGAGATCCGCCTGTCTCTGCCTCTGCTGGGATTAAAGGCGTGCACCACCACTGTCTGGCAACTGATATTAAGTTTTTTAAATGCCTTAGCCCATATATAAACAAAACACAAGAAACAGCATTTATTCTTTGCCTTATAACAATTAAGCATGTTTAAAGTATGTATGCAGTTTCTTTCGCTGACAAAATATACAAGTTGGTATACATTTTTCTGAAATAGAATGTGATATTGGTCTTACCTCATTTATTTTAATCTATAGTGCCTTAATATATAATATATAATTTAAAAAACCCTCACAAATACCATTTATTATAGTTTAATCATACATGTAATACAGGCAGAAAAGAAGCAGGGGCTGGAGGTTTAGTTCAACAGTAGAGTCAGTCCCTGCTTAGCACTCTGGAGGTTTAGCATAAAGAAAGCCTTGGATTTAATCCTTGGGGGGCAGGCAACAAAACAAAACAAAAACAACAGGAGAAGAGAACTTTACAGACACTTGCAATCTATTTTTAATAAAATATTAATTCTTTAAGAATTTTGTATTTTAATCATATTCACAACTACTTCCACTTTGAACTTCTGGCGTGGGGCCATCACCTTGTCAACCTAGCAGGGGTCACACCTTAATGTCATGAGCGATACCTCTTTCCTCTCAAGGGCTCTCTGAGATTATAAAGATCCCAAATTGATTAGAACGGAACTGGAAAAGTCGGAAGTTTAGGAATGAGCTTTCAGGGCACCGATGAATTCTCTGCTCCTTTGTTCAATTATTCATTTAAAAATACATTTTAATGTTTGAAACAATTAAAAATAAAAAGACGCACCTTTGTGAACCATAGGACTAACTTTATATTTTATTAATAGTTAACGTGTGTATGATGTGTGTGAGGGGGCTTGAGATCATGACACAGACTTGTAGAGGTCAGAGGACAACTTTGCAGTTAGTTCACCCCATCTACCTTTATGTGGTTTCTAGGAACTAGATTCAGGTCATCAGACTGGTGTACGAGCGCTTTCACCTGCTCAGATATATTGTCAGATTTTCTTTTATATGTATGTGAAAGATGATAACCAAGAAGTAACAGAACTTAATTCTTTTGGGGGGAACACTGTGAAATATGCAATTTATTTTGCTTTCTGGCCATTTAATAGCAGTGCTAATATTCACAGCATCTTGATTGCTTCTCTGGATAACATTCTCTCCCATGTGTCCACCAACAAGAACTCAGCTGGAATGAAGTTGGGAAGTCATCAGATAAATAAGCTTTAGCCAGTCAGATCTGTGGCCTCCTGAATGTGAAGGCTTGTTAATGCTTCCTCAACAGCTTGGAGTGTTTAGAACAGTTCAGCCCTTATGCAGTACTCAGTGTTCTAAACTAAATCTGATTCTCTCAAAGAGTCTCTCCTTTCTTCTCAGAAATGGTCTTCTAATTGAGTTGCCCACATGACCTTCAGTCAGGAACTACAACTATAGTCAAATAGATAATGTGATGCTGTTGTTTCAAAAATGTAAGTGCCAAGTAACTTTTCCTTCACCCCTTAGCATCATATAACTCCCTAAAATATTTTTTAGCGTCATTAGAAGCCTCAAATGTAGTAAGCCCATGGGGAAGACTCTTTCCCACTGCTTTGCAGTCAGAAAGATGACACCCACATCTACTTTGCCTGGTCCATCATGAAATTGCACTCTGCCTCTGTGGTATCTTGTTCCTCATTAAGGGACTTACCTTATGTCCTTCAAATACGGCTTGAGGATGGGAAAACATCCTGGGACTTTCCTCAGTCTTGGTAGGGTGACTGCAAAGGGCCACAAAAGCTTGAGAAGATACAAGCTTTGTGCTCAGGGCCGAGGGCACTGACAGATGCTCTTTCTTTTCCTTTGGTTCCCTTATTTCTTATTTTTTTTTCTCCTGATAACAGGATGAAGTCAAAATAACTTACCGAAAAGCATTTCGAACTGAGCTTGAAAAACACGTCTACAATATTCCTCCAAAGAGCTACCTCTAGGGTCTGTTTGTCAGACTCAGTGTCTGTGACGGCAACCGGAGCAGGCATTGAGTTCTTGAGCTGCTGCGCAGCACCTGGTCCTGTGTAGCACCATGGCATGTGCTGTCTTTGCGTTCTCTTTTTTGATTCTCACAATAACTTCATGATAATTGTGATCACGCCTGTGGCAGAGCTGGAATTCATAACTCAGGCAATCTGGCGCCTACTCGATGTTAGACTGGTTTTTGTATGTATGATAGCCCCCAAACATTTGTATGATGTCATCCGACTCTTTAAGATCTTTTCTCTTGTTAGAGAAAAACTCCAGGAAAAGAAAAAAACAAACAAACATACAAACAAAAAACAAACCAGGAGTTAGGGGCAAGCACCTGCTTCTCCACATTATGCAGTTTTCTCCGACTCCTAGCTGTCCCTGGTCTAGTGTCCTGAGTTGCTGGTGCCCACTTACCTACCCCTCAGGCCAGCAATGCACGTGCCGACAGCCTGACTGCCTCCAGACCCTCTGTCTTATTTTGCTCTTACAAATTGCATGTTTTTCTACCTAGCAATTTTCCAATTCTAGATTCCCCAGACCAGCCATTTCGTGAGCACTGAACTCTCCAAATGTGCCTCCTTTCATGGGTCAGGGCATTGGATACGCTGTCATTGGCTTGGAAACGAGGACGCCCCACAGCGTCTACTGTTCTGTACTTGCTTGTCCAGACACAGAGAGTTGCTCGAAAACTTTCACACATTTCCCTCTCTTTTTATCCCCTGGGGTGAAAACTTGCAAACAATAACCTTCCTCCCCCCCCCCCCCCCCCCCCGTCATGTTCCAGCATAAAATGTGTTGCTCATAGGCAGATAGTTCTGAACCAACCCAAGCCTCCAACCTTGCCCCCGTCTGGGTTTCATGTTCTGATCAGCGGAGCTCTCACACAATGCAGTTTAGTATATTAAATGGAATTGTGTACGTCTTTGTTTGGCATTTAATGCCTTGTATATGTATTTACAGTTCTGGTATTAGCTATCTCAGAGGCGTGGCTTACTGCACTGGCTAAACTGACTGTCTAATTTCCTGAATATGGAAGCCACCCTGTTTCTGAGACACACACAGATGAATATGCATGAAAGTGTCAGATTTATTTCAACAGGAATCTCCATCCTCTGTGTCTTCTCTTTTCTGGTTTCCACCACTACTGAATCAGAACTGTCTTTTGAAAGTTTGTTTCAAAGTGATGGGCAACATGGATTTTTAGTTTTTAGACTTTGTAAACTTTATTATTTTAAAAAAACAAAACAAAAGACTTGCAAACAAGTTAAAACATCACAAAGCAAAATAAACCAAAATAGAGCTTTTAGAAATGGAATCCCATCCCCTCTTTCTTTCTGATGCTCTCTCAAAAAATTTTAAGTTTGCAGCCAGTCCGTCCACAGGAAATATTCACATAAGTTTAGATATAATATCTCTGGAAGCATGCAAACAAAGTAATAACCCTGAGATACCACCTTGCCTGGGATGGGATTTGCCAACAGGATTCCAAATTACCGTTCTGAGCTCTGAGGTTTCAAATTGTCGTTTCTGTCCTGAAGTTACTGTCTGTGCAGGAGAGAGCTTGACGTTTATGAGAAAGAAATGAGAATTTACATTGTTTATCCCATTGCAAGAAAGCAATGATAACATCAATTTCAGTCAAATTCTGTACCCTGGAGTGACTTTTACTAATCACATCGATTTTAGTTTATTAAGAGCAATGGTAGAGAAATGATATCCATAAAATAACTGTAGCCACCAAACTAGACTCACAGATACAGCAGGAACACTCCTTGCCACATCTCCTTCATTTCTGCGCTCAGCTTCAGAATTGGAAACAATGTCACACAGAAGAAAAGCAGCAGTTAATGGGGAGCGGGCTAGACCTTTTAAACGTTCAAGATTTTCCTGTTCATTGTATATTGAATTTGTATACAATGTATACCCGTCTTTTCCTAACATTTTACAGGGGACATTTTCAAACTATAAACAAGTTGAAAAAATTACAGAGTAGCTCCCATAGACTCAGTCTTACACTCTAGGTACAACTAAACATTTTCCATAGTCGAACCCCTCTAAGATCTCTTTTATCTATCGTATCAATCCCCTTTGTGTTTTGATGCATTTTTGATTCAGTTCCTGCTACAGCAAACTTACCCCTGCACTCTGCCTACACCGTTTACTGTTTTGCTATTAGCTGGGTTTTGACACACTTTAATATTTTTTGGGGGGAGAGTGCGATCCTCTGCCTTTCCCAGGATTTATCACACTTCCTAACCAGATTACTTCTTTCTTCAATTTTAATTTTTTTCGTCTCCATGTTACCTCTAGTTCCATCTCTTTTTCTCCCTAATTTTTTGTCACCTATTGTTTTCTCTTTGTAAGTTAAATACAACAGGTCACTGCTAAAAGCTGGCTTGGGCCTAGTTAAGATTACAAAGTTTGCAGGCAGCTACATCACGGAACTCGAGGGCGTGAGAGGCAAAGTTGTAGCCCACGCTTTCTGTTGCAGTAGTCAATGGAGACCCCGAGTCCTCTCACCCTGCTGAAGGTAGTTCAGGCAAAAGTGCCGTTCCCATGTAGTCCATGATTTAAAATTCAAGTGCAGGCTTGCATTCAGGTTTTGAATCCCACAGCAATGTTTCAAGCATATCTCACATTTTTCACGACGTGCCGCATGTGTGTGGAGCTAATACATTGTGCGTTGTTTGTGTGTGCCTCCCATTTGGGACCCCAGTGACCTACAGTTCAGCATGGGGTTTGTCCCCAAGCCTCTTTAGACTGTCAGCATTTTTTAAAGTTTGTTTTGTTCCTTATGCTAATAAAGCTTGTCCCCGCTTCAATCAAAGCATATTATCTCTTCTTTTTTTTTCCCCCTCTGTAAGCAAGGCGCCAATCTGTTCCGTTTAAATGCCTCATCATCCTTGCTCTCCCACCCCTGCTCCCCTAGATTTTCGAGATTGTTGACTACGGACGTAACAGATGGTCCAACAGACCTCCGACTCTTTGCAGTGTTGGCCAGCTTGGCTCCGAAAAATAGCAGCACTGAAGTAAGTATTCCCAGGCATGGGACGCTCATGAATTTTAACTCCTCTTCAACAAAGGAATTCAAAGGGGGTAAGAGCCAATCTATCAGGAGCGGAGGCAATTAAACCGGGATGTAGGTTGGCATTCTGCGGCTGAGGACTCCCTTCTCTGGTTCTGAATATTTAGACGAGATTAGATCAGGCTGGCTTCCATTCATCTCTGCCCTGCCACAAGGTATCAAAACAATGACATGACTCAAAAACAGAAGGGGCAGTGGGCTTTTAGCTTTCCATGATAAAATGTTTGTGTTGTTGTGGAGAGCGCCGTGGGGGAAGGGACAGAGGAGTCACATGGGTGATCCCTCCTCATCTTCCAGGGACAACCAGGAAGAGGCCTCTGCTCTCCTCTGGCTCTCCCATCCATGGGCCTGGATTTTAATATTTTATCCACCAAGAGTTTGGGCTTAGAGTCTGGGTTGTTCATACTTTTGTGATTACTTAGAGCAGAAAATGGACCTGCAGGGCAATGGTAGGAGAAGCTGGAGAGGCTTCTGTGTTTTAACTTGAAAAAACAGAGAAACGGACAAAGAAGAAAAAAAATTTTTTTCGTAGTCTTAACAATACAGAATGCTTTGGGCAGATTTATTTCCTGGCTTTTATTATTAATTTTTTTGCAGCACCCTATATTTATACTTGGAATCACACACACACACATGTGATTGCGTTGTCTCTTTAGAATTATCAGATAGTTACATAAGTGTTTCCCACAGTCAGCTTCCAAACCTGTCCAGCAAGCCCACTTCCACCGCCAGCTCTCTCTGGACTTCAGAGTCAGTCCATGTTCACGACTGAGCTTTCTTTCTTTCCAGAAACATCTATCATAAATTTTTGGTCACTGGAAATCTCCCTCTTTTTTGTTTTTGCTTTTGAAGCCAGATGCATAGTAAGCAGTGAGAAATAGTCAGTCATGTCTTTTCTCACATGTATAGAGCAGAGTGGAAGAAATTATCTTTGTACTTAACAACATCATTTTGAACACTTTGAATTGTGAATGGATTTTTTGTCTTTATTTTTCTTTTGACAGAGCCAAAACCTTCTGGGCTCAAATCTAATACGTAGCAGAAAATCCTCCTGCTTATACCTCCAACAGAGGCATGGACCACCACACCTGGTTTGTGCCTTGCTGGGGACTGAACCCAGGATTTCCTGCATGCTAGACTAACACTTTACCAACTGATCTGCATCCCTAACTCTTGAAGTTATTTTTAACCTAGAACAATAACTGGTAAATTAAAAAATAACATTGTTTCCGTACAGATTAGGAACTTTTGTTTCACCCACAGAGTTAGAGACATCACCGACTCAATAATATGCATTTTTGAGTGAAAATACTGAGAGCCAGAGAATTTAAGCAAAAATCTAAGGGTATGCAATGAATTAGGAGCAGAGTGCAGTCTGAGAACTGCGCTTTGGTCTTTCTTTGAGCTTTGGAATGAAGTGAGGTGTGCAAATAAATGTCTGCTGAATGTTGAACACGAGAATGTGAGATACGAGGGAAGTTTTCACCACTCTTGCAGTGTTGGAAACTCACAGGAGGCCAGATGAACCTACGTGGTATCACTGGGAACGACAGAGACGCATCATTGTGCTGAGTAGCCTCTTCCTGCCTGATTGATAGTAATAGAAGCAAGGATTCTACAGAGGTAGACGATTAACCTTATAGCAGAGTTTAAATTTAAGCTGAATGTTGAAAGATTCAAAGGAAAGAAACAGGACATGTTGACTCCAGGAGTGTGCGATAACATCAACTAAACACAAACTCAAAGAAGTGAAGATTGTTAGCGCAACTTTTCAGAAAGTGCAGGATCTTTTTCTGATTTGTTTTCTTAGAGAGACTATGTAATTCTTAGGGAAAGAATTTTGAATAAGACCAACACACACACACACACACACACACACACACACACACACACACACACAAACAAAACAAAAAAAAACGTGTTTAGTATTACTTACCTATATCTATTATTGATCTGGATTTCAAGGATCAGGGCAGAAAATGAACATGGCTAAGTACCTTGAGATTCTTCTTGATAGATGGGCTAGACGTTCTCAATAGAAAAACACCATACCATCCTTTCCACTGCCAATACCACTCTCCACTAGCATCACCAGTAATGCACTGTGGCGGCTGCTCTTCGCCATCAATTTGATTCACTGTCTCATGGTTTTGGGGCCCACACTGAATGAGAGAGAGAGGTAAAGAGAGAGGGAGAGGAAGGGAGAGAGAGAGAGAGAGAGAGAGAGAGAGAGAGAGAGAGAGAGAGAGAGAGATCAGAGAAGGGAAAAAGCTCAATGAGGTCCAGCATCCCCCTCTCTCTGTTTCCTAATCCACTGAGCAGTTAACAGGTAACAGGTTGCAGCCGGACACTCCATCTGCCATGGAGCCATCTGCCTCTATACCTTTCCTACCAAAATGAACTATGTCCTCTCGAACCATGAGCCAAAGTCCATCTTACTCCCTTAACTTGCTTTAACTAGGTACTTTATCACAACTAGAAACTTAACTAGTGCCATGTTAGTTATGAACAGTACCACTGATAGCTTTACCCCCACAACCACAAGCACCAACATTGAAAACATCATCTAACAACTACCTCCAATATCCCCAGAAACAGTATTGCACCCTTACTATCAGCAGTAGCAACATCATTGCTCCTTCATCACCAGCACCAGCACACTCTGCCAACACCATCCTCATTGGCAGCTTCTGTCCCTCATCATCATAGCTAATGGCGACAACATCAACTCTCCCACACGCACAACATCACCTCAAGCAACAGTGCACCATGCTTTGCCACTCCCACACCTCACATCATCAAGGTCACCATTACCCTATCCAACAATGATAGAGCACTCCAAAATATCATCTAACATTGCTCTACAATGACCAGCAGGATCCCACCTTAACCAATGCTCTTACCCCAGCCAACAACAATGCTTGCTAGGTGATTATAACTGTCTATTTCTCTGAGAAAAAAAAGTTGAGTGAAATCTTTATAGATAGAGTTTCCACTGGAAAAGCAAGATTTAGAATGAACATAGATGGTTCAGATGATTCAAAGGCTCTTAGAAAATCAAAGCTATGGGATTTGAACTAAACCATGGATAACAGACTAAAACAGATAAGGAGAAAATTCAACAAGCTAGACCATTTACAGTAAGCAAAACATGGACCCTTCTCAGACTATAACTTTTGCATTGGAAAAAGTGAGAGTTTTGAAGACAACTTTGTTTATAAGTATATGGCAAACCTATAACTATAATAAATTAAGAGCTAAGACTAGTCATACTCATGAACCAGAGTTTTATGTATTTTTATGTGCTCTCTTCTCGGTTCTCCTAATGAGAATATCAAATTTCTAATTGTGAAAATTGTATTGTCTCTGGTTATTATGGAACTTATAGGTTCCAGCTTTGCTGTGGCACGTCCTAAGACAGTCACTCCCACTAACTTATGTACCAACATCTACTCTGGGAGCCATATATATTGACAGTGTCCAGACTGTAAGCACACAGGTTTTGGATCCTAACATGCCTTCAACAGCAACTAGAGGCAGTTCTACAGTCTACCTAGAGAGGTCCAGTGCTTAACATCTTTCTGAACAACTCATAATTGTGAATAGACTTTTGCTATTATTTTGACAGAGTCAAAACCTGGTGGCCTCAAACTTAATATGTAGCTGGAGATAATTTTGAACTTTTAATCCTGACACCTCTACCTCCAATAGAGGTGTGGACCATCACACCTGGTTTGTGCCTTACTGGGGACTGAACCCAGGGTTTTCTGCATGCTAGACTAACAGTTTATCAACTGATCTGCATCCTTAGCTCTTGAAGCTATTTCTAATCTGAAATTATAACTGATAAATTCAAAAGTAGCATTGTTTTCACACAGGACAGGAACTTAGCCTGAGGACCCGGCTCTTATCCTGGCTGGATTATTGACTAGTTGGTAGGAAGGAGGACCATATCATGAAACACTCAGGTTTTCCTGAACTGCAGCCCTACATTGACTGAGGGAGCTGAAGACAGCTGACAGACGGAAGGCCAGACTAGTGGGGCAGTCCACATCCCGTGTCCCATTATTGTGACAGGGTCAATCCTCCTGAACCCACTCAAGACCATTCTGCCCTCTGGCAATCATATTATTTATACTCATCATAAATAATGATTACCACAGTGAAATACCACCAGGCTTGGTACTACTTGTTTATGCTCCCAGCCACTCAGGACACTGTGGTAGCAGGATCATGAATTCAAGGCCAGCCTGGGCAACTTAGCAAAACACCACTTGAAAAAGCCAAAACAACTTCCTAAAACAAGGCTTATTTAGTTCACAGTTTTGGAGGTTTGCGCTGTTGTGCCTTTATTGGCTCAGTTCTGAGGAAGTAGATGGTAGGCTACTGAGTCCCACACAGGAACAGAGCTCCATCTCAAGCCAGAGGTTGAGAGCAAGAGGGGCGGGGCCAGGCTTGCCTCTTACAGCAGCCCTTTTGTTAGAACCATCCAAAGCCAACATCCCTGAGAGTCCAAGAGCATCCAGCTAGGCTCTCTTTATTAAAGGCTCCATCATCTTCTAATAGTGCTACTCTAGGGACAGTGATTTCACCACGTGGACCCTTGGTGACAGACTAAATGGACACCTCAGCATACTGCCTAAGTTCTCAGCCTTGCTGGAGGCTGGAGCTAATTCTGCATGGAACTTGACTTCTGACTCTACCATGCTTCCTTTCCCTTTTCCCCTATGAATGTTGATCTTTAGTCTCAATGCCCCAAATATTAAACTCTGCCTCATAGTTGGCTTCCTGGAAGAACCAACCTGGACCCAGAGCCTGATCTTCATTCTAAGCCTCAGAGCTCTCCTCTAAATCATAGACGTGTTGTAAGAATCAAATTAAGTTGTTCCGTAAAATCTTTTGGGAAATCATGATGTAAGTTTCTTTTTCTTTCACTATCATGGAGATGAAAGGCATTCCATTCCAGCCATGTAGAATGGGTTCAAAAAGTCGATTTCTGAAGGTAGGCAAAGTTGGCTTAGAAATACTGCTTACATATTACTTTGTGACATTGGGGGAAGTTACTTTGCCTCGCTGCCTCTCAGCTTTCCAAAATGTAAGTTGAAGGCAATAATAATGGGACTCACCTTGGGCTGCTGGTAGCCATCTTGAATTGGAACTGGAGTGGTTTCTCCTAGTTATTCTGACCTGTTCTCTTCACAAATTTCTTGGCATGATGTACACAGATAACAATCAGCAGAGAGGTATGTGAAGGGTTACAAGTCAGGTCTGCTATCATCAATGCCTGAAATATCTCTGCTGTCCTTGATATTAATTTAAGATAAAGAAGATGTGTTCCAGCATGGATAAAACTCACTTTTATCACAACCAGTATGAAAACCCATTCTTATTATGCAAATTGCAGAAGCTCCTGGCCTTCTGCTACCAAAGTCTACACTTCTTTGGGTGAATCTGTCACTAATACTCTGTCCTCTGTACAGTTCTGGACCTGTTTTTAGTCTCACAGGATCTTGGAGTAGGTTCTCACATACCAAGACTCCCTCCACCCCCAAAATGGGGTAAAGGACTTGACACAGACACTAAGAGAAGTTTGACCATTTTGTCTGTGTCTGAGTGGAGTAATTGATTATGAAATGTCATATCCATGCCTTTCTAGGAGCAACTAACAGGAACCTCCAGGGGGCAGCTCCTTTCACTGTGGGAGGAGTACACCAAACATTCAGGCAGCTAACATTCTCAGTGTTTGCAGCCTGAGGAGGAGGAGTATACGGGACAGGAGTTGGGCATGGACAAGGAAAAGTCCACACAAATATGAAAGATAGAAGACTGAGGAGAAGCAGTTGGAAGAGGATGCCCCCAAGACATGGGTGAAGAAGCTATCGAATGTCTCCTTCTGCAAGAGGTTGGGCTAAAACATTAAAAAAAGCAAACACCAGTCAGATTTCTGAAGTATAGAGGACAGTGAAGACTGGGATTGAGTGTTCTCTGATGTTGTCCGGGAAGATGTGAGTAGAGAAAAGAACAATGTAAAAAGGAATATGGGGGTGTATTAGAGAGTGGAGTGAGGAGAAGGAGAGCAAGAGAAAAAACTGTTTATTATTGACAGAATGCTTTGAACTCCAAGTGAGGTTTTCTGAAGGCAGATACGAAACAGTTTAGGAAAAATTCTGGTTAAATAAATACTCTGATTGATTGATTTATTGTTTGGAAGAGGTGAGTAGAATAATTATGGGAGTAAGTCCCAGGAAAACTCCCCTCACTCATGGGTATCTCTTTTCTAACCTTCCTATCTTTAATTCCACTTGCCTTAGCTCTGGGCAGGTTATGGAGTTTACACCTGGTGCCACTCAAAGTGTGAGACACTGGAACCCTATACAAAGACTGAAAGTCAATAGCAGTTTTTCCATAACTGCTCATGGCCTTATCCATGAGTAACCGGTACTCCTGAGGGCCTCATTTCAGGCTTGCCTCTCTCTCCATTTCCTGCTCTGCCCACTGCTGTGCTGATCTTCTAGCACAGCCTCTGGGACTATAGCACACACCTAGGATCAAAGACAGAGCAGTGAAGGCAGATTAATGAGAAGACTGACAGCTTAAGAACATAGCTAACAATGGCTAGGGCCATATGGCACCACCACAGCCCAGCTATCCTACTAAAGCAATACTTGAGTATTTGAACAAAGTTGAAGCAAAAGAAAATGGCCTTAAAACCAACTTTAAGAAGATGATAGAGGTCCTTAAAGGGGAAATGAATAAATCCCTTAAAGAAATTGCAGAAAAGACAAAAAAAAAATGGAAGAAATGAGTAAATCCCATAAAGAAAGTCCAGAAAAAAAAAACCTGATAGGTGAAGGAAATAAATAAAACCACTTCAAGATTCTATGGAAATAGAATCAATAAAGAAAACACAAATTGAGTTTATCCTGGAGATGGAAAATCTAGGTAAATGAACAGGAACTACGGACGCAAGCATCACCAACAGAATAAAGGGATAGAAAAGATAATCTAAGAGGTAGAAAATATGATAGAAGAACTAAATCTATTGGTCAAAAAAACATTTAAATCTAAAAAACTCCTGACACAAAACATCCAGAAAAATCTATGGCACTACAAAAAAAGACCAAACCTAAGAAAAGTAGGAATAGAAGGAGAAGAATTCTAGCTCAAAGGCCCAGAAAATACTTTTAACAAAATCATCAGAGAAGATTTTTCTAAGCTAATGACGGACATGCTTATTTTAAAGATACAAGAAGCTTACAGACCAGAAAAGAAAGACTCCTTGCCAAATAATAATCAAACCCTAAACATACAGAGCAAAGAAAAAATATTAAAAGCTACAAAGGAAAAAGGTCAAGTAACATATAAAGGCAGATCTATTAGAATTACACCTGACTTCTCAATGGAGATCCTAAGAGCTAGAAGGTCCTGGACTGATTATCTGCAGGTGCTAAGAGACCACAGATGCTAACTCAGTTTACTATACTTAGAAAAATTTTCAATCACCATAGGTAGAGAAAACAAGATATTCCATGATAAAGTCAAATTTAAACAATATATACCCACGAATCCAGCCCTATAGAACATACTAGGAGAAAAACTTCAACTCAAGAAGGTTAACTACACCTATGAAAACATAGGAAATAATCTCACACTAGCAAAACCAAAAGAAGGGAAACACACATACACACTACCACCACCACAGCCACCACCAAAATAACAGAAATTAACAATCATTAGTTACTGATATCTTTCAGTATCAATGGATTCATTTCCCCAGTAAAGAGACGGAGACTAACCAAAATGAATGCAGAAATAGGATCCATCCTTCCGCTGCATGCAAGAAACACACCTCAACATCAAAGACAGACATTACCTCAGAGTAAAGGGCTGGAAAAAGATTTTCCAAGCAAGTGGACCTAAGAAACAAGTTGATGCCCACCATTCTAATATCTAACAAAATATACTTCAAGCCAAAATTAATCAAAAGGTACAGGGAAGGATACTTGGTACTCATCAAAGGAAAGATCCACCAAGATGATCTTCCGATTTTTAACATCTGTGTCCCAAATGCAAGGGCACCCACATTTGTAAAAGAAACACTATGAAACCTTAAACCACACATCTACCCTCATACACTGATAGTAGGGGGCTTAAATACCCCACTCTCACCAATGGACAGGTCATCCAGACAAAAACTAAACAGAGAAATAATGGAGCTAACAGATGTTATGACTCAAATGGACCTACCAGATATCTACAGAACACTTCACCCAAACACAAAAGAATATATCTTCTTCTTAGCATCTCACAGAACATTCTCCAAAATTGACCACATAATCTGTCACAAAGAAAGTTTCAATAGATACAAGAAAAATAAAATAACCCCCTGTCCTACCAGACTATCATGAGTTAAAGCTGGATATCAACAACAACAGAAATCACAGCAAGCCTACAAACTTATGGAAACTAAAAAAACTTCTCTACTGATCAAGGAAGAAGTAAAGAAAGAAATTAAAGTCTTCCTAGAATTCAATGAAAATGAATGCACAACATACCCAAACACAATAAAAGTGGTGCTAAGAGGGAATTTCATAGCAGTAAGTGCCTTCGTGAAGAATTTGGAGAGATCTCACACTAGCAACTTAACAGCACATCTGAAAGCTCTAGAACAAAAAGAAAGAAACACACCCAAGAGAAGTAGACAGCAGGAAATAATCAAATTGAGAGCTGAAATCAATAAAATAGAAATAAAGACAACAATACAAAGAATAGATAAAACGAAGAATTGGTTCTCTGAGAAAATCAACAAGATAGACGAACTCTTATCCAAACTAACCAAAAGACAGAAAGAGAATATCCAAATTAACAAAATCAGAAACAAAAAGAAAGATGTAACACTAGACACTGAGGAAATTCAAAGAATCATTAGGTCATACTTCAAAAACCTATACTCCACAAAATTGGAAAATCTAAAAGAAATGGAGAATTTTCTAGAGATATCTCTTACCACAGTTAAATCAAGATCAGATAAATAATTTAAATAGACCTATAACCTCTAAGGAAATAGAAGCAGTCATTAAAAGTCTCCCAAACAAAAAAGCCCAGAGCCAGATGGTTTCAGTGCAGAATTCTACCAGATTTTCAAAGAAGAGGTAAAACCAATACTCCTCAAATTATTCTATAAAATAGAAACAAAAGGAATACTGCCAAATTCATTTTATGAGGCCACAGTCACCCTGATATCCAAACCACACAAAGATTCAGCAAAGAAAGAGAATCACAGACCAATTTTCCTCGTGAACATAGATGCAAAAATACTCAATAAAATACTCACAAACTGAATCCAAGAACACATCAAGATCATCCACCATGATTAAGTAGGGTTTTATGCTGGAGACGCAGGGATGATTCAAAATACAAAAATCAATCAGTGTAATCTACCTATAAGCAAACTGATAGAAAAAGCCACGTGATCACCTCATTAGATGCTGAAAAGGCCTTTGACAAAGTCCAACACTCCTTCATGATAAAGGTGTTGGAGAAATTATGGACACAGGGACATACCTAAATATAGTAAAAGCCATTTACAGCAAGCTGATAGCCAATATCAAATTAAATGGAGAGAAATTCAAAGCAATTCCACTAAATTCAGGAACAAGACAAGGCTGTCCATTCTCTCCATATCTATTCAATATCATTATTGAAGTTTGAGCAGGAGCAATAAGACATTTGAAGGAGATCAAGGAGATACAAATTGGAAAGGAAGAAGTCAAAGTATCATTATTCGAAGATCATATGACAGTATACATAAGACCCAAAAAATTCTACCTGGAACTTCTTCTTTTTTTTAATTAAGAATTTTTTTTCATTCATTTTACACACCAATCAAAGATTCCCCTCTTCCCTCTTCCTCCCCCCTAGCCTCTTCCTCCTAACACACCCCCACTCCCACCCACAAGGAGGCAAGTCCTCCCATGGGGAGGCACATTCAGTAGAGGTAAGTCTAAGCCCTTGATATTGGTGAAATTATTATGGCCACTCCACGTAGTTAAAAGGAGATTTATTTAATGGCGTAACTTACAAGTTAAGGGATAGGTAGGTCGCGGGGTCTGGGGAAGGTGTATCGCAGTCCAGTGGTGTTCTATGGAGCTCTGCTTGGCCCACCTTCACCGTCCAAGGTCCCGGAACCGAGTGAGTGCACTGCCCATCCAGATCTCAGGGCTCCAGGAGCCTCCCTTGGCCCCGCCTTGTAGGCATGACAGTTGCCGAAGTCTCAATGGGGGTTGGAACTTCCAGATCAAAGCTGGAATGGCTACCCACTACATCTCCCCCTTTTTGTCTAAATAAGAAGGTTCTAACCTAATACAAGACTATATACAAAGGAATGGTTATCAAATATTGTCCAGGAATAATGAGGGATAATGACCTAGATAAGATGGAACTACAATCAATGCAAACAATATCAAGCAAGAAACACATACTAAAATCCAGAGAAGTATAGAGCATAGGTAAATGGCATGTTACAAAGATCATTCCAAAAGGTGTCCTATCCTAAAGAACCTGAATCTAATCCTTAATATGTTCTATCTACTAAGTTGTAACTATAACTGCTAGTCTTCAATCCCATCAAAGACCTGAGAAGGAGTATAATGGTACCTGAGAAATGGTAGATGGATGCAAGCAACTTTCGGGAATCTTGCAAGAGTAGACCGAGACAGCTGGCAGCCTCGACAGTCACATAATGTTTCTCAGCATTGTTGGTGCATTCAAATTGGCTACAGGCCTAAAGTATCTGACAGACCATTTTCTGAAGCAGGAATTCTGAAAGACCATCTTACCCTGTCTTGGCAGAGTACAGTGGTCACTTTCCTTGTGTCCCGCTTGTCCAGAAAGGACAGCATTGCATTCGTACTGTCAGCAGTCGAGGCAAGGGCAGTTCTTTGCCCAGTAGGCCATTTTGTGCCAAGAAGACAAACTTCCAAATGGAAATGTCTTAGAAGCCCAACATTCTCTCGGGATCAAATTGGTGCAGCCAGGAGCAATTGTGTCTCACATCAACAGAATTCTAAGTTATTTAAATGCCATTTTCTCTAGGTCTATGAAGTGTTTGAAGATTACCTGTCCATCTGACCTATGTATCTGTAAATCTGGATAACCTAACTAATGTAACTATAGAGATGACAAGCATAGGTGACTATAAATCTATAAGTCTTATCTACTGAAATAACCTAAGGACTAAGGCTTCATGTAAACTAGGTAAACAGTCTATAAGCAAGTGTATGGTAAAGAATAATGACTTCAAAACTGTGACAATACACAAGATGTTATAACAGAGGTAGGAGTATATAGTGCGATATGCAATATGACAATAATCTTAAATATATATCAATATTTATAACAGAGGTAGGAGTATGTAGTGTGATATGCAATATGACAATAATCTTAAATATATATCAGTATACCGAAGCAATCTAAACAGAAGTAGAACATACATAAAGTATGACAGATATAAATTTACATTTGTATCAATATACAAATATTTCAAATAAGAGTAGAAATATATGTACATTATAACAAATATTGTTCTGTATTTGTATCAATATACAAATTATCTTAAACAGGAATATAAAAATAGTTTGCATTTGTATCAACATATAAGAATCCATAACAGTGCAAATTACAGTGCAAATTATTTAAGGCTGCTATTTTACTAAATTTGTTTACTAGTATACACAATAATCTACCATCATATCTTATACCTATCCATTCCATTTCTTCTTTTCCCTTTTCTCTCTCTCTCTTTTTTTTAGAATACTGAGTTTAATATTTTCTTCCACCCCCAACCCTATAACCATCATCCATAACCCTGAGAATTACTACATCTTCCCCCTGCCGCAAGGCTGCATGAGGTGTCCCATCATAGGTAGTGGGCTCCAAAAAGCCTGCTCATGCACCAGAGATTCTACCTGGAACTTCTACAGCTGATAAACACCTTTAGTGAAGTGGCTGAATACAAGATTAACTAAAAAAAAAAAAAATGAAAAAAGCAGCCCTTCTATATACAAATGACGTATGGGCTGAAAAACAAATCAGGAAAACAACATCCTTCACAATAGCCACAAATAAAATAAAATAACTTGAGGTAACTCTAACCAAACAAGTGAAAGATTTGTATGGCAAAAACTTCAAGTCTTTGAAGAAAGAAACTGAAGAAGGTTTCAGAAGATGGAAAGATCTCCCATGCTCACAGATGGATAAGGATCAACATAGTAAAAAACAGCCATCCTCCCAAAAGCAATCTACAGATTCAATTTGATCCCCATCAAAATTCCAACACAATTCTTTACGGACCTTGAAAGGACAATACTCAACTTCATATGGAAAAACAAAAAAACGCAGGATAGCTGAAACAATCTTGTGCAATAAAAGAACATCCAGAGATATCACCTTCCTGGTTTTGAAGCTGTACTACAGAGCTACAATAATAAAAACTACTTTGTATTCGAATAAAAACAGACAGGTTGACAGTAGAATCGAATTGAAGACTCAGACAGAAACCCACACACCTATGGACACCTGATTTTTGACAAAGAAGCCAGAAATACACGATGGAAAAAAGACAGCATCTTCAAGAAATGGTGTACCACTAGTAGACACGGGATGAATCTACACCCAAAAAAAACCAGATAAATGATAAATTTTTTTCAATGAGAAATTTTTTTAATCTATCATCTGTGTGGTTTGGCCAGTTTTCATAATTTATAAAAATTCCCGTTTCTCTATCCATTTGGCCCAGAGTTCACCAGTTTTGCCAAAAGTACAGAATTGAATCTTTTCATGATAGGATAATTTCCGTATAAATTTCTCTTAAAACTTCTTGTTCAAATACATGCGTTGTTCAGATTTCTCACTGAATTAAAATGTAAATTACTTGGGCAGCAAAATATAGTAATATAGATATTAAAATCACAAAAAGATCCTGGCAATGGTGTTGCACGCCTTTATTCCCAGCACTTGGAGGGCAGAGGTAGGGTTAATCTCTGAGTTTGAGGCCAGCCTGGTCTACATAGTGAGTTCCAGGACAGCCAGGGCTACACAGAGAAACCCCATCTCACTCTCCTCTCCCCAAAAAAGAATAAGATGCACACGGGGCTCTGAACAGCTCCTCCTTAGTATAGTGGTTAGTTTCCCCACCTGGAGATGTGGTTCGATTCCCCAACAGGGAGATTGAGTTATTTTTATTGGCCCAGTATCAACCATTTGACAATCCTGTTAAATGTGCTGAAAAAAAAATTATTTGTAAACCAAAAACTAAGTCCTCAAAAAAAAAAAAAAAAAAAAAAAGTTCCAGTGTCAGGTCTTTTCTCTAGCTTGTATCAGATTTCTACTGCTGGGAGTATTAAGTCCTGACAAGGGTCATTTGGGTCGAGATCCATCCTTATGAAATACCTAACAGGGAATGAGCTGAGGATCAGGTATTGTGATCAATGTAGCATGAGAGACTCAATGGCCCAAGGCCTTTGGAGACGGCTGGCCGGTGTTGGCCTCCTGGCAGATGAAGATCTTTTTCTTCCTTACATGTTGTCCAGTCCTAGCTTTTCATCTCTGGGTACAGGCTAAAGATGCATCAGATGGAGGATGTGCCAATGTGAGGCATCGCAGCATTCCTGGACCTCAGGGACGCTCCAGAAACCCAGCCTTCTCCTGCTCAGTGTATTTTAAGACGTGCTTTATTACAAAGCCACAAAGGAGGCCCGCTCAGCCTGCACCCTAGGGCCAAGTCTACTCCTCACGCCTCCCCTGATACTTTGTCCTCCTTCTTTGGCAAAGAACCATCTCTAGTTATTTTCAAGTGAGAATTCATCTTTTATTTGCATAATTAAATTCAGGAAGAGATTATTTTCACTTCTTTGAAGATTAATTAGTTCTGATCTCTGTCTAAATATGATAAAAGACGCACAGTCTGTTTTCACCATTGTGATTGACTTTTATCCTGGTTTTAAACTTACACTCCTAGAAACAGAGCGTCTTGGAAACGATTTGAAAGCAGGATGTAAATAAGTCTAGACTCCATGCATTTTAACTGACTTAAAATTTTGGTCTGATCGAGTGTCCTAGGAGTTTTCAATTTTGACCCCAGTACAATTACTCCATGTGCTACTAGCTTCTGAAGCATAAATGTTCGCTGAGGTTTTGATATAAAGCATTTATTCTGAGAAAGCATCGCTCATTCCAAACTCTGTCAGTCTGTGAACAGCCAACTATCTCAAGTCCAGGCTTCTTCTATAAAATAATTTAATAACTATTATGTTATTAGTTAGTATAATATAATTAGTACTGTAGCATTAGTAATATGATATAGCAGTGATTACAATTATAATCATTCTCATGGATTTTATAGTAATAATTATTGTTATAGTAAGAATAAGATAAAAAGTAGCTGCTATTCATCTTATTTAATTCTTAAAATAACCAATGGTATTGTATTTTTATTATTCCTGCAGTATTGATTAGAAAAGTGAGGCCCAGGGAACTGTTACAGTAAGGTATTGGCATCTCTCACTGTCTTGCCTCTAGTAGTGAGGATTCAAACACGTATCTCCAAAAGGCTCTTGACCACCTTCCCGACTGTCAACACTGTCCCCCACATCCCTCTGAAAATGGAGAATTCTCACATATGCATATGAGCTTTCTGCTCATTCACTCTGCAAATCCACTTTTCAAACCCCATTCAAGTGTCCCCGCCTCCCTGAGACCTTCCACAATGCTCACATACAGAATGAGTGAGCCTCTCCAGGGCTCCTATTCTACCCCTGTGGCACTCCATTTCTGACGTACCCCACTGTCCCAGGAGTGAGCCTTGCCTGTCTCCGGGACTCAACTTTCCACCCAGGATCTCGCCCTTGGTCAGGTTTGTGTCACATGTGCAGATACTGTGCTGGGCCAGAGAAATCGTTGTGTAAACTGACTATGGCTTTTTCGCTTCTCTGTCGTCCCTTTATCATACACCTCTAGTACCAATAGGACCCTCAGTTCACAAGTCAGTGGCACGACCAGATTTTCTCAGAAGTATGAAAAAAAAAAGTCTGGGGCTGTGCCACCACACCATGGGTCATCTATCAACAACAGGGCCAAAGGTCAAGTTTGGATTAAGGTGGCAAAATCAATTGCCTATCTCTTCACATCAGGAACAGTGGTGCTGGCTTGGGGTGAAAGGTCAAAAATGGCGATTCTACGTGAGTGTACTCACACACGAGAATTGTGCTATTCCCTCTAGCAATTCACTTGTCCTTTCAGCTAGTATTTATTCAATGTCTTCACTACTCCAGATATTAAGCTAGGCATGAATTAAGCAGAAGAGTTTTAAAAGGTTAAGCAAAAATAGAGACCACGTATAACTTCATATCTCAAAGAACACGTGTAGCTGTCTGCTATAAAGACAGACATTGGACAAGATTCTGTTCTCTGACGCTTTCTGTATCTTGTAGCTCACAGTTCATTATGACTTAAAGACTAGTTGTCACCAGACAATTTCCTGCCACCCTGGTATCTATGCTGAAAGGTATAGCCATCTACATTTATAAGTGTGTGCTGCTACAGAGAGCGACAAGCGTGAACGGGAAAACTGCATTTACAACTTCTCACATGTTCATTGAAGGAGTGTTGTACCCTCTCTTCATCTGTGTCTCAGTGATCAGTGAGATGGACATTTATCAATCCTGTTTGAATGTCAGCAGTTACTGATGATAAAGATGAGTAATTTGTCCAAGAGCACATAGCTGGCTACTGAAAGGCATAGTATCAGTACCTGCAGTAGCTGTAGGACCCCAAAGTCCATCTTCTCAACCATTTATCTGTACTTCTCCTCTTGGAGCGGGGAAGAGAGGAAGGCTCAGGCCAGTTAGACACGCCTATAAATTTTGATGAAGCAGAACACTTTTCATGAGGGCACTTATTAAAAATTGCTCTAGAGCCAGGTGGTGGTGGCACACACCTTTAGTCACTGCACTTGGGAGGCAGAGGCAGGCAGATCTTTGAGTTTAAGGGCAGCCTGATCTACAGAGTTAGTTTCAGGACAGCCAGGGCTACACAGAGAAACCCTGCCACGGAAAAAAAAATAAATCAGTAAAATTTACTCTAGAATAGTAGATAAAAATTTGGGCTTTGGGACAAATTGGGAAATGTAACCACACATTTTATAGGTGATCCCAGGATCAAAACTTCAGGAATGTATACACTTAGATCATAAAAATGTAAATGACTTCCTTACGTTAATAAATCTGAGGTATAATTCATGAATGTTAGAAGCTAGCGTTTTCTCAGTTCAATATATTTGCAGAGTAATAATGTGTCCAGGGAAAAGGAAGGCAGAAAATTCACAAAGAACACGTATTTGACTTGGGGCCAGCACTGACTGCTGATGCTTCCCGGGCCATTGAGTGTGTCATGGGAGCTTCGGAGGAACTTCTAGGATCACTTCTCTTCACATTCTTACTTTCTGAAAGACAGTTACATCCACCCACGCATCCATCCTTCAGAATATTTCCTAAGGTCCTCCTTTTATGTGTCAGACACTGGATAGAAGAAGAAAGAGATGAGTCATGATGTTTGTTATCTAGATTTTCACAGTCAAAGGAGGAGGAAGAGTCATATACAATCATTGTAATGACAAGGTTAGTGAAACATTTGTGTCTAGACATGAATTCCTCCAAAGCTCTGGGGCTAAGAAAATAGTATTTTTACCATCATAAATTTATACCTCCCAATCACAAATCTAAGGACACCAAAGTATTTAACATTTCTCTGTCCTCTGATTGCCAATTCAGAAATAACACAGCAAGCAGGCAGGCATTTCCAGATTCATTTGATACACAAGGACAATGAACTTATGTTTTCCAAGATCACAAGGCTAACCAGCTAGGAAGTAAAGATTTGAAAGGCCAAGGTTTTAATCTACGAATCAAAGCTGTACCTAGGCTGCCTTTGTAAAACATAGCTGAAGGAAACAAATACTAATCCATAATTGTGTTTATAAATAAATTCCTATAAAGTTAAATGAAGCCCTTTAGGTCATCTCAGCTTCTGTTTTGTCTTATAGTGTAAGATATGCATGCATGCAGACCTATTCTGAAGACCAAACAAACCTGTTTGATCTCAGCATTGACTAGAAATTATTCATTGCTGAAAGGAGAGATGATGCCACCCACAGCAGTTCTACCCACTTCCCTGATGTTCCTATTCTTTCTTTTTTTAATTTTATTTTATAATTTAGTTTAATTTTACATATCAGCCATGGATTCCCTTGTCCTCCCCCCTCCCCCTCTCCCCCCCAGCACACCCCCATTCCCATCTCCTCCAGGGCAAAGACTCCCCTGGGGATTGAGTTCAACGTGGTAGATTCAGTTCAGGCAGGTCCAGTCCCCTCCTCCCAGGCTGAGCTAAGTGTCCCTGCATATAAGCCCCAGGTTCCAAACAGCCAGCTCATGCACTGAGGACAGGTCCCGGTCCCACTGCCTGGATGCCTCCCAAACAGATCAAGCTAATCAACTGTCTCACTTATCCAGGGGGCCTGATCCAGTTGGGGGCTCCTCAGCTATTGGTTCATAGTTCATGTGTTTCCATTCGTTTGGCTATTTGTCCCTGTGCTTTTTCCAATCTTGGTCTCAACAATTCTCGCTCATACAATCCTTCCTCTTTCTCGCCAATTTGACTCCTGGAGCTCCACCTGGGGCCTGGCCTTGGATCTCTGCATCCGGTTCCCTCAGTCATTGGATGAGATTTCTAGCATGACAATTAGGGTGTTTGGCCGTCCCATCACCAGAGTAGGTCAGTTCGGGCTTTCTCTCACCCGTTGCCAGTAGTCTATTGTGGGGGTATCTTTGTGGATTTCTGTGGACCTCTCTAGCACTTTGCTTCTTCCTATTCTCATGTGGTCTTCATTTATCATGGTCTCTTATTTCTTGATCTTTCTCTCTGTTCTGATTCCAGCTGGGATCTCCCGCTCCCCTAAGCTCTCTTTCCCTCGAACCTTGCCCTTCATTACCCCCACTCACGTCCAGGTTGTTCATGTAGATCTCATCCATTTCTCTGTCATTGGGTGATCCCTGTGTCTTTCTTAGGGTCCTGTTTTCTATTCTTAACGTAACTTTCAACTTGCATTATTTATCCATATAGACCACTCATGATAGATGACAAATATGCATATAAAATTGAAGAATTTGACTCCTCCTTTTCCATTTCCTTAACTCTACAATTTGTTTCCTCGCCTGCAGAGGCAGAATAAACAGGGAAGAATAGCAGCTATCTTGGATTGTTGTGAGGGAGAAACAAAGAAACCCGAACAAAAAGTCTGCCACTGAGCCTGTCACCTGTCCATGACGGCAGCCATTGTTTAAGAAAAATCAAATGCAGAGTTATTTTGGATCTACAGCCTCATCATCCAGTGAATATTTAAGAGCTGGCAAGTCTCAGGCAAGAAGGACCAAATTGAGTTGGGGACAACATGGTATTGTGAACATGATATCTGGTTAAGAGTTAGGCAAGCTTGAAGCGTTGAAGCCAGAGTCATTCCAGCAGTGTGATCTTAACCAAATCAGTTTAGCTTTCTCGAGTATTATTCCCAGCTGTGGAATATGGATCAAAATGTCTTCCCATAGAGTGAAGACCAGAACAGATAAATGTTGATCCTACAAGAGGGGACATCTCAGCAGTGGCAGGTACAGAGTCACCTGGGTTGCTGAGTCTACGTGTGTGGCCCGTACCTACACAAAGCATATGCTGTTACTTGAATTGATGGGAGCACTTTTTGGCAAAGGCCAAACCCTGGTTGCATCATCACTACTTTTGTTGCTAACACTTCTGGCATTAGAGATTTGGAGAGGAGAGGAGAGAAGGGCACACCTCCATGCCTATGAACAGCTAAACTTTTCTAGGAATTCCTGAGAGATCTTGGCAAATGCAGGTACGTTTCAGGAGGTGAAGGACGCCCTTGTCAGCATCCCCATTTGGGCAATCAAAATTTGCTCCCTTTGGCTGTCCTTACCAGTAGGCAGTGATATGCCCACAGGCTGATCGATTGTTCCACAGATGTTCTTTTATAACCCAAATACCAAATCCAGAGCCTTCTATGATTGAAATCATATTAACGTTGATCCCCAAATTTCCAAAAGTTTCATAGTTTCTGGAGTAACTTTTCCCCATGCTCATGGTTTCTGAAAGTAAATCCATTCACACTAGGAAAATCTGAATACAGTGAGTAGAATTGGAAGATGTCCTTGTCAGTTTATAAAGGCAGCCTGTACGTTTGACCTATTCTTGGATACTGATGGATCCTTTTAAAATAATCCCTTAGTATGCCAACCATTACAAGAATTCGCTAACATATTCCAAATATCTTCTTAACTTATTATTTAATTTATTCTCAAAGCAATTCTCTAAGGTGGGAAATGAGAGCATTTTCACAGGTGGGTTCTGAGGTCAGAATCCTTTGTGAAAAAATTCACTAACTTTTTTATGTGGTCTAGCTAGAAGCCACATTTATAAAGAGTTTATTTACTTCAGTGTCAGGTGGCCTTCTAAGATTCCCTTTTAGCATCATGGGCCAGAGGAATGAAAACAGTTCACAACTCTTAACATCCGTGTAGAGGCTTTGCTCAGCTGTGTTTGGAGGCAAATACTCTCATAAGATCCTCTTGGGATTTCAGGTTGGCCGTAAAATTGATCCTTAAGATGACTGTGTGTCTTAATAAAATATCACTTAATAATGACTCAAGGCTCAACTGCGCTTCTACAACTTGGGCGATTCTGAGAACATTTGCCTCCAAGACAGCTCAGCAATGGAGACAGAAGTAAGAGCATAGGAAACTGATTTAGAAATTAGCACTTGAGAGGTTATTTTTTTCCTTCTCCCTTTTCCAAGGTAACAGGCAATTGACTAGAAAGAAATGCCATTGCCACAGTGTGTTTGGGGACTTTATCAGTGAAACTGAAGTTCAGTGTACAATCCTTATCAACACAGCCCCAGCACATCAAGACACAATTACGCCAGGATCCAAACATTCATTCAGTGTTTGGGGGTGCCTTTTTCTGCAAGGGTTGCAGGTTTTCTTGCTTGCCTTAGTAAACAGAGTCATTTCCACGAACTCTGACTGGTAAACAGACTAAACCACATGCCCTGGGATAGACAGCTCTGCTTCGGGATTAATGGCAGGAGAATTTAAACACTGACTGAAAGTGAAGACAAGCCTTTGGGCTTCCACTGCACTCAATCTGTTTAGCCATGGATTCATAGCATTCTATTACGCTTTTCAATTTGAAAAGAGTTTTTTTTTTCATTCAAAAAGGTAAAGGTATAAAAATCCCAAGGTTCTGAGAGGGTGAGTGACTTGCTCTGTTGGGGAGCAGAAGTAGTTAGTTTTGTTCTGTGGCTCCCACACTGCCATGTGCACTTGATTCTGGCGAGTGGAGTGGGCTGCAGCTCTAGAATATGCAAGGCCAATAGGGCTCATAGACGCTCGTGTAAAATTCACAGGGTTCCAGGGAACACATTTTGAAGACCACCAGATTAAGAGAAAAGCCTCTTGCCTCCTATTCCAGTATTCCTCTCTCGGGAGCACCTTCTACCTTCCTGTGATGTGAGGTAGCTGCTCCAACTAGCTCCCCACTGCCTCACCAACAATTAAAAAAATGATCTGTCCTTAAAATGTGAACTGTAAAGTTTTACTTGAAAATATTAAACCCTTTACAACTGAATGCCTCCCACTTTGTTAAGACATTTTGAACAAAAGTAGAAAACATGTTTTCTTACTGGAGAGGAAAAGAACAATCAACTGTGATATTACAAAGTGCTTAGAGAAAAACCACAACTTGAGAAAATTTAAACCATTAGGTACATTATAGCATTATTGTGAATGTCCTTATTTACTGAAAAGTAATAATAGATTAAATATGTAAGTAGTTTGGTTGGGATTGGTATTTCCTTCCCAAAGTCAATGTAATTGTTCACAAAATGAGGGCTGTGCAACACACATTTGAAGAATCCCACAGTATATAGAAATTATTATTTTTATCTAAAAAATTAACATATGCCTGATATTATGCTTCACTTGTATTCAACCAGGGGCTCTCAATCTTAATTTTTCTAACATTTGGGGTACAAGGTAGTTGCTGGGGGCTGGGTTCATTCTGTTCATTGTAAGATATTGAGCAATTTAATTTCCTTTACCTCCCTTGGTTATGACAATGAAAAATGTCTCCAGACATGACCACATTCTGAGAACTGTGGCTTAAGAGAGGAGAACTCAAATTATGTGAGCCTCCACTCAACTCACCAGACTGAGTGGGACACTTTTGTACACAAGATAGTGGGATTCTTTAATTTGGTGTGAATTAAGAGATATGGAAGGGCTTGAACCCCAAACACCTTTCTTGGTTGCTTTCCCCAAATCACACTAAAAAAATGTGTTTTCCTTGGGGCTAAGCATTGCTTAGATGAAATTCCTTAAAGGTTCAGGGACTCTGGATGTAGTAACACTGTCACCCATACTTTAGTATATCTTTGCTTTCAGGATACTAGAGTAACTGGCTGGAAGGCCAGAGAAAGGGAAAATACACTGCACAAATTTCACTTGCTCCACATTTTCCCCAGTCTGTTTCTCAACAAAAATGACCAGTCAGGCCAAATTCCACGAGTGTGGCTATCTTAGGATGCCAGATGGCTGCAAGCCTGCTACCTCCCAGCCTGGGGACTCCAAAGGTCCGTTAGCCTCTTTCTCTTCACAGTTTCACCCAGTAACTCAGCAGCCTGAGCAGACTAGGAAACTCAAAGCCATTGGAAGTAAGCGAGCATATAGAGCTCTGCATGCTGAGTGCTGCAGAGAAGCATGCAGTGGGAGTCAGGGAACCACAGAAGAAAAGCACCAAGCTCACCGGGCAGATCTGAGAAGACTTCCTGAAACTATGATGGGCTGGGTATTGAAGAACAGGTGGTATTTTCTCAAGTGAGGATGTTGCCATCAGAGGTTGCAGTGGTGTGCATGGATATCAGGAATAAATGAAGTTGGAGTTTTAGAGACTAGATCATGAGTCTGTGGCATGCAAAGGACTTGGTCTGTATTTCATCCAGTCTTAGGGGCTCAAAGAAATAGTCTAATCAAGAAATGGTAGCTATCAGAATGAATGTGACGAAGGGTAAGGTGGGAAGGAGCAGAGGCACTAAGCTCGGTTCCTATTAACTGCCCACCATTTCTTTTATATATTAGGACTGCATTTGCCTGAACCACTTGGACCTAGGCCCCTCCCTGCCAGCTCAACTGCCTCTTGAATGTAGCCTAGAAACCATGCCCGGCTTGTTTCTCAACATGACTCTGTGGATCCCACCGATTACTTGTTAATGAAAACTTAAGTAGGATTTCCTTTTAACAGGGGCAGTGGCATGCTTGGCCTGATGAATTTGATAGAAGTGGAAGTGCATCACTTTCCAATCAGCAGAAGCTGGAACTGGATCCACACGGAAGGTGTCAAAGTTTTCCATACTATGTCAAAGTCAGTGCTGAGTTTCCTGGTAGCCAAAGTAAATAAAGTGGTGATAATACCAAGAATTACCTGGGCCATTGGAAGAAAGACAGGTAACAATGGCCAAGTAGGGCTAACTGGTGTTGCCCCCTTTTTGCATATTTACTACTGATGCTTCCAGAATATCAGCACTATTTATAAATAAAATCCTTGCCAATCTCTCTTCCCAAATGCACAAACCAAATTTAAAATACAAATTACTCATTTTGTAGAGCCAAAAATATTTTAATAAGTAACAAAGCAATAGTTAATTGCTTTATTGTGATTCAGAAGATTTCAGGGTTGTTTTTTCCCCTTTATTTGCATCAGTCAGAAATGTTGATGACCTTTTCCAAACTTAGTTTAATTAAGGAATATTTCAAACACTCAAAAGCATTTAAAATAGTGTATTGAACTCTACCTCTTGTGTAGAGTTAACAAGATACTTTACTTCAGTAGTTTGATTTAAATAAAGTATATTAAAAAATATTTTTCCACAATCAACTCTCCTTCTTCACTCTCAGAAATAACCTTGCAAACCCAAGGCTGCTAAGGAGCCTTTCCATGTTTCTACTCAACATACATTTGCATCAACAAGCATGGAATCCTGGTTTGGATGCTTTGAGAATTTAAAGAAGTGATCCATACTCAGAGATGCCCAGGATTGTTGAGAGTATTTATTGGATAAAAGTGATCCTAAGCAAGCCTGAAAACCTGAGTTTGAGGCTCAGAACCCACAGTGGAAAAAGAGAACAGGCCCCTGGAAGTTCTATCTTCTCATCTCCACATGTACACTTTGATACACTCATGCCTGCACACACAAACACACACACACACACACACACACACACACACACACACACACACACACACACATACACACACAGGCTGGTTCCTAAATTCTCTATTTTGTGGGTCATTTTTTTCATATCTCCCATCAGGATCATCTGTCATTCAAAAGTTTAACTTTATTTTGATGGTCTTGTGGATTATGTATCAACTGATGATTGTAAGGTCACTTCTGTGTTTATGGTTTATAGAAGACTGTCTTAGCATGTTAGGGTCAAGAAAGAATGGAAGTCAGTCCGATGTGTTCCTGTTTGTCTGAAAGTTTGTGGAGATGACCTTGTAGAAGGCCAGCAGGTGACCTTTAGCACTGAAAGTGGCCCCCATTGGTAGTTGGTGAGAAAACAGAGACTGAGGTTTTACAAAGACAAAGAATTAAATTCTGTCCATGGCCACATGGCCTGGTCAAAGACTCTAAGGTCCAGAAAGGAATAATAGCTCTCTTGATTTCTGCTCTGTGAAACTCCGAACAAAAAAATATATCTAGACTTGGACATATTTCTGGTGGGTGGATGAGACCCAACCTTTATTATGTATCTCAAGCTGGACTTGAATTCACTATGTAGCTTTGACCTTGAACTTACAGAAATCCCCTGCCTTAGCCTTCCAACTTTTGAAGTGATGGACATGTACCACCATGCCTAGCTTATATATGGACTTCTGGTGTACACAAACTGAGATAGTAACTGAGTGTTTTTAAATGATACTGCTAAATTAGTGATAATATTTACATAGCAATCAAAAGTTGGTATAAAACTTAACACGATAGGTAAAAACTATAGCTAGCTATGGTTATGATCCAGGCCCAAATCTTTATTTAATATGGAGTCTGTTCACTTCTTCTTCTCTGATTCCTAGAATCCATGCCTTGCCAGTTTTAAGTTTAGGCCTCAAAAAGTCCTGAACGTCCCCCATCCCCATGAAGCTACCATGTGAGAAATTCTGAGCTTGCCTACAGCAAGAAAAAGTCCAAATGGAAGAGAGACAAGTCATTTTGACTGAGTCTGTCCTTCCCAACCAGACCCTGCCCACAAACTCGTGAGTTAATTTAGCAAACACCAGGAGAAACAGCCAGCTGAGCCTACCCCAAATTGCCAACCCATATAATTATGTACTTTTAACACTTACTGTTTTGAGCCACTAAATCTTGGGGTAGTTTGTTAGATAGTCAACCTACTTTTACAGATGTACTAATTTTGAAATAGGTGTGAAATATCCATGCATATTCATCAGTAAGTTTATATTCCAACTGGATCACAGGGGAACAGGTGAATTTTTAGATAGATTTAGGAGTAATCAGCATAAGAAAATTTTGATATCAAGAATGTGCTTAGGAAGTGTCTTAGTTAGGGTTTCTACTGCTGTGACAAAACACCATGACCAAAATGAAGGTTGGGGAGGAAAGGATTTATTTAGCTTACACTTTAGCATTGCTGTTCATCATTGAGAGAAGTTAAGGCAGGAACTTAAACAGGGCAGAATCCCAGAGGCAGGAACTGATGCAGAGGCCATGGACAGGAGGTGCTTACTGACTTGCTCATAGTTTCAGAGATTCGGTCCATTATCATCATGATGGGGATGCCAGCATCCAGGCAGACATACTGCTGGAGGAACTGAGAGTCCTACATCTTGCAGACAACAGGAAGTCTACTGACTCACTGAGTGGTATTTTTAACATAGGAAAACTCAAAGCCCACCCCTACAGTGACATGCTTCCTCCAGCAAGGCCATACCCACTCCAACAAAGCCACACCTCCTAATAGTGCCACTCCCTATGAGATTATGGGGGTCAATTACATTCAAACTACCACAGGAAGTTTTCTTATGTTCTGAGAAATATTTTAAGTACATGATTATTGCTGGGTCCTAACAGCTCCCTTTGGGGAAGGGGTCAGAAGGCATGGAGTCAACAACACAGATACCAGGAGTCAGGTAAAAAAACAAAACAACAACAACAAAAAACCCAGCAGACTCACTTATTCAGTAATGGGGAAGCCTTATATACCCTCCTCCCAGTACTGAGGTGGTGTCTTCTTCAGGCAGCAGCATGAGGCTGCCTCCCATTGGCTAGGTGAAATCCGGAGCTCCAGCAGCACCTGGTGTTAGGTGCCCAGGCAGGCTCCAGGTTGGCTCATGAGGAAGTCTTTTTATGCACATGCTCAAGTGGCTGGTTTAAGCTGGTTTTGGCAAATTCACCAATTTCCTTGACCCTATGGGCCTGTCCTACTACACATGATGTTTATGATTAATGATATTGTTCTCCGTTTGGTTCTGCTAATATTGCTTCTGAGAAGCTATCATTGGAAATGCCTCAAAACAAACAAACAAACAAACAAAAACATTTTAACCTGTAGTATTCCCCTGCTCCCAGTTCCTTCATATCATACATATTCTGTCCCCCACCAGCTGTACGTTTTACTTGTATTGTAAGAGTATAGGTTCCATATAACTTTTACATGCATCCTTTATTTTAATTAACTCTTTCCTGGTCTCCTCTGGGATGGAGACAGGGAGATGGGAGGGGAGAGAGAATAGGTCATAGGTTAACTAAAATTAAGGATAAATGCAGAAAGCTTATGGAAACTTAATAGTTTGTAGGGTAATTAAAAGTATGATTTAAAAAAGGAAGTTTGAACAGAGGTTACTTGCATGGGGAAACAAGCCTGCTCCTAGAACACATAGACTATTAAATGAAATTCTCTTTTCCAGACATGGGATTCTTCCCTATGAGTTATTCATTGGTCAGGGAGGCCCCAGAGGTCTCAACACCAACACAACATTATTGCTATTGTTCTTGGTTGCCCATCATAACTAGATGGTAAGAACTTAATACTGAAGACAACACATACTTTGGTTGTAGTAAATCAATTTATTACATATTATTTATTATAAAATATCAATTACAAAATAGAGAAACCAATTTAAAACTAACCAGGAGGCTTTCTCCCTGGTTTCCATGGTACCAAGAGGTAGGTGCTGTGCCGGGTGCTGGAGGAGAAAATGCCACATGGTCAACAGTCTTACCCAGCACTGAACCCTGTATGCTTTAATACCAACCTGCCAGGAAAGATGTGGCCACTGGTACAACAGTGGCCTGAAGGTTATGGAAGTAACCAGTCACTTTCTGATTGGATTTGAGGCCTGATCCTTGGAAGAGAGTCTCCCGTCTAGTACTATAAACCTGCTCAAAAGCCCATGATCGGGGAAGTCATAGTCCTCTGGGGAATTGGTGAACGTGCTGAGAATACATGACTTTAAATGTTCAAATGTAGATGGATCATCTGTATTACCTTCCTTCCACACAAATCTCAAGGAATATTGTGAAAGAATGGCCGAAAGAATGTAAAATCTAGTAGATGGGGACGAAAAATGTGAAATGCTGTCTTCTAGACATAATAGGACTATGACACACCTGAACTTAGAGTATCTGTGGTTACCTACACAAGATCAAACCAGTCAAAGTTCCAGTATGGATGGGGATTGGTTTCTTAGACCCCCCCCCCCCACACACACACCCCGCTGAGGAGCTACTGGTCGTTGATGGTTTGGGGGAAGAAGAATGACATATCATTGGGGGGTATGGCTGAGGTTGGCTCCCTTTTCCCAAATGGATAGTTCCACACCCATGTAGATATCACTAATTGGCCCCAGCTAGTTATTAATTTAAAAAATTAAGAACATGAAGTTGGGAGGGAGATAAGTTTAGTGGTTCTAGAGGGAACTGAAAAAAGGTAATAGGGGTTAATATGATCAAAGCACTTAGTGTACAAGTATGAAAGTTTCGCAGAATAGAAATAAGGCCGGGCGGTGGTGGCACACGCCTTTAATCCCAACACTCGGGAGGCAGAGCCAGGTGGATCTCTGTGAGTTCGAGGCCAGCCTGGGCTACCAAGTGAGTTCCAGGAAAGGTGCAAAGCTACACAGAGAAACCCTGTCTCGAAAAACCAAAAAAAAAAAAAAAAAAAAAAAAAGAAAAAAAGAAATAAGAAAATAAGAGAATTATTTTCTTATTGAGCTCATCTGAGGTTTTATGAAGCTTTAATTATTCTTTTCAGAATGAAATATTTGGGGAAATATTTAACTATGCTGTCCCACTAGACCATCTCCACATTTATTTTTCTGTAGAGTAGTAGACTACCCTACCCAAAGTAGGTATTATTTCTATGCACAAGTTATGTCTTTGGAAAATGATAAGTCTAGCTGTGTCATTTAATATAACAAATTACAAGATCTTCCCTCAGATCTTTGTGATAACCCTACTGGGATGTCAATTGATTATCAATTTGACAAAAATCTAGAGTCACTGAAGAGATAAACCTCTGGGCACATCTGGGAGGTGTTATCTAGTTTAGATTAATTGAGGTGGAGAGACCTACCCTCTGTGTGTATAGTGCTAGTCTATGGGCTGAGATTCTGAACTAAATGAAAAGGAGAAAGCTAGATGACCATAAGCACGCATTGCCTTCTGCTTCTTGGCTATGGACAGAAAAGGCCCAGCTGTCTTAAACCTGTCCCAGTGGCATCCTCACCATGATGGATGGTACCCGATGACTCTGAAGCAAAGTACACTCTTCCTTTCTTAATTTGTCTTTGTCACTTTGTTACACCAATAAGACAAGTAACTCAAACAGCTCTGAAGCTGGCACTAGGACTACTATCACTTTCTCTGGGTAGAAACAGAGACTCCTACTCTGTTCAAGCACATCCAACAAGCAGGGCAACCCTGGACTTTCAACAGAGTGTTTTTTAACGTTTTTTAACTACTCATCACCGCCCCCCCAGAAGACTTAAACCATATGTAACTGGTTTACTTCTCACCAATCTCATTCAATCCCCCCAACACCCCCTAAGAAAGATTCTGTCCTCCCCAACATAGTATGTACGAATTATTTGACCCTGACTAAAATCCTTTGGCTATGATTCTACATGGCCCCAGAAATAGGGCAGAACCGGCCTGAATTGTGCTTCACAATGAGTCACGCTAGCCTATCTTGTCATCAGAAATGGTTATGGGTCTTCATCTGCCCGCAAACACTAATTAATGATCATCTAACTGTACTGTCAGCTCTGCTTAATTTTGAGTGATACCAGTTGTTTCTTCCTTCAGCCAGCCAATAGCGACCGAGGAAGGTACTCATGCGTGCCATTGCCCGGGTGGCTCTGGGCCTATCGCGGCCCAGTTTAATGGGCATTCAGAGCTCATTAGTGAGCAAACACACGAGGAGGGGCCGCTCCTGTGCCACACGTTGCATCTAATAGCTCTGCTGAACAGAATCGTTTCTGTTTCTGCTCACTTGTTGTGAAATTCTTTCAATATCAACAAGTGGTCCTGTCGGCAGGAGCCCTCCATCTTGCCCAGCAGTTTTATCCGTTGCTCTCCTGAGCCAGACTTATGTCCTCTTCCATTGTCCAGCTCTACAAAGGAGCCTGAGCAATCACAAAGACTTCACAGCCATTCATCATCAGCTCACTGGATCTATAGGCGAGCCTGCCCACCAAAGTCTGGGGTTGGCCTGTGGGTATGGCCTGGGTATATGGGACAGTGAGGCACCAGCCCGACAGTCTTTGCCTTGGGGATCTGAGTAACAAAGATCGATGCTTGAGGTCCTCATACAAGAGAAAATCAAAATTACAGGAAATACATACAATCAGTGAATGTACTTTTTGGTTTTCAGTCTTGCCATCCCCAAGGCATGCTGTAGAAAAAGGGATGCATAGTTACCACTGAGAGCAGTTTTTGCGTCCCATCTGCGTGCACAGAGAGCGGAGGGCTGTTTGGCACATTTCTTTGGGGGACTTTAAAACACATAATTGAATTGTTCAAATCAAATTTAGGGGCCCCTGTCACAAATCATTACCTGTCTTTCCTCTATCTTCTTCTCCTTGCTCTTCAAATGAATGCCACATACACTGACCTCCATTAGCTTAATTTGGTTGAGACATTTTCCAGCCCATATTATGAAAATGAGAGAGAAAATAATGTTGGCCAGGGGACCAGCTGTAGAGTTCTGTTGTATAAAAGGAGTACGTATTAATTTGTATTTCCATGCCTTTTTATTTGAAACTACTTTCTATATAATTTTAGATAATTATAGAAACTAACTCAATACATTTCTCAGTTTACTGCCGTGGATTTGATAATTGTGATTAGTGTTTCTATTCTAAGGTGAAATTAAAAGTATTTTCTTTTTTTCTGATATGTGGTTTCTTTGTGTAGTTTTGACTGTCCTGGAACTCACTATGTAGAGCAGGCTAGCCTTGAACTCAGAGATCACCTGCCTCTGCCTCCCTAGTACTGGGACTAAAGGGATACAACATCACCCTCTGCTAAAATTAAAATTAAAAATATTCTTAACTTCAAATCCTAACACAAAAACTATATAAAAATGATAAGAGTTCTTATTTGTTGACCAGTGTGTCCCTTATGAAGTGATATTTTGTCTCTCTCAGATCTGCAGGAGGTACTGTGATATCAAAACATATCCCAGCACACCAGCTCAACCACTCAATTTTTAGTTCATTGGTTGCACTGATTGTTTCCTTCTTTAAAGTAAGTCATTTTTCAACTTCCCAGTAGGTTTATCAGTTTACACTGAAGACTAAAATATATGACCAATAGGTTAAATGGTCATATGAAAATCAATTTAGGATAGCTTTAAAAAAATACATTTCAGTAACTATACTAGTCCTTAAGAAAGTGTCCTTTGATAGAGAACTGGTACAGTGGTGACTTGTCTACCAAATTCTTACAGTGCAGCTAGGGTGGGGGTAGCTTAGCTGAACAAGCTTGAGGACCTGAGTTCAAATCCCTAGAACTCACATAAAAAAGGCATGTGATTTTAACCCTAGATCTGGAGACAGGGGGCAAAATAAATACTTAAACGGTTCTTCTGTGCAGTAAGTATTTAGAGTTAACAAATGTAATAGTGTTTATGTCCTGACTGCTGGGTAGCCACTTAGAAAAATATACCTAAGTTTAAATTTTTCTAATTTAATTCTTATAAAACCATAATTATGAACAAGATTTATATGTCCCTTGGACTTTATAAATCTTGTAGTGTAATTATTTTCTGCTCTGTATTTGCCTTTGCAAGGTACTTGCTTATTTATTATTGTCACAGTTTTCAAAACTCGGTTTTACAAAGATAAGATGTTATCAAAAGCAACTTAACAAAATTTCATGTCGAAACCATGAACTGCCTTGAACTACAGTTTGGTCTTGTGTCTGACAGATAACATATACTGCTGAATTTTTTATAATTTGGAATTATTAGACCTTGTTCCTGGAGTTCACTTTGGCATTTACCATCCAGCTTCAGTGTCCCTTGGCACACAGTTTGGGGACCGTAAGGATGGGCAATTTCATCAAGGTGAAAGTCCAATTTTTACTCCGTTTTCTGGAAACTATAGAATGGAGATGCCATCATGAGTTCCAGAGATCGCATACTGGAAACCACTTGGCCAAAGGATCTGAATCCTCTCTTAAGTACTCCAACTTTATTTCATTCATTCATTCATTCATCCATCCATCCATCCATCCATCCATCCATCATCCATCCATCTATCCATTCATTCATTATTTATTTATTGGGCAACACTAAATAGCAGGAATTGATTTAAGCTCTTGAAATACAGCACTGAACAATAGAGGCAATCTTTGCCTTGAATAGAATAGACATTGGGAGGGGAGTGTTTAAAGTAGTATAACAAGTAACTGAGTTGTGTGTATAGACTTTTAGAAGAAAGTAAGATGCAAGCAAAGATTTGAAGGAGAGTACCCACTTTACACAGGAGGTGGAGTGCAGGAGCTCAGAGGAAAGGTACCCCCTGCCCCCACAGTTGTCTAAGGATCAGCGAGGAGATCAGTGTGACTGGGTTAGAGTCACCAAAAAGTAGAAGAGTAGGAAAAGAGGTCACACATGAAGCTGAACTGGAAGCCTAGAGACTAGTACTGGGACTCACCATTTGTTATGAATGGGATTGGGAGCCACTGGAGGTTTTGACTGGAGTGTGATGGGATCTGGGGGCCAGATGAAGTCCTGAGTTCTTGACCTGAGGACAGTCATGTCAAGACTCCAGTGCCTTATACCTATGGAGATAGCAAAGCCTTTCTTTGATGAGCCTCAGAAGAATGGCAAAGCCTTTTTCTGGTCCAAGTATGAGTGTTAACACATGATTGGCTGTGTGAAGAAACTATGGACATCAGCTTCCTCCTCCCCCATCCACATGACTACAATCTGAGACTACAAAGAACTCCTTGTGAGACTACCTAGCTTGTCCTTCTTGTACTGTACATAACATTGGAGTTCTTGAGTTTGTGGTAGGTGTTATCAGAGCTAGCTCAACCTATCCGATCCCAGTGTTTCTGTATATGTGTCTGTCATGTTTTATTCCTCTATCACTCCAGCTGGGGCTGGTGATGGTATTCTCCCTGGATGTGATCAGTCTTGATCTGCTTGCCCTGGAATCCACCAACCTCTTTACATTCCTTTGGTCTGCTCCCTTATCTCTCCATTCCAAGATATTCTTATTTAGTAGATATGGGTAGCTAAGTTGTTAGTGTTTCTAAACAGGGAGTTTCTAGACTGGGTTCACTTGGGATTCAAGGGCCAAGGGTTGCTCTCTTCCATGCTGTTTCCTTACTGTGTCTGGATGGTGATTATGGTGAGCTGGAATGTGTGTGTAAATGAACACAGCAGACAAGGGGTTGGAAAAAAATGCTATTGGGTTTCTCCACAGGTATACTGTTCGAAGATGCTGAGGACTGAAGCTATGGGCCTAGGTCTCCATTTCGACAGGAGAGTGCAGTGGGAACAGGTTCAGCAGAAGGGTACTCAGAGCTGAGTTGGAGACTCATGAAACAGCCTCAGGGAATAAGGAACCAGATATTGGAAATGAATGTCTGCAGAGACACAGCTAGACATTGATATTTAGAGCTATGCTTTTAGAGGAAATACTTAAAATCATAAGACAAGGCTGCCAAGTAAAAGGAGTCTAAAAGTTGGAATGATTTTTATAAAGACAGTCTAAGTCAAGGATAGTGTTATGGCTTGAATGTAAACTGTCCCCCACAGGTTCACATGTTTGGTCATTTGGTATATTCTGGTGAGGCTTTTGGGGGGAGATTTTGGAAACTTTCAGATGTGAGACCTAAGGAAAAGAAGCTGGGCTGGGTGATAAGGGAGACCGCCAAAGCTCCCTAGGCATCAGAGATGTAAGAAACCTCACTACAAGGGCTGGAGAGATGGCTCAGAGGTTAAGAGCACTGACTGCTCTTCCAGAGGTCCTGAGTTCAATTCCCAGCACCTACATGGTGGCTCACAACCATCTGTAATGAGATCTGGCACCTTCTTCTGTATGCATAATAAATAAATAAATCTTAAAAAAAAAAAAAAACCTCACTACAATCTCCTACAACCCATCAGAGCACACTTCCTCCAACAAAGCCACACCTCCTAATAGTGCTGCTCCCTATGGGCCTATGGAGGCCATTTTTATTCAAACTACCACATTCCACTCCCTGGCCCCTATAGACTTATAGCCATATCATAAAGTAAAATGTATTTAGTTCAACTTCGAAATCCCCATAGCCTATCACAGAATCAGCATTGTTTAAAAATTCAAAGTCTTTTCTGAGACTCATGCAATCTTTTAATTGCAATCTCCTGTAAAATCAAAATGAAAAAGCAGATCACATACTTCCAACATATAATGGCACAGGATATACATTATCATTCCTAAAGGGAGGAAAGGAAACACAGTAAGGAAATACTGGACTTCAAAACAAGACCAAAAACCAGCTGGGAAAACACCAAACTCAACATTTTCACGTGTAATGTCAAAATGCTCTTCAGATTTCCAGCTCCTTTCAGCTTTTTTGACTGCAACACACGCCTTTCTGTCTAACTGGTTCTACACCCAGTGGTGTCCCATGACTCTGGCATCTCCAACATCTTGGAGTCTCTAACACAATTCAAGCTTCTCCCTCACAGCTTCATGCAGTAGTCTCTCTAGGCCTCCATGCAGAGACACCCTTGCCACATACCTAGCCTTAGTGGTTTTCCTTCGTCTTGGAGGAAGATTCCATAACTCTTTTTTTTCTGTCCTTAACTCTAAAGCCGGAACCACATGGCCAAAGCTGCCAAGTTCTGCTTGCTGGGGCTGGAACATGGCCCCCTCGTTCATTTACATCTTCACTAGCTTTCTAGTTTTGATGGTTTCCTTTGCTTGCTAAGCTTGGCTGTCTTAGAACTCACTCTATAGACCAGGCTGGCCTTGAACTCAGATATCCACCAGCCTCTGCCTTCCCAATGCTGGGATTAAAGGTGTGCTACACCAGACCCAGCTATAAGCTTTTCTTTAATTCCTTTTCACTTTTCTTTAATTTTTTTTTTTTTTTTTACAAGTTGGAAGCTTAGCTGGGTGGGATCTTGCTCTGAGGTCACCTCTTCTTTTATTCCACTTTTCTTTAATCTGTTTACACTTCCCGGTACTCTTTTTTCTCCTCTAACTGTGCATTTTGTAACTTTCCTTGCTCAGTCTGCTCCTTTTCATTACAGATCTGCATAAGCATGGCCACTAATAACCACATGACACGGTCCACAGTAGGCTGTTCGGAAATCTCCTTTGCAAAAGCAATTAATCTAAAACTCTTCAATTTAGCCTCTGGCAGACTTTTCTGACAAGAACAGAAAGCAGCCACAATCTTTGCCAAAATATCACAAGCACAGTCTCTAGGCCACATACTAAATTTTTCCCTCTGAAACATCTTGAGCTGTGGCCCTACAGTTCAAATCACCCTCAACATCACTGTCTTCCATGCTTCTACTAATATGGCCCAGTAATAATTCCCAGTGAAAGCATTCAACTGCTTTTCTAATCCAAAGTCCCAAAGTCCACATTCTTCCAAACAAAAGCATGGTCAGACCTATCATAGCAATACCCCAGTCCTTGGTACCAACTTCTGTCTTAGTTAGGGTTTCTAATTGCTGTGAAGAGATATTATGACTATGATAACTCTCATAAAGAAAACATTTAATTGAGGGCTGGCTTACAGTTCAGAGGTTTAGGCACACATGGTGCTGGAGAAGGAGCTGAGAGTTCTACATCTGAATGGGCAGGCAGCAGGAAGAAAGTGAGACGCTGGGCCTGTCGTGCGCATCTGAGACCTGGAAGCATGGCCCTTGTGACACACTTCCTCTAACAAGGCCACACCTATTCCAACAAGGCCACATCTCCTAATGGTGACATTCCCTATGGACCTATGGGGACCATTTTGATTCAAACAATGATGTATACAAATGCACAGCGCTAAAAACAAAATAATTATAAAAAAGGAAAGTGCTACATGTGGGGACAGGAGTAGTGAGAGCAGCCAGAGAATGTGTTAAGCAGAATGTTGGAGACTGGGATGGTGACATCGAGCATGTCAGATTATGTGCTTCTGGACAGAAGGGTAGAGGCTTGTTCATGCTATAACAAGGTCATGGGGCCACAGAAACATGAGAATGTTGGCCATTCAGATGTCCTGGTAATAATCTTCTGTGCAAATAATTATTTCAATGTTTGGTTATTTCATGATAAATCATTTCTAAAATGCTTCCGTGGTGGCTGGGGAATTGATTCATTGGTGCTTTATGGTATCTAGTAAATATCGAGCAGGTAGATTGGGAAATGGGTGTGGGAGGCAGAAGAACATAGCGCTCTGGTCAACTAATGACTAACTCTTTGGAGAAAGAATTTCTCAGTTGAGTTGTGACTTGTTGTAAAAGAGCGTCTTTCACACTTAGAACAATGGGACTGGTGTCTGTAATTCGATGTCTGCTAACTTAGTGATACATATTTTCATGCTGTAATATCAAAAGAGCTAGAAATCAATGTTTCTTCCAGCTAGGTTAAGGTTAGAAAGCCCCAAGTTCATGTCGATACCTTCTTTTTTTCATTGTAAGCTACTGGAAGGGTGTGCATGCAAAGAGCTCTCTCTTATCGCTGCCCGTTGTCGGTGTCCTACATCTTCAAACCACACTCAGGGAAGAACACCCTCTCCACAAAATGAGGGCAAAAGCCAACTGATTGCTTCCTGCTCTGTCCTACAGTCACCGAGGCCTGTGGCTGGAACAAGACAGAAATCTCCTGTGTCCAGTAGCTGCCGAGGGAAACAGGACATTCTTCATGGTACCCCAACGTATGCTAGTAACCAGAGAAAGCCATGTTCAATCAAGACCCAGCCAAAGAGCACAAACAAACAAACAAAAACCCTGCTTTCCTCTGCATTTTCTCCTTTCCGAGTGCTGTGGCTACTTCCTGTCACAGCATCTGTCACAAGTACTGCTGATGATGCCCAACCTCAGGACCTCCAAATATATGACAGACCAACAGACAACAGGATTTAAAGGAGACACTTCCTCCAACAAGACTGAGATGTTTGTCTTGTAAGAAAACAACACTATCCAACCAACGATAAAACTCTTCTGGGGGGAGCAGTGACTTCAGATGAAACTCTGGGTCTTTAAAAGCAAAGGATGGATGAAAACTCAGAGTATCTGTGAAGACAATGACTCTCCAGCTTTGGTAACTGACACAGGGGTAAGAAGATTTTTCCCCTTCGTTATAGTGCATGCTCTGTCAACTGAATGAGCAGTTCTCAGATAAATCATAGATTTGCATTTCCTGTTCCTAACGTCTGGATTTTTATAGGTGAGATTTTACATTTCTTCTGTTTCTTGCTTCTGTTGGTTCGTAATCCCAAACTGGGCACGATGGCTAGCTCTTATCGTTTCTCTGTACTCAATACAAAACAGAACGTGAAGAGAAGGTATAAGAACTATAAAAAGTGCTTTGTAACTCCAAGGAAATTTTTGTTCTTGGAACCTTTTTTTAAAATTATTTTTATTTAAGACAGGGAGCAGGGGGAACAAACTTCATCGAGGAGTAAACCTGAGACACTGATTCACGGAGCCAGACAGTTCAATGAACAGGATAATCGGGGTAGTTTTGACAGGTGCGGCTGCCTGCCTATGGCTGGCATATAATCATTACCATTTTAATAAGGCTCTAATAGGGGGGCTGATCATTCAATGGGGTGTGAGGATCCTAATTCAGCTCCCAATCCCACATGAATGTGCTAGAATTTGCAGGCTTTGTTTCCCTCTTTTGTACCTCTGAATGCCAATAATTACTGGCTATAGATTCAAAAATTCTTAGAACTGGAAGCTAAATTAGCCCCCCTAATACTGCACAAGAATGTCAATACTCATGAAAAAGGAAGCAAGTGGGTTTTTGTATTCTTTTTTTTTTCACACTTGTAGGCATTGTGAAGACCAGCAGTTGAAGTGGGCTGGCTTACAGCATGAATAATGACATTACTGTCTCTCCCTGAAGAGCCCTCCCCGTTACAAGAACAAAAAGTTACCCATTGGCCCAAATGAGATGTCTTTCTGAAATCACACTTTGCTTTTCAGGGTTCCGGGTTTCCTATGGTGAAAGAAGCTACGTAGTATTTCATAACCCCTCTCTGAAATATAGACGGTTTCCTGAGAAAGCACAAAATCTGTTTTAACCTTCTCAAAGCTTTTCTCCAAAGAGTGTGTTCGTAGTCAAGCTACCTGCACCATAGGCAGACTTGTAATTGTTAGTATTGTAGCGTTGGACACCATTATTTATACAGCAGAGCATGTATACTCTCCTCCATGGGTTGTAATACTGTATTTTTCATATACTGCTTCAGTACTTCTAGGAAGAGGATGCGACTTTTTTTTAAAAGACTCATTTGAGAGGCATCCTGAGTGATTACACATTCGTGCAAAGTCATACAAGTAGTATGTGCTGGGGCAAGAATTCAATCTGCCTACATACCACGATGGATTTCAGTTTGTGCTTCTATGGGCAGCGATTGTTTTCTCCAAGATTCCCCAGACCCATACACTTAATTCAGAGGTTTCTGTACCTCATAATGCTACAAGGTGTTATAGTCACTTCTTTGTCAACAGAAACGTATCTCTATGGAGCTACAAAACCTACCTGACATCACACTCTGGTTGGTACCCAGAACATGCTTCCAAACATGCTAAATACCCTCCTTTGCACACAAGCCTCCCTAAGAAAGTAACAAAATGATGAAATGTCAGCCAAAACATTCAGGTGTTATCAGTCATCATAGCTAACCTCAAAAATCAAGTTTTTCTCTACTGGCAATATGATACATTTCTGTTTTGGGGATCCATGGCCAAAGGAAGATGCTCTGATGGCCTCTGTCAGTGTGTGGAAATAGCCAAGCAGCAGAGGCTTCTGGGATGCCATCATGTATATGCTCACCCTAAGTCAAAAGCACACATATGTCACTTAGTGATGCTCTAAGTTTCTATGCCTGTCTTTCAAATCCAATTGTACTGACCACATTCTCGGGTCTTGGATTTGTGATCTACTTTTTGACATTTCTAACCAAGCAATTTACAGTTTTGGAAATAAGAAAACTGAGAATCAGAGAGCTGGTATCCTGACTAAGGTCATGCAGTAGGACCAGAGACCCAAATACACACACACACACACACACACACACACACACACATACACACACACACACACACACACACACACACACACACATGCATGAACACTCACACCTCTATAGTTTGCATCCCACTCCATATGAAGCATCATCAGAAAAAAAAAGACTTATTCTTGAATGAGAGTTAGCTGCTTGCCTATTGGAAGAAGACACACTACTTAAAAAGTGTACTGATTGATAGTATATATTTGTTTTGCCCAATTATCTGTGCCTGACTCAGTATCACTCAATGCAACACTGCTTTAGTTAGCTATTACTATAAAGTAAATTATCTGAAAAGTTCTCAGCTAAAGCATATATATGTATGCTTTCCCAGTTAGTGTAAGGTCCTCCAGAGCAGTTGAGGGAAGGGTTATATATAGCTCAAGTTATCTCATGAAACTGTTGTCAAGGTGTCAGCTAAGGCTGCAGCCATCTGACCGTGTGGGGGGGGGGGCTAGGAATACATTTGGAAGCTGGATCCTTTACTTGGATGTCTAGGTCAGTCTTCAATGTCTCTTCACAGAGGTCCTGAAGTATCCTCACGACAGGATAGGTGTTTCCCCAGAACCCCGGTACTTAGGGAACTAGGTGGATATTGATGTTGTCATGCCTCCTAACTTTGCCACAGAAGTTACATGCCGTTGGTTCTTTGATTCCGTCAGTTACATAGGTCAGCCGTACTCAGTGTGTCTCAGGAGCAGCCAGTGGCTTAGGTCAGCCCTACTCAGTGTGTCTCAGGAGCAGCCAGTGGCTTAGGTCAGCCCTACTCAGTGTGTCTCGGAAGCAGCAGGAGAAAATCATGGAGCCATCTCAGAATTGTTACTACAGACTCCGTGAAAGAGCCCCTGTCTGTGGTGAAAACAGGAAAGAAATAATTTCCATGGGACTAAGTAAACCAACTGGCAAAATCTCCATGTGACAAGCAGAGACCTGGGAAACAGCTGTCCCAAGTTGTCCCTAAGTGAGTCCTGTTAGTTTCCCACTGAGAGCTAGAGCACATAGAGAGACCCTGTTTCATGTGGTCCTCTGGCGCCACTTCCTTTATCCTTTCAACAGAAATTGACGAGACTCTGCTATCTGCGGTTTGCTACCAGCCGGAGTGGAAACGTTGCGATTCTGCTGTCGTCTCCGCAGAAGGGTGTTATAAACGCCGTGTTCTTAGAGAAGCTTCTGGCATCCCATATGTGTATCTCCTTATTTTTAATATTTGGGGAAAACTTTGTCAAGATCATCCCAGCTGGCTTTTTCCTGAAGGCCAAACACTTAAAGTCCCATCCAGTGAAGAGGACACTCTGGCCAAGGCCAGGCAGCCAAGTATATACTTGGGAGTAATACACTCACCATAGTGTCTAATACTGTCACACTAAAGATTATAGACCGTGTTTGATAATAGCAGCCCAGAGCATTCTCCACAGGCAATTTTACACTATTCATTGAACATTTTAATCAGAAAGTATTAAATTAAAATGTTTTACCACTATAAGAGATGAATAAAACAGCCAGGCCTGACCTGATGAATTACCTTTCACTGTCAACTGTGGAATCTCATGCTATCAGTTGGAGAAAATGGGCAAAGATAGGGTGTCATCTGGAAATGGTGGTGCACTCTAAACCCAGCCCTGGGGAGCTGAAGGAGGTGCATTGTTAGTTCAAGGCCAGCTTAGAGATACATGGTGAGACCTTGGGGAGGGAGAGAACGGGAGTGAGAGAAAAGGGCCTGGTGAACAGAACTACTCTAACAGGACTGTCATAGAGCCTGGCTCATGCTAATTGCTCAGTAAATGTTAAGATAAGCCACTAATGTGCTATCACAAACCAGTAACAGATAGCTGGCCTTTTAGTGTTTATTAATTATCAACCTTAGAGAAGTTCAAGGATCGATCAATCAAGAATTCAAATGTCAAATCTTGAACTTTTTCTCTAAAACATTAAAATCCCTCAAACTTAATATACTCCACTGTGAGCCAAAGTAGATTTCTTGTCTACGTGTTTTTAATAGAATAATATAATTCAGACCGGTTGGTGGTGGTGGTGGTGGTGGTGCACATCTTTAATCCCAGCACTCGGGAGGCAGAGGCAAGTGAGTTTGAGCCTGGTGTACAGAGTGAGTTCCAGGACAGCCAGGGCTATGCAGAGAAATCCTGTCTCAAAAGAAAAAAAAAAATCATATACTTTAGGAACAGATAGTGTTCATAAGTTGGTGTTTCTTTGTTCCAAAACAAGAGACAATGAGCTACCATTGTTCTTTCCATCTGTATAATGGGATGGATGTGCATTCTAAGGTTATTTAATGTGTTGCGGTCGGGAGCTCAGAAAGCAGAAACAGACATGGGATTATCAATGGAACGCACCAATCGCATCTCAGTTTGATAATGTCCCTTGAGTTTTCCACCTGTGTGTAGTTGGACAGAGAGAGGCATAGTTTGCCAACTTCCAAACGTCCGCGTTGGTGAATATGACCTTTAGTAGCAAGCGGCGTCAACCGCCTTCCTTCCAACTTGGCTGCACACGGGGAAAACAGGGCTTCCTGGAGTAAAAAAAAAAGGCTTAGATGGAAGGGCCAGAAGGCGTCTTAGGTGTCGGGCGGCTCATACAAAACACAGTTGGGATGAAGCAGTCAGGGTAAGTGAGTCAGAAACATACGTATTAAGTTTCCCTTGAGTTATTTGGGTTTCAGACTCACAGGATTAAGAAGTGGCCGGGCTTTCCTTCAGTTACACAGTGCCTTCCCACCCCCCTCCAACACGTGTGGGGGAGATTTAGTCAACCCTCAAAAGTTCAGAATAGTCTCCACCCGAACTTTCAGATGCCTCTTATTGCCATGGTACTCTGCCACTGGGATCTCATCTATACTAAAGGAATGATGTTTTCCTTAGCTTTTACATGAACTAGAAACAATTCCTTTGTTTCTTTTCTAAACAAGAAAAGAAAAACAAGTTTCTTTTCTCTACTGAGCTCCCCTCTGACAATATTAACCTCAGAAACTTATGTTAAAATTACCAGCTTCTCGTTCATCTTGGCTCACTAAGTAAGGCAACCTTTTAGTCTCTGTCTACCACCCTAACTATTTGACTGTTGAACTGCTATGGTTAGAGAGGATCAACAGTTATCGTACATGGGGATCAGGAAATGTGGTAATGTGCTCCGACTATATTATGAAAGTGTATTATATAAAAATAGAATCTTAATATCATCAGAAAGGAGCCAAGGGCAGGAGAAGGGGTCCAGTGTCCAAAAACCCAGCAACGAAAAGGTCCACTCTGAAGTACTGACGTTCTGGGTACCGAACAAATTCAGATTAAATTTGAATTCAGCAAGGTTGGGAGACCGTTCTCGCTAGAGCTTGGAGAAACTGGCAAATCGGCTATTAAAAAATAGGACTGGATTGTTCTATCTGTGTTGTCTCCTTTGTAATTAGGCTGCTGAATAACCGAAGTATTATCACACCAGGGCTAGTGCCAGAGGCTTACCCAAAGTTTTACAAATGGGATGCTAAAGTGGCCTGAACAGGTGCACGCACACAAAGACCAGGGAGGGGGAGAGTAGGAGAATGAAAGCTGAGGCCTACTCCTCACAGCCCCATAGTAAAATTAATGGTTTCTGTAAATGAATGGCATGGTTAGATTACCATTGAACTTGGAAAATTAGAGGAAGGAGTTAGATTCTTCATTACACTCCTTTTTCTCTTTTTTAATTTGAGCCAAGGAGGTCGACCTTAATTGTCATTTTACCTCAAAAAGGAGAAAAAAAAAATCTTTTCACTGGAGTCACTGCAGCAGGCGCGCTGGCTCCTCAGAAGGACCGCGCCTTCTGGAACCCTTTCCTTTTTCCTACTCGGCTCATGTGACCCTGGCCACAGAAAGAAAAGTGAATTCAACTTGAATGGGCTCGCATTTGAGAAATCAGTGAATTCAAAAAGGAGAGAACTGGGAATAGCTACCACTTTTAAAACAACAGGAGAGATGTCTCCGTGTTGGCAAATTAAGGATTAATACTTTGGGGCCCATGAGGTGGTTCAGCAAGTAAAGATGTTTGCTGCCAACCCTAGTGGCCTCAGTTGGATCTCTGGGACCCACGCTGTGGAAGTAGAGAACTCCGTCTTGCAAGTTGTCCTCCAATCCACATTGCCTCTGTGGCATACATGAACACAACATACACACACATTCACACTCCCATACAGATAAACAACTGTTAAAAAGTACCTTTAAAAGAGATTAGTACTTTAAGAATTAAGGTCCTTGATTAGAAATAGAAGCAAATATATAGGGACTTGTGGATCTTAAATATTTGCATTGGACTCTAGTAATTAATCAAAAATCTATCTATTTCCAGTGTAATGGTGGTCTCATTCATTAAACATAGTTATACATCTTATTTTATGATTTACTTGCAAATGAAAATGCAGAGTACTAGGTCACTTAGCTTTGAAATTTTCAGCATTTTGATATGTGATATGGCAGTAATTCATTTCTATTTCTGCCCTCCCTCATCACTCCCTTGCTCAATTCTCCTGGAAACGGGAGGCACACATTCACTGCGTGGATATTTGGGTGCACATGGAGCCTCAACTTTGCATAGCTTTAGATCCCAGGAACCCAGCAGTACTGCAGGTCTCTAGGTCTTCCCCCTGCACCGCAAGTGTGTCTTCAGTCACTACAGTTTATAAAGTGTGAAACTGAGCCCTTGGGAACGGCAATGTCTCCGGACATGTTTAGCTTTCATTGTTAGAACTGATGCCATGACCATTGTGCCAACACATCTCGACTGGCTTCTACTAGAGCTAGGCAAGCACGTTCCATGCAAGAACAGAATGCAATGCGTGGGTAGAAATTGTGTCCATGAAAGCAAATACAAGAACTAGATACACATGCTTAATTTTATCATGCATAAATCAAGTGATCTTGTCCACAATGGAGAAGTCATGGTTTATATAACTATTTGAGGAAAAAACAAAACAAAACAAAACAATTACAAACATTGATAGTGGGGGCTTACAGTTTAGTACAGAAATGTAAGGAATTAGGAACCGTAATTAGTATTTATTAAGTAACTTCATAAGCGGTCTGCCATGCACGTTATATATGTTACATTGAATTTTTTGGTGAGTCTTCAGTACTTTTGTTTTTTTCTCCTTTCTTATACATGGGAGCCTAGCAATCAGAAAAACTGAGAACTTTAAAAGATTTGCCAACTATTAGCGTCAGTGGATTCACTGAGGGTTGTCTAGTGACTAGTTCACGTCATTGCCTTACGTCCTATTTCAGTAGAGTGCACAGATATCTCTAGGTATTTATGGAAGAATTGGTCCCAGGATCCCAGTGGATGCCAAAATCTGTGGGCACTCAAACCTCCTCTACAAAATGGTGTGATATTTGCATATAGCCAGTGACCATCCTCCTGTATGGTTGAAATCATCTCTAGATTACTTTAAATAGGTAATGCTAAATAAATGGTATGTAAAGAGTGATTAACTATACTGTTTAGGGAAGAATGACAAGTTAAAAAGTCCCAACATGTTCCATCTGCAACAGATTTTCTAATTTTTTTTAAGCCTGAGACTGATTGGATCTGTACTTGAAGAAATTAAGGGTATGGAGGGATTGTTCCAGATCTAAAGACTTTGTTGACCTCAATTCTGTACATGAAATTAGTAACCAAGGTTTCACACACATTAAAAAATGATGTATTTTCCACAAGGATGCCCGGGTTCTGGGCCACCATTGTGGCCATGCTAGGGTCCAAGGGATGACCGATATTGGGGTCATGCCAATCTCAGTGACCTCTCTGCCATCTGGGACCATGGTGTCACCCTGCCTGAGCTGCTGTCAAAGGCCACTTCTGAGTCAGTGGCTCTACCACAGCCAGGGTCTGTGATGATGTCCATAGCTCCTGATACCACTGAAGGCAGTGCAGATGCCTAGGGCCTGGGATGACATCTGAGGCCAGGTTGGTGCCCAAGGATCATGCTGCCATCAGGGCCATATAGATTGAGGTGGCCTGATCTGTCTCCCAGAGCCATGGTGATATCCAGGCCCAAGCTGCTACTGATGGCCACGTCTAGGTCTTGGCCCTGCTGCAGCTGGGGTCTGTGTTGATGTCCATTCCCTGTATTACTAGTGGGGGCCCATTCAAACCAGGTGTTGAACCGTATGTTGAAGTACAAGGGCCTTGCTGAACTGGCACCACCTCTCACTGGCCTGGACAGAGATGCACCCACACACGCCAGAGAGCTGACCCAGCCCCTCACTGGCCCTGGGAGAGTGGACCGGATGACCCCAGCACAGGAGAGCTGGTCTCAACCCTCCTAAGAAAGTTGGCCCCTCCCACTTGAGAAAGTTGGCTCCACCCCTCACCACGTTTGTGGGAGAGCTGGCTCTGCCCCTCACCTGATTACACAATAAGCATTTGTAGGTCAAGCTGTTGGGACAAAAGGTCTATTGCATCGTTACCCACAGCTCCCAATGCCACTAAGAATGAAGAGGCAATGGAGAGATGGGAAAGACAGAGGAGTAAAGTGGGTTTTTTTTGTTTGCTTTTTGTTTGTTTGTTTTAAATTAATGTGTATTTTATGTCTTATTTTTATTTTGTTTTTATTATTTCTTTTTAAGTTTCCCTTTGGGGGTGATGCTGCAAGGGTGAGGGGCAGATATGGAGGGACTGGGAAATGAGTGGGATTGGAGTGCATGGTGTGAAATTCCCAAAGAATCAATTTAAAATGTTTAAAAAATGGTGTGTTTTAAAATATATACCTATGTGAAACACAAACTACATTAGAGAACTAGCAGAAATTATTTAAGGATTAGTTGGGTTTTCATTAAAATTCCAGTGAAAAGATGAGCTAGTTTGTCTTTTCCTCACAGGTATCTCATGAGTAAATTTTGAATTTGTATAGATAATTATCAAAATAGAAACCTTGGAAACCAGTCCTGGAGGTCAAACCTGGGGCTGAGGTTGGTATTTTCTTCTTTTTCCTACCTTGTACTTTACTGTAAGCCCCCATCACTGGTGACCATGTCCCCTCAAACTTGCTATAACACTCCATCTGAAACTCCCACTGGACTGTTATACCAGCACCTTCTCAGAAACCCAAAAGACCACCTATATTTCTGTATTTATGTATGACTGTGTGGTTAAGTCATAGTGATTGCTAATAAACTAAGTCATCTGTGCCAAGCACTGTCAGATTTTACCTACTTACACACTTTGTGAAAACCATATGGTGGTATCAACACCTTTGGTTATTTTTTTTTTCTGGCTTTGCACATCTGAGGAATTTTGGGTTGGATTTAACAAACTTTTTAAAGGATGAGAGGTCTGCTGTGGATATCACTCTGTATGCTGTGAATGTGTTGCTCTGATTGGTTAATAAATAAAATGCTGATTGGCCAGTAGCCAGGCAGGAAGTATAGGTGGGACAAGCAGAGAGGAGAATTCTGGAAAGAGGAGGCAGAGAGAGAAATCGCCAGCCAGACACAGTGGAAGCAAGGTGTGAAGGCAGAACTGAGAAAAGGTACCAAGCCACATGGCTAAACATAAATAAGAATTATGGGTTATATTAAGTGTAAGAGCTAGTCAATAGTTAGCCTGAGCTAATGGCCAAGCAGTTTTAATTAATATAAGCCTCTGTGTGTTTACTTGGGTCCAAGCAGCCACAGGACTGGCAGGTGAGAGAGATTTGTTCTGACCATGGGTCAGGTGGGGCACAGAAAAACTTCAACTACAGAGGTCCTTTAAGGATCAGAAGTCAATGCAGATGTTCAGTAAACTTCTGTAAAATGATGAATTATGAGTCCATTAAGATGATAGGAGAGGAGAAGGCATTGAAGCAGAAAATGACTGTTGCTGGAGTGAGCATGAAGCAGAAGGACAGGGGTAAAGAATTCCACGACTGGGGCTGGAGAGATGTTTCAGAGGTGAGCAGTGCTGGCTGCTCTTCCAGAGGACCCAGGTTCAATTTCTAGCACCAACATGGCAGCTCACAACTGCCTATCACTCCAGTTACAGGGGATCCAGCATTCTCAAACAGATACATGTAGACAAAACACCAATGCACATAAAATAAAAAATAAAAAAAGAATTCCACAACTGGTTGGGACATGGTTGGCCCAGGGTAATCACATGTTTCATTTTTCCTAGAAAAGTCATACTCTTCTTGGCTTGTGCTTGCCATTCTATTCTAAGTATTAACATCACTTCATTTATTCTCAGAATAGCCCTGGTTTGAATGATAATTTACACAGTAAGTTGACATAATGTCTTATGGCACTGCCACTGAATACATCTCTCACACTCTTAGAGATGGTTCTTTTTCTCCATAGTATCAAATGGCTCAACTAGATGAACGCTGTCTTATCTTCACCTTTCACACCACTTGCTGGTTCTAGAATGTTCCTTCTCCATCTTGCTGCCACTTGTATCCACTTTCCCCTGGGGGGGAGATACATAAATAATTTATGAAAAGAAATTGGGTTTGGGGGAGAGGAGGCATACCTACATTTGTGTCATCAATAAGAATTATATATATAATATATAATATATAATTATGTATAATATATAATATATAATATAATATATATGGTATATATATATATATATATATATATATATATATATATATATATACCATAATACAAAACATATCCTGATGATAGACTGGAGAACAGTTTGTTAAGAGAAAAAAAATCAAAATTCAGTAAAACAAATAGGTTTTCTTTCCCATGTAGTATCTGGAGGGAAAGTACAATGAAATAAAGGAATGTATTAGAGAGCAGACTGGGAACCACAGGAAGAGAAAACGGCATATGAAGGAGAAATATGTTCAAAGAATTGTTTTATGTATGCATGAAAATGTTACAATTAAACCATTTACATAATTAGTGGCCACTGATAAAACATATCCAAGTTTAAGATTATAAGATGAGGTAAAAATATAGACATGGGACAGTATTCACCATAGACTAAATGAAATAATATTCATAAAATAATCTGATAGTAAAGAAAATCACTTGATCATTTTTCTAAGATCTGATTCACTACAACATAGGATAATGAAGCAAAATATAACTGAATCTTTCAAAACAAATAGGAAAGCTAAAAGTTGTTGAAATTAGGCATTCAAAATTAGAAGAGAAATTTCTTCCAGTGTAAAATTCTATACTCAGCCAAACTATCATCTTAGAGTTTACAAAGATAAAAATCATTTCATAAATGATGTGTATTAGTAAATTATCTCTCACGTACTCCTTCTTGGGAAGCTACTGGATTATGTGCTTGTCATCACACAAAAATAAACAAAGGAAACAGGTGATCCAACATCAGAGGGATGTGAAGAAAAGCTAGGATTACATATTCATGAAGTAAGATCCAAAGCCACAGCTCCCATTTAATTTGTAAAACAATATAGTCATACTAGAAACTCAGGGGACTGCAAAAACAATACTTAAGAAGACAAAGTTTGACAGGTGTGGTGGTGCATGCCTTTTATCCTAGCACTCAGGAGGCAGAGGCAGAAGGGTGCCAGGCAACTTTGGTCTACAGAACATGTTTGGGAATAGCCAGGGCTACCCAGAGAAACCCTCTCTTGAGAAATGGAAAAAAGAAAAAAAAAAAGATGAAGTTTATAGAATGCCTAATTTGTTTGGGTATGTAGAGATGTCTCTGTTACATGGGGACATTTTGAAGTTAAATTAGTGACTCACCTCTGAATATCATTTTCAGAGAGTTAACAATCACTAAATACTTCTATAACTTATGATATATAGCAGATATTTTGCTTGTGTGCGAGAATTAAAAGAAATACTAACAATATGCCAATAGATAAATGTTTACAACTGAATAATTTGAATGCAAATTGTAAATGTCTATGGAGGCAAAATATCTCATTGTAGTTATAGAGTCTGGTACTATGGATTCAGTTCCTAGAACTACCCATTATTAGCCAACAGACCTTCATCTGACCATCTGTGAAAGAAGAGGGTTAACGTTTGTTTGCTCCCTTTACCTTTAATGTGTTATCTAGAAACTATAACACATATGTTGACCAATTCAGTTCTCACACTCTTAATAACCAATGGATACTCCTGCCCTTTCAGTTGAGAAGATAGATCAGTGTAGCCCTTAACCCTCATCAAAGAAGCTTCTTTTTGCAGCAGATGGAGACCATCACAGAAAGTCATAACTAGTCAAATGCAGAGAAAAACTGGCCATGGTATACCAGTCTCCACCAATACATCTACAACACAACTCCCACACCCAAGTCTCAGGAGACACTGCAGAAGCAGGGCAGGAAGACTGTAAAGGCAAGATTAGCAGGAAGTTATTGTATCTGAATCTTAGTTTTATCCTGGTAAAATTAGAATACTTATTACTTACTTTATAAGCTTTCTATGCTCAATAAATGTCTAAATCATTAAGAACAGTATTTGGCATAGGAAGCAATACCGAAGTGTTGACTATTAATAAGTTCTTCGACATAAGAATGTAAATATTAGAATCAGCTAAAACCAGAAATTGTTATAGATGGGGGATAAGACGCAATTTTGAAAATTATTGCTTTTCATGAACTGAGGAAATTTGATTTTTTTATATTCACAGATAAGTTTAAAAAACAAAGAGCTAAATATGAAGTAACAGGGATAAGATTTTCTTTTATAGTGAAGTGTGGAATGGAGCAGTATTTGTCCACAGGTTTGCAAATTTTACGACAAATAGGGCACCAGAAATGCTTGTTCTCAAACCATTTTTACTGATCATGACTTTTATATGTAAGCAATAACAATTGATCAATAAAAAGGTGTTGAAAAGATGTTGGGAAACTCCCAAAATGCTCACTGAAGTGCTTGAGAACTAGGTAGAAAGGGAGGCCACACCCCACACTTACGTTTGAGTTGCTTCAAACCCAGAGGGTGGGTATTGCTACCTCGGTCACCTTGGGACTCATTATCCCAACTTACCCCTGTGACACTAGAACCTGCTTCTGGAAATCCGATGTTGTCACAGCCTGACCAGAAAGAACCCTTCCCCTAAATTAAATAATACTCAAGGATAGACAACTAGGTAGGGAAATTGTCTGGTATTTATACTTCCTGTAGTAGGAGGCACTCTGTTTCTCTCCAAAAGTGATGAATATTCAGGCCTGGTCATAGCAGACATATGGAGAACATAACTTTTAAACTAGACTTGAAGGAGTTGAATAAGTTACTAGTGTGAATATCAGGTGGAAATTTTTTCCAAGCAGAAGGAGTAGGCAATGTAAATTCTTTGATGCATTGTGGTGATATTTTAATTGTGCTGAAATGTAATTTTATTTGTTTGTTACTAAATAAAGTTTGCCTGGAGACCAGAGGTCACATAGCAAGGTCACATAGCCATAAACAGGAGTCAGGCAGTGGTAGCACATGCCCTTAATCCGATCACATGGCAGACAGAGTAAGAGTCTATGGTCAAGGACACAGCCAAGCGTGGTGACACAAACCTTTAATCCTAGTACCAAACATAGAGACCTGGAGGTCTGTATAGACAGGCAGTGACAAGGAAGTCATGTGGCTGGGCCTACAGCCAATGAGAAGGCAGAACAGGAAGGCAATAAAAATAAAGTTAGACAGGAAGAAGCACTCTCTGAGGAAGCAACAATGGCCGTGAGGTGGTAAGATAAGGTAGTCGTGGCTCTTCGCTAGTTCTCTGATCTCTTTGGCTATTACCTCTGTATTTGGCTCTGTGTTTCTTATTTAAAAAAACTGTTTAGAAATTCATCTACAATGCATGAATATGCCATGAGATTTTTGAAGAACGCCAATGAAGTTATTAGTGGAAGTGCCCACTTACTAATATGTGCAGAAGTTCCTACTTTCTTTGTTATTAATTTATGATGGTACAGTTTGGGCTTCTGCTTTGGTAGTAGAGTTCATTGACTTTTATATCCTTGTGTGAGAGAAAAGGATTAGTTCCCATTATTTTCTAAGCTGGGAAATTGGTTGATCATTTATCTGAGATAATCATTCAGATAACCCACTGGGCTCACATTCTGTCTTGGGAGTCATCAAAAGCTTAGAGTTGGTTTTGTTACTAATACCCACCAACAGCCTCCACAGTAATCTCTTGCTGAAATGGAAAAGGTTTAAGTGCCTTCATGTCTAATGGCCATTTTATAAAAATGAAAGAAGACAAAGGTGATAGGAAGATGTCTTTTGCAGCCCTAGGAGTACCATGAGGAATCACACAGGGGCTGACCTTTGCTTTCAAAGCAGATATACATTCCTATAGCTGAGTCATTTGAAGTTCGCCCCGTGTGGTTTCGTGTGCAGTATAAGATGTCAAATAAAGCATAGGATCGAATGTCAGTGTCCTTTGGACAAAGCAACTTCTGAATTTTCAGAAGGGACAAAATTACATTCAACAGAATGGAAACACCCACTGTTGAAAACTTGTCTTTCGACCAAATCTTCTCAAATATTTCAAGCAAACAATACCTGTAATCAAATTTTCTTTCCCAATACCTGTCACTTCTTAGACATGCGTTAACCTCCCAAGGAAATGCATTCAAGGCTTTCACTTTAATGGGTTGCCATGGAATGACTAGTCCATGCAGTCATCACACAGTTGAGTGTAGTCTAAATTTCCGTATAGACAATAAAACTATATTTGTATTATATTTAGCAATTAAATCATAACCTAGGAAGAAAGCTTAAGAAATGGAGGCAAATATGAACACAGGCCTTGATAGGGAACCAGGGCTTTATAGACTATAGACTAGCATCAATACCATACCTCTGTACTTCTAGAATTTGGGAATTACAGATTTTCAGTGGTGAAATGGATACGAAATGCAAAATCAGACAAATACAAACAATTATGAAAGCAAACTCATGAGCTGGTATTTTTCATACATTTTTCTGGGTGACTTGGAGGCACCCAAGAAATTACTTTTAATTTCATTTGTGTATACTGTATTAACATCATTTTCACCTCCTTTCCTACCTCCAACCCCTTACATGTCTCCCAACTCCCTTTCAAATCCATGGCCTCTTTTTTTTTAACTATTATTATTACATATGTACATATAAATAAAAAATAGATAAATGCAACCTGCTGAATCTATTTAGCATTTTTCACAAGTAATTGATTTCAGAGCTGACCACTTGATATTGGATGACCAATTGGGGGCTCATCTCTGGAGAAGGTTGGCTCTCCTGCTCTCAGCTGTCATAAATTGCTCTTCATTTCAGCAGGTGGGGGTGCTTTCCCCCTCCCATGTTGGAATGTTAACTGGTCTCATTGTTCACCTTTTGTTTAGGCTATCATAAGATTGAGGTTTTATGGGTGCAGCTTCTCTGTCATATCTAGAAGACAAAATTTCAAAATAGACTTCCTGCTAATCTTGCCCTTCCAGTCTTCCTGCCCCACTTCTGCAGTGTCTCCTGAGACTTAGGTGTGGGAGCTGTGTTGTAGTTGTATCCATGGGGACTGGTATACCATGGCCAGTTTTTCTCTGCATTTGACTAGTTATGACTTTCTATGATAGTCTCCATGTGCTGCAAAAAGAAGCTTCTTTGATGAGGGTTAAGTGCTACACGGATCTATCTTCTCAACTTTGGGAAAGGACAGGAGTATCCATTGGTTATTAAGAGTGTGAGAACTGAATTGATCAACATATGTGTTATAGTTTCTAGATAACACATTAAAGGTAAAGGGAACAAACAAACGTTATCTCTCTCTCTTTTTTTTTTTTTTTTTTACAGATGGCCAAATGAGGGTCCATCTAACGTTATGATGATTACCGTGAACTAGTCATTCAATGACGGGAAGAACTAAGGTGAACTTTTCTCCCTCAAGACAACACTTCTTTAATATTGTGTGAGGTATTACCATCCTCCCTTTCCTAGCCCTTTTAGTTTAAGTCTTATATTGCTGTGATATGAGGATGAAAATGAGACAGATTCAACTTAAATTGTTCCTGCTTAAGAATAAATACCACCAACAGGCTATAATGGACTCTAATTGCCACGTCTCCAACATGAAGGTTCAAGTGACCTAGATATGCCCTCCATGATGTTAATAGCCTGTTAGGCAGCTTCACGCTCTCATCAAAGTTTAGTGGTATATATCTTAAAGGGATTTCCTGGCACAGGATCTCTCTAGGGATTTGCTTGGCTTCCTCTAGAGCTTCTTGCAGAGAGCTTCAAGTTAAAGTTACCAAACTGTCCCGGCTTCTTCCCTGACTCACCTTGTCATTATCTGACAATCTGGCCAATTTGGACCAGAGCAGCATTGTGGGTAAGAGGGAGAGGATCTTGTCAGCTGCTTTGGTTTGCACCCAGTTCCATCACTTATTCTATAAGTGACCATGGGCAAATCTTAACTTCTCTATGCTTTGCACCCAGTTCCATCACTTACTCCATAAGTGACCAATAGCAAATCTCAGCTTCTCTATGTTTTGGTTTCACCATAGATAAGCTTTGTCTTCACGAACAGAGCATTTTTTAAAAAAATACCTGGACATAGCAAGTGCAGTGTGTCCAAAGTATAAATTGACTGTGACTTTATAATCTCTAATCCTAAAATATTGAATTTTAGACTTTCAGGGGGCTATATGTTTCCTGGCTTTGGAGACACCATTACAGTTCTTCTCATACCAGAATCCTTCTCATCTTTACAAACAGGCAATTCAGAATCCATTGCATCGTTTAAGCACTCTGGCTTCTGTTAGCAAAGCCTATTTTGTCTGTCAGTTTCCCCTAGCACAGAACCGAGATGCATGCCCTGATTTTACATGAAGCTGAGGCCAAGTTTCCATCCTGGATTCAGACTCTTTCTATGTGGGAACCGTTGAGACTCTGACCTGTTCTCTTCATATGGATGCCACTTGTCTCAGAAGTTATTAGATAGGCTGTCTTTGCGTGTGTGTAGTCTGTTTTCCTTTGGAAGCTTTCCTATGGGAATACTAGGTAGTGACCCTTAGTGTGGAGAAATATGATGTGCCAGCTCTATATTAACATAAGTATTTTTATGGTGCCTGAGCAATGAATGTTTATTAAATAAACAATTGGCAAGATACCTGGTGCTTTTGTCTTCAGCTTCTTCTTGACCAAGAGTCAATAGTTTTCAACCCCTACTAGATGCTTTCTTTGGGAACAAAAGCTTTAGCTCATGACTCTTAATCATTCTGCTTTATTTTAGATGTATCACCCTAATTTGGTCAACTTATGTATTATAGTTTGCTTTATCTCTCATCCATTCACTCATGAAACCTTGAGAGAGTTTCTAACTTGGAAGACAATAGGCAGCAGAGGAAGAGAAAAACTACAGTGTTAGGTGTCTTTTGGGTTCATCCCTCGTTCTAAGCAGAATTAGTTGTATAGTTATTAAGTAAATATCTTAACCTTTGCAAACTCTGCCTCAGCCCTCCAGGCTACTGCCACCTAATTGGGGCTGTAACTGTCTTCCAAAGGCCATTCCATCTTTCTATCAGGCCAGCTGCTTCAGGATGGCGGGGAACATGGTAAGACCCATGGATTCCATGATCATGGCCCACTGTTGTACTTCTCTGGCTGTGAAATGAGTTCTTTGCTCAGAAGCTAAACTGTGTGGAATACCGTGATGGTTGATAAGGCATTCTGTATGACCACATTCTTGTATGACCACAAGGTCACTGGCTGGTCACCCCAAGGAATGAGGCCATATATAGGGCTCAGTGTTGGTCTCTGCTGTTTGGAAGATCTGGCCCTCATAAGCACCTGTAAGCAGGTCAGCCTTGGTGAGTGGGAAATAATCCCATGATATTAAGCCCATATACAACCTCCATCCCTGCCACTATGGCCAGTTTGTTCATTGATCATTGGGCAGTGACCGGAATGGCTGAGGAAAGAGGGTGACTGTCCACAGAAGGGGTCATCCTGTCTTCTTGATTATTGAACTCCCTCTCAGCTAAAGTCACCTTTGGCTGGGCATTTACATGGGACACAGGTCTCTTCACATTGCTCACCATTGGAGAGATCTATCCACATACTACTTCCTCAGATGTCTTTCACACCAGTTTTTTAATCATGCTATTTCCAAGTCCCTGGCCATCCATCTAATCCATTGGCTACAGCCCAGGAATTAGTGAATAATTGCACATCTGGCAACTTCTCATTCCAAACAAAATGCATGGCTATGTGTACTGCTTGATGGTCTGCCCGCCGTGAAGACTTCCCTTTGCCAGTGTCTTTCAGGGTTGTCCCAGAAAGGGGTTGTAATGCTGCAGCTGTCCACTTCTGGGTAGTGCCAGTGTAACCTGCAGAACCACCAGTAAACCAGGCCCTAGTCTTCTCTTCCTCAGTCACCCAATCATAGGGAACACCCCATGAGGCTATAGGTATATACATGGCAGCAGATGGCATAGTAACAGGACTAGAAACCATAGGCATTTGGGCAACTTCTCCACGTGACTTGTTTGTGCCTTCAGGACCTGCTTGGGTCCAATCACATATACACTACTTCTATTTGGTAATGGGTTGCCGTTGTGCACATCCTACTTCATGACTTGGTGGGTCGGATAACACCCAGCTCATGGTGAGGAGTTCAGGTCACATGGTAACTTGGTGACCCATTGTCAAACATTCACTTTCCGTTAAGACCCAATAGCAGGTCAAAGGCTGTCTTTCAAAGGGAGAATAGCCATCTTCAGGTGATGGTAGAGCCTTGTTCCAAAATCCCAAAGGTCTCTTCCGTATTCAGTTATGAGCGCCTGTCAAAGGCTCCAAATAGCATCCCTACCCGCCACTGACTCCTCAAGTACCACTCCTGGTACCAAAATTTGTATTAGTCAGGGTTCTCTAGAGTAGCAGATCTTATAGAACGAATATTTCTCTCTCACAGATATGTATGTATATACTATATCCATATATATACACTATATACTTACATATATATGTTGACATATATACACATATTTATGTCTAGTTAGGATTATTATTGCTGTGACAAAACACCATGACCAAAAAGCAAGCTGGAGAGGAAAGGGTTTATTTGGCTTATACTTCCACACCACTGTTCTTCATCAAAGGAAGTCAGGACAGGAACTCAAGCAGGGCAGGAACCTGAAGGCAGGAGTCGATGCAGAGGCCATGGAGAGTGCTGCTTACTGGCCTGCTAGCTCTGACTTCTTCAGCTGCTTTCTTATAGAACCCAGGACCACCAGCCAGGTGGTAGAACCCGTCCATAAAGGGCTGGGCTCTCCTCGTCAATTACTAATTAAGAAAATGTCTTATAGCTAGATCTTACGGGAGGATTTATTCAATGAAGAGTCCCTCCTTTCAGATAACTCTATAGTTTGTGCATCAAGTTGACATAAAACTAGTCAGCACAATATATATAAAGGAGATTTATTAGAATGACTTACAGGCTATGGTCCAACTAATCCAACAATGGCTGGCTATGAATGGAAAGTCCAAGAATCCAGAAGCTGCTTAATCCACAAGGCTGGATGTCTCAACTGGTCTTCAATAGATGCTAGAATCCTGAAGAAGTAGGCACTAATGCTAGTGAAGGAATAGACTTGCTAGCCAGCAGGAGACAGAGAACAAAAGCTTCTTTCTTCCATGTCCTTACACAGTCTTCCAGCAGAAAGTATGGCTTGGATTAAATTAGTTTAAATGGGATTAATTAGATTAAAGGTGTATCTTCTCATGTCAAGACTTAGATTAAAGGCATGTGTCTTCCCACCTCAAGATCCAGATTAGAAATCTTTCACAAAAAGGCCCCCCATTTTTTAATTTTTGTTAATTCCATATATAGTCAAGTTGACAACTAAAAGCAGCCATCATAACCCTCATTCTTATGACCAAAACGTGGCTGGTTTATAGAATTTTGTTCTCTATTACTAGAGATAAAATAACAATATGTGAGTTCTCAGATATGATTCTTGACTTAGTCATATTGTCTTATGTATGAATGGTCTGAGGTTGAGGCAGAAGTGAATACAAGAACCATCATTTATTCCACACTCACCATTGACTAGGATGCTTTTCTCGTAGCTGATAATGGCAAGGTGTCCTCTGAAAGCCTGTAATGTGGATGATTTCTGCTTCCATCTTATCGGTCAAAACAACTTGGTAAACCCAGCAATAATAATAATTAGAAAGTGTAGTCTTTTCTGAGTATCTATGTGCTCAACCGAAACTTAGGCTGTCTGTTCTTAGGAAAGAATCAGAGAATGAGTGGAGTGTGGCAAGTGAGATATGCTTGAGACCCTGGATACTAGCAAACTCAGAGCCGCTCAGACTCAAGAGAGGACACACACTCATATGTACGCCGGCAGCACTGAATGAGTCAGTGGCTTAAACAAATTAAATAAGAGGAAGAGTGGTCATGGGATTGGGGAAGCATTGGAGTGGAGAGGATGAAGGAATGATTTGATCAAAAGACATTATACACATTCATGAAATCTTCAAGCAATAAAAAATGGAAAGGAATATTTGGCTCAAATGCCATGACAAGCCCTGTGCTGCTCCAACATCCTAGATGCTCTGGTTTGTAGCTAGCAAGCTTTCTCTGTCCCCAAAACATCGAGTAACAGAGTTATCTAGGTGAAAAGAGCTATCACAGAGAATCCTGGAAGGCTATAGTCATGTCAAGATTTCTGTACTTAGCAGAAGGAAGCTTCTTTCTGATATACGGTGTTCTCTGGAGCCCTCAGAAGTAATCTGCATGAGGTCTCTGCAATAGACCACCAGATATTTCTATTCTAATCAAAGGTGACTGTACTTTAACAAGCAGACCTCTGAGAGCTGAGACAACTATGTAATTTCATGTTACCACTTCTTAATCCTCATGAAAGAAGACGGAAGTGGGGGCCCCAGCAGAAGCCAACAAGGTAGGAAGCCGACCAGCCTGGGCATGGTTGGCTCCAGCAGGCATCACTACAAGGAAAGAATGGGTGATGGAAAAATTGGAGTGATGGAAGAGCAGAGCAGTGTGTGCGCTGTGTGGAGGCAGAACTAGTGACGGATGTGACAGCAGTGAGGGCCGAAAGAGAGGGCTGCCATTGATGGTGGACCATGTCATTGCCCAGTGGGGTCAACCGGATGGTGTGCAACAGCCTGGAGCTTAAACAGATGCAGACTAAGCACCTGAGCAAGCTGCTCTGCTGCAGGATCACCCTAGCTCTGGGCAATGACTGAGGCCCGAGATAAGGAACGGTTCACTTTCTAGATTGGACCTCCTCAAAGAACCACTGTGTCCTGTGATGCCACTGAGGGTCATGTGTGGGTCAGTGGCCCTGATGTGGCTGGGGTCTGGGTTGATGTCTAACAACATGTGGGTATTCATGGCCTGTGTCCTGGCCTGAATCTATGTTGATGTCCGTGGGCCATGCTGCTCCCAGGGACCATACTGATGTGAGTGGCCTGCACTGCCTTCTGAGACCATGGTGGTGTCTGTGTTCAGGCTGTTGCGAAGTAACCATGCCTGGATCCTAGGTCCTGCTACAGCCAGGATCTGAGTTGATGTCCATGGCCCATCTTACCGCCAAAGGCCACTCAGATGTCTTTGGTCGCTGCTGCAACCTGAAGTCATGTTGATGGTCATAGGCAATACTGCTGCTGGGGCCATAATGATCTGAGTGGCCTGCACTTCCACCTAAGGCCACTGTGATATCTGGGTCCATGCTGCTGTAGAGGGTGATGACTGATTCCGTGGTCCTATGTTGCCAGGTCTCTATAGATGCCCGTGGCCTGTGTTGCCACCAAAGGCTGGGCAGATGTCCATGGTCTATGCTTTACCCTGAAACCATGTTGATGTCCATCATTGGAGGGCCTCGTCTGGGTCTGTGGCCATACTGCAACCAGGAACCCTGTTCATGGTCTGTGCTGATACCAGAAACCACACAGAAGGCCATGACCCATGCTTCCAAGGACTGTAAAGAGCAAATAAGCTACTTTGGCCATGATATGATGACTGTATGCACACACTTGAGAAAGAAGGACATGGAAGACTTCTGTGACAACCCTTGTTGCCACCCCTCTCCAAAGAGTAATGGCCTAAACAGGAAGTCATTGAAGAGAAGACTTGAAAACTGTGATAGGATGCTGAAGTGATGCTCTCCACAATAGATGGCTTCCATCAGGGGTTTGGGGAGGGAAGGGACTCGGTTCTATTTAAGGGGCAGGCCAGTGAGAGTTTGACCACCCTCAAGCGAGTATACAGATGACACAAATTGGACTTGTTATTATTTCATTACAAACTACTTAAGAGGGAATGCTAAATTCTGTGTGTACGCTTGCAAAAGTAAAAACTCAAACTCTTGAGGAGTCATGGTTGCCAAGCATGATAATGCTCAAGCAATAGGGAGTGATGGGAAGTTGTTTTGTAAGTGATGCTGGGGAAGATCTTGTTATACAAGGAGTTTCCAGGCAAGGGATGGTTGTCACTGACACACTTTGACTCTTATTCTAGGAGTTCCAGGTGTTAGCAAAGACTGACATACCAATGCTAACAGCACCGACATTGTAATTATATTGATTCTCTCTAAGAAATAAGGATAAACGACAGTGAGTTGACCATGAACTTTTTTGTGGGAGAATTTTCTCTGGGTTTTTACCAAAAGAAAGCTTTAATTATCCTACTTGTGGCCTGGGTACAAACTACAGGTTACTGTCTATCCTGCAGATGCTTTCTCAGCATTAATATTTCAACCCCCAAGTCAGAGGCATAAGCAGTGGGCCTTTCTACCATGGGGATGAACAGGAAGGAGGCAGCGGAGGAAGAAGAGAGAATGGTAATGATGTGGTGATGGTGGTGGTTCTCTGAGTGTGTCTCTTTCCAAAGAGTGTTTCTGCATTTACCCATTTAGAAAACATCAGAAATGAAGAAGGACACAGGACACAGTTCCAAACTCCTGAATAAACTAGCTAAAAGAATACAAACCACCCAGCTCTGTGTATAATAGGCACAGAAACTACAGTTTCCAATGCAAGTGGTTTGAGTATGGGCTTTTGCCTCTTACTTGGGCTACCCACTCACTTTGTAATTGTTTCCTCACTGGATGAAAAGTTATCAGGAATTACTACTCCTGTTTTCGTTCGCTCTGATGTGGGGCAAGCACTAAAATAAGTTGAATTAGCCATTGACTTTATCCACCTCTTGAGAGACCAAACTACAAGCAAAACTACCTTAGAAAAACTTACTGCTTGAGCTACTTTTAGGGTCATGAGATTCATCCATAAAACTTTTTGAAAGATCCCTTGCTATAGTTATGGTAAACATAGATGCACGTCCATTTGCTGTCTTCCCTAACTACACAAAACTAGTCATCTATTCCTTAGCTGGACTATTGATGCCAGAACACCTTGGACCTTTATCATAATTGTGACTATGTGAGTACATACGTAATTTTATCAAACTTTGATAACAGATTTCCTAATTCTCCCACTAAATCACTGGGATCAAGAGGCCATGTCTGCCTACCATCCATTTATTAATTCTAAATCTCTATACAGGAATACACAAACACATGAAGAGAGGTGGGGGAGGGGTTGGGAGGTACTAATGGTACTCCAAAGTTGCTCTTAGAATATGCAACCAACATTGGCACCTAATTGAGCTGAAAGCCATTCCTAAAGGCTACAGAATCCAGGAGATACTTCCCAAACTCAAGTAAAAATTAAGATAGACAATTATGAGGGACAAAAATCACAATTTCAGTTTTCAAGATCCCAAAGAACAGAATGCTGTAGTGGAATGACCCTGAAGACAGACCACGTCTGTGTTCTACTGCAGGAAATCGTGTCAAGTTTCTTTTTATTCCTTTCTGTTTCTGCCTCACAGCAATAAGGAAATAAAAATTGGAGTTTAGAGTTGTGGAGGAGGAAACACATTAGCAGAAGCCCCAGGCTGTCAGCTGGAATCTGAGCAGGTCAGATGGAACCTTTAAAACCTGCTTCTCAACCTTGAAACTTATCAGCTCTTGGGCACAGAGAATTTGCCATGTTCCCTCCACTCCCAGAAGACACTGGGAGCTCCTTCAGAGAAAGAATAACCCATCCATAATTCTACAGTTATCCATATATATTTCTCAGCAACCAACATTATTTTGTCTGGTATACCAAGAAATCAAACAAAGAGGGAAAGATGTTAAAAAAAAAAAAGAACTAAGAAATAAAAAACACTAAAATAATTATATTCAAGACAATATATAGCAAGATGGAGAATTTCAAAAGAGACCTAGAATATACTTTAAACACTCAGAAGAGAATTCTATAACTGCCACAATTAAGTTTAAACATTCAGTTGATAGATTTAAGACCGGATTGCAACCAAAACAGAAGAGCGTTGAAAAAATAGATTATAAGTAATAGAAAACATCTAGGCTGAGTCACAGAGAACAAAGAAGAAGAAAGAAGAATTTTTGAAACCCATGCAAACAAAAGAAACATGTGAAATGGAATAATAGTATGTATGAGGGAGGGCTTTCGGGTAAGAGAGTCACAGAATGGAGTTAATGTGATGTCTGTAGAAAAGTAACCAGTAATGTAAAAGAAGGGGGCTGGCAAGATGATTTCGTGGGTAAATGTGCTTGCCAACAAACCACAAGCCACAAGTTCTACTGCTGGATCCTTTATGGTTTAAGGAGAGAGCCAACTCCTGTAAGTTATCCTCTGACCACACACACACACACACACACACACACACACACACACACACACACACTAAATAAATGTAATAATTTTTAAAAGAATGAAAAAGCAGGACATTTCAACATCCAATGGATTACTTCAAGCCATAAATTTAGAGTAGTACAAACCCTAATTAGAACCCGAAGATGATGAGCAGTGTATCTAGCATCAGGCTAATATATTTTTTTTTCCAAATGAAAAGCTCAGAGAAGCCAAAGACGGAGAAGAAGACACATCATATTTAAAATAACTATACCAGGATGAGAGATGAGTTTTTAGCAGAAACAAAAGATATCAATAGACAATGGATTGGTAAGTTGCAGATGGTGAAACCAAACTAAAAGAAACAGGAGATGGAAAGTCTGGAGTCCCACTTGTGGGAAGTTGTGCGCATGTACTTTACACTTTGGATTTCAGAGTACTGCTAAAATCCTTGCCCTTTAGACGCAAGGCGAACGCAAAAGGACAGAGCAAAAAATGAAAAAGTTCAGGCCAGGGACAGAACAGTGATGGCTTCCTTGGGGTTTCTTTCAGACTTGGTGCTAACGGTGCCTGCTCTCCAGAAAAGCCAATGAGCACAGACAACGAAATCTCTCTAGCCATGGACCCAAGGTAGGGGAAACCAGCAAGGTAAAACCCCTTAGTTAATAACTGCTCTAAACCAACAAAATTCAAAACATAAAACGGTGACCCCAGTCTTGTCCAGGCCAGCGAAGCCTGAGTGGCAATCCACCTGGGCTCTGAGCAAGGCTCTGTGGTGGATGAACCAACAAAGGCTCTAGTGATTTGGATGTGTGATATTTTACAGTAAACATGTCTCCTTCCTTGCGCCATTCGGTCTTTACCAGAGTCTAGCATGTGTGGGCCATTTTCTGCTGACGTCAACATTTCATTTATTCTCTTCATAATAGTTTTACTGGTTGGTGACTCCTGCCAGGCAGCATTCTGAGCTAGAGAGTCCAATAACGCTCTTTGCTCCTCTTCATGTAGCTGATACGTGGGACATCAAGAAACAGGCTTTGGAGAACAAGAAATCAGGGAAGGAGGTAGAGTATGTCAGGGGCAGTGGATGCTAAGCAGAGGTTAGAGAAAGCCTGAGCTGGGAAGGTCAGATCTAAACAAAGGGCTGAAGAAGATTAGAGCACCATCCAAGTCGATGCCTGTGGGAAAAGTGTTCTAGTTAGAGGAAACAGCAAATGCAAAGGCCCCGAGGTAGATGCGAGTTCCTAGAAACAGCAAAAATAACAAGAAGAGGAGCTCTGAGGAACATGCATAAGTTTTGTTCTGGATACATTTACTTGAGAAAACTTCCAGACACTCAAAGGGACACATGGCAGAGGCAGGAGCTGTCTGAGCCTGGAGTTCAGCATGAAGGGCTAACTTCTAGAGGGGTTTTGGGTGTATGAACACAAATGCTTCACCTAAAGACAAGGGGCTGGAGGACATCACTGGAGGGTGAGTGTCCAAGAGCCACACCTAGCCTGCACACTATGGGAAGTAGCCCCACTTAATTATAGATCCCTGGAAGAATGGCCTACTGACATATAAATGAGGCGTTGAAAGAGGCGTGTGCACAGATCACATGGGACAGGCACCTGAGCGAGGAGACCTATTCTGCTATTCCTGTGATGACTGAGACAAGCCAGGAAAAGGGCACACTGCAACAAATGAGTCTAGATTTTCCCAAGGATATAAGAAGGAGCAAGACTGTGAGTTTTGAGACTTGCAGCTCTCTCCACCAAGTGATGAACTTTGTTTGCACATCCCTTGAGCCTGGGCTGGCCTTGCAATTAACACCGTCTGCTACAAGTGACATCACACCACTTCTGAGCTTAGGCCTCAAGAGGTCTTGCCAGCATCCACTCTTTCTAGGAATCCTCCTCTGCTGCCATGCGAATGAGCTGGGCTGGCTTCCTGAGGAACTGCAGGCCATGAGGACAAAGAAGAGCTGGCTTGACTGAGGCCATTTGAGATGATGAACCAGCCTCCAGCTGACCCAGCATCTCATTGGAAGGCTTGAGTGAGCCTAGCCAAGACGAACCAGGCCCAACTCAGATCAAGGGAACCACATTTTCAACCCACAATGGAGGAGCCAAATGAATGGAGGTTATTTTAAGCCTCTTCTTTGGGGAGTGGGCTGTGGGTACCAACGATTAATGAGTAATGTTTCCTTGTCTTATTCTTCTCTTGCTAACATCAACTGCCTTCCCACATCATGTCCCCTAAACATTACTAATTTTCTTTTAAATCAGAAGTGACTTCCTGCTTTCATTGAGTTGCCTCAGATGCTCAGTATTTTCCCCTCTTGCAGTATTTCAAGAAGCCCTTATAAACCTTCTGCATGTGCTAGGAGGAAATGAGGAATTTTTTTTTTTTTTTTTTTTTTTTTTGTATATGGAGCAGATGGAGGGGGTTGGAGCAAGGCTTGAAGTGGTTACAGTGAGCTTTGGAGAAATAACACTTCTCTTTTTAAATCAATCCTTGATTAATAGACAAATAAAAACTCTCTTGCCTGTTGTATACAGAATGCTATTTTGATAGAGAACATTTGTTTTTCCATTTCAATGATTACTTAAGAGAAGCTAGGGAAAGATAACAGACAATAATGAGACAGAGAAGAGGGAACATGATGAGTGCATGGCAAACAGCAGGAGTGCAACCCCTTCCATATCCACATCTGCTGCAGGCATCATTAATCAACCCCATACTCCTTCTTGATGGTGCTAGATGCCGCCTTCATGTAACAGTCCTCAGGTCAGTCCATTCAGATCCTGAAACGCAACCTGTTGTTCAATGTGCCCCAGAGTGGGCTAGAGCTTCTCACAACTGTTCACATATTCTGAACAAGGAAGTGACTCTGATTAAGAATCAAGTATGGGTAGAGTTCTCACCAATGACAGCCTGGCTTCCCTAGCAGGGGACAGTGCTCATACTTAGAGGATAGAAGACACTACAAATAGAACTAGTTGACCTCCAACCACTGTACTAGTTAGAGTGCCTCACATAAGTTACCCATGTGACCCCCAATGACTGTACTAGTTGTTAGTTAATCATAGTTCTAATTTACAGATGAGCAAACTAAGGCATTAGAAGGTTAACTGTCCCAATGTGACTGAAATGGTAATTGATGGAGCTGAGGTATATGCCTGGGTTATCTGGTTCCCCAAGTTATCGGGGGATAGGTTCATAGGCTGGCTGTTTTTACTCCCCTCCCAAGAAAGACAAAAGATATATTAATGCAAATGGTATATTAGGTGTTCAATGATCTTTCTGACATTGAAGACTTTTCTGCCTTGCCTTAGTCTATATGACTGTCTTCTTCAACACCCTTAAATGGCCAAAGGGCCCTATTTTATGATGGTGTTTGGCGGTGACAGTCTTAGCAGTGTTTGCCTGCCTGTTCAGCAGGCAAAAGGCATGATGCTCATCCCTTAATGTCCAGCAACACCTTCTAGCATCATTCTCGGCCACAGGAGAGGATCAGTAAGTTTGAAGAACTTCCGGAGAGTCACACAGTAGAAGTTGTGAGTCTGGCTTCCCCTCCAGGGTCTGGCAGCCCACTTGCATCTTCCTCCCTTGCCCCTGCCTTATACAGGTGTTCCTTCGCCACTCATAGTCTGACCTCATCCCTATAGAGATGTAGAGATGGATGTGGCCATTGGTCATTGGTGGCCTCCAGTGACAGCTTGCTTCCTCGCTGCTCCCCTGCAGTGGAGGATGGATTTGCTAGGCTCTGGCTGGGCTGTTTTGTGCTGTGACCAAGGGCACACATTTTGTTAGACATTCAGCCTGAATAAGGAGCTCAGGCCTTTAGTCTGCGGCTATGGTACAGAGAAAAGCTAACTGACCCAGAAGGGGATTGAACTTGTGACCTAGGCTGCAGAGCGCTGGGCTTCACCCTCCCTGTCCCTGCGGAGGCAGCACCTTCACTGACCTATTTGATGCGAGTCTCATCTTGCATTTGAAATCTTGTAGCCCTTCTCCTCCATGCCCTTGTGCACTGTGGAAGATTAAGAAGCTAAGATTCACGCAAGAGCAGACAGGGAGGGAAATAAACGGCAAATTAAATTCATGCCTCTAGACGCCTCGTTCAGCCGCTGGAGCCCTAGCTTCATCTCTGCCACCTCCATTCTGTGATTTATTTCAGGCGATGGCCCTCTGTGTATGTGTAAAAATCTGCTTGAATACTTCCCCCCGAGGGCAGTCAGCGCGTCCCTCTGAAGTTAGCGCCAGTGCTGATGTGTGCAAAGGGATGGAAAAAGTACATTTTCAAGTCCCCCCAAAGCTCGGAGCCAAAAAGAAGGGGGAAAAAAGAAGAAGAAAGAAAAAAAGTTGTCTATTCCCCTTTTTCAGCCCTCACACTTCAAATGCTAATGCAAAGTGTGTTGTCTTGGGTCTTGAATAGGTCTAAAATGCTCTGGTTTGGAAGTATTTTGCATTCTCTCCTGAATAGGGAGGCAGCCAGCATAGGGGATTAGGGCTAACACATCATCTCCTCCCTCAGAAAAGGAGCTGACAGGGCTGGAGAAAAATTGGGTGTCGCCAAGATTGACTGTTAGGAGGGGGCAGCTAGCTCTTCCACTCACTATCTTTTCCCCTTCCAAGTACAAGGCGTACAATAGGAAAAATACTCTAAGTAAGAGAACTGAAAAATAAAGGGGGGGAGACACACGCACATACTCTAACCCTGTCATTTTAAAGCAGTTGAGATTTTTCTTACTTCGCTAATCAGCACATGCGCGATTGTCTAAACCTGCGAAGGCTTTTGTGTTCTCCATGCGCATTTGACTTGATAGCATTATTGCCCCTTTTACATGTCTATGAACCCTTAATGGTCCTTTACTGCCAGGAAGGCTTTCTCCTTTAGTTGTGTATACAGATTTGTTCTTCTGTTATTTCATTAGGATCCGTCCCTCCTCCGCAGATTGTGAAGCCCAAAGGATACAGCTAGCTTCCAAATGTTTTCCTTTAAAAAAAAAAATTGTAAAATACCAATTGAGAATGAACTCAGAAGTGTGTGAAATTTTCAAAGTTCCCTTAAAATTAACTTGGAAGTTATTTTTTAGTGAGCATCTAAGTTTATATCTTAATTTTAGATATAATTTAACTTTTAAATATACTTTCTTAATTGATATCTTTTTCTTATCTATTTCTTCAATGTCCATATCTTGATTAGTAGTGAGGATTACACTTTTGTTTGCCTGCTATTCACATTTCTCTTGGATAAACTACCTGCCTGCCCATATGTTCACACATATTCTTTGCCCAGTTAGGACTTTGGAGTATAGCTTCCTCCATAAAACAGAATGAGACTGCAAAATTGTAACATAAGCACTCTCTCTCTCTCTCTCTCTCTCTCTCTCTCTCTCTCTCTCTCTCTCTCTCTCTCTCTTCCTCCCTCCTTCCCTCCCTCCTTCTCCTCTCCTCTCTCTCTCTAGCTTTCTTTATTGTTGGGTAACACATTTGAATCTTTTTGAGTCTCTATACTCTCTAACTCATTTGCTCAGTGCTTTGTAATTCCAACAGATACTGTATGTAGACTATTGAGTGGCAAATGCAAGACACTAGATCAACTTAGCCAGAAACTGAAGGTGGAGTAATCAATGAAGGACACGAGACAATGTTGAGGAAAGAATGAAGCAGAGCATGTCCTCAGCTTGATGGCCTAGATTCTAGGACACACCCTCTTTGTCCTGCTACAGAGCCTGGCAGTCACCCACTCACTGGATCCCGGCGGAGTCCGATCTACCGCTCTCTGGCTTCTGCCCCCTGGATGTCAGTGGCTCCTTGCCCTAGTTATCTTTTTTGTCATAACTTTGTATGAAGGACATCAATCAGAATGTGCTTAGTATTTGTTGCTTCAAGTGAAATCTGCTAAAGACCTTTTTGGTCTGCTGGGTGGCAGCTTATACCTGTAATCTGAACACCTGGGAGGCTGAGGCAGGAGGATCTTCAGCTAGAAAACAGCCTGGGCAATGCAGTGAGGTCAAAGCTAGCCTGGGCTGGGCAGTGAGATTATCCATTTCAGAGGAAAACAAATGAACAAGCTTCTCTCCTGCTTTTTCTTGCCTAAAATAAAGTATGTTATCAGCTCTATGGAAAATACACTTGTCACAACGTTCTGCACTCTAGATTTATAGGGCACCCTGAAAACATGCAACTCTAGTTAGCAAGAGATTTAGATGTCCTTTTTCTTCTTTGAATGTTAGGGTTAAATATTCTATGATAGTAGAAAAATCCATTTTCTTCCTTAGCAAAATGACAAATGAGGTTTTATTTTTTAAATCATTTTGTATAGAATTAGTGCACACAGCAGGAGTTTTGAAATCTGTGCCCAATGGTCTTTAAAGGATAAACAGTTGCATATACACATATGTCGATGTGTAAGTATAACTTTTCTTTCAAAACTTGAAACTTGTCCAAAAATCATTGCAAAAATTACGATTTTGTGACTTTGTATACATCATAAACATTGTATGCTTTGTGTAGCTTTCCTGCATTTCTAGAAATTTCCTAAAGCATGCTTGTGTTGTCTTGTTATTATTGCAAAGGATCGATTTAAGAAGAATAAAAATAAATAAATAAATAAATAAATAAATAAATAAATAAATAAATAAATGGAGACCATCCCAATGCTTGATGTCCTAGGTTCCATGCTATCCCTGCCCAATCTGGTCCTGCTGAATGGTTACAAGTCTCTTTTTACTTGTTGTCTACCTCTCCCTGGACTGACAGATCAAATGTGTGAATGTGTTTTCATTGTGTCCTTAAAGTGTACGGCATTCGAGGAATGCCAGGATAACTAACAAATGAAGGTCTCATACTCTCAAAGAAATACAACAGAAATCATAGTAGTTGAGAGTCTAAGCTAAATTGATGATAAAACAAAGAGATGTTGTGCAATCTTGCTCCAAATTGGGTTTTGTTGTTGTTGTTGTTATTTATGTATATTGATAAACTTGTTTGGCTTTTTTTGTTTTGAGATAGAGTTATGTGGCCTATGTTGACCTTGAACTCACTATATAGGTAAGAACAATTTTAAGCTCCTGGTGCTCCAGCCTCCTGATGACAGTGCTAGCATACAGGTTTGTGCTCTTCTCTCGTGTGGTACTGAATAATGAACCCAGGGTTCTCTTAGTGCACTATATCTCTAGCCATAAAAACTTTTACAAAATAAAAATGAAAGATACAGACATTTACAGAAATTTGACAGAGTAAATTTTGTGCTTATCAAATATAGTAATGAAACACCTGTTACTGCATTTTTTACAGTTATATTTTTAACTCCTTCATTGTAGTAGAGGTGATGGTTATGATATCTTTGCAAACACATGACCATGAGAGTGTGAATTTGAAACTCAAGTCTGGTCCTTTGCCCCAGTAGCACTGAGACAGAAGCATCTGCTTTCGTCCGAGCATCATGCATGGCTGAGCATCCTCTCTATAGAGCAGAGAAATGCTCTGTAGAAGAGCAGACATGGAATTCCCCTCTGTTCAGTTATTGTAAGGAAAGGAGGCTCTTCCCATGAAGCCTTGCTTCTCCTGCCTGCCTTCGAAGAAATCTACCTTTATATCTGTGGGTGCGTTATTGCAAGAGACTGGTCATCATCAATCATTCTTAAAGGGTTTAGACCTTAATAGCAAAACCAACATTCCTTGCTAACCTACTGAAACCTAAGGAAAAGAAAGTTCAATAGATACACTGTCAAAGTCTGTTATTTTTCAAATTTCCTTGAAGGACATGCTCCCTGTTTCCGTATTCACATTGTAAACATCCTATGGTACAAAAAGATGACTAAAAAGCAATATCTTCCTGAGAAATTATATAAATATATACTTATTTTATCTTATGTGTCATATAACTTTCTAACAAAATTGTATTATTGAAACATAAATTACTATCTAATTTATAAAATATTTCCGTTGTTCTAAACATAGACATGTGGGACTTGGGTGTTGTAAAAGGTCACCAAGGTTTTGCCATTTTAGAAATGAGTTCTATGGAATATTGTAAACTATTTATTTTAAAAAAAGATTTCTGTTCACAAATAACTTCAGATCTCAGTTATTCCTGTTGGTCCTTTCTTAATATAGTTTGGAAATGGGGATTTCTCTGTGTTTTTATGTTCCCCTAAGTCCTAAAATATGTGTCATCAAGGGTGCCTGGAAGGTTTAATTGTGACAGTTAAATCTACACAAAAATCTGAAGGAAGTAAGAACAAAAGAGAAATTTTCTGGGAGAAAAGCATTCTAGGCAGAAGGGAGGGCATGCACAGAAGCTGTGACCCGGAAGCACATCCAAAGTTCTCTGGGAACAGCACAAAAGGCTGAGAAAGAGGAGCCTGGAGGAGAGGAGAAGCAGCTGAGTTCATAATTTGTTGGATGTAGGATGTGGAGGCCACTGGGAACTGAGTGTCTCTCTAGTGACATAAAGGAAACATTCCTCCAAGTGGTTATCCAACACCAAGTGGTCAGCCCTGAAATCACATACATATAGGGAACATTATACAGACTGAGCAGGTTGTAGGTGCATATTGAGGAATACACACACACACACACACACACACACACACACACGCACACGCACACGCACACGCACACGCACACGCACATTTTTAATAAGAGGCCAAAGACTATGAATTTGAGAGAGAGCAAGGGTTATGTGGGAAGAGCTGAGAGATAAAAGGGAAGGGGGAAATGATGTAATTGTATTTTAATTTTGAAAAATAAAAAGAATGAAAAAGTAATCCAAATTTTAAAAAGAAAGAGAGAGAGAGAGAGAGAGAGAGAGAGAGAGAGAGAGAGAGAGAGAGGGAGGGAGGAAGGAGGGAGGAAGGAAGGAAGGAAGGAAGGAAGGAAGGAAGGAAGGAAGGAAGGAAGTTCTATGAGGAAGACTTCAGCCAGGGGTAACAGGACCTAACTTTCCTCTTAATGGTCAGCGGAGTGTGAGGGGCTGGACCCCGGAGAGGAGCTCACTTGACAGCCCATTGCAATAATAACAAGCAGGAAGAGGTGAAGGCCTGGAGCAGGGAAGCAGCAGTGGTTGAGGTGAGAGAGACATGGTTCTGCTGAGAGGCTGGCTGTGGGTGTGGAAGCAGCAAGGTGACCGTAAGGGTTTCGATTTGTAGCACGGAAGAATGGTGTTGCCATTAAAGGTGGTGGAGAAACCTGTGGCAGAAGTGGTTGTTCAGGGGCATGGCCAGGGTTTTTAGTGGGGAACGTATTTAGTTTGAAAACACAGATTAGGGGGTTGTGACAGCGGTTTAGTAGGTAAAGGGCCTGCTGTGCAAGCTTGAGGACTTGAATTCGAATCCTGAACACACACATACAAATCTAGGTGTGGTGGTGTTTGTCTGTTACCCGAGCCCTGGTGGGAGGGCAGAAGCAAGGAGATCCCTAGATCTCACTAGTGATCCAGCCTAACCAGTCTGAGAGCAGTGGGTTCTAGATCTCACTAGTCATCCAGCCTAACCAGTCTGAGAGCAGTGGGTTCTAGATCTCACTAGTCACCCAGCCTAGTCAGTCTGAGAGCAGTGGGTTCTAGATCTCACTGGTCATCCAGCCTAGCCAGTCTGAGAGCAGTGGGTTCTAGATCTCACTGGTCATCCAGCCTAGCCAGTCTGAGAGCAGTGGGTTCTAGATCTCACTGGTCATCCAGCCTAACCAGTCTGAGAACAGTGGGTTCTAGATCTCACTGGTCACCCAGCCTAGCCAGTCTGAGAGCAGTGGGTTCACTGAGACTCTTGGGAGACAAGATAGAGAGCACTTGATCTCTACCTCTCTGGTCTTCCCACCGTCATGCACACCCATCCAATACTCACATCATACAGAGAGAGAGAGAGAAAGAGAGAGAGAGAGAGAGAGAGAGAGAGAGAGAGAGAGAGAGAGAGAGAGAGAGAGAGAGAGAGAGGAGGGGGCGCCCATGATGGGGAAGGACATTTTAGTGGTGGCCCTGTTTCTGAGCTGACTATGCTCCTTGATTTAAATAAAAATTTTAGGGCATATGGGACTGGAAGCCCAAGCAATTTTACACATTTGTTCTGTATTCTGCCTGAGAGCAAATAAACTCTGAGAGAATAAAGAAGAAGCCACATGAGGGAACTTGGGAATGGTTTTACCCACAAGCTATCCTTGAGGTGACGATGACCCTGTCTAATACCTTATCTGCACTTTTTGAGGGGCCCTGAGACAAAGGAACCCCTCTAAGTTGAGCCTAGATTCTGACCTATAGAAGCTATAGTTAATAAATGCATATTTTTAAAGGCAACATAGAATAAACACTTCCGAAATAAGTCTCTGAGGCCCAAGGGAGATGTTGTGATAGGAAAATATAAATATGAAAAAAGTTGGTGTATATTCGGTATTCAAAGGCATGGTATTGAGTGCACTGGGAAATTGGAAGAGAAGACAGCTTGGAGACTTTGGATTTGCCTTGGGATGTCACCAGGACAATGAGAAAACATGCAACGGGAGCTGCAAATGCACATAAACACCAAGGACTAACATGTCCCCAATCCTCCCTTTCTTCCAACTCCCACATCGTGTATTAACTCAGCTTATAGAGATGGCCTGGCACAGTAAGATTATCAGGATGGCCCTGGTCCAGGATGTCTCAGTAAGTCATGTTCATCTCCAATTTAAGAACTGTTCTGTTTATTTGTCCAGTGAAGAAACCCATATTTAGTAATTTACAGTTGTCTATGTAGTCATTACAGATCCACAGTCCCACCCAATCCCTTCTGTCTGGATGTCTGTGCTCCTCCAACTACATCCTCTGTGACTTTTGTTTCTAAATGCTTTACCTAAGTCAACCAGAATATAAAAATTTAAATTAGCACCCAGCAAATATTTATTGAACATTTTAGCACTGAGGAAACACATTAGGGTGGGAATAACAGTCCCTTCCAATTCCTAAGCTCCTTCTGTGTGACAAGCATTGCATTAGCTCTTGTAATACTCACCACAGCTTTTTAAATTTGCATTCTTTATATTTACATAATTTTCCCTTTTCCTTTCTTCCCTCCAACTTCTCTTATGTAACCCATGCCCTCTCAAATTCATAGCCTCTTTTTCTCTGTTATTGTTATACATGGGTAGGCATATGCCTATTAATATAAACATAAATACAAATGTACAACTTGCTGAATCCATTGAGTGTTACTCAACTGTATGTATTTCCAGGGCTGACTTCTTGGTCTTAGATAACCAACCAGAAGGCTCAGTCTTGGGGAAGACTAATTCTCCCTCTCTCAGCAGTCATTAGCTGCCTGTAGCTCTTCTAGGGTCATGACACAGTTACACCCCTAATCACAGTGTCAGGTTAACTGGTATTGTCATTGTGCAGGTCTTATTTAGGCAGCCATCTTTTTGACATTTCATAGGTACAGCTTCTCCATAATGTATAGAAAACACTGCCTCACAACAGACATCCTGGTTCTCCGACACTTAGTGTCTCCCTGGCTTCTCTTCTGCAATGTCCCCTGAGCCTCAGGTGTAGGGATGATGATCACTCCATTGATAGTTTTCTTTACATTTTAACCAATCATAGATTTTTGTAATGGCCTTCATCCCCTGCAAAGATGCTTCTTTGATGAGGAATGAGAGCTACATTTATCTGTAAATATAAGGATAGGTATTTAGAATGCAATTGTAAATGATATTGATTTAGGAAAATGGAAGTGGTAGGTTCTCCTTTACGGTTCATGAGTTCATAAGCCATGTGTAATTGGCTAAGTTTGTAGTACCATACATGGGTTTCCTCCTATTGAGTGGACCTTAAATCTAATTAGACAGATGTTGGTCATCCACAAGATATACATGCCATTATTGCACCTTTAAGGATATCTTGCTGTGACTGCCATTGTTGTGGTTTAGAGGCATCATGCCTGGCTAAGAACTACTGATTGCTTTTCTCTCTCGGAAGCTTGCGTAGCTCTTTCAGGTACCATGCAAGTCCTCCAGGAGGAGACTTTAGGTCAGTTTCAGATTGATTCCTCCAAGTCCGGTGTCAGACGTATGTAGTATCTTCAGCAACAGAGTCTTATCACCAAGTTCGGGAGGCAACCAAGGGTGAAGGCAGTAGTCTATATTGTTTAGGATGGCTTCTTAGACCTGCCAAACCAACAACTTGAAAGGTTTCCCACGCCTGGTACTGGGGTCTTTGTTAGATAGTCTATAACCCTTGGGAGGAGCATTATCACTCCAGGTGGAGTGACCTCATTTAAACTATACAAATATTATGAGCAATTTTATGGAAACATAAAATAATTGATGCCCTGTGGCTTTTTCAAGCATCCTTAGTGTTGACTGTTCCTTCTCCCCGTTCTTTCTCTGCCTTGTTCTTCCTCTTCCCTCTCTAGTTAAAGTCTTCTGCACTTCCCCTCTCCCCTTCATGTCACCTGTGTGCTGCTTGTCAACACAGGTTTTCAAACTGGAAATATCATCACTTTATACAACTGTAGCATATGGGACTTGGAGCATTTAAGTAACTGTATCTATAGGGATGTGCACACCCACTGCAAAGAGAACAACTGCCCTTGTTATCAATAGGGGTGAACAGTGTCAATCTGAATCTCAATGATCCCAGTTTGGATGGAGAGTGTTTACCATTTACCAGCGGATCGATTTTCTTAAGGGATGTGCATGTCTAGGGAGAAAGCAGAAATGCCAGCAGAAATTCTCTCTGGGATTACTCTCTTATCTCTTCCCTTCTGTAGTTGCCCCCCCACAAAGACTTGCGTTTTCATCCTTCTCTAGTATTTTATCTTCTTTCTTGCAGAATAGCATCCTAAACACATATCCACAGGAGCTTTGTGCAGGTTGAGAGAAGACCGAAAAGAAATAGGTCAGGCCTTATCCGAACAAGCAGAAATAAGTTCACCAAAAGTAGCAGACGGTGGTTTCCAGTTACTCTTCTGTTGAGTTCATTGGCTGTATGGATTGTACACCATGCCTTTGCCCCTGCAGATCTCTGTCCTTCCTCCTCTGCATTATATCACTGCTCATCTATTCACAGGGCCACCTGTACCACACTGTGTGCATCTTCTAGGATCGAACTGTGTGTCCAATAACTGAAAACATACAGAACATGTATTGTTTGAAAAGAATGTCCATCGATCCAGGAAAGAGATGATTCTGCAGAACTGCTAAGTGGGTGGGACTAAGGAGAGCATGTGGTCACAATTTTGGCTTCGTCCCTTTGTCACTTGCCGTCTTTGTGTCCAGAGACAAGTTATTTAATCTCCCTCACCATCAGTTCGCACATCTATTAAAATAGTTAAGAGAATTCCTTTCTTGGATTTTTTTTTTTTTTTTTGGTTTTTCGAGACAGGGTTTCTCTGTGTAGCTTTGCGCCTTTCCTGGAACTCACTTGGTAGCCCAGGCTGGCCTCGAACTCACAGAGATCCGCCTGGCTCTGCCTCCCGAGTGCTGGGATTAAAGGCGTGCGCCACCACTGCCCGGCCCTTTCTTGGATTTTTGTTTAGTATAAAATATGCAGCACATTCTGTACATGCTGCTATTCTCACTTCCTAAAACACTGTTTACCCAAATCTATAAGAGCATGTCTCCTTCAACTTTTGCTTGGATGTGTTCTACTCAAGGAGCCGTATCCTGACCCCTCTTCATAAAGTTGCAGTGCTTTGCACCCTTCTCAGACTCCCAACTCTCTTCACCCTGGTCTTAGTATAGCATTCATCAGTCCTTAGTTCCTGGTCTCCCACACTTTCCACCCTGGAGACATTGGTGTCTCCTTTACAGTGAGGGGTGTGGTGTGCATGCTTTACTCTCTCAAAGAAGACTGCCTGCCCTCCCTCATCTACACTGCTTTCCAGGAAGAAAGTCCTTTTTCCTAAAAGAATGATATTTTTCCAAGGCTGGTTCTCTGGCTTTCTCTCTCTCTCTCTCTCTCTCTCTCTCTCTCTCTCTCTCTCTCTCTCTCTCTCTCTCTCTCCTTTCCTTCTTGTTTTTAGAGACAGAGTTTCAATGTGTGGCCCTGGCTGTCCTGGAACTTGCTTTGTAGATCAGGCTGGCCTCAAACTCACAGAGATCCACCTGCCTCTGCCTCCTGAGTGCTGGGATTAAAGGTGTGCACCACCACTGCCCATCCATTGACTTTCTTTTTAATAAAAGATCTTTTTAGATGTTTAAGCTTACATGCTCCCGAGGGACAGGCCCTTGCAGTCTGATTTTCTTATGCATTGCTATGCCACTTAATTTAGTTACATCATCTTATCATTGTCGCACACACTCTCTGGGGATCCTGGGATATCCAGCCATGCCCACGCTTTGTGTTCCAAAGATCTCGTCCTCTTCTTTCTCGTCAAACCATCCCTCTCTTTACTCTGACTCTAGTTGTACAAAATAACTATTTCAAAATGGCAGAGCCACAATGATGAAGTCAAATGGAGATTTAAGGAACTGTCAACTAGAGCATTCAGTCCAGAAAGTTGGGACAAAAAGAAAAACCACTCATTTTTCTCAAAGATCTGTCATTGTGCCTATATCATGCACATCACAGCTCTCTACTTTCTTTTGCTTGGCAAGCACACCTATTTTTTTTCCTGTCTTAAAACATAGAACTTAATAGCTCTGGGCAGTTTCAGAATGTTTCAGTATTAACCACTTTTATCAGGAAGGAAAAAAATCCCTTGGTACAATTATTCAGTCTAGAGTAAACAGGGCCCATATTAGATCTGTTTCCTTACTGCATGAGACCAAAGGTTAGAGGGAAAAGATGTGTAGACTATGCAAATGTTTTTTCCATGCTTCTATGCTGCTTTCATAAAATGTGACCCCTTCCCCCTTAAGCATGGGCTTGGTTTTGAGATATGTTAATTTAATTAGAGTGCTGCTGGGGTTTTTTTTGCTAAAAACATCTGAAGAGCTTGCTCCCAGTGGCCAAAAGCCACCGCAGTATTGACACCGCCAATCATCAATATAATTAGATTCATTTATCAGTGGTTGCTGGGGTACTGGGCTAACTCAGAGGCTGAATTATCTCTGGCCCTCAGGACCAGATGGCAAGTTCCTGTGAAAGTGTGGGATATTGCTTCCAGTCACTACTGGGAAGTTATCTCTACACCTGCCACAAACCAAAGGAAGAGGTGGATAAAAAGAGAAGGACTGCATTCCTCCCACCAAGCCAGCCCTGAGCAAATATCTCCCAGCCATCCGGCATCAGAGGTTATCATCTCTGTTGCTTACAAATCACACCAAACCTGAAATTTCTCAAACACCGACTCTCTATATTTGCAAAAAAAAAAAAAAAAAAAAAAACCTTAGGTTGGCTATCACTTTCCACCCAGGTGCTTAAGTAAGTCTTTCTTCTTGTTGTTATGAAATGGCCCAGTCAAAGACAGAAGAATAGGAACACGTTCGTGTGCAGGTTTACCAGAGTGTTATTAAAGGAGGGAGCTGCTCTGCATCAAAGGTGGAGATCTCCAGTGCCTAGATAATGTTTCTAACTGGGGAATGAAAGAGTTGGCCGAGTTCTACTTCTTGTACTGAAGGGCTTTGCTTTTTTTTTTTTAACTTGCATGTATGTATGTCAAAGCTCACATAAGATTAGGTACAGTACATGAATTTCATATATCTTATCTACCTCTTTGAATTATGAAAAGAATAATCCATTTATTTTATTGCTTTAATATCTGTTCATTTGAAGTGTTGCAAAAATGGAAAAGTCATGACCTTCTTTCTAAAGGAACCAATGTTGGAAAAAGGACTAAGTCATAATTTTATCTGGATAATAGCCCATATTATTTAAGAGAGCTTTGGGTTTGGGGACATTTTTGGTGGATAAAGAGCTTGCCATGCAAGCTTGAGGATCTGAGTTCAGATCTCCAGAACCCATAAAAACCTGACAGGATTACCCATCTGTAACCCCAGGACTCCTGCCAGGGATGAGGGGCAGAGACAAGAAAGTCCCTGGAAGCTCATGAGAGGTATCCCTGCATATGCAGTAGTCAGCTAGAGATATTGTCTCAGGTCGGGGGAGGTAGAGGTGAGGGCTGATGCTTGAGATGGTCCTCTGACCTACACATGTATCATATAGCAAGCCTCCACTCAACCTCTCTCTGTGTCCCTTTCTGTCTCTCTCTGTGTCTCTGTCTCTGTCTCTGTCTCTGTCTCTCTTTCTCTCTCTCTCTCTCTCTCTCACACACACACACAGATGCCATATTCACACAAGATTAAAAAAGAGGAAGTAGTCATTGTAGTAACTTGTTTTTCATAATTTTTCAAATCTCTGGCTTGCAACTAAAAATATAACTATAGGGCACTTTTAAATTACTGGAATGGAGATCCGGGGAGTTGACATTTTTCAGAATTCTGTCTATGATATCCTGTCACTAGAATGCCTCTGTTCTTGACTTTATTGATTTAATAAGATAAAAAAGTACTTGAGATATGAGAGAAGTTGGTCAAGGGAGGCAGATAGATGCAATTGACCCTTGGTTTTCCCAATGGCTCATTGGTCGACTGTGGGAAAATCATGTAAACTCTCTGAACTTTATTCTTCTTGTCTGCTAAAGGGGGAAATGATGCTTAATTATTCTTTGTATGAGTTCTGTATGATGTCACATTTTTAAAGTCCCAAGGAGAGTGCCTAATTATAATCATGTCAAAAATAAGTGGGGTCAGGTATGTTTATATAAAAGACACAGTTATTATCATATAACAAATTAATGGAAGGACTTGGACAAACTGACAGCATCCCAAGACCAGTCATGAAAGTGTTTAACAATTTTAAAGGTTCCCATGTAAAATAGCACAAGAGAACTTTTATGATATTAAATTTAATATCATTTAAAATATGATTTAAAAAGTCATATATATGACATTCTTTTTTGTGTGTTAGTGACAAACAGCACATTAAATCAAACAACAGAATAAAGACTGCAGGCTTCTGGGAGAGTTTTTGTTTTTTGTTTGGCAGTAGGTGTTTTTTTTTTTTTCTAAGAAGGATAGCTCTTAATCAGAGTCCATTCTCCATTCAAAATAATCTGTGAAGACTGGCATGAAAATGTAGATTCCTAATTGAACAAAGACAATTCTTTCCAGATTGAAGTACGGTGGTTAATAGCCCTGTGCTCCAATTACCGCTAGACGTTCGTTTCGAATGGGAAACTGGAATTGCAGACGAGTTAGCCTTAATTGGGAGAAATGGCTGAAATCAGACTTTTAATACTCCGCTGTAATGTCACATATGTAGGCCATCTTCTCTGCCGTATCCATGACAGTGCCCTGTGTTCTTGTCCTTTGTCGACAGCAAGCTACAGTGGTAAGAGGAATAGCCCTTTCTCAAAAGGGTGGAAACACACAGCTACCTGCCAGAGACTTAAGACTGAACAGCTTGAAATGAAGGGATGGAAAGGCCCATGATTTATTACTATCACGTATGTCAAACTATAAATGCTCATGGACTTGGCATCATGTTGGTTTAAGCAAGACTGTCCCTTGATCTTGGCCCTCACAATGTTTCCACTTAAGGACCATTTTGGAGGATAGTGCTGCCATGAATACATTAGCCATCAAATCTAGACCAGATATGACATAGTAAGGAAAAATGATTGAAAAAATACTTGAAGGCATAGAAAGTCTATGCTTCTCAAACAATTGATAAGAGGTGAAAGAGGGGCTTCAGTGTGAGGAGCTGAGTTGGGAGAGATGGTTCCTGCTTGCAGGTCCTTCCTTCTCTCTTGCATGCATGCAATCAATTGTCAGGTTTCAAAAAGAAACATGTTGCATTTGCTCCTCATGCCTCCAGCTAAGCATGATGGATACTGTCAACTCGGTTTCAGAACTGGAAAAATGAGGTCAAGACCCTTGTGTAGGGTTGTGGAGAACGAGTATGGAGTTGGGATTGAGATCAAACCTCTGATTAACGATAAGTAACTCTGTGTAAAATATCAAAGGAGGAATTAGAAACGACTTCAATGCTTGAATGTGAGGATCACAACCTACCATCACAGGCCGAAGAAAGCGTGCCTGTGCCTTTTGGACTTCTTACATCCCTTAGCTTTCACAACTGACATGGCAGTTGCTGTCTTTGCTCTTCCACGGATGTGGAAAGCAGTGCTTACAAATGATAACAGACTCTCACTAATTGCCTGGCTTAGACCCCATACCCACGCTCGCTGACCCAAATCTCGTGCTTTTCCCCTTCACCAGGAGTAATCCTAATCTATCTCCACCCTTCCTGCTGCTGACTCTAGAGTTCACTCATTCATAAAAAAACCATTGCAGTGGATAAAACAAAACCAATTCCCTCTGCCCCAGAGCTTACACTCTAATGCAAGAGATAGATGAACGGACTAAAAAAGTAAGGAGGCATTTGACGGTATTTGGCTTCAGTGAAGAACATGAAGCTGGGAGAAAATGTGCCAAGGGCAGAGACACTGCAAGTTCGGGGCTCAGATGCTCTGTGAAGGCTGCATCTGGAAAAGTGCTTTTCAATGAATTCCCAAAGAGAAGAGCTCTAGCTGCTGCATGCGTGTGTGTGTGTGTGTGTGTGTGTGTGTGTGTGTGTGTGTGTGTGTGTGTGTTTCACAGAGCAAGCAGCAAAGAGCAGCCCTGAGCTAGGTGCTTTCCTGGTTTGCTTAAAGAAAACCACAAGACTCTGTGGCCACATGTGGATGGGCGAAGGGTGAAGGATTAAAGGGAAGGTCAAAGAGCAAGGGGAGGTCAACACCAAACCAAGCACTGGGACCAACAGAAGGCTTTTTCTGAGTGCAACATAGAAGTTCCTTTAGTAAAGGATACCCTCCTCTGACTTATGTCAGGATGGCTCTGGCGTGAATGACACAGGGGCCAGGACAGCCACTTAAGATACAAATAGTACTCACCACAAAGCTTAGTGATACTATAGGCAACTGACAATACTGTCTTAGACCAGAGCAGTAGTAACACTGAAGACAAGACCTTAGCTAGCTCTGCTCCGCTCTCTCTCTCTGTTCTGCCAGGCTGCTGGGGTTCTTAGAGATTCTCACCAAGAAAAGGCCTCTTAAGCCAATGCTCCTAGGGATGGAATGCAGCCATGGATGGATGGGTGTGCGATGTTCACATCTCTCTGCAAAGAGAACCTGCTCCAGGAAACATAGTTATCTGAGCTCTCCTGGGCCACACACTTGGGACGATGCTGCAGTATTCTCACCTTGAAGCTGAGCACTTCTCAGCTTGCTCCCAGACAGCAAATGAGTCAGGCAGAAAGCCCTAGGTCCAGGCTGCATTGCCCAATCCGGAGCTCTTCAAACAGGCTATCTCCATGGCCTTGCCCTCTGAAGCTCTTTCTCCTCCATCCCCCCGCCCCCTTGTCTCCCCTCTCATTACAGAGACTGCAGTGATCACGATGGTCTGAAGGTCTCTGCACTTACCCAGTTCCCTCTTCACTTCTCCTTTTTTTTGCCAATAAATCTTGAACTTCTAGTTTCATTTTGCCCTCTGCTTCTTAGAGAAGCCAACTCACACATACAACCTGTCTCATTAACCTTAAGTTTCCATAGTTGTGTTTCTCTCTCTATGGTGTGCTTCAGTTATCTGCTTTAGCCAGCAGGACAAACAAAACAAAACAAAACGATAATGAAGTAAACATGAATAGAGTCTTTGCTGTGTGCCGTAGAGAAATTGCTAGTTTTTTTCCAAAGTCAAACAGTTTACGTGTTAGTCCATTCTGTGCTGGTGTAACAAGAACACCTGAGATAGGAAAGTTACAAGGAAGAGACATATGTTTTTCTCACAGTTCTGAAGACTGGGAATCTACCATTAAGGCTCCTGAAGGTTCAGTATCTGCTGAGGGTTACTCTGTGCCTCCAAGATGCATGTGTTGGTGTGTCCTCTGGAAATGAGGAGCTCTGTGTCCTCCCATGGTGAAAAGCAGAAAGAAGATCAAGTCCAATGCTGTGGGGAACCACTTTGATGGGGACTTTAATATCATTAATCATGCAGAAGCTCTCCTGGTTTAACCACCTTTTAAAGGTCCCTCCTCTTAGTACCATTACATTAGCAATCCCTGAATTGGAAGAGAAACACATTCAAACTATAGAAACTAGGAAGTGAGGGAGCAGGAATTGAGAGTCCTCTGGTCTTTTCCACAGACTTCATGGTTTTGGGCTGTCTGCAGATCTTGACTAAACTTCTGTTTGGTATTCAGTAGGAAACTAGGATGCTTTTCTAGTGGTATTCCGCATCCCACAGCTCCTACAATTACTTAGGATCATGAACTCCCACCTCTCCAGAAGAGAATTGCTGTCACTGGCCATCAAATGTAATAACACTTCATCATTAGCTCTCAGGTAGTTTTTTTTTTTTTTTTTTTTTTTGGTTTTTCGAGGCAGGGTTTCTCTGTGTAGCTTTGCGCCTTTCCTGGGACTCACTTGGTAGCCCAGGCTGGCCTCGAACTCACAGAGATCCGCCTGGCTCTGCCTCCCGAGTGCTGGGATTAAAGGCGTGCGCCACCACCGCCCGGCTCTCAATTTTTTTTTTTTTTTTTTAGCTCTCAGGTAGTTTTAAATGACCAATACTTCCTAAGCCAGTGTGTGCTGAGGGACCGGGCCCTGAGCTGGCATTTGAAAACCTAATACTAAGGGAGTCAAGATATTTTCAGTTGCGAGTCATGGAGTTTCATCTAGTCTAATCATGGTAAAGAGAGAGTTCCATGCTGTCCATACTTAAAGGACGGAAAAGCAACTCCAGTGTTGTGGCAGATGCCCAGTTCCAGTCATCAGGACTCGGTTTCTCTATCACTGCATTTTTCAAATTGTTACTTGAGTTCCTGCCCTGACTTCCCACAGTAATGGACTAAGATCTGGAAGTATAAGCCAAGTGAGCCTCTTTATTCGCTAATTTGCTTTTGGTTGAGGTGTTTTAGCACAGCAACAAAAACGGAGACTACCTTCTAAGGCATATGCTCCTGGTTTATAGAGGTCTCTCCTCCTCCACATGATGGAGTCGGGGAACCAGGTTTTCAAATTACTTTTGTCTTGTGGGTCCATTGCCTTTAAAGGCTTTGCTATTGTCTTCATTCAGTCAATAATGGAATGTGACATTTGGAGATGGAGCCTTCACAAGCGGGCTCAAGTTCAAGCACAGGCACAAGGATGGAGCCTTCACAAACGGGCTCAAGTTCAAGCACAGGCACAAGGATGAGCCATAATCCTGCATAACTGGTACCTTGAAAACAAGCAATGAGGACCCAGATACAGATAGGCACAGAGGGATGACAATATGAGAAGGGAGAAAGTGAGGGACCATCCTTAAGCCAAGGAGGAAAGCTTGGAGTAGCCCACTCTGTTATGGAGTGCTTTCATCCAAATTGAAACAGTTCCTCCAGGAGGAAGGAAGCTTGGAAGACTCAGAAAGTAAACAAACTCTACATTCCAGGGAATCTGAAACTCAGAAGACTCACGAGGACCCCTCCCCAAGGTTGGCAGTGAGCAGCTGCTAACGGTGGAGACTCTGACCGGTCAAGTTGCAGAGAGGAGATTCTTGAGCCTGCAGAGCTAGCTGCCTGCAAGCCATGTAGAGAGCGCCAGGGATGTGGCTTTCATGGATTGGGTCCTGCATTGGTGGAACTGGTGACTCATCTGCTTTCAGGTAACCCCAGTACAAATGTATGGGCTCACCACATTGGACTTGGTAGAACCGTTACTTTGGCCTGATTTAGTCTCCTTATCTGGGGTGGATAGATATGTATGCTGTGTCTCCCCAGCAAACATGTCACACATCTCCCTTCCCCTCTTTCAGGAGGCATCAGCCCTGGGGATACTTTTGTTCCAGCCTCAAGAATTTAATTACAGGGGGCTGGAGAGATGGCTCAGCACTGGCTGGTCTTCCAGAGGTCCTGAGTTCAGTTCCCAGCAACCACATAGTGGCTCACAACCATCGGTAATGAGATCTGGTGCCCTCTTCTGGCCTGCAAGCGTGCATATAGGCAGAACACTGTATACATAATAAATAAATAAATCTTAAAAAAAGAATTTAACTACAATATGTTGCTGTTGTGTAGACCACCCGGTTCGTCATGGCCCTGGTGGTTCTTTTAATGAACTCTCTGCTGTCAACTGGGTCTTGCCTAGCTCACAAGAGACTAAAGCCTAAGCCATCAGTGTATCCTAGTCTCTAAGCCCAGTGACTGCTCTACAGGAATAGTTTAGAGGACCTTCCCTAAAGTCTTTCTCAGGAGGTACTCTACTGAAATAGTGTGGGCTTAGGGACAGTGGTGCCCACGTTGCTAATTTAAATGCTTTGCTGTTATCTCCATTCAGTCAATAATGTAATGTGACATTTGGAGATGGGGACTTCGCATGGGTGCTCAAGTTAAAGCAAGAACATAAAGATGAGAAACTTATGGAGAGAAACTTCCGGGGAGAAATCAATGGCATGGAAAGCCAACATAAGAAATGACAATAGAGGGCTTGCAACAAAACGTAATTTGAGTGCCGCTCCTGGAGTGGTGTTCTCTGCACATTTGCATATATGCTAAACCAATTCTTTTTGTTGTTTGAATCTGTCTTCATTTCTTTCACCAGCAATGGAGTTTTCAAAGGATGATGCAGCCAGCTTTGCCAAAACCTAACAATCCCCTGTCTCCATTTACCTTTTTCTTTCCTTCTTTACTCTGTCCTCAGCTCTCCATCTGGAAGGTCCTCCCCTCATGCACCTGCGGAGAAACTCCAGTGTAGGGGTGAGGATTAAGTAGCATTTACACACCTCATCACCTCGGTTTACATCCAACTTGAAAGGAAAGGTAATCCTAACCTGATCTCTTGCAGACTCCCTTTTCTCCATCTTCCTTTTACAAGCAAGTTCAACCTCAGTTAAGACCACAGAAGACATTTGAAAGGGAGGCTGTGAGGGGAACTTCTGTCTTGGTTGATCTTATACCTTGGTGCTGAGTAATTCTGTGAGTAATTAAAATTGGAGTACATAAAGAAATAATTGACAAAATAAACTAATGACCTGCTGTTCTCAAATGTGGCTTTTGTTTTCTTTTAGAGAAAAACACATAAATTTGAAAAGAAAGATTGCATAATTAAAATATACCTATAATTTTACTCTTGACCATGAAATTAAATACACTGAGCAGGAAAAGATGTAAGGAAAATATGCTGAGCTGTCTGTGGTCCTGAAAAGACGGTGACTGAAAATACGAATATTTTATTGTGTACTTTTAATATGTTGTAAATGACATATTTCACATACCATTGGTCTAGTCTTAAATAATTCCAAATGCAAGTGAACAATTTAACCTCTTATTCCTTGACTTCAGCTGCTTCTCAGTAGAATAATGAACATTGTATTCTGTGTTCTAGCAGATAGCTGTGCATTTTGACAATGTATCTCTACAAAGTAATAATAAACACAAGGGAGGAAGTGGGAGGAGAGAGAAGAGGGAAAGCTGCAGTCAGGATGTAAAATAAATAAAACTTTAAAAAATAATAAAGAATACACATAAACAGTTAAAACATTCTGATTATGATTCAGAATGTCTACCATTCTTGGTTTTAGTTAAAGTTTCTTCTTTTGAGAAAAGAAAAATATCCAGGTATCTTTATAAGACTTTGATATTAATCACATTATCTTCTTTGCTTTTTTTCTAACATGTAAACAGAAGCCATTTTGCAATTGTGCAATTTCTTTTTATTATGAGTAATTTGACAGATTAATACAATTCTATATTCTTGGTGCTTTTTTTTTTATTGGAAGCCCTTCAACAGTTTTATCTTTAGTTTTGTTTATTTGACTCATTGTCTTACATAGCCCAGACTTAGCAAAGGATAACATTGAACTTCTCATCCCTTTGCATCCACCTAGACTTTTTCTATTTTTTTTTTTTCTAAACTGAACTTTCTGTAACATGATTTCCCACAAGGCAGAAGGACAGACATCCTCTGTGAAGGCTTTCATCCCTCATATCATCAATGGCAATATTGAGACCCATTTGACTTACTAATGTATGGTGAGTAAGTTGCAGGATACAAATGAGACTGTCCAATTCCATGGCAGGCATTGCCTTTCCTTAAGATGTCTTCTTGGTACCCGATAATGCATCCTGCCCTTCCTTACTCTGGATTTTGTATTCAGTTACTCTCCATCATTGTGAAGGGATGTTTTAGCTCCTTAGGCAGGTAGCAAGTTCCTAAAGACTTCAAATTAGCTTACAACTTTTTCAACAGCAGCCATATGACCTGCAGTTCAGGGAAGAACTTTGCAGTTGGCTAGGACAAGTTTCAAAGCTTGAACTATGGGACTGTAGTGCTGTGGATATGTTCTGTATGCTGTGAATGTATTGCTCTGATTGATTGATAAATAAAATGCTGATTGGCCAGTAGCCAGGCAGGAAGTATAGGTGGGACAAAGAGAGAGAAGAATTCTGGGAAGTGAAAGGCTGAGTCAGGAGCCGCTGCCAGCCGCTGACATGAGATGCAACATGTAAAGATATCAGTAAGTCATGAGCCACGTGGCAAGGTATAGATTCATAGAAATGAGTTAAGATGTAAGAACTAGATAGCAAGAAGCCTGAGCCAATAGGCCAAACAGTTTAAATAATATAAGTGTCTGTGTGTTTATGTGGGTCTGAGTGGCTGCGGGCCTGGGCAGGACTGGAGATAATTCCAGCTATATTGCAGCTTTGTTCCTTCAATAGTCAAATATAATTAGCAGCATTTACCTTGTGTAGTCATGTGTAGAGAGCCTAACAACACATCCGGTGCATTGTAGTGTCTGATAAATGTCAGCTCTTACATTGTTATACATATGCAAGTTAGATGGATCTGAACCTAGTGAACACCTTGATTTATTATCAAATACATGGAAAGAGTGGTTCATTGGACATTGTAGAAGGTATATTATATGACATCCTCAATAATAAAGTGATTTTAAATGCCTTTATTATATGCCAGGTACTCTACTAGACTCTGAAGACAACAAATATTTCCCTAGCTCTCAGGAAACTTGGTTTAAACAAATGTTGGTTTGTATCCACATACTTCTCTTACTCTACACATTTCTTAGAAATTTCTTACTTCTATGCTTTAACAATTATTCTTAGGTATACTTATAAATTGAGCTACATTATCTTTCATGGTACTCTGGGTTTGAATAACTCTTAGTATCTCATAGACTTTTGTGTACACTCCAAATCACTCTGTCATAAGATGAATTCAAGACTGCTTTTTCTCCACCTCCCATATCAATGAGTGCCATTGAAATCGACTTACTACAAACCCAGATTCCTTCTTATTAGCTGCAAACTCTATCAGTACCTCCAGGCAAGGATGAATGAGCAGGCAGAGAGCATAAGATATTAAGACTAATAAGACTAAACAAGAGTACAAGTGAGTACTACCAATAGAAGTCCTCCATGGGGAATGGAACACCAGCAGAGTTGAGGTCCCTTTCACCACCCTGTCATCACCCTGTTCTCAAGGGTATAAAGCCTCTCCGTTGGTTGCCATTAGTTTCCCAACACCTCTTGCTTCAACTGTCTTCTAACATCTCTCCTCAAAGCCATTCTTCCAAAGAAGTGTGGTGACTGGAACCAACCAGGCCTTATGAACATGTCCTTTACCCTGCTAGCATCTCTGTGACTTTGCTCTCAGGGCACAGCTGTCTCCCCCGATGTCTCCTTTACTTCACTTGGTGGAGCCCATTCTGGTTTTCCCACTGTGCATTCACACTTGCCCATTAGCTGCCACAAATCCCCTGGGCATCTCCTCCCTACAAGATTGGAAGCTTTCTAAGAGCAGTGACCATCCCTTTTTTCTCTGAATTCCTGGACCTGAGATCATGCCTGACCCATGGAGCAACTGCTAATATATGCAATGGTTTTATGCAGTGGTTTTCAACCTTCCAAATGCTGTGACCTTTTAATATGGTTCCTCATGTTGTGGTGACCCCCAACCATAAAATTATTTCATTGCTACTTCATAGTTCATGTAATTTTACTACTGTTATGAATTGTAATGTAAATATCTGACATGCCACCCCTCAAGGGGCTCACAACCCACAGGTTGAAAAATACTGATTTAATGATTATAGAGTGAACCTCAATTTTTCTGCCTTTTCATCTCCTTCCCTGACCCATGCAAGGCCAACAGGACTGTATTTGAACCCTGAGCAGAGAGACACAAATGTTCAATGAGAGGAGGGTTAGTAATGTTGGTGATGGTGCTCAAATGCTGCTAGCTGATAATGAATCACCAGTGAGTAGCCATTGAAGGAAGGGAGAAGAGATAACCAATAGCACTTTCGTTAAGTCTAGAGACAGCTAGATCATGTCAGCCTGGCTGAGCTGCAGACAGGGCATAGTAAACCCTGGGGTCTGGGTACCTCCTGTCTTCTTCATTAAACAGCTTTCTATCTGAATGGCTGCTTCCTTGCCTGAACTATTTTGGTACATCTATTATTGGCTCCCATTTAGCGTCTGTTTATTTAAATCTGCTTTCAACTGGAACATAATTCTCTTGATTATTGGTTGATGCTGCGACACAGTAGGAATACAGATAATTGTCACTGTGCACATTCTGCTGGAAATGTAAAATTATTATCTTTAGAGCTGTTGAGTAGGGTGTTTGAGCATGAATGTTATACAGCTTGGGCACGTGGAATTTGTAGAGTACTAATTTGTTGGCTCCCTTGCCTTCCTCCACTGGCTGTCATCGGAGCCTCCCCAGGAACCCAGGCAGACACCCAACTCCCTGGAGCATCTACTATTCACTCCCCTGATGGGGAGAGAGAGGGCAATTTCTAAGCACTCAGCATATTGGGGCTTCCTTTGTGGGGCTATCAGAGATGCAGAGGCTGCAAATGCAAATTCCACCCTTGCCCCTCACTCGCCCGAAGCTTCTTTGCTTTTCTGGGACTGCCTTACCCAAGTACAAGAATCAAAGTGGGTGGGGTAGCTGCACAGCTCAGGTCTCAAGCAGCGAAGATATGGCTAGAGCGGACGCCCGGCCAGGGTCTCCTCACTTTCCACTCCTCCAATTCCTACCCTCTTTCTTTTTCCCCATCCCCCCACCCCCCCCAGGTCCCCTTCTCCTCACCTGCTCGGATCAACCCCCCTCCGCCTCCCAGCCTCTGCACACCTACCTCCAGCTGTCAGCTCCCCACCCCAAACTAGCTGCCTCTTCATTTACAAGCAGCATCACTAATTGCTTTTTAGGGTCCCTTTTCTGCTCTCTGTTCAAAATTCACTGGGCGTTCCCAATCCCTTTTATGTTACTTTTTCTGAATCTTTTCAGCCTCTTTTACAAACTTAGCACTTTCTGTGCCTCTTTTAGTCTTTGCGAGAAGAAAGAGACTTGAGAGGGTTGTTTTTTTTTTTTTTTTTGGCAGTAAAGCGCCTTCTCGGGGGGGGGGGGCACCCCCTCCCCCGCTCCCTCCCTCCCCCTATCTCCACCCCCACTCCCCCCCCCCCCCCCGCACAGCACACGCATTGGCCCTCCTCCCACTGAATGGGGCTTTGTGCAGGGAATTTCCGGAACATAGCCCAGTGCCCAGGCCCCTGTGTGAGGAGAGGAGGGGCCCAGCCTGCATGGAGACCCTTAAGCCCACCCCATTACCACGGTCACTGTTTGCCCCGATTCTCTAAAAGGCCTATTGTTGCCCGTTGCCAGGTGTTCCTTAGCAACGCTTGAGCCAAGCTGCCTACCCTATTTAGGCCCAAAACTTTTCAATGGCCTCCAAAACCCGTGCTTGTCAGTGCTGTAGACCGCTCCTCAAACAGCCTCAGAAGGGAGGGAGAAACCAAACCATCCCCCAGCCGTCTGCTCTTCAAATATCTGTGTTTGAGGTTGCTTTGGGGCTTCTTTTCTTTTGCCTAGGATCAACGGGCCAAACAATCGCAATTAAAATTTCTCTCTCCCAATGCTGTGTCTCCCCTTTTTTCACCAACCTCCACCAACGCCCCCCCTCCGCCAACCCTTCACCCCCCACCGAGTCACAGACCCCCCTCTAACTTAATATTCAACCGGGACTGGGTTTCGTCATATTCTGCAAGAACCTCATGACTTTTCTTCTTAAACCATTTCCAAGGAAATTGCTTTATTGCTTTAGGACAGTTGGGTGGGCTTGTGTGCAGGAGTTTGACCCTTCCTCAGCTCTGGTCAGGAGGAAGGTAATAGAATCATGGGGTCTGTGTTCCAGGAGGAATCTTAATGATGGTCCCAGATGAGGGTCTGGAAGTCCAGATCCGGGAATGGCCTGGCACGGCTCACCTAGTGATTTACAAACAGATGGGGGGTTCTGGCCCCAACTTCCCTGACCCCTAAGCCTGAACCTTCCCCGAACTCCGCTGGGATGAAGTAATAAGAAAAATGGACTGCAAGACAGAGAAAGAAAAAAAGAAAGAAAGAAAAAACAAAACAAAAACCTGTGTGCCTCACAAATCAAGAACGGAAGGAGAGCGGGTTTGGGCTTCCCAGGCATTTGAAGCATGGACAAGCATCCCACTTTCTTACTCAGACCCTGGGGCAGAAATATGGCTGCCAAGGTACCTTTTCTGGTTTGAATAGGAATTGTCCCTCCAGACTTGCGCTGAGCGCTTGTTCGCTAGGCAGTGGCACTGTTTGGGGAAGTCCTGAAGGACGGGGGGGCCTGACTGGAGGAAGCACGGTGCTAAAAGTGGCAGCGACTTTGAAGGTTGTACCCCCCACCCCCAGTCCTCTGCGCTTCCTTGGCTGTCGCATGCTCCTGCCACCATGATGTTCTGCTTGAGAGGAAGAGGACAAGAAGATATCCACCTAACTAACCCTCTGAGACCGATTTAAACCCTCCCTTCCTCAAGCCGCACATGTAAGTGATGTGCCGATGAAGTCCTTTCTTCTACCTTATTTTCCTTCTGCAAGTTCCAGGCATCTCTCCCGATGCCTAGAAGTTAAGTGCCACTCAGCTGCAGCGGCCTTCTCGCACTGCACCATTTGATAGGAATGGGATGACTTGGCCACAGACACACAGTGTGTAGAATAAAATCAAGCACGTTCCTTTGCTAGCCTGCCCAGGATGATCTGGTCCTGATTATCTTGGTCTCACTCACCTCACACGGTTCATTCCATCCACATATACCTTTTGTTGTCCCTGGGACACAAGTTCCCTTCAGTTTCAGGAGCTTGCTCTGCTCTTTGCCTTGGAAACTCTGCCCCTAAGGTTTTTGTGAGACTGGATCCGTCCCCCACTCACACTCTACATGTTTCATTTTTCTCTTGCTCTTTTAAAATTTCTATAGCATTTAGTATTATAACTGTTTATGATTTGTTATTATTTATGAACTATGACAGTTATAACCCTATTCCTCACCCTCATAAAAACATTATTACATACAGATATTTGTAATTGATTTATCATATCCCAACCTTAAACATAGACTCTCCGGAAGTGAGAGCTTTGCCTCGTTTATGACTCCATTTTCAAAGTCTAACATTGTGCCTAGAACTTATAAGGAGCTCACTGAATATTTGATGAATAACTAAATGAATGAATGTGCTCATTTGTGACAGAGAAGAAAAAGCAAACTTCAAATTCCTATTCCCAATCTTGTATCTTTCTTCCTACAGGAAGAGTAAAGAGGAGAAAAAGACTCTTAGTAATGTGTTTGTTTTCTTTGACTGGTTTTGTTGTTTACGTTTTTTTTGGAGGTGGGGACAGGCTCTCCCTGTATAGCCAGGTTAACTTTGAACTTGGGATTCTGCAGCCTGTATTGCACAAATGATGAAATCAAAGGCATACACCCTGCCATACTCAACTGTCTGACGGGTTTTTTAAATTTTCTTGTGTTTCTCAACCTCTAAAATTGTTGTTACTTCTCTTTCTAGGGGAACCTTTGCCATTCAAATTTCCTCCATATTGTTCCCCATAAAATTGTCAGAGGGCCGGGTGACAGTGGATCACACCTTTAATCCCAGCACTTGGGAGGCAGAAGCAGGTGGATCTCTGTGAGTTCGAGGCCAGCCTAGTCTACAGAGTGAGATCCAGGAAAGGTGTCAAAGCTACACAGAGAAACCCTGTCTCGGGAAAAAAAAAATGTCAGAGGTACACTCTTTAAGTAGTGTGGCTCTCTGAGGGGCTACTGACCATAACAATCTCTAAGATTTATTCCCATTTCAAGAACCAAGTTTTGTGCCTTTGGCAATAGTGTTACCTTTCTCTGTTTATAATGCAGGTTATAGCCAAGACAGTCTAAAAATCTACCTATTTCTGATGGCGCTGCACACTAGGGAATTCACTGTACCTCAGATGAAAACACAGGAGAGTTTTCTGAGAGCTTAGGTGTGGAAGAACTCTGACCATAAAAGGTGACATGAGTAGGCAGAAAGGCCAGTGGCCTTTGCTAACTTTGGGCTTCAAGCCTGGCCTCAATATTATGTATTTCCCAAAGGTCTTCTAGAGGTCTTTAGGAATCTCCTTTTGCTTTTAATCCTAGCACTCAGGAAGCAGGGATAGAAATATCTATCTGAGTCTGAGGCCAGCCTGGTCTATATAGCAAGCTCCCAGACAACCAGGACTACATAGAGAAACACTGTCTCAAAAAACAAACAAACAAACAAACCAACAAGAACCCTTTGCTTTGGTCTCTGTGGTGATAATCCACTAACTGTTAGCATCTTATTCAGCCCTTAGTAAGATGATACAAAGCTTTTAAAGTCAGTGTGTGAGCTTGAAGTGGGGTTTCCAACATGTCACTTTGGAATTCTAAATTTTAAATTTTCACTGCCAGTTAAGTCCACAAAAAAAAAAAAAAAAAAATCAAAAGTTCATTGCAAACAAAACCCAGGCTAGGTGTGGGTTCGCACCTTTAACCCCAGCACTCAGGAGGCAGAGACAGGCAGATTTCTGAGTTCAATGCCATGCTGGTCAGGCCTGTATAGTGAGACTCTAACTCACAATGAACAAAACAGCCATTCCTGACACCTGCAAAACTACCTGTAGGTTAGAGACTGACATGGATGCTCTCAGCATAGGCATTTATGCACCTCACTGATTTAACGAGTGTTTGTTGAATGACGTCTGTGGGCCAGGCATTGTGCTGTGAGTCAGGGGGAAGTTTTCTCCTAATAGCCGTTTTTGTTTGCTTGTTTTATTTTTTGTTTGCTTTAGTATCTTGTTTTGCTTGACATGTATATCATGCATTAGGTAATCCAATCCATCCTTTGCAGTGTGCATGTGTAAAGGAATAATTACGGGCCGGCCTTTCTCAAATAGACTGTTCTGAAGTCCTAGAATCTCCTGTGTCGAAAAGTTAGATCAATGGAATAGAATAACTTTCCACAGTGAAGTGCTAGCTGTTTTGGTGCCCATTCAGCATCCTTCAATTCTTCTTTGGGGGAACTGAGCTCTCCTATCTCTCATGGTTCCGGAATGACAGCAACAGAGTATCTCATGTTGCACTTGGATGGTAGACAGACGACATTTTCACAAGTGTGTGCCACTGAGCCTAGGGATACAGTATGACTAAAAGGAGTTTTTCTCTGTCTCTTTCTACCTCAATACAATTGAAAAAAAGTACTGTGTAATGAGACCAGGTTGAAAGCTACAACCTTCTGTAGGCAAGGAGCCTCAGGAAAAGAATAAACAAATGTTAGAAGTCGAAGGGTCCCAGGATCACGAAGGCTGCTGTTAGTGATAATCACAGTGAACTGAGAAGTCGGAACTAGAGGGCAGGCTACTGGGGTCCTGATAAGGCAGGTCAAGGGTTATGTTCCTGAATAGTGTCTGGATTTAGATGTAGGAGTCAACCCAGGAGTTCAGAGTTTGTTAAGGAAGAGTTCAATACTGCAGAGCAAATAAATCAACAGTTTGCCGATCACACCTGGACAGTTGCTTCATCGGCTGGCTTGCTACCTTTGCTACTTTTATAGGTCAATGATAAGGTAAACCTAGTGAAGGTGAATGGCAGTGAACAGGGCCAGCTCAGAAGTATGTACCCTTGGAGGGTACAGTTTCTTCTACAGATTTCTTGATCTGAGCCTGAATTGATGACTCCATCAATAACACACTTGCTATGCAAGTATGAGGACTCAGATTTGATCCCTGACCCACATCTAAAAAGCATAATCTGGTAGTGAGTGTTTACAATCTCAATGCTGGGGAAGCTGATCCAGGTGGCTCTCTGGTACTCCTTGGCCAGGCAGCCTAGCCTAATTCCTAATCCTACAAGAACTGGGACACAATGAGAGACTTTGCCTCAAAGAACAAGACAAGAGGATCCACTTTCTTCAGTTAATATAGTGCTTGAAGTCTTCACTGGGATTATAAGAGAAAAGAAGAAAACAAAAGAGATACAAACAGGAAAAGAAGTCCAAGTATCATCTATCTAAGATGATATGACTCTATATGTAAGATCCCAAAGACTCCATCCAAAAACTCACAGACTTGAGATATACTCTCTCACTCACTTCAAGCTTCCAAATGATAGCAAATTTATATTTTGTAGTAATTTGCTACAGCAACATTTGCTTCTAATGGTTTCAATTGTGTAGACCTGTCTCCTGAATGCCACACCTCTTTTGTAACTGATGACTTGAACAGCCCCATCCTGATGTTTTTCATTCATCTTTGATCAGTGCCTTCCTCAACCTTTTTTCTGTTGATATGTGGTGAGCATTGTCATCTACCTGGAAGAGATACATCAAGGAACTTAGAGAATCCTTTGGTTCTTTCATGCATTGTTTCCTATAAAGTATGGATCCACCATGTTTTCTATGTTCACCTACTGTACCAACTACCCTAGTTTAAATCTTTATCTCTGAGATGTAGAGTACCCAATAGGCCCATCACTGTTAATCATAGTCAATGCCAACAAGGTTATCTTGGACAGCTAAGCCATCCTCTTATGACCTGGTGTACATCAGTACACCCACAAAGTAAAGTCTGGCTCTTTAAAATGTTTAAATACCTTTGGCATTTTGCTCATTGTGTTGACCTCATCTCTTATCACTCATTTCCCATACAACACACATGCATCACACATCAACACACACATATACACACATGTGTATGTATATGCATGAAAACCATCACAAGATATTACACAAAATTCTTTACTCCAGAGCTTCTATATTCTTCAGCATACAAGCCTCTTATAATCCTTCGTTGTCCAATGTCAATATGACGTTGCCTCTAAACCTTCTATGTCCCCACCCAGAATAAGGACTTTATTCTGTGGTTCTACACATGTAACCCATGCTCACTTGTGGTATTAGTCAATTATACTGCAGTCTTTCATTTCTGCATCTGCTTTCCCCGCTGAAAGGTGAGCTCCCTTTCAATGACATCGTGGCTTGCTTCATCTCCTTTCTCTTTAACATGTGAATTCCAGTTCGTCGAACTTGGAGCTGCTTCTGTGAGAGCCCACAGGGAGGAAATTGGATCAGCAGTGGCCTTGTTTCTTGTTTCTGGCAGACCTGAAGGGGTATAATTTAGGAATAATGGGTGAAATACAGGAACTAACCTTCTCTGCATGTATGCATAACAATGCACTTTCCAACTCCATGGCAAGAGATGCCTTGCAAGTTATCCGATGCTGGGATGAATATTTGAGTCCGTATTGGTTTGATGTTTATTGACATAGAGTTCATATTTTTCCTTTAGAGGTATGTTTTCATATTTAATGAAATCCATTAGTTATCTGTAAAATATTAAACAGAATAAATAGATGTTGTTATAATTTTCACTTATAGTGGGTTGCAGTTCCAGCTTTGACCTGGAAGTACTACCCCCAGTGAGGCTTCTGGTAACTGTCACACCTACTTATGACCTACCCCTGAGGCAGGGCCAAGACGGGAGCCCTTAAGACCCAAGATCTAGATAGATGTGCTGGCTCTCTTGGTTCCTAGTGATCATGGATCCTGGATGGTAGACCAAGCAGAGTTCTCCGGAGAACATCGCTGGACTGCACTTCACCTCTCCTGGATCCTGTAACCTATAGCCCTTTGCTTGCTGTAAGTTACCCCAAAGTAAACCTCCCTTTTAACTACATGGAGTCGCCTCAATAAATTCCCCAATATTCACTGATAAAATATTCTTGAAGGCAAGAATCTACAAGGCTGACGCTACTCAGAAAATTTCCACACGTTAGATCCTCAAACCTGCCTTATCCAGCCTCCTCTGTGAATCCCAGAGTACCATAGGATAAGGGCTCAACATTAGGAGAAAATGACTAAGGTGAAAACTTGAAGTGGCAAAATTCTTCCTGGAGTGCACAGGACAGACTTTCACATTAAGAGGGTGAGGAAATGGAAGACCAGATAGCTGTTCAGTGTTAGTTGTTAGTTGGTGTTAGTTGATCAGTCGGTCAGTTGATTGCTTAGCTTTCGTCACTATGACAGAAACAACTTAAAGGAGAATGGATTTCTTTTGGCTCGGGGATTTGGAGGTGCACTGTCCTAGTGCACTGTCCACGCCTTGCACGAGGGCTGGTCATGCTATCAGTCAGAACATGTGGTAAAAGAGCTTCTTCACCGTGTCAGATGGGAAGCAGGAAGAGAGGAATGGGCCGAAGACCAGGCATATACTTAAAAACATGCTTCCAGTGACCTATTTCCTCTACCTAGATCCCACTTCCTAGAGTTCCCAGAACCTTCCAAAATAACGTCACCAGCTAGAGACTAAGCATCCAATATGTGAGTGGGTAACATTTCATATTTAACCCACAGTAATATCCAAATTGAAATCTTAGGAAGTGTCTTTTTTTAAATGGCTTCACATACCTGGTATGAATCAAATTTCAAACAAATTATTATTGAATTGTAAAAGCAAAGACTTCACCGGGTGGTCCTGAGGCATGCCTTTAATCTCAGCACTTGGGAGGTAGAGACAAGCAGAACTCTGTGAGTTTGAGGCCAGCCTGGTCTACAGAGTGAGACCCAGGACAGCCAGAGCTACACAGAGAAACCCTGTCTCAGAATGCAAACAAATGAAAGTGAAAGCTGTAGGAGCAGGTGAGATATCTCAGCTGGTAAAGTGCTTATTGTGTAAGCATTGGTACCGAGTTCCATGCCCAGCACCGTGTAAAAGGCATGACACAGTGGTGGGCACTTGTCATCCTGACCCAGGGAGCCAGAGATAGTGGATCCCTGCAGCTAGCTAATCTCCAGGTCCCAGTGACCCTATCAGAAGACAAAGTAGATGGCTACTGAGGAAAGACATGCACAAATGACCTCTGACCTCCATGTATGCACACATGTGTGCACACACATGAGCATTCAAACACACAAAAAGTGCAGGATTCTCTCTCTCTCTCTCTCTCTCTCTCTCTCTCTCTGTGTGTGTGTGTGTGTGTGTGTGTGTGTGTGTGTGTGTGTGTATGTTACATCCTGTAAAAGTCACATCACATTTGGATTTTCTTTTCTAACATTGTAATGTCCTCTAATGACTCCTCCACTACTGTTGAGGGTAGGTATGATCACTCCTGTAGCTTTTTGTGGGTCTGTGGTGGGAGTCTAAAGAAGCAGGACAATTAGAGTAATAGTTGCTTGTCCTGAATCTGTATCTCCATGTCGTTGTCTCCCAACAAATCAATAGTGGACTGAAAATAACAAAAAAATGCAGGACACTTGAGAGAATACTGGAAACCTAAGAGACAAGCTTGTACTTTTCCAACTAGCTTCAGAAAGATGGAGTATGGAGGTAAGCATTAGAATATAATGGGCTATTAAAGTTTATTATCCCCAGCTTGCAAGAACTAATTGCTAGGTATTTCTAAATTGTAGGAGTCAATTCTTTTAATACAGCCATAATGAAAAATCACTTAAATAAAGTTAAAATAAAATTAACAATTTTTTTAAGTGACAAATATTCAGAATTCACCATTTCCTGTTTGACTATGTTTTGATATCACCTATGCTGTTGAGGTTATTGAATGTGTATGGGGGGAATGTTATGTAATGATGTACTACTATTCATTGCTTCCCAATTTTGTTTAGTGATGCCATACTGATTGTTTAAAATCTGCTGTGGGAGGATTGTCTTTTGTGCATCATGATAAATGGTGCAGCTTAAGATTCTTCCCTTTTGCCAACAAAGACACTATTCTGGCATGTCAGAAATAAGTTCTGATTCTATGGCTACAGGAATATTCATTAGGACAGTTACTGTGTCTGAGAGGGAACAAAGACTTGCACTTTTAAGCCCATAGTGTGCAAAAGACTGGAGAACATACTTTACTTGACAATTTTCATACAAGCCCGAAAATATTGGCTCCACTTTTGTAAATAAAGAAAGTGAGAATCCAAAATAGATTGTACCCAGTCATTCTGCCGTACTGCTTTAATGGCAAGGAGAGTCAAAATGAAACGATAGTCTTCAATCCATAGTGATTTTAATTTAAATGAACAGTCAGAGCACATGAAGGGAAAAGAATCTCGTGGTTACAGAATGTTAATTTCAAACTAGTTAAATCAATAAGAAAATGCATGGGCTCCTATAACTATAAAAGGCCAGAGGTGTATATTTAGCTTATGGTTCCATGTAAAGCCTCTAGTATTGGCTCCAGCTTCTCTGACCTCATCTTCATACCTGCATCATCTTCGAACCTCCCTAGTGTTTACAATTGCATTCAGAGGGAAAGTTACCGCTGCTTCCGTCTGTATGATAACTCCTCAAAGAAAACCTTTTGTGGTGGTTCCAATAACAAAGGGCCCCACAGGCTAATATGTTTGGTACTTAGTGTCCCCAGTTGGTGGAACTGTTTGGAAAGGATCGGGAGGTGTGGCCTTGTTGGAGAAGGTGTGTCTCTGGGGGTGGGCTTTGATATTTCGAAAGACTCTAGTGATTCCCAATGTCTCTCTCTCTCCGTGCATCTTGGTTGTGGATCAAGATGTAAACTCCCAGCTGTTCCTTCACTCTGCCATCATGGATTCTAACCCTCTCTAAGCCAAATCAAATGCTTTCTTTTATTAGTTGGCTTTGGTCATGGTGTTTTGTCATAGCAATAGAAAGGTAACTAAGATATCTTCCTTAATTTCTAAGTAAAAAATGATTCGTAAGTCCACAGTTGAGATATTCTCTTGGGCCACAGGCTACCATGCACAAAATGCCCGAATTACCAGTCAGCTACTTGTGTTCATCCCTGGATGATGACACAAGCATACTTTAAGGTCACGGACTCTTGAAGCAGAGAAAATAATTTGAATGTAAAACAAGGTTCTTCTTTAAAGTAATTTCTTTACTTTAGTTAAGATGGGTTGACTGTATTTACTCTCTAATTTAAAACAATCACAAAAATATAAATAAATAAATAGATATGTAGATAAATAAATAAATAATTTTCTAGAGTTGGAACATCAGGCAAGGAAGGGAAGTGATCCAGCTGAAATGAAAAACTAAACAGATAAACTCTGTAAATGTTCAAATGTCATTCTAGACCCCAACTCTGAGCTGTACTGTGAAGAGTGAAAAGCAAACAAACAAAGCTTGTCTGTATCTTTGAGGGCTAAAAACTGGAAACCTGGGGAGATCAAGGCAACCAGAGACCACAGGACATGGTACCAGAGAAGAGATAACTCCGCTGAAAGAGACTCACAGAGATGTATAGAGGGTATCCCTAGAGTACTCAGTAGAATACTGAGCAGTACATTGCTGTGGGATGGTCTGTACGTCAAGTGTGTTGCTGATTGGCCAATAAATAAATCACTGATTGTCCAGTGGCTAGGCAGGAAGTATAGGCGGGACAAGGAGGAGAATAAAGCTGGGAAGTGGAAGGCTAAGTCAGAGAGACACTGCCAGCCGCCACGATGACAAACAGCATGTGAAGATGCCTGTAAGCCACGAGCCATGTGGCAAGGTATAGATTAATGGAAATGGATTAATTTAAGCTGTAAGAACAGTTAGCAAGAAGCCTGCCACGGCCATACAGTTTGTAAGCAATATAAGTCTCTGTGTTTACTTGGTCGGGTCTGAGAGACTGTGGGCCAGGCAGGAAAACTAGCTACAGTACATAGTTGTGAGGAAGCTCCCTAACAGTTTGGAAAGAACAGCCTGAAAGAGTAAGAGCAAACAATGCCCATGTCACCACTGCCAATAATAATGCATATTCTTAAAAACAAGACTCAGGAATCTCACTTACAGGGCATCAGTTAGAGGTCTAAAAAGAAATATAGAAGGATGTGCTTAAAGTAATTAACTCTAGATTAAAAGAATCATTGGGTTTCTAAAATAAGCATACCCTCTAAATCAAACACATAAAGTAATTTAACTGCATTCTAGATCAAAGCTCAAGAATACTTTTAAGAATGTAAGAATATCTTGCACAAAATAATTGGTAGATTTCAAGCAAAACTTATCAGGCAAGCATGCACAGAAACAAAACAATAACATGAAAAATCAACTAAAACCTTATAGCTAGAATTAATAGATGAATATTAACATATTTATAACTATATAATTCAAGACTCCATGTTGTACCTGTTAAATAGAGACATACATGAAAAATTTAAGCTTAACTTACAGAGACAAAAATTAAAATGCCCCAGGTGGATTGAAAAGACTGCTCATACCTTATATATTGATAATTACTGCATATGAATACATAGCAATCAAAAAGATCGTAAGTGAAAAGAAAGGGAAAGGGTCAGGCAAAATGAAGCAAACATCAGTGAACTGTGTGACAACACATGTGGCCTCATCTATACAAAAGTGTAGGTAGGTGTAGCAGGAATCTTAGAGAGTCTTATTAATAAAATCAAACCCGGAGCCAAGTATTGGGGTGAAGCTGGAAGATCAGAGAGACAGAACAAGCCACAGCTAACCTCACCTGGCCAACTTCTCAGCTGGTCTTGTTTCCTCAGATTGGAAGCCTCTGTGTCCTCATATCCAAATGGGTCTCAGCTGAACTGTGCTGCTAGAAGCCTGAAAGCTTAACCAGCCAAATGCCTAACCAGCCAAATGCTTCTAGTTCCTGGTCCTCATGCCTTAAATATATTTCTGCCTTCTACCATCACTCCCTGAGATTAAATGTCACCATGCCTGGCTCTTTCTAATGTGGCCTTGAACTCACAGAGATCCAGAGGGATTTCTGTCTCTGGAATGCTAGGATTAAAGGCGTGAGTGCCACCATTTTCTAGCCTCTGTATCTAGTGGCTGTCTGTTCTCTGACCCCAGATAAGTTTATTAGGGTGCACAATATTTTGGGGAACACAATAACACCACAGGTAGGGGAGGGTGAGGACCTTCAGAAACTATTTAATGAAATAATAGCAAAAATTCTCAAGTTTGAAGGAAATTGTAAATTTATAAATCCAAGAATTTTTATAATTCTCCAGGTAGAAAGTGAGAGGAAAATTACATAATAGCAACATCATTATTAAATTATTTAAAACAAAGGATGAGAACAAAATCTAAAAATCAAACAGAAAAAGAGATATAATGAACGCAGAGAGCAAACCTAAGGATAACATTATACATTTTATCAGAAAAAATACAAGTGGAAAAATAATAAAAAGTAACATTCTTATAGGACTGAGAGAGGGGGCGAGGGAGAGAATGAGGGAAGGGAGGAAGGGAGGGAGGGAGGGAGGGAGGGAGGAAGGAAGGAAGGAAGGAAGGAAGACCCTGCCAAGTTAAAGCCCTATTCTTGGTGAAAATAAACTTGAAAACAAAAATGAAAAAAAGAAGTTTGCAGACATAGAAAAGTTCAGAGCTCATAATCAGAAAAAGAACATAGAAGAGAGCATTATAAATAGACAAAAAAAAACCCAAATAAATATCTTGATCTACCTAAGTAATTAATTCCATCAAAATTATGTATATGAGAAAGAAATGTGTGCCCAGGTAGAAAGGATATCTTACTCATAGCCTTCTTTTCCCCAGGGATAGATCCACGTAGGCATGTCTAATGACCAGCTCTTAGGAGCTGCAGCATACACCAAGTAATTCAGTGTATCAGTCCTTAAAAGCGTGCTCATTGTAAGGTTCTTTTTGCATGTTGTTGTTGCTGCTGAAACAGTATGCTCCTTTATATGCCACTTTTGCCTTGAACTTGAGATCCCCCTGCCTCCAAAGTGATATTGGCTTGGATCCTTCAAAATGCTGGATTATAGCTATAAAGTATGCACAGCTTTGTGAGTGACTTAACCTGAATGGGTCACATGAGCACATTTTAGTGATGTGTTTGATTGAGCATCCATTGAAATCCCTAGAATGGCTCCTCCAAGCCCACCTCCATCTGTTTGGGACTTGACCCTTTGGTGTGAGTCCAGGGTCCCTTCATTCTTCCCTGATGCTTTTTTTTGCTCTTTCTAGCCTGTCTTCCTTTGTGACTCCTACCAACCCACAGAATAGCTCTATACTAAGAACCCCACAGCTATCACACTTGTCTGCAATTCAGGAACACCATAAGCCCCACACTTAGCTAGGACCAGAGTGGGTAACAAGTAATCAAAGAATAGAACATCCACCTAATAAAGATGAGACCATATATCTAAACTAAGAAATACTTCAATTGCTCTAACTCTGAATGTCTACATCCCAGTGCAAAAGTATAAACACAGACAACAAAGACATTATGCCTCTTTCAGAAGCCAGCAACCATATTTATTGTGTTAGGCTCTCAGAAAAACAATTTAGCTGTAGCAAAAGACAAGAATTTCAAAATAGAAATTATGAATAAGTTCAAGAACCTTAAAGAGGATATGAAGAAAAGCTTTAATGAAGACCACCAGAACACAAACAGTTGAATGAAATAATGAAAATAATTCAAGATATGAAAGTAGAATTTAACAAAGAAATAGAATCATTAAAGAAAATCCAATATGAAATAAAACTAGAAATGAAAAACTCAAGAAATCAAACAAAAGAATCTCAGAGGTAAGCCCCCCAAGAAACATTAAAAGACATGGAAGAAATAATTTTGGGTCTTGAAGACAAGGTAGAAGAAATAAATAGCTCAGTAAAAAAAAAAAAAAAAATGTTAGATCTAAAAAAAAAAATAGACACATGAAATCTTGGAACACTGTGAAAAGGCCAAACCTATGAAGAGTTATAGAGGGAGGAGAAGAAACCCAAGTTGAAGGCACAAAAAATATTTTTAACAAAATCGTAGAAGAAAATTTCCCCAATCTAATGAAAGAGATGCCTATCAAGATACAAAAGGCATACAGAACACCAAATAGACAGACTCAGAAAAGAAACTCCCTATAGCACATAATAATCAAAACACTAACCTACAGAACAAACAAAGGATATTAAAATCTGCAAGGGAAAATAAAATCAAGTCATTATAAAGGCAGGCCCAGTATAACACTTGATTTTTCAGTGTAGACTCTAAAAGACAGAAGCATTTGGATGGACATTCTTCAAGTTCCAAGAGACAACAGATACCATCCCAGAGTGCTACACCCACAAAACTATCAGTCACGATATGCATAGATAAAAACAAACCTAAGCAATTTCTGTCCACCAGTCCAAGCTCTACAGAAGGAACTAGAAGGAAAACTTCCATTTGAAGACCAAGTTAACTACACCCAAGAGGACATAAGGAATAAACAATCCCAGAGCAGTTCATCAAAGAAGGGGGAGAAACACACCACAACAAGCAAAGTATCAGGAATCAATAAACACTGTTCATTAATAACTCTCAATATCAATGGTCTCTACTGCCCAATAAAAAGACACAGATTAACAGACTGGGTTAGAAAACAGAATCCATCTTTCTAAGCATCAAAGAAACACTTCTCAATATGAATAACAGCCTTCATCTAGGGTTAAAGGATGGATAAAGTTGTTACGAGAAGATATAAACTAGTCTGTATTAACAAGCACAAAACAATAACAAAAAAACAACAACATATCAGTTGTTGCCTGGGTGTAGGCGGAACATTTCTCTCCCACCTGCTTGTTCCCAAATACCCGGCAGACACTTCCCAAATAATTGACTCAGAGGCTTAATATTACTTATAAATGCTTGGCCTGTAGCTCACACTTATTACTAAGTAGTTCCCACACTTAAATTAACCCATAAATCTTGTCTATGTTTAGCCACATGGCTTGGTACCTTTTCTCAATAAGGCATTCTCATTTTGCTTCCTCTGAGTCTGGCTGGCGACTCCTCTCTCTGTCACACCACCTATACTTCCTGCCTGGCTACTGGCCAATCAGAGTTTTTTTTTTATTTAATGCCGAATACTGTTTATTGAAGGAGGGAAGAGGTCTTAAATACAGGCTTACAGCACAATGGGAGAACCCAGGAGGGCAGAAGTTTGCTACCGATGTTTTACAATCTTGCATCTAAGCTACTAACACCCATTATGCAGGATATACAGACAAGGAACTTCCCTTAAGCATTCAGGAGGGTAGAACCCGGCAGGGAATTAGCATAGGGAGGATATCAAGGTCAAGGTCAGCAAGCAAGGCAACAGTTACTCAAAACGGGGCCAGGACCCTACAGGTCCCCCTTTTACTAAAAAATGAGCTTCTGACTTAGGTTGCGTGGGACATCAGCAAGTCACCTTACCCGTCATGGAGAGAGTTTTATTAAACCAATTCAAGTGACAAATCTTTACAGTGTACAAGAGCATTATCCCACAGCACCTCAGCTAGAAAAGAAACTGAGGAAAACGAAAGAATCACAAAAGAGCACCCTGGAAACCTTCTGGGGTGATGCGTTCATTATCTTGATTGTGGTTATGGGCACAAACGCATATGTATGTGTCACACTTAGTGAATGGTGTGTAATAGCTGAGGCAATACAGACTATGATAATTATTTCTCAAAATTCCTTTCTTAAGAGAAGTTAGCAGAAAAGGAAAGGGGGGAATTGAATTTTCAGTAGCTAATAAACAATGACCAAAGAGACTGGATTTTCTCCAAAGTCTTGCTACTGATGTTGGATCCATTATTACAAACCTAATCTACTTTATTCCACAATCTGTTTGCATGACAACTTGAAAGACATAGGTGTTAGTTATTGCGGTAATGATTCTGTATAATGAACCATCCCCAAATTAACATTTGCTTTTGGTCACTCATCTACAGGCCATCTAGATGTCTAATGATTGACACTGGATGTAGTTGGGCTTAGTTCTAAGTATAGATTATGTTCATTTGTGCTTCATAGAACACTTAAGGTCCTGGAATAACCAAGAAGGCAGCACATTCTCTTGACTGTATTAGAAATACAAGCAGCCATGTCAAATTGAACAATAAAATTTAATCTTTGTTTGCATTATGACTGATGATGCCCATTGAACAGGATAGAGAGCTTATTACCCCTAGATTGAGAAGGAGAGAAGCATATGTGGCCTCTGGTGGGAGGAACTAGAAAATCACATGACAGTAACAGTAGATGCAAAGAGTGTGGAATTGGGAAAAAGAATGCTGCCTACCAAGAGCTGACCAAATAAAAGGAAGGGAAAAGGAATGCCTTTTCAGGAAGTTTAAGATTTGCAGAACTGAATAAGATAAAGGTGACAGATGTAAAGATGAAGGTGCTGCACACAGGGTCAGCAGCCAGGACACGGAGGGCAAGAGCCAGGCTTTTATAATTCAGCTTCTTAAAGAACCTGACTTCTATTGATCAATGTTTTCTATAATTTTCTAACCTCAGGGAAGGTCCTGATCGGGCATTTAAACTGTTTCACTGAGTATTACTCTCAAATAGAGGAGGCTGGAGTCGGAAGTGACTCATTGCAGAAGCTGAACTGAAGAGGATTTTGCTTCCAGGGTTCTCAAAATTATCTTCTGCTATAGGTTTGATCTTAAATGTCTCCCAGTGGTCCAGTTATTAAAGGTGTGCTCCCCAACCTGTGATGCTGTTTTGGGGTGGTATAATAAGCTGAGTGTAACTGCTGGAAGGAAGTTCGGTCATCAAATGCATCCCATTACAGGGAACATTGAAACCCTAACTCTGTCCTGTCTCTCTTGTTTTCCAGTTCCCATGAAATGAACTGGCCTTTTCTACCCCAAGGCCCCACTGTGATCAACTGTGCTACCATAGGCTTAACCAAGCCACGGAGTTAAGCAACCACCAACTGAAATCTCCAAATCTGTGGACAAAAATGTGCCTCTCATCCTTTGCAAGTTGATTAGCCCCACATATTTATTGCCGCAGTGGAAAGATGATGACTACCATACCACCTTTTCATACCTGGCCTTGTTTCCTCTGTAACTCTGTACTGAGAGGTTCCCCTATCTCTCCAATACATTTCCTTCATTCTCAAGTTTAAAGAGTTAGTTTTTGTTGCTTGCTGTCAGAAAACGAAACCATGCAGCTTACATTGCCATTTGGGATACTCCATGATCAAGTGTCTGGTGAGTCAATAGATGCATTAGGAAACCATCCCCTACAACGGTCCCTCTATCATGACTCCATCGTATTGAGAGTTCACCCCCAGTCTGTTGACTTCTCCCCACCTTCTCTCGGCACAGGCTTTTCAGCTCCCAGGTTTTGCTTCCTGGTGGCTTCTGCTTCCTGTTTTCCTCATCCAGTCTGTCCTCTTATAGCCCCCAATGTTTTCACAGTCCTCTCTGGGTATTTCCACTTTCTTCTCCAACCTCCTGAAAGGAGAATTACCTGGGCTCTGTGGTCACTTTGAGACTCAGCACTCTCTTGCTGGTTAGACATCTTGTTGGCTGTTTTGTTTTGACTTTAGAGACAGAATCTCATTATGTAGCTCAGGCTATACTGAAACTTCTTTCTGATTCAGCCTCCCAACTGCTAGTATTGTAGCCACATGCCATCATTTCCAGCTGGGAATATCAACAGACTCTGTTCACACTACTTACACCACAGGTAACTCCCTCTGGCACAGATTGTAGTCTTAGGAGGGTGGGGTGGGAGAGACAGCCATGTTCAAATACAGTAGGAAATGTTACAATCTCTATATAGTGATTTCTATCAGAAGATAGTGTAGTTATAGCAAAATCTCTGAGCCTAGCACACATTCTAACATTTGTCTGTTCAGATAAACGCAAGGTTGGGATATGGAGAAGAGAGAGGAGCAGAAGCTGGAACACTAAGCTAATGAACGAGGGACTCCTTGAGGTACTAGTAGAGGTAGCCAGGCAAGTGTCTTCTAGGCTTGTTAAAGTTCGGTGGATGCTCTGATACATATTTATATTGTCCAGAGTTGATAAAACTGCAACAGATCTAGGGAAATTACCCATCTGATAAGTTAGAACTATCACAGAGAGATGTAGGCTGTACAGGTCACAGTCTGTAAAAACAAGCATCTGCTAATGAGGACCTTGTGAGAGACCCTGGGTCCTTACATAGCCTAAAACAAGCTGATAGTCTTTTTTCTCCTCCCAGAGAGGAGCAGCTGAGACTTGTGTGGCAGGGAAATTTTCAGCTAAGGGGGAGTAGCTTTGCTTTGTTGAGCTGTGAAGAGGTATGAGTTGAGTTCAACAGTCAAGACAGAGTGATGATCTATCAGAAAAAGGCAGAGAAATCTCTCTGGCTTCAGAGAGTGTGAGATTCTATTGCACCCAAAATAAATGCAATTTTAATAATTGATATTAATTAAAACATTGCTCTTTAAAAGGTGCTTTTAAAATCTAATTACAGATCATCTTGCAGAACTCCTTATGGCCAGATACTGAGCTAAATGCAGCATAGAAATAATCCTATTGAATCTTTGTAAAAATCCTTTGACGTGGAGGGTATTAATAGCTCCTTCTTGCAAATAAGAAAATTCAAGCCCTGAAAGCTACTAGTCACATAGAGCCAAGACTCCACATTAAGCCTGCCTAGCTCCGTACAGTCCTCACTACATCTAGTTCATCTTTTAGGTATTCATAAAAACAGAGAGATGCATTTATTCATTCCATTTCAAAGAAGAGGGACTTCAGCCAAACTAAGAGACTTACTCTAGATCACCTCACTCAGCAGAAAATGGTGTCAAACCAGATCATCTGCTGGCAGTGCAGAAACAGGGCAGCAGGGAAATAGAAGAACAACTGTGTCTCAAATCAGCTAGGATTGCATTCAAATGCTTACTGCTAAATGCATTAGAGCAATTTCTCAGCATCTCAAGGATGTGAAGCCAGATTTTGATACCTACATGAAAGGGGAATATTAAAGATTAAAAGAGAAAATCCACGTACCCAAATCTCAAGTGTTTTCTTTTCCTTTTATTGATAATTTCCTGCATGCAGGATCATAGTCACTGCCCCATTGCCCTTTCTTAGCCCCCTCCCACTCCTGCTCAACCCCTTTCTCTCCCCAAAAAGTTTCCTCTCCTACTTGCACCTCTCTCTATTTTTGGGAACTACTGATCTTCGTTAGGGTCCCTTGGATAAGCATGGGTGGGAATATTTACTGGGCTACAGAAAGCTGTTCGGTGGTTACACCAGTCAGGAAAATGATTTCTCTCCCAGCAGTTATTATCTGCCACTGACAGTTGTCAGGGAAGGGTGGAGCTGCGTGAGACATTATCCATTTATGATGAAAGGTTGGTAAGAACTTAAATGTTTTCTTAAAAAGCATAGACAAAACTTTCAAGCCCTTGGCACACTTCCTGAAAGAGGGAAGAGACAAACAAGAGGAAATGGGCGGTTACAATAGACACCACTGAAATCAATAGACGCCTTAAGGAACATTTTTAAAAATCGTAAATTGATAACTTGGAAAATCTAGAGGAGATAAATTTCTAGACACAGATGACCTACCAAAATTTAACAGAGGGCACATAAATCTAAATAAATGAACAAGGAGAAACAAAATGAAAACTGTAATAAAAAGAAGCCTCCAAACATAGAAAAGTCAAGGGTCAGACAGGAGAGCTGATATTACTGCTCCTCGACAAAATCCCATAAAAGAGAAATTCACAAATTTACAACTTACAAAGCTGGTATTACCCTGATAGAAAAATCTGACATGAACACAACAGAAAAAGAAAACTGAAGTCCAATATTAGCAATAAAACATTTACAGATCTCCTTTCCTTCAGAGAGCTCCCCTGGCTTAATAACTTCACTTACAGACCATGTCTTTTGTAGGACAAGAGCAGTTTACTCAGGCTGTGTCCTGTGACCTCTGTTTTTATACTTTCCTTGCTGGCAAATACTGTATGTCAAACTTAACATTGTAAGGTAAACACTGAGATTAATAACCCCTTCTCTAAAAACGAATTTCGAAAGTCTTCCTAGAATAGTGGATTGCTCCATTTGTCTTTAAGGAATCACTCAAGGTTACTGTGAATTCATACATTTTTTCCCTTGACACACCTTTTCTGTGACCAGCAGAGAGAATCTAGAGCTGCAAGTCTTCTAGAATTCAAATTAAGCTGCCTGGAAAGGGCAGGAGCAGTAGAAACTGTACGTAAGGGAAGTTTGCTGCTCCTCACACCAGACTCAGGACTGAGGCCATCATGGAGTGCAGAAGTCTGAGAAACTGCCAGGAAAGGACTTTCAGCCTTCCCTTGCCCATACACCAGAACCACATAGAACACAGAGGCTGTAGAAATCAGCATTTCCCACCCTCCCACTGCCATCTAACATCTATGGAGCTTGCTAAGGCCAATTCTGAGAACTTCAGCTTTCAACTCAGCACCAGTGAGCTAACAATTCCATACCATAAAGATGCTTTCTATTTCTTACTATCATTTAGTCTCCATTCTTGCAGATCTTTCCTGTTGGTCTCTGCAGGGCCTTCAACAATAGTGCTAACTCAGTAGTGCTGGGAAAACTGACCTCTACATTGCAATGAGTGAAACTAGAGTCTTATCTCTCACCTTTCACTAAATAAACAAAAACAAACAAAACAAGTTTACAAATTAAGTTCAACAATAGCAAAAAACACAACAACAACAAAAACACAAATAAAAGTAATAACAAAGGCTACGAAGAACTCTAACCAACCAAAGAGGTGAAAGACGAAGCCTTAAAAACTCTATAATAAAAGTGATAAAATAATAAAAATTGAAGAAAAAAATTGAAGGTGCTAGGAGATGCTTCTGGATAGGAAAATGACTGCAGTGTCAACAGTGATATATAGATTCAGTGCAACCCCCTCTGAAATTATAATGACATTTCTCACAGAAATTAAAAAAATATCCTGTGGCAACAGAGTCTCCAAATAACCAAACCAGTACTAAACAGAAAAGAGTAATGCTAGAGGCATCACAACACTTGACTTCCAATTATACTATACAGTAACAAAAACAGGATGAGGATGATGTTAATTAAAAAAAAGAGAGAGAGAGAGACATGTAGACCAATGGAATAAAGGACTCAGAAATAAAACCACATACCACCAGGCAGTGGTGGCACACACCTTTAATCCCAGCACTCAGAAGGCAGAGCCAGGTGGATCTCTATGAGTTCAAGGCCAACCTTGACTACAGAGCGAGCTCCAGGACAGGCACCAAAACTACACAGAGAAACCCTGTCTCAAAAAACAAGACAAAACAAAAAAACCACCACATACCTACAATTGTTTCTTGACCAACACAAACAAAAGACACTAGAACACATTGGGTGAAAACAGTCTCTTCAACAAATAATGCTTCAAAAACCAGATTGACACATGCAAAAGGTTGAAACTAGATTCTTACCTCTCATGGTAAAAAAGATTACTCAAAATGGAACTGAGTCTGAAAAGACTAAAGGGAAACACTCCCAGTATCAGTATGTACAATGAGATTTCCTGAATAGGACTCCAATGGCACAGAAAATAAGAATAACAATTGTCATTTGGGACTCCATCAAATCTTAAAAAAATAACATGTTCAAGACCTTATCAACAAAATGAAGACACTGCCTACAGAATGAAAGAAAACTTTTGCCAGCCTTTTATCCCACAAGGGCCTAGTATTTTATATATATAAAGAACTCAAAGAACTGAGCAGCAAAGGAACTGGTAATCCAGTCAATAAATGAGAGAAAGGTCTAAATAAACACTTCTCAAATGAAGTACAAATAGTCAGTAACAACATGGAAAAGTTTTGCTCAACATCTGTAGTCATCAGAAAAACAAAATCAAAACTGTTGAGATTCTGTCTCACTCCGGTCAGAATGGCTATCAAATAATATATATCAAATATAAAATATAACAAATGCTAGGAAGGGTGTAGAGAGAAAAGAAACCCTTCCATATATTATTGGGAGGGGTGGAAAACTGTTTGGGGTTTCTTCAAGGACCGAAACTGTTAAGTTCTTCATTACCCACCTATGCCACTCCTGTTTTATGCTAAAAGGAAACCAAGTCAACATGTGGAGAAGGTACCCATATGTCCATGTTTATTGCAGAACCATTCACAATAGCCCAGCTACAGAATCAGCTTAGGCTCCCATCAATAGACAAGGAAAGAAAGGTAAGATGTACACACACACAACAGAGGTTTTTTTTTTCAGCCATAAAGAAGAATAAAACCATGATGTTTTCAGAACAATAGATATAATTAGAGGCCACAATATTAAGTGAAATAAGACAGGCACAGAAAGATAAATATTGCATGTTTCATCTCATATGTGCTGTCTTCTGTACGTATCCTGGGAATCTGAAAGGATGCCACACGTGAGATGTTATAGCTGCACCACAAGTAGAAATCAAAGGCGGAAAAGATCTGCTAGTTTGCTGGCTAGTCCACCATTCTCACTGCTCAGAAAAGAAGAAAGGTATTAAAAAGGAAAATGGCCCAAAAGTAGTAAAGGGAATTCTAGGAAAAAGCAGGATGGCTGTATGGGAGGATAAAGGATAAGAGAGGAGAATTGGGAAGGCAGGTATGGATGGAATGTCACAGAGAACCCTTTTAATTATACACATTGATAATTATGAGCAAAAATATTAATGTCATTCCAGAATCTCTGATCTTCACACCTAGCTAAACCCTGGCTAGAACTCACAAATAAATAAGGAAGGTCCAATTTGACAGGGAATAATGTCATTAAAATTCTTTGGGTGGGTATGATCTAGACTCTCAAATGAGTTTTCCAATGTGAACAATGAATTGTTTTGTTGGCAGTTGAAATATTGTCCCTCTAAAACGTGCGTGCGTGCACTTGTGTGTGTGTGTGTGTTTGTGTGTGTGTGTGTGTGTGTGTGTGTGTGTGTGTGTGTGTGTGTGTGTGTTGAAACTCTAACTTCTGTACCTGTGGATGGGATCAATTTGTAAAACAGCCTTCAAGTACATCACCAGGCTGCACTAATTCATGATCTAATGGGTGCAGTTCTTATACAATGAGGGAGATTTGGACACACAGAGCCAAGAGAACACCAGGTGAAGGCAGGAGTCAAGTATCAGAGTCAGGTTCCTATAAGCCAAGGACACCAAAGACTGTTGGCAGATACGAGATGCAGGAAGGAAAGGCATGGAATCCAACTTCTCTTAGAGCCTTCCTCCTCCTCCCCTGTGTAGCTAGACTGCAGATGTAAGCCTCTGATGCAGTACAAAGGAGTAACTCTTTACGCAAAGTTGAACCAAGATGAGTGGGGCTGGGTTCCATGACAGCAGACCTTCAGCATCAGCTCGGACTTATTCCACTTGAACAGGGATGAGAGAGGATTAGTTTCCTAAACGTATTTTTGCCAATGTTATATCCAGTCTCTGATAACTGAGTGGCTCTGTGTCCTCGCAAAGGCAGCAGAGGTGTGTGTGACAGATGCTGGGCCACAGTTTAGTGCAGTTTGTCAATCATGGTGCTGAAGTAAGAAAGACCATCTCCTACCTGGTCAGATTGCTCCATACTGCTTCTAACAGAATCTAACCAGTTTCTCCAGACAGAAAATGAGAACAAGGATAGATCTCACTACAGTGGATGATAATATTCCAAGGAGGATCCCTCCTACCAACCGTGGACACGTATAAAAGACTATCACAAGGTCTTATAGCATAATGAAAGTTGGCTGAGCCATTTTGGAAGTCATTTTAAAATGTATGTGTTCACTGGGTGGTGGTGGTGCATGCCTTTAATCTTAGCACTGGGGAGGCAGAGACAAGTGACTCTCCATGAATTTGAGGCCAGCCTGGGCTACAGAGCAAGTTCCAGGACAGCCAGGGATACACAGAGAAGCCCTGTCCGCCTCCACCCCTGCCCCTGCCGAAGGATATGTCCTATAAGCCACCAATTTCACTTTGCAATGTCTACCCTAACGATAAATCATAGATGTATGGTTAGGCAGCACACGGAGGAGGAGGAGTGTGCGTGAGAAGGTGGCAGCAATGTTTCTTGGAGCCACAATAGTTATCTACAGAAACTAGACACAACTTTAGAAATGTTCTGCAGCTGTTTACATTAAGTTTGATCTGTTTACGTTACCCGAATACAGTGATTCTCAACCTTCCTAACGCTGTGACCCTTTAATACAGTTCCTCGTGTTGCGGTGATCCCCAACCATAACACTATTGTCATTGCTACTTCATAACTGAAATTTGGCCACAGTTATGAGTCATAATGCAAGTATCTGATAGGCAGGATATGGGATATGCGACCCCTGTGAAAGGGTCACTTGACACACAAAGTGGTCTCCACCAAAAGGTTGAGAACTGCTGCCCTAATGCATATATAAGATGCATGCTTAACATATTGATAGGTTTATTTTTAAGAGCAATCTAGACTAATTGTATTCTTCAGACTATTTTATTAGTTCTTGGAGAATTTTATACTATATGTTTTCATTATATTCACTCAACCTCCCCCAACTCTTTGCTTAACATGACAATCTGCAGGCCCATTCATGTGCACTGCAACTTCTTATTTTTTCACTATTTATTAATGTTTATGTATAAGTGCTTGCACAAGTCACTTTTGATGGGCATGCCAAACACACTGGAGATGCATTTGAATGAAAAACTGGGGAGGAGCTGTTTTTAGCAGCCCGTGTCTCCCTGCTCTGGCCCCGGCCTTAGCATCTCAAGGATCCTCTGAATGTGTCTGGACTCCCCATGCTCTGTACTGTCTTGTTCTCCTCTGTGTGACCAGTGCTGTGCAGACCTGGCCCGTGCCCTCAGTGACATTTACTTCACTTGACAGCATGAATTGCCAGATTGCTTTCTTTGGTCACAAACAGCTCCTGGCAAGGTTATGGTCTGACTGACCTTTTTGTTCTAGATCAACTTTGACTGCATAGAAGAAACACCCAAGAACTTTGAAAACCCTGGCTGCATAGATTCTACCCCAGACCAAAAAGTTGGAATCTCTGGAAATGGGACCAACTCCCTATATCTTTACGATTCCTAGGGTGCTGAAAGCTTGAACACCATGCCGCTACATGATAAAGTCGCCACCAGCTAGATGAGTAACTGAAAGCCAATTAGTCTCAGAGCCCATGACAGTGCCAATGGACTCAGACCACTAGGGCTTCCATTTAGCCAGGATGCTTCCCCTTCAGACTGATGCTAAGGTGACTCTGTCTTCCTCAGATGATGGCTAAGTCACACTGGCCACCACATTTCATATTGCAGCCTGCCCTTAAGCCCCTTTCCATGGTTGGGCTGCTTCTTCCTAATGGGTTCTGTGTTTTCCTTTTACGTAGTTAGTGCACAGAGAATCTTCTTGTGCCTCTATTTTCGTTGATTAGCTCATCTCTCTGGAATAGGAACTTTCTGAACACAGGGGACTTTGCTGTCTCCCTTAAGTATCGTCAGAACGTAAAAGGATGCCTCATGGGAGACAGTACAGCTGCACAGAAATCCAGAGGACCAAGAGACCTGCTAGCTTGCTCATGACTCCAACCTTTTCAGAGCCAGGAGGACAACATAGTCTGGAGAGGAGAAGAAACCAATTGGCCGGTGGGTGAGCTGGAACTAGACGCTGGCCTGCCCACCCTGCACTCCCAGTGCAGTATTCTTTCACCTTCCTAAGCAGGTTTCCTGTCCCAAGTGCCCCCAAACTGTTAAAATAGACAGCCTTGAAGCACAGCCTTTGTTTCTGCCAGAGACTTTCAAATATTCACTCTGCTTTTAGAGGACATTATCCACACTAGACATTGGTGAAGCCGGTTTGAGATTTGAAAATAACCGCTAAGTGAGCCTTAGAATCTGAGCCTAAGAGACCACATGGAAAGGTTGCATTTTAAACCAGTTTTTTTTTTAAATGATTTGATTTTTTTGTTTTCTTTTGTTTTTCCTAATCTGGACTGAAATAAAGAAGCCGTGAGATCTAGGCTTTGAATTGTGTAAATGAGCCCACCGCTCCCCACACTTTTCAGAAAGATAAGACCCAAATGGCATTTGCAGAAGAGCCCGGCCACCTCTATCTCTCTAGCAATTCGGCTCCTATGCAGGCCCCTTGGTAACAGCCCGGCAAATCCGCAGAAGGAATGCAACTATACGGTTTGTGTGCGGACTGCGGAGTTAGTATGGCTTCCAAATTGCCTAGCAGGTCATTAATCATGGGCCAAGATAGGCCATCACAGCGGCCCCGAGTGAAAGCACTCTGCATAATGCCAGTGAAATCATGTTTAACATGCAGCTTTTGGCGGCACAGATATGGAGGGGGAGAGGGAAGGGAAAAAAAAAATCATTCCCCTTTTAGGAAAGAAAACTTCTACTTATCTTTGATTTGCATTCAGCCCTCCCTCAATAGTCCTTAAGCCTGTTATTTAATTCATTTTGGTGCCAGGGTTCATCACAAAGCAGAAACTCTAAGCGAGACCTATGCAGTCTGTGACCTCCAAACCCCCTGTCTTTTCTTGTCAGTTCTATGTCATTTGTGCAGTTGAACTCCACCAATTTGAAATGCTGACCTCTTCCATAGACAACCGTATTCTCCTTCAGTGAAAGAAAAGCCCTGGGCCGACAAACCACTCAAGCGGGAGATGGTAAGAAAAGAGAAAAGTGGTTGACTCGTAAATCAATTTCCACAGCCCACCCAAAACCCACACACACATTGAATCTGTATAAAAATTTTTAAAAATTGCTGAATGGGTTGATGAAGAAGAGGCCTCCAAGAACAAATAAAAATAATATGAATTGGAGTCAGAAAGAATGGAAGTGGGAACTCCGCTCCCAGGAAGCTAGAACAGCATGGAGGCCCCTCTGTCTTTACACCTGGGCTCTCTGAGGTTGTCTGAAAGGAAAAAGTTGAAAATAAAATGCAGAATAAAGTTCCTTGTCCCTGCCAAAGGCAACAAAAGGGAAGGATTTGCAGGGAACCGGAAAAATAGGACGTGAGTCATCAAGCCTAAGAGCTGGAACTATAAGCTTGGGGTGTGCATAGAATCCAGGTCATAGGTAAGTGTTGTGTGTGCCTTGAGCACATGAACAAGGATTTCCCATCAACAGTCCTGCCTGCTTAGAGTGTAGAACTTACCTTAGTCAGAAGTCTGCGGATTTATGTAACGGTTTTTAATACTGTCATCACTGTTCAATAGTAGAGTTTTTCCAGTCGTTAGCAATCATCAATTATACATACTGCCATTTCATCAAAATCTACATGTGTTGAAAATAACCTGTGTTTCTGCACTAGACACTGAGAACATAAAATACAGTCCTTTCCCTAAATGCCTAACAACTTAGTGTGCAAATAAAATTGGTCTCTTACAAGGAAAAAAAATCGTGGAAATAGAAATGAGTCTTTCCCTTGACACATGAATCTGGTTTCCATAAACGTTTCTTCTCACATCCCCTTTATTCTCAGTACTAGGATGATTTGGACTGAGAAGACAATTTTCAACTGAGATTGCATTTGCTATAGACTATTCTTTCTGTTCCCTAGAGCTCCCGACTCTAAAGAGTTAAAAAGAGTAGTTCTCCTCTTGTGCTGTGAAATTGAGTTTCCCCATTAGGAGGCACACTCTAATGAACTCTTTTATTTCAGTTACTTTCAAGACTCATGAAACATTGTTAGACAATTAATGAGGATTCACAAACTGTTATAGCTGAGTGAGATAAAGCATCGTGGAGTTTCGGGCTCTTTTTCTTAAGGGGTATTGTTCTCGAAGCTACAGAATGTTCATTGTAACTCCTGGTGGCCACTGTGAAAAATCTCTCTCTCTCTCTCTCTCATTCTCCCAGACTATCAAATAAAAGTGATGATAGAAGTTTGTCTGAATTTGAAACACAGTTCAAAGTTGTTTTGTCTTGACCATTTCTTTCACCTAGAGCAAAAAGGAAGGAAAAACTGTAAAGAAGTTAGGCAATATCATCTAAGGAGAAATAAGAAATAAAGCCCATGCATGCATCAGGGGAAACAATTAACTTGTTTAAATGGAATCAGGGAAGACTTCCTAGAGAAAATACCGTTTGAGACACCAAATCAGCAAAGAGAGAATTTATATGCAAAGACACAAGGAGGAGATGAAACCGGATGTTTGCTATTTCTAGAGTCAAAGGCCTATCAAATGGCTGGGGATCACGGAGAGGGCTGTAGACACAAGCTAGGCCATGAATGAGCATTCCTTGAGCTCAGGTGCCATGTTTGTCTAGTCAGCATCACCCTGACATTATCTAGCATAGTGCTCAGGTGCATGACAGAAGTTCCATCAACAGTCATAGACTGAATAAAGCAGAAACTATGTGGCCAATGAGGAAACTATGAAAGTGTCTAAAACAAGAGATGTAATAATCTATGGTCCCACTTTGGTAGCACTCATGTAGTCTGTACGTTATTTTCAAAGCACTCTGGCAACCATAGTGCGGTAGGTAGACAGGGCAATGATAAGAATAAGGGCACAAAGTAAGAGGCAGAGGTCCCGGGATAAATGATAACTTCCTGAACACAAGCAGAAGTAGTGGTGTTCAGAATGCAGGAGCTGAATGTGAGGGACCTAAAAACTCCTGGAAACAGAGGAATAAAATATTTTCAAATAATACATTTGTTGTACTTTAAGTTATATACTAACGATATCTCCTTCAAATTCCAGACACCCTTGCTGACAAATATCTCTAAATATAAAACCCAATGCTTGTAATCATCAATCTAGGTAAGGATTATAATAAATAACTTGAATATTTCCCCTTGTTTCTAGTATTTTGAGACATCATAGAAAAGCCTTTGGACTTAATGACGTTTATTGGAAAATGGATGGAGAAAATGAGAAATGACTTGGGTTTTTGGCAATACACAACAAGACTTGGAAAGCCAATTAGGCAGGTTCTTGCAATAAACATTTGTTTTAAGAACCAACTGGCTATTAATGAGGATTGACTAAGACCTTTAGAAACCCTAGGAAGGAGAAAATAGGAAGACCTGTTAATATTTGTTGCTTTGATTTTGGTTGGCCAGCATCTGAACAACCTTCCTTGGATATTAGCCAAGATCGGGTACCCATTTTCCCTACTGCCCTTACGGCTACACTTTAATCAGCAATGACATCCAACCCTGCCTGGATATGGACGTGATGGCAAGTGGGACAGCAGCAGGCATGAGGAGAACCTGTGATTGTTGTGATGGCATGCAGGGATATCACAACCATCCGGGTACTGGACGGTGACACCATTAGCACCCAATGCCTAGTCCTGGGGATAGTGTTTGTGCAAACATGGCACCCGGAGACAAGAGGTGGCCACGATTGTAACCCTAGTCTGGGCAACAGATGGTTTGGGCTGCCTTGTGCCTCATTTTTAAGGCCCACATTCCATCCTTGGATTTAATATTTTCAGTAATTCTGCAAAGTAGCCGAAGCTCTTTTTTTATTCGAAGACCAGAGTTTCTTCTCTTTCTTATGACTAATTTCTTTTTTTTGTAAAGTCTGCTTTCCCCTATTTGTATATCACCTGTTGTTCACCAGACCTCTTCACACTTGTTTGTTTTTTTTTTGACATCTTTGTGGAGTGTGTTTATATATCCTCTCAACAGGTGAAGAAAATGGGGCTATGTGAGGTTAAGCAACCTCTTCAGGTTAACACTAGGTTTCTCTGATAAAAATAGAAAATGCCGCTCTCCTCTGCCAAGCAGGCAGAAGTCTTTTTATTACCATCCTGCTCATCGGTTCACTTATGAATTAAACAAATCACCCTCTGCAAAGCCAGCAGAGAAAGGGGCTCTGCTAATCCTTCCCAACGTCTCATCATTTTTTCTGGCCTCTTTTATTCCTGTCCAGGTGGCTTTATTTTTCATTTGAAAATGTCATCACCACGTCATTAGCAATGCGCTGTTACCTGACAGTAGGAAGGCTCTTCCCCAGGCCATATGGCTGAGTTGAATCTACATGGTCACGGTGTAATCCCGTTGAAATGGCTTCCCTTTGCAATCAAAACCGAATTTCACACTCTACCAAGATGGGGACAGCTCTTGTCTTCCCAGGAGTAATATAGATCTCCCCAGGCAGCCACGGCCAATGGAAATGGCTTTCTTCTCCAGGCTAGCAGCATGTGGGGGGCAAGGCTAGGAGGTCAACTTGAATGGGAAGAGGCTGGGGGAGTGGGGGCAGAACACTAGGGGGATCAGAATCCAAAGCAATTCTCTCCATTCAGCTCCTATGGATGACCATCAGGGATGGTCAACCCAAGTAACTTGGAGAAATAGATTTAGGGAATATATATATGTAACCTTTATGGGACAGGTGGCTTCTCTAAATTACTCAAAGCTGTCATTTCTAGAGTTAATTATTTGGTATATTCTCCCCACACACAAAGGTTGTAATGAATAGCTGCCCATGCACTGATTTCTATCAGAGACATCTAGTTGCTTAAAAGTCTCAGAAATTTTAAGCAAACCCCTCCTCCTGTTTATTCTAATCCATCCCATTCTAGCCACCTGTGTGAGAATCACTAATATGAGTAAATATGACCCCAAGCTCAATGTCTCTAGTGAAGTAAGACAAGCTGAATAAGAGAATGAGCTGACTCTTTCTCTTGTTCGTCACATTTGTTGTGGTGGTTTGGTATTTTATTGTATGTTAAACTTTTGTGTCATATAAGGACAGTCTCATACAAGTACATATTGTACATTGGGCATACTTGCCTTTTTAATAAACAAACACCAATTGGCAATATTGTTTGTTTGTTTAAAGGTTAGCAATCGGCTACGGTTTGCATGGAAGCTGATATTCACACTGCTGATGAAGCCATAATTGATTCAACCTTTCTGAATCTCACGGGAGAAAATAAATCCAATTCTCTCTGACAATGCACTTTTCTTTCTATAGATTTGTTCCAAGGACAGAATCGTGTACATGCAAAACTGTTTACAAAAAGTTTTCCATTGGTTCATGCGCTGGACGTAGCAAAAGAGGAAAAGAAAGAAGCCTTTGCAAAAATAGATGGGGGGTTAAAATGTAACCCCACATTCAATTATCATTTAAGGTGACACTCTAGAAAACAAAAGGTTCATAAATATATGACCACTAGAACTTGAATGTCTGTCTTACCAACTGTGAGGGATGGTGTGAGCCTGGCATTTTTCAGAGCTGTATTCTGGGGTTTAGAGCAGAAGCTGGGAAAGTATTTGTGGATTTAATAATGAAACCAATGAACATTTATGTGATAAAAGTGATGGATACAATGTTAGTACATGAAATATTTAATCAATCGTTGGCTGTTTTCATCAGGGAATGACTATGTCTTCTTTCTACTTATAGATGATTATATATCACAGATATATTCCCATGTTGGTACTTATAAGTCTACATCTCATCATTTTAAAAGTTGAAATGCAGGGCCTGCAAGGCAGCTCAGTAGGTAAAGGCATTTGCAACTGAGCCCGAGAACCTGAGTCTGTGCTCCAGGCCCCACAGAATGGAAGGAAAGAATACTCTTGCAAGTTGTCCTCTGATCTCACATTGTGGCATGGGTAGGTCCACACATATCCACAAAATAAGTGTAATAAAAGCTTTGGAATTTCCAGCCATCATCAAAGAAGCTTCCTCCTGCAGCCAGTGGGAACCAATACAGAGACTCACCGCCAGACATTACACAGAGAGTGAGAGATCTTGGAATACAGGGCCCTCAATGAGATGTATCCATCAAGTCCCTCTTCTCAGAGCTGAGGGAACCCTGCAGAAGAGGAGCCAGTGTAAGAGCCAGAAGAGAAGGAGGACACCAAGCAAACAAGGCCCTTTTAATCACCATGAGCTTTCCCATGTCTCTTCCCTTTTCCCCCCTTTTTCCCAATTAGGCAGAAACCTGGTGCTAGGGAAATCCTCAGGAATTCACAAGGATGACACCAGCTAAGACTCCTAGCAATAATGGAGAGAGCGCCTGAACTTACCTTTCCCTATAATTAGATTAGTGACTAATTGTCCTCACAGAACCTACGTCTAGTAACTGATGGAAGCAGATGCAGTGATCCACATCCAAGCACTGGGCTGAGCTCCTAGACTTCAGTTGAAGAGAGGGAGGAGGGATCACAGGAGCAGGTGAGGTCAAGTTCATGATGGGGAAAACCACAGAGATGGCTGACCCAAGCTGGTGGGAGCTCATGGACTCCGGTCTGCAGCTGGGGAACACGCATGGGACTGAACTAGGTCCTCTGACTGTGGGTGACAGTTATGTGGCTAGATCTGTTTAGAGAGCCCCTGGCAGTGGGACCAGGACTTATCCCAGGTGCATGAAATGGCTTTTTTGGAACACATTCCCTAGGGTGGGATACCTTGCTCAGCCTTGACACGAGGAGGCGGGAGGGCCGGGTGGGGGCGAGCAGGGGTGAGGGGCTTGGTCAAACCTCAACTTAGTATGCCAGACTTTGTTGACTCCCCAAGGGAGGCTTTACCCTCTCCGAGGAGTGGATGAGGGTATGATGGGCGGTGGCGAGAAGAAGAAGGATGGGAACTGGGATTGGTATGTAAAATGAAAAAAAAAAACTTTAATAAAAAGATTAACATGAGCAAAGCACATATGAACTCACACAGACTGAAGCAGCGTGCACAGGGCTTGCAAGGTTCTGCACCAGGTCCTCTGTGTTCACATCATGGCTTCCAGTTTAGTGTTCTTATGGGATTACTGAGTGTACAAATGAGTGGATCTCTGATTCTTTTACCTTCTCTTGGGCTTTTTTCCTTCTGTTGGTTTGTTTTGTACAACTTTGATATGATAGTTTTTGTTTTATCATATTGTATTTTCTTATATTTTTTAAAAAATGGATGAATGAATGAATCAATGAAAACATAGCCACAGGGGTAAAGGTTAACAACCAAATTGTGACTTACACCTGCTGAGAGAGGGAAAAAGTTCATTTTCTCCAACAGAGTGACACTAGGTATATCAACCACTCTGGGACAGGCCTCAAATTCAGGAGTAGATGACCAACATATAATGCAGTCCACAGTTCTTTGTGTGCTTTTATTTGGTTACAGTTTGGTTGGTCTTCATTGTTGTTTGTTTTGTTTTGAGATGGATGTGTATTTTGTTTTCTTAGTTTTGGGGGAGTTCTGTTGTTGTATTGGGGTTTTGTTTCTTGAGAAAGAACTAAAAGTTGGGAGTGTAGAGAGAAGGTGTGGATCTGGAAGGATTTAGAGAAGGGAAAAATATGATCAAAATATATTTAAGTTTAAAAATTACTTTAAATAATCAAAACTATAGTAATAAAAATTCTTTGGAATTATGTATAATTTTAAGAACATGCAAATAGTTATGTGAACCAATATTTTAAAATTTCAACTAGCTCCATATATTTAGCATTATAAAAAATATCTGCAAAAATACTGTCTGCTGTTTTGTAGCTTGGTCTGTTTGTAAGGCTCCTACAGTGAGATCAGGACCCATCCCGTCCCTAGCTCTGGCTTTTGGGAACCTGTCCCCCATGCTGGATTACCTCTCCCAGCCTTTATTCAAGGGGAGGAGCTTGGTCCTGCCCCAACTTGATGTGCCATGCTGTGTTCAAGCCCATGGGAGCATGCCCCTTTCTGAATGGAGACTGAGGAGGAGCGGATGGATGGGGAGGGGGGTAGATGGGAGTGCAGGGGAGGGAATTGGGGGAGGAGAGGAGGAAGGGGACACTGTGGTCTGGTATGTAAAATAAAGGAAAAAATGTTAATAAAATGGTATGTATTCATCAACAACAACAACAAAAATACTGTCTGTGTTTTGAACTTGTCTGATTTTTTTCCCTCATAAGCACGTACCCAGAATTACATCAGAATCAGCAGATTTGTTGTCATTTTCAGATGATCTCTGGTAATAAATGAGTTACTCATGGGAGTAGATACCCGACTTAGATGTTACCCAGTAAATGTCCCTAATTTATGTGCATAGTGAAGCAGGATGACATTGCTGAGGGCGTGGAAATGGGCATAAGTCAAGTCAGGTACCTTTTCACTTACTTCAGCACGAGGAAGTGGCTTAGAGAAACATGGTGTTTCTACTGCTTCCAAGTAATGTTCTCCAAGGAGTGGGCATTGCTCCAGGAAGTAGAGGTATGATGAAGGTCTGAGCTCTGAAGCTGAACTGGCCCAGCTTAGTCTTCTCAGGGCTAAAGTATTTGATTTGGTCATTGTGGCTTTTCATGGCTTTTGAATGCAAAGAAGTTTCTACTAGTTTGCATGGCCCATGATTGGTATGATTCTGCAAACTGTCTGGTATCTACCTGGGCTGTCCTAGGTAAGATGCTTATGTGAGAGAGGCCAGTGTCTTGCTCATCAGGTCAGCCTGTATTTCAGACAACACTGTAATCTGAGAGCATTCAGACAACATATTTGTGTAAAACACCCTCTTATTTCTCTACCCATCCATTATTTTGGCCAGTAGTTCATAAGATGATGATTGTGAATCTGAAAGGCAAAGATTCTTTCCTTGAGAAAGAGGAGAGAGGAAAAACATGAGATAGACCAACATGTCTGGAAACTAAAACATCACACAGTGCTGTGGATGTCTTTCTGTATGCTGCGAATATGTGTTGTTCTGATTGGGTGATAAATAAAGCTGTTTGACCTATGGCAAAGCAGGAAATCCAAACAGATAGACAGGAAGAGAAAGGAAAGCAGAGGATGCGCTGCCAGCTGCCGCCAGGAGAAGCAATATGTAAAGGTACCGGTAAGCCACAAGCTATGTGGTAAAGTATAGATTTATAGAAATAGGTTAATTTAAGGTATAAGAGCTAGCTAGTGAGAAGCCTGAGCCATTAGGCCATTTGTAAATAATATAAGCCTCTGTGTGTTTATTTGGGTCCAAGCAGATGCAGGACCAGTGGGTGAGAGAGATTTGTCCTGACTGTGGGCCAGGTGGGACACAGGAAAACTTTCAGCTACAACACAGTGAATTGGTGTAAAGCTGAGAAGCTGAACAACTTTGGCACAATTAAACATGTTTGGGATTATATGGTAACTTTTCTTAACTTTTGCTGTTTTTATTGATGTTTGGAAACTGAAACAACTGATCAGTAGGTAGAATCAGAAGCAGATCTCGATGCCAATCCTGGAGTTTAGGAACCAAATCTAAAAGATTTTACCAGTGTCTATTTCAATGGGAATAATGGTTACCTCCTAAATCTCTATTTATGGTTTTCTGGATGCTTCCTTCTGATGCCTGTGGAGGACATCTGTAATCTGACCCACTTTAAAATGTGAAGAGGGTATGGATTCTGAGAGGAAGCAAGAGTAGCCCCTGATGTAAACGTCCTACCAAAGTAGTCACTTCATAGGGTCTCAATTTTCTCTTCCATGAAATGGGTTGACAATGATCCTCCTGCCTCACTATGAAAAAGTAAACCACAAACAAGACTCATTGCCAATAACTGATTCTCCCCTTGGAAGTACTTAGGAGTCTCCGTAATACACCAAACAGGGTCTCCAATTTAACTTGAACAGCATCCAGCATCAGCAGTATGGACAGCACAGAACTCGGCACCCATGGTAACATTCCCTATAACTCATCTATAGCTCAACATGTGTGTTTTACAGATGTTGTTGCATGTGTGCATGGAATATGCTTTTTTGATACATAAAAATAAAAGATTGATGCCTATTTCATCTTCAACTGACTTTTTTGAGCATCTACAATGATCTCATGCAAAGCACTTTCACAGTTTATTTTTACTAGTTTCACCATGGTCCTAGCTTGTAGCTGTTATTATCTCCACTTATGCAAATAAGAATTCATCTAGATAACTGACAACCCTGGAATCCTAACTGGATCTCTTGATTCAAAATCAAATATCTTCCAGAACGAAAGAATGGACAAAGAAAATCACAATGGTCTAAAGAGTTACTCTCTTCCTCCCTCCTTCCCTCCCTTTCTTCCTTCCTTCTTCCCTCCCTCTCTCCCTCTCTCCTTCCTTCCTTCCCCTTTTCTTTCCTCCTTCCTTCCTTCCTTCCTTCCTCCCTCCCTTCCTTCCCTCTTTCCTCCCTCCCTTCCTTCCCTCTTTCCTCCCTCCCTCCCTCCCTCCTTCCTTCCTTTCTTCCTTCCTTTCTTCCTTCCTTCTCTCCTTCCTTCCTTCTTTCCTTTCTTTATTCCCTCCTTCCTTCCCTCTTTCCTTCCTTTCATGAGCTCATGACTGTCAAGCATCCTGTGCCAAATCCTATTCTAAAGGAGGTGTTATTCTTAGTGCATTAGTCAGCCTCCTCACTGCCATGAAAAGCACCTGATAGAGATAACATACAGGAAGAGAAGTTTCTCTTGACTTACAGATTCACGGATACCAGTCAATCATGGCAAGGGGGGGGGCAGGTAATTCTCAAAGTCTACCCCTTAAGGATGCTAAAAACCTTCTATCTGCTGGTCCCTCCATGTCCTAAAGGCTTTACAATCTCCCCAAACAGCACCAACCATTGGGATACCCAGTATTCAGACATATACTCCCTCCTGTGGTGGAGGAATTTACATTCAAACCACGACACCTGGTACTGTACAGAAGATGGCTAAGAGCATGCTTATGTAATGATAATGCCTCCAGAAACACAGGTGCATGGTATTGCTCCCTGCAGATTATGGCGAAAAGTCTACAGAATTTGGTGTAGGCAAACCTGAGTTCAGAGTCTGTCTCTGTTACCACCTTTAGCTGTGTGGCCATGGACTAGTCTCTGACACACTGTTTTTCACCTATAGGGTAATTATACTATATGCCACATGCTAGAATAATATACCATCTTAAGGAACTACTCAATCATAAACAAGATGCCTGGAGAATATAACCATTGACAGACATGGTGGTCCACACATTTAATCCTAGTGCTGGGAGGCAGAGGCAGGCAGATCTTTGTGAGTTCAAGGCCAGCCTGGTCTACATAAAGAGTTCCAGGACAGCCATGGGCTATAGAGAGAGACCTTGTCTCAAGAAAGGGGTCAGGAGATAAAAACAACAAAAACAAACAAAACAACAAAACAACAAAAGAAAAGAAAAAGAATATAGTCATGCAAGTACATTTTAACCTTTCCCTTATAAAACAAACAAACAAACAAAACCACCTCGCAGCCTTGGTGGGACAGCTGTGTGTTGTGACCTCGCCAAGGCACCTTGAGCAGACCCGTGGAAGCACCTAGAATCTTAGCAGAAACAAGACTCCTGCGGACCCCAGCTCCTTTGGCTTGCAAATCCTTGCTCCTTTGGCTGGCGACTTCAAGGGGTGGAGGGCCAATTCGCCATGGCGGTTTGTCTGTGCAGCCTGCCTGACAGGCTGGGAGAGGAAGGCGTTAATGTTTTCTGACAGGCGACCTCTAATTGTGGGAGCTTTTCTTCTGGGGCTTTCTGTGAAATTCTGACTTAGGCGAGCAGAAGCGCTTGGGCATTGAGCAGGGCTTGCCCTACACTGAGCCGGGGAGCTGCGCGCGCCGGCGCGGGGGGTGGGAGTGGGGGGGGGGGAGGTTGGCTCAGGATTATTCATGAAGACTTTTCAGCTGGTTTTGTCTTTTAACTAACCTTTGAGTTTGATCAGAGGGCTGGCCGGCCTCTCTTTCGCCGAAGGCTCTGCTGGCACCTGGACAATGGAGACAGACTGTTTTTCTAGTGAAGAAAGTATAGCTGGGGGAGGCCGAGCTGTGTGGACTCTCTGAGGGGAGGGGGACATGCCGCCTTCACTTCTGTCTGGATCTTCTGGATAAGGGAGGTTGTTGACAGAGTTCTCAACCCCCCAACACTGCGGCCACCCTTCTGTCTGCTGCCTCTCCACTCTCAACAACTCTCTATCTCTGCCAGTGCACACACACAGTGGGCTGATTTTCCCATTGGAGTCTCAAGAGCCCTGGTTTTCTGCATCCATCTTCCCCGGGCTCTCTCGCGCCCTCCACACCCTCCCCTCTTCCAATGGGATGAAGCGGCTCCAGTGTTGCAATGGTTGATTTTGCTGTGGAGGCTTTATACCGGAAATGGTGCCTGTGGGTATGTGGGGGTGTGTGGGAGTGTCAGTGAATGGAGAGTAGACGGAGAAGGGAGAGGGAGGTGTCGATGATGAGGGCAGTTCCAGCAAGATGCAGCTGAAGGGCTTTGGTAGGGCCTGCAGAGCAGAAGATCGGCCATCCCGTGGGGTCTGGAAATGGAGCTAGGTCTCCCTGCGGGGACAGGGGTGAGGGAGGTGGTCACTAAGTGCCCTTGCTTCTGGCAGGGGAGGAGCTTTTGTCTCCTGCATCCACATCCGGTGCTGAACAGCCCAGACTCGGGGCCCAAACCTCTATGTGGCACTTAACAGAAAGTGACTCACTTAGAGAAGCGTGGGTAGGTGGCTGTCCCCCAGCTCATCCCCAAAATAGCCTGGATAGCCACCGCATCAAAGGCCGCTTTGTGAGAGCCTGGCCGCCTGCAGAGGGGCGCGCGCTGCCTGCCGGAGGTTCTGGGAGCGTGTCCCACTGGGCTCTGCAAACTCCAGCCTTCTTTCTCAGTGCCCTTCTTCATTTCTCCCTCTCCCCCTCCTCTCCCTCCCTCCCTCTCTCCCTCCCTTCTCCTTCTCTTCTTCCTTTCCCTCTTCCAAATGTCTCCTTTCCGCCAATTCCTTTGATCTGGGTCTCACCTCCTACCTGTTCCTCCTTTTCATACATCCCTTACGAGGGAACTGGTCCCCAACCTGCTCTCCCTTTACCTGCCCCTCCCCTCCCTTGCCCACTCTCTCCGGATCAGGTAGCCAGCCCCGCAAGTCCCCAGCGCACGCAGCTGACAGCGGACGCATGCCTGCAGCCAATCAACTCCCGGATGCGCTGCAGCTTGAATAAATCATTAAGCCCGACACGCGCTCAGGGCTAGCGCCGCACACTGCAACTTGCTTCCTGCCATTAACCTACACACCCTCTTTTGTAACAACCTAATCTTGCATACAAAGGAAGAACGCATAGAACTCGGGCCCGCGCTAGAGCCAAGGCGTTCTCACACGCCGCGAGGAAAGAACGTTAGTACCAGGAAATCCATTTACTTCCCCCACCCCTTTGCTTCTGTAACCCAGAATTTCTGGGAGAAATCTGAGAACAGTCTTTTCTCGACCCCAGAGTGGAGGGAAGTTCAGCGGCTTCAAAGCAACAAGAAAAGGGAAATTCACGGGGTCACAGGCTTTAGTGTGTGAGAGAAGCACCCTTAGCACTTTGTTTTATTTTGTACTAAGTTGAATAAGACAGGCTTCCTAGAGTGCATTTATTGAAGATTGAAGTAATGAAAATGAAGACCTAGAAATACTGACTAAATGTCATCACCACTCATCCCTTTTTAAGTAAGGATGTGGATGGTCCCATCTGCCTCTGCCTTTGCTTACCTTACCTGTGAGTCCCAGCATCATCTCCATACCCAGGTTTAAAAATACCCATGGGGAAGGAGATGGCTGAAAAACAACTATTGACTGCTCTGAGGCCCTTTCATTTGGTACCCATCCCGATTAAAGCTATTATTATACTTCACTGTCATGAAACATGTAACTAACTTCTTTTTCAAACTTGCGGGTAAGTCACTGCTGGTCCAAAAGATAGAGTGAGTTTCCAGAGATGGTGCGGAAGAGAGTTCTCGCCAACCTTAGAAAGTCTCTTATTTGAAAACCCTGAAAAAATCTTACACAAAGCAATCCATCCTGAAGCATGATGGTTAAGAAGCAGTCAGGGGCAACAGGAGATAACAGATAACGCTTGTTCCTTAGAGGGGCTAATGAGAGGAGTAAATGATCAGGCGGAAAACATACAGGTGAGGGCAAGTGAGCCCAGAGCACCTGGACAGCAGACAGCAGTAACAACAGGCAGCTGCTGTCTGTCACCTTCGAGCCTGCAAGAGGAAGGATTGTTATTGAGCATCAGCAAAAGCTGTACCTGTAGCAGAAACATGTTGACGAGCTGTGACCTTAGACCAAGGAGCACCCACTTCCAGAGCAAATGAATAAGAGAATAGATAGGGAAACCCCAACTCGTCTCTCCTCCTGCTCGGTGGCCTTCTTCTCATGCTTCTCCCTGGCCAAACCCTGCAGGAAAACCAGAGAGCAACAGAGCTCTGGTGATGGGTTCTGTGTCAGCTTGCTGAGACACAGGGGCAGAAAAAGACAGAGAACAAATCTGGGTGCTAAGGGCCGCTGATGTGACCCATCCCTGGAACACTGAAGACCACCCAGATTCTCTTCTCCCAACAGCTGTTTCCAGGCACCCAAGTGGGTGATCCTAACAAGACAGGTGAGGTCCCTGTTCTTATGCGCAGAGCTCACCACAGCACACATGGCAGACAAATCACAGCAATCACACTAGGAAGCAAAAGGGCAGAATGTTCCCATTTGTGGTTAAATCCTAGGAAGAAAAGGAAGGGGAGGTGACAGAAAATGCCTGACAGGTGGTAAGATGGGGCAACCCAGGAATGTGTGTCTTGGAGGAGTGATGTAAGCTGGAGTTTCTAAGAAAGTCGTCTTTGACCTGCTTTGACTCTCGGAAATTATTCTGTGTGGGTTGTTGGTACAAATTCAGCGTGGCCTGTGACTTAGACACATTGATTGGTCCTCATGATATCTAGATGGGGAGAAATGCACAGGAATATTTGCACGGGGCCTGTAATGTCCACCACAAGGACATTTACTAGATCCCTTTAATGTACTTGCTGTGGATGCCAAGGAACCAGGTTGTTCCTTCCTGGTGCTCTCATGTGCCTGCATAAGGTAGAGTGGAGATGCATGCCCACTTACCATGCCAGCCCCACTCTCCTTTGAAATCTAGATAGAAGACAACATATATATATGTTTAAAAATTTGCCTGATGGGTCTACCTGGATAGTTCCCCATGCATAGGTTCCTACTCCCAAAGCTGAAAGATCGAATTTGGGAGGTGAGGCATGTGGCCCTGTAGCTATCCCAGGCTGAGGAGTAGCTATACAACCAGCTCCCCCCTCCCTCCCTCCCTCCTTCCCTCCCTCCCTCCTCCCTTCTTCCCTCCCTCCACTCCTCCTCCTTAACTTCCCCTTCTCTTATTTCAGGCCAGTTTCCAGCCTTAACTAGTGGTCTTGGTCTCCAAGGCTGTTTACGGAATAGGTAAGATCTCTCAGTCAATAATGCAAACCAAGTCTTCCCCAGAGTGCCCCCCACCCCGGAGGCTTAAAATGGGGTGGAGGGTGCGCGATTGCTGGCCGCTGGGGTCTACATTTTGTATTTCGCTGACAGCCCTAAGCCCGCCGCGCAGCCAATGGGCAGCGGTGATTTATGGAGCTGACTAATGCTGGCTGAATGCGGCCTGTCAGAGCTCTGTGAATGGCTTCCCTGGGCTGCACAAGCCCCAGCTTTGTGTTGCTAAGCGATTAGAGCAGATGTAATGAGATTTTGCCCATTCCTAGCTTCGGCAAAATTGTGTATGTGTGTGTGTGTGTGTGTGTGTGTGTGTGTGTGTGTGTGTGTGTGTGTTGTGAATTTTTGGAGTTTGCCTTCGCATTGTGGCAAACAACCGGCTAACTTTGCCTAGAGTTTAATCGAGACTCGATATTTCTCATTCAGAAGCGGGTAAAAGAACACCTGTCCTTGTAGGCAAAAGAAGAAAAAAAATCCCTTTTGTAGGGGTTGAAACATTATCCTAATGTTATATTCATAGCCATAAATGACTTGCAACACTTTCTTTGCATACCTTCGGCAGCTAAATCAAATGGAAAGGGAATGGGGGCGGAGAGGAGCGCCTAGTTCTGGTCTTCCGAATAATGTAAAAACAAAGCCAATACCACAGAAGCGTTGCTTCCCCCAAGTAAGCTCTAAATTGGCCCACTGCTGGCAGAAAGTCCGATTATTTATGGCGATGGGGAATTTACTGATTTTTTTCCCCTTAATTACGCCCATCTCTATGAAAGGGACTGAAGCCTCCATGTGCATTCTATAGAGGGTCATTTAGCAAAATGACATCAGACGCTGTGGCATGCTCCACGCATAGCGGCTTTTAGAAATGGTTATTCTGTGCCACTAAATGGTATAGATATACCAACACAGACTAGATTTTTAACTCTGGAAGACGTGCCGGCTCCCGGCTCTTTGTTGGGTTTTGTAAGATGCATTTTGCGCCTGGTTTTCCGCTTGGCTGGAGACATGCAAACTGAATCTGCAAGTGATGCAGGCAGCGAGCAAGGAGCCTGCTAGAGGTCGAGTAGGATTCTGAGCACGTCCTTGGTAACTGACAAGAAGCAAGCCAGCCAAAACCCCACCAATTTCTTTTTGAATCTTGGTAATTGGGTACTTTTACACGCTGCTCACGCTATGGGGATAGAGTCACACGCAGGCTTAGATAGGCCAGAGTCTCAAAGCGACCACACATTTGTACTACATTTACATACTCCAGTCCTTTTACTTCAACTCGGGATGGAAAGTGTGTGTGTGTGTGTGTGTGTGTGTGTGTGTGTGTCACACACACACACACATATATATATGGGGAAATATGTATATATGGGGGGGGCGCGGAGTATGGGCCTAGAAGTGAGAGCAGAGGACCTGGAGTTTGTTTGTGGAGAGGGAGTCCCACTCCCAACCCCAACTTTCAGCATTGGCCTCCCAAGCACCCAGGTCTAGACTAAATCACAGCACCCAGCCTTCCATCTCCCCACAGCGATAACCTCCAATGGGCTAAGAGTGGGAAAGGGAGAGGAGGAGTATCCCTTCCCAGGTTACTGCTTTGGGGATTTTTTTTTTTTTAATGCACAGTGTGTGGTAGGGAGAGGCAACTACGAATTACCACCTATTTCCCTGAGAGTTGTATATACACACACGGTGAATAAAAGAGAAGATGGCCCCGCACACAACCATCACTAAGTTACCACTGGAGTAGGACGGGCTGAACCACTTCTCTCCCTCCGTTCTGCAACTGAGCACCCTTGGTTGGCGCCACCCTCCCTCCCTCCCTCCCTCCCTCCCTCCCTCCCGCCCTGCCACCCTCCCTTTGGGTATTTTGATAGCTTAGCCAGGAGCATCAGAGCCAAAGAAGATGAAGAAGTAGAGGCAGCTGGTCATTCTCTCGCTCTCTTTTTTTATAAAAAAAGGAAAAAAAAGTTTTATTACAAAACTAGTTTGTATAAAACAGGGTTATACATGTTTTTTTTGTAAGTTTGTAATAAAACAGTAAGGGGGGAAAAAGGCAGTGGTAGAAATTTCCAAAAGGCAACCCATGGGAACCAACTGGCTGCCACTTTGCGTTTGGACAGTAGCTGCATAAACTTTGCTCTCCTTGAACAGTTTTTAATAACATCATTAATACATTAACAACGCTTCTATGAAGTAAGTAAGACACATTGGTGCTGAAGTCATTCTGGTGGCGTTGAGATCTCACCTATGAGGAGGGTTCTTTACAACACGGGGGGATGGCAGTTGTAAGATGGACCACACATCTAAAGTATGCAGAGGTAATCGCATTACATGTTAAAGTATCAAGATATACACATTTTAAACCATTTGTACAAAACTTCTATAAATTTTTCTCTCTCTTTCTTATGTACAAAAATATCTTAATATATCCCCAAAACTGGTTAGGATAGATACAAATAGATTTTTTTTTCTTATAATAAAAAAAAAATTCACAAAGATTGGAAGCATTCTATGATGAAAACAGAAGCAAAGACCTTGGGAGGGAGAAGGAGGGTTTGGAGAGGAGGCCACCAGGAGAGGGGGAGGGTGCCCAAAAACTGAATATGGTATAACATAGCTGCTTCGCTGCAGACAAATGCCCACAGCTCATTGGGATGGGGAAAAGACGTCAACTAAGGAAAGACGTCAACCCAAGTCCAAGGGCTAAGACTTGGTTTCCACAGAGGGCGAGCGGGCGGGCGGGCGGGGAGGTGAAGGCACTGGCGAGTGCTTTCGACCCTGCCTGTTAGTGGTTGGCTGGGAGTCACTACAGGGTGCTTGTAGCTCTCTCTTGCTTTAGGAAAGGAACTCACTGCTTTTGCACACCAGCTGTGACTTGGGCTTGGGTTCAGGTCCCAGTCACTCTTCTCGCGTGTATGAGAATGTTTGGAGTGCAAAGACACTGTGTGGAGCCCGCCCCCCCCCCCCGTTTGCTGAGAACATGGCATCTCAGTCGAGTTGCCCCCGGAGGTGGGCCGTCTGGCTTGCTTGTTTTCTTTCTTTTTCTTTTCTTCCTCCTTCTCAATGTCCGTGGCGAGAAACAGTAAAGACCAAGGTTTGCTGTCACCCTGTAACAGAAACAAGAGAGGTTAGTGTGAAATCAGAGGGTATCGGTAGAGGCTGTGGAGGCTTGGAGAGAGCCTGTCAGGTAAAACATCTTTTTGGACAAGTCCCAGGACTCAGTACCCAGGGTCTTCGCACCTGACCTCTACCCTGCATTCCTCAGAAACTTGGGCAAAGCCACTTTCAGGGGTCAATACTGAAGCTAACAAACTAGGATTTGAAACCGTCCTAACAGCAAAAAGCAACCCCTCCGCGTTCCTAGAGGCAGCCCCTACCCTCCACGGACCCTCAAAAACAGGAAAAGGGGCCCAGGCGAGAAAGTCTCTGCCCAACCCCAAATGACACGTACCTACTTCGAAAGTCCATTCCCAGTGGGCCGGACAGACCCTCAGAACCAGTTGGTGAAGTCCAGCAGCTCCTGTTCCTCTGGGCTGAGAGGGTCGTAGGATCCCTCGTCGGAGGAGTAGGACGAGACCGGAGAACCCGCCATAGAGTTCATGTCGTTGGAGTAGTTGGGGGAGATGGTGGGCGACAGGACGCCCGCCTGGAAGGCGGCGCTCACCGCGTCGTGTTCGTCCAGCAGCTGCTGCAGAGCGCGGATGTACTCGACGGCCGAGCGCAGCGTTTCCACCTTGCTCATCTTCTTGTTGGCCGCGCCGTTGGGCACGTGCTCCCGGAGGGTAGCAAAGCCCAGGTTGACCAACTTGACCCGGTTACGCTCGCGCTCGTTGCGGCGCGCCACGGCGGCCGGCTGCTGCTGCGGCAGGCTGTAGCCGAACCCGCTGAAGTTGAGTCGGCGTTTACAGCGCATCAGTTCCGGAGAGGACGAGCGCTGGCGCTTGACCTGCTTGGCCGCTGACTTGTGACCGCCCCCTGAGGGCTGGCCGTCGGCCACCGGGCTCAGCTGCGGCGCCTGCTGCGGCTGCGGCTGCGGCTGCGGCTGCGGCTGCTGCTGCTGCTGCTGCTGCTGCGCGCTCTGCGCTGCTGCTGCTGCGGCCGCCGCCGCCGCCGCCGTAGCAAAGAAGCAGGCTGCAGGCGGCAGGAAGGGCTGCGGGGGCTGCGGCTGCTGGCCGGCTCCGCTCTCCATCTTGCCAGAGCTCTCCATGCCCGGCCCAGGAGTCGCCGCGGGGAAGAGCGAGAGGGGGACGCGGGGGGTGCGCGGAGCGCTAGGGGGACGCGGGACTCGGAGGCACGATCAAAAGGGGCGAAGAAAAGGAGAGAGGAAGACCGGGCCCCGGAGGAAAGTTAAAAGAGAAGAAACGCGCAGAAGGCCGCAGAGTCCTCCAGCTGCCGCGGAGGAAGGTGCCTGGGCGATCGTCTTCCCTCTGCGCCGCCTCCTCCCTCCCCTCCTCCCGCCGCGGTTGGCTTCGGGAGCCTCGCGTGGCGCTCGCGTGTGCGGCCGCCGCCGGCGCCTTCTCGGAATTAAAAGAAAAAGGGAAAGGGAAAGCAGCAGCAGCAAAAGTCAGTGCTGAGCGCGCTCTGCCGGGTCGCCCCGCTCCGGTGCTGCACTCTCTTGCGCCCGCTCTCCCCGGCTCCAGCCTAGCTTGAGCCTAGTTCTGGGATTATTTGGTTAACCCCCTTTTTTTTTTCTTTCTAATTCCTCTTTCGCCCCCAATCCGCCCTCCCTGATGGGCTCCCAGCCGGTACGCCTTCCACGTTCCCTGGCCAGAAGTGAGAGAGTGCTGGGCGGCTGCGGTGCGGCCGCCTTTTCAATGGGACACCCAGCCCCACGCGCAGCCCTGGCCCCGCCTCGCCCCCCACTCCCCACTGCTGCCGCGGGCGGCTGCAGCCCCCACCCCCCTCCTCTTCCCCCACCCCCTCAGCTCCCTCCCTCCCCTCCTTCCCCCCCTCCGGTTGCCCGCGCCCGCTCCTTGCAAACTCTCCATTCAGCCGGGTTTGTTGTTGCAGTGCGTGCGCCTGGCGCGTGCCGGACTCCCGGCTGAATAAACAGGCTGCGCGCTCGGGGCGGTGGCTCGGGGCGCCAGGGGGTGGCTCTAGAAATGGGGGCCTTCTTCTTAAAGAGGGTAAATGGCTCTGGGATTCGGGGTGCCTAGGTGGAAAGTCTGGAGGGAAAGTGTCTTTGGAGTCTACTGAGAACTTGGAAGAAAATGCACAATGCGAGGAAGGATTTAGTCAGGAAAAAGTAGCCAGGAGAACCTCATGGAGGTGGGGGGACAGGGTTTCTGGTTTTTTCCTCTTTCTCCTCTCCACAGTTATTCTGGAGGATTCTTTGACGGGCCTTAAAAAAAATAAAACAGATTTGTAATTAGGTTTAGAAAGATGGAAGGGGAGAGATGTTGCAGACAGGGAGTAAAGTACTGGTCACTGTATGAAAACTTGAGTCCCTTGGGTCCTCTGGCTAGCGTTGCAGCGCTAGGTAAGTTCTCCCCTCTCTGAGCCGCATCTGTAGCCGGGGAAGGCTGCATTAAGTGGGCAAGGCTGTCCTAGTCGGGCTTCTCCAGCTTCAAGACGAGGATGTGCTGGACACAACTCGCCAAGTGTGGAGAGGATAGAGGACGTGAGCTGGTGCTTACCAGGTCTCCAAGAAACGGAGGCAGGAGGATCTTAAGTTCGAGGCTAGCTTGAACTACATAGTGAGATACCCATCAGTTTAGAAAATGGGGTGTGTGTGTGTGTGTGTGTGTGTGTGCGTGCGTGCGTGTGAGAGAGAGAGAGAGAGACAGAGAGAGACAGAGAGACAGAGAGAGAGAGAGAGAGAGAGAGAGAGAGAGAGAGAGAGAGAGAGAGGTGCATGCAGGTGGTCAGTGGTGTAGGGACGTGAATATAGGGAAGCTCTTGGGCTTATCTAATTCTGGCCCTCTGTTACACCTGCCACTCCTCAGAAGATGCTTTCTAGACTGGCTGGGAAAGGAGAGCGCTCCGGGATATTCCAAATCCAATGGAGAACGAGGACGAGGGCTGCTCAGAAGGAATGGAGGGTGGCTGAGTTTGGGCAAATGGAAAGGCTTCCCTCCTTGTCCTGCTCTGCCGCAGACGCCTCGGAGGCCTTGGCGCAGCCTTCATCCCGCCCCAGGCGTGTGCCTGGCGGGCCGGTGGCAGGCGACTGGGAGCGGAGCCCGCTGGGGCCGTGTGCTGGCACCGCGAGAGAGAGAGGGGGGGGAGGCGCCTGCAGCGGTCGCCCGGCCGCTGGGACAGTGCCTGCCCAGGCGCCCTTCCTGGGCCCTAGGCCTGGCACGCTCTCTGTCCGAACCAAGTCCTGCTTAGAAACGCCACACACTGCAGGCAAAGGTCTCAGACTGCTCTGGTACACCCTGGGCTGGTCTCTGGTCAGGGTCTACACAGGCAGAACCAAGGAGAGGCCAATCCTCTGGTAGATTTGTCCAGAAGTCCTCAGGTTCGATCAAGGGCTGGAGTGCAGTAATGATTATGGTGAAGAACCAGGATAATGGCTTCTAGTTATTGTAGTTATTATTATTTTAATTATTATTGGAGCTATTTTTTAGTGTCTTACTGCATAGCCAAAGCTGGCCTTGAGCTCTAGGCAATCTTCCTACCTTCCCAGGACCGAGATTATGAGCATTGGCCACAACTTCCGGCCAGGATAATTGCTTCTAGGTGATTTCTCTTTGCGGAGATGGGTCTTCCTAAAGGGTCCATGAAGATGTCCCAGAGTGGTGTCCTAGACATGAGTGGCTAAGTAAGAGTGTTCTTAGAGTAATAGTGATATCCACGTGCAGGAAGAACGGACAATTCCCAACTGAATCACACACCTTGCCTTGGCTCTTTGTAGAAGGATAGTTTGGGCGTGCACAGGTTGTACCCATGCCAACAGACCAATTCTGTAATCCTTCCCACTCACACAGCCTGTAGGCTCTACCATAGTTAGCATATTGACCTCACTTGAACCCCTCCACCACAAGCAGAGACCACGGAATGAGACTGGATTGATGACGAAGTCATTCTCAAACACCCATCTAGGACATGTGCTGTGAGGGTGTCTAGGTCATCTTTCTATCACAACTACAAAATGCCTGAGAAACTTTATGAAGAGGAAAGGTTTCTCTAAGCTCACAGTTTTAGAGGTTTTAGTCCGTGATCCATTGGCCCCTTCATTCTAAACCTGTGTGAAAGGCATATCATTGCTGAAATACATAGAATGGCAAAACTACTCACATTATGACCAGTAAAAAAGGGAGCAAGAGAAGAGTGCTGCTTGTTTTTGTTTGTCCGTTTTTGTTAACTTGACACACTTGGACACATCCGGGAAGACAGAGTCTTAACTGAGAAAAGGCCTCCATCAGATTGTCAATTCACAAGTCTATGGGGGATTTTTTTTTTAATTAATGATTGATGTGGAGCAGAAGAGCCTGGCTCACTGTGGGCGGTGCTACCCCTGGGCAGATAGTCCTGGGTTGTGTAAGAAAAGAGGCTGAGCAAAACCAGGAGGAGCAAGCCAGTAAGGAGTGCTCCTCCTTGGCCTCTTCTGCAGTTCCTGCCTTGAGTTCCTTCTACAACTGTAAAAGGAAATAAACCCTTTCCTTACCAAGTTGCTTTAGGTCATGGTCTTTCTCATAGCAATAGGAACCCAGCTAAGGCAGGAATCGGTACCAGTTACAGTGTTGTGACAGACCTGACCTTATTGTTTTGGGAGGAGTTAGGGAAGACTTTGGAACTTTGGACTTGAAAAGTCATTATAGCTTAATGCACTGTTGTGGGAGTTGAAAGGCAGGGATGCTGAAGGAGAAGCAGATGATGGAGACCTGGCTTGTAAAATTTTGCAGGGAAGCAAAGCCGATTCATGTGCGATTTTGAATTAGGAATCTGTGGCTCTGGTCAGCTGGGGTGGAAATATCAGCTGTAATTAACATGAGGCGAGAAACACTAAAGAGAACTTTTGCTTTGCTGGCGCAATCAATGCTGGTCATCTGCAGCTGGAGCTTAGAAATTAGCTACCGCTGAGAAGAGAGCAGTATCATTGAGGAATAATCATCTGAGAAGTGTTTCCTGAGGGACAGCACATGAAAGCTGTGGACCAGAGGGAACCAAGGCTGACAACTGAAGATGGTAATGTATAAAAGCCACCTAGGTTGTACTGGTTTTGAATGCATGGAGGAGTCTCGGAGAGCAGCTGAGGCTTGGCACTGCATGGCAGGACGGAGTTCCTGAAGAGAAGCCCTTGGTGAAGATGCAGCCTCACTTATGGTAGAGACTCCAGCATATTGAAGATACCAGTAGCATGATTACTGTCACGGACAGCCGCAGCTGTGGAGTGGAATCCACCTGAGCCTATGAGATGGGTTTTATGAGTTGTATAAGAGCCAGAGAAGTGGGGCTGCTCAGGCTCTTTGGAGGCCAGAAGATGATGAGTGAGTCCCAGATGTTGGACGCTAAGCTATTTTATACTACTGAAGTTTGGCTTCGCTCTGATTTGTTTATGATGAGGGTACCCTGATTCTTCTTTCGTGGACTAAGAAAGTATTTAACTTTTTTTTTTATTTTACAGGAGCCCACAGTTGAGGGACTTTGAACTCTTAAAGAGATGTTTAGGGAAGAGCATGGTGGTTGTCCAGTGCCATAGAATCAGCCCTGAAAACATACATATAAGCAACACTATACAGACTGCACAGGTGAGATTTAAGAATATACATGTATACACATATTTGTATGCAATAACAATTAATGAAAAAGGAGTCTATAATAAATTTGAATGAGAACAGGGAAGGTTATATGGAAGAACTTAGGAGGAAATGGAGAAATGTTGCCATTAAATTATAATCTCCAAAATAAAAAAATAAAAAAGAAATGTTAGATTTTTAAAGGAAACTTGGGCTTTTAAAGTAACAAAAAATTTAAGACTGGGACTTTCAAAGTTACGCTATGCTTATATTGTGATATTAGAGGGAGATCTTGGGGATGAAGAAGAAAGGAAAGACTACGGTTTAATAAATGATATATTTGTGTGTCCAGGTGACAGCGGGTCAATTGCACTGGTTGGTTTTGTCAACTTGACACAAACCTAGACCTATTCGCGAAGGGGGACTCTTAGTTGAGAAAAACGCCCCCATCAGATTGCCTGTAGACACACCTGTTGGGCATTTTCTTGGTTAATTATTGATGAGGGAGGACCCAGTCCACTGCCAGTGCTGCAACTCTGGGTGGTCCTGGGTGGTATAAGAAAGCAGACTGGGCAAGCCATTGGAGCAAGCCAGTAAGCAGAGTTCCTCCATGGCCTCTTCTGCAGTTCCTGCCTTGAGTTCCTGTCTTGGCTTCCTTCAGTGGACTGTGACACAGGATGTATAAACAAACAAACAAACAAAAAACCAAACAGACAGACAAAAACAACATTTCCTCCTTAAGTTTCTTTGGTCATGGTGTTTTACCACAGCAATAGAAACCCTAACTAATACAGAAAGGGGCTGTGATCCCACAATTTCCCTCAGGCCTCCAGGGATCTCAGACACTCCCAGGAGGCCTTAGGAACCTCAGACACTCCCAGGAGGCCTTACCTCTTAAAGAGTCTACCACCACCCATAGCATCATGCTGATGGACAAAATACAAAACAAACAAACAAAAAAACTAAAACATTTAATCCATGAAGCCTTAGGGAATATTTAAGATCCAATCTAATGTGGAGCAGGAGACTCAACTTTTGGCTTCCTGGAGCCCCATTGTGATAATTGTTCTAACTACTGGAAATTCAATATTGTGTCTCCCCTAGCACTAAATAATTCCTTTTATTCTTGGTCAGTGATGATGCTGGTGAATCAGGGTGGTAGAGATAGGAACCACATTTTAGAACACTAACAATCTTGAGGCTATTAAATGCTGATCGTGCAGTGTGATCATTCACCAAAGGAGCGACAGAAGGACCACTGGCCCACATTCTACATCAGCTTTCTGGCCACCCAGTGGGTTGACTGCAGACACGTCCCCAGGGTTTTACTTGACCAGGTCACTTGAACAAAGTCCCACTTTATCCAAGAAGAACTGCATACCTTTATCCCAAACTCATCAACAACTCCTTTGCCTATCTGTCAAAGCCGTTATGAGAATGAAGTCAGGGGCTGTCGTTGAGACTGCTGCGGAAAGAGCCGCATGGGTATCAGGGAATACACAATGAATGTTCTGTCCTGTGATGGGGGAGGGCAATACATCTGTGTTACCCAGAACACAGACACTCTGGCAAAAGGGGATGGTTTGCCTCATCTTTCCATACAATAAGGGACTTAATTTCTACATTCGGTTTTTCTTATGTCATAACATCCTTGAGCTGGACCATACTTTAGATCGGTCCTTGTCTATATACTGAGCCAAGATGCTGTAGGGGGAGAAGGCTTTCCGAGTGAGCCATGGGAACTGCTTCCTAGATGGCCTGAGCCTGGCACCTTTAGTCTTTTGAAATCTTAATTTCACTAACAGTAGAAGATCAGACAGATAATACTTTCATTCACATACTGCTCAGAATCCTGTGGCTTTTCTCTGTGGAAATGAGGTATGCCTTATCTCTTTGAAAAATTTCCATCTATGCCACATTTTTGAGGTGGGACATTCAATACTAAAGACTAAACTAGGTTTCATTTATTTCTTATTTTATTTTGTTTTGTTTTGTTTTTCAAAATAAAGTTTCTCTGTGTAGGCCTGGCTGTCCTGGAACTCACTCTGTAGACCTCAGACTCGGAGAACTGCCTGCCTCAGTCTCCTGAGTGCTGGGATTAAAGGCGTGGCTAATTTAGGTTTCCCATGAGACAATTTCTTAATAAAGTTGTGTGTACAGTGGATCTTAAATGAGGGGCAAAGAGTAAAAAAAAAATAATGCAGTTAAGTCTTGGACTCGGATTTTTGTGCAGTCTTCAATATGGAGGCGTTTCGAATCCCAGAACTTCAGGTGCTCTGAGAAAAGAGGATGCAAATGGAATCAGTTGCATACTCAGCTCCTGCCAGCCACAACACAAGGCCTCATTCCCGGAGGGTAAGCAGTCCTAAGCCCATGCTAGATACTATCCTAAGGGGAGATAGTAGCCTACCTAGGGAAAATGCCAAGTGCGTCCTAAACGGTATCTCCTGGTTAGGCAAGCCCTTTCTGCCCTTTCCTAGGTAACCTTGTGGAAACTGCTGGGTCTGCAGCGAGGCAGAGAGGGCCCCTCAGGAGGACAGAGGAACACAAGCCTCACTTGGGGCTTGATTCTGCAGCTTGGTCACAACAGCCCCAGCCCGGTCTGCACCTGCATCAAGGACTCCAGACTTCTAATGAACCTATTCACTTTTTCAATATGTCTTAAAAAGAAAAAAAAAGTTGGAAAAAAGCAAAACAAAACAAGCACAAAGTATATTTTATTGTGGCTTTTTGGATAAGGGGGGAAGGAGGGGAGGGAGTAATTTGCAGTCAGCCTCACAGGAGCTTTTGAAGTTCTCCAAATAAGGAGAACTAATGCTAAGTCTTTATTTTTTTTCTAAAGCCCCATTTACATTATGATTAAATACCTTCCTTGGATAAGCATAAAGAAAGTCGTTAATCTATATAGCTCTCCAAAGAATCAATACATTCTAAACTTTTGTAGGATTTGTTACACTCTATTTTGTTGTTACAGTAGGCCTGCCCAGCTCTGTCTAGGCACAGGGTTCTTCTTCCCTCCCCCTCAGCACCTCCTCCAAGAATGAAAACAAAGCAAAGGTCTTTCACCATAAACAAAACCAGCTGATTCTTCACAGAGAACCCCTGAATAGCTTGGGAAGGGGGAAAAAAAAAAACCTTACAATAAATGGTGCATTTTTTTTTTCTCCGCTGGGTATATTATTCAAGGATCAGGGCAGTATTCAAACAGAGGTCCATTTTTTTGCTCAGCAAGAGAGTTTAGAAAAGAAGCGTGGAGTCCTTTCAGAGCTTCCCCCTCACAATCACAGGGCTCTGTGAAACCTATCTTCCATGCCTTGTCAGACTGTTTCTGGGGACCAATTAGCGCTTTGTTGCACGGCTTCTTTGCTGAATCTTTGAGCAGCAGGAAAAAGCGCTCTTGAGTCTCCCCTTATTTTGACCATTTCAGTCATTACTCAGTGTAATAATTAATATGACAACTGGACGCTCCAGTTTGTATAGAAACACCTCAGCGACAGGAGCGAGTTTGCAGTGGGTGGTAATGAGCCGCACATCGGCCCCAGAAGCCACACACACAAAAAGGGAATGAATGGCGACAGAGAAAGAGAAGGGATAAAGATAAAATAGTTGGCACAACGCAGAGGGACGTAAAACAGCCTGGAATGGAGAGAGGGAGGAGGAACCAGGACAATTAGAAGGGGAGGGGTAAACACCCTACAGAGGTTAACTTATTTTGAAACTGTTTGTGAATAGGACCGTGGATGTGAGTGGCCAGCTTTCAGCCCATTGCCCCCCCCGCCCCCCCCCGCCCTATTATGGACCATCTTGGAGGAAGGATGGGGATAGGGGATGCTGCAATCTTTAGATTGTTCTCGGACTCCTAGAAAGTGCATCCCCTGGCTACCAGGCTCAAATCCCAGCAGCCCTTTGCTTAGTGTTCTGCAAAAGCCAGGTTAAGACGGCAGGACTAGAGATACCCTACCGTCTCGGGGGGATGAATTTTGGGGAAAAGATAGTCCAGACTTTCAGACACTGCATCAACTCTGCGCAGTCTGCCGCTGCAGGGTTCCGGAGCTAGGAGGGGGCTCTGGGGTTGCCACGCAGCTACTGCGTCCCCGTGTTGCGCGCTGTGCCCCTGGGCTGCGACCCCTATGGGACGGCATAATAAATAATTAGAACGTTTAAGTCTGTTGGCCACAGCTCATGCTAATGAGGCAGATAAGCACTCACACTAAGCCTAAGCGACAGTTTGCATATAAGACAAAAAACAAACAAAAGCTCCCCAAACTCAAACCCTGCTCTTTTCGCCCCAACTCGCTCCTTCTGTAATTCCTGTCCCTGAACCTTTTACTTAATTCTGACTTCTCTCACACACATTCCCTCCCTCAGCTGCACACTCAACATTTCTTCCACCCAAAGGGGCCTCCCTGTGAAGACCGCCTCAGACCTCTGAAAGTTCACTCCCAGCCGCCCTGCCCGGCCAGTCATCTAGTGATTTTCTTTGTATGGAACACATGCTACCTCACATCCTGAGGGTAGGACTTGAAAGCTCAGGAAACCGGGAGCTTCTCTATGCCTTGGGTGCTGTCCAGGTTCAAGGGGCTGGGGGATCTTCCAGGTAGGTGAAGAGCAGGGGCACTAGGAACCTAGGAGTTCCTGAACTGCTCCCTCCCGCCTCCCCGAAAGCAGGAACAGTTTACCGAAGTGTCTGAGGTCAGTCGTGTGTCCCCATTGTGTGGCCACGCGTCCTGTGTCCATCAGCACCTCCCCAAGCCCAGACTCAGCCTGACTCCTTGAGGTGCGGTCTGGGAATACTGTGGCTTATCAATCAGTGGACTGGGGACCTGGATACTGGTGTGGAGGGCCAAAGAGAAAGTTGACCCCCCCGGAACAGGTTTCAGAGGAAGCAGAAGCCTGGCCAGTCACTGAGGGAGACATCTTGCCTGCCTGGTTCAGCCACTGGTTCATAGTCCCATTTGTATCACAAACAAGGGACAGAAGCCAGCCGGGATTTTGAATCCTTGGGGGTGGGGTGGGGGCATCAGGGAGTAATTTTTAATATGGATACACCTTGACGTAGCAGCAACAAAGAAGAGATTTAAGGACTTAATATTTATAAAATTTTGTGTGTTAAATATAACACTCCCCCTGAAACACGTAGCAAGAGGACACACTAGTCCTGTCAAGTGCTAGAAAACGCTGTTTAATTCTAAACGCGACTGAGGCCGATATGAGCATCGATCCATCAAATCACTGGCGCATTTGAGAGGAGGGAGGACAAGTCACATTTGCTGCTTCCTGGGAAGGTTCGGATGGAATAGTCGGTGTGAAAGAAGGAAAATCCATTAAGACAGCAGGACAACAAAAGACTGTCCTCTTCCTCGGACTCCACCCTCTCCACATACCTGAGTACCGCTCAGATATAAATTCCAGGTAAGAACAGTGGCTGCAAACACTTCCTCAAGTCCCCCAGAGCCTCTCTCCTAAGCAGATGTTTGACTGTGTAGAAAATACAAGCTGGACCACACAACACTCGAGTGGCAAGTCACTTCCCTCTTCGAACTCATATATATGTATACTTATCTTCCTTATAAAATAACCTTCATGGGTAAATGATGTTATCATCAGCCTGCATTACGTAGTGGTAATGCTAATGCTCAAATTTTGGGCCCTGCTAGCCAGAAAGCAACCCTCAGCATTCCAGAGACAAATGATTAGGGCTAGGGACAAGGATAAACTTTGGGCCTTTGGTGCATCTTGATTAACACGCAACAGAATGAAACACCACTGTTCCCCACAGCTTCCCTGGAGAAACAGGACATTGATCTGTGACTGGAATAGTTTCTCATCTGAAACATGGAGCCTTGTCTTCCGTTGCTGCATGTGTGGGTAGCTTGCCACCTGCTGGTTATTAGTGGAACTGCAACAGGAACGGTGTGTGGGGAAATCTGCAATGGAATTCATTCCACATTACTCAGTTTAATTCTATAATTCTGCTCTACGTAATGCAGATGTATATGTCCCATTCACCACAATGGCCACAGTAACGATATCTGAGGTGTTCTTTCTGTGTGTGGTGTATGTGTGTATACGTTGGCACGTGTGCGTGCATGTGTCTGGAAGCCAGAGGATGATAGTGAACACATTCCTCCTCTGTCAGGCTTCACCTTAGTTTTTGACACAGTCTCTCACTGAACCAGTAGCTCATCCATTTGCGAAACTCTCTGGCTATTGAGCGCTAAGGGTCACCCTCTTCCCTTCTTCCCACCACCACCGTGATTGACTTTTATTTTATTTTTACTTTTACTAATCTGAACTTAAGTCTGAATATTTGGGCGGCAAGAACTTTATCGGCTGGGCTGTCTCCCCAAACATGTGAGGTGCGTTTAACATTTGGATTCTGAAGCTTCATCCCATGCCTAATCAAACAAGAGCAGGGACCTTGTTCTCTCGACAAGCTATGTTTCCTATGCCAAGGATGGGAACTGCCTCACCAGAGGCACGCTGAGTGGTAAGGTAGTGAAAACTGAACCCTTTCTGGTAAAGAATGTGTATTTGTCCTGAAAGGTCAGGTACCCAGTAGTTTTGAGGGAGGGGAAGTGGGTAAGTTAATACTGAGATGCTTGTCTTACTGGGCCTAGGGAGTGGTCAGAATCCTGACTCAGAGGGAAAGGTGCCACACAAATGGCCTGCCCAGTGCCAGGGATTTACATGCCTTTACTTTCAGTCCACTGAGTCCTCCAATTGGAGGCTACTTCTTGGCCTTACTGTGACATCATCCGCAGGCTCCTCCCTATCCACATCCCTGCTCTATTTCTCTCCAGCCTCAACTACTTTCTTCGTGTTTGGTCCCTTTGCAACTCAGTCCAGAAGGCTTGATTGATTGCCCTAGATTTATAACCACTAACCTTTGCTGGCAACTCCTTTAGAGAAGCCCACATCCACACTTTTCAGTGTCTTAGCTTTTGCTCTGAGCATTTCTCTTTCTCTCCTTATTTATTTATTTTTTATTATATTTTATCTTTATTATTTACAACAATCTTTAAATTTCAATAGATTTTTTTATCATATTCCTACCCTTCCCCAAGTCCTTCCAGATCCTCTCGCCCTCCCTACCCACTCAACTTTAAGTTCTTTCTCAACAAAACAAAGACAGAATCCTCCAAAACCAAGAAAACAAAATAAACTACCTCCAAAAGAAAATAAAAACCACCAAACTATAACCAAAAGAAAACCCACACACAAAACTTCTGTAGTCCATTATATGTTGGGCACCTGTGCCTGAAAATGGGTCCTGACCTGGAGTGGTTGATGTGTCAAGTGTCACTTTATTGTTGAAAACTGATTTTCTCTCTCCCATCAGGTATAAGTGATAGTTCAGTTGTTAACTTTTACTCTGGTGGCTAGATTTTCATTCATTCATTTAAAAAAAATAACAAAATAAAATATGATAAGATAAAACAAAATTATCACTTCAGAATTGGACAAGACAAACCAACAGATGGAAAAGAGCCCAAGAGAAGGAACAAGAATCAGAGACCCATTTGTTCACTCAGGAATTCCCTAAAACCACTAAACTAGTAGCCATAATATGAAGACAGAGGGCCTGGTGCAGGCCCGTGCAGAACCCCAAGTGTTCCCCAAAATATTGTGCACCCTAATAAACTTATCTAGGGTCAGAGAACACAATAGCCACTAGATATAGAGGCCAGAAAATGGTGGCACACACGCCTTTAATCCTAGCATTCCAGAGGCAGAGATCCTCCTGGATCTCTGTGAGTTCAATGACACACTGGGAACAGTCAGACATGGTAACAACAGCCTTTAATCCCAGGAAGGGATGGCGGGAAGCAGAAAGGTATTTAAGGCATGAGGACAAGGAACTAGAGCCTGGTTAAACTTTTAGGCTTTTGAGCAGCAGTTCAGCTGAGATTCATTCTGGACGAGGACTCAGAGGCATCCAGTCTGAGGAAACAGGATCAGCTGAGGAATTGGCGAGATAAGGAAGCTGTGGCTTGTTCTGCTTCTCTGATCTTCCAACATTCACCCCAATACCTGGCTCTGGGTTTGTTTCTCTTAATAAGACCTTTTAAGATTTGTGCTATATCTGGTGCCCAACGTGGGGCATGAACTCATGACCCTGAGATTAAGAGTCTCATGCTCTACCGAGTGAGCTAGATATATACTGATATGATAAGATAAAAAGGTGAATTATTGAATCTACTTTTAAAAAGGAGCTATTGGTTTAAATAGGATAAGTAATGAAATTTTTTGTCTGAGTTTATCAACTCAGCTACTGGACTGGACATTGTTAATATATATAATGGAGCCGGGCGGTGGTGGTGCACGCCTTTAATCCCAGCACTCAGGAGGCAGGAGCAGGCAGATCTCTGTGAGTTCGAGGCCAGCCTGGACTACCAAGTGAGTCCCAGGAAAGGCGCAAAGCTACACAGAGAAACCCTGTCTCGAAAAACAACAACAACAACAACAACAACAAAAGAAATATATATAATGGAGTTTTTTGTCTGAATCTGTCAAATGTTAATGGACTAGACATAGTTAATGTAATTCTTGACTGTATATATATTTATTGTACTTACTGTATATAGTTTTTCTTATATTAGCTGTAACTTTTTTCCTTTTATTAGAATAGAAGGGGAAATATGGTGATATTTTATTTGTGCTGAAATGTGATTTTATTTGTATGTTAATAAATAAAAGTGCCTGGGGGTCAGAGCTAATGATGAGCCATTTAGCAGAAGTCTGGCAGTGTTAGCACACGCCCTTAATCCCAATCACATGACAGGCAGATCTCTGTGTGTTCAAGGACACCACCAGCATGGAGACACACGCCTTTAATCTCAATACCAACCATAGAGACCTGGAAGGCAGTGATGAGGAGGTCACGTGGTTGGGTTTACAACCAATGAGAAGGCAGAACAGAAAGTCAATAAAAAGACAGACACACAAGAAGTAAGTCTCTTTCTCAGGGGAAGGAGGGCAGCAGCAGCGGGATATAAGAAGGCAGTCTTGGTCTCAGCTCTTAGCTTCTGCTCTGACCTCTGGGGTTTTTAACTCTGCATTTGGCTCTGTGTTTCTTATTTAATAAAACCGTTCAGAATTATATCTACACCCAAGCTTGCTGCTTCAGTCTCTGGGAGTTCATGTGAGCTTTGCATGTTGCTTTAAAGGGCCTGATTTTCCTGGTGTCCTCCATTCCCCCCTGGCTCTCACACTCTTTCTGGCTTCTCTTCTGCAGGGTTCCCTGAGCTCCGAAGGGAGAGGGAAGGGATTTGTAACCAACCAATAACTGATTTGACTTAAGGCCCTCTCCACAAGATGTAACCCATACCTGACGTTGGTGTAGATAGCCCTGGAACCTAGGGGAAACCAAATAATACTGGTCTTAAAAAAGAAAAAAATGTAGTGATAAAATGACTCCTAATGGCTTTCTGCTGTACTCATAGACCAGTGCCTTGTTCAGTCATCATCAGAGAAGCTTCCTCCTGCAGCACATGGGAACAAATATAGACCAACAGGCAGATACTACACATATAGTGAGAGACCTTGGAGCACACAGCCCTAAATGGGATGTCTGCATCAAATCTCTTTTTCCTTAATCCCATGTGTAAGTCTGCATCATTGATTTAATAGCTTTATTAAACCACAATTATACTCATAAAACAAACAAACAAAACAGCCTTTTCATCCAAAAAAGAAGCCTATCCATCCCTTGACTTTATGACTAGCTTTTATTTCTCACCCCTGCTGATGTTTCCCCTTTGCCAAAGGTCTTAATTTTGATGGTTAAATTGATATGTGAACTTGACTGGACTAGAGTGCTCAGATATCCAGCTAAATGTTTTTAGCACTGTCTCTGAGGATGTTTCTGGATGACTTTAACGTTTGAATTGTAGATTGAGTATGACATTACATTCCCTACGTTGGGACCTCATCCACTCTGCTGATGACCTGAATAGAACAAAAAGGGAGAATTCTGTCTCTGCCCGACTGTTTTTCTTACTGACATCTCTTGCCTCCAGACTTGGGCTCAGATTAGAACTTATGCTGCAGGAATCTTTCTGAAATAGCACTCTGACGTCAATAAAAATAGAAGAGAGGAAATGTATTTGTTATGGATTGAAGCCAAGATAGTTCCTGAAAGGCCTTGGTCCTAGGTTCAGTTTGCATCCTCATTTTATACTCTAAAACCACAAGGTGGGGTGAGCAAGCAAGGGAGATTTTGCAGAAGTGTACATGGCAGCCAGCCCTTTGTTTTTAAAGGCCTACATTATAGTTGATATGTGTAAGCTTTTGTGGTCAGGTTGCTAAGGGCAACGACCCCTTGTTCCAGCCATTTCTCAAGGTCTTTTTGTTCCAGGTAGCAGGTGAATTCATGCTTAGAAATGAACAGGACAGTAGCATTTTAAGTAAATCACTAAATCATTATCTAATATTTTTTTCTGTTATTCTGCTTCACTTGTTCCTGGGTCTCTAGGTTGGTTGTAGGACTTGAGGCTGAGTGAAGTAATACTGGGTGATAATATCTATCAATCTAATCAATCTATCTTTCATCTGTCTGTCTGTCTGTCTGTCTGCCTGCCTGCCTGCCTGCCTGCCTACCTACCTACCTACCTACCTGTCTATCTATCTGCCTGTCTGTCCGTCCATCCGTCTATCTATCCATCTATTGATCATTTATCCACTCATACATTCATCAATCTTTTTCTAATCTCCTGCTGGTTCTGATTCCCAAGAGCACTCAAGACTGATACATTTGCCAATGCCTTTATTTTGCTCAGTGCATCGGATACTTCAAGCACTTGATTGGACAATGTGTTAGGCACTGCTGCTGGCCTGTGATGTTTAGTCTTAGTTGTCAACATAACTGTATCTGAGATCGATTACAAGGCAAGACCTTGGGCACTCCTATGAGGGATTTTTTGTGGATCAGATTATTTGAAGTGAGAAGAACCTGCCCTAAATCTTGATGCCATTTTTCAGTGGCAGCCTAGATAAAAGAGATAGAGGAAGCTTTGCCTTCATCCTCACCAGCAAGTTCTCATACTTTATGCTATGTACCTTTGCTTATATTAGAACTCAGATTCTATGGGTTTCCAACATGGACTGAAGATCATGAACCCTCTATTCTTCCAGTACTATGCTGGAATTGCTGGAGCACCTTGCTTTGTAGATTGAAAAGCTACCAGGTTCTTGGCTTCTCTAATGTAAGATATCCATTGTTGGACTATCCAATCCATACAGTGTAAGTCAATCTAATAAATCCCCCTTTAATATCTATTCATTTTATCTATTCTGTTCCTCTAAGGATATGATTCTTAATAAGGCTATCTACATAAGGATACAAAGCCCCTCATATCCTCTTGAATTCTCTTCCTTTAGGATGCCATGTTTCTTATGCACTTGATCACAGCAAGAGAAAAATAGAAGAGTGTGTCTACATTTATTTATGTTTTATTATCAAGAATACTCCTTGCTGTAATAGCAAGAACCTGGAAACAACCTAGATGCCCCTCAACTGAAGAATGGATTAAGAAAATGTGGCACACATACACAATGGAGTACTACTCAGCAGTAAAAAAACAATGACATCATGAAATTTGCAGGCAAATGGATGGAACTAGAAAGTAGCATCCTGAGTGAGGTAACCCAGACTCAGAAGGACAAACATAGTATGTACTCACTCATAAGTGGATACTAGATGTGAGGGAAGGGATGGCCAGACTGCAACGCACAGCCCCAGAGAGGCTAGCTAGCAGGGAAAGACTCTAGGAGGGACACATGGATGGCCCATCGAAGGAGAAGTGGAGGAGATCTACATGAGCGGACTGGGAATGGGGGTGGTGGTGGATGGCAAGGAGTGGGGCATGAGAACATATGGGTATGGGAGGGTGGAGCTGGAACAGGGACAGAGTGGGAGGGCAGAGAGGGAGATACTGTGATAGATGAGGACATCATGGGAATAGGAAGAGGCAGGGTGTGGGGGAGGCTCTCAGGAATCCACAAGGATGACCCCACCTTGGACTGCTGGCAGTGGTCTAGAGGGTGCCTGGACTGGTCTACTCTGGTGACCAGTCTAGTGAATAACCTAGCTGTCATCATAGAGCCTTTGCCCAGTGACTGATGGAGGCAGATGCAGAGATCCACGGCCAGGCGCCAGTCTGAATCCAATCAATGAGAGAGAGGAGGCGTTCTGCAGGCGGGGGACGTCGAGATCATGATGGGAAGACATGCACAGACGACCAGTGGAAGCCCATGAACTGTAGACTAGTGGCCGTGGAGCCCCCATGGGACTGGACTAGGCCCTCTGGATATGGAAGACAGTTGTTTGGCTCAAACTGTTTGAGGGACACCCAGGCAGGGGGATTGGGATCTGTCCCTGGTGCATGAGCAGGCTTTTGGGAGCCTGGTGCCTGTGGTGTGACGCCTTGTGCAGCCTTGGTGCAGTGGGGAGGGGCTTGGACCTGCCTAGGCTCATTGTGCCAGACTCTGCTGACTCCCCATGGGAGACCTTGATTTGAGGGTTGTGGGGATGTCGGGTGGCTTGGGAGGGAGGGCTGGAGGGTGGGAGGAAGGGGGAATCTGTGGGTGGTATGTAGAGCGAGTAGAAAATTTCCTAATAAAGAAAAATAAAATGAAAAAAATACTCCTGGCAAAAAAAATTCTGGCCAAGAATAGAAGTGGACGGTGTGCAACAGAAGATTTCTCAAGACTGTAAAATCATATGACTGACAGTACTAGATGCTTCAGAAGCCCCTTTCCACCTGAATGCCCAGCTTCACTTAACTGTCCATGAAATGATGTAATCACATCCGCTAAAGACACATGAAATGCATCTTAGTCTGAACTTACCGTCTGGCTCTCAGAGTCTGCAGCCCCTGGATATGAGACATGTAATGGGTGAGAAGGGATGTTCAGTAACACATTGTGCAGTATCTGTACCGCACTAAGAACCTCATGAGCATGGGTAGTAATAAAATATAGTGAAGTGTTAGTGAGTAATGGGCTGAGTGTCACATTTTTGATATACATACTTTATTCAATTGTGAGTTTATTTAATTTATTTTGAAGTTACAATTATAGTTAGCAACAGGGTTACCAAATCCTTGAAAAATCATTCTTGAAAGCCTGGATAAGCTTCCCCTAGTCTGCCACTGATTATAGTGCAGCAGTTGCATGAACTTACCTTGTTCATCTAACCTCAGATCACGCCTTTCTCTCCTGCTTCAGCCACAAGTAGCTCAGCTATACTCCTGGATATTCCTAAGAAGTGTCACATGTAATTCTAATCTACATGTTTATACAGGTATTCCTTCTATTAGGAACCCCCTTTGCTCCCAAATGTGTGAGTCTGTGACCTTCTCCTGGCTCAGTTCTCAGCTCAAAGTCTCTGTGTTCAATAAGTTTCCTCTTGATGTAACCAGTCTCCCTCAAAACCTTTTTTTAAAAATAATATCCCTTCTTAAAACATTATTTCTTCTTGGTCATACTCAATGCTAACATTACTTGGCTTTTCTTGTTTTTCTTTCTCGTCTTTGTGTTTACTGTTCCTGTTCTTACTAGAATGTGAAATCAATGGGAACAGTAACTTTGACAGTCCTCATCACCACTGTCTAGAACAGTGCCTGGTAAATATGTATTCAGCAAATATTTACTGAGTACATGAGCGAACAGATGACCATACCCAGTGATCTCACTCTGATGTTACCGAGACAGGATGCTAAAAGTATGGCCCCAGAAGCTGTGCTGCATCCATGCAGGTCTCCTTTTCATTTAATAGACCTTTAATCAAAGACACTTGATTTACTAATTGATTTCATTATAAGTCAATGTAGTGCCTAAGTTCTACTCAGAATTCCTGGAATAGCCAGCCTTAAATATTATTCTGATAAAAAGCATGACTTCATATCTTAATCACATTTAGTGTACAGGGGCATTAGCTGATAATGACCTTCAAATTTCTGGGCTGTCTGTGTTGGGAAGAAGATTACAAAGAAAGATGAGGTAGAAATAAAATTCTGCAGAAGGTGACTGCAGGGTGGGAATCTCCTAAGAGTTGAAGTGTGGCATTGAAGGTTGTCCTTTAAATTCTGCTGAGGAGAGAACAGTTCTTCTGACGATAAGTCCATCTTGTACTTCTTTTTCTTGCTTCTCATCTTGTTAGGATCAGATGTGACTGTGAAAAATGTTTTAGAACTTGGGTGGGTTTAAGCAAATTAGCAGTTCATTTCTCTTTTCTACAAAATGCCAGGCCAGCACACTCCTAGACGTCAACGACCATGCCCTTTCTCTCTTGATCCCTCTCTTTTTCTGCATTTGGAAAGTATGGATGGTTGACATTCTTAAATTTATCCCATAATCCACCATGGTGGCTCCTGCTCCAATAGCATTTCCACATTGGAACCCTCAAAGGGAAAAAAATGGAAGGAGAAGGGTACGCCTCCTAAAATACACTTCCTTGTAGTTATATAGGTTTTCCTCCTGGATTTCTTGGGTCACACATCTGATTTGTAGCTATACTTAGCTTCAAGGAATTCTGAGAAATGCATCTTTTATTTTACAAAGAATTTCAGCTATTGCCCAAGCTCCAAGGTTGCATTTGTATAGGTGAGGGGGACACAGCCCCTTTGCCTCCTGGAGCTGGCCCTGCAGTTTCTGAGCTACAGCCTAAGATAAAAGTGGGATGGTCCATGCATCCATAAAGTGGGCCAGTGGGGCAACAGTAAGCACAAATGGGTCCCCTTATTGCTGTAAATGTAGGAGAAGGTGTGGCTTTCGTTGGTTCTCCTCATTAATTTGGAAATCTTCGGGTAGAATCTAAGCCGTGAGTGTTCTGAGATAAGGACACTGATGGTAGCAGGGGATTGATGGCAACTACTCAATGCTCTTTTCCAAAAATAGACACAATTTTTAACCCTGTGATAAAGCAAGTTTTTTTTTTCTGGAAAGAGGAGGGAGACATCACTACAACTCTGAGTATCTTCAGAGTTGGAGATGCTTTCTATTCTTATTATACTGACCTGGAAAAACCCTCTGACCCAAAGGGAGAAACAATTGTCAGGGCATTTATAAAATACTGCATTAGAGAAATATTTAGAATCCAGAATTTTTTTTTGGTAAAAGAAAAACTTAGAGGACAGTGCAATGCCACACTATAAACCTTAGGAAATTCCCGCTCCCTAATACCCCTGTGGGCCAGATAGGTCACAGGCCCTGATACTGTTATTCTGCTAAGTAGACATAGTCTTAAAAAAAAAAACAGCTCCCAGTGACTTATTGCTCTACCCATAGATCAGAGTGTTGTTCAATCCAAACCAGAGAAGTTTCTCTTTTCAGTAGATGATAAGTAACCCAGACCCCCAACTGGTCAAGGTACAGAGGATAAGAGATGATTGTGTGCTCAGCCCTAACTGGGATGTCCTTATCAAACGCCTTGGTTGAAGACTCACCGATCTTTATGAAAGGTGGGGTGGAAGGACCATAAACTCCAGAGATGCTCAGGTGAAGACTGGCTGAGCAACACACACTCGGCTGATAGAGAACGGAAAGATATCTCAAAGTTGGGTGGGAAGGGAAGGGAGGATGAAGAAGGTGGCTCTTAGAGGTGTTAGGGGTGGTAAATATGTTCAAAACACATAACATGAAATTCTCAAAAAAAATTGTTAATTACTGTCTAACAAAAGAAAACATCCAATGCCATGTTGCCATTGTGGAGTTTATTTTCTGCCTCAGTGGAACTAGACTTGGAAGTGGGTGCTGATTAGAGACAAAACCTTGGCCTTTATCCTGCCCTATGATTTTTTAAAAATCTTTTTACTTTACAAAAAACAGAGAATAAACTATATTTACAGAAGCGAGGCTATAGCTCAATGGTAGCATGTGCAAGGTCCTAAATTCAATCCCCAGTACCAAAATATTTCACTTAAATATATGAAAGCATTGCTTAAACTAAAAGATATCATAATTTGAACTCATAATGATGAGAATTGTCAACTAATACATCTTTAACCAAGTACATTTGATTTACTAATTGATTGTATTATTAGATAACTTAATGTCTAAGTTCTAAGAATTCCAATAGTTCTTAAGCCCCCCTCTTTATTGAGGAAGAATTTAAAAGTTATTAAATTCTTATGGATGATGGGTGATGTCTGGGCCTGGGCTGTCACCAAGGGCTGGGTCTTGGTCTGAGGCCCTGAAGCAACTGAGGAGGCCTGTGTTGATTGCCTGTGGCTCCTGTCACCACTGAGGGCCGTGCACAGACTAGTAGTCTTGTTTGATGTTGGTACCCGAGGGTCACTCTGCCGAAGGGGCCAAGCCAATCAGGGTGGCCTGCACTGCCACTTGGGGCCAAGGTGACATCCTGGCTTGGGCTTCTGCTGAGGACCATGTCTGAGTCTGTGGTCCTCCCACAGCCAGAGTCTCTGTTGATGTCCCTGAGTCATGTTGCCGCCAAGGGCCACACAGATGCCCAGGGTTTAGGCGGCAACCGTGACCATGTTGGTGTCTGAGGGCTGTGCTGCTGGCAAGATGATTTGAGTGGCCAACCCTGTCACCTGGGACCATGGTATTATTCAGACCAGGGCTGCTGCTAAGGGCCACATCTGGGTCCACGGTCCTGCTGCAGCTGGGGTCTGTGTTAGCGCAGGGAGTCACTGGAACCATGTTGTGCTGAGCCAACCTCTCCCCTCACTGGCCTTGGGATAGCTGGTCCTGATCTTAGCTGGATATTGCAGCAGGAGAGCTGTCCCCTCCCCCCACCCCTAACTCCTGCATTCAGGAAAGATGGCCCCACCCCTCACCACAGGCATGCACCTCACCTGGGCAGCACACTAGAGCTGACCCTGTGGTCAGGGATGCAGGTGACCCAACTCTGGGGGCATGAAATCAGGAAAGGTGACCCCGCCCCTTCCATCTGCCATGTAAGAGAGCTGGCCCTGGGGTCACAAGAGTGAGAGAACCAACCATGCCCCTTGCCAGCAGTAGTACACAGGAGAGCAGGCCCTGCACCCCATCTGGACAGAACATTAGAGCTAACCCTGTTGTTGGGGTCCAGGCGAGCTAGCCACGAAAACAGGAGAGCTGTCACCCCCTCCCCCTTGTATGCCCCCTTGTATACCTCACTTGGGCAAAACCATGGAGCTGGCCCTGATGGTGAGAGTGTGAGCGACCTGGATCTGAGGACCTGAGGGCAGGAGAACTTGCCCTGCTCCTTGCTGCAGGCTGCATTGGGTGAGCTAGCCAAGGCAGTGCTGGAGAAACTGCCCAGTTAGTGACAGGTAATGAGGGAGAGTTGGCGGTCTGACTAACCCAGCTACCACCCAGGCCCATAACCGGGCCTGTGGATTGGCCCACCCCAACATCCACCGCATCTATGAACTGTTGGAGCGTGTGAGGGGGATGAACCTACAGATCCAAAGCAGCAGGCTCTTTATGACACAGGACAACAACAGGCTATCTAAGAGGAGCCCCATTGAGAGCCCAGTATCCATGGGTGATGTAGCGGAAGCCAGAGGTCTCAAGCCAGACTCATGGCAATGAACACTTGCAAGTAAAGATGTGTGGACTAAAGGGTAAACTGTGTGACTCAGTGGGCCACACTACAGCTTCCATGACGGTATTCTTCTTTTCTTTTTTGTTTTTGTTTCTGTTTTGTTTCTTTGTTTCATTTGGTTTATGGTTTTTCTTTTAAATTTGGTTTTGTTTTAAGGGGGAGGTTGCAAGGGCAGAGGGTGGATGTGAAGAGACAGGGAGATAAGCAGGATCGGAATGCCTGATGTGAAACCCACAAAGAATCAATAAAATTCTTCTGGATGGCTAAAGGCTACATATCCACATATCTAACATTTCTTCTTGGTCCCATGGCAATCAATTCATAAAGGCTGTTGTTTTGAATGGTTTGCATTCATCCCAATGAGACTGAGTGTGGTAAGTGGGGAGCTTGCTCAGGTGTAAGGAAAGCTTATGCTGTGTTCTATTCATCTGAGTGTGCAACACACACACACACACACACACACACACACACACACACACACACACATGGTGGTTGTGTGTTATGTCTGCTCCTGCTGCTTGCATCTGGGCAAAGTTCCTCCCAGAATTCCTTTGGTGTCCTGTCCATCGGTCTAGGAGTGAAGCAGGGAATCAAGCTGCCATGATGTCTGACGTTCACGCAAGTGTTGTAGTCTCTGAGGGGAACTGACCTGGTAAAGACTGTGGGCTCGTCCCAAACAATGTGAATGACCTCTTTCTGTGAAAACTGACGAAGCAGACCTCTGAGATTCATTCAACAGGTGCTTAGTTTGTCTTTGAATTGGAACTTTGTGATATTTATCATTGGTGTTATATTCCACCTCGCATTATGTTAGAATATGTTTAGGGAAAAAGACCTGCACTTTGCCAGTAGACAATAAATTGGTAGAAGCCGATTAGAGATAAAGAGGAAAGCTGAGCCTATCCCAAGTACCTGGAATTGAAATAATATACTCTTTAAAGCCTTTCAATTATTGAGAAGATTATATTTAAAACCTCAAACTGAACAGTAGTATAACACACACACACACATACACACACACACACACACACACACACACACACACTCCAAATTAATGAGCCTCAACTACAACAGTACTTAGAAATATTTCATTTTAAATGTATTTATTAGGAAACAGAGATAATTGAAAACAAACCAGTGGTTGACCCAAGAAGTTGGGAAAAGATTAACAAAACAAACCCAATCAAGGGAACAGTAAGGACAAGGAGAGAGCAACCAATGAAAGAGAGAGCAGCACAGAGGAGATCGGTGTGATGAAATGCCCACCCTTTGTGCACAAACATCCGGCAAGATGAGAGAAGATATAAATAAATAAAACACAGGCCTGGGGAGGTAGACCAGCCTGGAAAAGTGCTTGTTGTGCAAGCAGGAGGACCAAAGTTCGAGCCTCACAACCCATGCAAAAAGCCAGGCACAGTGAGAGATGGCACGTGTTTGCAATCCCAGTCCTGGGAGTTAGAGACAGGAGGATCCCCAGGGCTTGCTATCCAACCAGCCCAGCCTAATCAGAGCATCAGGATGACGAGAGACGTAGGTGGATGCCATCTGAGGAGGAAGACACCAGAGGTCATCCTCTACACACGCACACATATACAGGTGCATGTGCACCCCACCCCCAACAAAACAATAATAATAATGACATACAGAAAAATGAGGGAAATAAATCTAGATAGATAGGAAAATAATGTTATGAACTGTAATATATTCATTTCATGGAACCCTTAAGAGACTGCGTTAATTTCTGGGGAAAATGTAAGAAGAGATGTAATAGATTATAGGAATAAGAGTAACAGTTAAAGAATTTGAAATGTAACCTTAAACTTATCTCTGAACGCCTTCCCCTACCTCCTTATCTCAGGCCCTGTGTATGTAAGAAGGCTGACCAAATTCTCAAGAAGCAAATAACTTATGTTTTTCGAAGATGATTACCAAAATTATAAAAACAGAGAAAGCCATGCAAGGTCCTCCACAAAGCTTTTATAGTTGCTATTCCAAAATGAGATGACAGACAAGTGAGGAGGTGCAAGGTCTGCTTTTCCTGTCAACACAGGCAGAAAAATCCTACATGAAACGTGACCTGACGGGCCAATGAGATGGCTCAGTGGGTAAAGGCTCTTGCCATCAATCTGGATGGCTTGAGATTGTGGGGGTACAGATGGAGTTCACCGCGTCTGTACCCCACATGGTGGAATGAAAAAAATAGACTCTGCAAGTTGTCCACTGGCCTCTACACATGTACACACCTGAATACACACACATACACAAATAAACACAAAAATAAATGTAAGACAATTAAAATATACAAAGTAACCATATGTAATAGTGCATTAAAATTAATAAACCTTTAAATAAAGGTTACCCTAGAATGAAAACTATTTAACATCTGAAAAAAATCTATGGCTATAATCCTACATGTTGTCTTATTAATGTTTAGCCATATTAACAGACCAAATGGAATAGATCACATACTTCTTTTTAAGTAAATTCTAAAAGTCATTTCTCCAATTCAACACTTTATGATGAAAACACATGAACTTCACTCTATAGTCAGAAGGATTTTGCAAAGCCAATGAAGGTTACAACATCAGAAACCTACATCAAACAGCAACAATGGTGGTTACACACAGAAGATATTTTACACCAGAACAGGTCATCAGCGAACTAAGTTCACATCCCAGGGCATGACAAAACCTTCAGTGCAGAATCTGAACTCTATAGTACTTCTATAAGCTGTAATAAACCTATAGAGCAACATCACATATCCTGGAAAACACACTCCTGGGCACCCACCTAACATCAGACATGAAGGTTCCCAGGATGTTCTTTTATCTTGATTTCTCAAGATGAAAGAGAATGAGCAAATCAAGTAACAAAAGTGACTTGTAGGCTTTGATTGTGTGCCAGGAATTCGTGGATTATGATTAACAGCCTCGTACGCATGAGGTTAAATAGAGAGAAGTCGATAAACTAGCAAAGGTTGGGCAATCTTGAACTTTTAAATCAGCGGAATCAGCGCTAAGATTGCCAAGTCCGGCGCTGGATGCTCCTCTTCTACATCACTCTCCCTCCTGCACATCCTTTAAAGTGGCCCAGTGGTCTGCAGACTGCCCGCATGAAAACATCTGGATCTGCCTTTTCTTAGCACCCACCACTGCCCCTGTTAGCTACACCACGTTTTCCGCCTAGTCATCTACAAACTTTACTTCACCAGCAATCTACTATGATGGCAGGATTGTGCTGGTCCACAGATAAATGTGATCCACCTTTTTGCCCAAGCAAATTTTGGTTTGTTTGATTTTGGAGACATGTTTTCCCATAGCTCAGGCTAGGCTTGAACTTGCTTCTGTAGTCAAGGATTATTGAATTTCTGATTTTCCTCCTGTACTTTCCCAGTGCTGAAATTACAGGCATGCACCACCACACCCAGTTTTCTGAAGTGTTGGGGATCAAACCTAGGACTTCTGGGATGCTAGGCAACTACATTACCAAGCCAACCCTGCTCACAGAGTTGGGCTGTTGTTGTTGTTTTTTGATTAAGAAACTGTTAGTATTCTTTTCTCTGAGACAGCAGACAGTGAAGTATACTGTTTTTTTAAACCTAGACTTGGGGCAATTTAAAAAAATGTGAAATGGATTTAGAATTCTATTTTTAACTGGTGTGCAGAGAAAAGAGAAGGGTCGTCGCCGTGTTCTCCTAAAAACCACATGATTATTTCAAAAAGGAGAGAAAGAAGATTTAAGGGCCAAGGCTTTGGGCTTGAATCAAATATTGTTTGAATTCCAGCTGTGGATTGAAATTTCCTGGGCAGCCATTGCTTTGTCTGTTCAGAGGACAGGCATTGTTTGCAGGATCGATGGCTGGAAGAAATGAAATGCAGATACATACGAAGAGCCTGGCTTGGTGTTGAGCACACAGCACGCATGCATGTAGATCAGGCGCTGCAACTGTGCCCTTCATCATTACCAGACCTTCATATTGCAGGTTCTTCTGATGGCACTGCCCTCTGTGGCACACCAACATTGATAAGGGACAAAGTGGCGTTTCTAAGACAGTCCTGAATGGAGGACCCTATTTCACATCTACAACCTCTAGAGCAGTGGTTCTCAACCTTCCTGATGCTGCGACCCTTTAATATAGTTCCCCATGTTGTGGTGACTCCAAACCATAAAATTATTTTTGTTGCTACTTCATAACTGTAACTTGGCTACTGTTATGAATCATAATGTAAATAATTTTTGGAGAGAGGGTGTTTTCTGAGGGGTCGTGACCCACAGGTTGAGAACCACTACGCTAGAGGGATACTGAAGTCAGACAGAGAAGGAGAAAGTCAAGATCATGAATTTGAAACTTATTAGAGGGGAGATTAATGAGACACCCAAGGAGTCCTTTGAGACAGAAATTATTCTTACAATATTGATGTTCTTGGAATTCAGGAGAAAGTGTTGCACTATGGAGATTCAAAGAATCCTGAACAATAGCCCTAGACCCACATTTTAAAGACAGAGAAACTGAGGTATGGGTGGAAGCAGCTGTTTTTCCGATGAAGAATGAATCCACTTATTTTGAATCTCAAACTTGAAATGTTGTTTTTCTTTTTTGGCAGATACTTGGTTATTAGGTCAAAGAATTGTGGGAGGGGATGGGGTGGACTTCTAGCACCTTCTATTATTGGCCCGTTTCCTCATAGCCCATTAACTTTGCCTGGGTAAATATTAAGCAGGCTTTGAGTCCTTGATGGCCCTGACTTCTCACACCTTTTAGAAACGGACCTTCCCATGTTTTTATATTTTGTGTTTCCTACTAGCAATGAATATCTTACCTCTGTTTCTTCCTCTGAAAATTGGGTTCTGTCATGACGCCTTCATGCCCATTTGGAAACTACTCCCCAGTACCCACCAGCTCACTCCTAGCTCATCTTGCCATTTTCTTGTCCCCTGAGGCTGAGTCCTGCCTGAACTTGATTATTTTTACCAGACTCTTTAGAATGGTGCACTGCTGGCAGGGAGGTCATATGTTCCCTCTGTGGTCCCAGTGCCTATGACACCACCAGGAGCACAGAACAAATGCTCAATAGCTGTCTGTTGTCACCTTTTGGGGATAGACTTTCAAACATTATCTTCCACTTATCCAGTGTTTGAATATGTGGCGAGAACGGTACTGACTGGACATTTAATGCATCACCTCATTCTCATTATTGATGTACCTGAAACATTTTAGCAAGGCGGCCCTTCTGTCCTCTCTGCAGAGTCCCCAGCCACTGTGTAAGTAGCTGAAACTGGCTGGATTCCAGCCCCAGGGCTCCCACCTTTGGTCTTTAGCTGTTGTCCTCAGCGCTACAGTGCCTTCTGCTGTGGTTTTCTAAAGAAGAGAATGCCAAGGACAGTGGCGTGTTTGGTGGTTAATAAAAGGTGAGTTGAGGGTGGGGAGCATTTAAATAAGGATTTCCTGCTCTATTTCCTGCTGCCAGAGGATGATTATCCTTAACTATTATCAGCAGGTTTGTCCCTGGTTCCCTCCAGTTGCAGAGAATCCAGACTCCAGGCACCCCAATGTTTCAGCAATGCCAAACCTGTCTGATCCCCAGGATACAGGTGGTCTGGACTCTTTGCCTTCTACTCTTACCCAGGGCAGTCTGCCAAATGAGTCCTGCTGTGGCTGCCATACCTTCCACCACACCTCCGCTTGGGGCAGCCCAGGACTAGTGACCTGGGGTTGGACATGGACTACTCTTGCCCATACACTGTTACGTCAGGGCAACGCCCACTGGAAGAGTGACCTTGCAGACCGCAAGACACCCTTTGAAATCTCTCCTCTCCTGTCTCCCAAGAGCCAGGTTAAAACCATCAGCCTCACGTCCCGAGGGCAAACCTTTCAGAATCTGCTGCCGAGAGCTGGAGACCTCACTCGCTGGGAGCCAGCATGTCAGCTGTGGTCGTGGAGAACCCAGTCCTGAGCAGGAAACTCTCAGACTTTGGACAGGTGAGCCTCCACAGCTGGGAGAGACTTGATTCCCCAGATGGAAAAGCTGTCTGGGAAATACTGGTATTTCCTAAGGCCACTAAGAAATATGAATTTATTTAAAGATGAGGAAAATGCCCAGGAAGTCAACTCAAAAGACTGTCTTTAACAAGTAGGGGGACATGTATCCTTTGAGGATACCAGAGAGGTTGGAAATCTGACTGCCAGAGCAGCTACCACATCTATGTTTTTAGATAACTCATTGGCTTCTTCTGTTACCTGCTTTACCTTCTGAAAGGAAAAGGCTGGTCCTTAATCATCTGGGGTAGCAGTCCCACCACATCTCTTCAGTGATATCCATATAATCCTTTCTTCTGGGTTTGGAAATGACAAGAATGTAAAAAGCTACCCTTCTTTAATTTTCAGGAGATGATGTGGCATGAAGAGAATTTTGGGACTTACTCAAATGTGACAAGGGAGAAAATAAGCCAAAAGGAAAATAAATAGGAGTTATCTCTGAGTCTAAACATGTCTTGGGGATTATGCTGGAGGTGGAAGGCGTCTGTTCTCTCAAGCATTTGTTGTCCTCTCCAGGGAGCTCTTGCAGAACATGCGCTTTACTGTGATTTATGTATTTGCCCCAGTTTGGGAAATATGGTTTGAATCCTGAGATTCAGGCCTTGGAGGTAATGTATTCACAGGTAGCTGCTGCATACACTCTAGGGGACTGTTTGTAGAGAGCCGAGTGGTTCAGGACAGTAGGAGAGTGGATGCCAAACTCAGAATAACTAGAAACACTGAAGAATTCTCTAGTGGTCAGCATGTCCTAGACCAGGAAAGACACTTTGGGAGCCCTTCCTCTGACAGGACTGAGGGGTTGAGGGGTGCTTGAAGTCAGAGATGTAGTGCTGAAGAAGGTCAGTATGAGGGGCAGGCAGGCCGGTCTATAGATCCTGTCTCTACTCTATTCTAGGCTCCTGCGTTGCTGGCACAGGTCATCTGGGGAGCTTGAGCCAGTGATATGGGGGTGGTAACTAGGGGGAGGATCTTACAGCTTTATTTATAAAATACTTAGGTGACTGTGAATCCACAGATGGTCCCTACCAACAACAGTGACACCAGAAGAGGATCCAAACATGTCCTGGTACAACCTCAGAATAAGAAGCAGAACATTTTTTTTCGAAAAACTAAGAATAAAAAGACCCTCAGCGTCTAGAGCTAAGATGAAAGTTAAACAATGCCTATAGATATCTTACTAAAGTTTCAAGATCACTTGAGACTGTCAATGTGTATTTGCCCAAAGCTGATGTGTTTGTTTAACAGAATGTGTCTTGAAGAGCAGGAAAGACAGACAACAAGGGCAGATGTTGTGCCTGGTGTTGCTTGCTCATGGGAATTCCTCTACGCACATAGTCAAGACACCAGTGTTGTCCTCTTTGGGGACTTAAGCTATGTAGTCATTTGGTGGGGGAGAGGAGGTTGTTTAGTGTCTATAAAATTGAGTTGGGATGCAGAATAGGTTAGTATTTACAGTGTCTTCTAGCTCTGTCAGTCTGCAGCACAGACACATTTATGAGTTTTTAAATTCTTTTTTTTTCCGTTTTTTTGAGACAGGGTTTCTCTGTGTAGCTTTGCGCCTTTCCTGGAACTCACTTGGTAGTCCAGGCTGGCCTCGAACTCACAGAGATCCGCCTGGCTCTGCCTCCCGAGTGCTGGGATTAAAGGCGCGCGTCACCACCGCCCGGCGAGTTTTTAAATTCTTTTTATTATATTTGTTTATGTGTGTGAGGAGGTGCAGTATGTGCCATGGCGTGTGTAGGGGTCGGAGGACAACTTGGAGGGGCAGTTCTCCCCTTTCATAGTGTGGGTCCTTAGTATTGAACTCAAGCTGCCAGGCTTGACAGCAAACACCTTTATCTGCTGAGCCACCTTACCCGGCCTGTTGGCATCTCCTTAAAGCTTCCAACCCGGATAAAGAGCCTACATTTGACACAATTCTAATAAAAGGGAGACTGCAGGAAGGAGCCTCCATTTGTTGAGGGCATAGGATGTGTCAAAGCTTTATCCATATGGCAAGTGTAACCGGCCCGTGGGAGTGAGTGGTTTGGCACTCTCATTCACCCAACAGGTCAAGAAGCACCTCCTGTGTGCTAGTCACAGCAGTGTTCTTCCTCTGGTAAAACTACTTTAGTTCAGGAGATAAGTGGTAAACGAATTAACAGAATGAAAGCATAATCTAGTCTCATATAGAGACAAGAGCTGTGGAGAACTTAGAGTAGTAGGCCCAGTGAGGAGCTCAGAACCACCAGCAGGGACAGGGCAGCCAGTGTTCCAACTAATCTGCTTCCCACAACTGAGCACACTACTTCACTGTAACATTTCCTCCTGTGGGACAATGTTGAAATATGGAGACATATTATGCCCACACCCTGCCTCATAGAGACGTGTGGCTCAGGACCTTTACATCTTGCTTTCAATAGTTCTTCAGTGTGGATGTACACAAGGGGTTGTAATCACACATGCAAATGTCTCTGTAAGCCCCAGATCACCAGCACTGGCCCTACAACATCCTTGACAGAGCATATATTGCTTGTAAATGTGAAATGTAATTATTTCCAGAGATAACAGAAGGTGTTTGTGTTCACCACATAGCTAACAAGAACAGTCTGTGTTTATCACTGAATGCATTGCTCAATGACCAAAGTTCCCCACTCTTTGGTTCCTGGTTCTTTTCCTTACATGATTTCTTCTTAGACAGCTTTGGAGCTACTTTTGCTTCTAAGCCAATCCCCACGTCTGTTAGAATCAAATAAGGCATAGTTTCTGAGCCAATAAAAATGCACCATGAGCTGGGCAGTGGTGGCGCACGCCTTTAATCCCAGCACTCAGGAGGCAGAGCCAGGTGGATCTCTGTGAGTTCGAGGCCAGCCTGGGCTACAGAGCGAGATCCAGGAAAGGCGCAAAGCTACACAGAGAAACCCTGTCTCGAAAAACCAAAAAAAAAAAAAAAAAAAAAAAAAAAAGCACTATGAAAGAGATTTGCTTATGGGCCCTGGATTGGCTTGATGAACTTGGAATTCAGATCCACACCATCACAAACTTCTCTGAGCTTCCTTTCATGCTTTGAAAAGAAGGAGTAATTGTGTCAGCTGAGCCTGTCACTGGGAAGCACAGTAACAGTGTTGAGACCCATGTACCTAGTTTCAAGCCCAGGCTTTACTACGCATTAGCTGGGTTGCCTAGGACAAGCCACTTGACCTATCTAACTCAGTGTATTTATTTTCAAAACAGCAGCACCCCCACCCTCACAGCTCTTGTGAGGACCAAATGGCCTGTTCCAGGTAAACCATGCAAAGAGTGCTAGCTGCTGCCAATGACAACATGTATTGAGCATAAAAGGACATGGTTTGGTTCCTGCCCCATTCAGGGCAGACAGAGGTGCTGTCACCAGTAACAGCAGAGTAGGGCCATGTTATGTCATAAATGTGAATTTGTAGACAGTTGCGGGAAAAGTTATGACTTAAGAACAATGGCAGTACATATTTATTATCTGTGGTTTTGAAATTGTCCATGGCTCAAATTCATTACCAATGATTTTGATAATGAAGGACATGGGAAAAACCCTGTTAGGACAGGAGCATTGTGGAGCACTCAGCTAGATTCGTGGGATGGCAGTGGGAAGGACAGAAAATGACCTGTTTCCTAAGAATCATTTCTGGAGAAGATGACAATCGATTCAGTGATTGCTGGACACAGACAAGGAGAAGGATGGTGGAGGTGGACACCTGGGTTTCTGTCACAGGTGTCTTCAACTCTAAGGTGGCATGTGTTGACATGTATCAGGAATGCCTCGCTTTTCTTGGAGGTTAAGAGAAAAGTGAACTGGAAACAGGAAAGCTGTTTGTTGTTTCAAGGAACCCAGGAAGGACTGAGGCTCAGTATTCTCTGGGGGTGGAGGGGGTGGTGGCAGGTGAGGGGAGGCTGAAGTCAAGCTCATCTGCATATCTGGCAGGCTTTAGGAGAGAGAGAGAGAGAGAGAGAGAGAGAGAGAGAGAGAGAGAGAGAGAGAGAGAGACAGAGAGAGAGAGACAGAGAGAGACAGAGACAGAGACAGAGACAGAGAGACAGAGAGAGAGACAGAGACACAGAGAGAGAGAGAGGCAGAACTGAAGCAGGTCATGGTTCATGGTCATTGTGCATGGTCTAATGGGCCAGTTCATACATTAGCTCCATTTCTGATTGTGGAATTAAGACCCAGTTGCTTAGCCGTGTGTGTGTGTGTGTGTGTGTGTGTGTGTGTGTGTGTGTGTGTGTGTGTATGGGGGGGGGAGAGAAAGAGAGAGAGAGAAAGAGAGAGAGAGACAGACAGACAGATAGACAGAGACACAAAGACACACAGAGAGACAGAGACACACAGAGAGAGTTCATGTTTATACAGTGGCACAAGTGTGTGTGAGCCGGAGGACAACTTTGGGAGTTATTTCTTTGGCACCTTCTTCCTTGTTGAACAGACAGGTGTCACACTGGCCTGGAACTTGCCATACAGCTAGCCAGGATGGCCAGGGAGCTCCAGGGCTCCACCTGGCTCCATCTCCACAGTCTTGGGATTAAAATCACATGTCTGAGCTATCTCCACAGCCCTAGTTACTTAGCCTCCCTAAGGCTGAATCTTTCCAGCAACAAAAGGAGAGGCTTGGTGCACAATAAAACCTATTTCCTCGATTGTTTTCCAAGTTAAATGAGATTGTCCAAATCAAGTACTGGACATGGAACATTAAAATCTCTTTAAGATAATACAGTTTTTTCTTTAAAAAATATTTATTATTTATTTATTTAATGTGTATATATGTGTACCGTGTGCGTGCAGGAGCTCACAGAGGTCAAAGGAAGCTTTAGATTCCCTGGAACTGGAGTTAGAGATAGTTGCAAGTCACCATGTGGATACTAGGAATTGAACTTCGGTCCTTTGCAAGAGCAACAAGCGCTCTTAACCACTGAGCCATCCCTCCAGCCGACAGGGACATGACAGGACAATCCTCTAATTCACTTGAAGAGGCCTATAATCCAACTTGCTGCTAAGTTTGGTACTTCCAGCTTCATATAAGATTCTGGAGAAAATCTGAATCTTCTGAAGTTACAGATTTTTGTCCTCAGAGTCTTCTGTGCTCCCGATCTTGTTATCCTGAGTCCCTGACAGGAATCTCGTCACCACTGCTTCCTGTCCCTGCGATGATGGAATATCCACACCATTAACTTAATTAACTTCCTTACAGGAGAGCAATTGTTCCTCACATTGTCTTCTCCGTTTTAGGGACATGCTGTATATTGGGAGTACATTCAGAATCTTGTGAATTATCTTAAAAGAACTTGACAAAATGTTTTAGCAAACTCTGAAATACCCACTTTTATTCCAGTTTCTTTTGTTCCCTCCTTGAAGGCACCCATTGTCTGATAAGAATATTTTCATCATTTTACATATAGTGCCAATATTCTATCTAAACTTATATTTTCTTTTTTCAACATTTGGATATTATTTGGCCAGGGCTTATTCTTCCTATTATTTTGTAGGTGAGAAAATGAGACAAACTCATCTGCTCAAAATGGTCCTGGTGGTGAATGGATGAGAGAGGATGACACCCAGGCCTTTGACCTTTGATGGGACCCACAGTCTATGAATGTCCCATTTTTAACGTTTTCTCACATTGTGTTTCCCAGCATCTTTTTAAGGAGATTTTTTTTTTGCACCACTTCATCTGCTTCTAAGAATCTCCTGGATTCTGGCATATGATATATCTGCTGGTCAGAATTTTGGCACTGAAAAGATGGGTGCACTTACCTTAATTCAGATTTATATCTCTCAAAGACATGAGATAGGATCGGGTACTCGGTGGGTGCTCATTAAAAGATAATTGATTTTTGCCAGCGACTAGTGACATCAATGAGTAATTTGAGCTTCTCAAGTCAACCCAGGAGTGACGTTCATTATTTCAGTGTCCTCGACTTATTTATGTCCGACCACCCTGTCTTCTGTGTAGAATACATGTAGTTCACTGTGTTCCAGTGCATAAAGGGAAGAAAACGTTGATGCTTGCCTCTTCTTCGGGGGGGTTTCCAGGGACTGATTGCTAAGCTGTGAGAAACGTTTTAACCCGGCGATCTAATTCTGCAGGAAACAAGTTACATTGAAGACAATTCCAACCCCAACGGGGCCGTGTCACTGCTCTTTTCGCTCAAAGAGGAAGTTGGTGCCCTAGCCAAGGTCCTGCGTCTGTTTGAGGTGAGTGCTTTGTTCCCGTGTGGCTCGGGCAACGGCATAGTCATAGCCATATTCACCCTTCTTCCAATCTTTCCTAGATCTAGTTTGATTTTCCTACTCTTGCCACCCAACTTGGGTTGACCCGCCAGGGCCACAGCCTTAGAAAAACCAGACTCTCCCTCTTCCACCAGCAATCATGTACCAAGAGCTCCTCATCTAAGGCGGGACTTCTCGTCTACCTCCTCTTTCTATGCTGTCGTTTTGTCTGGGTTGCGCTGCTGCAATTCACGTGCCCACTGGTACCTCTGTCGACCTCCCACGCCTGACTGCACTGCTGTGTCTGGAGAACACTGTTCTGCTTTAGTCAGCCGTGGCCTTTGGCTTTTGCATTCTTCCCACTCGTCCTGTGATGATCCCCGAGCCTTGGGGGGGAAGGATGTGATACAGATGCCTCATTGAGGGCTGAGAATCCTAGTCTCTCATTCTCTGCACCTCGGTCTCTGCTAATCACCGCCTACCACGAACAGAGGCTTCTCTGATGAGAGTTGAGAGATAAGCTGATCTATGGGTATAATCATGGTAAGTCATTAGGAGCTGGTTCAATATTATGTCACTTCAGCTGCATAATAGTGGTAGGTTCTCCCCCACAGCCTAGGACTTGCTGACATGCCTTCAAGAACGCATCCAGGTGTTTGTCTTCTAGGTGATTACGAATCTGACCAAACTGACAGTGAATATTAGCTATCATCATGACCAAATGACACCAGATTAAAATCAATGAAATATCAGTAACAGTGGTCTGGTGCTAGGTCTGAAATCCAGAGTGTTGCCATTGCCAGGCAAGTGCTCTAATATTAAGACACACCTTCAGCCCTATTAATCCATTTTGGACTTCTAAAATTGCTATAGACAATGAGGTGTATGTAAAACTTAAAACCTAATTTTCTAAATTGGTGGTGGCAGTTGGGGATAGATGAATACCCAAGAGCAAACAGAGCAAGTAGAGAAAAGAAGTGTTTCCTGAGGGACAAGCTGCTCCTGAAAAGGATGCTTCTGTGAAATGCTCCAGGGCACCTACCTAGCTTTTGTATGAGGGAGTCACATGTTCCTGAGAAGTTGCCCCTTGGGACCAAGTCAGAGTTAATGGATAAAATAATAATAAGTGAAGAGGCTGTTTACAGTCTAATAAACAAACCACAAGTAATAAATTAGCAGAGCTAGATGGAGAGCAGCCTGTGTGTGTGTGTGTGTGTGTGTGTGTGTGTGTGTGTGTGTGTGTTGGGGGGGGCACAAGTGCACATACTCTGACTGGGTTCTTTGATGCATTATCCAAATCTCAATTCCTTGGGGGCCTTATTTTACCCATCCTGCCAAGGAGGATACAGAGCTCAATGTGCTGGTTGGTTGGTGGAAGGCTGTTGTTAGTGTGTATTGATTTCTTTCCCTAAGTACCTTCAACAGTTACCATGGAAACTCCCACCCCAGCATACATTTTAAAGCCATATTAACACTCTGATAAAGCTCATAGTTAAATGATAGTCACTCAAAGTAATGAGTTAAGGAGAAAACCAAAATCTTGTTCTCACGGCACCACACATGTAAGCCATACACACCAGGTTCTTGATTTGATGTTCATGAAACTCGGGGGTGGAAGCCGTTCTCGAACTGTGTGGATGAGGAGACTGAGGCTGAGAGGCTGAGTCACTCACTCAAGATCACACAGGAAATGTGCGGTGGAGGTGGGCTTGCACCTTGGCTCTCAGGCTTCCAAGTCCAGGATCTCTGTGACACCCACACTCCCGACAAACAAAATGATTGGCCGATGAAGGGGAGGGTGCTGACGTCACGCTGCTTTTGTATGCTTGCGTCTTTTATTGTGCCTTTGTGTTCTGACACAGTTTCTGGACATAAAAAGTGAAATCAAAAGGAGTAAATGACAAAGAAAATAAAAGAAACCAAACTGTACTTTAAGGCAATATTTTCTTTTATTGTTATTTTAATTAAGTTTTAAATTTATTTTACATACCAACCACAATTCCCCCTCCCTCCTAACATCCTGTTCTCTCTCCCACCTCCTTTCTACCCCCCATCCACTCCTTAAAAATGGTAAGGCCTCCCATGGAGTCAACAAAGCATGGCATGCCAAAGTGAGGCAGGACCAAGCTCTTCCCCCCTGCATCAAGGCTGAGTGAGGCATCCCACCATAGAGAACAGGTTCCAAAAAGCCAGCTCACGTGCCAGGGACAGATCTTGGTCCCACTGCTAGGGGCCCCACAAACAGACCAAGCTCCTAATTATCACCCACAAACAGAGGGCTTAGGTCGGTCCCATTCAGGCTCCCTAGCAGTCTGTCTGGTGTCCGTGAGCTCCCATGAGCTCAGGTCAGCTGTCTCTCTGGGTTTCCCTATCATGATCATGACCCCCTTTGCTCATATAATCCCTCCTTCCTCTCTTCAACTTGACTCCCAGAGCTCGGCCCAGGGCTTGGCTGTGGATGTCTGTATCTGCTTCCATCAGTTACTAGATGCAAGTTCTATGATGACAATTAGGGTAGTCACCAATCTGATTACAGGAGAAGACCACTTTAGGCACCTTCTCCACTATTGCTAGGAGTCTTAGCTGGGGTCGTCCTTGTGGAATTCTGGGAGGTTCCCTGGCACCAGGTTTCTCCCTAGCCTCATAATGGCCCCCTCTATCAAGATATCTTTTCATTGCTCTTCCTCTCTGTCCCTCACCCAACTCGGCCATCTTGATCCCTCATGTTTCCATAAAATATTCTAGAAACTTCTATATAGTTAGAAAAGAACTCCAACAATCCATTTTAGATCTGGATTTTGAAGAGCCACAGTGCACACAAATATGTTAAGAACTAATAAGCCTGCAACGGGAAGACCATTGTCACACTTTGTATTTCTTAAACACATTTGACCATGACACCTTCTTTCGGGAGGACACATTATCTTCTAGGTTTTAGTATTTTATTAAACTTACACTGCCTTAGGTTTTCAGCTCTAAACTACCAGCAGTAGCATGTGTTGTGTGAAAGACTTTTCCTGGGGAGACTCACACAACACACCTCTACTCGGCCCACAACAGACCAAAGTAATGATTGCAACGAAGTCCAAGCTAATGGACTGATGAGTTTTTATTGGGGTCACTATAAGGAGTCTGGGTGAAGTGTTACTTACAGGCTCAAAAAACCAAAACAAAAACAAACAAACAAACCTCAGACAGTTGCATCACCAGAAACCTCTCATGCAATCCCACACGGGTGACACCTCCCCAGCGCAGCAACTCTGGTGCTCTCTGCACAGCTTGCATAGTTCCCAGGTCAGGGACACTGTTTTGTTGCAGCTCAGCTGTTCAGAGCTTCTCTCGGAGGAGCAGTCGTTGTCTGGTGCTGTAAACCTGAGGGGGGCCTTCGAGAATCTTCGGAGTTCTCCCTTTCCCAGACATGTGACCCCTTGTTCACCTGTTGAATCTCGGGAGCCTCCTCTTCCCTCCTAGACGGAAAGTTTCAATTTGGAGAAACTGCCATACAGCGGTTTGATTTTTGTGGCACTGAGGAGCAGAACCAAATTAAAGTTAAGAGTTTCCTGTTTAGAACCAAAACCCAGTTGCTCTACCTGTGATATGGCTATAAACAAGTTGTTTAACCTCTTGGTTTAGTTTCCTCTGTTTCAAGGTGAGGGTAATAATAAGCCTATTAGAGAGTTTCCACAAAAATTAAACTTATTAATTTGTGAAAAATGATTGGAACAGTAACTAATATAGAGTAAGATCTCAATAAATGTTCGTTGTAGTTATTTCTCTGTACTGTATCCTTAGAGTCACAGAGCCTACAAGGCTCTAAGTTCTTGATTATAGAAAAACCAGTAGAAGAATCACATTTATTTGGTTGGAAGAGAGAAGGCTTCGTATGGGAATACTCACCTAGCTGAAGTTGTCCATGGAAGGAGACTCCTAGATATCTTCTTAGTGTCTGAGACAAGACGGCAATGAGTAGAAATACAGGGAATATATTTTAAATCATTTACAGGTAGCTTCTCTAATATGGAGGGCACTGGAAGGCATTCATTTCAAGCATTACTTGAAATGCTAAAATAGACCCCTAAAAGGACAACATGAGAGCAAAAGTTGTGTTGTAAATATACTTATCTTCCTTAATAGAGACAGAAGGTAAAAGTTCGTCTTCTCAATATTGGTCCAAGAGAGAAAGCATTTCATAAAGGGATAATAATGTATCTCATATGACTTTCTTATTAAATAGCCCCACAAGGACTCCGTCCGGGCTTGATGAGCAGCTCCAACTCTTCAGACGCTGTGGTGGAGCAGATACACAACAGGATACTTGGTCAGCTCTCACCAAATACACAGAGTAATGACAGTTACAGTAATGTGAACCTAGACCGTCTGGTCCTCTGGCCTGATGCCATATGGAAACTTTTTTTAAACTCAACTCCTAATAGGAACCCCTAAAGCATGCTAGCTCCTCAGAGAAAGAGCAGTCTGTAGTATGTGTGCAGGCTCCTCTTGGACTGTACTTTCCATTCAAGCGCATCACTCCATGGCATAGTTAGCTCAAAGTCACCACCCCATTAAGGAACCACTTTGCCCATCGCTGGCCTTATAGACCTCTACTGGTAGCTACATCAGAATGCACCTCAATGGAACCCATATTTATAAGAAACATAGATTACTGTGTTTGCGTATGTTTGTGGAGTGATGATTAGAAATGAGGTAGATATCTGGTAATTTGTGTCCAAACAATTAGGAAAATGCTCAAACCTCTCCATCCTAACCTATGGACACCCGCTGTCCTCAGTAGATTGTTTTAATTCTCAATTCTTTATGCATTTATTTAAATATTTTTCATAGCACTCTGTTTTTAGCCCCTACTAGCTCATATCCCATGTTTCTTAGGAAAATAGCCTTTTTTACAAAAAGTTTAGTGATGAATCATAAAATCAGAAGCAGTCTCCTGGGGGGAAGTTGCAAAGAAGAACTTTCTCTTTCTCTTCATGTGCCCATGAATTCCCAGGGAAGGGACTAGGCAAAGGAACGGATCCACAAAGCTCTGAGACCTGAGGCCATCTCAGACATTCTCTGGCAGCCTCGAGTAGACTGTTTAACTGGTGGGGATGAAGAGCTTCAGTTTTGCAAGCTGCCCACACCTAGACAGGTCCAGCTGCTCTCGGTTGATACTCCCCTTTGATGGAGATGATTGATCTTTCAGAAACAATGGAAAGAAACAGTCTACATCGGTCACACGCATTTCCTTTGCCCTACCCCTGCCCAGAGAATACACTCCTCTCACTCCTCCACTGTTTGGTGACCTCACACCCACTCATTTACCAGCCCGTTACTGTCTTGGGAGCAGATCCTCTTGTTGGGTCCTATATAGAGGATGGAGACACGGGAGTGAGCTAGGCAGCCAACCTCTGCAGCTGCAGAACGTGTAGACGCTTTGTTACCAGGCAACTAAAACAGAGTTCTTGTGGATAGTCTGCACTCTGAAAGCTGTTGTTCCTTGCTTTATAGGCTTCCATTTGATGCTACAGGCCATTTAGTCATTCCCCTGCTGAGGGCGTTTAGGTAGCTTGCACATTTTGGTGAAAGACTTTGTGAATTTTTTTCCTAAGTTGGATATCCAGTATCATACAACATGGAGTCGTGGTATATAAACTGTTCTGTGGTATTCCCAAAGCAAGGCGCTGCTGCGCCCTCCTCCCTCCTCCCCTCCTCCCCTCCTCCCCCTCCTCCCCTCCTCCCTCCTCCCCTCCTCCCCCTCTTCCCCTCCTCCCTTCCTCCCCTCCTCCCCCTCCTCCCCCTCCTCCCCTCCTCCCCTCCTCCCCTCCTCCTTCCTCCCCTCCTCCCCTCCTCCCCTCCTCCTTCCTCCCCTCCTCCCCTTCCTCCCCTCTTCCCCTCCTCCCCCTCCTCCCCTCCTCCCCTCTTCCCCCTCCTCTCCCTCTTCCTCTCCTCCTCCTCATCTCCCTCCTCTTCTTCTCCTCTCCTCCCCTCCCTCTCCTCCCCTCTTCCCCCTCCTCTCCCTCCTCCTCTCCTCCTCCTCATCTCCCTCCTCTTCTTCTCCTCTCCTCCCCTCCTCCTCCTCCCCTCCTCCTCTCCTCCCCTCCTCCCCTGCTCCTACTCCTCTTCTTCTTTTGCTCCCTCTTCCCCTTCTCTCCTCCTTCCTCTTCCTCCTCCTTTTGCTTTTTTTTATTGAGATGGTGTCTCACTACACAGCATTAGTTGTCCTGGAACTCATTATTAGACCAGACTGGCCCCAAACTCACAGAGATCCTCCTGCCTCTGCCTCCCTAGTGTGCTACCACTTCTGGAGAACACGGGACTTCTTGGAGAAAGTGGCTACTTTCAGGGGTGGTCTGTGGGTGGGCAGTCAGTCCCCCCAAGGTGTGGTTGGCTTTCTAGCTTATCTTCCACCCTGTGCACACACCTCTCTGTGTTCTGTCTGTGGATCTTTTCAACTGTTAGACAAATAAAAGTTCTCATTTTGGTTCTTGGCTTTACTGTATTCTTTTCTCTGTTTTTGGCCACATAAGTAAACTTTCTCGCCATTATTTAAATTTTTTCAATGCAGTATATTTTGATTATATTTCCCCTTCCCTAACTCCTTCCAGACCCTCCCCACTTTTCTCTATACAACACAGACTTTGGTTTCCTCTTAAATTTCAACAGAAGTAAATAGAAGGGAGGATTTACACATTCCCTTTCTTCCTAAGCCAAGAAACATGACACTGCTTTTTGCATTGTTTAGATAATGGCCTCCGTTTTCCTGGGGAAGCTTCAGAGTTGCTGTTGTCTCTCTGGCCCTCCCTCCCTCCCTCCTGCAGGGCTTCTCTCTCCTACTTTGGGGCACTCATGTGAGCTTACCTGAATGACAGATGATGCTCTCTGTAGATTGACGATTGGCCAGTGGTAACACCCTGGGGCCTCAGGAGTCCTAGAGAAGAACCAGCCAGAAGAGAGACCGTATTAGACTCCTTATTCTGTTCCTTGTACCCAGAACGATAATGAAAAAAGTTGACATTTTAAGAGTGCTTACTGTGTCCCAGGACGAGAAGGCAGTATTCACAAAAGAACAAGAACTTTACCACTGAAAAAATATGCTTTCTTCCCGAATTCTTCACAGCAAAGCATTTTTAATTTGGATTTTATTGTTTCTCTTCCTTAATCTCCTCAAAGACTAAAGAGAAGGTCCTATAGAAGTACTCTGTATACAGCGGTATTTGAAAGGGGAAGCTATGGCCCCTGTAATAACATCTGTTCTCAGCATTGTATCATTTATAACTGGACATACACTGCCTCAAACGCAAAGTGGATGAATTCATTTTTCTGTTTTTATAATCTTAGAGTTACTCACATTATTGGATCTCTGGGACATGTTTTGTCCATTTGAAAGGTGGAGTTTATTTACTTATGGATACATGATGTGCCCTGGCACGCCTGTAGCAGTGAACTCAGGCTTAGTGAATGGCACATGAGTTGTGAAGCATTTTTGGAATTTGGAGATCCACTTAAATTATTCTGTGTGCATGTGCGCGTGCGCGTGCGCGTGCGTGTGCGTGTGTGTGTGTGTGTGTGTGTGTGTGTGTGTGTATGTGTGTGTGTGTGTGTGTGTGTGTGACTGTTCAATTGGTGTTAGGAGAAACTATGACCAATGCAATGCTTATAAAAGAAAGCATTTAATTGGAGGCTGGCTTACAATTTTAGAGGTTTTGGCCTTACCATTGTGGCAGAAAACTTGGCAGCATGTGCTGGAGCAGCAACAGAGAGCTACATCCTGATCTGCAGGCTGAGCAAGAACCTCGGCCTGATCTGATGTTGCGCTTTTGAAACCTCAAAATCCACCTCGTGACATATTTCCCCCAACAAAGCCACACCTACTAGAACAAGACCACACCTGCTCGAACAAGGCCTAATAATCCCACACCTCCTAATTCTTCTAATCCTTTCAAAGAGTTCCATTCCCTGGTAACTAAGTATTCAGATATAGGAGCCTCTGGGGCTATTCTTATTCAATCCACCACAGTGTGTTAAGAACCATGTGAGCTAAAGGACTACCATCTAAAAACACCGACATTGATGGGAAGCTGTGGTAAATGGCCCTTGCTTTGGTCTTTTCATGGCATTCATAAAGCAGGGTCACACGCACCTCCTTATGTGAATGAATGTGGGCAGCTGTTTTATTAGGCAAGCTTCTCTGTTGGGGAAGCTGGGTAATGATTGCAAGTTGACTTCTTTGTATTGGAGATTCAGTGTGTTTTATCAGATTCCACAAAGTGCAACAACATTCACATTTTAGTCAGTTTCTGAACCAATTTGAAATACCCAGATTTTGCAAGAAACCATGACTTGTCACTATTAGAAATAGACCCACAACCAAGACACTTTTCATTCCTCCAAAAGTGACTATCTAGAGGTAAGTGAGAGTTTTGAGCTCTGGCATTTGGAAGTCAGGACTGTTGCAGGGAATGAATCTGGGTAAATGATACAACCGGCCTTGTGATTGTTTGTGCCCTGGTGATCCTTCACATGACCCTTAAGAGGTCAAAAGAAACCAGAGAAGCCTATGGGGTTGGAGTTCTTTGGGCACAGTGAGGAAGAAATGTCTGATACTATGGCAGCAATAAGGAGCAAGTTTCCTTTATCTGAGAATGTACTGCAAGGAACATTCCCTAAAAACTCCCAGATTGTTCTCACTTGATGTTTTCTTACATTCGTTGAGACTATTTAAAAATTTGTTTATGTGAAGATATTTAAAAATAGACAAGGATAATATTATCTTGAAAAAACAATACACAACAGAATTAATATCAACCTATAAACAAATTTTACTGATGAAGATAAATAGCTTTATTATCAAAAATGTCATGAATCACAAAAGAAGGAAAGTAAATGGCTAATAGCCATGGGAAAAGATGTTCAGTCTTGCCAGCAATTGAGTGAAAGGTTAAATAATGAATTACAAGCTCTTTTTATATATCAGGTAAAAAAAAAAAAAAACAAGAATCCTGATAATTGGTACTGGTGAAGAATATAGGTTCTCTCATGAACAGGTGAGGATAGCCCTCTTTGATAGCTGTGGGGTAAGATACGTACAGAAACTTCAAATGGTGAATACTTTCTGGTTCATCAATGTAGCCCCAAGGCATTTATGCTGGGAAATCAACTAGGCAATCAGGGAAAAACATGTAGACAATGCCACCCATTGTTTCTAGCGGCAAAACATACGAGGAAACTCATATACCAGCCACTAAAGCTCTCGTTGCAGAAATGAAGGCACATCCAGACAAGGGACTCTAGTAAGTGCTGAGAAATGGTCAGATGGTTGGCTGGCAAACTGATGAGACGGGGAGGGTGTCTGCTGCCAAGCCTGATGACTTGTTTGACCTGTGGGGCCCACAGAATAGAAGGAGAACAATGACTCTTGCAAGCCGGCCTCTCAAGTCTCACATGTTGTATGTCAAGTGTACTTAAGTGTGCTTGCACACATCATGCACACACACATGCACACTACACAAGTAAATAAATATTCAAGAAATGGTGTGATGGGGCAGATGGAGTACAGGTGGCTGATGTCAAATAAGTCTCTAGTTCATCTCTCTAGCTATGCTATGGTATTTTATTCAAAGAAGAAACTCTAGGGAGGTGTGTGTGTGTGTGTGTGTGTGTGTGTGTGTGTGTGTGTGTGTTCTTTCTTAGGAACTCTGAATTCTCATTCAGCCACACTCTATCAAACCTGAGGATGGAATGGGCTCTAATGGTGACTCTTCTTCCATTTGGTTAGCCACAAACTCCTCCCATGGTCCTTATACTTTTGATCTTTGAAGCCATTACATGAATTTCACAGCATATGACTCTTCCTATCACTTTCACACTTACCACTGTGGCTGCGACCACCATCACATCCCACTGGGGTTTCAGCAGTGACTTCTCACCAGGACCTGGTGGTTCTGTCAGGTCTCCAATGCTTAGTCACAACATGGGTGTCAGCTAGGTCACACTAAGACAGTGAGATCAGGTTGTTTGTCTGCTCAAAACCTCATAAAGACCCCGATTTCATTCAGAATCAAAGACACACCCTTTAAAATAATTTGTATAACTGTCCTTCATCTCTGTGGTTTTTCTGGCTTATTAGATTTCTCCCCACCCCCACCCTTCTTCTAGGCCAATCAGACCATCCCCTGTGGGGTCCTCATGTCTCTCAGCTCCTTTAGGATTTATTTATGATTTGTTTTCTCAAGGAGACCTACTCTACCCTACCCCTACCCTCAGCACAGCTCGTCCATTTCATCTGCTCTGCCTTGTACTTTTTGTCCCCTATCATTACAAAATAATATATAAGCTAGTTGCCTTTTACAATGTTGTCTTTATTCCGTTCACTTGAATGTAAGCTTTAAAAAGAAGAGCATCTAGGTCTGTTCTATTCCTCTAAAGAGTGATTGGCATCTAGTGAATATTACACATATATTTATATAGGTTATATCTGTTTATGTAATGAAAGTATTACATATATTTTCATATATAATATAAATGATATATCTATATATAATTACCAAATGACTTAAATGAGCATATGTGATGTTACTAGTAGTTCTGAGCATTATGCCGCACCCGTCAAGAGTGTATGTATATGTGAACTTGTTCAAAACCCGCAAAGAGCTCATGGAGCAGGTATCACTAAGACCACTCATGTGTAGATGGGGCAATGGAAGGATGCGGAAGCATGAAAGTAAATTGTCTAGCATTTCATAGGTAATATAATTTAGAGCTTATGAATACCGTGCCTATGTCCTGGGGACCATATTCAAGCAAAACAATATTGTGTCAATATTGCTTACCGAGATTCTATGGAATTTCATTGGGCAAAAGAGAGGCTTTCCCATGTAAACATCATTACAACTACTATCTTAGACATTTGGTCCAAACCCAAATCCTTTGCAGGCAACTCTGGGCTATTTATTATTAGATGCCCCACGTAACTAAGTTTGGAGGCACGTGACTTACCATTCCCACCTTGTCAGCTAGTGCTTGGTTTGCAGAAGCTAAAAACGTTTCTGGAAATGTAAGGGCTCCCTTATACTCATGTTAAAAAACCAAAACCAAAACCAAACAAACAAAATTACCCAACCCTGTTCTTCAATGCCGGTTTGCTGTCTTGTGTTATGTTCTGGCTCTGTGTTTTTAGCCTGTGGTGGTAATCAAGGCTGACCCCTCCCACTTACCATTTTCTCTATAGGAGAATGACATCAACCTGACTCACATCGAATCTAGACCTTCTCGTGTGAACAAAAATGAGTATGAGTTTTTCACTTACCTGGATAAACGTAGCAAGCCTGCTCTAGGCAGCATCATCAAGAGCCTGCGGTACGACATCGGTGCCACTGTCCATGAGCTTTCCCGAGACAAGGAGAAGAACACAGGTGAGAGAATGAAGAATCTTGTGACCTAAACAATTCAACACTGTTTTCATAAAACAATAGCGTGGATAGCAACTTAAAGGTGTGTGAAAAGGAGAGGAAGTAAGTCAAGGACCTAGACCACAACCTAGCATACCATAGACACAATTATTAGCTCCTTTCCCTTCCTCAACGTAGCTGTTTCTTACTCTCAATGAACATGTTAAAAGACAAGATACTGTGTAGCCCAGAGTGGTCCCAAACTCACTAAGTAAGTGAGGTTGCTCTTGAACTTCTGATCCTCCTGCTTCCACCTGCCAAGTGCGTGGATTACAGGTGTGCTCCACCATGGCTAGCTTATACAGAACCAGGGATGAAAGTCAGTTCATTGTGCACGCAATTTCTTGTGTTTTTTTTAAATCCCTGGGTTACGATACTCTCCACCCCAACCAAAGGGCTTTCCCCAAATTCTTAGAGCATGCCAAACCCGGAGGAGGGATCACTTGGCTCCTTGATCCTGGTGCTTTCACTGTCATCTTCTATCTGGTTATCTTTCTCTTCCACTAAATCACAAACTCATGTGTACAGGTAGTCTCTTTTACTCATGTCTATAGCCTCAGGGTTTAGCGCAATGTGTGGCACATAGCAATCCCCAATGAGTGGACAACTAACATAGGCGTTGTTAAAACTTCCTGTGTTCCACTATCCACTGACGGTAGGAGTTATAGGTACGACAGGCTTAGAGTTGGATCAGTGTGGGTTCAAGTCATTTCTTCAGTGACTGACTTTGAAACCCCTTCTTGTGTCTTCCTGGTGCCTTGGTCATGAACAAAAGGCTCAGGCACAAATGCTGCTTAGCATAGTGTCTAGGATATCACAGGGACTGGCTCAATGACTATGTGGGGTTGCTGCCCTCAGGCTTCCCCTACAAAGAATACAGACAAGCAAGATGATTGATTGCTTTTTAGGATGCCAAGTGTATTCACATTAGCTATTCTAATAGAATTTATTTTCAATTTTACAGAAAAGTGAGTAAAATGTACAGAGAATTCTTACGTATCTTATTCTCCCTCTTACCAATCTGCATTAGTACAGTGCATTTTTTAATAATTGATGGGCCAGTAATGATTTATTACTAAGAAGTAAAGTCCAGTGTTTACATTCAAAACCTGCTTTGTGTTGTAGAGCCTTGTTGGTTTTGACCGAATGCAGGGTGCTCTGTGTCTGCTACCACAGTGGCATGCAGAAATAGTCTCAGTTTCTTACACCTATCTGACTGTCTGTAGTGTCCACCCTCTATCACTTAGGACAAGAACACACTGGTACCAAACTGGCCCACAGGTATAGGTACTCAGTACAAGTAAGATAAAAGAAACAAGTCCTACTGTAAAAAAAGATGATTCTTAGTCATGAAAATGCACTTAAAATAAAGTATAAATAAAACAAAGTATTTAAAAATATTTGGCCACAAAAAGGTGACCAATGTTTGAGGAGGATAAATAGGTCCCTCCAATTTTAACAGAATACAATTTACATGTGCAAAAATATCACATTGTACCATCCAGATTCCCCCACTTCCCTTCCTCTGCCTCTGTCTCTATGTTCTGGGTATTGAGCCCATATCCTTGAGCATTATTAAGAATTGGCACAATTCTTCTATGCCAATGAAAACTAATTTAAAATTTTTATTTAAGAGGCAGAGATGCTTTCAAAATAAGACAAGATGCACTTTGTAGAACAGGCAACAGAAACATCTTCTGAAAGGCAGCTCCAGCCTCTGCCGAGGATGTCTTCTGTACCCTCTCCTGTCATAGGTATGACTCACAGGAAGGCCCATCTCTGGCTTGCCCTTGCCCAGAGCGATCAGACAGGCTCAGGCCTCAGAGGAACCCTTGTAATTCCTCCTCATCAGACGTCTTCACCTCCTTCCTTTGGCCTCGCAGGCTGATGCCTGTCCTCTCCTGCTTTCAGGCCACCTGCTCCCAACAGGAACTTCAGGGCCTCAGGACAAAGGGTCTGCTGGGTCCTGGGGCCAGCTCTGCCTCTGCTTGGAGCAGGTGGAGATTGGGCCAGCTGGACTCTGGGGTCGAAAATCAAAACAATTGACAGGCAGGCAGGCGCCACTTGGAGAACTCGAAAGATGAGTGCAGGCCAGCTGGAAGACTGCAGCCCGCCCGAGCTGGAAGCCCCTAAAAGAGGTTCTTGGAGGGGATATAGAGAGGTAGTTAAGAGCCTGGCTTCTTGAACCAGGACACAGCACACTTGGTGTGACTTTGAACAAATTACTGATGCTGACAACCTCCAGCTGCATCCAGGGGAAGAAACAAGAGTCCCTGACATTATGGGGCTAATGGAATTATATCACCAGGCACTGGCAATAGAGCGGAGGTTGTTTAGGGGCTTCATAAATGCTCTATATTCTTGTCACTATTATCATTGTTATAAAAGAATGACACAATCACAGGAGCCACAATCCAGCTTGCATGCAAACTTTTCTCGTAGATTCCACGAGCTGGACTGTGATCTCGGAGGGCATGCAGCCCCACAGACCCCTCGTTTTTGCATTGTGAAAATGGAGGCTGTGGCTTAAGGCAGGGAGTAAATTCTGCGTGGTAACAGGCAAGAGTATGTTAGGTACCAACTGATCTAGGTCACTGTCAGGCGCCGGAGAGAAAATACGTCAACTGCTTGTTCCTAAGTTGGGGACAAGACACCCAGGTAGACATAGAAGAGAGACTGCTGTTGTAAGGGGACAGATGCCACATCACATAACTCTCAGGACCCACCAGTGAGAGAGTAGAACAGCTAATGTTGTTTTCCTACAGAGCTATCCTGCAACAACTGCTGAGCTCCTTAGATACTGAAAGTAGCACCAACTTAATTCCTTAGGAGGCTGCTCACCTCATTGCTCAGGATGGAGGAGTGTTGGTGCTTGAAATGTGTGTGTGTGTGTGTGTGTGTGTGTGTGTGTGTGTGTGTGTGTATGTGTGTGTGGAGTCGGGGGGGGGGGCGGGGAAGAATGGAGGTGGCAGTCTTAGGCAGCAAAGAAGAAACAGCCTGTACTAACTATTTGAAACGTGTTTTGTGACCCTAACTTCTTGGAGTGGCTGGTCACTCCGAATGGCTGTTTCCACCTGGACTGAACCTATCTGTGATTCAACAGCTGCTGGGAGTATGGCAGATGTTGAGGTGACACCTGCAGGGAGAGACTGCGGCCACCGGGGCTCCAGTGGCAGGTCTGTGGAGAGGAGTCTGGGCCCGGAAGCTGGGCCTTTGAGAGGAGTGAGCCTTGCTCTGCATAGCTGCTCTTTCCTATCAGCTTCCCCAGGGGAGTGATGAGAGCAAGAAGGCCTAGGAGGAGATGGGGACCTTTGCTTCTTTCTCCAGACAAAATGCCCTTTTTAATGAGGGGCTCAGATCTCAGGGGCAAGTCTGACAGCAGGTTCAAGTGAGAGACCTGAACCCCTCAAAGCAATTAAGCTAAACCACTTTCCACTCTTGTCTCTAAACCACTCAAACAGCAGTGCGGGTGATAGAAAATGAAAGTTTCTCAGTTTCTTAATTGCTAATGTTCCCCACCCAAAACAGCTTGAGGGAAGGTTAATTACGGTGACAGGTTAAAGAAACCCTAGCCTTCTGAAATGCCTCCTGGAGAAGCCGATGGGATCTTAATAGGATTTTAATCCAGAGAGTCTTTTGAATGCTTAGTCTATTCTCCTGATGCCTTCTCTCCTGATGACCTCAAATCCTTCTTCAACTCAACATGAAAGAGCATTAATATCAGCCATCGATCCATCTACTAATCCGTTTACCTTTCCCTTTGAGTCTTCTGCATGACATTGCATTTAGCGGGGGTGTGGGGGGTGGAAAATGCCTACATGGAGACAGATTGCAGCCAGGGGAAGCAGACAGACATGGACACACTGTCTTAGGTAGTTAAAAGTTAGGGGCATTGCCTTTTGAGAGACTCGCCTCTTTGTAGATGTTTCTTAAGATTTTCTCCAAGTTGGGGTTGTTTAACAGGATATTGTGTTGAAAAACAGTGAATTCTTATTTCCACTACAAAAACTTTCTATTATATTCTGTACAAAACAGAAAGACTGACTTATATCTGTCTATCTGTCTATCTATCTATCTATCTATCTATCTATCTATCTATCTATCTATCTACCTACGTACCTATCTTCTATCTATTCATCTGTTTTCCTATCTGTCTACATATATACATAAGTATATATATGTTTATATATGTATGTGTCATCTATCTATCTATCTATCTATCTATCTATCTATCTATCTTCCATCCATTCACTTGTTTTCCCATACGTCTGTGCATATACACAAGTATATATATGTGTATATATATGTATCACCTATCACCTATCTGTCTATCTATCTATCTATCATCTATCTATCTATCTTCTATCTCTGTACTATCTGCTATTTATCTTTAGAGCTAAGGTTATTGACAGAAGACAGAAGAATCATTATTACATAAGTTTTTCTCTCTTAGCCCAGTCCCCTGTAGGCTTCTCTTTTCTTCTTCAATACTGCTCCTCTGAAGTGCCATGCTGAGTAAGACAGATGTTTTAGATTCATTTCGGATTTCTGTGGTCAGTGAGAGGATCCCTTAAAAGGCTCTGACCTTCCCCTCCCCGGACTTGGCAAATGGTGTACATGTGTGCACGCCTACTTGTTTTTAAGAGAAGAGTGTTCAAAGGAGCCATGGTTCCCAAAGTGTTAAGAGTCTTTAGAGGAAAGCCGCTTACGGCTGAGTGGTCCAGATGGTTGGAGTTCTTTACCCCACCACCTGCACCTCTATTTTTTCTATCCCTTTCTCTGTCTATCTATTCCGTTCCAGTTCTTGTCTTGTCCCCTTTCAATTGGAAACTTTCTCCCATGTCTTTTGCTTTCTCCTGTGTATGGCTTTCACAGCCATAGCTGTATATGCTCATGGTCCTAAATCTGCAGGAGACCAAATATCTTTGGATTGATGGAAACACACAGTAGCATCTCCATTTTGTCTTCATTTAAATGCTCACAGGATGTATGGATGTGGCTGTATGTCCTGAAAGCTAGGGAGACAACTCCTTTTTCTTCAGACTGCCCCTGTTGAGACAAGCTGGCTCCATCTGGGAGGATAAGCATGTTCAGGAGAAGAAAAGAAATGTGGGCACTATATGCAGAATCACTCAATGCCATTGATATTCTGCTTGTTCCCCCAATTCTGTTAATATTTCAATGGCAAAGAAAAAATCTGCACAAATACCCTGATGAGGCTGAGGTAGATGGCTAGGCCACAGAATTCAAGCTAAGGAAGACCATAGAATTATAAAATAGGCTAAAAGAAGAATTTCCCATTTGTATTCTAAATCCAGCTCTTAAAATTCTTCCTTATATTACTTGTCTTATTTAATTTTTGTGATAGCCAGAGTAAGCAGAGACCATTATTCATACTTTCAGTATAGAAGATAAGAGAGAAGTAAAGTTGGGAGGCAGAACGGTTTTATGTTCTTCATTGTTCCTGGTTAATCCCTTGTCTGTATTTGTTTGGCCAACTTGTTTGCTCTCTTTAAGCCTCACGTTGTCTCATTTGAAAAGTGAAGATATTTAGTGCTGATGTGATTGCGAGGATTATATGATATTATATGATTTTGGTAGAGGTGTCAACATGCAGGGTCCATGTTGTCAGTGAACTTATATTTGAATCTTTTAACAGGATACACATGATTCTTATGGTCGTTCAGGGCCAGAGTCTCCAGATTCATAATCTTTGTTAAATATAGGGCATTACCACATGCTGTTTGGGCTTAGACAAACGTCTGTGAAAGTTAGATGTAACAGACCAAGAACGCCTGTCTTCCGTGTGACGTGCATGGTCCCTAAGTTGCAGGGAGGAAGAAGAGGATACAAAACAATTGTAACTAAATGCCAACTTGTCATTCACTGTGGGTCAAGGGATCCAGAAAGAGCAATAATTTTAAAGTCAAGAGCTGATATTTGGTTCTCTGCTTTCTACATGGTCATTTGTCCCCTTCCAATGGGCAATCTCACCAGCCTCTTCTTCATCTGTGAAACAGAACAAAGACCTGGTCAGCCACTTCCTACAGTCCATGGACAAGATCACGTGAGATATCTCGAGGCATCTAAAGGTTTGAGTTGAACTTGCCTGAGATGAATAGAATCTTGGTTTCTGACATTTTTGGGCCTCAATAGGGAGATACCTCTGTAACCCATAACCCAACCATTATCAGGTCATTTGTTACACCAGCTTACGGAAGTAGACCCTGACCAGGGTAGTAATGCAGAGGGAATTGGTGGCAGCCTTCCCCAACACTGGGGTTGACTTTACCCATCAGTCAAGAAAACAACTTCATGTGTGGGGTGTTTTGATGGTCCTGAAAATAAGTTCCCATTTCCAAGCTTTCCTGAGCTTGGCAGTGCCACTTGACTGTGTTTGGTTGGGAAGATCAGGGGCAAGTGAGGCAGGAAGCCAGAGTCCCTCCTTCCCTCTCTGGTTCTCTTTTTCTTCCTTCTTCCATTCTTACTCCCTTGCTCGTTCCCACGTTCTCCTCCTTCCTTTCCTGCCAATTCTGACAATGCTCATTACCCAAGCGGTGTCTTTGGGGGGAGAGTTCTCATCATCTTTGACGTCTTTGCCTCATTTGATGCCCTTATCTCTTGTTCCCTAGCACTTTACGAATTACTTGAGCCTTTGTTTTTAAAACCCCACCTACTGTGATTTTCTTCCTTTTACTGCTGTCCCTTCTTGAACTTGATTTAACTTTCCCACATTTTTCTCTTTCATTCACATTTACCCTCGGACTTTCCTTCATTCATACTATTCAGGTTAGCAGCAGGAGGATACATAGACACAGTACCCAAACTAATGTGGAGTTGTTGCTGTATGCCATGATGTATGGTAATGATGGGGAGATATAATATTCCTCGGGAATATCCTTTCTGGTACACTGAGCTCAACTTTGGCTCAGCAGATAAGAGGAGAGGAAGAGGGACCAGGCAAGATCTGGCATTAGATAAGGCTTTACATGTATCCTGTTTGACCCAATAGAAGTACGTTGACCATGATTCAATTTGTGAGTGACAGGGTCACTTGGTCTCATACCTCTGTGACTTCTGAGAAGGCAGAATTGGATGTCTGGGGGATGTAGTTTGCAATGCGCCACTCTATATCCCTAAGAGACAAATAGTATCTTTGGGCCTGAGAGATGGCTCACAGTTGGATGCTGAGCATCCAAGTGGGGTGGCTCTCAGCTTCCTGTAATTCCATCTTTAAGGGGATCCAATGTCTCTGGCTTCTTCTGGCTCCAGCCCTCTAATGCACATACCTCCTCCAGTTAAAAATAAAATAAATCTCTTAAAAAAAGAGACACATGGCACCTTGGAAGGGTCAGAGGGGGAGTAGCTCCAGTTGAGGGGACGGCTGATTAGTGGGCCTTACAGATGATTTATTTATTTATCATTTCAATGTTTCATTGAAATTCCTATTCGTCACTCATTTATTTATCTGATTCTAAGAAGGTGCTCTTAATTAGTAAACAGAGACCAGATGCTTTACCCATCCCTTCATTGATGGTACTGCTCTGTCCAGGATGCAAAGGTGAATAGCTTGTCTTGTCAGTCAAGCTTTGGCTCCTTTATTCTTGCCAAGACCTTCCTGAGGGTTTTCCTTTCCCTAGACATGGACACAGAAGTTCCTCAAAAGAAGAATAAGGCCCTGCAGGTCTTCACCTGGAAGATCTGGTAGCCGTGCCCTCTCCCTGTGCAGTGGCTCCTGAGACTTACACAGTAGCTGCTTCCTTACAAGTCTGGAGGCCATGTCTCAGAGAAGACGTGGCGGAGCCCGGAGTTAGGGTGGAAGCACCATTCTGTGCTGGGCCCCGAAATTGGAGGATTTATTACTCTTCCTGAGACAGAATGGCCACAATCCTGGGTGCCTTGTTGCCTCAGCCCTGGGGCTGGTGAATGTCTGATGCAAAGTTTGAGCTAGATTGTGATTTGTCTGCCTTGAACTACTGTGGATTGAATGGGCTTGTGCTGACCCACCAGGCAGGAAGTAGGCTTGCCTGTGGGGCCTTGCCTTTGGGAGCACTCTGGAGCCAGTGGTCCCTTGGTGTCTGGGTAGAACAGTTGACCCCGAATTAATGGGACACGACGTGGGTGTCCACGGCCTGCTCTCCAGCAGGCTGCTTCCTTTGGAGCCAAATCAATATTTATTAATGATCTGCACCCCCGCCTGGGTGCCAGTGACTTCACAGAGAGCCTCTGTTGTACCAGCAGGCTCAGTCATTCATTAACCCCAAGACCAGAGCCTGTGAAGGGGCTTGCAGAGGCTGACCTACCACCGGGGTATTTGGCAAGGTCATTAATGAGCTAATCTGATTTAACTTTTCAAAATGAAGGCCTGGGTCACTGGGGTCAGTGCCTATTCCCAGCATTGTGAGTGAGACCCGTGTGTGTGTGTGTGTGTGTGTGTGTGTGTGTGTGTGTGTGTGTGTGTGTCTCGAGGGTAAGGCGCTGCAACCCTATTGAAGAGGAGACAGCGTGTGGAGGAGATGGTAGGTGTTATGAATTACCACTGATGTCCAGGAAGGCTTGGATGGAAGACAGGAAGGAATTCTTCAAGGCTCCATGGGGTCCTGCTTTAGCTCTTCAAAAGAACAAAGACAACTAGAACTTTTTGATTAAAAGTTGGTCAAGCCTATGAGGCTAGGGGTGCAAAAGTGGGCGTGGGCTCTGCCACCAGTAGCCCGAGTTACAATATTTACCTAGCCAGATGGGCACCTCCAGGCTTTGATAAGAGGTTCAAATGCAGTGACCGGTGACACAGACCTACCTGCTACAGGTTAGTTGCCTCCCATATTAAAGGAGGTGACAGATGGTGGGATTAGTTGTGTTATAAATTTTACAGATAAAAACTTTACAGGTGCTTGCCCCGCCCCCAGAATCATGGGGAGAGAGTAGCTCGCTCAGACTCACACGGTTGGTGCTCAGGTAGATACCTGCTGGCTTCCAGTCCTGGAATGGGCTCAACCTTTGTGCATAGTGTCAGGACAGATGTGTTTGGAGCTGAGTGGGACAGGCTCTCCTCTCTGGGCTCCCTGCCTCTGGCTTTGCGAGTACCCAGACTGCATGTCCTTCACACTCTGAAGAGAAAGGCAGTCCTATGTCTGAGGACACTCTTACCCCCTGTACTCAGAACCTGTCTCCCCTAGGTCTCTTCTCTCAAGACTCATCCCTGATTCCAAGGTGACAGCCTGTGAACTCTTAATTGACCTGGGTCCTTCTAGCCCACAGGACACAGGGTGCAGCCAATGGCCTTAAAAGCTATGCCTTGGAGGAGGTGGGGGCTTGAGTTCAGGTTGGGCTGGCCAGCTGCCAACAGTGAGTCCCTTTGGCCTTCTAATAGCAATGAGAATAATACTACCAAATACTTAAAAAAATCCCTTATGTATGCTAAACACTTTTGTAAGATCTCTTTATGGGCTTATACACAGTTCATCATTTTTTATCTGTGTGTGGGGGTGTGTAAATGTGAGGGCTCACACAGTGTGCAGTGTGCAAATGCCCCAGCATGAGTGTGCAGGTCAGAGGACAACCTCTGGTATTGGTTGCTTTCTTCTACTTCGGGACAAGCTCTTTGTCTCACGTCTGTGTACACCAGGCTAGCTGGCCTGGGAGCTCCTGGTGATTCTCCTGTCTCTGCCTCCCATTTTGCTGTAGCAGTGTTGGGATTACATGGGCATGGCAGACTGGCTGTACGTGGGTTCTGGGAAGGTGTTTTCTGCACTGAACCATCTCCCATCTCTGCCGGGGAGATTTTTGATCTCCTCACCAACTCTCTGAGGGACACATGATTTTTATGGTCATTTTGCAGAAGAAACTAGGCAGCCGCCGAGAGATTAGGCAGTTTGCCTAAAGTCTAAGGGTTGGGAACCAGCAGAGAAATCCTCTAATGCAAACCTGTGTTCGGAGTTCCCAGCTTCTCCAGTTTTCTAATTTGGCTGTATGTTCTGGCCAATTGCTGGATGATAACGGGGATCAAAAGTCATGAGGGGTTCCTGCACTTGGGTGGCTCCCGTGACCTTATAATTCTGCAATCTCTAGAACAGATGCTGAGCTCAAAGGCCTGGAGTTTACCAGGCTTTTGCTCTTTATATCTTAGAGTCCTTGGAATTCCTTCAAGTTCTCTGATTTATTTATTTGTGATTCGTTAGTTAATTAGCTAACTTTGCTACTAAGATGTCTGAACTGAGCCACCAGAGCTGAGACTGGCTGGCTTTGTTGCCCTCTGGTGTTGAGTCCGGAGACAGTGTGCACAGCTCTGAGTCTGGCATCTTTGCTGGAGAGGGATGCTGTAAATGGTGCCTTGAGGCCTGACACTCTAGTGACTGTGCTCCCAGGACGTAAACACAGCTGCCTTGCTGACGATGGTCAACGCATCTTCTCACGTGTCCTCTGGTCAGCCTCTCACAACATTCGACACATCTCAGAACACAAGACTCACTGAGGACCACAGCTCAAAGTAAACACAACCTGCATAGCTCACAGAAACCTCTGGTTTCCTCCCCCCACTTCTTCCATCACTACCAGAATGATTAAATCTGTCACCACAGTAAACATAGGTCAAGCCTGTCTGTGTATTGAGCATGGGACTAAGACGTGTCGTGTTGGTTGTGGAATCCAGTCCATCTAGCAACAAAGAAAGATTATTTGAATCTGTTTTGTAGGTCCAGAAGACAAAATACAGGCTCGCGTATAGTTATATAACAAAGGAAGTGGCACACTTAGTAGTTTTTCTGGAAATTTCGCTCTGCTCTTTGTGTGATGAGCCAAACAACACAGTGAATCTCTCTCTCTCTCTCTCTCTCTCTCTCTCTATATATATATATATATATATATATATATATATATATATATCTATCTCTCTCTCTCTCTCTCTCTCACACACACACACACTTTTTCCTTTCTCTCTCTCTCTCCTCTCTCCCTCCCTCACTTCTTCCCTTCTCCCTCTCTCTCCCTCCCACTCCCTCCTCTGTGTGTGTGTGTGTGTGTGTGTGTGTGTGTGTGTGTGTGTGCATGCATGTGTGAAAATATATACACTCATGCTCCATATAAAGATGTTACAGACTGCAGTGGACCTCTTATAATGAGTCCCATAAGATGATAGTGTTTAGTAATATTGTGGACATCTGAGCTTGCATAAATACTCTCTGGATCACACAGGGTAAAACTGTGCATTTCTCAGCATACATTTGGTAAGTGATGTGTGGCAATGTGTGTGTTTACAATTGAGTAATAATACTGTTCATTATGTATCGTAACTTTTCAGAGACGCATACATATTGCCCCTTCTAAGCACTTATTGTTCTTATGAAGGGGTACTCTGTAGTTGTTCTCACATTACCATTTTACAGAAGGAACACGGAGGCACACGAGGTTTAGTCCTTTAGATGGTAAGAACAGAGACGGGGTGCAAACCCAGGCAGTCTGACCCCATTCTGGATTCTTTGTCTTTCTAGACTCACTGTCCTAAGAAGAGATGGGAAATGGGTGGAGCAGGCACAGATTCTGACAGTCCCAGATCCCATTGAGCTCTGGCAGAGTAGGACTGAGTCACTAGGACCTTCAGGAACTGGAGGAATAGATGCCATTTAAAGAGAATCCTATGACTAACAAAATGGATAAGAGATAACCAGTGTTGGTAAGGGCACAGGAGAAAGAACCCCCCCGCACTGCTGAATGGACAATAAATTGGTCCAGTCTTATGGAACCCAGTATGTAGTTGCCCCTCATATCAAAATAGAACCAGCGTGTGACCCGGATGTACCACCTATGGCTATCCATCCAAAGACTATGAAGTCAGTATCCCGAAAAGCACACCAGCACTTCCTTGTTCGCTGTGGCACAATATGCACAGGTACACACAGTGGTAACTATACGAAGCAATGGATGAGTTCCTCAACTTGACTGTGGTAATCACTTCACAACGCATATGTACATCAAGTCACTACTATTAAATACAGACATGTATATGTTTGGTTAATTACAACTCAACAGAGTTGGAGCACTTCTAAAAGAAATGAATGAAACAGCACACCCACGGCTTCCATCTTCCTACTCCACGTTCTTCTTCAGGAGCTTCTAGCGCTGATGTGTATTTATGGTTTTCTTTAATTGCTTATTCTGTGCTGTCCCCGGGGAGTGTAAGTGCTCCAGGGTGGCCATCAGCGTCGTCGCCTCTGATTGCCAGGACCTGGAGTGCAGTGGATGCCCAATGTATGCTGGAATGTTGGAGGGTCTGAGTGTCTGTCCACAGGTTGAAAGGCAGTACGACAAGAAAGTTCGGCTTGTGTTTCTGCTGACACCGGTCCTGCCTGACCTGTGAGTGAGCCTCAGGCAAGAGATAAATGAGCAATAAGCAACAAGCGGTGGCCGGAACCAAGGAGATGGGGCTGTTAATGGTGCTCCACGTAGGGGGAAGAGGGACAGGTCTCATTGCCCACACCAGGGCCACTCAGAGAGGCTCTTTGGTGGCAACACTTGAAGAGACAGGTGAGGTCTCACCGGAGACCTGATCTTTCCTCGGCACTGCTGAGGCTGACTAGGAAACAGAATCCAGTGCTGACATCAGAATTTCATTATGCCAGGAAAACACTGGGGACAGTCCTGTGGGGGTCGGTCCCCGTAAATGCTGCAGCCAGCAGAGAAATGATCTGAGTGAGGCAAGAAGGGAATCCGGCTTAACCCAGCTTAGTTAGCTGATGTGGGTTCTCACTTCTAGAGCCTGGTACCGGTCAGTTTATTTTGTAGGCATTTAAGTACAGTACAGTTTTAGAAAAAACAGGCTTCCTGGTAGCAATTATGTCAATCCCATGCGTGCTATAAAGCTTAAGGCAGCGCAAGGGCCCAGGGAGGACCAGACGTGGTCTCGGTCATACAGAGACCATATCCTAGAGGTCACTAAGCTATAAAATACGTGTGACATCTTCCCTTAGGATGGGTTCTATTGATTGAGAAACAATGCTCAAGCTAAAACTCTAGGAAGGAAGGATCTGGGATAAGCAGAATAGTCTGGGGTTCGGGTGCAGCCTAACCCTACAGCTAACCCAGGTCACCAGGCTATTAGCAGAATCCACTCCCAGCCTTCTGGGTGGACAAAAAGGTGTACTCCCTTCCACTAAAGAGACAGGCCTGGGTGCTTCACATTTCTGCTTTCCCTGGTGCTTGTCTATGAGCACAGGGACCTCATGCCCTCTGCCCAGGGTGGGCAGGAAGAGTGTGTTGCTGAGTAGAGGCTCCCAAGACTCAGCAGCCTGCCACCAGGAGTTACCTTTCTAGACTTTTCTAGTGCTGCCCACCATCTGTAACACGGGGAAAAATGCTGCCTACCTCATGGTGTCATGGTGAGGCCTGGAGGAGGCAGCTTTAGGTAAGGTGCAGGGGGTGGTACCTGTCCTGTACGTGTTATCAGTACACAAGCTAAGACTGCTTCTGTTGTCACCCTACAAAGGGAGGTGTGGACAAGTGACCTGTGCTTTAAAGCCATGGGAACCCAGAGTGAGGAACTAAAGAGCCAGTCAGGCTCCAGAACCAGCTCTCTCTGTCAGGTGACCATGCCACTGTCCTTTACTTGACAGATGGTTGAGGTCAAGATCCAAGAATGAGCATGGAGGCAGCTGGATGTGAATCCTGACCCCATCATTCACCAACAGGGCATGCATGTGTGTATGTGTGCATAGGCTTTGTTCATGCGCATGTATGTGTAGGCATGTGTGTGTCTCTGTGCCTGTGCACGTGTGTATGTATATCGTCTGTGTTAAACCTGAACTCCTGAGACCCATGAAAATTTAAAACTGTGTCATATTGCGTTATCCCAGATACTAGCCAGAAGCAAAGGGATGACTTGGGGATAAGTTCCTCAGCCAAGGCTGCAAACATTTGAAAAACCTGTTCACCTGCTCTTCAAAGCCAGAGTGCTTTATGGTCACAAAAACTGTGAGCACCGCTGTGCCTGTTATACAGAGATACCAAAGAGTATTTAGAGCCACAGCAAGGGCTGGTCTGCATTGTTGGATCCACAGAGACTAGGCTCTGACTTCATTTTATGAGGGCAAGTTGGTGTAAGTCCTTGTCTCCTAGTTTTGGGGGAAAGCCTTGTCTTTAGGCGCTTGCTTAGATCTACAGAGGGCATTTCCTGAGATTGACCACTAGATGGCAGGAGTGTTCTTTCTCACCCCACTTGAGCGGGCAGGCAGCAGAACCTTACCGTGCAAAGTACCCATTATTGCCTCCTTC